>NC_068569.1:40000000-42400000 GCF_025698545.1 Gossypium raimondii | reverse complement strand
TTGCATTTTATTTCTTTCATTGCAATTATGTTAATTTGTATTTAGTTAATTAATTTAATTTTAACATCCATCACCTCAAAATATTGTGTTTTCCTTACCAACTTGTAAATTATTAATTTTATTTGATTTAAACGCAGTCCGTGTAGAGACGATAGCTCTTTTTACTTAATTATTACTTGATAACAACTGTGTATACTGTAACATCCCGAAATAGGGCCTAAACAGAACAATGGTTGTGAAACCACAAATTCGAGATAGAAAAGTTTATTGTGATTAATTTTTATGATTTACCGATTGATTGGATGCATGTGTTAGAATATCAATAAGAAATTTCAGCGATTGCATGTCTGAATTGCATATTAGGGTTTAATTGCAAAAGTGGGTAAATATGAGCTTTAGATGATAAAGGATTTAATTGAAGTGCATAATTGAAGTAGAGGTTCTTAAATGGTAATTAGACCATTAGATTTTCATGGACAAAAATGGGCATGCATAGATAAAAATAACTAAGTTTTAATGAAGGGCATTTTAGTCATTTGGTAATAAAAAGAATTAAAAGGGAAAAAGATGGCAAAATGTGCTCATCTTCTTCCATAAGGGTCGAAACTTCAAGGGACACCATAGATAGGGTTTCTTCACTTTCTCAAGCTCATAATAAGTGCATCCAAGCCCCGTTTTTATTTTTTTTTTACGTTTTTGAAGTCCTCGTAGCTCGATTTAGCTTATTCTACCATTAATTCATGTTAGGGTTCATAGTTGGAAAAATACTCATAGGTGAAATATGTTTATTTTGATGTTTTATGGTAGGATATGAAGCTTGAAATTATGTTAAACACCTTTTGCTAGGCAATTTTAAGTGAAAATGAGTAAAACGACATAATCTGTAAAAATACCTAATGTTCATAAGTAAATGTTAGAGTGGGAATTTGATGTTGCAATAGAAGGGAAAGATGTTTAGCATGTCATAAAACATAAGAATAAGGGATGAAGCTTAGTTTCTGAGCTTTGGGGCAAAAGTGTAAATATATAAAAGTTTAGAGGTAAAATCGTAATTTTGCCAAAGTTTGAGTCAAGGACTGTTTTGATGAATGTGAGTATTAAATAAGCTAAATTTTCTATTATAGATCAAAAGGAACAAAATCCGGAGTTAGACCGGGGAAAGAAAAAGGTTGAGGACTAAGTTGCTAGATTTGATCGTATTTTGTACTGAGGTAAGTTTACGGTAAATAAATGCAATATTTCAATAATTATTATTAATGTTGTTATTTTCCAGCAATTATGTACTTATTTTATGAAATTATTTAATGTTGACTCAAGTATGAGATGATAGAGAATCAGTGTCAAAAAGTCTCGTTGAAACATTAGGAATGTATCGGATACAAATGTCATGACATTAAGGGATGAGATCCCATGTAAGACCATGTATGGGATATGGCATTGGCATTATTAAGGTTATGAGAGGTCCCACGTAAGACCATGTCTAGGAGATGGCATAGGCACCGATATGAGAACTCCCATGTAAGACCATATATGGGATACGGCATTGGCAGTACAAGAAACATCCCATGTAAGACCATGTCTGGGACATGGCTTTGGCATGTTATTATCAGATAGGAGACCCGACTATCCTCAGTATTCCAAGTGGTTCAACGGGCTAGTAAATAGACTATCTTACATGAAAGTTCAAGTAAAAGCATAATAGATAGATTCAAGTGAGTTATAAGGGGTAAGAATATTTCAGTTATTAGTTGAGAAAGAAATTTCAGTAAGGGAGGAGAAGTTATAATCATGAGTTATTTAAGTAAGCAAGTAAGTAAACAAGTAAGAGAGTAAGTAAAGAAGAAGTAAAGACCATGATGCTTGATGATGATTTATGAGTATAATTATTTATGATAAATGTTGTTATTTATTTTCATGTAAACTTACTAAGCTTTTCGCTTACTCCATTTATTTTCCTTCTTTTTAATAGTATCGCCAAGCCAATTAAGGGATCGTAAGGGAGTCGGAGATCGTTTCACACTATCAAAAGACTATCTCAGTATTTTATGGTTCGAAACGTTTTAAGTTATGGCATATATATAGACTTAGTCATTTTGTGTGTGTGTCCTTATGATATGGCTAATGAATAGCATGTAAATATTTGATAATGATTAGCTATTGAAATGGCTATTTAAGAACATGTTTTGCTGTTCTGTATGCCTAAATGATAGTTAATACAAAAAATTATAAAAGAGTAAAAATTTGCAATGGAACAGTTTTTGGACAGCAACATTGATGTGATTTTGAAAAATCACCAAGGATAGTAGAAATTGAATTAGAGAGTGAATGAGATATAGAATTAAATTTTATCGAGTCTACTTTCACATGAAAGAAACGTGTAGGCAAAAGAATTTTATATTTTGTAATATTTGAATTTTAGTGAGATAGGGTCAGAATGGTTTTTGAAGTCTCCTGTTTTGAATTTAGAAAATCATTAAAACTTGTATAGAAAGAATTATGAGTCATAATTTATATTTCTAGATTCCTTAGTGAGTTTATTTTCAACAGAAACAAGAGGAAGCACCATATGAAGCCCGTACAATGAGATAATTGATTTTTAGTGAATAAAGGTTAGAACCGTCAAACAGTGAAATAGGGGAGAATTTAACGAATAAACTGTACTATTTGGCTAATTCAAAAATTCTGGAAAATTTTATGATAAGAAGATATATGAGTCTAGTTTCAGGGAAAATTTACGGATCTAAATTTCAAATTTCGTAACTCAAGTTATAATTAAATTAGTGACTATTATGCAGGTGGACAATTTTATTGTGAGTAGTGAAATAAATTATTTTGATTTGTTTAAGTACTCGAAAAATTTTTAATGTTCTCGGTTTGGACCCGAACCATTTTTGTTGCATGTTTTAGGGTCTCGAGGGTTTTTTAGGGACATATTGATTGAACATGAATTAATTAATTTTAAAAGAAAATTTTTATGCTCCAAATTAGTAAGTTAAGTCAGGTAACGCCTCGTGCTCGACTCCGGCAATGGTCTCGGGTAAGGAGTGTTACATATACTTACACATTTTGTCATGAACCACATGGTAGCCTATAACAATAATGATAAAAATGGAAGATTGTGACAAGGCAGATAGTGTATACATTTTCAAGTTTAGCGAATGCAATGGAGGACAAGAGCTTGCCATAAATATGTACAAACTACACTTGTGAAAGTGACGTCAAACAGGAGATCAGAACCATGAAGTTCTAATTTATAAAATTATAAGTGGTGTGTTATATTAGTAACTCACTAAGTTCATTTGAACTTAGTCTTTGCTATAATTTCCAGGTATGATGGTTTTTATAAAGAGCTGAATAGGGATCAAGACAAAATTCGTTCATGCTTAGGCAAACTTGATACGAATCCTCAGGGCTGAATTTCTGTAATTATGTTTAAATATAGTAAAGCCATTATTGTTAATCGCATGTTAATAACATAATCTAGGAATTTGTAACTGTAGCATTTTAATTTGGCAGATCAGCCAGTTAAACGTGATAATATTGTTGCAGATGATACTTGAATTCAGTATGATTATAAAATTATTAGTTAGTTGTTTTAGTCATGTATATATGTTGTGACATCTTGTAACTGGACGTGTCAATTGGGTCGGGTTCAAGGTGTTACAGTCACTCCACCATGAGGCCTACACTCTTCAATGGGACTAACTACTCTTATTGGAGGACAAGAATAAATTTGTCCTCCAAGTAAATGACAATGAAGTGTGGAGGGTTATCACCAAAGGACCATCCATGTCCAAGAAAATAGTTGATGTTGTTATGGTCAATAAAGAGGAAGATGAAAGGGATGAGGTTGACATCAAGATGATGCAATTAAATGTCAAATTCACGTACACATTATTTTTTATACTTAGGAAAAATGAATACCATAGAGCCTCATTCTACAAAAATGCTACGAGATATGGTAAAAGCTTGAAGTCACACATAAAGGGACAAGTAGAGTCAAGGAGTCCAAGATTAGCCTCATCGCCTTAGATTATGAGTTATTCAAGGTCAAAAAGGAAGAAAGAATCAATTTATTTTCTGTAACAGCCCGGTTTAGACCCTAGTCAGAAAATGGTTTTGGGACTAAAAATTCGAGTTAGAAAAATATTTTCTTATTATTTTCCGTGCTTATAGTATGTGAATTGATATGTGTGAACTTTTCGTGATTTAATTTATCCGTTTATGTGCTTAATTTGTGAAAATGGCTAAATCGCATAAAAAGTAAAAGTGACATTCTCATTGTTAATATGCTAATTTATTATGATTTAATTTATGGGGAGTCCTTAAAAGGTTATTATGCCATTATAAGTTAGTGGACATTTATGTCCATGACTCAAGTGACTTATATTATGATTTCATATAAGGTTAAAATAGTAAAAAGTAAAATAACATATAACAAAATAAAACAAAACATGAAAGTGGACATGCATGTTCATATTTTTGGCCGAATGTGGAAGAAAGAATTATTCATTGAAGCATTTTAGGTTTTGGCACATTCATAGCTCAATTAAGGTATGTTTTGAGCTCGGTTTTTGATAATTTTTACGTTTTTGAGATCGTTCCTTTGTATATTACTTAGCCCATGTTTTAATTTTTAGAATTGATGATGAATTCGAGAATTGTCATTGTTGATAGCTTGAGATTTTTGTTGTTTGAATATGGAAAATAAATCTTTGATGTTTGATTATCATGTTTAATTAAGTGATTTTTGATAAAAATTCAAATTAGTGATTTATTTGTGAAATTTGAAAATTTTGAGGATTAAATGTGAAATAAATGAAATAAATGGGCTGCTATGGACCCTAGGAAAATTCGGCTAAGGCATGGTTTTGATGAATTTTGTGTATTTTGTGATTTTGTGAAATAAGGACTAAATTGTGAAAAATGTGAATTTTAAGGGCTAAAGTGCAAATTTCCCAAATTATGTGTTTGTGGTCTAAATTGAATGAAATGTGTTATTAAATAGCTAAATTTGAATTTATTTAGATCAAGAACAAAAGAATACGGAATTAAAACGGGGAAAGTCGAAAGTGGTCGAGTAGTCGATTCCATCCGTTTGTCTTCGTCCGAGGTAAGTTCATAGTAATTAATTGTTGTTAAATTCATATAGAAATGTATTTAATTGTGCCAAATTGAATTATAGTAATTATATATGTGTATGTTGAATTGATTTAAGTATGGGAGAAGTGATTATGAGCTTGAATCGATGGATTTACGATGTCTGAAAGCCCTATACGAACCATAGGAATAATGGGGATATATATATGCCATGACATAAAATTCTGGTATGAGTTATCGTGTAAGACCATGTCTGGGATGTTGGCATCGATTTGGAATTTACGTGTAAGACCCTGTCTGGGACAGTGGCATCGATGTTTGATTACATGTAAGACCACGTCTGGGACGTTGGCATTGTACGAGCTTTCCAAGCTATTCTAATATCCTTATTGACTCTGAATGGTTCAGCAGGAAATATTGAGAAATGAATGATTATGCAATAAATGTATCTGATTCAGGTACGTTGGGTTTGTTAATATAATTCGAAAACGAAAAGTGAGTATGATTTAAATGACTATATTGATTTACATGACAATGAATGATGCCTATGTAGTAAATGAATATATAAATGTTTGAAATGGTTGGTATTCGGCCTATTTGAATTTAATTGCTAAAAATCTCAAAATGATTAATTTTCTATGACTTACTAATCTTTTTAAGCTTACTTTGTGTGTTCATTCGGTGTTTTATATATTTTGGAAGCTAGTTACGAGCTCGGGGATCGTCGAGGAAATCCATCACACTATCGAACACTATTTTTGGTATTTTAAAAGCTCGAATTATAATCTCATGGCATGTATAAGCTAGCACTTGTTTTGGTTGTTTTGAAAGTGTATATAAATGCATAAGTCATGCGAAAATGGCTTTATCTTTGTGCTTGAGCTTGGTTATGTTTGATTATAATTTAAGCTTATTGTGGTAGTATGTTTCCTAACTTGAATGATAAATTTGGTTATATGTTTTGTTTGCATTTCATAAATGCCTTGTAATAGCTCATCAAATATGCTTGTTACATGGATAGAATTGCATTTTGGGTTAGTTACAATTCGGCTAAAAATGTGGTAAAATAAAGACATTATATTTGTCTGTATTGGATAATTTTGATTCGGTTTGGAAGTAAAAGAGTATGCATATATGTTATATTTGCATGGGTAAATCATTAGGTACGAATCAAATTAGAATAGTACAAAATTTTGGAGGTTAAATTCGATGATTGTAAGTAAGGTTATTTGTTTTGGTATGTACATGAAAATGATACATGATTGAGGTTAATTACAAAATGCAAAGACTATAAAGTTTACTCAATATCTTGACTAATAAAATTATAAAGCATAGTAAAGAGTTATTTTAGTATAATTGTGCTGAAATGGCTCAATTGATGTATAGTTGTTTTAGAAATAGGTATAAATTTAGTATGTAATGCACATGTAAAATCGGCTAAAGTTAGTAAATTGATTATATATATTATGCATATGTCTTTCTTTGCTAATGTTTGATTTGATAGTTAATATTAGTTGAATGAGTTGTGTGTGAATTAAGTATATTTTTCTTTTTATATGGTTATTGCTAGCGAATTTGAAGATAGAATAATTAGTAATGAGTGCATATGATCTTGTTTAAATGGTTTAATTTGATATGGTTATATGCACATAAACTTGCGACAAGAGAAGATATGTATAATTAGTTGTGAAATGAGGCTTGTCTAGGCGTGTTATATATATATTTGGATATCTAGTATGCCGTGTGATATTGATTATTAAGTTTAATATACAATTATATTGAAGTGAAATGTTGAATATCTAGTTTATGAAATGTATGTTATATAATATGCTTGAGGTATGTCGTAAAGTATAAGCTTGGAAGTAAATTTTAATATACAAACGATATGATCATAGTAGTATTAAACTTTGAAATTTTGAATAGATGACTGTATTTTTTAGAGTGATTTATGAAGTATAAAAAAAATGCTTGTTTTGAGTTGTGTTTTATTCGGTAATGCCTCGTAACCCTAATTCAGCGACGGATACGGGTTAGAGGTGTTACATTTCTGACTGTTTCATTCACATATTAAATGGTCACAAGGTACTTGGGAAGACTTATGCCAACAAGAAGATAGCGAACAAGATGTTGAATAGCTTCCAAAATCATGGGAATTAGCTAAAGTATTGATCAAAAAAGAGTCAAATGACATGATACTAAAGTATTGATCATAAAAGATTCAAATGACATGATACTCTTTCTCTTGATAATCCTATTGAGTCTCTATTGACATAGAAATGAAGATTAATCACAATACACAAGAAACTAAGGAAGCTCCAAAGAAAGTAGGGGTTGCTTTCAAATCTACCACTCATAAGAAGGAGGGTGACTCTAGCAATGAAGACAATGATGAGGAGATGACTATGTTTGCAACAGAATTTAAGAAATTTATGAAACTCGACAAGGCCAAAAGACCTCATAGAATAGACTTCATTAATAGGGAGCCAAATAAGAAAGAAAATGACCCCTTTTTTTCTTTGAGTGTAATAAAACGGGTCATATCAAATTTGAGTATCCTCAATGGAAGAAAAAGGGGGCATCAAAATAAAAGAAGAAACCTATAATAAAAACAAGGAGCGATAACGACTCTTTCGATAACCAGAAGGACAATGAAGCTACCAATCTATGTCCATGGCTCTTAATGAGCCAAAGGTACTCTCTAACTCTAGTGATTTCAATGAACATACATTTGAAGAGTTACAAGATGCATTTGATGAATTGGCTACGAAGTTTGAGAGCAAGTACTCCAAGTATAAGAAAATGATTTCAAAATTATAGGAGGAGAACGAATCTCTAACCATAACCAAGGAAGAAATAGAAAAGAAATTGAATGTCATGAACATTTAAATTGATGATTTGAAAAAAAAAAGAACAAAAACATGCATGATTGTTTTTCTATGTTTTATTTGGGGCAACAAAAATTGAATGGAATGCTTGACCTCAAAGTGCTTTCTTTGACACGAGTGGTTTGTGCTTTATAAATTTACAAAAAGAAAAAAACAAAAAATTTCTTTGATAAACCAAGTTTCATATATGATGCTTCTCTGTCTTGTACTCATTATCACAAGAAATGACATGATTGGCAAGTTTTTCTTTTAAGAAAATTTACCTCTAGAAATAAACTTACAAAGAGTGTGTGGATTCCAAAAGGATTAAACACTACTAAAAATGAGAATGTTTTAAAGGAATGAATTCTTAAAGGTACAAAAATTATAAAGACTAATGCTACAAGGACCCAAAAATATTTTGATACCAAGATCCAAAGTTTAACTTTGTGTTTCTAGGAGGAAGAGCATCGCTTCAAGGAAAGCAACTCAAACCAGACTTCTTGGTACCTTAATAGTGGATGCTCATGGAATATGACTGGTGAAAAAAGCCAATTCATGGAGTTGATGCAAAAAAAGTGGAAAGGTTACATATGGTGACAACTCTAAAGGAATAATTGAAGGTATTGGCTCCAAAGGTATAAATTCTTCTACTATTATTGAGAACATGTTTTATGTCGATTTCTTAAGCATAACCTCTTTAGTTTTAGTCAGCTTTGTGACAAAGGATTTAAACTAATATTTTAAGCCAATGGGTGCAAAGTTGTAAATGTTGTAGATAATAAGATTATTTTTGTAGTTTTCAATATAGGTGATATTTTTATGGTGTATTTGCATGACTTGAATTCCTCTAACGTTTGTTTCATGGCTAGTAATGAGAATACTTATTGGTTATGGTATAAAAGGTCAGGGCATTCTAGCATGAGTCTCATCTCTAAACTTGTTAAGAATGATCTTGTTGTTGGCTTGCCTATAATGTCTATTGGATATAATACTATTGGATTTAGTGCCTTAAGTGTAGTATTTTTGTCTAAGTACACATGCAAATTTTTGAACAGATTGGTTAATAAAATTATTCATGAATTACATTAATATTTTGTATATTGTCCTCACATGGTTTTTCTACGCAAAACAAAATGGAAGCAAATGTTGCTCACTAGTTGTCAAATGTTTAACTAATATTAAGCAATATTACGTGGTCGAATCGTAAAATAAAAAGACAACTTGTATTAGTAGATGAACCTAAACATGTCTTTATTCTAATAGGAAATGAGTAAACCAATTAAAAGACTAATATGTCGTTTATAAAGTCCAATTGGGGAGATGCTTTGTCTTGGGCATTGGAACGGATGACTCCCAGAAGATAGAGACCTAAATGTGACTGACTAGAGTGACAGTACATCGGACTGGACCCAAGAAGAATAGATCCTGAATCCACTTATGGATTTATTCACTTATGCGTTCATAGTGTGGCATGCCTAAATCCTGAGTGGATGACGGGCTATGTATGCGTGACTCGTACACTTTGATGTAAGTAAAAGCCTGAGTTCGAATAGATAAAGAACCGAAAGCTGGTGTGTTGGGTGTACGACTTTTGTAGTAGGTAACGTCATTCACAATGGTGAAATTCATAGCCCAAAACATAGGTGAATGATATCCTCTCATTGGCCTTACATGGTTGATGAAAAGTAAACATGGTCACAGGTCGTCTGTCTTTGTGATAGAAAACTTGATTACTATTTGATAGTAATTGAATTTTCATGAAGGAAGATGTAATGGTTACCATGAGATAAAATAGGATCATATTGGGAGAACGGATATTATCCTAAAGAGATTAAGGATATCCTATGAGGGTAACACACTTATTACAATATCATTAGACGAGCACTAAGTAGTTGCTTTCGTAATGGCATGTCTTTAGGGAGATCTCATTCACAATACTATAGTGGAATGAATTTGTGACTAAATAAGTTTATAATTAATAGGCTAAAATCTGAAACATAATAATAAATCATTTGAGCCCTAATTACATATGTCCAATGGGTCCTTCCACCAGCTCGTTGAGACCATAAATAAATTTCATGTTAAGTCAAAATGAATAGAATGAATAGAAATTGAGAAATCGAAAACATTCAAAAATGGTTATGATTTTCTCCAAAATAGAGAATGGAACCATTTGGAAATGAATGTGGTTTTCTCAAAATGTAAATGGAAATGGAAATGAAAATGAGAAATGATTCATTTGCAAATGAACATGGATTTCTCAAAAACGATCAAAAGAATGAATATATGTTTTGAGCTATTTTAAAGAGTAAAAATGAAAATAAATCTTTCAATCATAATGAACGAGTTGAACGGTTACATATCAAATATAATTTCTCGAAATTTTATAAGGGTTAAAATAGTCAAAATTTTACCGGGGTAAAATTAGGATGAGAAAGTTATTCGATATATATTTATTAAATTTTATTTTGGGAAAAAGAAAAACAAATATTCGTTTGGATAAAATTATAAAGTATTAGATTAAAAGCCCGGGAAGTACTTGTAATTGGACCCGATATGGAAGAGGCCCAAAAGCCTTTTATGTTAATAGGGTGGACGGCTAACCCTAGTTAATATTAACTAGGTTGTGGCCACTTATACTCTTAATTAGACACTGAGTTCATTTTTCTAGTTTAAATAAACTTATATAGTTCGACAAGAGTTCTACCTTCTCTTCCTATAAACAGATGGCACTGATAGAGCTAAAAACACAACTTTAAGATAT
The DNA here is from genome assembly GCF_025698545.1 of Gossypium raimondii. Classification (NCBI taxonomy): domain Eukaryota; kingdom Viridiplantae; phylum Streptophyta; class Magnoliopsida; order Malvales; family Malvaceae; genus Gossypium; species Gossypium raimondii. The sequence continues at coordinate 42,389,269 of NC_068569.1, read as the reverse complement.
CGTTATTCTGCCCGAAATAGAGAGACTTTTATTCTCTTAGAATTAAATATATTTTCCAGAATAACGATTCTATCGGTTTTTATTTCAAAAGTGATTTTTTTCCATAATAAAAGAAAACAATTTCTAGTTTTGTGTTTTGATTCAATTGGTTTGAGCCCATACTCGAAACAATTTGTGATACAAGAATAGAGAAGAGAATTGTTTGGTTGAAAGCCAAAAAAATGTCAAGGATCCACTTGTCTGAAAACATAGGTATGATTTTGGTCTAGGGTTTATTGCTATAAATATCACAAACCGAGTCGGTTTTCGAAATTTTAATTTTCTGCTATGCAAGAAAATCATTTTCAAACCAGACTTTTTCCAACAAATAAAGTATGTGATGCATTCACAAAAGGTAAACATAAAAGAGTATCTTTTAAACCTAAGAATATATTCTCCGCTTCTAGAGTATTTCAATTAATTCACAATAATATTTTTAGACCAACTTGGACTATGAGTTTAGGTGGTAAACAATATGGATTTGTGATTGTTGATTATTACTCTAGATATACTTGGGTTCTCTTTTTAGGTTTTAAAGATGAAGCTTCAGAAAATTTTATATTTTTTGCAAAATGATTAAAAATCAAGTTGAATATTCAATTTCAAGTGTAAGAAGTGACGATGGTAAAGAATTTGAAAACATTGATTTTGATAAAATTATCAACATGGTTTTAGTCACAACTTTTCGGCACCAAAAACCCCCTTAACAAAATCGAATTATTGAGAGGAAAAATAGGACTTAGAGGAAATTGCTAAAATAGTGTTTCATGAAAACAATTTGCCAAGATATTTTTAGGTGAAAGCCATTAAAACTTATTGCTATTTTTTTAAAACTCCCTATGAAATTTTTAAAAGAACAAAACCTAACACTAGCTATTTTCATCTTTTTGGTTGCAAATGTTTTGTTTTGAATAATAGAAAAGATAATTTAGGAAATTTTGATGCCAAAAGTGATGAATGCATTTTATTGGACATTCAAATAATTAAAAAGCTTATATATTTTTCAATAAGAAAACCTTAGTAGTTTAGGAGTTTATACATGCTAGGTTTTTTATGAATCTAACTCTACTTCTAGAAAAGATTCCCTTTACTCTGATGATGTAGAAATTTATCAAATGAATCCTAGTAAAGCATCAAAAGAAGAAAAAGAAAAAGATGAGACGGTTCAAGAGCCTAAGAAATATGCATTACATGAACAAACTCAAGTTGAAAAAGAAGCTAACCACGTAAGAGAGCTTTCATATGTTAAAGATGGTCACATTATTGGTGATCCATCTAAAGGGGTAATTACTAGATCTTCAATTAGAAATTATTGTAATTATTTTTATTTCCTTTCTTGCATAAAACGTAAAAACATTGATGATGCCTTAATTGATGAATTTTGGATCTTAGCTATGAAAGATGAATTGAACCTGTAAAGACCTGATTTTAAGTAGTGTTGAAAAATATGATTTCGGAATCTCATTCCTGTAAATCGAGTCTGTAAGGATGAAATATAAATATTACTGAATATATCATGAAAATATGTTAAAGATCAATTAAGTAATTTAACTGAGAAAATAGTTAATTGAAGCTCAAGGACTATATTGTAAAGTCCAATCGCTATTAAGTTTTAATTTAAAAAATGCTTGAGGCCTAGGTAGTAATTATCCAAAGGGCTTAAATGGTTATTAAACCATTTTTCATATTGCCGATGGGATATAATGATGATTATTATTAACCTTAATAATAATGATTAAATAGCATAAATGTTAAATTAATTAGTTTAATTAAAGTTAATTAAAGATTAAACATAGTATATATAATAACTTAGTAGGATGAAAGATGATATTTTCATCTTCTTCCATTGTCTATAGAAGAGAAAAGAAAGAAAAAGCTTCAAACTTTCTTATACATTCAATCAACCAATTGAACAAGGTAAATAAGTTATTTTCTTGAATTTTCTATAGATTTAAGATCATGGGAGCTTGATTTAGCTATCCAATGTATAAATATGTTAAATTATTAAGTTTTTAGCAAGTTTCCATTACAGAGAAATTGATGAATTAGGCTTGTATTTGAATAAATTGATAGGTAATAAGCTTAGATTGTAAAAATGACTAAATTTGAAACAAAGCTTATTAGATAACATTGACACATTAGGAACTAAATTGAATAAATTAAAATTGCCATGAAATTATGCTATAGATAGAAAGTATAAGGTCCCTAATGAAAGAATGTGAAGTCGAATTTCGATCCGATTTTAGATATAAAAAAATATGAGTAACCTAAATATAAGGACTAAATTGAATAAAATGAAAAGTATTTTGGCTATGTATTATGATGTGATTTGGATGTAATTTGATATTATTCTTATTGTTAAATTATCAAATGTAGCTAAAGACAATGTCAGGTTGTCGCAAGAGAAAGGAATGAAGAGAGTCTTAGACGAGTAGCAGAACTTTCGGTTTGTACTTTTATGATTCAAGTTCAATACGTTAATATAGATGCATATGCATGCATATATACATGCATGTGAATGTTGCAAATCTATCTATTTAGGTAAGTGTATTACTATTGCATAATTCCATTAATACATGATAATATTGAATTTGAAAAATGGACTGAATTGAATATAGTAGAAAAAGCGTGATATAAATTGATAAATGATATGTGATGTGAATTGATGATGAATGGTATGAGATCATGATATGTGATTTGGTTTATAAAATATAATTGGATCGTTAGTACTTGACCTGCCGTCAAATGTAGTTGTTAATTTGAGTCAATTCTGAACTTAAGGAGTTTGTTTTCTATGCAATTTAAGATTTTATATTTCATTTTCAATAATTAGGACTTAGGATTAAATATTAGTAAATAAGTATATTTTAACACATTTTATAAGTGTTGTGACCCAATAGGCCGACACAGACTTTAGGTAGTACTAATATGTTTAATTGAGTATGTAGGATGAAGATATAAAGGTCCAATTGACGTGGAAGGAAGGGACGAGTATTGCACAAGCTTCCCGAGCCATCAAAGCACAAAATGAACAATGAAGGCAGGATTTGCATGTCATTTCACGCCATAGACATGTTGTGACGTGACATAGGTCGACGTGCTACACAAGAATATCAAGGATATTTTCATACGCGTAATCAAATTTATATGAAGTCCTAGGACATGCTGAAGACCTAATTTGGGCTGCCAAAACTTCTATAAATAAGACATTAAGGTTTTGATGTAACTAAGTCATCCTATACACCTTTAAAAACTTTAGTAGTTTAGGAGTAGGAGTAGATTAATTTTCTTTTGACTTTTCAATAAATTAGCTGTTTTTCCTATTAAAATCAATTTTGATCCAAGAGTTTATTTATATTATTCAAGTATTTCAAATTACTTTCTCTTTGCATTCGATTTAATTATTTACTCCAATCAATCGATTTTCTACTTTGCTCCTCATTCGATCTCAAATCCACGATTATTCAAATCTCTTTTCTTTTCTAAACCAATTGTGTTCTTCACATGATTTGTTCAATCAAGATAGAGATTGTGAATAACATGAGTGGTTAAATCCCTTAGGGGAGATTAAGAAGTGGATGGGGTTGTGATTAATAAAGGATTTAGGGTTTTCTCGAGAGGGTTGGTTGGTATGGATTATGTGTGCTTAAACCACTAGGATTGACAACCCTAGGAAGTTATCTTAGTCTAGACCACTAGACGAGGTCCGAAGATAAGTCAAACTGAGTAAATCATAATTTATCTTAGTCTAGAAAGTGAGTCGGGAGATAAGCGAGCATCAACCAATCAATTAGTTAATTAGAGGTCGGGAGGTAATAATTGGTTAATTAGTAACTAATCCACCCTAAAACCCTAATATAAAGTTAGTTACAATGTAACAACTCGGCCGGCGAAGTCTCTGTATTTGGTTACAGTTTATTGTGTTATAGTATTAAGCTTAGTTATGAGGAAAGTGTTAATTTTTCTAAGTATAGTATTTTGTGTATGCACCAATTGGCGAATCCTGTGTTTTGGCGAATTGCGTGTTTTGCCGAGATCTGTGGGTTGGCGAATTCTTCTGTTGAGTATACGCCATCTAGGAGTTTAGGCGAATTCGTTAAATTTGTAGTTAATAGTCATGTTTATTATTTTAATAGGACAATTTAGTTATCCAAATGAGAACTGGTCAGAATGGAACTAAGATACTGTAGTTGATAAGACTTAAATGATGATAAGTGCACTTAATCACAAAAATCAAGAGTGTTAGTGGAATAATCTGATCCTTCCACTAAACCTTATCTCTGTCCTTAGGTATATAAGGATATTGATATCTTCACTGAAAAACTTTATGTTTTCCTTGCATTCATCTTCTTCTTGACTTCCTCTGTATTCTCTAAAAGCTTAAGTCTAAAAGCCTATCTGAAGTTGGGTCCGTTGTATTCAACCAACTCCTTCGTTTGTTTTAGCTCTTTGGTAAATATTGATGAACCCTAGGTTATTTTCATAATTATTTACATATTTTTAACTCTGCATGCATAAGTATTAGATTAGCATGTAAGCAAGGAAGCTTATTGATTCTAGGTTAAATGTTAATGCTTCTTACATGCATGTTTGGTTTCAATGGTGTAATGATTTATAAGCTTAATTATTTATATTTTAGCTCAAGACACTATAGAAGGTCTGAGTGGTAAAAGAAATGGTCCTACTATAGATTTTATTGTATTTCTCATGAGTTCCTTCATACTTCCATGTGTGTGGTATTCCTGTTTTGATATTTCATGTAAGGTAAGTACTTATGCTCTGTAAAGGTGAAGTGTGCATATATGAAAAGTGGTTGTTCAAAGTGGTCAGCATGGGACTGTAATGTTTGTGTTAAAGTGTAAGAATCATTCTTCATGCTTAAGTCACTACCTTCTGCTTCGGCCAAGAATGATATGGAATGAATCATGGAAATGATGTTAAGGAAATATACATGGCGATGCCTTCAATGGAATGTACATTAAACTGATAGATCGCGATACATGAAAATGGTTATGTAGCCCTTGGTAGGGCAAGTGTATGTTGCAATCCAGATTGGAAAATCATGACAAATGATACAAACAAATGAACATGAATGGAATATATTATATGAATCGGACTAAGAATTTGGGTTTCTGGCTGCCATGAAGAAGGTTTATCTCTATGGTCATATAGGCACAGTGTATGCACCAAAGGAATAGTAAATTGGAGAATAAATTTTTTGTGTCTGGTATTCTCCATCAAGCAAACTATGCGTTTTTTCTTGACACATTCATGTGATCTACTTGAAGTATTAGTCGTTATTGATAAGACTTCTTCTGGAAATCACTAAGTTCTTTTGAACTTACCTCGCTTTCTTTTTCCTTCTCAAGCTTACTATTGAAGGAAAATATTTTGTTAGACTACGCTAGAGGACATCTGCTACTATGAGACTTCTATTATTTTGTACTATGCATGACATGTGGGGGTTGATGTTTGATTGTAACTTGAGAAGAATTTTTATTCGAACCCTATGTCGATAAACTATATTTTAATAAATCTTCACTGAAATATGAAATGGTTTTCTAGTGTTATATTTCATACGATGAAATTATCATATTAAAGCTTATACGCCACATGGCTTACACTTTATTTTATTATTTTATTAAATGTTTAATACAAAACACCAGTTTTGCTGAGTATACACAAAAAGTAGTTTTTAAAATAGATGATTTCTTTCTAGTGACACGTCTTACTCAGATCCTCCTAAAAGGTCAAGTTTGGTGTGTTACATACAAACCCTGAAGCGAGTTAATCTTCCTAATTGGTTTATTGATTTTTATCATTTGTTTATGTTTCTTATTTATTTGTTTTTGTTATTTAATTTATCTAATTTATTTATTTTATGGTCTATCGTAATATATGAATTAATTACTAATACCTAGACTTATTATTGAAAAAAGGTTTTCATAGTTTATTCTATCCTCCCTTGGGTACGATCCTTGTAATAATTCCAAGTATTTCGTTGTACTATACTATATTACATTTTGAACCGTGCACTTGTGGACACCGTCATTCTAATCTCTTCTATTTTTTGTGTTATATTTTAGTATAAATGATAACTTGTTTATAAGCGGCAGTACCCTATTAAGTGTTCGAGTAGAGTTGGATATAGTTGGCATGCCATAAGATTAGATTGTGTACGGGTTACACCTCGGTTATATGTGGATGAGCACTGGGCACATATTACTTTAGACGTTTTGATGAATGTTGGGCACACATTTTACTTCGGTTATACTGATGAGCATTGGGCGCAAGTTATACTTCAAACGTTCTAATGAGATATGATTCATGTATTCGTACTAAGTCTGAGCCCAGTTAATAGGGATTAATAAATGTGAACTTGAAAATGATATTTGAATTGAAAAGATGATATGAATTGGTTTAACATGAGCACATATGTGAAATATAACAACTAGTGAAATATCATCTGAACTAGTTAAAAACGATCCTTAGGGCTGACTTGACTATGAATGAGTCAACAGACTCGAGAGAGTATGAGATAATAAAATGAATACTGTAATTTGATATTACTTGAAAGTGAATTAGACTTTAATTATTGAAATCATTATGTTAATGGCTTATATGAATTACCAAATGGTATTGAACATCAATTGGTATATATATTTGTGTGGATAGTGAAAATAAATTGGAAATTGAATGTGATATGTGGTCATAAAGCATGGCATTATATGTTGATATGAACTTGGTAAATTGGATTAATGTATATACTTGATACATGAGACATGAATGGTTAAGGTTAGGCCATACAGTGTTTGTTTCTTAACATGTTAATGCTTATGTTATATTGTCTTGAATCATGGAAGTACCACTGAGCTTTATCGCTCAATGTACGATTTGTTTATTTCCATGCGCAAGTATAGGTAGATCTTGAAGTCCTGAAAAGTGATTCAGCATCCAATCCGCAACCATCGACTCAGTAATGTTTGTATAGTTTTCGTATATTTTCGATAAATGGCATGTACCTAAGTTTTAAGTTAGTTTTGTATTGTAAATGGTCATTTTGGAAATTGGTGTAGTTAATGTCAAATTGAATTAAACATATAACTTATTAAGTATATATGTGAATCGTATATTAGATGGTTTAGTTGAAATATAGCATTTGAACATTTGGTTTTAGGTGTTGTGAATTGGTACATGTGGACCTTATGAAAACAACAAGTCATGTCGCAATGTCGGACCCTTAATGTCCCAACGAGGAATGGACAATGAGTGGCATCGCTACCTAGAACCTTGATGTCGCGACCTAGAACCTTGATGTCGCGACATCAACCCGATAGTTTTGAAATTTTACAAGTTAGTTTAAAATCAACTTTGGGTTATGAAAAGAGCTTTCGTAAGCTCATTTTAACCCTCGGAAGTGATTATATAACATGTGTTAATGATGTTTTCAACTTAATAGTATGTATAAATTGTTAAATTGAATTGTAATTGATTGTAGTTGCTCCGACAATGAAAGTGGTATCTCGTGGCTTGGACTCGATGTTCGGGTCAGGTATAAGGCATTACATTTAGTGGTATCAAAGTTATAGGTTTAATCAATTCTCAGACTAAATTGAGGTTGAAATTGAGTCTAGAGGTATATTCCAAGGTTGAGTCAAGTCTGAGTTGAGATTTGGATGTTGATTATAATTTCTTTTTAAGTATTATAGCTAAAAATGTCTGAGAAATCGAGAAATGTTGTTGAAGAAGAAATCAGTAGTAGTGGTCACTCCGTTGAGGGTAAGAATCAGGAAAAGGTCAAGGCACACAGTGTTGATAAAGTCAATGCTTGATGAAATTGAGCTGATAGACCTCGCCATGAGGGTTGAGGTGCTGAAGATTTATTCTGCACAATAGCGAAAATACTTCAATGAGTAATGTGAGTTGCTCTGCAAGTTGTGCTAGTAGATTTAATTAGACCAGCCTCGATAAAGGATTTGCAGAAGTATGGGGTAACTAAATTTAAAGGACTAATAGGTGACAGTCATTCCTCAACTGAAATTTTGTTAGAGTCAACTGATCTGCCATAAATTGATGTGTCAAATTGGGCCCTGTTTGTCACTTAATAAGCTTGTTTCTAGGTGTTTTTAGTGTCAAATTGATGTGTCAACTGAAATTTTTGTTTTTACAAGTAGAATTATGAAATCGCCTTGTTTTCCTCATTTTTCACTCCAAAATGGCCAATTGTGCCATTAGGGACCCTAATTTGTATTAGAGTGTTGTAGAGACATGTAGGCAGCCCAAATGGATTGGAATTCAGGCCACAAGAAGTGGTATCGTGATATCGAATTTAAGATATCACAATACCATCGATAGACTCAAAATGGAGAAGATATGAGACCAAACTCAGGGGCATCGCGATATCCCTTTAGGGTATTGCAATACCTACCTCATGACAACTCCACTTGTGTATTCTGACTAGGGTATCACAATATCCCTATCGTGTGGGGAAAAAAATAACATTAAGGGCAGCGTTTATCCACTTGAAGCACTAATTAAAAGCCAACGTTCAAGGGCACTTTAAGGCAACATTTTTTGGTTAGAAATCAACTATTAAAAGCCACTATTGGCTAAGAAAAAGAATAGGCTATAGTTTTAGGTTAGAAAGCTCTTTAGTTTAGGGTTTCTTTCATCTTTTAGCTTAGGAATAGGGTAGTTTTTTCTCTATAATTTTAAGGTTTTAGTTTATGTTTCTTTCTGGTTTTACTTAGTTTCATAATTATCAATTAAGTTAGTTATTGTTGTAGCTTAGTTTTATTTACATGTTAAAGACTTTAAATTTGTAATCACTCTTTAATCTTTAAGTTGATGTTATTTGAGTTTTCTTTCTTTTCATATGTTAAAGCTCTCATATTTAGTGTTCTTGTTTCTTTATCTTTGTGTTAGTTGCTTTTTATTTAAGTTTATTAAGTTAAAAATCAAAGCTTTCATTTTTTTGTTCAAGTTTATGTTAATGGATCTCATAGTTGTTTCTTTAAATTTTTGTTAGCTTTAATATAGTAATGGGTAACTAAACCCTAGGTGGTTGGTTGATGGGACTGTTGTTTGGTTAGTTTTTGAGTTCAGGAACTAAATCGCAAAATTAGGCTAAATCAAATAAACCTAAAAAGTTAGTATTGATGATCCTAAGGGAAAATTAACATAACTAAGACCAAGATGAGATCTTATTAGGCACCAATTCTTTAGTCACGGGTTAGCCGATAAGATCAAAAGATAAACTGGATTAATTTGTCTAAGTTGGTAAAGTTGAGATCGAGAGGTAAAATAGAGCCAATTTGGGAGTGTGAACAATTTGGATCCCTAATTCGAGGGTTAATTAACAACATGGAAATCAACCAACTGTTGTCTGTTATCTTATTTAGTAGTTTTATATTTTGCATTATTTACAATTTAGTCATTTTCTATCTTAGATAAGTAATTAGTTTTAATTAACTTTATTAATGGTTTGTCGTCATGTAGCAATTAGTGAGTAGCTAGCTAGACTCCTTTCTTGCATGCACTTTTGAATAGAAATTGCTAAATTGCCAACTCCTTTCGGTTTGATCCTTGGAACACTCTAGTGTTCCATTGTAACACTATAAATATTAGAACTGACCTGCATGCTTGCAGTAAAACCGCATTTTAAATTTGCTTTATAAAATCATTGTTTTATGCACACACACGCACACGATCATCAACCAAGCAAGTTATCCAATAGTTAGAATGTTTACCGCCTGAATGTCTTAAGTGCACGGTATCTCTTCTTAAAGAAGAAGCATATCAATGGTGGTTAACAATCACCCGACATGTTTCAGCTGATCAGGTTACTTGGAATTTCTTCCAATCCAAGTTTCAAAAGAAATATGTTGATGAACTGTATCTAGAAGACAAAAAGAATGAATTTATGATGCTGAAATAGGGTGATATGCTGGTTTCTTGTTATGAGCGAGAACTCCTGCAACTTAGCAAGTATACCCTCGAGTTAGAGTCAACCGAGGAGGAAAGTTGCAAGTGGTTCCTCTAGGGATTGAAAGATGAGCTTCTAGTTCAGCTAGTCCAGCATAAGCTTAAAGAGTTCGCAGATCTAGCTAAACAAGTGAAAATGGTTGAGCAGGTCATGGGCCTAGATAAAAAAGTTGAGCCTTCTCAAGCATTCGAAAAAAGAGTCGAGATCACTAATTCACAACCTTTGCCAAAGCGAGCTGGAGGTCTCGAGGACCTTAGAGATCAACTCTACCAAATGTCAAGTTAAGGAAAGATCAAGTCAAGCAACCATCAGTATCAGTGTGTACTACTAGGGGTCCCACAAAAGATGTAGACATCCCGAATTGTGAGCATTGTCGGAAGAAGTACAGAAGAGAATGTTCGAAAAAGTCGATAGCATGATTCCATTGCGGGTCCCTAGAGCATTTTGTCCGAGAGTGCTTAAAAAATGATAATGATATTCTTGATGTTACTCAGAGATTTATATGATCCGGTGCCCTAAGTATAGTATTTTCCTCTAAGTGTACAAGTAATTTTTCGAACAAATTGGTTAATAAAATTATTCATGAATTACATTAATACTTTGTTGTTGTCCTCACATGGTTTTTGCATGCAAAGTAAAATGGAATCAAATGTTGCTCACTGGTTTTCTAATGTTTAACTAATATTAAGCGGTATTACATGGTCGGATCATAATACAAAAAGATAGTTTATATTAGTAGAATGACATAAACATGTCCTTCGTCTAATCAGAAATGAGCAAACTAGTTGAAAGACTAATATCTCGTCTATCAAGTCCAATTGGGGAAATGTTTTCTCTTGGGCATCGAAGCGAATGACTCCTAGAAGATAGAGACATATATGTGATTGATTAGACTAATAGTCCATCGGACTGGACCCAAGAAGAATAGATCCTGAATTTGTTTATGGATTTATTCACTTGTGACATTCATAGTGTGGCATGCCCAAATCCTAAGTGGATGATGGCCTATGTACTCATGACTCATACACTTTGATACAAGTAAAATCCTGATTTAATAGATAAGGAATCGAAAGTTGGTTCATTGGGTGTACAACTTCTGCAGTATGTAACTTTATTCAAAGTAATGGAATTCATAGCCCGAGGTATGGGTAAATGATATCCTCTCATTGGCATTACATGGTTGATGAAAAGTAAACATGGCCACGGGTCATTCGTTTTTGTGATGGATGACTTGATCACTATTATCACATGATTACATGCAAGTGTACACAGTTGTACAAGTAATAAATAGTTAGTAAAAGAGTATCATCTCCACAAGGACTATTAAGTGAATTATTTGAAAAGTTAATTTTAATCAATTTGGTTAAACACAAAATAAAGAAAGAATTTTTGTTGATAAAAAGTCGCAATTGTAAGTTATGAAAGTAATCAGAATTTAAATACCCACAAAATAAAACAAAGTGCCTTGCAGAAAATAATCACAACAGGAAATAAACACAATGCATAATATAACACAACATAAATAGAATAAAATAAAATATTCTGTTTTAACAAGAATTCATTAGTAGTCATAAAGAGAATATCTCGACATAGAAAATAATAATTTAACAGTAAAGAGAAGCGTAAGAAAGAGCAGCCAAGGGGTTATCCACGACCATTTCATAATGCGAAGAGCAAGCAGCTGAATGTAGAGGGCTATCTGCGGTTGCTCTTTGCGACTTCCCATGGTGGCCTTCCTCTTCATCTTTAAGTTAAAATCACCTAAACATATTCAAGTCAACCTCCTAGCTGCTCTCATTCCGGTAAGTGATTGCCTTATTTTGTGGAACTAAGTGTTTAGCAAGCCATGAATAGGGCAAGAACACTTAGAATGGAAGATGTTGATCTTGATGTTGATAGTGTAAAAGATGATATGTTGTGGGATGATTTTCAATGATGGATGAAGGCCTCCTTTTATATCCATTTGAACCCATGCCAAAATAGCAAGTAAATCTCCCCTTCATGCCCATGCTTTTACCGTCCCTTGTATGATGGAAAAGTGAGTTTTCCTTGCTAAATTTAGCAAGGAAGTTATCACGATTCCCTCCTTGTGTGGTTTTCATCCCTTGGTGTAAGGAAGAATGAGTCTTCCTTGCTATTTTTTGGAGGAAGCTAGCTATGTTCTCTCCTTGTGTGGCCGACCAATATGTAGTCCAAATGCAGTGATTTTTTAACTGTAATTTTTAGCAGTATATGGACTGTTGAAAGCCTTTTCTAAGGAAGTTTTCATGTTGATTTTTTTGGTGCAATATTAGGTCATATCTGCTATATTTGGGAGTCTGAAAGGTTGGTTAGGAACTGCTAATTTTAGCAGTGAATATTGCCAACTTATTTTCTGATAAAATTAGGTAAATGAAATTGGTTTTGGGCTTCTTATTTAGGCAGTATTAGGCCTTTTTTGGAATTCATTCTGGATTATCATCAATTGAAGTCCATGTGATTGCATTTATCATCCTCTCAACCTGTACCTGTCTAAAACCCAAATAACACCAAAATTCTGTCATCTTTTCCCTTAGCCCAATTAATCCAAAAAAATAACAAAATAACATGCATTTAGCATAAAATTCATAAACTTGACACATTCCTATAGAAATAACAAAATATCATGAAATTAAGTATAAAACCACATAAAGTGTTATATTTTTACTCGAAATTAGCATAATTTATAAATAAAATAGTGTTGAAATATATATATTTAGGAGTTTATAGTTACCATAAGATAAAATAGGATCATATTGGGAGAACGGATATTATCCCAAAGAGACTAAATATATCCTATGAGGGTAACACACTTATGACAAGGTTATTGGACAAGCACTAATTGAGTTTCTTTCGTAATGGTATGTCTTTGGGGAGAGCTCAATCATAATACTATAGTGGAATGACTTCATAACTAAATGAGTTTATAATTAATAGGTGAAAATATGGAACTTAATTATAAATCATTTAAGCTTCGATTGTATATGTTCAGTCGGTCCCTCCACTAGCTCGTTGAAACCATAAATGAATTACATGCTGAATCAAATGAACATAAATGAATAGAAATGGAGAAATATGAAACATTTGGAAATGATTAAGGTTTTCTCCAAAATAAAAATGAAAATGGAGAAATGAAATCATTTGGAAATGAATGTGGTTTTGTTCAAAATGAAAATGGAAATGGAAATAATAATGAGAAATGAATTCATTTAGAAATGAAAAGGACTTCTAAAAATGATTGGAAGATTGAGTTTATATTTTTGAGCTATTTTAAAGCCCGAAAATGATAATAAACCATTCGATCATAGTGAACAAGTTGAATGGTGAAATATCAGATATATTTTCTCGAAAATCTTATTAGGGGTAAAATCGTCATAATTTTACCAAGAGTAAAATTGGGATGAGAAAATTATTTAATAGAAATATTAAAGTTTATTTTTTAGAAATAGAAAAACAAATATTTGGTTGGATCAAATTATAAAGTATTGGTTTAAAAGCCCCGAAAGTACTTGTAATTGGACCCGATATGGAATAGGCCCAAAATCCCCTTATTTAACTAAGGGGGATGACAAACCCTAGTACATTTAACTAGGGTTGTCGCCCCTTACATCCTAGTAGAACTAGGATTTCATTTTTCTAGTTGAAATAAACTTCTCTAATTCAACAAGGGTTCTACCTTCTCTCCCTATAAATAGATGGCACCGATAGGGCTATTCACACAACTTGAAGATATCGTTATTTTGCCCGAAAATAAAGAGATTTTTATTCTCTAAGAATTAAATATATTTTCTGAAATAACAATTCTATCGGTTTCTTTTTTAGAAGAGAATTTTCGTTTTATTCCAAAAGAAAAGAAAACTATTTCTAGTTTCTATGTTTGATTCAATTTGGTCGAGCCCACACTCGAGGCAACTTGTGGTATGAGAATAGCGGAGAAGATTTTTTGGTTGAAAGCAGGAATAACAAGGATTCGTCTATTCGAAAACACATGTATGATTTCGGTCTAGGGTTTATTGCTATAAATATCACAAACTGGGTTGGTTTTTCAATATTTTTACTTTCCGTTGTGCAAGAAAGCTATTTTCAAATGAGATTTTTTTTCCAACAATCGATATTAAAGCTACAGTTGTGTTATTTTTATAGTGTAAACCAAGATCAAAAGTCTCTCTCTTCTTCATGTATGATTATATTTGCTAAGATTTAGCATTCTCATAATTGTATGCATGTTTAAGGGAATGTATGTGAATGAATGATATTATTATTTTATTATTATGGGTGATAAAGTAATTTTGTCAAAGTTGTGATTCCTAGAAATTTAAATGTAATTTATTATTATCTCGAGCATATATATTTTAAATCGTGCACTATCATCTCCACGCAAGGTTTTTTATTTTATTATTTATTTAGTTAAATATGAGCCTGAAACGAACATAGGAATTTTGTAACTTAATTTTTCCAAGCGAAACCTGAAAGATCAAGACGCATCCAAACCGATCAAGATGATGTAGACCCGACCCAGATGAACCAGAAGGTGGCCGATAGTGGTTCGACATTGGAGGCCAATGGTGGTCCGTCGGCAGTAGTCCAGCAATAAAGATCCGATAGCAGCCCAACGGTTGTCGACAGCGGTGGCAATACGAAAATGGCAGGAGAAATATGGCGATAGTAGAAACGTGAACCGATACCACAATAGAAGTCTGTGGTGGCAAAATTGAAGACCCAAAGTATGCTTTGGGATGAATTATGTAATTTTGCAAATTTTTTTTCTAAGATGGAATCATGGAAACTTTGGCTAGTCAAATTCATTTAATTTATGCTTTAATTTTATGAGATAAGCATGATGATAATTATATGGTTGTGAATGTATGTTATGCATATATGAGATAAGCATGCCATATAGATTAGGGGAAAATGTCACATATACTTGTCATGCATATATTGATCATTCATGATTGAAACTGGACACTAAAAACCTTGCATGTTTTAAAATATTGAGTGGGAGAAGGTCCTTAAACAAGACCTACGACCTCTATCAATGGTCTCTTGTGACGGCATGGCAATTTAACTACCTCACAATAGGATTTTCATGTGAATTTCACTAAGGAGATTTCCTAAAAGTAAGTAGAATTCCCTTGTGATCCTATAATAGTTGGACCGGCTTTCGTGGTAGGTACTATCATATGATATTTCAAGAAGTTCTATCTTCAAAGAGGACAACTAGTCACAACATGTTACTCGGTGAGATTGTCCCACGATGACTCATTTGTGATGCATGATGCGATAGGTGTTGAGTAGATGGTTATACACTCAAGATCTTATAGTTAAGTAACTCTCTACGGAGCTTTACTTAAGCTAGAATGATGGTCAAATGTTACACGATTATTATTACGTGTGAATGCCTAAGGAATTAGGTTCATGTACTAATTGGATGGAAATTCATGTTCTTACTAGTTGATCATGATCACCCCACGGTGGCTTGATTCAATGGGTGTAGGAATTCTAGTTGTAACGGCTTACAAATGTTTTCAATGTTTAATGTAAGACACATGCACCATCTTAATGTATATCGTAATACTGCAAAACATTTTCAAACATTTGTTTAATACAAAAATATTAATATATGAATGTTTTAATTTCAATTTGAAAATGGCACCAACTCCCTTATTGAACATACTCACTGAAACAAACTGAATAGAAATAACTATAAGGAATGGAAAAAGAACCTGATAATTATCCTTAGCTGTGAGAAACTTAAAATAGTTCTTGATAATAAGTGCCCTCCGACCACTCAAGCTGAGGTTAGAAAACACTAGGAGGAATCTAATAAGATAGCTCATTGCTATATGATGGCAAGTGTGACCAACACCCTATATAAGCAACTAGAGAGCTGTAAGACTGGCTAAGTGATTCTAGATAAGCTAGAAGACATGTTTGGAGGCTAAGCTGCCTTGGCTCGGCAGTCTATTATAACTAGCTTGATGAATGCCCAGTAAAAGTTCGGTACTTCAATTAAAGACCATATGATAACTCTTATGGGATATATACTTTATCGAGGCCACAGACAATGAGACCAATTTGGAAATTAAATATATTTTCTCATAGATTCTTTTAAGGTAAAGTTGTTATGACTTTAAAAAAATTAGAATTGGGTTGAGAAATTTATTTAATTATAAAATTAATTAATTAATTAAATTAATAAATAATATTTATTTTGAGAAATAGAAAAGCATGTATTGGGTTGGATTAAATTATAAAGTATTAAGTTAAAAGTTCAATAAACACATATAATTGGATCTAGTGCAGGAGAGACCCAAAACCCCTCATAATACATATAAGGGGCAACTTATGAGGGGCAACAACCCTTTTATATTTAACTAGCGTGTGTCGCCTTCTTCTCCTAGTTAAATTAAGAGACTAGTTTTTCTATTAAATAAGTATTACTTGTGTTCTACTTATTCAATCAGGATTCTTCTGTCTCTCCCTATAAATAGTTGGCACTAGTAGAGCTAAAAATACACAAGTTTGAGATATTGTTATTCTACCCGAAAATAGTGAAAATTTTATTTTCTAAGTATAAATTCTATTTTTTGGGAATAACAATTCTATTGATTTTTATTAAAAGAGAATTACTTTCCTACTGAAAGTAAGAAATTGTTTCTAGTTTTGTGTTTAATTCTTGATTGTTTGAGCCCAAATTTGAAGCTATTTGTGGTATGAGAATAATAGAGAATGTCATTCTGTTGAAATCTAAGAATGTTTAGGATCCATCTCGCACAAAGCACATGTACTTTTTGGGAAAAGTTTATTGCTATAAATATCACAAGTCGGTTCGATTTTCAAAATTTTAATTTTTTGTTGTGATAAAACGTTTTTAAAACTAGATTTTTTCCAACACGTTCATACTTCAACTATCCCCTAAATATTTGATCACCCACTTGGAGTGAGACTACCTGGGGAAGAAGGGAAAAAAATCAATATCCATGCAAAGGCGGAGAAACTACCCTAGCCAAAGGCGCACAATGTGTCATCATAGTGAAGGAAACGACCCACATAATTTCCCAAACGTTCAACCACTTTTATTGTGAAGAAACACAATGGAAGCCATAGATGCGAATCTAGAACAAGCAATGGAGAAAGACATAATCGACAGGTCGAATAACAACATTATATGGAATAAGTAATAGAAGGTGATTATCAAATGTCCATGGGGCACGGTCTAAAACCTGAACTTCATCGCGAAGAGCACTAAACTTTATCAAGATCAAAGAATTGTCAAGCGGGGAGAAGCAGACAGGGGAAGACAAATTCCAAAGTTTTTTTTTAAGAACAACAATAAATCGCATCGGGGGAAAATAGTAGTTCACAAACCGTCCAGCAGGAGGTGTCAACTACAAGTTCTGTGGACACCAAGGCTGTAAGATGCAAAAGACAGCACTCAGCAGTCAATTCTTTTGCCATTAAAAGTGTCAGGGAGGCTAGGAAACAACACCAACGGAAGAAACAACAGAAGAAAAGACAAGCAACTAACCAAACAACCACCAAATCTGATTGAGACAGCCTAAAAACCAACTGAAATTCACGAAAAACTGACTCAGCAAAAATGTTGATTTATCGATCTCCAATTACTCTACAAAAAATCTATTTCTTAAATAAATAAAAAGTATATCCAAATAAAAATTTTCTTCATTTTCCTTTTACTCTTTTTTTTTTCTTCTTCTCTTAGCCTAAATGGCACATAGTTAATGAAATTACCACATAGGAAGGAAACACTCAACTTGGAAAGAGCATATCAACCCAATAAAAAAAATTCTCATTATAATATCCATAAGAAATAATCTACGGATTGTTTATATAAAAAAAAACATCCTAATATTTAAAAGGAAATCAATTTGTGTGAGATTTATCAAATATGTGAAAAATATGTTGTATTATTATGCCATAATAATTTTTTCCTCCAATTTTAAAAAAAATCATTTTAGCCTTGATTTAATTTTTGTTCTTTTAATCTTTAAATTTGTATTTATTGTAAAATCACCTAAAATTAATGAAAAGTTAATATTTGTTAACTTTACTACCATGTAGATGACAAATCATCATTTTAATTAATTTTTTAATATTAAAAATATAAATATATTTTTATAATTTTATAATTTTATAATAATTTTAATGATTTTTAATTTTAAAATATTTTTATAATTTTTAAATTTTAAAAATTAATTAAATGCTAATGTATCATCCACGTGTATTCAACTTCAAAGAAAGTTAAAAATGTTACTTTTTTTATTCATTTTAGGGTAATTTAATAAAAAATAAAAAGTTAAAAAATGAAAAATGAAAAATTAAATAAAAAATTAAAATGAATGTTAAAAGTAAATTATTATTAGTCAATATAAATTATTTGAAAGGATAAGGAATGTGGTATTTTAATTGGAATTATACCCTTCCAAAATAAACCAATCACAGCACACACCCTTTATGCGTAACATTGACCTTTCAATTCACAGGTAACCGTCATTCCTACATGGCAAAAGGCATAAAGGACATTCAACGAAATTTCCACGAAACGTCGTCGTTTGCTTCAGTTCTTCTTCACAACGAACAAGTCCTTTTCTTGTTTGGCGCTTTCAACTGCATGAAGCCTGCAAACTTTTCCCTCTTCTTCCAACATCATATTTAAATAATTATAAATAACATAAATCTTGAACTATATGTATTTCCATTTTTATGCAATAATTTAATTTATGTATTTTAAAATTTTACACGAAATAACATGTTTGTGGCTTATAGAATTTATAAAAAATAATATTAAATTGTTTAATACATTTAAATTTATATATACAATTAATCTGCTTTGCACGAAATATAAAACTAATATGGTTAATATAACAAAGTACAAATGATGAGTAATGACGCATTTCCCTTTTTTCTATAATTTTAAAATAATTTATATAATTTTTCATTATCCATTTAATTCCTATAATTTTAATAATAATATTTATATCTTTTATTCTTTTCTCTTAATTAAAAATAATTTATTTTTGAACAATTTAAACTTTTGTGATAAATTAACTAAATAAAATGAATAACATTAGTATTTTAATTAAAAACATTATAAATTGTAATATTTTATTTCTTTTAAACGAAAATCTCCATGGAATTTTGTGTGTGTGTGTTTTTTTATTTGAAATTCCTTGTGATGATCTAGAGTTTTAAACAAAATCATTTTAATTTAAGTATAAAATTATCCCTATTCACATTTGAATATCTCAAGTGTATTTAAATTTTATTTACATGAAAATTATCCCAATAAATTTTTTTATTAATATACTTTATTTTTACAATGAAATTGTCCCAAACTTTTTAACTAGACAAAATAACTAAATTTAAAATAAATTTGATAAGTTTAGAGATTTAAAATAATAATTAACAAGTTAAATATCAGTTTAAATTTTGATGTTTGAGATTTAGAAGAGTCTTCTCTATATTTGAATGGTTAAGAGTTACATGAGATGATAAGAGGTTATAGTTGAAGTTGTGCAACTATCGAACTGTCGTGGTGAAGATTCAACCAAAGAAAATTTGAAATATTGGGTCACTTTATTTTGACTATTTAGAGGGTTTATTCTTGAATTCTATACTACGAAATCAAAAGGGAAAAATGAAAATGATATTAGCGGTAGCATTCGTTGCCGGAGGTGTCAATGAGAAGAATTGTAAAGAGTTTTACTGAGAGTTTTAAGTTTTTCATTGAAAGATAAAAGAAATATTAAAAGGGGACGTTCATACCAAGAGAAAAATGAGAATGTTTCATACATTTTGACCGTTGACCCGCATGGGTCTCCAAGAGACCAGCCATACACGGTCTAGTTTAGTTAATAACAATCCGACAATAGCTAAGTCTACCTTTAACAAAGATTTGGCCCATAATTGGTGTTTCTTTTCTTCTTTACTTATTTACGACAACTTATATATCCACTACGGTTGTCCATGGTGGGGTAAGGTTAAGCAAAAATTTAGGTTCGTTTTATAGGTCCGGCTAAAAAAATAGGCCTAAAGTTTTGTCCAAATTTAGCTCACATAAAAATGATAAAACTCAAACCTGGCCCTCTCATATTAAATTTTTTTATATAAAATAAATTTTAAAAATATAATACATCAAATACACTAAAAAAATTCAAATAAATATTTCCCTAAAAATTTTTTTAAAAAAATGTACTTAAATAACACTAAAATAAGTGTAACTTAGCAAACAAATACTTCTAAAATAGTAGTAAAATTAATAATAAAACAAGAGTTATACAATATCCAAACAATAATAACAAAATAGTAACAATATAATAGTGAAATGATAGTAAACCAATAAAAAAACAATGGCAGAACAACAACAATTTTCTTTTTTTTTTTTTGCAAATTAATAAAACAGGCCTATATTTTATTGGAAAATGGACTTTATTTTTTTGTCGAAACTCATTTTTCGAGCCTTCAAGCCAGGTGACCCAACCCATAGACAAGTCTAATATCCGTCATGTTATATATATTTTGTATTTTTTACTATATATTTTGTTAATATCAAATAAAGATTGCGTTGATATTTAGTTTATTATTATTTAAATAAGTAGCATGGGAGGCTAAATGGGATAACATTACTATTGAAATAGATTGTGTTTTGGCTTTCAAGGGTATCCATGGAGATTACAGAGGACATTTAAATAGGGACTTGATTTTACGTATTCAAGAACTGTGCAGTCGTGAGAGGAGAGTAATCTTTAGGCAGGTACCTAGAGAAGTGAATTCTACTACTAATATTTTAGCTAACCCGATGAAAGATTCTCCCTTTAGCAGGAGTTTTTTTTAATGTGGCTCATTCTACAATTGATGATCAATTACATATTGATAGATATTTTCGTTTATTTAACCGGAATCTTCCTATTAGTTTGTAATTGATGCTGTTTTTCTTGTTAAAAAAATGATAACTAATGCAGTTACTTTGAAAAAGAGAGTATTTATTACTTTCCTTTTTTTAATTGAAATCTTGATTTGAACGTTATTTTGATGATCTTGAAATATTTATGCTATTAGTCCTCTTATTTTAGAGATGCAATATAGCTGTATATTTTAATATTTTCTTCATAAAATTAAAATTAGCATAAAAGTTATCAACATTTTGATAAAATGATTTAAAATTTACATTTTAAAATATTTATATAGAATTTTAATTAAAATTTGAAAAAATATAAAATAATGATAATAATATTTGTAATTGATAGCTTTATAAAAGATATTCACTTAAAAAGCTGAAAATTTGGTAAAAAAACAAAAATACCCTATTTTAATAAATACACACATGAGAATAAGAAAACACAAATCAATTCGTCACACCGAGTAATAAAAAGCTGAAGCTGATGATGAAAAAAATACAAGCTGTTGCGTTGATACTTTGGAAGAATAAAAATCGTTTTTGGAAATATCTTTCAAAATCCAAGACCATCCAAAATTCACTTTTGATTGGTGCCGCAGTGCATGGACAATGGAGCCACGCGGCGAAATGCTAGGCAAAATAAACGCGGTTCGATCGATCCTGCTTTAAATTTAAAACTGCCGAAGCCAAAATGGAATTTTTGTAAATAAATTTTCTTGTACCAAGAAAAACAAAACTGAAACATCATCCAAGCGAAGATAAATTGAATCCAAAGAACACTGTCCCATCCGTTTCATCGTCCATGGAAACGAAACGTCCCATTTAAACCCGATTGAATGTTCATTTCTCTGAATCTGCATTTCTAGATTTTTAAATTTTTTTCCTCTTCTTGGACCGGTGAGAAGAAAAAAAAGTGAAAGAAAAGAGAAGGAAAGGAGGAAGATGAGTGGATGGGGAACGCCGAGTCGAACAGTCACACTCGGACGGGTTCAGCCACAGTCACCCGCCCTCCGCACCATCTACTGTAATCACCGCGAGGCCAATTTCGCTCATAGATACAAGGTATTTATATATTTTATATTTTAATTTCTGGTTTTGTTGGGAAAAATCGTCGTTCTTTCTTTTTTATGACGTTTTGGTTCCCTGGAAAATAGGAAATACAGTGAACTTGAGTCCATTTTTTTTTTTACGAAACTAATGCTACCATCTGGAGGTGCATGATTTAGGTTTCTAATTTTTTTTTAAACTAATTTTCTTCACTTTTGCTGGCTTTATTGTTAATGGTGCAATCTGCACTCTAGGCGCTAGAATTCTTAATTGCCTGAGGCGTAAGATGTATAATTACGATAATAAATTCTAAAAGCGGTCCAGTTTATCCTCAAAAACATGTTTATTTTTTTTTAACTTTTTTTTTGGCGGCTGGCCATTATGCATGATTTCTCAACCGAGAAGTGTTTGATGTCATCCCCTTTTTTATTTTTCACTAGGAAAGTTTCAATTAATGCAAAGAATGAACTTTAATTAGGAAAGATTTTTTTTAGCGTTGATCACCTTACAACAATGTGCATTTAAGTGTATTAGGCGTGGGCCTGATCAATTATGCTGTGCTTAAAGGTTTTAGACGTTTTTCTTATCTAGCCTCAAGGGGAGTGCCTATTTCATGTTTTATCTTTTCTAATTTTGAGTTTTCTGCTAGGAGTCTATGAGAGTGCAAATACAGTCAGTGGGTTTGGTATCATTTATGATGCTTATGAAGATAGTATTTAAGCATTTTCTTCAGACCACTAATCATTTCTGAGGATTGTCATCTATTGAAGCTTAAGTTTTATATTGCGGTGACCTATAATTGATTCAAAAAGTTCTACCAGCCTCCACTAAACTCTTTGTTTGACGTGTGAAATGTGTCATATACACATCTTTGTCTGCAGAAATGATTCTTTTTTATATTTGCAATAGGTTTATGTCATTTGAGGTGAAATATGTTGTAATATTGTGTTTCATCTAGATAAATTCTTATTTTTCATTCATTATTTCTCTTCAGGGTTTGTCATTTTTATTTATTGATTATCCAAAAATAATTGCTACCCAGAAATAGGAATTTCACTGCAAGATTCATTTTACTGAAGTTTCAAAAAGTAGTTTTCCATAGTTAGTTGATGAGATTCCAGATATTAGTGTGACCATAATCTTTTGCGATCACTACTAGTTTCAAGCATGTGGTCTTGTTCATGTCATGCTTATATGGAGGAAGTCTAGTTGGTTACTCATTTGGAAAGTTCGATTATGATGCATGAGTAGATATAGAGGTGTATTTCTGTCATTTCTAAAAGCAGTTGCAGATACCTAAGTTCTCAATGCTTATTCCATATATTCATATATATACTGTATAAAATTGGACCATGATTAGATTTGCATTATTTTGTAAGAATGTTTTTGGGTTCTAGAAGTTTTGTTTGTATTCGTACTTTTGTTGCTTGCATCTGATTCTGCTGAGTATGATTTGGTTCTCATTAGTGTGGTTTCTATTGTTCCAGGGGAATTCAATATCGACTACCAAGTACAACGTTTTTACCTTTCTACCAAAGGGGCTATATGAACAGGTAATCTTATTGGAGTTCTACAGAACTGAAACTGGTATATGGTTGTGTGATTCTTTAGGCATTTCTTATGATAACTTTTTACTGGTATATGGTTGGGAACACAATGGAAGATATGATATTATTTCTATTCTTGACTCAATCATATGGTTCTTGTGGGGAGAATTTTACTCTTTTTCTTCGAGAATAATAATAAATGAAAAGTTATTCTAGTTTTTATCTCATCTTCCTTCAAGATTCTCTTTTTTCATATTTTAAAAAGAAAATATCCTACAACCTTTCCTAGAAACACTTCAAACCTAGCAATCAAATTTGTAGAGGCATGTATAATCTTTTTACTTGTCACTTCAGATGTTTTAATCTTTGGTTTATATAGCATACTGATATATTTTTTCTTTCAAGTGCTAAACAGCTTAATTTGGCTAATGCATGTTTAGTGGGCCGTACTATCTTAATGAGAAATAATACCTAGTAACAGTTAAAATGTTATCAGTTATTTTAAAAGGAAAACTTACCAAGTTTTGTTCCAATAAAGTATTCCATGTTTACCATTTCTTCTTCAGGGGTTAGTTCTTCTGTTAATTCCTGTTGACAAATTTGAGGATGTTCCTACCCATCAATTATTTTTTGCATAATCATAATGAAATAGTTTCTTTTCCCATTCTGTATGCTACTTCAACTTCCATATCTCTGGCCATAATTGTCATACCGTCTGTCTCACTGTATGGACCATTATCTTTTGGGTCTGGAATGTGAGTTAGAAATCTTGCTTGATTAATGTTTTCGGCTACTTCTGATCCTAACAAAGTTCTGTTTTACTCTGACAGTTCAGACGGGTAGCTAACTTGTACTTTCTTATGGTGTCAATCCTATCAGCAACTCCGTATAGGTAACGTTTTCTACTGAATAGGTGAACTGAGTTTTGTTAGCTTTGTTAATTACAAAGAGAAGGTTTCCTGGAACAATGGTAGTAAATTTGTTCAATGTCCACGGGGTGGTGCTCACTTGATGTAGGGAATGTGGCTTGGGCACAATAAAATTTTTGCACAAACAGAATGAGAGTTATTTGTTGTCTCTGATCTAAAATTATTCCGCTTTGAGTTAAATATCACTAATATTTTATTGGTCTGATGTGCTTCATTTTATTTATTTTTTAAAATAAAAATAGATGTTGAAACTGAAAGTGTTTTCGGTGCAGAAACTGACATGACTATCTATAGTATTTTCTTTCAGTTTCCTGCTCATCTTCTGTTCCATATTGTTAAAACTCTATTCTATTATCATTTAAAGAAAAAAAAGTATTCATACAGCTGTTTTAGTAGTCATGGTGCATGTTGAAACTTGAAAGTCCACCTTTTAGGCACAATTATCATCTTCTACCTTCTTCCATGTGCTCACTGATTGCATTTACCTCATCTTCTCCTATTTTGCTGCATGTGAAACCTCTCTTCCTCCCCCTTCTTCTGTTGTAAATATTTTGGTGGTAATGATTTGTAATACTGAAGATTTTAACCAACTGATTCGTGTAAATGTGAACTCTTATGTAATAACAACTTTTTCTTGATGCAGTCCTGTTCATCCTATAACAAATATGGTTCCACTGAGTCTTGTGCTTTTATTTTCTCTCATTAAAGAGGCATTTGAGGACTGGGTGAGTATTACATTGCATGCTTATTGTAGCATACCTTTTCTTCCTTTGGCTTGTGCCCTTATTGACTTTCTCATCTTATCTTTATTTTTGGTTTGGGAGGTTTTTGGGCCAGGGATTAAGTTTCTGGAAGGTTTAGCTTGAGCATTGACTTTTTGTAACTTTGGGTTGAATGCTGAATTTCGTTCTTTCCCTTATATATACAACAGCAACGTTTTCAGAATGATATGACTATAAATAACACTCTTGTCGACGTGTTGCAAGCACGAGGGTGGGAATCTCTTCAATGGAAAAAGCTGCAGGTTGGAGATATTATCAGGGTAAGCTTCTAAATTCCTGTTGTTGATTTGTTTCCTCCGCACAGTCAAATGGTTGTCTTAATTTGTTGTGCAACTTCACCCTTCTTCCCCCTCCCCTCTTCCACTATATATCTAGGAAAGATCTTCAAAAATATATTCTTTTCCCTTTGTGTGCTTCTCTCTCAGTTTTGATTGATTGGAAGTTAAGGTGACCTACTGAGAGATCCTTTCTAATTGCTAATTCGTAGACATAAATTCAGTCTTAGGGGCATATTATATGCATTTCCGGTTCAGGACTGTGTTTCCCCCACCTAAGTTCTCAAAAAGTACTGCTAATACTGCCTTCATGTACAGTTGTACACTTGGTCAAGGTCAATCAATGACCTGTCATTGCCTTTTTACTTGTTTCTTATTTTTCCCTGATGATTTTTCTATCCATTTGGAGACTGAAAATATTAAGATATTTGTCGCTTGCCGAAAATTTTCTTTTCCTTTTATATATACATATTCTACAATATAATCTTATTATCATGATTAAAGCTTACTGAGTTGATTTACATGGTATCACCTACTGAACAAATTTATGAAGATATTGTAAAAACTTTCCCTTTTTGCAGGTTAAGCAAGATGGGTTCTTTCCTGCCGATCTTCTTTTACTTGCTAGTACAAATGTTGATGGAATTTGCTACATTGAGGTAATTACCTTTTTTGGATCTATTTGGAGCTGTTATTTTGTACTTTTTATTCTATTTATGAAAAGCCATTGCCCTTCTAATGTTATGCCTCATTGAGTGATTTGTTCTTGAAAATTTTTTTAAAAAAATTTGGCCACAGACTGCAAATTTGGATGGTGAAACAAATCTGAAAATCAGAAAGGCACTTGAGAGGACTTGGGATTACGTGACTCCTGAAAAAGCATGTGAATTTAAAGGTTAAACCTTTTAGTTATGTCATATTTCCAACTTGAATGACTGATAAATCATAAATTAATTTTGTTCAAAGTTTTCCATGATTTTGTCTGTTAGTTTACAGGTCTTCAATGCTATTCTGCTGAGTGTGTATTAATAGCAGCACTAAGATAGTAGTCAAAGTCTGTTGGCCAAAAATAAGTAGTTAAAGTCTTGTGATTATGAATTAATAAAATTAATTTCTCCTATGAGGCATAAGATTGTTGACATTGTTTATTGTTCATTTTTAAATTATCTTCTGTATTCTGCTATTATAATATGTCACTTTCCTTCATATTTCTCACTTTAGTCTTCATCTCTTCCTTATGTGTCTCTTATTTTTAAAGAGAATATTAATTTAGAACAGAGGAAAAATTGTGAAAAGAGAAAATTTCAACTTTTCAGCGGCAATGAGGATATGGTGAGGCATGGCCAACAAATTGGAGTTTAAGTTAGTGCAGGAAACCCCGTTATTTGTTCCTGCTGGGGTTTGTGGAATTTTGCTTTTGCCTCTTTGCCATGTCTAAGGCCATAGTTTTGCTAAGGCTTGATTTTATTTTATGCTTTTAATGTTCTTCATTTAGTTTTAACTTCTTCATTTTCTCCATTTTAAACACTTAAAAGTGCATACTTTTTCTATATTCCTTATTAACTTTTCATGTCTTTTTTTTTGTCGTTAACCTTGCTGCAATAAAACCATTAGACAGTTTTATTATTAAAAAATTTAAAAGTTCTAATATAAAAAGCTCAATGATATAATATCCAATATCATCGATTACTTGATATTGAGTACAATGAAGGATTCCTTGGCTGCACTGCATCATTAAGTCTCTGGGAAGGAATTAGTGTATTTTCTTTTTTCTTTTTGTCTAATACTCAGAAGTGATGCTTTCAAAACAAATTTGTATATTTTCTTGTTCCTTCTAAACTTCTAAATGGAAGCAATCTTTGTTAATTGCAGGTGAAGTTCAGTGTGAGCAACCAAACAACTCTTTGTACACTTTTACTGGCAATCTTGTAGTGGACAATCAAACAATGCCTCTTTCTCCAAATCAGATTTTACTGAGGGTATTTTCTGAGTATCTTCCTTCCATCAGCAGTAATGTCATCAAGGCATGCACCTAGGTGTGCCTATACCTTGCCCTTGGTGCTAGACAACAAAAACACCTCAGACCCTTTTGGGTGTGTCGCATGCCTGGTGCACCTGCATGTCCTATATTTAAGGGGACAGGCATAAAAAAAGCCTGCTTCATTGAAGTTCTCTCTGTTTCTTTTATTTTTCGCTTTTTTCACTAGATGTACCTTCACTAGTAAGAGAGTTATAGTGTCACTCTCCATAAGGAAATAGTGCGTTTTGACTAACAAAAAAATGGTGCATGTATTGTAGATAAACTGTTAATTATACAAACACTCGTAGAAAATCACATCCATGTAGATATTGCACTTTACTTCACTCAGCTGAGTGATTTTTTTTTTTTTTTGGTGCTTGCACCTGAGGCAATATAAGGGCTTGGTGCCAAGAGTCCATCTTGTGCCCTTGACAACATTGATTGCTAGCTGTTTACTTAACCTGTTTCCAGCTTATTTGTCCTGTTTTTCCCCGAGACTTTCTTATCGCATGTAATGACTCTGAAGTTAATATGTTTTTTTTGGCCCTCTAGAATTTGTCGGGAACTTAATCTTAGTTCTTTTCCTCATTTAATTTGGCTGTGTTTTTTGCACTTAAAATTTATTACAATTCCAGCCAATAGTTTGTTGTTACATTGTTTTAAATTTCTAAGTCTCTTAATTTTCCTTTCTAATAATTTGTTGTTGAAAAACTGTATTTGATGTTCTTTCTCCATTGATTTCAGGGTTGCAGTCTGAAAAACACTGATTACATTGTTGGGACTGTTATTTTTACTGGTCATGAAACAAAGGTTTGTTGCAGAAGTTTTATAGTATCTATTATATTGAGTATGCTGAGACACTTAACACGCTGGAGTTTGTTGGTTTCTGGGAAATGTTTAATTATAAACATTTAAATGTGAAAAACCTTTTCCATTAAATATCAAATCTCGACCTTTGATACTTAGCAACTGTGTTTTATCTTCCCTTTATCTGTTTGATCTACTAGTTTAAGTTAAATGTCTTTTTGTGGTAATTTGGGATGAGTTTGCAGGTTATGATGAATTCCATGAATGTTCCTTCAAAAAGAAGTACATTAGAGAGGAAACTTGACAAACTTATACTCGCTCTCTTTTCTACTCTTTTCTCTATGTGTCTACTTGGAGCAATAGGCAGGTGTGGGAAATAGCTGTCTGCAATACTATTACAATTTTAAGTGTTGTGGGATTTTATTCGTTCTCCCATATTTTGTTGATAATGATGTTCTCTGGTTTAAATGTTGCAGCGGTATATTCATTGACCGAAAGTACTACTACTTAGGCCTCAGTCAATCTGTGGAAGATCAATTCAATCCTAGTAAAAGATTTCTGGTACTATATTCTTGTTGGTTTTAGGTTTCTCTCTCAAGCTCTCTCTCTTACATAGAAAAAATCGACTCAATTCTTTTTTCTGGTTTTACAGGTTATTATTTTGACCATGCTGACCCTACTCACTTTATACTCTACAATTATCCCTATATCTCTATATGTTTCTATTGAGGTCGGTCTTCCTTTTTTCCTGTTTATGTGATTTCTTGCTTTATCAATGCACAAAGATTGCCTTACTGGATTTCACATGAAAATTTCAGACAATCAAGTTTATTCAGTCCTCTCAATTTATCAACAAGGACTTAAATATGTACCATGCTGAATCCAACACACCTGCTTCAGCTAGAACTTCTAATTTGAATGAGGAACTTGGGCAGGTAAGCATGTGCAAATTGGGCCAACTTGAATGAGATGCAGCCAGTTCTCTTATTTTGTGTATTGAGTCTAAATCATTTTGAATTGCTGGTATGATTAGGTGGAATACATTTTTTCTGATAAAACTGGAACTTTGACAAGAAATTTAATGGAGTTCT
Organism: Gossypium raimondii; assembly: GCF_025698545.1. Classification (NCBI taxonomy): domain Eukaryota; kingdom Viridiplantae; phylum Streptophyta; class Magnoliopsida; order Malvales; family Malvaceae; genus Gossypium; species Gossypium raimondii. The sequence goes on along the minus strand of NC_068569.1, from coordinate 42,359,811 downwards.
TCAAGTGTTCAATCGGAGGTGAAATGTACGGGACAGGTATGACTGAAATTGAGATGGGTGTTGCTGAAAGAAAAGGCATAAAGGTTCAAGAGGTAGTCCCTTCCATATCTAATTATGAAGCAACTAATATTTGAGCTCTTTGAGTAAATTTACCTATTTTTCATGGAAATGATATTCTTGTTCTTATAACATGTTTAGGCGAAAACATCAACCAATTCACTACGGGAAAAGGGTTTCAATTTTGATGATGTGAGGCTTATGCAAGGAGCTTGGAGACATGAACCTAATCATGATGCTTGTAAGGTAGGTTATGGTCTTTGCCTCTTTTGTAATAGAATTTGGTATTTAATATGGAATGTTTATTAATAAATGGCTTTTACTTAACTAAAGGATGCTCTGTTAAAAGCTTGTTTCCATCTCAGCTCTTTTTTCTTTTTGTCTTGTTTTAAGGGCAAGAATAAGAAATCTATTTGTGATTTTAAAAGGATTTTGTGTTTGATAATAATATTTGATATTTGTCTTATCCATTTGGATTTTTAAGGTGTTTATTCTGTCAACAATGAAGCTTAGGAGATCTGCTTCACTTCATTTTATTTTAGAAAACTCATTTAGAAATACAAATGAATTGCAAGTTTCCAATTGCAACTTCAACCTTAGCCTTGAGCTTGAGCTTGAGCTTGGCCTATTCAGGCCTGATATTTTGTGAACAATAAGAGCTTGTCCTCTATCTTTTCAGCTATATTTGAAGCTGAGATACATAAAAACTTAAGTTAACATGTTTGTAAAGGGAGCTTTAATATTTGTCAAGGATCTTTTCTTTCTGTTTATATGTGCATTGGTTTTTTCTTGCTTGGATATTGGGGAATGACTGTATTGTGAAATGTTGTGTATTGCTTTATGGCCTGCATAAGCAGGAATTGCAGATGAATTGTTTTTAATGCAAGACTATCATAATATGTGGGGAAAGAGTAAATGTAAGAATCATAGACTGATTTCACTTTTGGACAACTCTCTGCTTGTCTTTTTGTGGTTGTAATAATCTCTTTTCCTACGGGTGTGGGTCTACTCCGTTATTTTTTCACCCATTATTATCCAATGCATGTTTAATTACCATTCAGAAGTTGATTTTCACATTTAATAGATGGATCCTACATGGTTCCTACACATTTGAATGACGATAATCATTATATTGGATATTAATCGATGAAAAAGTAATAGAGTGGATCTTAACCCTTTTCCTACTGTCATTCAAGGCTGTGGTTTCTTTTAGTGGTTCCTGATGATTTTTGGTTCATGGTGTTTGTCTGATTCTAGGTGGGAATTAATTATTTTTTTATTGATGTATTGGACGACATAGCATCTGAGTTGTTGTACCATTATTGGATTAGCATAACTGTTGCACTTAGTAATTATAAACCAATGATTCCAAGTTCTGACATTGCATGACCTACCTGTCTTGTTTTTAGTTTATCTATTAAATGCTGAATAAAAAAAGAAAAAGAAAAAGAAACTAAGTGCTGAATTTTGTGTGCGCGTGTGCCTACATGTTCTACAAAATGTGCGTGTTAACGGAATAGGCAAAATATGTACTGATAAGTGAGTTACTGAACCTAACTTGTAATACTGGGTGCCTTCTCCGTATGTTATGATCATCAAAGCGGCAGGTGTTTGTACAAAAATGGAGGTTTCCTTTTATGTTCCTGTTTTATTCATTTGTAATGCACTGAGTTTAGAAGGAATGCAGAAAAACATGATCGATATTCAACCTTCTTTCTTTCCATTTGGATTTACCTGTATGGATTTCAAACCTAATAATATTCTGTTGCTGGATACCTACCTGGGAATCATATGGTGACTACAGCATTTTAAGGCTTAGTTTATCTTATGTTTGTTTTCCAGGAATATTTTAGATGCCTTGCCATATGTCACACTGTGCTTCCTGAAGGTGAGGAGACCCCTGAGAAAATCAGATATCAAGCAGCATCCCCAGATGAAGCTGCTTTGGTTTTGGCTGCAAAAAATTTTGGCTTCTTCTTTTACAGGTTGGTGATGCCCTTTGTCTCATTGAGAAGCAGCGGTTATTTCTCTCTCTTTTTCTTTTAATAACAATGGAATTCCTATAAACAATTTATAGATTCAATTTGATTCTGAGTTTGTTTTATTCTGTCTGCTTGAATCTATTCTAGATTTTTGACTGCATGTTCTTTTACAACTGAAAATTGTTGGATCTATCCCTTATCTTCATGTTAACGGAGGCAGGTTTTTTGAAGTACATAATATCTATCTTGATGTCAGTGGAGCTTTACCAAGCAAACCAGATATATTGAGCAATCCACATAAATTTATTTCAAGATCTAATGGAAGGGTTTAACATTTTCCCTAGGTTGTTTTCTGTTTCTAGTAAAAGGGGGAAAAGGGTTTGTGAAAGCAGCATAACTTCACAATTTATTGGTACTAATTGTAATTGATTTAAATTACATGGGATATTCCAACCCTCTAGTTCCTTTTTCTCTTAGGTTCATCACATTCATCACTTTCTAATTGATCGTTGGTAGAGGAAATGATTACAAGTTTATTTTTTCGTAATGATTATTTGTATCTGTGTTGGTGCAAATTAGTTGAGGATGTTACTCTTGCTGCATGGCTTTAAAAGCTTAATTTGATGTTCTTTCTTTGCAGGCGTACACCTACGATGATATATGTTCGTGAATCTCATGTGGAGAAGATGGGTAAAACCCAAGATGTGTCTTATGAGATTTTAAATGTTCTTGAGTTCAATAGGTCAGGATGTATCCTTCTCTCTATTTTTAATTTATAGGTGCATTCTGGTCAGCACTAATGTTTATGCATTTTTGCATTAAATAGTACGAGGAAGCGACAGTCTGTTGTATGTCGTTATCCAGATGGCCGACTAGTTCTTTACTGTAAGGTAATGAGTCTTCAGAACTTCTGAACAGGATGAGATTATATACTGTTTTTCTGGCAAGAAAATGACACTGAGCTAGAACGATGCTTTTCACAGGGAGCTGATACTGTCATTTATGAGAGATTGGGGACTGGAAATGATGACTTAAACAAAGTGACCAGGGTTCACTTGGAACAATTTGGCTCTGCTGGATTACGTACCCTTTGCTTGGCCTATAGAGATCTAGCTCCTGACTTGTATGAAAGCTGGAATGAGAAATTCATCACAGCCAAGTCATCTCTACGAGATCGTGAAAAAAGGTTGGATGAGGTATGTTTTGTTCTGTGATGGTTGGCATGTTTTGTTTAGAGAAATTTGATCTTTTCATGAATGTTGATTTCTTATTTAGTCTTAATTAAAAATGAAGGTAAAAACACATGTTCGGTCCCTCTCAAATTTCAATGTTGAGCAAATTGGTCCCTTTTAAAAAGATTGGAGCAATTTAATCTCTGTCAATTTCAAAAGTGAGCAACTAAGGACAATTAATCTTGGTGTTGATGTTTTCTATCAATTGTACATAATTTTGATTGGTATAATAACAATTTTAGCCCACGATGTTTATATATTGTGTAAATGTTGACAAAATGGGTAAATGTTATGGGCTAAATTTGTTAAATTAGGACCAAGTTAACAAAATACATAAATGTTGTGGGCTAAATTTATTAAATCAAGACCAAATTGACACATTATGTAAATTTTGAGAGCTAAATTTGTTATTATATTAATGATTATTTGTCCTTAGTTGCTCACTTTTGAAATTGATAGGGATTATTGCTTTAATTTCTTTGAGAGGGACCAATTTGCTCAATATCGAAATTGAGAGGGACCATAGAGGCAGATATATTAGAAAAGCCCTTGTAAATAAACCCTTCTGCTTTTATTGTACCTAACTAGCCCCCTACTCTTTTATTTTTCATCCATGAAAACCCTCAAATTAAAATCTGTTATCTTCTCAATCAGTTGGCATTTCATACTTAGAGGTTGAAGTAGCACATTAATATGGTCAACTTCTGACTTGGACAAACACACAAAATCTAAAAGAATTTATAATATATAATTGTTTTTCACAACAGAAATATTGGAAGCCAATGCAGCTTTATTGTTGTTGAAAGGCCTTTATTTGTGGAGGTACTTTTAATGATTATTTAATTTATCATATTTTTAAAACTTATGCAGGTGGCTGAACTCATAGAGAAGGAACTCATTTTAATTGGTGCAACTGCAATAGAAGACAAGCTTCAAGAAGGAGTGCCAAATTGCATTCAGACTCTTTCTAGAGCTGGAATTAAGATTTGGGTGCTAACAGGGGATAAGATAGAAACTGCAATAAATATAGCTTACGGTAAGTATTTAATGGAGATTAGTTTTCCGTGAAACCTTCCTTGGAACCGTGTGTTCATTCCTTATATTGTTCATGATCTCTTCATTTGCTTTATGATTTTAATAACTCTGCAGCGTGCAACTTACTAAATAATGAGATGAAACAATTCATTATCAGCTCTGAAACAGATGCTATTAGAGAAGTTGAAGAAAGGGTAAGCATTTTGTACGAGTCTTGTTAATGTACTATGATACAAACTATTAATTGCAGCCATGATTATTCATAATCGAATGCCTATTATCAGGGGGACCAAACTGAAATTGCACGCTTTATGAAGGAGGAAGTTAAAAAGCAACTGAAGCAGTTCCTTGATGAGGCACCACAATATTTTTGCTCACCCTCTGGACCAAAATTAGCACTTGTTATAGATGGAAAGTGTCTGATGTATGCTTTAGAACCAAGTTTAAGGATAATGCTACTCACTTTAAGCTTGAATTGCTCTTCAGTTGTTTGCTGCCGAGTCTCCCCTTTACAGAAAGCACAGGTTGGTTATTGATGGCAACTGTACTGAAACATATTAATTTTTCTTTCAGTAGTGTACATAAAAGGTTTGCGTACAAAAATGAAAAAGGTTATGCAGTAAATTGATGAAAATTTAAATGCCTTCATAATTATCTAATGTACTTGGATAAAATTACTGCAATTGTTATGGTGTATTATTTTAATTCAAGTCTTGCATTATTGACAGCTTCGTAGAATTGGTGCATTACAGAATTCTTCAGAAAAATTTAAAATAATCCATGTTTTAATATTGGTTGGTGTGTTAAGCAACCCTTTGCTAAACCAATATTTCCCTATGTTGATTGATTACTTTAACGAGCATTTCTTGAGTGCTGAAGTTCATAAGAATTTATTGTCAGAATTTCAGCTTTTTCCATTTCTTTAAACCAACATTCATAAGAATTTCCCCTATCTTGTATTTCAAACCTTTGGAAGGGGAGAGAGTACATGTGGTTAGATATTTTCTGTTGTAGAGGTAATATCTGAAGTTACTTTTGGCGCTTGCAGGTAACAAGTCTGGTGAAGAAAGGTGCACGTAAAATTACACTCAGTATAGGTGATGGTGCAAATGATGTTAGCATGATTCAAGCTGCTCATATTGGTATTGGAATTAGTGGGCTTGAGGGGATGCAAGCAGTCATGGCTAGTGATTTTGCAATTGCTCAGTTTCGGTTTCTTGAAGATTTGCTCCTCGTGCATGGACGTTGGTCTTATATTAGATTATGCAAGGTTCGACTTTCCTCTTCCTTTAAAGGACGTTTTAACATTTTGGTTGGTATTATGCACAGGTGTTCTTATGATCTTTAGCTTATGCAAGGTTTGACTTTTTGATGTCCAAGACATTTTTAAAATTTCTGGTCGATGATATTTATGGTACTTCCTTTTGCAGGTCGTGATGTATTTCTTTTACAAGAACCTTGCGTTCACTTTGACTCAGTTTTGGTTCACCTTCGGTACCGGATTTTCTGGTCAAAGATTCTATGATGATTGGTTCCAGTCATTGTATAATGTCATATTCACTGCACTACCGGTGGTTATTGTTGGGCTCTTCGACCAGGTACTCCATCCATTCCAATTTATTTCTGATGGAATCTTGTCTGCCTGTTTATGCTTGATTTATGCAAATACCTTGCTTGTTATCCAGGATATTAGTTCATCCCTTTCCAAGAAGTACCCTGAATTATATAAGGAGGGAGTAAGAAATATGTTTTTCAACAGGAGAATTGTCGCAATATGGGCCTGTTTTGCAGTGTATCAATCTCTAGTCTTCTTTTACTTCGTATCTCTTTCAAGTTCAACGAGCAGGGATTCAGATGGTAAAATGTTTGGTCTTTGGGATGTCAGCACGATGGCCTTCACATGTGTAGTAGTAACCGTTAATTTACGTCTTCTCATGATGTGTAATTCTATCACAAGATGGCACTACATTAGTGTTGGAGGAAGCATTATAGTGTGGTTCGTGTTTATTTTCGTATATTCTGGTATTATGACTCGATTTGATCGCAACGTAAGTCACAAATCATGTTTCATTATCTCTCTTTATCCATTTCGACTTGTGAAATGCAACTTCTTGACTCAGTTGGCTACTGCAGGATAACATGTTTTGGGTCATATATGTGTTGATGAGCACATCCTATTTCTACGTCACCCTTCTTCTTGTTCCAGTTGCTGCACTTCTCGGAGATTTCCTTTACCTTGGGTAAGAATGTGACAACTTTAAGCACTCTGCTATAATGTATTTCTATGTTTGGAGTTGGTTGAGTACGGATTTGTTCAACTTTTAAAAAGTTTTTTATGTATTTGGAGGGGGTCATATCTGCACACCAATGTCTTAATATATGTCGGAGATGGATACTTAATATATTATATTTGATGCATGATGGAAATGCTTGCACATGCTCCATTCAGGGCTTTTTCTTTGTTAAACATTTTCCTTTACTTTGTTTTTCAGTGTGCAAAGATGGTTCTTCCCCTATGATTATCAGATAGTTCAAGAAAGTCACAAGGATGATGCCGACAGCATCAATACACCAGATTCAGAAGAAACAAAAGAACACCTTACACCGGACGAGGCAAGAAGCAACGCAATATCTCAATTGCCGAAGGAAGTATCGAAACACAGTGGATTTGCATTTGATTCACCAGGTTATGAGTCATTTTTTGCTACACAGTTTGGTAAATATGTTCCACCCAAGGCATGGGATGTTGCTCGGAGAGCTAGCATGAAGTCGAAGTCAAAACCAAAATAAAAACGAAAACCATTGATTGCCCCTTTTTTTGATAGTCTAACCTTAGAAAATCTGTAAAATAATTAGTCCATTTGATGTAGGTTCTTTTTTAATTGATTGAAAGCTAAATCAACTATCAGGGTTGACAGTATGGGATATGGATGTACAGCTACATTAATAGACAAAAAAAAAAAACTTTAATTTTCCAATTTTAGGATAATATCTCTCATTTTTCTAAAAAAAATGCAAATATGTTTTTAAGATCAAAGAATGGGTGAAGCCTGAACTGACTAAGAGGATTTTTAAATCATTGTCAAATTGTAACTTTGATAGAAAAAGGTATAAATCAAAAGAGATAGAAAAATGATTCCATGTGGGGAAGATTAATGGCATCCGATGCCATTATGAAATAAATGACATTTATTTTTTTTGGGAAAATAAATAAAGACTGTTCGTTTCATCTGGGTTTTAATAAAATTAATCACAAATTTTAAAGTCTACTATCTAACAAATTTAAAAAATAATATACTATGCTGCTTGTTTACAACAGCAGGGGACGGAGGTTGAAGGTTATGCGGTTGTGGAGGAAAGGTGGCAACTGCCTGACACGGGCTGGATTAAAATAAATTCTGATGCGACTCTACATAGTGAATCGTCCGGTTGGAGAGGTGACAAGGGACAGCGAGGGTCGATGGCTTTGGGGATATATTCGAAAGGTTGGAGTATTGGAGGGCATTCAAATTACAGAAGATGAGTTTAAAGAAAGTTATCTTAAAATTGAACTGCTTGTAAGCTCTTAATATTCTCAATGGTCGGGATCTGGATCAAGGTCCGCCAAGCTTGAGGGCTAAGGAAATTATGGCGGCCTTAGTTATGAGGATACCGGTTGACTGGAAAGTGTTTGAAAAGCCTTGCTTTGTTATATTTGATTTAGTCCTAGTAGAGAACCAACGTATGGTTGTTGGTATTATACGTTAGTCATTATTGGTTTAGTTTTGTTCTACCCTCTATTCAATAAAATAAATATAATAATAATATACTATGCAAGTTTTACAATCATATATACATTTGTATAATTACTTAAAATATTGGACGAGATTGTGTTGAAATATTTTATCTATATTTTTTCGACTAGATCAAAATAAAAACTTAAAACTCTAATACTAATATAATTATCACCTCTCATAATCTATTATGTAAAGATAATGTAGAATTAAAATAATAAACTTATAATATAGTTTGATACAACATCAATCTTAATACAAAATCACATGATCAAAATTATTCACTTCGTCATTGTCTAAAATATTCTTAAATATAGAGATATTCAAGTATTGTATTATTTAAAGAAAATTTGCTATTATTTATATTCGAAAAAATAATTCCAACTATTCTTATCTTCAATTGAGTAATTGAATATCATTCTTTATTTATTTAATGGTCGATGGCCTAATGCCATTATCTTTTTTTCATTCCAAATGGATAAATGCCATTACCATATTTTTTTCATTGGCATTTTCGCCATAAAATCATCTTGGGCTCGAGATTTTCAGTATTACATGGTGAAGAAGGAAATGGAAGATTATGCTAGAATCATTGAACAAAAATGGTTTGAATTTATGGCGAATAAATCAGGGGGATCGAGAGGAAATTGAGGGGATAAAGTGGGAAGGCCGACTTAAATGGCAAAAAGGAGTAGGTGGTAAAGACTGGGCCAGGGAGCCCGAAAGTGAATTATAAATCAGCTGGTGGGAGTGGGCCGGATTTGATGGACCTGGGAAAATCAGATAAAATGATGGGTAAAAAAAATCAGGAATTTCGACTAGGCTGAAAAATGTTGGTTCGGTCTCTGGGCCGAAAATGGATCATTCGACTCGTGGGAGTGGGTCGACTCTGCTAGATTCAAAAAAACGTTGAAAAGAGGCCGGATAAGGAAAAAATTTCTGTTGTTGGACTGGAAAATGATGGTTCGACCAGTTTTGCTAACATTAGGGACAAACCCAAAGGGGGAGGGATATTCAAGGGACTCTATCCTCAATGATTGTAATGTGTCTTCTTTCGGTATGAGTGGTCTAGAAGCCTTTATTCCGGTAGGTTCAGCTACACAGTTTAATCTTATTTTTGTTGAAGTATTTGAACTTTTTTTTCTATTAGTCTAGATGTTTTAGAACTAGGAAAGCATTTTGTCATCACCTTTAAGGAGAATTATGTCACCATAATATTGGTAACACAAGAAGCGTTACTTTTGGGGGGGGGGGGGGGATTCAGGTTAAGCATAGTAATAAGGGGTGTGGATATAATGGAAAATCTGAGTCCAACCGTAATGAAAGGAAGTTAAATAGGATTATCAGGGAATGTAGAGATCGTTTTAAGTTAGTTGGTTCTGCTCGTGTACCTCTTTCTGATACAATAAACTCCATGGTTGAATTAATTAATTATTAACTTGAGAAGGAATTGGATAAAGCTAATCCAAGCGTGAATGGCATGTGGGTTGATGAGTCGGGAATCTTCGAGCAGTAAATGGTTAGTTCATTTATTTTTTCTTTAAATTATGAACATGAATTTGCCTATATTTTCATGGAATTGTCAGGGGTGTGCCAGTGTTAAGTTCCTTCACATTTTTTAAGAGTATAATGCAGAGTTCAAGTTTGATATTGTGAGTTTACTAGAAATAGGAGTTAGTGGTGTTAAAGTAGATAAAGTCAGCTAAATTGGGTTTCCAGTATTCTCACCGGGTGGAGGTTGATGGTTTTTCTAGAGGTATTTGGATAGCTTGGAAAGACTTGGTTCAAGTGGAGGTGGTTTGTAATCATCCCCAATTTATTATTATCTGGGTAATTGATATTTCGTATGATCATCCAATCTATGTTGCTTTCATTTATGGTAGTTCGGATAGACAAAAAAGGAAGAAACTTTGGGAAGGGTTAAAATTGGCTATCCAAGTTTTGCATCAGCTAGAGGTCGACCCTTTAGATTTCTAGTAGGGTGGGTTGAACATCCGAGTTTTGTTGATTTTGTCAAAGATAATTGGAGATTTAATGGGAGCATGTCTAAATCACTTGATCAAATTATTTCTAATATTAATTCCTGGAATAAATTCGTTTATGGTCATATTAGTATCTGGAAAAGACATTTGATACGGAAACTTTCTAGTATTAACGGGCGATGAAAAATTCAGGTACTGACCATTCAGCTCAGTTGGAAATGAGGGTGAGAGAGGAATTAGAAGAGGTTCTCCATCATGACGAATTATTGTGGAAACAGAAACCTAGATGTGATTGGTTGGCTTTGGGGGACCGTAACACCAATTTTTTTCATAGGCTTACACTGTAGAAAAGGAAATATAATCGAATCATTACCTTGAAAATTGAGGAAGGAGAGTGGATCTTTGAAGAAGTTGATCTTCAATTTGGGTCGGTTAGATGATTCAAGAAATTGTATGGTGAGCAACCAGTTAGAATCAGAGATTTACTGTCTAGTATGTTCCCAAGGCTTGATCACAGTAATGTTCTATTTTTGGGTAAGGAGGTCTCTATAGATGAAATTAAGTTTGTAACCTCCTCAACCCAGCCTAAACATTATGGCCGAATCGTGAAGACTACATTAGCCACCAATGTGACCAAATGGCCCGACCATTCTTTGAAAACCTTAGTTACTCTCTTTTAAGGAAAATCGAAGTTTGCTCTTGAGTTAATTTGCAAATCATTCACTCATTAACCATCTATTCTTAAGTCAGGTTTTTATTGTTGAAAGTGACGTTTTAGGAAAGATTATTGTTTGTCACTTTGTTTTGCGAAATTTCGTTATCTTTCAATGCAACAAAAAAAACTCTATTGATGCCCGATTTTAGTTAGGTCGAGTAGCATTCAATTTTCGGTTACCACAAATGTATATTCATCACGTTTGAATAATGCATGCATGAGGAAAACCTATATCCAAAGAAAAACCCAAACCACAGTCCAAATAAATTTTATAGTCCATAAATCGAATAAAACTTATTAGAAATTATTTAATAAAAAGAATGGTATGTATTCTGTCGTACTTCTGTATGCCAGATCCGATCCTAGTATTGAGCATTACCTGAGAAGTTTGAAACTATGGGGTGAGCTAAACTAGCTCAGTGTAAGTCTTTAAAAGTGTAAACACACATTCATACATACGGATAGCATTCACTAATTCAATACAATACAACACGTAACATAAATCAATAACATTTGAGTATTCATGAGCATGATGCAATGCAAAAAGGTTCCTACCCATCCATCCGCTACACTCCACGAGTTCCCTAGAACTCATCTGCCAATCTTCGAATAATGTGAGTTGAGCTTAATGCGATTAAACCACCAATTTAAACAATACAGTTATACTGCCAATCAATATGCAGACAAGCTGCCAATTTTGTGGACAAGCCATCAGTACAGTAAATGCATATTAGACTACCAATCAATATGTGATAAAATCACCAATCTCCTCAGTACTCCTGGTGCAGTGCACTGACAACAATAATGCAGACTTTAATTGCCGCTGGTACTCCACGAAACTCTTCCGTCATCCACAATATCTCACCCCATGCTCATGCATTATGACATACAAGAAACAAGTAAGATCATGCTTCTATTTCAGTCTCAATTCAATGGCATGTTATACATGCTTTCAATATCTCATTCAATTCAGTCCAATGGTATGTTTGACATGCATATAGTTTCATAATCATTGCAATGACATTTAATCATGCTACAATAACAATTTCAGGTCACAGGCTTTCAATCATTCATGCAATAGCATCATAACTAGACATACATTTCACACATTCAATCGAATAATAATTGCTTGTGTCTCATACTATGCATTTAACCAGCAACCATTAATATCCTTATCAACCATTTAAAATCATATAAATACCATACATACAATTAATCAGTCAACCATGCCAATTTTTGCATTCATGCTATTTAAAAATTTAAATAAGTCTGGCCATCTAACTTAAACATTAATTTAAACACAAAAAACATAATTTTAACAATTAATTTTACGAGTTAGAACCCACACCTTAAAATCGTAAAACCGTAGCACTACTTTGTGAAGTCTGCGTGTCCTCCCTTAACATTAACTCGTACCTAAATCAAAATAAAACATTTATTGAGTTAAGATGTTGTTAAACCAGTCTTAAAACATCCGCTACGGGTTTGGCCAAACCAGTGCTAACATGTCCAATTTACGAAACCAAATCGTTTAAACGACTTACACTGATTCAGTATGAAGCGAGGGTGCGACAGGTAAACGTCTTCACTGCTGGTTCAAGTCATTTAGATCTGCACCTAACACAACATAATACTGAAAAATCAGTAGCTTAACATCAATTAAAAACTCCAAATTATCCAGCCAACACATCCCTTATTAACAAAATCAAAACTACACATTAACCTGTAAACAACTGCACTTTCGTTTCCCAATTTGTCAGAACAATGGGGATCCATTATTCCTAAATCACACACAATTAAAGGATGGTTAGAGTAAGGTATTACAGGTTTAAACCTTTCTGGAAAAGGGTGGCAAAGGTAAGAAAAACCAGCAGCCCTTAATGGTGATTCTAGGGGCGGCACACTACTTTTATCGGACATAGAGGGGGCTATTTTGAAAACACCAAAAAGATTTGTTTACAGGCTGATAAGGGACTATTTTAAGCTTGAAAAACAAAGAACAGCAAGGCTGGAAACATCAGCATAAATTGACATTAGGGTCTCAAATTGGCAGCCACAATTTAGCACTTTGGGGGCGGCAACCACCACCAACAACAATGGTTTTAGGGGCTATTTTGGGTGGCTAAAAAGGTGAGTTTTAAAGGCTGAAAAATGACCATTTAAATCAGAAACCAACAAAAAAATTCCAAATCTAGAATGATGGATTATTTGTAGAAAAATTGAGAAGGAAAAATGGAAGAAGAAGACACTTACTCGAGAGATATCAAAGAGCAGAAATGCTGCACCTTGTGGCAGCAATGGAGGCTTAATTTCGAGTGGTAAAAGTGATAGATTTGAGGCTGGAAAATTAATGAAAAATGAAAGCAATAGGGAGGAGAAAAAATGTTCAAAAGGTCACCGCCAATAGAGGAGGGAAGGGCGGCAATAGGAAAAGGTTTGATGGGCGGCTCAGTGAAGGAAAAGAGAAGAAACTAAGAGAGGGAGAAGAGGAAAGATGAGTAGGGGTGTGCATAATTCGGGTAAAACCGAAAAAATTCAGTTAACCGACCGAATTCAGTTAATCGGTCGGTTAACCGAATTTTTTCGGTCTGGGGTCGGTTAATTTTTTTTATATTTTTTGGTTAACGGTTAATTCGGTTCGAAACCTGTCGGTTAACCGATTTTTTCGGTTAAACCAAAAAAATTAATAAACCCAATTACCCAACCCAATAAACTAAAGTCTACCCAAACCCAATTACCATTTACCAAGTACCAACCCAATAAACTAAAGTCTACCCAAACCCAATTACCATTTACCAACCCAATAAACTAAAGTCTACCCAAACCCAATTACCATTTACCAATCCAATAAAACTAAAGTCTAAAACTAAAGACTAAATCTCTAACAAATAGCTGAAAATTACTAAAACCCTAAAACTAAAACAGAACCAACTAATAGCCTGCTGCTCCGGTGCTCCCTGCTGCTGCTGCCCTGCCATTCAGCAATTTCGGCTGCCATTCCATTCCATATTGTTCTTTTTTTTCTCTAATTTTTCTTGTTCTTCTCTGCAACTTTGTCAACCCTCAACTCAACTCCTTTCAACTTTCCAAAAAGGTAATAAATCTCCATTTTCATCCCGTAAATTTTCTCTATGAATCTTTAGTTCTCCTTTGTCTTTTCCTTTTCATGTCTTTTTTTTGTTTCATATCTATGCTTTTACTTGAATTATGTACAGGCTTCTTTACATGTGTTTTTGGTTTTCAAGATTGATTGGTTCCCCTCATCTTGTAATATATATATTATTTCGAAATCTGAAACTGCTTTTATGTTTTTTGAACATCATGCTTCAGATTTTTCTGTTTTGTCTAAAGAATCTTGTTTCCTGTACACATTTAAGTTTTGTGCTATTGTTAATATTCCCTATTCTACTTGGAGAATATGAATTTTGGGGTGCAAATGTTAGACTTATAAAAATAAAATAACATTATATAGCAATGAAAGTCGTGTTAATCGGTTAAATAACATTATATAGTAATAAAATAACATTATATAGCAAATCGGTTAAATCGGTTAATCGATTAATTTTTAACCAAAAATAAAAATCATATGATTTTCGGTTAATTCGGTTAACCGACCGGTTTAACCGAAAAATTTTTGGTTCGATTAATATTTAAAAAAAATTCGGTTCGGTTAACGGTTAAAAAAAATTTGAAGGTCGATTATTTCAGTTTTAGCTATTTTGGGTCAGTTAACCGGTCGGTTAACCGAATGCACACCCCTAAAGAGGAGAGGACAGATAGGGAAAGAAAATGAGCAGATAAAAGAGTGGAAAAATAGAGAAAAAATGATATTGGTACTTAGGGTTACTAGGCTTGGGCGGCACAAAATAAGGGGGAGGAGAAAAAATAGCAAAATTTAAGCCAATTTGGAAGGGAAAGGAATTAAACTCAGGTCCCTGAGCTAATTGCGCTGTCTCCTTGTTTTCCTTAAACTACTAAGCCAGTTACTCATCCTTGAAACAATTTTACATTTTTTTAAAACAAAAATTTGAGATGTTACAAAGTTAGCTCTATTCGATATGGCCCAATTGAAAGCACCAGGTAGTGACGATTTTCATGTTTATTTCATCCAGAATCAGTGGGACGTGGTTGGTGATGCTGTTTGTAAGTGGGTTCAAAATGTATTCACAGGATAGGCTATTGATCTGAAGTTGAATAACACTTTGCTAGTTGTCATCCCTAAAATTACAAATTCGAATAGCTTTGCTCATTTTAAACTAATCAGTTTATGTACTGTCTTATACAAATTGGTGATGAAGGTAATAGCTAACTGGTTTAGAATTGTCTTTCCAAAAATTATTGTACTAGAACATACATGATTCATTGCACGAAGGAACATTTCGGATAATATTACCATAGCCCAAAAAGTGATTCACTCCATAAGAAGTAAACAAAAGAATAGGAATTGGATGGCAATAAAAATTGATCTTGAGAAGGCATATGACAGAATTAGTTGGGAGTTTATTGATGTCTCTTTACAGGCAGTAGGTATCAATGATTTCTTTCGCAATGTTATTATGTATGCTATTATGGGTTCTTCCATGCAAGTGTTGTGGAACGGGGTCCAAACTAAGAAGTTCAAATCAGTAAAAGGTATTCGTTAAGGGTGTCCCTTTTCACCATACTTGTTTGTCTTTAACATGGAGTGACTTGGCCATAGTATTCGATCAGCAGTTAACTTAGGACATTGCTGCCCAATATGCTTTTCACGGTCAAGTTCGACACTATCCCATCTATTTTTTGCAAATGACTTGGTTATTTTTGGTCATGTAGATATTGAACAGGCCAAGAGGATTAAATCGATATTAGAACAATTTTGGAATTTTTCTGGTTATAGAATTAATACGAGGAAGACAAAATTTTTTCTCCAATGGGTTTAAGGATAAGCTAAAGGACCGCATTGCCGAGGTGCTTGGTTTCCATAGAGTGACAAATCTTGAAACTTATTTGGGTGTGTCCTTATTTCATAAAAGGGTAACTAATAGCTCTTTGAAATTTGTGGTGGATAAGGTTCAAGCTAAGTTGCAACGATGGGATGCTAGACAATTATCTTTAGCAGGAAGAGTTACTTTAGCTCATTTTGTCCTCCTATCGATTACCAAGTACTTCATGTAATCTATGTTGATCCCGCAAGGGATTTGCAAGGAGACTGAACGCATGGTATGAAACTTTATTTAGGGTTCCTCAAATGAAAGGAAGAAGCTGGCTTTGGTAAGTTGGAAATCCATCTGTCAACCTCGCTCTTGTGGTGGCCTTGGATTAAAGCAAATGAAGGATCAAAATACTTCATTCATGTTTAAATTGGGCTTTAAGTTAGCATCTAATTCTTCTACCTTGTGGGTATGAGTACTTCGATCTAAGTATGGGATGAAGGAGGATATGTCGGATAATATTCCTAGGGGTAGGTGCTCATTTTTTATGGAGGGGGCTATCTAAAGTTTGGCCTCTATTGTGTGAAAATTTTTTCTGGTCAGTAGGGAATGGGAATAAGATTAAATGTTGGCATGATCATCGGATATGGGGTGTTGGACCCTTGGTTAATCAAATCACGTCTCATACTAATCTTAATTTGAAGTGCCCTATTAAGGAATAGGTATTTGAGGATAGGTCTTGGAACCTTGATATGTTTCAATTATGGATCCCAAATGAGAGTATTAAATGCATTGTTAGTATTACTCCTCTGTATGTTTCGACGGGACTTGAAAATATTTCATGGATGGGTACCCCAACAAGTTCGTTTTCTCTCAAAAGTACTTACTGGAAGTTAAGTATGAGGTCATAGGATCCTAAGGATGTAGCTTGGAATATTCAGTGGAAATTCAAGGGACCTTAAAGAGTTAGATTATTTATCTAGCTTATTTTCAAATGGAGGCTACTCACTAATTCGAAATGAGTGAGACGTTGTATTGGTTTTGTTGGCTCTTGCGCCTTATGTGGACATAATTAAGAAGATATACTACATGCCATCAGAGATTGTGCATTGGCAAAGGAATTTTGGGGACAAATAATCCCGTCGGATATGAGAAATGAGTTTTTCTCTAGTAACTTGAATGAGTGGCTTGAAACAAATTTGCAGAATCATCACAATTGGGGGGTGGGAGATGTGAAATGGCTGAGTCTATTCGGCCTCATTGAGTTGCGGATTTGGAAAAATAGAAATCTTATTGTTTTCCAAGGAAAGCAATTTAGTGCCAGCAAGACTATCAAATGCTGATGGTGTTGTAAATGTGGAATATGGTTCTGCTGCTTTAGGCAGAGTCTTAAGAGATTATTGAGGTAAGTGGATTTTAGGCTATAACAGGTGCTTGAGAAACTGCTCAGTGTTAGAAGCTGAATTAAGGAATCTTAGATGGTTTGAATGCTTTGTTGAGTAGGAGATTTGATAGAGTCTTGATTCAGACTGATAGTATGGAAGCTGTGAAGGCTATTCAAATGTTCACCAAGACATCTTTGGATTTTGCATTGATCAGGCGGATTCAGCAACTATTGATGGAGGTAGGGAATTGGCCTCTATAGTATTTGTATGGAGATAGCAACAAGGACATTGATTGCATAGTTAAAATGGCTTTTGATAGAGAAGAAGGCTTGATTATTATGGAATAACCTCCAAGGGGGATATCCCGTATCTTAATTTAATGTAATTTTGCCTATTTTTTCACCAAAAAAAAGTTTGTGGCTATTAAACTAATTTTTCCCTTGAAAAAAATAGAATCCGAAGGAAGTTATATTTCTTTAATCTTATATAATTCATGAATTTGTTCTATTTTTTTCTTAATTCATGATTTTTCCTCCGATGTATATTTATTTTTCTACTTTGATACCTAATTTTTTTCCCAATTCGGTACTTAAAGTATCCCTTTGTTCTGGTTTTTAGTCCAAAAAGTTAAGTGATATTAAAAAAATTTCAACCAATTAGAGAATGCCACATAGTGGCCTTTATATTTTCATAATAGATTTAAATACTATCAATTGATAGGCGCACTTACCTTAGTCAAATTTTTAGTTAGTTCTATGGACATCAAGCTTTTTGCATTGTTGTCAGGGACTAGAATGTTAGAAAAACTTTATTTATATTAATTTAGTCGTTTTTTATTTTTATTTTAATAGTTTTTTAATTTAATTTTTTAAATTCTAATTTTCTTTTGTTTGATTCTTACAGGTTCGTTTGGTTGATGACTAGAAGCAACCCGTTGGAACCATTAGTTTTTTATAGTGAGATCTAAAAAACTGCTCGCAAAAATCGAAGAGAGGTTGGAGAAGCAAGGCAAGGTCAATAGATTTTAATAGAAGAACAAGAGCAAAAGGACATTACTATGGAGATGGATAATAATCCCGGTAATCAACAACCTCCTGCACATTATACTCCTCAAACTATGTCTGACTATCTAAGCCCACCCTGGTTGGAGCTGAATCGAGTATTGTCAGATCGACTATTGCTGTAAACAATTTTGATATTTGTAATGTAGATATTTGTAACCATTATGTCTCCCACTAAGAAGATCTTTAGTTCAAGAGTAACCGAACTAAAGGTTGAAATCCAACCTTTCCTGTAACACCCCTTACCCGTATTCAACTCCGGAATAGGGTATGAGGCATTACTAGAACACTTACACATGTAAACGTATTAAACCGAGTTACAAAATTTCATTCAAATTTAAACTCTTCAAATTTTTAACATGCTTTTATAATTCTTTCCAACATATCCTCAAAATATTATATTCATAACAAATAGAGCCTACGAGACCCGATACTTACTCATGTAATTCAATGCTTCATTTCCATTTTATTCGATTCACAATCTTTCATGTTCATAATTCAAATCAATTTCTCAATCCAATATATATATTTCAATACCACAATAATTCTTTTAATTCAAATCATATCACTAGAAACTTCCATTTAATTCATGTACACTTCAATATCGTTAAGTTCAATACTAATACGTATTCACCATTTAACTCAACGTTTATCGATTATACCATTCATTAACACATTTATAAAATTCTTAGTATTACAATGAAAACATCACTTAAGCTTAAATAACAACATCAAATCAACTCATCATCACCTTTTTCGTCATTTTATTCTTCAAGTATGAACTTAGTACTTCATTTCCTTTCCACACCCATTTCCTACGAATATCACACAAAACAATAACATATCATTCAACCATAGTCACAAGCTAGTACATTTAAACATAATTCTTTTTAGAATTAACCACATGATAAACCATTTCAAGTAAGTTTACATAATTTAAACATTACCACCCTTTCCATGATCACAAGCATATTCCCATCTAGGCACTTACCATTTCAATGCATAACTTATAAATTTAACGTGGCATAATTCAGCCGCCACTTGACCAAAGCTTAAGTGTGTACACTACACATGTTAGCCAAATAAACATATAGTGTAAGCATTATAAGTATGGCCGAGTTCAACATTTATTCATGTATCAAACTTACCAACATGAGTTAATCCATAAACCATTCATGGCCTTACTTCATACCAAATCATATACCAAATATACCACACTCACATACTATGAAACTTTATTTTCCCATATGAGCTTAAATCATGATCAATAATGCGCAAATGTAAGCATCATTTCTATTTTAACATTTATCGATTATAATCGAGCATATAACCAATTATACACAAATCATTCATATATATAATTAATTTTCCTCCTTCTCTCTATTCCACATCCTTTATGTATAAAACATGCTTAAATAGCATTATACATAATTTCACTATTCACTTATATTTAAATTCAAAGCTATCTAGTCGAGTTACAGTCACTAAATTATTTTTATTCGGAGCTACAGAGCTCCAAATTAAGTTCTGTTAATTTTCCATGAAACTAGACTCACATATCTTCTTACCATAAAATTTTTAGAATTTTTGGCTTAGCCAATTAGTATAGTTTATTCTTTAAAGTCACCCCTCTTTCACTACTCAACATCTCTAACCTCTCTTCATTAAAAATGAATTATCTCATTGTACAAAATTCATATGATATTTCCGTTTATTTCCTTTGCAAATAGACTTATTAAGGATTCTAAGCATATAAATTATAACTCACAATTATTTTTTTACAATTTTTAATTATTTTCCAAAGTCAAAGTAGGGGATTCCGAAATCAATCCGACCCTGCCTCACTAAAATTCAAATATCGCAAAATATATAACTCTTTTGCTTACTCTGTTTCTTTTATGTAAAAATAGACTCATTAATATTTCATTTCATATCTTATTCACTATCTAATTCAATTTCCAAAGTAGGGGATTCCGAAATCAATCCGACCCTGCCTCACTAAAATTCAAATATCGCAAAATATATAACTCTTTTACTTGCTCTGTTTCTTTTATGTAAAAATAGACTCATTAATATTTCATTTCATATCTTATCCACTCTCTAATTCAATTTCCACCATTTTTGGTGATTTTTCAAAGTCACACTATTGTTACTGTCCAAAACTGATTTGTTGCTAATTTTACTTTTTCATAATTTCAGTTTTTCACTTTCAATCATTATTCAATTCAATTCCACACATATATTCATCATTCAATCAAATTTAATCGTTACATGATCTCATGTATTTTCACTTAGTCAATTTCTCGATGAACACTTCGAAATAATAACAGATACACGGTGGATTCAGCACACAACAACCACCCTTTGTAATCAATGATATTCGGTGGGATCAGCACATAGCAACCACCTTATAATTAATGATACCGGTTCACATAGTAGCCTGCACATAGTACTACACATGTGACCATCGCTATCTGGTACACGTAGTAGCCTGCACATAGTACTACACACGTGATCAAAGCTATTCGGTACGCATAGTGGCCTGCACATAGTACTACACATGCGACCTATCATTCTGGTACACGTAGTTGCCTGCACATAGTACTACACACGTGACCATCACTTTCACTTTCACATAGTGGCCTACACACAGTCCATGCCACACATGTGAATATTTCTGTCACTTCATTCGTATCCCTTTTTATTCCGAATGTTCAATCGGGAAATTTCTCACTTTTTCTCATTTTTCCCTTTTCACTAATCAAAGTCAATTCTTTGTATTTCTTGACTTATAATAACACATTTGACTTATTTAACACTCACATTATTCAATCCAGTCCAAAAATCACATTTTGGAAAAATTACATTTTTCCCCTAAAGTTTCACAAAATTATGATTTTGCCCCTAGGCTCGGAAATTAAACTTTATTCCTTTTTCTTATGTTTTATGACATGCTGAACATTTTCCCCTTCTATGGAAACATCAAATTCTCACTCTAACACTTACTTATAAACATTAGGTATTTTTACCGATTTTGTCAATTTACTCGTTTTCACTTAAAATCGGCTAGCAAAAGTTATTTAACATAATTTCAAGCTTCATATTCTACCATAAAACGTCAAAATAAACATATTTCACCTATGAGTATTTTTCCAAATATGAACCCTAGATTAAATTATTGCTAGAATAAGCTAAATCAAGTTACCGGGACTCCAAAAACGTAAAGAACATTAAAAACGGGGGTTGGAATCACTTACAAGGGAGCTTGGAAGCTTGAAAACCCTAGAAATGGCTTCCCCCTAGTGAAATTCGGCCAAGGCTTGAAGATGATGATTTTTGGCCTATTTTGTCTTTTTAATACATTTTAATTACCAAATTACCAAAATACCCCTAACTTAAAAATTTCCTATTTCACTTATCTCATGTCCATTTTTGTCCACAATGTAACCAATGCTCTAATTACCATTTAAGGACCTCCAATTTAAAATTTATTAACAATTGGACACTTCTAACATGTAGAACTCAACTTTTGCACTTTTTATAATTTAGTCCTTTTGGCTAAATTGAGTGCCCAAACGTCGAAATTTTTGAACGAAATTTTTACGAAATCATTCCGTGAAATTTTAGACCATAAAAATATAATAAAATAAATAAATTTTTCCTCATCGAATTTGTGGTCTCGAAACCACTGTTCCGACTAGGCCCAAAATCGGGCTGTTACAACTCTCCCCCTTTTTAGGGATTTTCGTCCGAAAATCTTACCAAATAGTAGATTAAGAATTTACTTCCACACAGTACATTTCAATTTCACACATGACTTTGGATTTTCATATCTCTTACAGATAATCACATAGGTTCATAAGAAAATCAAGACAGCGATATTTCAACATTTGAAGCTACACAAAATATTGAAAAATTATAACCCATATAGAATGATATCAATTTCGATGATATCCTAGAAAATGTCTAGAAATATAAATGTCACTCATAAATACTGGAATCTAAAGTAACAGAGGCAATATAATCTTCACGTATATTTAACAGAACAATAACCAGTAGAAACAAAATATTAGCCTCACTCGGACTTTACTGTCAATTTTTGTATTCACACAAGGGAATAATTACCAGAAAAAGACTTGGCAATGTCGAACATAACCCAAATAGATCAATAATACTTTCATCTGTTAATATGTTTACCTAATGTTCTCATATGATAAGAATTCTTTTTGAAACTAAACAGTCATATATACTTCTGAAGATAATTGTACACACAGAATGTCTAAAAGGAATCATAGTAATTACCCCATTATAGCTACTGTACTCAGTTATTAATACAACACAAACATTACTCAATTGTCTAATTCTATCATCAAAATTTTCACATTATCTCTTTACTAACAGAAATCGATTCAGAAAAACTTCCGGTTAATTCTTTCTTTAAATAACATACTTGACTAAATCATTTAATCAGATTTAACTTCTTTTGTGACAGTAACTTTGCAGAATCTGAGTAGTTTTCAGAACTATCCAATATCTCTCTTTTTATATTGTCTTCATTTGCTAATTCATTCACTTTTCTGACCACATTATTAATCTTTCGTACACAAACTTCTGTAACACTACACTCGTAAGCTTATTCAACCAAAATCTTACAAATTTCATTGTAACATTTTACTGATATGGGGGGTGAGTGTAGTAGAGCCTCAAATTTATCTTACACATAAATACGCATAACACATACTATCACAAATAGCCAATTCATTACTAATTTCATATTCTCAAAGCATTTAATAAACATTTGCTTTTAATCACTTTTGTTCTTAACACATAATTCATATGTCAACTCAAATCACTAATTCACAATCGAAATTTCTATATAGCATCATAATCCAAATATCATAACTCATGTGCTCATATAATTATAACATTTATCAATATCAAAATGTTATACTCTTTGATCTATACCTTTACGAGTTTTAACTCATAATCAATACATTTTCACTCAAACATTTAAGTGTTTACTTCTATACTATCAGAATTAACTCAATTGAAAAACATATCTGTCTCTTCAAGATAATTTTCGTCGTAAAACAATACTGATAAGGGGGTGATGGTGAGGTCATAAAACTTCTAACTTACTCTCATAGATACATATATATGACTTTGCTTTCATCATCAATGTAATACCATCATAATCACGTAGTTCATTCCAAGCAAATTAACACATCTATTTATTATGAATATTTTCTGTCACCCACAATTTCACACAATAAATTTACTTACTCGAGCTCAATATTAATATCTAATTAAATTCCAATACTTAACTTCCATTTTACTTACCGACATTTATTCAATTAGAGAACGTCTTACAGAATTGAATACTTCGTTTTCTCTATGCCGTAGTCTAACTATGGTCTTGCACATATTTACATATTAATGCCATAACCCAGCTATGGTCTTACACAGTAGCACATATCACACTGGTGTCATATCCCGGATATGGTCTTATACGCAAATCACATATCACATGTTGCCATGGTCCAACCATGGTCTTTTTCGTCAATTTATCACATATCACTGAACAAAAGTTCTCATTCCTGCGTTCTACTCAATTTAATCTTCTAATTCAATTTTCATACTATTATAATATTCATGATTCAATAATAAAGACATAAAACAAAATATCATATTACCTCTAATTTAACAATTAAACATAAGATTCTATCATATGAACGTACCGATTTCACTTATTCAAGTAAATGTACATAAACACACATTCCATCTATTTAAGTAAATTTGTTTACCATATTCACTTAATCAAATATGTTGAGCACATAGCATCATATGATCACTAACATACTTGGATGAGCTTATCACAACATAAACTTTCATTTCGTTTTTTTTTCAACTTATGATCATCTCTTTTCATACATGAACACATACATATCACGAATTTCTATTCTTACCTTTCCAAATTCTAACATAACATGAGCATATTTCATTTATCTCAATATCATTTTCAGCATTATCGAAAATAACTCGGTTGAAAATCATCTCTATCTTAACAAAACAATTTCGTTAGAGCCCAGAGATATCACACCATCACGAGTAATAACATGGCATGTATAGCTAGACTCACATATACTACGTTCGGTCTGAGAACTGACTAAACCGTAGCTCTGATACCATTAAATGTAACACCCCATACCCTATTCCGGAGTTGAATACGGGTAAGGGGTGTTACACATAAATCAATTTTCTAAATACTTAGGAGAGATAAACCCTGTGATGGATTCTGTCGTTTGATTTTTATTTTATGCAATAAAAACTTAGCTTCTTTTTCTTGATTATTTATGTTTAATTCTTGGTTTGATATTTCTAGATTATTGATCCATGTTCGATGTGTTTAAATTGGAGGTTGAATAGACCCTATTTAGGAGTAGATCTTACGTAATTGAGTGGAGTTGCACGTAATCCTAGTTATAGGACGACATAAATCTACCAGGTTAGAGTCAAATCAAGCTGGGAACGGCAAGGGTCCATCTATCCAAAAACACTTATGTGAATTTGGTCTAGGGTTTATTGCTATAAATATTACAAACCAGGTCAGTTTTATTTTTCGCTATGCAAGAAAAATGTAACAACTCGATTTTTACCCTAATCGGACAAAGTGGTTTTGGGACCACAAATCCGAGTCAAAAAGTATTTTAAAAATATTTTTAGTATTTACATTATGTGAATTTCAGTGTGTGAAAATTTCGTATGAAAATTTGATCGTTTCAGTGCAAAATTTGATAAAAAGGGCTTAATCATGTAAAATGAAAACTTAGGGATCTAATTTAAAAGCATCTATTTGTTGATGTCTTATTAATTAGGAGGCTTAAACGTGAAATAAACCCACTATATAGATAGTGGATGGTTATGGACAAGACTAACCTTAATGTTTAAATATATATTATTTAGTAAATAAGGTTACTAAGATAAATAACTTATTAATACTTTATATGTAATTAAAAATACATGAAATTTAAACTAGTTATCATCTTCTTCCATGGCCGAATATTAACAAAATAAAAGAAAGAAAAACCAAGCTAGGTTTCGGCACAAAACAAACTTGATTAAGGTATGATTTTGTTTCGGTTTTTGATAATTTTTATGTTTTTGAGATCGTTGTTTTGTGTACTAGAAGACCCATGCTTTAATTTTTGAATTTGATGTTGATTTTGTGATATGCCATTGATGAATGCTTGAGCTTTGTAATAGTTGATGATGAAATATGGAAGATATGTGGAAGATTAACATGTTTTGTCTTTGAATTTTTGGTGAAATTGAGTAATTAGGGCTAAATTGTGAAATAAATGAAATGTGTGGACTTGTATGAGAATTAGGGATATTCGGCCCTTGTATAATGTGAGGAAATTTTGTGTATTTTGTGTTTTATGCAATAGGGATTAAATTGCAAAAAGTGTAAATGTCAGGGGCAAAATAGTAATTTTCCCATTTATGTGCTTTTGGACTAAATTGAATGTAATTATATTTAAACTAGCTCATTTTAAATATATTTAGATCAAGAACCGAAGAAATCGGAGTTGGATTGGGGAAAAGCTAAAGTTGTCGATTAATAGTCCGGTTTCGACTTTTCACCGTCCAAGGTAAGTCTATTAGCTATTAAATGTTATTAACTTAATATATATACATGTATATGTATTGTATTTTTGCAGAACTATAATTTAAAGTATATCTATTTAATATATTTAAGGTCTGAATGATTTATATATATATATATATGTACTTCTAATGTTCGAACATATAAGTTTATACTTATATAAATTTTTGCAAATGGTTAAAGTATGAAAGGTATATAAGCATATATATTTATAAATGTTCTTGATCACGATTGAAGTATGAGAGTTTTATATGTATATACAAGATTCAAGTTCATGTATGTATATTCATGTATAAATTATTGGTTTAATCAAAAGTTTGGATAGCATAAATATATACGAAAGGGTTGAATGAATTTATAAGTATATACATGGTAAACTTTTGGATTTGATTTATAATATGTATGTTTTAAAATATATAATAAATTGATTAAGCATGTAAATATACATGCGTATGTTTTTTGTATTGAATTTAGATATGTTATTATTTAAATGTGTGAGGTTTGATTATGCATTATACATGTATAAATTCTTGTTATGAAATGAAGTATGAATTTACATAAGTACATGATAAATTTGAATATGTATATATATACGTCATGTATAATTTCTTGTATTAAAATTAGGTATGGAATTATTTATTAATATATATGGTCGAATGTATATGTATATGTATATATATGTTTAATATTTGCATTGAATCAAAAGTATGAAATTGTTAGCTTAGATTATTTTAATATGTTGAATGTGAGATGTATATTATTTAAGTATAATAGAAGTTAAATATTATGATGGTAGTAGTTGAATCTATAGTATAAAGATATATATATATATATATATATATATAAATGTATTCGGTTGAATCATTGAATTATCAAGTTTGGAATTGGTGATTGAACTTTATAGACTACACCAAAACAGGCTTTTAGCGGCGTTTTTAGCGGCGGTTGGATAACAAACGCCGCTAAAGATTGATCATTAGCGGTGACTCATGGAAAACGCCGCTGAAAATAAGCATTAGCGGCGTTTTCCAGAAAGCACCGCAAAATACCTAAGCCCAACGACGCCGTTTTCGGAGCTTTCGGGGATTTAGCGGCGTTTTTAAGAAAGCGCCGCTAATGCTCAGGGCTTTAGCGGCGTTTTTGAGAAAGCGCCACAAAAAAATCTAAGCCCAACAACGCCGTCTTCTGAGATTTCGGGGATTTAGTGGCGTTTTTAGGTAAGCGCTGCTAATGCTCAGGTCTTTAGCGGCGTTTTTGAGAAGCGCCGCAAAAATACCTAAGCCCAACAACACCGTTTTCTGAGCTTTCGGGGATTTAGTGGCATTTTTAAGTAAGCGTCGCTAATGCTTAGGGCTTTAGCGGCGTTTTTGGGAAAGCACCGCAAAAAGACCTAAGCACAACGACGCCGTTTTCCGAGCTTTCGGGGATTTAGTGGCATTTTTAAGTAAGCGCCGCTTATGCTCAGGTTTTTAGCGGCGTATTTGGGAAAGCGCCGCAAAAATACCTAATCCCAACGACGCCGTTTTCTGAGCTTTCGGGGATTTAGTGGCGTTTTTAAGAGCGCCGCTAATGCTTAGGGCTTTAGCGGCATTTTTGGGAAAGCGCCGCAAAAATACCTAAGCCCAACGACGCCGTTTTCTGAGCTTTCGGGGATTTAGTGGCGTTTTTAAGTAAGCGCCGCTAATGCTCAGGGATTTAAAATAATTTAAAATATTTGTTAAAAATGGAAAAATTAATATAATATTATTTAAAATAATTTTAAAGTTTTTTGGATACATTACTGATTTTTTTAGTTTATTTATTAAATAATTTCTTATTTAATCGTAAAAGAGATAGTATTAATTTTAAAATATTGAATTAATTACTATTTAATTTGTTTATTTCTATTAATTAAAATTCAATTTAATTTTAAATGAATATTTGTTAAAAATGAATTAATTTGAAATAATGACACGAAGAAATAAATTGAAATAAAAAACATAGAAAAATATTTGTTAAAAATAGAAAAATTAAAATACTATTATTAAGCCATAATTTTAAAATTTTTGGGTACATGACTGATTGATTTTAATTTATATACTAAATAATTTCAAATATAATTGTAAGAGATAAGATAGTATTAATTTTAAAATATTTAATTTAATTATCATTATAGTTTAGGGTTTAATAAATATGGTTTAGGGTATATATATGGTTAATTTAGGATTTAAGATCGGTTTAGGAGTTACAATTTTAAGTTTTATAGATTATGGAATTAGGGATTATGGATTAGGGATTCTGGTTTAAGGGTTAATGTGATTTAAGGTTTATGGGTTAGGGGTTAGGATAGGGGTTAGATGTTAAGAGTTAGGGATTTAGGGTTTATAAATTCAGTGTTAGGTTAGAGTTTAGGGTTTAGATTAATTAGTATATTTTAATTATATATTAAATAAGGTTTAGGGGTTAGGGGTTAAGGGTTAGGGATTCAAGATCGGGTTATGGTTTAAGGTTTAGATTAATTACTATTTTTTAATTTATATATTAAATAAAGTTTAGGGTTAGGGGTTAGGGATTCGGGGTCTGGTTTAGGGTTTAGGGTTTAGATTAATTAGTACTTTTTAATTTATATATTAAATAAAGTTTAGGGGTTAGGGGTTAGGGATTTGGGGTCGGGTTAGGGTTTAAGATTTGGATTAATTAGTACTTTTTAATTTATATATTAAATAAGTTCTTTATATAATTGTAAAAGAGATAATAATAAATTGTAAATATTATTAATTTAAAATTGATATGCAATATATAATAATTTGAATATAATAATTTAAAATTGTAAAAATTGTAAAAATTATAAATTAAAAAATTAAAAAGAAATAAAAACACTAAAATTTTTATTTTTACCTAATTTTTATAAATACTACTTAAAAAACTAAAATTGATAATTTTATCTAATTTTTATAAATATTACCTAAACAAAACTATGCATTAAAGTTTGCCAAAACGGCGCCGTTTCAATAGAAAATTTAATGTACTAGTGGCGTTTCTAACAAAAACGCCACAAAATATTCTTAATAATGAAGACAAAACGGTGCAGTTTTTGGCTGCGAATTTAATGGGTTTTGCAGCGCTAAGGGAAAAACGCCGCTAAAGATGGTCATTAGCGGTGCTAAGGAAAAAACGCCGCAAAAAATTCTTAATAATGAAGACAAAACGGTGCAGTTTTTGGCTGTGAATTTAATGGGTTTTGCGGCGCTAAGGGAAAAACGCCGCTAAAGGTGGTCATTAGCGGCGCTAAGGAAAAAACGCCGCAAAGTTCTGTTCTCAGTTTTCGTAAAACGGTGTCGTTTTGCCTGGGCATTAGTGGCGCTACTAAAAAACGCCGCAAAATATTCTTAATAATAAAGACAAAACAGTGCAGTTTTTGGCCGCGAATTTAATGGGTTTTGCGGCGCTAAGGGAAAAACGCTGCTAAAGGTGGTCATAGCGGCGCTAAGGAAAAAACACCGCAAAGTTCTGTTCTCAGTTTTCGTAAAACGGTGTCGTTTTGCCTGGGCATTAGTGGCGCTAGAAAAAAACGCCGCAAAATATTCTTAATAATGAAGACAAAACGGTGCAATTTTTGGCTGCGAATTTAATGGGTTTTGCGGAGCTACGGTAAAAACGCCGCTAAATGTGGTCATTAGCGGCGCTAAGGAAAAACGCAAAGTTCATTCTCGGTTTTAAAAAGCGGTGTCGTTTTCACCGGCATTAGTGGCGCTACTAAAAAACGTCGTAAAAAATTCTTAATAATGAAGACAAAACGGTGCAGTTTTTGGCTGTGAATTTAATGGGTTTTGCGGCGCTAAGGGAAAAACGCCACTAAAGGTGGTCATTAGCGGCACTAAGGAAAAAACGCCGCAAAGTTACATTCTCGCCAGAAAGCGGTGTCATTTTGCCTGGGCATTACTGGCGCTACTAAAAAACGCCGCAAAAATATTCTTAATAATGAAGACAAAATGGTGTAGTTTTTGGCTGCGAATTTAATGGGTTTTGCGGCGTTAAGGTAAAAACGCCGCTAAATATGGTCATTAGCGGCGCTAAGGAACAAACGCCGCAAAGTTAGTACTGAAAAATTAGTAGCGGGAAAGTGAGTATTGAAAAGAAAGAATGGGAGGGAGAAATTAAAATGTCTTAAACTGTAATCATTTTCTGTTCTTTTTTTCTTCTCCATCTCTCTCTCTCTCTCTCTTTTTACTGTTGATTTACAAAATCTTCTTCCGTTGCTAATTTCTTTGTCGAGGGTTTTAGTCTGTTCGTTAGTTTTTTTATTCGTTTTAGACTCAAATTCTTTGAAATTATAAGGAGAAATGTGAACAAAGAAAAACAAACAGGTAAGGGTGATGCATCTGCTGAACCGGTTCGAACCAAGGTAGCGGGAGTGGCCCGAGATGAGTCGACGGATGTTGAGTTGAATAAACCGAATCGAGAAGAGGATGCGGCAGATAGGAGGGTTCTTCGCTCCAAATACCTTGTCGTGATGACCAAAATAAGCGGTTATTATTATTTTTCTTCTTCTTCTTTTCCTGAAAGGATATTAATCTCATTTCACTAGTTTTTTTTTGTTTTAATTTTCTTTCCAGATTTGAGCTAAATTATTGCTTTTTCTAACTTGAATTTTTGGCGGTGCAGATGCAAGGGAAGAAATATCGAACGTGGATTCTAATAAATTTAACATAATCATTAATGAAGTCGACAACTTACATCAACAAGGTTTCCCTTTGCTTTTCCTTTAAGTTTTAGAGAATTTGTTTTCATTTACTTGTTACGTCTCATTTTGTTGTTCTTGAATAGCTTTTTAAATATTCAACATTTTCATAAATTATCACATTTCTTTTAACTTCTTAAAGGAAGTCCGTTAAGCGTTAATTCGTTGAATTTGTTTGAGATTTTCTAGGTTTTAGTTTAATTAACTTAGTAGCCTTTGTTCATTTCTTTTTTATGTGGAAAAGTTGAAAGAATTTAATCTGCAAAGGTGTTGCAAATAGACTCACATTGGTCATAAAGAAATATATATTTATTATTGTAATTAATTTTGGTGCTTCTCTTTTTCGTGCTTGTAGTTTCGAAGCCACGTGAACAAGTAGCCGATGCGGAGGCATTGTTAGGCTTAACCAATACATTGGCAACTTCTGTTAAGTCCATCTCTTGTGAAGGAATCAGCCTAGCAGACTTCGTCAATTGTTTAATTAGAGAGTTTGGGAAATCCACCAGGAGCCTTGAAACACAAGAAAATGAGCAGATATCGATTGATTGGAAAGAAATTGGGGTGGCTGTTTCACCATTCTTTAGAACCTGCAAAGGAATTTGCACTATGTTAGTTCTTTTATAGATACTGTTTTGAGTTTTCTTTTTGGTCTTTAATGGATTGGGTGTTAAGGATTGTTGGATTCTTGCTGAATTGTTTTGCTTTGTGCTGATCTTTAGGCTTGGACCAATGAGTAATGAGTTAAGGCAACGAAGTCTATGGTTACTAGAAAGCGTCTTTGTCGGACCAACCGATACTAGTCGTCCTGATGAGGTGAAGTGTGTTCTCTGGTCTTTAGTTTTTAAGCATCATTTAGGGTTGTGAAATATAGTTGAAGAACCTCAATAAAATCATTGTGCTCGTTTCATTTTGTTTTTTGGTGTCTTAGTTTTTTTTTTTCAAGTTATGATAAAACTATTCAGTTCACTTTAAAGTTCTTGTTATTAAAAATTGAAATATGTTCATGCCATGCCTAACCTAACCAACTTGACTTTTGTTAATCTAAAATTTTATTTTATTTATGAAATAAAACTAGTATTTGTTCTTTGTGTAACTAGGTGAATTATATTATAGAACTCTTAACTATTTTTAAGTCTAACAACTGAATAATGAAACAGAACTGCCTTCAATTTGTTGTGGCTTACAGAGAGTTTGGTTTGATTTGTTTTCTTCATTTAACTACAATAAATTGATTCAGTATAAACTTTCGTTAAAATATTGCTGAATTTAACTGAATACACTAATTTTTAAGTGAACGCATGATCAGGAAGAAGGTGTATAAGTTGGCACTGAGTTACTTGGTAATAGCCATATCTCATGGAGTTGGTGTGTTTTTGAGTTATTCACACACTATCTTTGGGGAATATTCAAACTTCCCTTTCTTGTTTGGTTTCTATTAATTGATGGTTAGAGATGTTGTGGAAGTAAATAAAACGTGTATCCTGATGTGCAGTGTTTAGTGTTGTGTGGTTGAATGTATATTGTTTGGTACCATAAGCTTAGCACTCATAATTTGCATTGTGTCTGTCTACTCTTTTAACAACCATTGTTGACAAAGAGTTATTGTTGTGCTCAACAGGTTGATGAAACTGGTGTTGAAGAGAAAGCGTCTTGTGGAATATGGCGTTGATGTTTGAAATTTTAAGGAGAAAGAGACAAGTGAAACTTGAAAGTTTGATCTTGAATAGAAGTTCATTTGCACAGACTGTCGAGAATTTATTTGCTCTTTCATTCTTAGTTAAAGATGGAAGAGCCGAAATAGTGGTGAATGGATCTGGTTCTCATATTGTCTGTAAGTATATATCAAGACAATTAACAGACAATTTGTAACAGCCCGATTCTGGGCCTAGTCGGAATAGTGGTTTCGGGACCACAAATCCGACGAGGGAAAATATGGTTATTATTATATTTTTATGGTCTACAATTTCACGGAAAATTTTCGTAAAAATTTCGTTCGAAAATTTCGACGTTTGGGCACTCAATTTAGTCAAAAGGACTAAATTGTAAATAGTGCAAAAGTTGAGTTCTACATCTTAGAGGTGTCTAATTGTTATGAAATTTTAAATTGGAGGTCTTTATGTGGTAATTAGACCATTAGTTAGTTGATGGACAAAAATAGACATAAGAAATGGGTGAAATAGATTTTTTTAAATGGGGGCATTTTAGTCATTTGGTTATTAAATAGAATTAAATGGGAAAAAGATGGCAAAATAT
The DNA here is from genome assembly GCF_025698545.1 of Gossypium raimondii. Taxonomy (NCBI): domain Eukaryota; kingdom Viridiplantae; phylum Streptophyta; class Magnoliopsida; order Malvales; family Malvaceae; genus Gossypium; species Gossypium raimondii. The sequence goes on along the minus strand of NC_068569.1, from coordinate 42,327,040 downwards.
GCTCATCTTCTTCATGGTGAACGAAATCAGCAAGGGGGAAGCCATATTTAGGGTTTTTAAGCTTTCAAGCTCCATAGTAAGTGATTCTAAGCCCGCTTTTAATGTTCTTCGTATTTTGGAGTCCCTTAACTTGGTTTAGCTTATTCTACCATTAATTCGTGTTAGGGTTCATATTTGGAAAAATATCCATAGGTGAAATGTGTTTATTTTGCTGTTTTATGGTGGAATATGAAGCTAGAGATTTTGTTAAACAACTTTTGCTAAGCAATTTTAAGCGAAAACGGGTAAATAGACATAATCGGTAAAAATAATTAATATTCAAAAGTATGTGTTGGAGTGGGAATTTGATGTTGCCATAGAAGGGAAAAATGTTCAGCATGTTATAAAACTTAAGAATAAGTGATGAAGTTTAATTTCCGAGCTTGGGGACAAAAGTGTAATTATGCAAAAGTTTGGGGGCAAAATTGTAATTTTCAAAAGTTGGGTGGTGGATTATTTTAATAAATGTGAATATTAAACGAGTTAAATTTGCTATTATAGATCAAGAAAGACGTGAAGAGTATATCAAGCGGGAAAAGGAAAGATAGTGGAGTAAAGTGCAAAATTACGATATTTTGCACCGAGGTAAGTAAACACGTGACTTAATGTATTATTTTGATATTATTTGATATATGTTGAGATTTATTTGGAATTAAAATAAATGTTTGGCAATATCCTAAAAATGTTGTTAAATCGGAAAGGTGATAAAGGGTTGCAATATATGGGTTATGGGTTGAACACTCGGAATAAGCCGTAGTATGTTGTATATAAAAGGGGTTCTTGTGTGCTGATTCCCGATTTATGGGTGGTGCTATGTGCGTGATCCACCATATCTTTGAAATGTGAAAGGGGTTGCTATGTGCTGATTCCCCAGGGGTTGCTAAGTCTTGATTCCCGATTCATTGGTGGTGCTAAGTGCGATATCCACCATATCTTTGAAATAAAAGGGGTTGCTATGTCTTGATTCCCCGAGGGGTTGCTAAGTGCTGATTCCCGATTCATTGGTGGTGCTAAGTGCGATATCCACCATATCTTTGAAATAAAAGGGGTTGCTATGTCTGATTCCCAGGGGTTGCTAAGTCTTGATTCCCGATTCGGTGGTGGTGCTAAGAAAGGGATCCACCAATAACGGCTAACATTCCAGTGTTCAACGAAAAGTGTGGAAGATGAATATTGCCATATGGTGGAAAATTTTATGGGGTAAATATTGAGTTGAATACTAAATCGACCCATGTATGAGATGGGAGAAAATATCAAAATGCAAAAGGAACGATTTAATTATAAACTGTGTTGAACAACAGCAATTGGGTAACTTTGAAAAATCACCATAAATGGTGGAAAATGAATGGGAAGCTGAATAATATATGAAATTGAAGTTGAATGTATCTATTCTCATATGAAAGAAATAGAATAAGCAAAGGAGTTGTATTTTTGGAGATATCTGAATTTTACTGAAATAGGGCTGGATTGACTTCGAGATCCCCTGTTCTAACTATGGAAAATTACCAAAAATTGTAAAAAAATAATTATGGCATGAAATTTATATCCCTGGAATCCTTATTGAGTCTATTTTTATTAGAAACAAGCGAAACCATTTTTTAAATTTTGTACAGAGAGTTAAGTAAATTTTAGTGAGGAAGGGTCAGAACCGTTGGGCAGTGAAACAGGGGAAGGTTTAATGAATAAACTGTACTAATTTGCTGGGTTAAAAATTCTGAAATTTTTATGGTGAAATTTTATATGAGTCTAGTTTCAGGGAAAATTTACGGAACTCAATTTGGAGCCCTGTAGCTCCAGATAAAAATAAATTAGCGACTATGACGCAGAAAAACAGCTTGCTGGAAATTGGCTAAACAATAAAGTTATTCATGAATAAGTTTATATTTTGGTGTAGTTATGGGAGTAATTACTTATTTATCATGTGTTTACTTACTAAGCTATATGCTTACTCGATTTTATTTTTCTCTTGGTTATAGTGACTTCCAACAACTCGGAAATTGGAACGAAGTCAGACAATCATCTACACTATCCTTCACATTTGGGGTATTTTACTACTAGTGTTCCGAAATTTTATGGCATGTATAGACACTTTATGTAATGTGGGATCATCATGTAAATATATGTTATGGTTCCCTTTTAAATGTAGTGTTTATTAATAGTTAAACTATATGTGTGTTTATACAAATGAAATTGGTTGGTATATTGGAATGTGTTCTAAATTTGCAGGAGGTTTAAGCAAAAATAAGTAGGAATGCTGTGAAAATTTTTAAAAATTTAGTAATACCTCATACTCTGTTCTGGTAAGGAATACGGGTAAGGGGTGTTACATTTTAGTGGTATCAGAGCTACGGTTTAGTCGGTTCTCGGACCAATAAAATACGTGTGGAAGTCAGTCTATACATGCCATAAAATTATTGTGATAGTGTGATGATTTCTGACAATTTAAAATTTTGTTTTATATAGTAAATGGATCCTGATCGAAGTGTGGCAGATGATGTTGAAAGTAACGCGCCGGCTCTCGCGCAAGGGACCGCGCAGGAAGAGAGTAGACATGAGACACATGGACAGGATGAGGCTCGGGAAGCCTTCCTCCGAATGATGAGTGATTGGTATATAGAATATGTCCGTGTAAATCCGAATGTTCCTCCTCCTCCACCCCCTCCTATTCCTCAACCGGTCCCCGTAGCTCCACGGAGTGCCGAATTGGTGAGATCAAGTAAGCCACCTGTTGATAGAATTCAAAGCATGGGGTGAAGATTTGAGGCCAATGTTGATGATGATCCGGAAAAAGCCGAGTTTTGGCTTGAAAATACTATTCGGTATTTGATGAATTATCTTGCACCCGAAGAATGTTTGAAATGTCTTTGTGTCTTTATTGAAGGATTCGCATATCGTTGGTGGAAAACATTGATATCGGTGGTTCCAAAAGAAAGAGTTACTTGGGACTTCTTTGGGAAGAATTTAGAAAGAAATATGTAAGCCAACGTTTTATTGATCAAAACGCAAAGAGTTTCTCGGGTTGAAACAGTAGAATGTCCGTAGAGAATATGAACGGGAGTTTGTTCGGCTTAGTAAATATGCCCAGAATGTGTGCCTCACGGAGGCTATTATGTGTAAAAGATTTGAAGAGGGCTAAATGAAGACATCGATTGCATGTTGGGATTTTAGAGTTAAAAGAATTTGTGGTGTTAGTTGATCGGCCTGTAAAGTCAAGAACCGAGTAGAGAAAGAGAAGGGCGAGATGGAATCTCGAGATGTAAGGAAGAGGACAATGGGCGAACATTTCAATCTCATTCAAGAAGTTTAAAGGATGGATCCACGACCAACCTGGTTCGATTGGGTATTCACGCAGAGACCGAGGGAGGTCGATTCGAGCTACAACTCGAGCTACCTCTGTAGCAAGTGTGGGCAATGTAGGAAACACCCTACACAATGTCAGCAGTGTGGCGGCGACATATTGGTGAGTGTTGGGGATTTAAACGAGCTTGTTTGTGTGTGGTTCCTAAGAGCATTATGTAAGAGATTGCCCCGAGAGAAGAGAGGAAGAAAATTTGCCAAGAGTTGGATCGGGTGATATTGTTAGTAGAGGGAGACCGCCAGAAATGTGGGAAGCAAAGTCGATGGTAAAAGTGTGATGAAAGATGCAATTGGAGGATCGAAATTAGGCGCTGCCGGGACTTATGCCATACGTGCTCGAGAGGATGCCTCATCTCCGATGTGATTCTTGGTACATTTCTCTTCATGATATAGATGTTATTGCTTTGATTGATCCGGCTCTACTCATTCATATGTATGCATGAAATTGGTATCTAGTAAGAAATTGCCTGTTGAAAACACTGAATATGTAGTTAAAGTATCAAATCCATTAGGCAAGTATGTCTTAGTTGATAAGATTTGCAAGAATTGCCCCCTGATGATTCAAGGTCACTGTTTCCTGGCTAATTTGATGTTGTTACCATTTGATGAGTTCGATGTTATTTTGGGGATAGATTGGTTGATATTGCATGATGCCAAGGTGAATTGTAGATGAAAATTCTTGAATTAAAGTGTGAAAATGGTGAAATTCTCCGGATTGAAACAGAGGAGCCGAATAAGTTGCCTATGGTGATTTCGCACATGTCTGCTCAGAAATACTTGAGAAAGGGATGTGAAGTTTATCTTGCTTATGTGTTGAATACTGATATAACTGGGTCGAAGCTTGAATCGATCTGCAGTAGTCCGTGAATTTCGGATGTATTTCGGAGGAATTGCAGGTTACCTCCGATTAGAGAAGTTGAGTTTTCTATTGATCTGCATTCGGCATCGCACCGATTTCTATTGCACCGTATCGAATGGCTCGATCGAGTTGAAGGAATTAAAAGCTCGATTACAAGAGTTGATGATAAAGGATTTGTGAGACCGAAGTTTTCTCCTTGGGGTGCTCTGTGTTATTTGTGAAAAGAAGGACGGCTCTATGAGACTTTGTATTGACTATCGTCACTCAATAAGGTGACCATAAAGAACAAGTATCCTTTGCCGAGAATTGATGATTTGTTTGATCAATTAAAAGGCATGAGTGTTCTCCAAGATCGATCCGAGGTCCGGTTACTATCGGTTGAGAGTTAAAGAGTCGATGCCGAAAGCGCCTTTAGAACGAGGTATGGACACTATGAATTTCGGTAATGCCTTTTGGGTTGACTAATGCTCCACTATTTTATGGACTTGATGAACCGAATTTTTCTACTGTACTTAGACAAGTTCGTGGTGGTGTTCATAGATGATATTTTAATCTATTCTCGGGATGAATCGAACATGCGTAACATTTGAGAAGCGTGTTGCGATTCGAGAGAAAAGAAATTGTATGCTAAATTCAGAAAAGTGAGTTTTGGCTTCGTGAGGTTGGATTCTTGGGACATATAGTTTCAAGTGAAGGTATTGGGTTGATCCAAGCAAAATTTCAGCAATTGTTGATTGGGAGCCACCAAAGAATGTGATTGAAGTTAGAAGCTTCGGGCTTAGCTGGGTATTACAGACGGTTTGTCAAGGGATTCTCGATGATTGCTTCTCCTATGACTAAGTTCTCGCAGAAGAATGTCAAGTTTGAATGGACCGATAAATGTCAACAGAGTTTTGAAAAGTTGAAGGCATTATTGATCGAGGCGCCAATGTTGGTGCAACTTTGAGTCCGGAAGGAGTTTGTAATTTCTGATGATGCATCGTTGAATGGCCTTGGGTGTGTGTTAATGCAAGAGGGCAAAGTAATAGCTTATGCTTGAGACAGTTGAAACCGCATGAGAAGAATTATCCGACGCATGATTTAGAATTGGTCGCCATTGTTTTTGCTTTAAAATTTGGTGTCATTATTTGTATGGTGAAAAGTGCCGAATCTTCACCGATCATAAGAGTTTGAAATATTTGATGAGTCAAAAGACTTGAATTTATGAACGAAGATGGCTCGAGCTAATCAAAGACTATGAGCTAGTGATTGATTATCACCCGGAAAGCTAATGTGGTTCTTGATGCCTTGAGCGAAAATCTTTATTTGCTTTGAGAGCTATGGGTACGATGTTAACTTTATTTGATGATGGCTCAATGTTGGTTGAATTGAGAGCTAGACCGTTATTTCTTCAGCAAATTTGGGAATCTCAAAAGAATGACGAAGAAATTGCAAGCCAAGAGAGCTCGATGCAGAAGCGGTGTTGACTCAGATTTTCAAATTGGTTCGATGATTGCACGATGTTCGGGACGTAATATGTGTACCGAGAAATGATGAGCTAATTCGGACTATTTTAGGTGAGGCACACAGTGGTGATTTATCATCCATCCGGTAGTGTGAAAATGTACAATGATTTGAGGAAGTTGTATTGGTGGTAGGGCATGAAAAGGATATCTCGAATTTGTAACAAAATGTTTAATCATCAACAAGTGAAGGTTGAGCATCAAGTGCCATCGGGTTTACTTCAACCGATAACGATTCCGAATGGAAGTGGGACAAGATCACGATGGATTTCGTGAGGATTGCCTTTAACTCCAAAGAAGAAAGATGCTATTTGGGTAATTGTGGATAGATTGACAAAGTCACCCATTTTATTCGATACGTATTGATTATTCACTTGACAAAGTTGGCGGAATTATATGTTTTTGAAATAGTGAGACTACATGGGGTGCCTAAATCTATTATATCGGATAGAGATCCGAGATTTACTTGAGGTTTTGGATAAAGTTACAGGAAGCTTTGGGTACGAAATTGAATCAAGATCTTGCATTTCATCCAAACCGACGGGCAATCGAAAGGGTGATTCAAGTTCTTGAAGACATGCTCCGGTGTTGTATTTTAGAAATGAAGGACGGTTGGGAGAAATATCTACCATTGGTTGAATTTGCTTATAATAATAGTTATCATCAAGTATACAAATGGCACCGTATGAAGCATTATATGGGCGTAAATGTAGAACCCTTTATATTGGATGAACTCGGTGAGAATCGGATTCATGGAGTCGACTGGTGAAAGAAATCAAGAAAAGGTGAAAATAATCCGTGATTGCCTAAAAGGCGCCTCAGATCGGCAAAAGTCGATGCTGATTTAAAGAGAAAAGAAATTGAGTTTCAAGTGGGTGATAAAGTGTTCTTGAAAGTATCCCCATGGAAGAAGATTCGAGATTTGGTCGTAAAGGCAAACTAAGTCCACGTTTTATTGGACCATATGAAGTTACTGAGAGAGTTGGCCAGTAGCATATCGGTTAGCTTTACCGCCAGAGTTGGAAAAGATACATAATGTATTTCATGTGTCGATGTTGCGACGTTATCGTTCGGATCCTTCACATATAGTTTCTCCTACAGAGATTGAGGTTCGACCAGATATGACTTATGAAGAAGAACCCATAAAGATTTTGGCTCGGGAGGTCAAACAGTTAAGAAATAAAAGTGTAGCCTTAGTGAAAGTGTTGTGGCAAAAACATGGAATGGAAGAGGCTACGTGGGAACCGGAGGAAATTATGAGGAAACAGTACCCAAACCTCTTTTCCGGTAAGATTTTCGGGGACGAAAATCCCTAAGGGGGGGAGAGTTGTAACAGCCCGATTCTGGGCCTAGTCGGAATAGTGGTTTCGGGACCACAAATCCGACGAGGGAAAATATGCTTATTATTATATTTTTATGGTCTACAATTTCACGGAAAATTTTCGTAAAAATTTCGTTCGAAAATTTCGACGTTTGGGCACTCAATTTAGTCAAAAGGACTAAATTGTAAATAGTGCAAAAGTTGAGTTCTACATCTTAGAGGTGTCTAATTGTTATGAAATTTTAAATTGGAGGTCTTTATGTGGTAATTAGACCATTAGTTAGTTGATGGACAAAAATAGACATAAGAAATGGGTGAAATAGATTTTTTTTAAATGGGGGCATTTTAGTCATTTGGTTATTAAATAGAATTAAATGGGAAAAAGATGGCAAAATATGCTCATCTTCTTCATGGTGAACGAAATCAGCAAGGGGAAGCCATATTTAGGGTTTTAAGCTTTCAAGCTCCATAGTAAGTGATTCTAAGCCCGCTTTTAATGTTCTTCGTATTTTGGAGTCCCAGTAACTTGGTTTAGCTTATTCTACCATTAATTCGTGTTAGGGTTCATATTTGGAAAAATATCCATAGGTGAAATGTGTTTATTTTGCTGTTTTATGGTGGAATATGAAGCTAGAGATTTTGTTAAACAACTTTTGCTAAGCAATTTTAAGCTTAAAACAGGTAAATAGACATAATCGGTAAAAATAATTAATATTCAAAAGTATGTGTTGGAGTGGGAATTTGATGTTGCCATAGAAGGAAAAATGTTCAGCATGTTATAAAACTTAAGAATAAGTGATGAAGTTTAATTTCCGAGCTTGGGGACAAAAGTGTAATTATGCAAAAGTTTGGGGCAAAATTGTAATTTTCAAAAGTTGGGTGGTGGATTATTTTAATAAATGTGAATATTAAACGAGTTAAATTTGCTATTATAGATCAAGAAAGACGTGAAGAGTATATCAAGCGGGAAAAGGAAAGATAGTGGAGTAAAGTGCAAAATTACGATATTTTGCACCGAGGTAAGTAAACACGTGACTTAATGTATTATTTTGATATTATTTGATATATGTTGAGATTTATTTGGAATTAAAATAAATGTTTGGCAATATCCTAAAAATGTTGTTAAATCGGAAAGGTGATAAAGGGTTGCAATATATGGGTTATGGGTTGAACACTGGAATAAGCCGTAGTATGTTGTATATAAAAGGGGTTGTTGTGTGCTGATTCCCCGATTTATGGGTGGTGCTATGTGCGTGATCCACCATATCTTTGAAATGTGAAAGGGGGTTGCTAAGTGCTGATTCCCCGATTCATTGGTGGTGCTAAGTGCGATATCCACCATATCTTTGAAATAAAAGGGGTTGCTATGTCTGATTCCCCGAGGGGTTGCTAAGTGCTGATTCCCGATTCATTGGTGGTGCTAAGTGCGATATCCACCATATCTTTGAAATAAAAGGGGTTGCTATGTCTGATTCCCCAGGAGTTGCTAAGTCTTGATTCCCGATTCGGTGGTGGTGCTAAAAGGGATCCACCAATAACGGCTAACATTCCGAGTGTTCAACGAAAAGTGTGGAAGATGAATATTGCCATATGGTGGAAAATTTTATGGGGTAAATATTGAGTTGAATACTAAATCGACCCATGTATGAGATGGGAGAAAATATCAAAAACATAAAAGGAACGATTTAATTATAAACTGTGTTGAACAACAGCAATTGGGTAACTTTGAAAAAATCACCATAAATGGTGGAAAATGAATGGGAAGCTGAATAATATATGAAATTGAAGTTGAATGCATCTATTCTCATATGAAAGAAATAGAATAAGCAAAGGAGTTGTATTTTTGGAGATATCTGAATTTTACTGAAACAGGGCTGGATTGACTTTGAGATCCCCTGTTCTAACTTTGGAAAATTACCAAAAATTGTAAAAAAATAATTATGGCATGAAATTTATATCCCTGGAATCCTTATTGAGTCCATTTTTATTAGAAACAAGCGAAACCATTTTTCAAATTTTGTACAGAGAGTTAAGTAAATTTTAGTGAGGAAGGGTCAGAACCGTTGGGCAGTGAAACAGGGGAAGGTTTAATGAATAAACTGTACTAATTTGCTGGGTTAAAAATTCTGAAATTTTTATGGTGAAATTTTATATGAGTCTAGTTTCAGGGAAAATTTACGGAACTCAATTTGGAGCCCTGTAGCTCCAGATAAAAATAAATTAGCGACTATGACGCAGAAAAACAGCTTGCTGGAAATTGCCTAAACAATAAAGTTATTCATGAATAAGTTTATATTTTGGTGTAGTTATGGGAGTAATTACTTATTTATCATGTGTTTACTTACTAAGCTATATGCTTACTCGATTTTATTTTTCTCTTGGTTATAGTGACTTCCAACAACTCGGAAATTGGAACGAAGTCAGACAATCATCTACACTATCCTTCACATTTGGGGTATTTTACTACTAGTGTTCCGAAATTTTATGGCATGTATAGACACTTTATGTAATGTGGGATCATCATGTAAATATATGTTATGGTTCCCTTTTAAATGCAGTGTTTATTAATAGTTAAACTATATGTGTGTTTATACAAATGAAATTGGTTGGTATATTGGAATGTGTTCTAAATTTGCAGGAGGTTTAAGCAAAAATAAGTAGGAATGCTGTCGAAAATTTTTAAAAATTTAGTAATACCTCATACTCTGTTCCGGTAAGGAATACGGGTAAGGGGTGTTACACAATTCACTTAGCATTATACCTTGATAATGCAATTGTCTCATTTACTGTTTTCTTTCAAGACCTAAAATGCCCTATTTGCCTCGTCCATAGCAAGTGGTGAGGTCGCATGACCATTTTGTGTTGATTCGACTTTAAGGACTAGAAGGTATGGAATGTGCTATCATCATATATAATTCCAATATTGCAAGAACTATTGAGTATTATGTTCAGTCAATATTCTTAATAATAAAGCAGTCTTAGCGATTGTTGAATTGCCTAAAGTAGTATGGATACAATTGTGAGTCTATCTGCAATGCTTATTGCCATCTTAGAAAAAAGGACCAATCATTATTGATTTCTAGAAGGTGGATTATAAGAAATTTTTAAAAGTTAGGTCATTGCTTTTTAATTTGGTCGTTTAAATTTGAAATTTTACAATTTAATCATCTAATTTTACAATATCATTAACTAATTTAAATAGTTAATACCGTTAAATGAGAATAATATTTCGATTTTAATCGTATGTTTTACTTTCGCAATTAAATGAGATTAATATTTCGATTTTATTTTCATTAGAAATTATAATTCGACAACTCAACGAAACAATTATATTAGTCTCATATTTAAATTTTTTCCATTACTTTGAAATATATTTTCCATTACAAGATCATTTGCACCATTTTTGTGGGATATATTGCATGTCTGCAAATGCCTTGTCTTTCAATTTGTCATTCTGCTATAATTCATTCCTTGTCTTTTAATCGCTATAATTCATGCCATGTCTGCAAATGACTATGGCTTGTTGCCTTGTTGCATTGTAGGCTCGAATGACTATGGCTCTAATATTTGTTCATATGAACTTGTTTGTGCATACTGCTTTCTCATTTAGGTTGTAGTTGCTGTTCACTTTTGTCTTCTGTTTATTAGCCAAATTTACTTCTGTTGCCTTCTGTTTTGTTATTCTTACTTCTGTTTTTTCGGTAGTAATGTACTTCTATCTTTTTTTCCAGGATTTGCTTCGAAATTGAGGAAATATAAGGTATTTATTCCAATGTTTCCCTAATTAGTTTTCTTAAAAAAAATGTCCAACTTAATAACTTATATAATTTACATAATAACTTACATAACTTAACAACTTAGCAACTCACATAATTTACATAATACATATATATATGTCATACCATATAACTTAATAACTTATATAATTCACATAATAACTTACATAACTTAATAACTTAACAACTCACATAATTTACATAACTTAATAATTTTAAAATATATCATTCCATAACTTACAAATTAAATACAATAATTAACAACTCACATAACTTAATAAGTTATACATGTTATATCATAACTCACATAATAACTTACATAACTTAATAACTTATATATATGCATAACTTAATAACTCATATTATTTACATAACTTAATCATTGTAAAATATATCAGTCCATAACTTACAAATTAAATACAATAATTAATAACATACATAATACATAAATTTTCAACTATTTTATATGTGCTGTTTTATTTCAACTACTTTATATGTGTTGTTATTGTTGTAATTAGTTACTAACTTTTCAACTATTTTATGTGTATTGCGATAAAATGCCTAGAAGAAAATACTGAATATGATGAAGATGTTTCAAAGAATCGCAACATTATTTGTCATAGTGTATTGTATAAATATTTTTATCATTTTAACTTTTAACATTTTGTAAAAATAATATGAATTATATTTTATTTATTGATATTAATATTATTTTATTCATTTAATTTGAAATATTATATAGATTTATTGCTTTTGGTTGATTTAGATTGGGTTGCTTTTGATTTGTTGCTAAAGGATGGCTGAAAATATGAAAAATTAAATTTCACAAAAATCTCAAAATTAGTGGCGTTTTTAAAAAAAGCGCCGCTAAAGGACACCAAACAATAGCGGCGTTTGTGGGAAAAGCGCTGCTAAAGAACATGGCCTTTAGCGGCGTTTGCGGGAAAAGCGCCGCTAAAGAACATGGCCTTTAGCGGCGTTTATTTCTATAAACGCCACAAACATTAGCGGCATTAACATCAGCGGCATTTTTTGTGGCGCTTTCAAAAGCACCGCAAATACTTTTAGTGGCACTAAAAAGCGCCGCTAAAAACCTATTTTGGTGTAGTGATATAACCATGTGTATCAATGATATAAGTTATGAATTTTAAGCTAAATCTTTATGCATGGACTTTGTATACAAATATAGTTCGAAAATGAATTATATCTAATGTGAATTATGATTAGTGCTCGGCGCCTAGCGAGCATATTGCCAGTGAATCAATTCAGGCTTAAAGCCTAGCAGGCTAAGTGCCGGTGAACTGAATCAGGCTATAAGCCTAGCAGGCTAAGTGCCGGTGATCTGAATCAGGCTTTAAGCCTAGCAGGCTAAGTGCCGGAAAATCTGTTTTAATTAAGTGATTATATACATTGGGTATATATGTATATGATTTGGTTATTTGTATTGGATAAATATATGAACATCTGTTTCTATGTTTTTGATGAGCATATAAAAGCTCGAATCTTTGTGTTTGGTGAGTATATATATATATTGGTTATCATGAAATTGTTGGATATATATATGTGTATGCATTCGCATATGTGAATTATAAGTATATATATATGTGCATTCGCACATGTGGTTGATAAGTATAATTATTTGCTTTTGGCATATGTGTTTGAATAAAATATATATGCATTCAAGAAGTGCAAGTGATAAGTACACTAGTAATCAAAATATGAAATTAATGAGAATGTTAATAACTCGGTTATATGCATATAATGTTTATACATATGTTAGTTTATATGTATTAGTTAAATATAAATTCTTTTAGATATCAACAAAATGACTTAAGATATTAGTGTATGAACAGTAATTATATTGGATATTTGTGATCTTAACAATTTTACTTAAGAAATTATATGATTTTTGTATAAGTATTTTAGTTATGCTATAGACTTACTAAGCTATAAAAGCTTACTTTGTTTGTTTACGTCTCTCTGTTTTATAGACTTAAAGAGCAAGTTCCAGGCTCGGGGATCATCAGCAAGATCATCACTCTATCTACAGTCTCGGTATTAAATGTTTTAAATTTTTAACTTATGGCATGTATAGACTGGATAATATTTTGAAAGTCGTACTTGATATATAGTATATGTAATTAATAGCCATACGAATATGGCTTATTTTCTTATAGTTTAACTGGATTCAAATCTTATGTTCTGTTTAAAATGATCAAAGTAGAATTTATATATTATACTTATTTTAATATTAGACTTTGCTTATTATATTTAATAATAATTTTCTGAAAATTATTAAACTATACCGGATGTCTGTTTTGAGTTATGTTTGATTAGTAACGCCTCTTAACCCTAAATTCAGCGACGGATACGGGGTAGGGGTGTTACAAAAAATGTTTTCGAACTAGATTTTTTTCCAACATGTGGTTGGTGTTGCGACCTTGCTAGGCCACAGTTGCGACCTTAGGAGTTGGTGGCGCGACTTCAAAGACAGTTCACTTAGATGTGCAATTTGGTGAAGTTTAACTCCTCGGTTGATGGCAAAGGTATTGGTGTCGCAACTTTGGTTCTAGTTTAGGCTCTTCTCCTCATTTTCGTATCAACCAAGTGCTTGAAACAAGTTTAACTCAAAGATTAAGTTCCTAATGGCATAAACTTATCATTTTATTGCAAAAAGTATAAAATGCAATAAAAACTAAAATTAAGCATAAAATCTAATAATTACGAAAAAGTAATAAAATACGATATAAAGTACTTGAGAATAAGCTCGTTAAGTGTTTAAAGAGCTTAATTTAATGTATATAAATATGACAGATAATTCTCTAGGATAACAATCCCTTTACCACTTGATTTTTTCCTAGATTTTTGTTCGACTAGTATCCAAGGTCTGAATTTTTCAAACGATGCCATGTGATCCATCTACCTTGTTGGATTCGAGTTTTTGTCGACCCCTCACCATCAACCCTAATTTATTCAATGGGCAAACATCTTTAGTATGACCAAACAGCCAAAAGAGAAACATACATTTGGTAAACCTCATATTCAACACTTTGGGTTTTACCATCAATTAAGATCTTGGATATTAATGGCTTGTTCAAATCAACATTCAACGCCATATGAGAAAACTTGCCCTTAGTACCATTTTCCGTATTGTAATCAATTTTGATAACATGTCCCATAGTGCTTCCAATGGCCTTGAGCAAATTACGTTTATATATAAATCACGGTAAACCTAGTAGACAAATCTAGACATTAACTTGACTAGGATAATCTCGCAAAGTGCTAAACTTCATTGACCATAGTTAAATAGTGAGATACTGGCCAAATATTATCCATGACCCTTCAGACAATACTTTTGTATAATCATCCATGGTTTTGAATTTAACTAGATAATAGTCATTTTCAATATTCATTAATTGGATACTACCCTATGGCTTCCATAAAGCTTGGAGTTTACTATAAAGGCTATCAAATTCGATCTTTCTTTCTAGAAACTTAATAATGGCAACTCTAGCCATGCTTTCCTTCATGATTTGGTGAACCCTAGTCAAGAAACTTATAGATGGAACCCTATTGATTTTATTCACTAGCACATCACCAGCTTTAAGTACCACATCATCCTCTTCCTCCGTTTATGACACATCTACACTAGACTTACCTCAATTGAATGTTTATAGATTGTAATTTAAATGTTATGTTACTAAACTTTATTTAATTTGTTATAACTCATACTTAATGTTTTCTACCATATTTAATAAAATACAAAGTTAATTGAATTAATATAATAAAATATATTATAGAGAGAGAATGAAAATTCACAACATATTTGGAATTTGACTTAAATGAAAAATTGGCCCTCAAACTATAACACTTTTTTTAGGTCAAAAGTGGTACCTAAAGTATAATTCCATTACACAAATTACCTTAGTTGTTACTCCAATTTATTTTCCCATAGTCAATTACATTGAGTGACATGTGACACTCTTTTACTAAATAAAAGTTAAAATAAAATATAAAAAATAAAAATTAATTATATATTTATAATTAAATTAAAGAAAATTGTTATTTTATTTTATTTTCATATTCTTCTTTCCCTTTCTTTCTTTTATTTCTTTCTTCCTCTTCACTTCTCCAATAAAATCTACAATTTTTCTTATTCTAAAATTCCTTACTTTCCTTAAAAATTTATTATATCTCAAATACCAATTTATAATTTTGAAATTATTGCAGCACTCTTGGTGTTTCTTTGTGGTGTGTGTTGAGTTATTGTAATTATGGTGTGTTGATATAACGTGTTTTCTTGTTGGTTGTAATATTTTTGGGATGTTTGATTTAAGGAATATAAGATTATATATTTTAATAGGATTACGAGAATATAAGATCATAAGTGATATGTTACATTATCTTGTTTAGTTCATTTGGTTAAAATGTAATATTATGTGTTTAGTTGACAAAATGTAAAATTACCTACAAGCACATTTTACAAAATTGTCATTGATGATAATTTTTAACAACTTTATTTCCTTTAGTATTTTTAGTCTTAATTTCTATAAAATTATAATAAACTGTTACAATTCTTACTTTTTATTACAACTTACATATTAATAAGTAAATATGTGATGTTTAAATAAATTTATAAATTATATTTATAATAATTCATGAAAATTGAATGTACCACCAACCAAAATTATACTTATAACCATAACTAATATACTAATAGATAAATTATTAGAGTAAGTATAATAATTATAATTTTAACGTATGACTTCTTCTTTTTCACAATTAATAAAAAAAGATAATTTTTTAATTAGTCTTAAATTTTTTGAGAAAAAAATCTAAATTGATTAAAATAATAAAACAAATTTCAAATTGATCTAAAAATTAAGATTATGCATGTAATCTAAGATAACCTAATAAATGAGTCATAATGAAATTGCACCCTATATTAAAGTGTCTTGACACCATTTAGGAATATAAAGTTACAGGGTGACCAAAATGTTAAAAATCCAAACAATGTAATCTTATTCTAAAATATAATATTACGAGTAATAATATAATATTCAATCAACCAAATCCACCTAAATATAAAAAAATATATCTTTCGAGAAAAAGAAACAGCAGGAATTTGGGATTTTGATTGAGAAAAAGTTATTATATGGAGAAAATGAAATTAAATAAAACATAAAGTGAAAATTATTTATTTATTTAGTTTTAATTTTCTTTTAATTAAAATTAGTTTTAAAATTTTAAGTTAAGTGCCCAACTAGATTGCCATGTCAACATTAATGTGGTTTAATAAGTTCCATATGTTGCATTTTAATTGGTTGAACTTGTTAGCATGTTTTTTTTAATGGAGTGCATGCTGGGTAAATCATGTAATAGAATTATATTTTAGGTACCATTTTTTTTTATAAAAACAACTTACTATAAATACTTGGTTTTGGCTATTGTTTCAAGAAATTGTGTTATCAAGCTCGAAAAAAGTAGCAACGTTGCTTCACTTAAAATCTCTTCCAAAAGAACAATAATTATTCAAAATAGTTGTTGTTTAAAACAATTGTTATTTGAGAATAACTACTTCTGAAACAACTATATTTAAAACAGGGCTTTAGTTTAGAACAACTGACATCCAGTGTACCTGTCATATGAAAACAACTAAAGTTCAGAACAACTATTATTTAGAATAATGGTGTTTCAGGAACAACTATGTTTAGAATAACTTTTGTTTGGAACAACTTCTATTTAAAACAATTGTATTTGTCCAAAAGAGTCATTATTCAAAACAAGTTCTACTGAGAAAAATATTATCATGGAACAACTCTTGTTCGAAACTTCTATGTTGAGAACAATACACGTTTTGAACAAGTCAAAATAACTCTTATTCAAGAACAATCTTCGTCTTACACTTCAAGAGATGTTTCGTGAAAGACATTTCACATGATATTACTTCATCGAAGTAGAAGAAGTGGACGTAACTCCAAAATATGACAAATTTTTTGGGTTATTTTCACTATTGGAATGTTCCAGAAAGCTTGATTTGGTGGATAAAATATAGAGGTAGTTAAGAAGTTTTCTTCTTAACATTTTCTTGTAACATTGTGTATTTCTCCCTTTTCCAAAAACATAGTGAGCTATTGTTTACTACTTATCATCAACATCACCATCAAAATCTTTTCATAATAAAAAGAACCATTAATGCTTTTGTGACTAAAAAATATTAATTTCATTACTCCTATTATTTGTCAGCTTTGTAACTCCCATTCTTAAAACACTATAAATAGGAGTCTTTTAGTATTGATGAGAGGGTTTTTAGCATTTTGGACCCTCAAGACATTTTCTCTGAAATTCTTTCATCTAGTTATTTTTGTTGAGCTTGATTGTCAGCTGACCTTTTTCCACCTTATCAACCACCACCTACCGTTATGCTTGGTGTTATCGAATTTGCTCTAATCCTCTTCTCTGTCTTCAAATATATCTTGTTCACTTATTTGCAATGCTACCTCTCTCTACCGAAGAACCCTCTACAAGTATCTAGGTGAAAAAAGAGTTATAATTTAGGGGTTAATTTTACATTTAAGCTTTTGAAATTTCATAAAAAAAAGAGATAAGAAGTTCATGAGTAAAAGTCAATAAATAGAAAACATGAAGGTAAGACAAAGTGAATATATATATATATTTAAATTAGGTTAAAATTAGGTTAATAAATAGAAAACATAGAAAAACTATATTAGAAGAGACAGAGAAAAGAGGAAAACAGAGGGAGAAACAGAAGAGAATGAAAAAAAAGAAAAAGGAAAGTTAAAAGAACATAAAATAAAAAATTAAATTGCTCAAAAAGAAAAATATATGGGGACCAATTGTATAATTTAACCTAAATTTTTTGCTTGAAATGATGATTTAACATGCCACGTCAGCTAATCGTTACACCGTTAACGACAATTAACGGCTCAGTGACTAAAATGTTACAATACGTTAATGTAAATGACTAAAATGTAATATTTCAACCATAAGTGACCATTTTGGTGGTTTACCCTTATAATATTTATAAGTTTATATCAATTTTAATATTTTTATAATTTTTTTATTTTTTATAAAAGATTATTAGATTAAATCCAAACAACTATGTGTCACCATTTAATTGATTTGTTAATTTATTTTAACAATTAAAGTGATGGGGAAATGATTGTATAAAATAGAGATGCCACATCATTTGTATTTCTTTTCTAATAGTTTAATATCACATCAAGATTTTCATCCCGAAAAAAATCAAATTTAAATGAGGAAAACAGAGGAAAAGAAGAAGACAATGAAAATAAAGAAAAAATTAAAAGAACATAAAAGAAAAAATTAAATTGCTCAAAAAGAAAACATATAGGGACTAATTATATAATTTAATCTAAAATTTTTGTTTGAACTGATTATTCAACGTGCTACGTCAGCTTACCGTTATATCGTTAATGACAATTAACGGCTCAATGACTAAAATGTTACAACATATTAACGTAAGTGACTAAAACGTAACATGTCAAATATAAGTAATTAAAATGTAACGTGAGTTAAACAAAAGTTACTATAATGGTATTTATAAGCAAAAATTGTTAAAAACTTAATTGATTATTTTAATTAAATATTAATTTAATTAATTTTTTATTTTTACATATAAGCTAATAAAAAAAAAAACTGTTTTTCTTCAAAATTTCCCATTTCATTTGCTTTAGGATTTGAATTTCATTTTCCAAAACCTAAGAACCCTAAATCTTATTTCCTTCTCTCTAAGCAGACAGACGATAACAATTCTTCGGGTTTCTTTCCCCGAGAGAAAATATATCGAAAACGAAATCCAAAATCAAATTATCTGATCTCCAAAGCGCTGCGTCATGTTTCCTTATACCCAACGCTTGACGGATCGAAGTTAACTGATCAGGCCGGTTTACTTATTTGTTTATCTTACGACTGTTCTGCCTGTTGTGAAGGGAAGGGAGGTTGATAAGGTGATCGGACGGTGGAAGAGAAGAGAGGATGCCATCACAGGGAGACCTAGAACGTCAGATCGAGCAGCTGATGGAGTGTAAGCCGCTGTCTGAGGCGGAGGTGAAGGCGTTGTGCGAGCAGGCACGAGCAGTACTGGTGGAAGAATGGAACGTGCAGCCGGTGAAGTGTCCTGTTACAGTTTGTGGAGATATTCACGGACAATTTTATGATCTAATAGAGCTGTTTCGAATAGGAGGCAATGCGCCCGATACTAATTATCTCTTCATGGGAGATTATGTAGGTCAGTCTGTTAATTTTCTTCTTCGTTTGCTTTGCTTTTTTTTTTTTTTTTGTGCTTCTGTATTATTCTAAAATTTGATGTGATTGATTTAAGAGTAACTTCTTTGTAGTTTTTTTTTTTAATTTTTATTTTTAGCTCTAGAACTCGATGAAGTTCGGTTTTTGTTTGTTTGTTTATTAAG
Source organism: Gossypium raimondii (assembly GCF_025698545.1). NCBI lineage: Eukaryota > Viridiplantae > Streptophyta > Magnoliopsida > Malvales > Malvaceae > Gossypium > Gossypium raimondii. The sequence goes on along the minus strand of NC_068569.1, from coordinate 42,307,733 downwards.
TTAAATAAATTTTTAAGTTCCGTTTATCAAACGTATCAAACATGAACATGCATGTTCAGTTCATCGTCCTCAGTTCATTTATGACAAGCTCTTTTGTAAAATGTTTAAAGCTCGTTTACTTTAATATAGTTTAAAATTAATGAACAAAAAAAACGTTTTAAGATTTGATTCTTGGTTGATTTATTATTTATCTGTGATTTTATTTTAGTTATTTAAAATATAGTTATTAATATTTTTATTTGATTATTTTATGTCTAAAAAGGAAATATATTTGTTTGTGATTTGTTTGTTATGGCTCTCAAACATATTTGATTATATGTTCACGAGGTTGCTGGTTTAATGTTCATGAACATGTTTATTTAATTTAAATGAACATGAACATACAAAATTTAAAATGAATGAACACAAACAATATTTTAAAATTCTTAATGAACACGAACCAAATAGGAACAAGCTTTAAAATGCTTAAAGCAAACAAACAAACATTAATAAAGGATTGTTTGTTCAAGCTCAGTTCATGTACAACCTTACTTTAAGAAAGAAAAAAACATTGTGGAAAAATTGTAGGTGAATTTGTTATTTTTCTTAATATTTCGTGTTTTTATGTGAATCTTTTTGTTTGGATTACTTGATGGAATGTTATAATATCCAATCTTAGGTAAGTTTTTTCCTTGCTTGGCTTAGAAAACTAAGAGCCACTAGTTGGCTTAGTGGTTGTCTTCATGTGTTGTAAAACTGGGAAATTAGTATATTCAAATTACATCAACTCAATTGGTATGATTTGTAAATGTTACTAAGGCTTTTATGTTTAGTATTGCTCTTAGGATGCCTAAATAGCTGAAAATTTCGGGCGGGACTGGCATTTGAGCTTTGCTCAACTTGTTCTGAACTGTTGGGAACTGTGCTCTACCAGTTCCTTATCTTTGAGGGACAGGAGTTGTATTCTTTCAAATCCTTGAGAGCAAATTCTTGTTCGGCTGAGTTTGGACATCTGCAACTTATCAGGGGATTTTGCTGTGAGTTAGAAATACTAGCTTTTACGTGTGTCAATTATTATTTGCATAAAGTTGTGGCTACTTAGTCTAAACTTTTAGATGGTTGAGAGGAGTGAGATTTGGGTAGAAGTAAGTTCAATTTAAAGTGGTTCCAATTAATCAAATAATATTGCAGCTGTTTGCAAATTGACATTTATGAATGGAATGGGATTTTCTTTTAACTTTAGCCGCATATGTGCAGATCGCGGGTACTACTCAGTCGAGACCGTTTCACTTTTAGTGGCCCTCAAAGTCCGATATAGAGATAGAATAACAATTCTTAGAGGAAATCATGAGAGCCGGCAAATAACACAAGTGTAAGATCTTGCACCCACCTTTCCCTTTTCTAATGATGTCATAGGCTTGTAGCATACACTAATGAATAAAAAACCTTCAAGTTTTGCTTAGGAAGGATGAAAACGGATAAGAACTAAGAATGAAATATTGTTAATCCAATGGCTAAGCTAAAAAAGGAGCAAAGTGGTTACGAAATTAAATTTTGGATTAATAAAACAACATATAAGTTTTGCTTGGTAGGAAGTATGAAAATGGAAGAAAAACTGTTACTGTTAGCATGAACCAGCCAAGCTTGCACTTCTGATGTCAAACCAATCTCAGCCCCTATTCCCTTTTTAGTATGCTTTTCACTTCTTAAGTTTCTTCCCTGGCTCACTCTTCTCAGTATGCTTCACTTTTTAGTTTCTTTATTTCCAATAGAAGAAAACAAAACAGCATGGTCATTTGGATGCTGCATTTATCTTACCAATTTGCTGGTTCTGGTTATAACATATATGATCTTTCTCGAGTATTGCACCTCTATAAAGAGACAAGATTGGTAAGTTTTGTGCTCAATATTCCTGCCGAATGTCTAGTACTACAATATAAAATTAATTTACATGAATTTGAGCTGAGGTAAAACTGATTAGGATTGTGATTGTTCAACTTTCTAATGTTAAAATTTCACTAATTAAAGCCTTGAAAAAGCCTGAGGCTGACATGCCATGGCTGAAGCAATGCATCTATGATTGAGATAAGGATGTCAAAGTTGATATCCAGTAGTTACAAACATCATGGCGTCTCATGCAATGGTAAACTGCATTCGTATTTGATTTTTGTTAGAGTTTTGAAAAACCCTTGGGGTTCTTTTATTAGTGTTCAGAATTTGCTCTCATTGTATTAGGTGGTGGTATATGGGGTTGCTATCTTATTGTTTTTCTGAAGGTTTTATTTTCTGTCCTTTTCAGGTATGGTTTTTATGATGAATGCTTGAGAAAATATGGAAATGCCAACGTGTGGAAGTATTTTACTGACCTGTTTGATTATTTACCACTCACAGCTCTTATTGAGAGTCAGGTTTGCTTTTACTTCTAGCAGATTATTTATTTTGATTAATATCATGACAGCTCCTGATAGCCACAGAACTTTTACATCTCAGATCTTTTGTTTGCATGGAGGACTTTCCCCATCTTTGGACACGTTAGACAATATTCGAGCATTGGACCGTATACAGGAGGTATGTATAGAAATGATTCTTTCAGCTTTTCCTAATCACTTGTATTCATCTCTGCGGGGAGTACTGGTAATTTGCCATGTACTTATTACAATCTTAAGCATTCAAGTAAAATTATGAAAACTTCCATAAATACTTGAATTATAAATGCTAGGATGGCCCAGAAAACAGCCCAAAAGTTGGATCCTAGTATTAAAATGTATCCTCTCCTTTGGTCCCAGGGGTGTAACACAAATTTTGTAGTTAAACTTAGCTCTGATCAGCGATGCAATATTTTGAAGTCTTATGTTTTTCTTTTTGTTCATAATTATGGTATTGTGTGCATTAATTCATGGTTAGGTTCCTCATGAAGGACCAATGTGTGATCTCTTGTGGTCTGATCCTGATGACCGCTGTGGATGGGGGATCTCTCCTCGTGGAGCTGGCTATACATTTGGACAAGATATTGCGACTCAGTTCAACCATACAAATGGTCTCACTCTGATTTCAAGAGCCCATCAGCTTGTCATGGAAGGATACAATTGGTGTCAGGTGTGTGAAAACCCGAAAAGAATCAGTTTAGCCTGGTTTGTAACGTGTAGCTTGGGAACCAAGGAGAAGGATTGCAATTGCTGGGGGTTTGAATCCCAGGCCTGCTAAATGCTAGGTCTTAAGTATAGTGAAATGAATCAATTGAGCTGAACTTCGGATTTTGTTAATATGTAGATACACACATATATTGATTATTCATTATATGCTCTTCAGGACAAGAATGTGGTGACCGTCTTCAGTGCTCCAAACTATTGCTACCGATGTGGAAACATGGCTGCAATTTTAGAGATCGGGGAGAATATGGACCAGAACTTTCTTCAGTTCGATCCAGCACCCCGGCAAGTTGAACCCGACACCACACGCAAGACTCCTGATTACTTTTTATAATTTATACATGCGTATATTTCTGCTACCAGTTTCTAGCACCTGCTTGCTGCTGTATCACTGTAGATGTGTCGTGGAAGTGGAAACCCTTCCTAGTTTTCAGTTGAGGTTCATCCACATTGTCATTCTTTGATTAGGAGTTTGTCCGGCTGCAGCGGGTGCTTTGTTAATGTGCACTAGAATCTCATAGTAGTAACTTTGTATATGTTTCGCATGGCAATAACCTGTATTATATTGTTCTGTTATTTGCACTTGATCTCAACAGGCTATACGTCTTGTTCTGACTCTGAACTGTGGACGCATTCTAACTACCCGAATCCAGTTAGTTTGTAGATCTGATAATCCATCTACTTATTTATATCCGGTTACCCTTTTTAGTCTAAGTTCGTAGATTTGATAATTCATGTGTTTATGTCATCCATATATTCTGTTTTTCCATGTCGCAACTAGGTTTAAGGTGGTATGTATCGATTTATAGTGCCATAAATATAAGTTGTATTATATGAATTTTAAAACATTCATATTATTTATATTTTCTTTCCTAGGTGTGTTTGGCGTTTGGTAAGAATGAAAATGGAAAAAAGAATAAACCATTGTTTGATAGAGTTGAAAATGAAAGAAAGAAAATAAAACATTTGAAAATGTATAATTTTAAATTAAAATACACATTGTTCTTATTTTCTCTCTCTCGTTATTATGAAAGGATTGATTTTATGTATTAGAATGAAAAATAATTATCTTTTCTATTATTTTTCTCTGCTAAACACACTCAAACTTTATTTTCTTTTCACTTTTTCACTCTCTTTTCATCCGTCCACTCAATCAATCACACCATTGGCATTACATTTTTCATTTTTCAGTTTGTTCTTCAGTATTGATTTTATGAAATCTGATTTGATGGCTGAGTTTGCCTTATTCAGCATTCATCTTATGATATGATGATGCAGACGGCCAATAATGGAATAAGGAATTTAATCCATGGCATTTGAGCATCTCAAAAGTTTCAAACAGTGTCCAAAAATGTATTTCAATAGCGAGCTTCCAGCTCACGCTGGGCATAAAACATACCGACGTATTGAGAATATATAAGCTTAAAATGTGCAATGGGATTTTGTATTTTTCAGAACTTCAAATTTCTTGTATTTTTATTTATATAAATTTAGTTTCTACTTTTGAAACTGTGTATTTTAAAATAGAAAAGAAATACTCGTTAGCAATATTATGATGTAATGATTCTAATTTTAACTCAGTTTTAAAATTTGATATCTAAAAAATAAAAATTAAATTAAATTTTTAGAAATAAGAGTGCTGATTAAATTTTAAATTCATAAAAAATGCAGTGTATATTTTAAATTTGAAAATATGTAACAGCTCGTTTTTCAGTGCTGTTGAAAATAGTGGTTTCGGGACCACAATTTCGGCGAGTAAAATATTATTTTGATGTTTATGGGATTATATTAAGGTCTTATATAAATATTGTTAAGAATTTTTGAGGTTTAATTGGTTAATTAGGTAAAAATGACTAAATCGTAAGAAGAATTAAAGTTGAGTTCTATTAGTTAAAGGGATCAAATAGCTTTGAAATCTTAAACTAAAAGATTTGAATGGTAAATAGACCATTTAAGGTGTTAGTGGATGTGTATGGACAGGGTTTTGATGAAATTTTAATGGTTTTAAAAGGTTAATTTGGTAAATTGACAATTAAGTTAAAATTTTTAAGTAAATTAAAAGGTAATAAGATATCATCTTCTTGTTTTCTTCATGTCAAAACCGATTTAGCCATTAAAGGAGAAAGCTAGGTAAGCTACGTTCGGCGAAGCTTAATTTCTTGCATATAAGTGATTTCGAGCCCCTTTTTTTAATAATTTTTATGAATTTAAGATTGTTGCAACGAAGTTTAACTAGTCCATACCTTCATTTTTGAATCTGTTAAAAAATTTAGAAGTTGTCATTGATAAATTTTGAATGTTTTTTATGATAGCTATGTGATTGAAACTTTGATTGTGGTATTTGGTTGTTTTGTAGAGTGATTTTTGTTAGATTTTGATTGAAGAATTGAATTGTTAAAATGTTAAAATGTCAAAATGTCAAGGTTTGATAGTGATTTTGATGTATAAAATGGACTATTAACGGGCCTAGTATATTCGGCTATAATTTAATTTTTAGAAAATGGTTAATTTAATAATTTTCGAGTTAGAGAATTAAATTGCAAAAGTTATAAAAATTTAGAGACAAAATGCATATTAATAATTTATTTTAATTGAATGTTATGATGTTGTATGATTTACGATTGATCGGTAATACTCTGTAACCCTAATCTGACAACAGATACGGGTTAAATGTGCTACAAAATAATTAAAGAAAAAAAGCAATGGTTAAAAAAACTAAACCCAAGATCAAGCCGATTACACCTCTGGTCTTGGAGATTTTAAAAACATTAATTACTAAATCAAAACATGTAGTAAAACATTCTGTTAAAAATTATAATTTCAATGCAGCTTTTTAACTGGTTCTAGTTGCTTCACCATATATATGGTTGAACAACTGGACCAACCGATTCCATATTTCAGTTAAATCGGGTAGCCCATTTTTACAATCTATATCCAATATCCAAATCTCGTGTCTAAGAAACAAACAGCAGAGAAATAACAAACTCATTGAACAAAGCAGAACAGACATGTAGGAACTCGGTGTGAAAGGAACTTTTTGTTGTCCATGTGTGTACATATCCTCAATTATTTTTTAACAACTTTTCATGTATTTCGAGGATGTAATCATAGTGTTCTATATCAATGTTTGAATATGTGTCGGGAATCCAGATATAGCTGTCGGACGGATACTTTAGGAAGAATCGGAGAAAGAAGAATTCGTGTAACATAGTTTAACATTATTTACCAACTACAGAGCTAATTACAGAGTGCTGGAAAATCAATTACGTTCTAAGAAAATTACTTTCAACAATTTTTACTGCAACATGGAGAAAAATTAAAAAATATATAAAGGAAGAGCAGCTAAAGCATTTACCTGTAGATGTAGTTTTATACTAAATTACTCCAAAGCCTCAACAATCAACAAAGTCTGTTTCATATGAAAGGGCTTCTTTATCAAAACCTAGAGCTTGGTTGGATCCTCCCTGCTGAAACTCCAGGCATGGTAATGGCCCGCTTTCTTCTCAAGAATACAACCGAACCACTAATGAGCAGTAACCCAAAAATAATTCCCTGCACAGATTAGTTCCAAGTAAATGCATCGTAGCTGACATATAATCATCCAAGTACAAGCTCTTTCATCTCCGGTTACCAACTCTAATTGTCTAAGAGTCTTGGTTGATAATGTGATGCTATGCACCCTATTGGCATGTGCATAGTCACCAAGAGAAAAGTCCGGCTCCACTGTTCTATAACTTCTAAACCATAAATCAGTCACAAAAAATATTAACTAAGATTTAACTTGACCAAGCTTTTGGTTATGTGCATTTGTCAGTGCAAGAGTCAATTGATCCATGATTTTGTATTCTCAAGGACACTTGGTCAACAATATGATGCTATGCACCCTAATGGTATGCACATAGAGTTGCCAAGTGAAATACCAGGCTCCACTGTTTATGACTTCTAAATTAGACATCGGTCACAACAAATATAACTAGGATATAACTTGACTAAAGATTGATTTGGCAATGGTTTTGAAAAGTGCTGTGGAGAAGTACTTTTGAAAAGTTTGGTTTAAAATTTGAGTGTTTAGCATTGCTGTCAAAAAGTATTTTTGAGAAATAAAATGTCCATTTTAGACATGTTATTATCAAGTAACAAAGATACATTTGAATAATATTTAAATTAGTTAATATTATTATATTTTAGTAAGAATATAAAAAATTATTATAACTTGTTAATATTTTAATATATGAAATATAAAATTTAAATATTTTAAGCAATAAATATTAATTATTTATAAAATTTAATTAGAATATATAAACTATATTTTAAATATTTAAATATAACCATTAAATATTTGTAATTAGTATTTTAAAAATAATTTTTTATTTTTAATTAATGATTTTAACACGTTTGTAATTAAGTACTAAGAAAAAAAAAAGGGAAAGGACTATATTTTTGGAGGGTTGAAAAAGTAATTAAGCCCCAAAAGTACTTTTGGGAGAGAAAAAGCTAAAAATTGTAAGCACTTCTGAAAAAAGCACTTCTGAAAAGCCAAAAACAGCTTGTTTAGCACAGCTTTTCTTTCAAAAGTGCTTTTGGAGCCAAAAGTGCTTTTTTTAAGCACTACTAAACAGGCCTTAAGTTTTTGGTTTTTGTTTCTCCATGTAAGAGTTGATCAATCCATGATTTTATATCACCATTGATTGGTCGAAAATGTTAAGTACCCTATTGGTATGCATATATAGTCACCAAGAGAAATGCCAAAATTAGACGGCAGTCACAGCAATATAACTAGGGTTTAACTTAACAAAGTATGACTACATGGCCCCCACAAGTTGTCCATTAATACAAGGCCATCAGCTGTAACGAAAAAGAAGCCGAAGTGCGATCAATCTACTATGAACTTTTAAAATTCAAAGTAGGAAAAAAATAGTAAAGTTTAGCTTTTCTTCTGATTATGAGCTAGGCTTTTATGGTAGGGAAAAAGCAAAAAGAACATGAATAGAATATGAAGCAAAGGAAAATACAGCAGGATTCTGGTCTAAACACAGAAAACCAATTTAATTATAAAATGTAATGGCTAACGCAGCCAATCAATTGGCATTTGCTGGCTATATAACTCAGTCTTCAGCATTAGTGTTGGATGCCTGTATGTGTCCAACACGAGAGTGTTCTATTCTTTTTTAAGTTTTTCTATATATTTGGTAGATCATGTCCCTATTCTCATGTCCAAATGTGTGTTGGACATGACTATCGCATATGAATACTAAGAAAAATGAAGTGTCAAAGCTACATAGACTGCTGTTATACAAAATCAATTGAAAGATAGTGAAGACCAAAGGCACATACCTCAAAACCGAGTACTGATAACTTCTCCTCGTTAACTGCAGGTATACAGCTCCTATAGGTAATATAGGCTCGTGACCCACTCTCCGATGTTGATGAATCATCAAGTAAGCTTCTTCGTTGTCTTAAATTCTCATTGATAACTGAGATTTCACGATTAGACCTACCCTTTTCTGTTTTTTGTTTATTTTCGGCCTTTGAACCATCATCAGTTTCTACACATTTGAAAGGGATACGATAGCCAGTCTCACTACATCGATATTTTTGGTCACTCTGAAGAACAAGTAGCACTCTGATTAAACCCGCAAACAATTTACAGAAATGAAAATATAAAATAAAATATTTAAGCCTTCCAGACAAATAAAACAGCAAAGGCAAGCGAAATAAGCAAATGTTAATCTCATTTTAATGGCTATAATCCCTAGAGATGACCATGTAATTGAAATATATCAGCTATTTCAGATTTGAAATGGTAATAACAAGAAAAGTTGAAAAAGATCATTGATTCCTAGCAAGTACGCCTAGTATTAGACATGACACCCGCACACCATTAAGAAAAACTAAAACATGATCATGACAAAATATAATACAAGCAGTCGCAAGCAACATGATACACAAATGTCTCATTATATATAATAAGAATTATTAACATGTCAAAAATTTACATAAATATAAGATATATTAAACATGACACGAACATGATCCAGATCCACAAATTGCTGGGTCTAGTAGCAAGCACATCAACTTAACAACAAAACCTTTGGCATGCCAGATCTAATTCATCTGTTCACATTAATGTAAAGGAAAAGAATGTTTACATAAAAAATGGTTAAGTGTATTACTTTTTTCACTGATAACAGTGTCTTAAATGGGAGATTAGAAATTTTCTCAGAAAATTAGATTCCATTTCCAGTAAATTAAGAAAGGCGGCACCCAGAAAATTTAACTGGATTTCATACATTTTGTCATATATGAATACTAAGGCTAAAATCTATAGCTTTATAAATCGAAGATAAGGAACTCAACAATTTAATTAACAAATTGAATAACAAAAAGAGATCAGATAAAATAGGAAGAAAAAGAACCTTCTCAGAGTAAAGGCAAGGAACACAAGGTCCAGAGGGAGAGCAATCGAAAGTATTGTTAGCTTCTTTAGAAATTTCTTTGAAGCTCATCAAAACTCTGTACCCGATTCTTTCACTGCATTAAAATATTTTTAAAAAAATTAGGGTTTAAAGCTTAAATAATATGGAATTAAATTAAATTTCTATATTCGCATGAAAAAAAAGAAAAAAAAAAGCAAAGAAAATAAGGCAATTACTGTTGGTGATGAATTGAAGAAGCTGAGGCAGAGAGGGGAAGGAGGAAAGGCAAGGAAAAGAAGAACAAAACAACTGATGAATTCCAAGATCTCATTCCTTTCTGTGTTCTTATCTTTTTCAGGTCGATCGTAATTTTCTTTTTCTGTAAAAGATTCTTCTTTTCAAATTTATACATCTATTTATGTATATTTAACTAGTTTCACTCTCACGCAGAATTTTCTGTTCTTTTCGTCCAATTATGCTACAAAACTTTTATATTGACAAATGCATGTAAAAAATAAAATAAAAATAATTAAGCCTTTCCTTTTTTTCTTTTTCACTATTAAATTTTCAAAATACATTAAAAATCCTAAAATTTCTCAAAAAATAATAATTAAGTTCCTATTTTTTCACTCAATTTGGTACTTAAACTTTTAAAATACATAAAAAATACTCTCAAAATTTTTAAAAAGCAATTAAGCCCATACTCTTATTAAAATAAAAAACAATAAAATTTAGAAAAATTATTTAATTTTAATAAAAATCTAAAAATATAAAATTTATTAAAAATTAAAAGTTTTTTATAAAAATCGTAAAAAATAAAATTTTATAAAATTTTATAAAAATCATAAAAATTTAATGACCTCTAGTTTTTTCAATTAAAGTCATCACGTGTCACAATATAGTGTGATATGTGGTGAAAATGATAAAAAATAAAAATCAATAAAAGTTATAGAAAAATTGTGAAATATTTCTTTTGTTACAATAATTTTATAATTTTTATGAAATTTATATTTCTTTACATTTTGTATAATTTTCTTATGACTTTATAAAATTTTATAATTTTTATATTTCTATATATTTTATAATTTTTACGATTTTTATAAAATTTTACAATTTTACAATTTTTTTCTAATTTTTAATATTTGAATTTTTATTAAAATTAATAATATTTATAGCTTTTATTTATTTTGATTTTCTAGAATTTTTTCTAATTTTAATAAAAGCAGGGCTTAATAGCTTTTTTTTGAAAAAGTTTGAGAGTTTTTTTAATGCATTTTGAAAGTTCAAGTACTCACTTGAGTGTAAAAAAAGGGTTTAACTGCGTTTTTTAAAGGTTTGAGGGCTTTTTTGATATATTTTGAAAGTTCAAGTACCCAAATGAGTGCAAAAAAAAGTGCAAGGCATAATTGTTTTTTTTTTTTTAAGTTTGAGGACTTTTTACACCCTTAAGCCTTAATAAATTTATAAAAAAAATATAATAATTAAATGTGTTTTCGACAATAAAGCCTTAGTCGGGTTGGTTAATAGTAATAAGGATGAAGTGGATTCTTGAAGCATGTTTTATTATTAGTTAGGGTTAAATATAAAATTGGCACTCAAATTTGTCCACTTTTTTCAGATTGATATTCGAACTTTTTTTCGTCTACTATATTAGTACCCGAGCCGAACGCCGTTATTTTTTTGCTAACGTAGCAGCATTGTTCATTCGCGTACCGCCATGTGTCGTCCTCTCAGACACGTGACTTGATCCCTTTAATTTTTTTCCTTTTCATTTTCATTTAAATATTATTTTTTGGGAGTTTTTTCCCTTTCACCATCGCCTTCTACCTCACTTCGTTTTCTACCTCTTTTGTTCATCCTTTCGTTTTTTCCTTTCACCATCTCTTTCGTTTTCTCCTTCACCTCTTTTTTTTATTTTTTTTATTTTTTATCTCTTTCGTTTTATTTGTTCATAACATTGCCGAAGGAGAAAACAAGTGAAAGTGTCTTCTTCAAGCAATAGAAAATCAAGTGCTCAAAAAAGGATTTTGTACGGCCATTATGGTTTAAAAGCTCCAGTTTGCAACGCGAATACTCCACGAAACAAAGGGAGAAAATTCTTTGGGTGTGCAAACTTCAAAGAGGTAAAAGTTTGATTTTTAATTATTGGGTTGAAGGAAATTAGTGTTTGTGTTTTGGTCTGCCATTATTGGGTCTGTGAAAAACAAATGATTTTGTGATATTAGTTGAAGATTTTAGTTGAAGATTTTGTGTACTGACATTTGTAGCAATTTGGGTTGAAGAGATATTTTGATTTCTTTTGTTGTATGTGAGAAACGAAGATCGGGGATAGTGAATTTTTTCGGGGGGTTGAAGGTAATAGTGAGGGCACGGATTCAACTGCAGAAGAAAAATAATGCACAATCGATGAAATAATGCTTCAAAATAAGATGTTATTGATACTGAATAGGAGACTAAGACTTGAGAACAATGAGCTTCATATTAAGGAAATGCAAAGAATGCGATTGAAGGTAACTCGTTTGGAAGAGAATATCACATTGTACAAGGCTAAAATGTCAAAGAATAACAAAGTAATAGTTGCATATAAGATGTTAATTGTATCATAGATGGTGTTTTTGGGTTATCTTGCTTATGGATGGTGAACTGTTGTCCATGTATTTGTTGCATTAGTTGTTAAGAATGAAAGAATGAATTGAATGTAAAATCTTTTTTTTTTGTACCATTAAGAATAATATTAACAAAATATTGTACCATCAAATTATCCATAGTATGTCAACAAAATAGAATCCATAACTCATCCAACCTAACAAAATTAGATTCACATCAACAAAACATGTTTGCTTAGGATTCTAGACTTAACATCAACATCAGACTTCTTAACTCAATATCTCCATGGCTTAGGATTTTGCTTGGGTGGATCTTTGGACTTAGATTTTTTTGTGTTCCTATTTTCCTGAGTGCCACCAGCAGTTTAAATGTTGTTGCTTCCCTTCCCTTTATTGGTGCACTTGGTTGGGGCAGTTACCATGATTTCTCTTCTCATACCAAGCTGCAATGCAATGACACTTAATAAACAAACATGTTCTCAAAATAAAATAAACATAACAACAACTGCTATACAATCTATACAGTTTAACAATTGGTAACTTACATTCAAAATTTACATTCCTAACCTCTCATCGGTGTATAACCCAATACCTTGCATAACTTATTTTCCCCTGCTATGAAGTCTTGTAAGTATTTGTTGTGTTGAAGTGGTTGGGATTGTGGGAGGAGTTTGTTGTGTTAAAGGAGTCAGTGGTGGTTGCAGTAGATGTTGTAACATTTGTTCTAACATGGAAAAGTTTTGGAAAAGATTACCACAGAAGATGCAATTGTAGCATGATTAGGGGCTGAACGAAATACTACTATTGGTATTGGTACAGATGAGGGTGACGTTGTTGGAGCCAATGGTGATGATGTGGATGCTTCGGACACAATTTTGAGTAGAAGCTGATGGAGTAAGAGCTTGTGGAGGTGTACTCTGTAAAATTCACATGTTAGGAGTTCTTAAATTAACCAACAATTGTATTAAAATTTTTATTCATGGAAACACTTACAATAGATGAAGTTTGACAGCTTCTGGAGTTGTGTCCAACCATAAAACACTAGTGGCATTTTATCTTTCTCTCTCTTCTTGACAGTTTACTCCCACTCCTTTCTCCCTCTTCTCTTATTTTGTTCTTTTTTGGTCTCCCATGCATTTTCCTTGGGATTGGGGGTCAATTGGCCCCATCTCAGTTTTACACTAGAAATTTTCACTAGGTACAATAGGAAATAAACAGGCATACAACTTTTCAAATATATCTTTTTTAAACATAGTATAGACAAAATCAGAAATATAAGCTTTTTTTCATAAAATAGCTGCAACAACATGTGGACATGGGATGCCAGTGAGGTCCCATCTCCTACAACTACATGACTACTCACTTAAGTTGATAACTACAATATCACTAAAATTTTCCACTTCAAACCCTTTTGCTCCATTCCATTTAACATGAAAGTATGAACTCATTTGGATACTCTTGTGTAACTTAGCACATATCTTAGGATAGAATTGTTCATTCCAATTTTTACATTTGGCCAAATTGTTTACAATCCTCCTCATTACATATTGCCTAATTTCTTCTGACATGAAAATGATAAACATTGGCCTATCTCCTACAATTGTTGCATTGCATTAAAGGACTCAACAAAATTGTTGTCAGTTGCATCACATACAGACCTACCAAAAAAAATGCCTTTCACCATTTCTTAGGATCAGTCCTAAGTAAACTTACCTTGGAATTATGTTTAATATGGTCAATCTTATTCATGTTATCTTCAAAGTCAACAGTTATGTATGATTTGCATGCTTCCCAAAATTCTTGTTGCAAGTCTCCTCATGGGTTTTCTTTCCTCCAGTTGGCATATAAATTGACTTGCACAGACTTTGTGCTCCACCCTTGGAAACAACTTAGTTATCTCTTCCATCAATCCCTAAATACAAACAGAAATAATGGTATTAGATGGATTGTTTAATAAATTAGGCATACTAGGATAGAATTAAGGTCCTAAACATACCTTTTGTTTATCAGTCATGAACGTGAATCGAACACCATCACCAATTTGTAAATATGAAATAAGATTTTTAAGAAACTAACACCATGTTTCTTTGCTTTCATTCTCTATAAAAGCCCATGAAATAGGGTAGGTTTGGTCATTGCCATCTTTGCTAACAATAGACAGAAGTTCCCCATAGAATCTTCCCTTCAAAAAGCATTCATCCAGACAAATAAAATGTCTACAACACTGATGTGAGCACAGTCGCATCATGTCATGATACAATTCGACGACATCAGAATTGGCCCAAGCACGAGGGGCCCAAGTGCAAAATGAAGTTTTAATTTCAGTTTGTTAATTTGGTTATTGGAAAATAAGTAAGTTTATCCATTTTAGTTACTTTAGTTACTTTAGTTTGAGTCTTTAATTATGTCATAATTTGAACATCATTAATATGAGTTTTAATTATGTTATAATCTGAACAACATTAATAAGGGTTTTAATTATGTCATAGTTTAGGACATCTTTAATACATGTTTTAAGTATGTTTAAATTCGGACATATTTAATGTTTGTTTAATTTCCTACATATTTAAAGTGTGTCAAACTTTGTTTAATGTGGCATTTACCCGTCTCTTTAATGTGTAACAGATTGTTCACATTGGCTACTGCTAGGAAGTTTTCTTCAAGCTGTTCGTGTGGCACAAACACATTTAAGGAGCTTCATGCTTCACAAGCATCAATAATGAACTACATGCACATTGGATAATATTCAATGTGGCTATTTGAATGGGCAAGGCTTGGCTTTTCAAGCTTCATCCATCAAAACGAATTCATGTATTCATGCAAGTCATAAATTGGAGAGATTCATAGCCATTCACAAAGTGCATGGATGGATGGAAGCAAGGGGAGGAATTCCACAGTTAATTGACAGCATTAAATAATGTTCATACATGCAATTATTCAAGAGGGTCGAATCTGCCCATTCATGCACTCCAAAAGGGGATTATACGGTTTAAATGTCACACATTGAATCCACAAGATACATGCTTCAAGTTCATGAACAAGCAGCTCATTAATTCAACCAATGTACCAACACATACATGCATCGAAATTAGGGGATGAATTAGCTAAATACAAACTACCCATTCATGTGTTCAAGATGCATTAAAGCTTCAATTAAAGGAGATGCATGTCCCATGCATCTATCATTCGACCAAGGGGGATTGAAGGGGAATTAAAGGCTGAACATCATGGAAGATGAATCTACAAGATGCATGTAACTAGTTCATGAATCTACATGCCATTAAAACGCCTATTTATGAGAATGCATGTTCCATGCAAGTGCATGAACGATCCAAGGAGATGAATGAGACTTTTGGTGATCATACAAGGCACTTGAAGCTTTCTTCTGTGCTAAGAATTCAGGCACAACAAAGGGAGGAAGAATATGACTCATCAAGTTAAAGGTCATGCATGAATACCTTTTAATGAGGTGCATGAACATCCAAATACATGCCAATACAAGGGATGAACATCCATGAACCAACAAACGAGAGCGAACAACCATTTATATGCATTTAAGGGAGGTCATGAATCATTTGTATGGTTTGTGTACAAGAACTACATTAATGGCCGAATGTTGGCCATTCATCTTGTTTTATATTTTCCTATAAATAGTTGTTTTGTAAATAGTTGGAAAAACTTTTTGAACCTTTGATGAATTTTAATCTATTTGTGAGTTGTTCAACTCTCTTTATTTTTTTGTGACTCAAATTGACTTATCTAGCTAGTCTAGTGATGTCAATCTGATTCTCTTTGTGAACTTATCACTCTAACGATTGTGGCATTCCAATTATACCATTTGGTTCCTATCTCCAATAGATAGTGGGTCACAGTTCAATCTATCAACCATTTCCACCTTAGGAGCATCATAAGAATCAGGTCAATATTCCCTTTTTAATATTGGTTCATTTTTTAGCTTTTAAACCTATTCTTCATCCGTCCCTTTTCTAAACAACCAAATAATCCCTTGTTGATCCTATCTTTGTCCAAATTCAGCCATTTGACAAACTAGACCGGATACTACTTAATTTTACGATCGGGAACACAAGCGACTTGATTTGCCCAACAAGTACGAGATCGTATTATTTGGTATCAAAGCTGGTTAAAATTGAGTAAGTATTGACGTTCTACCATCGCGGGGTTGAGTTTTGAAAAAAAAATCGTTTAAAAAATAGAAAAAAATAGAATATATGTAGTATATTTGCAGCATAAGGTTTGAAATATAAAAAAAAGAGAGAAAAGGCTAGTTTAGTGAAAGTGATTGTTTTCTCGAGCTCTAAAAAAGAATTCCTTTACAAGCATTTTCACCACACTTCAAGAACCCTTCTTTTCTTTCAGCCTACCCTACACCGATATCAATTCCTACCCTTTGCAACACTTTTGAAGCCGACCCACGAAGATTTGCTGTTAAGTCTAAGGTAGTCATTTACGAACTTAGAGAGGCGAATAAGAGTGGAAAAGGCAAGAGAGTGGTGAGAGTATTAAAGAGTTAAAGGCTAAAAATTTGAGTGAAACACGAGTGGAGAGTACATTTATTTTATTATATTTTTTTGAGTGAATTGACGAGATTTGTGGTGAGGATAAAAACTATTCACGTAGTCCCAAAGGAAACGCTTCTGATGATGGTGGTGTACTCGACCTAACCTATCAAGCTTTCATTTGTGAGATGGATCGAATGCTACAACGCCGATTGGAGCCTATGCAATAATGATTGGACCAATTGAAGGAAAGAGCCCAACAGGAACAAACTTTTCAAAATCAAAGGATGGAAGCGAGATCGTTAAGGAGTCAAACGTCCAATGATTTCTTGAGAAGAGATCCATATCGTGATTCCTATTCATCAAGGAATTCAATTCGGTATAAAGCAAGCCATGAGTTTGAAGCCTTTCAAGGACAAACGAGAAGGCACATGTAATTCTTCGCACCAAAGTACTCATCCATGGAGGTTCACTTACGATGGGCTGATCATGTCTCAAATGTAAATCCTTCCAATTTTACTCCATGCCCGTCTTGTAAAGAAAGAATGAGACAAAGGGAAATTGAAAGAAAAAAAAAGCTTGAACGAAAATAGCAAGAAAAAGAGTGTGAGCAAGAAAAAAACTTTGAGGAAGAGTGCGAGGATGAAAAAGAGGGAAAGAAAAGAGCGAAAGAAAAGAAAATGTGAAAAAATGAGTGTTTCATTGAGATTGAAGAAATAAAATAAAGTGTGAATAAAACGAGTGACGTTGTTGAAAAAGAAAGTGAAATGAAAAGTGAAAATGAGTTTTCAAAAATAAAAGAGACTGTGGAAAAAGAAAGAGAGTTTAAAAATGAGATTGAAAAAGAAACAAGTGAAAAAGATGAAAGTGATCAAGAAAAAGTGAGGAATGTTCTAACTAACCCACATGCGAGTTTGCCTTATGAATTTTCTTCTTTTCAGGTCACTAAAGATTCATTTGACAGGTTCCAACTTCAATACCTTCCCAATGAGAGACGATTCTAATTGATCGAGAGAGGTAAGATCAGAAATAAAATTAATCCACAAGTGCTTAAAGGTAAACAAGGTAAGGAAACTTTAGCAATTGAATCACGGAAATAGAAGCAAATATTGCTCATTGGTCGTCTAATGTTTAAATTGATGCTAAGGTATTATGTGGTCGGATCGTAATACAAAAAGACAACTTGCATTACTAGACGAACCTAAATATGTACTTAGTATAACCAAAATGAGCAAACTAATTGAAAGAGTAATATGTCATCTATCAAGTCCAAATGAGGAGATGCCTGGTCTTGGGCATCGAAGCAGACGACTCCCAAAAGATAGAGACATAGATGAGACTCGCTAGATTGATAGTACACTAGACTTGTCCCAAGCAGAATAGATCATGAATCTATTTATGGATTTATTCACTTGTGATGTTCATAGTGTGGCATACATAAATCCTAAGTGGATGACAGACTATGTATACATGACTCGTACACTTTGATGTAAGTAAAAGTCTGAGTTCAAATAAATAAGGAACTGAAAGCTAGTATGTTGAGTGTACGACTTCTACAATACTTAGCGTCATTCACAACAGTGGAAGTCATAGCTCGAGACATGGGTAAATGATATCATTTCATTGGCATTACATGGTTGATGAAAAGTAAACGTGGCCACGGGTTGTTCGTCTTTGCGATGAATGACTTGATTACTATTTAATAGTAATTGATTTTTCATAAAAGAAGACGTAATGGTTATCATGAGATAAAATAGGATCATATTGGGAGAGCGAATATTATTCCAAAGAGATTAAGGATATCCTAGAAGGATAACACACTTATGAAAAGGTCATTGGACGAGCACTAAGTAGATGCTTTCGTAATGATATGTCGTTAGGGAGAGCTCACTCATGATACTATAGTGGAATGACTTCATGACTAAATGAGTTTATAATTAATAGGCGAAAAACTACAACTTAATTATAAATAATTTGAGTCCTATTTGCATTCGTCTAATCGGTCCTTCCGCTAGCTCATTGAAACCATAAATGAATTGATTGTTTGATTCGAAATGAACGAAATCGATAGAAATAGAGAAATGGGAAACATTCAGGAATGTTTATGGTTTTCTCCGAAATAGAGAAATGGAATCATTTGGAAATGAATTTAGGTTTCTCAAAATGGAAATGGAAATAAAAATGAGAAATGATACATTTGCAAATATACATGGATTACTTAGAAATGATCGGAAGAATGAGTTTATGTTTTTAAACTGTTTTAAAGTACGAAAATGAAAATAAACCATTCGGTCAAAGTGAACATGTTGAATGGTGAAATATTAAACATATTTTTCTCAAAATTTTACCAAGGGTAAAATCGTTATACTTTTACTGGGTAAATAGGGATGAGAAAATCATTTAATATAAATACTAAAGTTTGTTTTGAGTAATAGAAAAACAGATATTGAGTTGGATCGATTTATAAAGTATTGGGTAAAATCCCGGAAAGTATTTATAATTGAACTTGATATGGAAGAGACCCAAAAAGCCCCTCATGTAATAAAGAGAGACGACAAACCCTAGTGCATTTAACTAGGGTTGCCATCCACTTCTACAACGTAACAAGAGTTCTACCTTCTCTTCTTATAAATAGATGGCATTGATAGGGCATTATAGAAAAACTTTAAAAGATTGTTACTTTGCCAAAAAATAGAGAGAATTTATTCTCAACTATTAAATATATTTTTCCAGAATAATAATTCTACCAATTTCTCTTAAAGGAGAGAGAATTTCTGTTTTCACTCCAAAAAGAAAAGAAAATTTTTTCTAATTCTGTGTTTTGATTCAATTGGTTCGAGCCCACACTCGAGCAGTTCGTCGTAAGAGAATAGCAGAGAAGATTGTTTGGTTGAAAGCTGAAAAATATCGAGGATCCACTTATCCGAAAACATAGGTACGATTTCAGTTTATGGTTTCTTGCTATAAATATTACAAACCGGGTCAATTTTCAAAATTTAAATTTTCTGCTACGCCAGAAAATCATTTTTAAATCGGATTTTTTTCAACACTATATTTACTCCCTCATTACAATTTGATATGTCTACCCTACTGTTTAGTTCCTCATGACAATTTGGTATCCTACCCCCACTATTTATTTCCCTTTCCCTAGTGGGAACAACATCATATCATCAACAATATCAGGTTCGTCTACCTCATGTTCAACATATGTTGGAAAAAAATCCGATTTAAAAACGGTTTTCTTCCACAGCGAAAAGTAAAAATTTTGAAAAGTGACCCGATTTGTGATATTTATATCAATAAACCTTAAATCGAATTTGCACCTCTATTTTTGGATAAGTGAATCCTTGATGTTTTTCGACTTTCAACCAAACGATCTTTTCCGCTATTCTCGTACAACGAACTACTTCGAGTGTGGGCTCGAACTAATTGAATCCAAACACAGAACTAGAAAAAGTTTTCCTTTTGGGATGAAAACGAAAATTCTCTTTTCTTTAATAGAAACTAGTAAATTTTGTATTCTGAAAAATATGTTTATAAGTTGAGAATAAATTCTCTCTATTTTTTTTGTAGAATAACAATCTCTCAAAAGTTGTGTTAATAGCTCTATCGGTGCCATCTATTTATAAGAAAAGAAGGTAGAATCTTTGTAGAGTTGTAGATGTTTATTTTAAATGGAAAAAAAACATCCTGCTTAAACTAAAAGAGGGGTAAATGACTCACCCTTATATTTCTACTAGGGTTGCAGCCCTCTTCATGTTATATGAGGGGTTTTGGGTCTCTCTCACATCAGGTGCAATTACGAGTACTTCCTAGGCCTTTTTGACCCAGTACTCTAAAATGTGATCCAAGCTGATTCAATTTTTCTATTTTCCAAAATAAACTATAATATTTACATATTAAATAATTTTCTCATACCAATTTTACTCTAGTAAAATTTTGACAATTTTACCCCCGATAAAATTTTGACGATTTTACCCCCAGTAAAATTTTTAGAAAATTCGTTCAATATGTCACAACTCAACATGTTCACTATGATCGAATGCTTTATTTTCATTTTTGGGCTTCAAAATTGTCTAAAAAAATAAACTCATTCTTCCATCATGTTTTAAATAATCCTATATAGGATTGAAGTTTCCATTTTTCATTTTTATTTTCATTTGCATTTTTGGAAACCTACATTCATTTCCAAATGATTCCATTTCTCCATTTCAGAGAAAGCCATAATCATTATTGAATGTTTCCCATTTATCCTTTTCTATTTATTTTGTTCATTTCTATTCAAACACATAATTCATTTATGGTTTCAACGAGATAGCGGAGGGACCATTGGACATATGTAGTTGAAGTTCAAATGATTTATAATTAAATTTTGGCTTTTCACCTATTAATTATAAACTTATTTAGTCATGAAGTTATTCACTATAGTATTGTGATTGAGCTCTTCTCAATGACATACCATTACGAAAACAACTACTCAGTGCTCGTCAATGACCTTGTCATAAGTATGTTACCCTCATAGGATATCATTGATCTCTTTGGGATGATATCTATTCTCCCAATATGATCCTATTTTATCTTATGGTAACCATTACATCTTCCTTCATGAAGTGTCAAGCACTATCAAATAGTGATCAAGTCATCCAACACAAAGACGGATGACCCGTGGCCACGTTTACTTTTCATCAACCATATAATGCCAATGAGATGATACCATTTACCTATATTTTTTGCTATGAATCCCACTATTGTGAATGATGCTACATAGTCCACCCAACGCACCAGCTTTCAGTTCCTTATCTATTTAAACTCACGCATACATAGTCCGCCATCCACTTAGGATTTAGGTATGTCACACTATGAACGTCACAAGTGAATAAATCCATACATAGATTCAGGATCTATCTGCTTGGGTCTTGACCGATGTACTATCAGTCCAGTCAGTCACATCTATGTCTCTTCTAGGAGTCATCTGCTCTGATGCCCAAGTCAAGGCATCTCCCTAATTGGAGTTGACATACGACATATTAGTATTTCAATCAATTTTCTCAATTCCGATTAAACTAAGGACATGTTTAGGTTTGTCTACTAATAAAAGCAATATTCTCGTATCACGATCCGACCACGTAATACTACTTAGTATTAGCTAAACAGACAACCAATGAGCAACATTTGCTTCCATTTTGCTTTGGGTGCAAAAACCATTGGATGAAAATTTATACAAAGTATATTAATTTAATTAATGGATTTATTTTATTAACCAATCTATTCGAGAAAATTACAAGTGGATATTGACGAAAATACTACACTTAGGGCACTAAATCCTAACAACATATACATGTTTGGAGCCTATATCTCTAATATGGTTAATCATTGCTATGAATGATGAATTATCATAGCAAACTTACTAAAATCTAACCCACTTTTACAGTATATAAAGTTCTTCATAGCTTTATACCTAGCTTCCACTACCATCTCACACAGTATAATAAGACAATAAATCTCGGTCAAAATGTCATTCTGACACTTCCCCTCCTACATAGGTTGCACAAGGGTCTGTGACAAAACTTTCACCCAAATAACTTTCACCCAAATGCATATGCACCACACATTTATCTCAAGTCATGATAAAACACTGCATAACAGTCAATTACATTAGAAACTTAGTTACGTAATAAAGGGTCTGACACATAACATACATAATATATACACTAAAATATCGTAACATACATAATATGCACACTAATATATCATAAAATACATAATATTCATACTAATGTACATACTAATATATCAATTGATTAACCTTTCAGCTCAAACAATTTCACGAAAGCCAACAAAAAATACAAAAAATACAATACAATACAATACAATACAATATATAATACAAATACAATATCTAAACAAAGAAGACACTAAGCATTATTAAAAATTGGTTTGACATTAAACTAACACTAAGAAACCATTAGAATTTGTTAACATATGAAATAAATAATTTTTTAAACAAGAAAACTAATGGTCCTAATAAAAATAAAAAGTCACTTTCTAAGAATGAGTCAAAATTGAAGAAGGGGAAAATTTTTTTTTTAATATGAAAAAAACACAATAAAAAGCACATAACATGAAAATAGAAAAAAAATCCCAAACTAAGACTAAAGAAGACTGAAGAAGGCTGAAGAATGAAGACTGAAAAAAACCCAAACTACGGTAATCGATGATGAAACCAGGCTTCTTTCAATGAAATGATGAACAATTTTTTAGATGGTTGAGATGATGAAAGGTTTTTCCAGAAATATTGAAGGATGGACACATCTTTGGTGAAAGGATTCAATGTAAATAAAAATGAAGATTCAGATGAAAGGTTTCTTCAGCAATTGATGGAAACTTTTCATTAATCGGTGGAAAAGATTTTAATGGATTTTGATTGTAATAAATTTAATAATAAATTTAAAAAATTTAAGAAATAATTTTAATTTCTTTTACTAAAGGGGTTTGATCATGTGTCTGGGAGGACAACATGTGGTGGCTCGCGAATGGCCAGCGTTGCCATAACAGCAAAAAAAGTAACGTCATTAGGCTCGGGTACCAATATAGTGGACAGAAAATAAATTCGGGTACCAATCTGGGATAAAAAAGTCATAAGTACCATTTGGGAAAAGTGGACAAGTTCGAATACCAATTTTATATTTAATCCTTTAATTTAAAGAGTTCAGATGAAATTATGAGTAATGATATGTATTGTATATAGAAATTAAAATAAATTAGACCGTTAAAACTTTAGGTTTTATATGCATGTGTTTTTTTAGACATAAATAGCATTAAAAAAAAGAACTCTAAGTCAATTATTTCTTCAAAATGGAAAATGACAGTTAATTCTCTCTGCCCACTATAGGGATGGATGTGTGCAAGCCTTATAATGGGAGGTTAGCAAGGGGAGCTCGTGGTCTCATTTCGTACATGCCAATGGGTTCTCACATGGGGAGTTCGCGGTCCCATTTCACATATTTCAAGGAAGGCGCATAAGGGGCTCAGTAAGGGGAGTTCGCAGTCCTAGTTCGCATATACCCAAGGGGTTCACATGTGTGGGCGACGAAGTCCAGCAAGCAGACCAGAATAGTACACGTGTCCAACATGCATAAAGCCTGCTAAGAACGTCAATTTCATGAATATTAACCATGTATACAAATATTCGATTGTCCCTTTCAATGAGACATAACAAAAAATTACTCAAGAATTGGTGCAGTGAGCGTGAACAAATTTTCGACTAGCAGATTTCTTACAGTTTGAGAATTTTTTTTTGTAAAAATTACAATAGCTCACCCAAATGACAATTTCCCCTCCAATCTTTCATTCGAACCAGCTGAAGCCTCAGGTTCTAGCAATCAACCAGCGACGCAAACTTGTTTGCCAATCGACCGAAGAACTTCGGTAGTGTGACTTATGAGGGAGTTTTTGGTTCATTGGACTTAAAACATATCCTCTGGTCACGGGCTACCACTTCGCTTTAACCAGAAAGCATCACCACATTAGTTTCTTGCAGAACGATATGGATGAGTTGTGACGAGATGTAAGGGCGTTGCACTCTGAGTCTCAGGACATAGATTGACTTTTTTGTTCTAACAATCCATTAGCCTCAGAGATAGGAATAGTCAACTTGTTGCGTGATCTTAAGGTCCCAAAGAACATGTTTGAAAGGAGGAGAGACCCACGAGCCCACTTGTTGCAGTACAATGATTATATGAACGTGCTAGGAGCATCTGATTCTGAAAAATGCAAAGCTTTTTCTTCGACACTTAAAGGAAGTTCAAATGATCGATACTTGTCCCCTCCTTAAGGCTTAGTCTGAAGTTTCTCCTAGTTGGGCCAGATGTTCCTAGTAAGATTCAGGGCTCACAGGGTGATTATAAGCATGCCTATAGGGTTGATGTCTGTAAAACAGAGAGAAGGTGAGTCTCTGCAAGACTACATGAAGCGATTTCATGTGATAAATTTGAATACGAAGAATGTAGAAGATCAATGGGATATCGACACTTTCATCATGGGAGTACATAATGAGCATGTGCAATAATCCAAACATTTCATTAAACATAGCATAATCAATTCATATTCATGCATATCGTCCCTTATTCGAGCCCTTGAGGCCTTAGAAATGATTCAGGACTAAATCGAAAATGTTTGAAACATTAAGGAAAAAGTTAGAAAAATTCAAACTGTAGTGGTCACATGGGCGTGTGGCCAGGCCGTGTGACTCACATGGCTAAGACACACGCCTGTCTCAGGCCATGTAACAATCGAAATAGGAACACAAGGTTGTGTTCCAACCCGTTTCTGTGCCCGTGTAACTCTCTGACTTGGGTCACATGGCCAAGCCACACGCCCATGTGCTAGGCTGTGTAACTTTCAAAATGGCTTCACACGTTCGTGTGTCAGGTTGTGTGCTAGGCCGTGTAACTACCTAACTTGAAACTTGTAAAATCTACAGGGGACACACAACCATGTCACATGGCCGTGTGTCACACACGGCTAAGACACACGCACGTGTCTTAGGCCGTGTGGACAAGAAATTGGCCAAAATCAAGCCATTTCCTTCACCCACCTCAAGCATGAACCTAAACACATTTACACATAAGACCAAGGCATTAAAACCTACCCAAAACATGCATAAAAATGACCAATTCACAATATCAGTAAACCATGCAACCAATATACCTGTAAGGCACTCAATCACAAACCATCAAACATACTTAAAGATATACATATTTGGCCATACATCAACCGTACATATCTAACGCATTTCAACTCAAAATATACCTTAATTGACCGCATTGAAGATACACCATCACATACCAAATTGGTCATTAAAACATACATCATCTTGAGCATAATAACACCAACCATCAAGGCATCAAAATACCATAAGTACATCAACCATAATAACACTTATACATGCCAAAAACAACTAGATGATTAAACACAAGTCCACCTATACATGCCATTATAGCCTTGACTAAAACATCAAAATCTACCGATATAATCGCTGGATAGTGTGCTAGGTCTCCGAAAAGTTTCCAAACTGATCGAGCTTTTGATAATCTATAAGACATAGGATAGAAAACTACGTAAGAATATAATTCTTAGTAAGTTCGTATAACATGAACATAACTTACCATTTCAAATGCATAACCTTAAATTTAAACATGATACAATCCAACAAATTGCTTGGCACATGCCTAAACCTCATCAACAATAATTTTTAGTACATTAACACATAATTCACTTAAATTATCACATGGTAAGGTAAATTCACATGAACATATCACCATTGAATTCATACTTTCCATAATCATGAATATACATACATTGATCATTGACATTTCATACATTTCCATAGGTTCATAATATAGTCAACCAAAACACTTACCGTTCCTTCCCTAAATAAGAAAATTAAATCTATTTAATACACATAATATTCAATTTAGTCAAAAATTCATACTTTTGCTAATTAAATTTTTTCCCCTAATATTTTAACTTTTTTTACAATTTAGTCATTAATCTCGTAAATGGAAATTTATGTAATTTCATCCACATATCATGCTAGTCGATTTAACTAAGGGCTCATATCAACTAGACCTGTCCATGGGACGGGCGGCCCAGCCCGGCCCGACGGCCCGCCCGAAATATTGGAGGGTTCGGATAAAAATATAGGCCCGAAATATGGGCTTGGGCAAAAAAATGAGGCCCGTTTAAAAAATGGGCGTGCTTGGGCTCAACTTTTCAACTGAGGCAAGCTAAATAGGAATATAATAAATATATATTTTTATTTTATTTTAATTTTAAAATACTTTAAAATATTTTTTATTTTTTATTTTTAAAATATTTTTTGTGTTTATTAAAAATCGGTGGGCTCATGAACTCGAGCTTATTATTTTTTCTCGGTAGGGCACTGGGCAAAATTTTAGGCCCATATTTCGTCTTAGTTAGGGCAGGGCCTAAGAGTCGGGCGAATTTTTCAGGCCGGCCGAACCCGACCCGGCCCATGGACAGGTCTAATATCAACCAAAAAAATCATAATTTCATAAATTTATCATGAAATTTTACTATTTTTACAAATAAGTCCCTAATTGATAAATTCATCAAAAATCACTTTACAAAATTATTTAACAACAAGGGCTCATAATCTTTCTTTAAACTTCAAAAACCATAAAAATATGTTCTTGGAAAAATCCTAATCCTTTAACAGTTTTTGAAATTAGTCCTTGGGCTAGCTAGATTAAGCTACAACTACTTCAAAAACATAAAAATCATTAAAAAAGAGGGCAAAAACCACTTACATGCAAGCAAGGAGAAGAAGTCGAATGTTTAAAGCCCTAAAATGGTGTTCTCATTCTTAAATTCGGTGGAGAGAAGAAGATGAATGAAAAATGGGATTTAATTTGTTAAATTTTAACCTTAATTACCTATTTACCAAAATAACCTTTAAAATTATTCATAATTTCAATAATACCAAACTCATAAATGTCCACTACCACATAAATGGTCTAATCACCACCTAAGTACTCTTAAATTAAAATTTTATAGCCATTTGATACCTTTAGCTACTATAACCATACTTTTACACCTTTTACGATTTAGTCCTTTTCACTTAATTAAGCATGCAATCGTCAAAATTTCATAAAAAAAATTGATACAACCTTAATAATATTTTTTAGACACTAAAATAATAATAAAATAAATATTTACTTGTCAGATTTGTGGTCCCAAAACCACTGGTTTGATTTCACGAAAAATGGGCTGTTACAATTGAAGTGGTTGAGTTTGGACTGGATTTTGCCCCGAGAATGGCAATAAAGGGACAAGTATTAGCTGAATTCATGGTTGAGTGTTCTTTTGAGAAGCCTATTGGCCCAACAGTAGTTAGCCCATCTCAAGAAGGTGTACATACAACTATAGTTCGAAAAGCTGGTTAGTTTATGTTGACGGCTCCATAGCCAAAGAGGGTCAGGAGTAGGAGTACTCTTGATCGATCTTTGTGGAAGTGAATAGAAGCATGGATTATCTTTTGGGTTTCAAACATCCAACAAGACTATATTGATATCGGGACTACAACTAGCACGCTAACTAGGAGTGTAACAACATGATTTTCAGTGGTGACAGAACAGTGGTTTGGGACCACAAATTCCCATCGCGTCAAATCATAACTATTATTTTTAGAGAATTTATGGAGTCACTAAAGTCCTATTAAAATTTGGTTCAGAAATATTAACGTTTAGATAGCTAATTTAAGAAAAAGAACTAAATTGTAAAAAGTGCAAAATATGCTAATTATAACATTTAAGTGATGAAATAACTTAATTAATAAAGGAGGAAGGAATTAAGTAGCAAATATACCCTAGTTATTATAGTGGGACGACAACATAGTTGAATTTGATTAAAAATTATGTAATCAATGACAAATTTGTAAACTAAACTAAATTAAAACAAAATTAATTAATGAAGAAAAAATTCACTTTCATTTCTTCTTCAAATGGCCGAAAGCCATAGCTAGGGTGAGGAAAAGCTTCGGTTTGCTTAACTTCTTGCATGTAAGTCCATTTTGATTTCGTTTCTTGTAATTTTTATGTTTTTAAGATCGTTGCAACTGGGTCCAGCTAGCCCGTACCTTCGTTTTTGAATCTATTAAAAATTTTAGAAGTTTTCATTGATGAATATTGAATTTTTTTGATGAATACCATGTATTTGGAGCTTTTATTGTGTTGTTTGATGTTTTTGTAAAGTGATTTTTGTAATATTTTGATTTTAAGATTAAATAGCGAAAATGTTAAAATTTTAGGGTTTGATAGTGAATTTAATGTTCATTAGGGACTATTTAAGGGCCTAGTATATTTGGATGAAATATTGACTTGAGAAAAATTGGTTAATTTGATGAATTTTGGGTTAGGGGACTAAATTGTAAAAATTATAAAAGTTTAGGGGTAATTGTATAAATTTGAAAAATAAAAGGGTATAAATTGTAAAATGGATTGAAATGTGAAATGTAAGTTGATAATTAAGAAATTTTAGATCTTAGATTAAGATCCTGTAGATACTCGTGGAAAAGGAAAAATTACAGAATAGTCCTTGAACTTCTGCAACTACTACAATTCAGTCCAGGTAGGTTTGTACGGTTTAAAATTTAACATCTATATGAATTGTTGAATAGTATAACATGGTACAATAGATATATTAAATTGTTGATAATGAAAGGTTATTTAAGAAATGTTATTGAATTTGATGTTTGGATTAGATTGAACGCGGGATAGAGTACAGTCGAGATATGGTATGTTATGGGAGATTGGGGTGGAGATGGTTATGGAGTGATATATATATTTTTTGAGTAAATTGAGGTTCAGTATTTGTTGCGAACTCTCGTGTTATACTCTCTATTTTGGTGTGTTTCGGAGGGATTAGCTCTTACGAGCATTGGTGTGTTTCGGAAGGATTAGCTTTTACGAGCATTGGTGTGTTTAAGATGGATTGGATCTTGTGAGCATCTGGTGTGTTTTGGTTGGATTGTTAATGTACTCTTATCCGTAAGTTGTTCATCGAATTGAAAATCTCGGTAAGATAACTTGTTTTATGATTTTGATGGAATTGCAATATATATTTGAGTATTGAATTGAACTTTTGTGATTTATCCGTTGAGGTGTGGATGACATGAAACATTCATGGTTGAATTATTATTATTTGAATTGTTATGTTGACTTCGATAAGATTTATCATTTTATTTCGTCGAACTTACTAAGCTTTATCGAGCTTACTTGTGTTATTTATTGTTCTTGTAGATACTCGAAAGGTTGGACAATCAGATTGGCACTCAAGTCACACTATCCCTAAATCTTGGTGTTTTTGGAATGTTTATTTCGGATTATATGGAATGTAATAGGCTTGAATGTTATTACTAATGTTTTGAATATGTAAATCGTTAAGTAAGATTTGAATGTATATTGTTATCATTTATAATACATGTGAATTATGTAATATATGTGAATTAGGTAAAATGTGTTGATGTAAAATGTGATATGTGATATAGAATGTTGTGTATGTGATGCTTAGGTTTAGTAGATTGGTTAGATGATAGATTTGATGAATTGAAAGGTTGTGATTGATGTTTCATTTATATGTAGAATTGTATACACTTGTGGTATTAATGATGATACATTGGTTAGGCACTTAGGGTGTTGATTTAGCATGTTTTTGGCTTGTTTAATGTCACTTTGAATAGGTCTTTTGGCTGTTAGGTGGTTTGCTTAGAATCCAAGTAAGCCTGAAATGGTAAACTTATTATTTAAGTTTCATTTCAAGTTCACACGGCTTGAGACACGGGCGTGTGTCTCAGCCGTGTGTGACATATGGCTTGGCAAAGTGTCCCCTGTAGGTTCCATTGCATACAAGTCAGGTAGTTACACGGCCTAGCACACCAGCATGTGGGGATATTTCGAGAGTTACATGGCATGACGCACGGGCGTGTGACACTAGCGTGTGGCCCTACTTTGAGAGTTACATAGGTGAGGACACGGGCTGGAACAAGGTCGTGTGTCCCTATTTTAAAGGTTACATGGGCGTGTGTCTCAATCGTGTGAGGCACACGGCCTAGCCATACAGCTGTGTGACCCCTGTAGTCAAATTTTTGTAACTTTTTCTTGAACTTTCTAAATGTTTCCAATCTAGTCCCAAATTATTTCTAAGGTATTTTAGGGCCTCGGGGGCTCAATTAAGGACAATACATATGTGAATGAATATATTTTTATATGTTTGCAATGATGTATGAAATGTATGTTTAATGTTATGTTAGTTCGGTAATATTCTGTAACCCTAATCTGGCGACAAATGTAGGTTAGGGGTGTTACATTTAGTGGTATTAGAGCTACGGTTTAGTCAGTTCTTGGGCTAAACATAGTGTGTGAAATGTCTAGAATTACATACCATATAACCTGTGATAGTGTGACGCGTTTGATCCTATCTAACCTTTGTTTTTCTTTTAGATTATAAATATGTCAGAAGGATCTGGTTGTGTTGACAATGATGAGGTTAATAGTAATGTACCGACCTCTGTTCATGGGACAAGTAGTAATGTTCCAATTCCTCTAGTACAAGAGCATGAACTTGAAAACATATTCTTTGGGTTTATGAACCAGTGGTTCAATAAGTTTATGCAAATGAATAGTCCGACTCAACGACCTCCACCCCTTGCCATGCCTTATGTTATGCCTCCGGTTGTACCTCTACCTTCTCCTGTGACTGAGCCTATTTAACGTATTCTGATAGAAAAGCTTAGAAAGTGTGGTCCTGAAGAATTTCGAGGTATATCGGAAGATGATCTGGTTAAAGCTGAGTATTGGCTTCAGAACATCTTGCAAGTTTTCAAAGAAATGGCTTGCCTTCCTGATGATTTTCTTAGATGTGCTGTTTCATTACTAAGAGGGGAAGCGTATAGTTGGTGGATTACATTGGTAGCTGTGATACCGAGGGAGAGAATTTCTTGGGATTTCTTTCAGACCGAGTTTAAAAAGAAGTATGTCGGGAAACGAAATCTAGATAAGAAAAAAAGATAATTTCTTGAGTTACGTCAGGGAAATAAATCATTGGCTAAGTACGAGAGAGAGTTTGTATATCTCAGTAAATATGCCTGGAAGATTGTGCCTACTGAGGAAGAGATGTGTATCCAGTTTGAAGATGGCCTGAATGATGATCAGAGGTAATGAAATATGAGAATTTTTTGTTTTATCTGATCGTGCACAGAAAATGGAAGAAGTGTGCAACTGCAAGATTCAACGGGATAGACGGATTCGAGAGTTTCATAAGAGAAGTTATTCTATGTCATTTTTTGTATCACCAACAAAAAAGACTAAAGAAGATTTTAGTCTAGCTACTTCAGTGTCTAAGCATCTGAACAAAAATAAATCGATTCAGCATGATTTCAAAGCTCTTACTAAACCAGTTGATAGTGTGGGAAGTGTACGGAACACTCCGAAGTGCAGTTGTAGACATTGTGGAAAATATCATCCTGACGAGTATAGAGCTAAATCAGGAGCCTGTTATAGATGTAGGTCGACTGATCACTTTCTTCGGAATTGTCCTAAACAATTAAAAGAAAATAAAGAACATAATAAAAACAAATAGTTACATGTCAGACAAGTAGACATCCAGGCTAGAACAGTACTGTTGGGACTACTCGTACAGAAGCAAAAGACACTGTTGTTCGGTTAGAGGTTAGAGCACCTACTCGCTTATATGCCATTCGAGCAAGAAAGGATGCTACTGTACCTGATGTGATTATGAGTACATTGACCCTGGGTCAACTCATTCTTATATTTGCACAGCATTAGTAACGGAAAAAGAATTACCTGTTGAATCCATTGACTATGATATTCAGTTACTAATCCACTAGGTCAGAGTGTGATACTTAACTTAGTTTGTTGTAAATGTCCACTGAAAGTTAGAGACTGTGCATTCCCTGCTGATTTGATGTTATTACCCTTTCGAGAATTTGATGTTATTCTGGGTATGGATTAGGTATCGTTGCATGATGCTATGGTAAACTGTAGACAGAAATGGATTTATTTGAAATGTCAGACAGGAGAGATGATTTCAGTTGAGTCTGATGGACAAAAAAGCGTTGTTAGAATCATTTCAGCTATTTTCGCACAGAAATGATACAAAAAGATAGTGAAGTATTTCTAGCATACATTCTTGATACCATAATTTCAGAATCGCAGTTAGATCAGTTACCAGTTGTTAGTGAGTTTACTTATGTGTTTCCTGAAGAGTTGTTGGGTTTACCTCCTAATTGTGAAGTTGCGTTTGTGATTGATCTGGTTCCTCGTACTACATAGATATCGATATCACCATATCACATGGTACCAGCTGAATTAAAAGAGTTGAAAGCACAGTTGTAAGAGTTGTTAGACAAAGGGTTTATTCGATCGAGCGTATCTCCCTGGGGTTCACCTGTGTTGTTTGTAAAAAAGAAAGGTGGCTCTTTGAGATTGTGTATAGACTACAGACAGTTGAGCAAAGTCATGATAAAAAATAAGTGTCCCTTGCCATGTATCGATGATTTGTTTGATCAATTAAAAGGTGTCACAGTGTTCTTAAAAGTAGATCTCAGATCCAAGTATTATCAGTTGAAGGTTAAAGATTGTGATGTGTCAAAGACTTCTTTTAGAACTCGTCACGGTCATTATGAGTTTCTGGTAATGCCATTTGGTTTGACTAATACCCTTGCTGCTTTTATAGATTTGATGAATCAGGTTTCTCAACCTCATTTGGATAGATTTGTGGTTGTGTTTATCGATGATATATGATCTATTCCAATATAGAATTTGAGCATGCTTAACATTTAAGAATCGTGCTACAGACTTTGAGAGAAAAATAGTTGTACGCAAAGTTCAGTAAATGTGAATTCCGGCTTTGCGAAGTTGGATTTTTGGGTCACATAGTATCGTCTGATGGGATTTGAGTTGATCCGAGTAAATTTTTTGTTGTGATGAATTGGAAAACTCCAAAGAATGTTTCTCAAGTGCAAAGTTTCCTAGGTTTAGCAGGTTATTACTACCGTTTTGTTAAAAACTTCTCGATTATTGCTTCACCGATGACCAGACTACTACAGAAAAATGTCAAGTTTGTTTGGTCCGATAAGTGTCAACAGAGTTTTGATCAGCTGAAAAATATGTTGACAGAAGCTCCAGTGTGGACTTAGCCTGATTCTGGGATAGCATATGTTGTTTATAGTGATGCGTCTCTAATGGTTTGGGTTGTGCACTGATGCAAGCAGGGAAAGTAGTACCTTATTCTTCTCGATAGTTAAAACCGCATGAAATGAATTATCCTACTCATGATCTGGACCTAGCCGCGATTGGATTTGCTTTGAAGATTTGGAGACATTATTTATACGGCGAGATAATATACAAATGTAAGCATCATTTCTATTTCCACGATTATCGATTATAATCGATCATATAACCAATTATACATAAATCATTCATATATAAATTTAATTTTCCTCCTCCTCCTCTCCATTCCACATCCTTAGTGTACTTAACACTCTTAGAAATAACATTTTCTATAGTTTCTTTATTCACCCTTATGTATATTCAAAGCTGTCTATCTGAGCCAGTATCACTAAATTATTTTTATCTAGAGCTAAAGAACTCTAAATTAAGAACTGTTAATTTTCTCTGAAACTAGACTCACATATCTTCTTACCATAAAATTTTTAGAATTTTTGGTTTATCCAAATAGTACAGTTTATTCTTTAAAGTTTCCCCTATTACGCAGTCTGACAGTTCTTTCCACTCTTCACTAAAAATAAATTATCTCATTTTACAGAATTCAAATGGTGTTCTCATTTGTTTCTATTGAAAATAGACTCATTATGGATTCTAATAATATAAATTGTAACTCATAATTATTTTTGTACAATTTTAATGATTTTCCAAAATAAGAACGAGGATTCAAATCAATCCATCCTTATCTCACTAAAATTCAAATATCTCAAAATATATAACTCTTTTGCTTGCCATGTTTCTTTTATTAAAAATAGACTCACTAAGATTTCAATTCATATCTTATTCACGCTTTAATTCTATTTTCACCATTTTTGGTGATTTTTCAAAGTCACATGATTGTTGCTGTCCAAAACTGTTTTGTTGCTAATTCTACTTTTTCATAATTTCACTTTTTCACTTTCAATAACTATTTAATTCAAAGTTCACTTTGCCATTTTCTAGTCAATATTCAATTCAATTCCACACATATATTCATTATTCAATTACACTTAATCGTTACATGATCTCATGTATTTTCACTTAGTCAATTTCTCGATGAACACTTCGGAATAATAATAGATACACGGTGGATTCAGCACACAGCAACCACCCTTTGTAATCAATGATATCCGGTGGGATCAGCACATAGCAACCACCTTATAATTAATGATACCGGTTCATATAGTAGCCTACACATAGTAATACACATGTGACCATCACTATCTGATACACGTAGTAGCCTGCACATAGTACTACACAGGTGATCGAAGCTATCCGGTACGTATAGTAGCTTGCACATAGTAGTACACATACGACCTATCTTTCTGGTACACGTAGTAGCCTGCACATAGTACTACACACGTGACCATCACTTTCACTTTGACATGGTGGCCTACACATAGTCCGTGCCACACATGTGATCATTTCTGTCACTTCATTTGTATCCCTGTTTATTCCGAAGGTTCAACTGGGAATTTCTCACTTTTTCTCACTTTTCTTTTTCACTAATCAAAGTCAATTCTTTGTCTTTCTTGACTTATAATGACACATTTAACTTATTTAACACTCACATTCATCAAAACAGTCCTTGACTCGAACTTTGGAAAAATTACAATTTTGCCCTTAAGCTTTTACATATTTACACTTTTTCTCCAAAGCTCGGAAATTAAACTTCATATCTTATGTAACACCCCTTAACCGTATCCAACACCGGAATAGGGTACGAGGCATTACCAAAACACATACACTTGTAAACGTATTTAACCGAGTTATAAAATTTCATCAAAATTAAAACTTTCAAAATAATTAACATGTTTCTATAACTTTTCACAATATATCCTCAAAATATTATAATCATAATAATTAGGGCCTGCGAGACCCGATACATACTCATGCAATTTAATGCTTCATTTCCATTTCATTCAATTCGCAATTTCTCATGCTCATAATTTAAATCATATCACTAGCAATTTCCATTTAATTCACGTACAATTCAATGACATCAAATTCAAAACTAATACGTATTTACCATTTAACTCAATGTTTATTGATTATACCATTCAATAACACATTTATGAAATTCTCAATTTAGCAATGAAAATATCACTTTAGTTTGAATAACAACATCGTCCTGATATAAATACACTACCACTTATCCATTTACTTTAATTCTTTCGGGCCCATTTGTCACTTACCATCCTTAATCAAATTAGGGAACGGTCACGGAAAATTGAGTACTTCACTTTCACTTTGCCATAGTATAACTATGGTCTTACGCATGATCACTTATCACTTGTCCCGATCGATAAGTGTAGCCACCTATCACTTTGTTTCTTGATCGATAAGTGTAGCCACTTATCACTTTGTCTCTTGATCAGATAAGTGTAGCCACTTATCACTTTGTTTCTTGATCAGATAAGTATAGCCGAAGCTATCACTTATCACTTTGTCACTTGATCAGATAAGTATAGCCGAAGCTATTACTTATCACTTTCCACTTGTCACTTGATCAGATAAGTGTAGCTAAAGCTACCACTTATCACTTTGTCACTTGATCAGAAGTACTCAAATCCGGTGTTCCGCTCAATTTGATCATTTATTCATATATCAGGCTTACCAACATGTGTTAATTCATAAACCATTCATGGTATTATTTCATGCCAAATCATATACTGAATATACCATACACACATACTATGAAACTTTATTTTCACACATGAGCTTAAACCATGACCAATAATGCACAAAATAAGCATCATTCATATTTCATCGTTTATGAGTTATAATCAAACATATGACCATTTATACACGAATCATTCATATATTTCCCAATTTTCCTCCTCCTCCTCTCCATTCCACATCCTTAATGTGTATAACACACTTAAACAACATTAACCATAATTTCAATATTCACTAACATGTATATTCAAAGCTGTTTATCCGAGTCAGAGTCACTAAATTATTTTTATCCGGAGCTACAGAGCTCCAAATTAAGATCCGTTAATTTTCCCTGAAATTAGACTCACATATCTTCATACCATAAAATTTTCATAATTTTTGGTTCAGCCAAATAGTACAGTTTATTCTTTAAAGTTTCCCCTGTTTCGCTGTCTGACAGTTCCGACCACTCTTCACTAAAAATTAATTATCTCATTTTACAGAATTCGGATAATGTTTTCGTTTGTTTCTTCTAAAAATAGACTCATTAAGGATTCTAACCATATAAATTATAACTCATAATAATTTTTGTACAATTTTTAATGATTTTTCAAAGTCAGAACAGGGGAACCCAAATTCATTCTGACCTTGTCTCACAAAATCTATTATATCTCATGATTTACAATTCCATTGCTCATACCGTTCCTTTTATAAGAAACTAGACTCAATAAGATTTAATTTCATATTTTATTCATCCTCTAATTCAATCTCTACAAATTTTTGTGATTTTTCAAAGTTACACTACTGCTGCTGTCCAAAACTGTTTTAGTGCAAAATGTTGATTTCCATTTTGCCCCAAATTTCACAGTTTATACAATTCGGTCCTTTCTCAATTAACCCCTCAATTAATCTAATTTTCTCTATTAGTACTTTACTAGACATTATAAGTTGTTACACAACTATTGAAATTCAGAATTTCCACATATAACTCTATCTTCAAACTCTTTTACTATTAGGTCCTAAACATTCACTTTCTATTCAATTCTTTCAATAAAATCAGCATATGAACAATTTAAAGCTCTAATTTCATGCTAAATCATCATATACTTCCAGCACATATTCATATCAACTTTCAACTTCTTTCATAAAATCAAAAACTAATGAATTTAACAAGTGGGCCTAGTTGTAAAAGTCATAAAAATACAAAAATTTCAAGAAATAGTCAAGAATTGAACTTACTTGTAATAAAAATATGAAGAACCAGCTTGAAGAAGCCCTTCCATGGTGTTTTAGCTGATGAGAATTCAGAAAAATGAAGAGAAATCTAGATAATTCCACTTGGGTCCTAACTTTATTAAGCAAATTTTGCAATTTTCCAATTTTGCCCTTAATTCTCCTTACTTTCTTGCTGATTTCATGCCTCTGTTGTCCAGCCCAAATAGACCTTGGGTCTATTTGTCTTTAAGCCCTCTTCCTTTTATCATTTAAGCTATTTAA
The DNA here is from genome assembly GCF_025698545.1 of Gossypium raimondii. Taxonomy (NCBI): domain Eukaryota; kingdom Viridiplantae; phylum Streptophyta; class Magnoliopsida; order Malvales; family Malvaceae; genus Gossypium; species Gossypium raimondii. The sequence goes on along the minus strand of NC_068569.1, from coordinate 42,270,106 downwards.
TCATTTCCCAAAATTTTGCATTTGTTACAATTTAGTCCTTTTGTTCAATTAATTATCGAACTTTAAAATTTCTTAACGAAACTTTAATACTAACTTTTAACACTCCATAAATATTTATAAAAATATTTATGGCTCAGTTTAAAATCCCGAGGTCTTGATACCTCATTTCGATTCTAATTATTTTAATATTTATTTCTAGTGCACTATTCACTATTTCAAAAATTTTCCTAACTTCATATTTAACTTATACTTACTAAATTAATAATATTTTCTACCCATTTGTCGAATTTAGTGATCTCGAATCACCGTTCCGACACCTCTGAAAATTCAAGCCATTACATTTTTTTTCGTCGGATTTGTGGTCCTGAAACCACTGTTCCGACTAAGCCTAAAATCGGGCTATTACATCTTATTCTTATGTTTTATGTTTTACGACACAAAAGAAATTTATAGTGGTGGTTGTGGATTATTTCAGCAAGTGGATTGAAGCTAAAGCTTTAGTAACCATTACGAAGAGATAGATGGAATCTTTCCTTTAGAAGTCAATTATCTGCAGGTTTGTGTACCTCACTTGATCATTACAGACAATGACACACAGTTTCAGGGAAAATTCAAAAAATTTTGTACTAATCTTCAGATAGCTTTGGCTTAGAGTTCAGTTAAAACGTCAAAAATGAATGGTCGAGTAGAAGAGATGAACAAGAAGATTTTAACGGGCTTAAAAAGGAAAGTTGGTGAGGCCAAAGGTGCTTGGTTGGAGGAGCTGCTAGGAATTTTGTGGGCTCTTCGAACTTCGCCCCACACCGCAATAGGAGAAACAACTTTTTCCCTTGTTTATGGCACCGAGGTAGTAATTCTTGTTGAGATTGGTATGCGACCGCATAGAACCATGCATTTTGATGAAGGTGCCAACCTGGAGGTTATCAGACTTAACCTTGATCTAGCCGATGAATTCAAAGAAGTAGCAGAAATCAAGAACACAATGTGTGCTCAATAAGTAGCTCGTTACTACAACTCTAAGGTCAATAATAAGCAGTTCCAAGTTGGCGATCTTGTCCTAAGAAATACTGAGGCTAGTTTTCCAGCTTCACAGCAGGGGAAAATGGCTCCGAGTGGGGTAGGGCCATACAAGGTCATAGAAAAGATTGGCTATGGAGTATATAAGTTAGCAAAGATGTAGGGCACAATTTTGCTATGAACATGGAATGCCCGCCACCTCGAAAATTACTATGTGTAATTTCTTGCTTCTTAAATAAAAGTATTCTCCTTATAAATGTTTGTACTTGATGTTATAATGGTTTGCCGGTTTATGATCACAACCTCCAAAAATAGCTAGCGGACCTACGCTCCCAGTTGATATTCTAAGAGCTTGCAGAGTTAAGCTCGCAACTCGAACATAGCTAGCAGGCCTACACTCTCAGTTGATGTTATAAAGGTTTGACGGTTTATGATCACAACCTCTAAAAATAGCTACCGGGCCTATGCTCCTAGTTGATATTCTAAGAGCTCGTAGAGTTAAGCTCGCAACTCTAACACAGCTAGCGGACCTATGCTCCCGGCTGATGTTATAAAGGTTTACTGTTTTATGATTGCAACCTCCAAAAATAACTAACGAACCTATGCTCCCAGTTGATATTCAAAGGGCTCGCGAAGTTAAGCTCACAGCTCCAACACAACTAGCGGACATACGCTCCCAGCTGATGTTATAAAGATTTGCCGATTTATGATTGAAACCTTCAAAAATAGCTAGTGGACCTATACTACTAGCTGATATTTAAAAAGCTTGTAGCTTCAACATAGCTAGCTGACCTACGCTCCAAGCTGATGTTATAAAGGTTTTCCATTTTATGATCACAACCTCCAAAAATAGCTAGCAGACCTATGCTCCCAGCTGATATTCAAAGAACTCGCAAAGTTAAGCTCGCAGCTCCAACAAAGGTAGCAGACCTATGTTCATAACTTACAGTATAAGAGCTCTCAGATTCAAGTTCGCAGCTCCAATGCAGTTAGTGATTTGAATTTCACTAAGTCAATTAAGGATTTTTGAAAAGGTAGTTCGAAATCTACTTAAGTTTATAATTTTCTTAAGTTCAAAATTTGCTTAAGCCCAAAATGTACTTAAGTTCAGAATTTGCTTAAGTTTAAAATATGCTTAAGTTCAAGATTTGATTGAATTCAAAATTTGCTTAAGTTCATAGAAAGATAGGATGCCATAACACTAGTAAGTAAACTTGAAATTTTTTTCAAACTTCAATTTTTTATTCAAATCATAAGAAGGGTAATACAAGTTTACAATTGATTAATGCATATTATCTTCCCCTTCAAGATCGCCAGTGATCTCATCTTCTCTTTCTCCCCTCTCTGCAATTTCGATGTTTTCAACAAGCGCAACGATGGTGTTATAATTGTTCTCAGTAGGTACAGCTTTCATATTAGTAAGACCCTCATCAAGGTAAAAATATTTCAAGCCCCTCCATTTAGATGTGAACTCATCCCAATCAGCTCCTGAGGGGAAGTGAACATCAAAACCTAGTTGATTCATATCTACCTCGTAGAAGGCGTCGAAGTCAACTTTGCGAGCATCGAAAGGGCCAGCCACAACTTGAGTATGAGTATGTTTCACTTGAGCTTAATAGTGAGACTGCTTAGAGTTTCTAAACACTCTTTCTTGAATTGTTCTAAGACCTCTGCCTGTTTCTACTCGGAGCTCGCCATCGTAGGCTTATGTTCTGCAATAATTCGGCTCTCGGTTACCTAGTGCTCTTCAGTAGTTCTCCTCAGCTTAGCATCTAAGGGATCATCCCTCTCTCTTTCATCCCCCAGTAGATAACTTATCATTTTTTTACTTGTGCAGTCCCCAGTTTCCCAGTGAGCTCTTCATTTTGCCTATAAAGCACTTCATTTTCCTCCTTAATCTTGAGGTATTTCTCATGAGTGTTCTTCAGTGTTTCCTCGAGCTCTTTCTGATTAGCCTCAGCTCCACTAACATTTTATCAAAGCCCAAACTGATCATGGTGGCCTCAGCTAGGAGAGCTTACAGAGAGGAATTGGGAGTAGCTCGCCATCATATTCAGCAGGTGGCTCCTCAGCAGGAGGCAAAGAAGAATGAGGAATATAGGAAGGAGCAGGAGGAGGGGAACTACCGCGAGTAATAATTTGAAAACTCTCACAAGCCACAAATGGTGAGCTCACTGAGGGAGAAGTAGGATTAGTAGCTATCAAAGCAGAGGGCCCAACACGATCTGCCCTCATTTTACAATGATACTCTAGCCTTCCATTATCTGCCTCCTCTTCGCTGGTGATAACCACATTAACAACCCCCATATCGGTTCTGCGCATATCCCTTAGAGAAGCTCGCGGGTCCATAGCTTCGCTAATTTATTAGGATAAACTAGTAGTTTCCTCTGAGTCACTTCCAAAATCCCGTGCTGTGCTTGCACCACCAATAATTCTAGTATTAGCAGAAGCAATTATCAAATTATATTTGCATCATTTTTTTCCTGTGATGAGACCATTGAAATCCAGGGGAGAAGTCTCATCCTACAGTAACTATAAAAGAAGTTCTCGGTTTCCTCTTTGTGACCTGTTAAGATTAAACCTAACTCATCTTTGCCCAGACGGGGCCATGTCCATTTGTAGGGTCCGTACCAACTGCCTCAACAACTTACATGTTGTCACCTCACCTATACCCATTGGGGTTATGGCCCTCCAAATAGTATCGAAACACGTTTCTCACGATTATAACATCTTTTATAACCAGCAGATTGTCAGTGCAAAGCCTTTCGAGCTGGGCTGAACCACTATCTGTCCAAATGGTTCTCTTAAATGAACACATGTCCCTACTTGGTGCGGACCACTCCGTGGGAAAACCAAATCTGTCGGTAAATCTACATGTCACCCTAATATGTTTTCCCCAATTCAGCTAGAGATTAGAAAACTGGTTGGTAATTATAATCTCGACTTTATTGCGAGGAGAAAAATAATAAAAGCCCAACGAATTCCCTCAGTTTTGGGCCTTTAACAAGTATAAGCTTTGGAAAACTGCGAGTTGTGGTGCTTTATTGCATCGACAACAATTGATGAAGTAAGCCACCGCGATCCACTAGGAAAACCTGCAAAGTTGACCGGGAGCGATCTTGTACTCTTGAAGGAGATGACAGAAGAACAGATAAATGTAAAGGCAAATGGAATCTGGCTTCCAAAGAACGGAAGGTGAGCAATAAGTTGTCACTAGTATTGCTAAACCTATGTGGCCTCTCAGGAGCGGAGAAGTCATAGGCAAAGTTAGGGGTTTGAATCCCCCACGCGCCCAAAGCTCAACTCATCTTTTTTTTTTGTAGTACAGATAAAGAAGTTGGCCTTTACAGGGACCCTCAAAGCACGCTCTCGTGGTGGGTAACTTGGAGTTATTCGACCACCAACCCCTCTTATTCTCGACATATCTCTGATATAGAAAGAAAGAAAAAATAGACAAAAGAAAGCTAAAACCTGAGACGAGGAAGTTAATAAGATTTACTTTGAAAAAAAGCCTTAATTGAGCCTGTTTGTAGAAAATGTTAAATTTGTAAGTTTAGGGTTTCCAACCCTCTTTTAAAGAAGTTTCTCTCCCTTATGTTTTGATGATTCAAATAACCAAGGAGCACCAACCATCAGATGCAAATAGGCGCAATCCACTCATACACGTGGCAAAGTTAACGTCATGCTCCAGTAGTCGTTGCGTGTTCAGTAAGCTGTATAAATGCCAAGTGATGGTTCTAAGGAGCTCCACTTTATAACCTTCCTTAGACCCAATAAGGGGACTAGATTGTTATGTATTTATGATCACAAACTCGAAAACTAGATAAGGTTTGGGTCGCCTACCCGTGATCCGGCTAGGCCCTACCAAATTGATACCTGCAAGCCTTATAGTGGGAGGTCAACAAGGGGAGCTCACGGTCTCAGTTCACACATGCCCAAGGGAGCTCACATGGAGAGTTCGTGGTTCCAATTTGCATATGTCAAGAAGGGCTCGCAAGGTGTAACACCCCAAACCCAACTTAGACGTTATGGCCAAATTTGACGACGTCACATAGTAGTGTTTTTTGAAAAATATGTCGTCGCTAAATCCTCTTTCCTATTTAACCATTTTTTTTATCTTATGTTAACTTCTAATCGTGTCGTTCATTTTCAAAACATTATTCATTTGCAAATCGTTATTCAATTTCAAAATGTTTTTATTTTTATTTTTATTGTGGAAGCTTTTAAACAATTTGCTTATTCGTGGTATTTTTGATAAAACATTAATTTCAATTGAAAGCCCGAGTTTTACCTAACACTAGAAGATTTAAATCATAAATAGGTAATAAATCAAAATTTTAAATCAAAATTCGTAAAGACCATAATTACAGTAAAATACTCCCAAATAAAAGTAAAATCATAAATAGGTAATAAATAGTGTAAAAAAAGTCGTGTGGCCACCTCTGAGTCTTCCGCCGCACCGATCTGCCTAAATATGAGGATTACCTGTACAGATTAAACAGAAGGGGTGAGTGTATATAAACTCAATGTGTAATCCCCATACAAATGAATGGGCAGTAAACAGATAATCACAGTCTGGGCTTAAACCTTTTACAGTATCAGTATTAGTACACTCCATCCAACCCTACACTCCATGTGGGGATATAGTCAACCCACCCATCCCTACAGTCCAAGTAGTACCGAATGCGGCACTAGACAATAGTTTGATGCTGAGCTGCCAGTAAATTAGGCTCGAGGCCTTTCAGTACACTTCCTCCGAACATTATAATCCCCGAACCCAATGTAATGCAATATATAGATATGACATGCTATAACATAATATCATGCATGTAAACAGGGCATATAATATCAAATCAGTGGGACATCATCAGGCTTAATCATATCAGTCATACAGTCATTTCAGTCAATTAGGGGTCTAGGTAAACTTACCGACCCTATAGTAGGTTCACAATCGACTAGGGCGACACATGCAACCTTATCAGTCAAACAATGAAAATGGGCCTACAAACCCATTATGTTCGCCCGTGTGGGCCCCCACACCCTTGTGGCCCACATGACCCAAATTGGGTTGGCCTCGTGATCCATTTTAATGTAACTCGTGCTAGTTAATTATTCATATGTGTTTCCACTATTTACTTATATGATCCTTCAAAGCTGTCTACTTGAGTCACTGTTACTAAATTATTTGTATCTCAAACTACAGAATTCCGAATTAAAATCCGCAAATTTTCCCTGAAACCAGACTCACATATCTTTTTACCATAAAATTTTAAAAATTATTGGTTTATCCAATAAGTATAGTTTATTCTTTAAATTTCCCATGTTTTGCTGTCTGATAGTTTCGACCTTTCTGGACTAAAAATTGATTATCTTCTCGTACAGAAATCAGATGATTTTCTCGTTTATTTCTCTTGAAAGTAACCTAATTCAAAATTTTAAACATAAAAAATTATAACATATAATTATTTTTATACAATTTTTAATAATTTTCCAAAGTCAGGACAAGGGATTCTGTAATCATTTTGACACTGTCACACTAAAATTCAAATATCTCATAATATGAAATTCTTTTGCTTATTTCGTTTCTCTATGAGAAACTAGACTCAAATATCTTTAGTCCTATATTTTTTTCATCCTCTAATTCGATTTCCACAATTTATGGTGATTTTTCAAAGTTAGAGTATTGCTGCTGTCCAAACAGTAAGCAATTTCGGCTTTTTGCCGAATCCCTTATTTTTGTGTTTCGGGTACACACCTAGTTTTGTTTGATGCTAAAACAGTCCCCGAGCACTCCAAAGCCTATAATTGAACAAAAAACCTCATAATCAGTGTTACCTCACGATTAATCAAAATCCCGAAACCAAAATACTTACCCATAAAACGATGAACACTTACCGCAAAAACTTCAGATCGGTACGTTTACGAAAATCACAATGAGAGCCTTAATCCTCGTGAAATGCTACTGCCAACACCCCGAAATTAGACTATTGAACACAAAATATTCTTTTAAATTGATACCCAACAACTTACTGAATTTGCACAAGTGCTGCTTAACGCTACGAAATCAAGAGGAAAGAATGATTTAGGGGAACAAGGGAATTTCGGCAGTAGAGGAAAGAAAAGAAAAGATAATCGAGTAAGAAGCAAGGAAGATAAAAATTTGATAAATATGGGGGAGAGAAAACGTCAGAAAGAAGGAGAGAAAAACGACTCTTTTTTTTTGAAATAGGAAAAAGTTATCAGATTTTGGATATTCTCCTCCATAATCCCCTAATTCACTCCTAAAATCGCTCCCTCACTTCCCACTACACATCCACCACTCAGAAACCCGTTCAGCACAACTCTTGCTGAAATTAGGAGCAAAAATACAACCTTTGCCATCCTAAAGATTCGAACCAATGACCTCCCTCACACCAACACTCCACTTATCCACTAGACCAATAGGCGGCCCATTCTGTTAATTATTTGCCAACTTTTACTTAAAAGTCTACTGACTAAAAATAGGGCTTATTCATAAAAATACCAAAATTTTCCCAAGTCTTGGCTTGAACTTGGGACCTCCCAAATACTCCCAGAACACATAACCACTAAAGCTGACAGATGTTTGTGTCACACATTCACAATACCCAAAATTAAAATATTCGGGCTTTATAATTCTACCCCTCTAAAGAAAATTTTGACTTCGAAATTTACCTGATTAGAACTGATGAGGACACTGCTGACACTCGCATCCTCAGGCTCCCATGTGGCCTCTTTAGTGTTATGATTACGCCATAGAACCTTTACCAGTCGAATGGATTTCCTTCTCAGAATCTTAAAGTCGTGATCCAGAATCTGAACTGGCTCCTCCTCAAAGGTCAAATCTGGCCTAACCTCGATCTTTTCAATAGGAACAATATACATGGGATCAAAGCGGTACCGCCTCAACATAGAAACGTGGAACACGTCGTGAATCCGATTCAATTTCGGTGGTAACTCCAACTGGTAGGCAATCGGTCTCACACGTTTCAGTATGCGGTAAGGCCCAATAAACTTAAGGCTCAACTTACCCTTACGACCAAACCTCAATAACTTCTTCCATGGCGAGTCCTTGAGAAAACTGAAATCCCCCACAGAATACTCAATCTTTCGACGCTTCAGATCGGCGTAGGGCTTCTGCCTATCAGATGCCTCTTTCAATCTGTCCTAACCAGTATAACTTTATCATTAGTATCAAAAACTAGTTCAGGGCCCAGAACACGTCGCTTGCCCAACTCAGTCCAACATGAAGGTGTGCGACACCTACGACCATATAAAGCCTCGTAAGGTGCCTTTTGAATGCTAGACTGATAGCTGTTATTATAAGCAAAATTTGGTAGTGGAAAATAATCCTCCCAACTGCCTCGAAAATCAATCACACAACTTCTCAACATAACCTCCAGTATCTAAATCACCCTCTCTGACTGACCGTTAGTCTGAGGATGGAACGCAGTACTGAAGTCCAATCTTGTACCCAGAGCTTCATGTAAGTTCCTCCAAAATCGAAATGCGAAACGGGGATTCCTATCAGAGGTGATCGAAACTGGTACTCCATGCAGTCTCATTATCTCAAAAATATAAAGCTTCGCAAGCTTGTGCAGAGAATAATTAGTACACACCGGTATAGATTGGGCAGACTTCGTCAATCGATCCACGATGACCCATATTGAGTCCTTCTTAGTGATTGTTAGAGGCAACCCATTAACGAAATCCATAGTTAAGCGCTCCCATTTCCAAAGAGAATCTTATCCGGTTGCAGCAAACCCGAAGGTAACTGATGCTCAGCCTTATCCTGCTGGCAAGTCAGACGTCTGCCCACAAAATCAGTAACCTTACGTTTCAACCCTGGCTACCAATATAACTCACGAAGGTCTCGGTACATCTTATTTCTGCCAGGATGCATAGCATAAGAGCTACTATGCGCCTCTCGCAGTATAGACTGCCTCAATTCAGTATATTTCGATACACAGATTCTCTCATGAAAATAGACTACCCCTTCACTATTTAGTCCAAAATCCTTGGTATTCCTACTCTCAACCTATCAGAAACAAAGTCCCAACGACTCATCCTCTTTCTGCTTACCTTTAATCTGCTCTATCCACGTCGGTTTAACTTGTAATTCGTCCAACAGACTACCATCATCAAATAAACTTAGGCGAACAAATATTGCCTTCAAATTAGTCATAGCCTTATGGCTCAGTGCACCAACCACCACATTGGCCTTACCAAGGTGGTACGCAATGGTGCAGTCATAGTCTTTAAGCAGCTCAATCCTTCTGTGTTACCTAAGATTAAGCTCCTTCTGAGTGAGGAGATACTTAAGGCTCTTATGATCAGTGTAGATGATACACTTCTTACCATACAAATAATGCCTCCAGATTTTCAGTGCGAATACCACAGCGGCCAACTCCAAGTCATGCGTCAGATAATTCGCCTCATAGGTCTTAAGCTGACGAGATGTATAGGCTACTACCTTACCATCCTGCATCAACACACATCCCAAACAGACATGTGATGTATCATTATAAACAGTAAACTCCTTTCCAGCTCATTTGTATCGAGCAGGGGCATCGGTCGATCAGATCTTAAGCTTCTCAAAGCTCTCTTGCTGTGCATCAGTCCAGTTAAACAGCACACCTTTACGTAGTAGCTTAGTCAAGGGTGTTGCAATCAATGAAAAACCCTCTACAAATCATTGACACTATACCGCCAGTCTCAGAAAACTGCGGATCTCAGACACGTTCCTAGGCTGCTTTCACTCCAACACAGCCTCAATCTTTCGAGGATCAACTTGAATCTCCTCAGTCGAAACTACATGACCAAGAAATGTCTCCTCACGTAGCCAGAACTCGCACTTACTAAACTTAACATAGAGCTGTTTTCCCCCAAAGTTTGAAGAACGACTTGAAGGTGCTCATCATGCTCATCCTCAGTCCTCGAGTAAACCAGTATGTCGTCGATGAATACCACCACAAACTGATCCAAATAAGGCTGGAACACTCAATTCATTAAATCTATGATAGCTACCGATGCATTAGCCATTCCGAATGGCATCACTAGGAACTCGTAGTGACCATAACGAATCCAAAATGTCGTCTTTTGAACATCAGCCTCCTTAACCCTTAATTAATGATATCCAGATCGAAGGTCAATCATAGAGAAAATCAAAGCTCCTCGGAACTGGTCAAACAGATCATCTTTTCTCGATAGGGGGTACTTATTCTTAATGGTCAATTTATTTAGCTGCCTATAATTGATGCACATACGCATGGATCTATATTTTTTCTTTACAAACAGAACTGGTGCTCCCCACGGAGACACACTAGGGTGATGAACCCACGATCTAAAAGCTTTTGAATCTAAGCCTTAAGCTTCACAAGCTCATTCGGTGCCATTCTCTAGGGAGTGATGGACACCAGAGCTATACCAGGAAGGAGCTCTATCCTAAACTCCACTTCACGATTCGGAGGTAAACCCGATAGCTCATCATGAAAGACGTTTGGAACATCCTTTTACCATATCTTATATCCTTAACTTTAGAATCCCTAGAATTCGAAACACTTACATAGGCCAAGAATGCCTCACATCCCTTACGAACCAACTTTTTTGCCACTAGTGTAGAGGTCACATTAGATAACCAGTTTCGACGTTCTTCGATCATGACTACCTCCATATCCTCCTCGGTGATTTTCACCTTCTCGACCAGGACAGGAAGATCTCGCTCCCTCTGCGGGGCTATCAGAACTCTCAAATTATCTCTGAAGCCATCCTCAAAGTGGACACATCACTCATACTCAGATGCCACCATACCTTGCGCATAGCAGCTCAGTCTCAGAAACTCAACCTCGTAGTCGGCCACTGACCGATCCCCTTGTGTAAGATTTAAAAACTCTCTACTACGTGCATCCACATAACTAGCTCCGACATATTTTCCCTAGAAGGTGGTCTTAAAGAACTCCCAAGTCAGACGTTCGGGCTGAGTGCCCTCCTTAACGGTCAGCCACTACTAATGAGTCTCATCTCGCAGCAACGAGACTACACCCTTTAATTTCTGCTTAGGGGTGCAATCTAGATCATCTATGATCCTCTCCGTGGCCTCAATCCAGTACTCGGCCACACTAGGGGTGACCCTAGTGACACCCCTAAAGAGCTCAGCTCCATTAGACCGGAGTCGTTCTGTAACCGACCCTCGGCCCCTAAAATCTAGTATTGGGCCCAACGACCCTCTCCAAAATCTTTAGCATAGCTTGGGACAATGCATCATCCCCAACCATGCGATATTGAGAACCAGTCTCAGTAGCGGGAGACACTAGCACCTCACTCGTATCCAAATTTGGCAGACTGCCCGATGACGAGGACTCAGCTCGAGCCCCTCTACAGCCTTTACCTTGGCCTCTAGTACCCCGTCAGCGAGTACTTCTGGTGCTCATTGTCTAATTTCATTTTATCGGTATTAAAAGTTTTATGCATTAGTTTACAGTTTCAGTGTTTATTAACAGAAATTTTATGAAAACAGTATCAGAAGTGTAAAGTTTGTTTCATCCATCGCAGTGTCAATCAATGTCTATCACTTTTACAACAGTCTCAGTATACACTATTTTAAGTGTTTTCAGTATAGTCTATCTATAGTTGTCTCAGTATATACTACCTATAGCACTTTCATGATATACTATCAAAGAAAGTTTCAGTTTCAGCTGAAACAATTCACAGTTTCAGAAAATTTACTGGATCGACGCCGGAGACTCGATGCACCACACTTTCAGTAAAAAATTTAGAAATCAGTTCTCAGAAATCACGTCTTAAAAACCCACATCCACAGTCGAGTTTTGCAACCTAACTCTGATACCACTTAATGTAACACCCCAAACCCAGCCTAGACGTTATGGCCGAATTTGACGATGTCACATGGTAGTGCTTTTCGAAAAATATGTCGTCGCTAAATCCTCTTTTCTATTTAACCATTTTTTTATTATCTTATGTTAACTTCAAATCGTGTCGTTCATTTTCAAAACATTATTCATTTACAAATCATTATTCAATTTCAAAACATTTTTTTATTTTTATTGCGGAAGCTTTTAAATAGTTTGCTTATTCATGGTATTCTTTATAAAACATTAATTTCAATTGAAAACCCGAGTTTTACCTAACACTAGTAGATTTAAATCATAAAACCGTATAAAATCCAAATTTTAAATCATAATTCATAAAGGCCATAATTACAGCAAAATACTCCCAATAAAAGTAAAATCATAAATAGGTAATAAATAGTGTAAAAGAAGTTGTGTGGCCACCACTAAGTCCTTTGCCACACTGATCCGCCTATATCTGGGGATTACCTATACAGATTAAACAGAAGGGGTGAGTTTACGTAAACTCAGTGTGTAATCCCCATACAAATGAATGGACAATAAACAGATAATCACAGTCTGGGCTTAAGCCTTTTTCAGTATCAGTATTAGTCCAGTTTGGGTCCTGGCACATCTCAGTACAAAAACAGTCATGCAGTAGGGCCTTAGCCCATCACAATATCAGTTGCACTAACAGATATGTAGTTACAAAAATCCTACCAATCCAGCCTCTACACACCATCTCCATCCAACCCTACACTCCATGTGGGATATAATCAACCCACCCATCCCTACACTCCAAGTAGTACTGAATGCGACACTAGACAGTAGTTTGCAGCTGAGCTACCAGTAAATTAGGCTCAAGGCCTTTCAGTACACTTCCTCCGAACATTATAATCCCCCAACCCAATGTAATGTAATATACAGATATGGCATGTTATAACATAATATCATGTATGTAAACAGGGCATACAATATCAAATCAGTAGGACATCATCAGGCATAATCATATCAGTCATACAGTCATTCCAATAATTAGGGGTCTAGGTAAACTTACCAAACCCACAGTAGGTTCACAATCGTCTTGGGCGGCCTATGCAACCTTATCAATCAAACAGTAAAAATGGGCCTAAAAGCCCATGACGTTCTCCCATGTGGGCCCACATGACCCAAATTGGCCTTGGCCTCGTGATCCATATGTGTTTCCACTATTTACTTATATGATCCTTCAAAGCTGTCTACTTGAGTCACTATTACTAAATTATTTGTATCTTAAGCTACAGAATTTTAAATTTTCCCTGAAACCAGACTCACATATCTTCTTACCATAAAATTTTTAGATTTATCGGTTTATCGAATCAATATAGTTTATTCTTTAAAATTTCTCTTGTTCTGCTATCTGACAGTTTTGACTTTTATGTACTAAAAATTAATTATCTTCTCGTACAAAATTCAGATGATTTTTCTATTTGTTTCTTTTAAAGTAGACTCATTCAATATTTTAAACATATAAATTCTAACCAATAATTATTTTTATATAATTTTTAATAATTTTCCAAATTTAGGACAGGGGATTCTGAAATCATTCTGACCCTGTCTCACTAAAATTCAAACATCTCATAATATGAAATTCTTTTGCTTATTTCGTTTCTTCTATGAGAAGCTAAACTCAAATATATTTAACCCCATATTTTTTTCAACATCTAATTCGATTTCCACAATTTATGGTGATTTTTCAAATCTAGCCTATTGTTGCTGTCCAAACAGCAAGCAATTTCAGCTTTTCGCCGAATCCCTTATTTTTGTGTTTCGGGTACACACTTGGTTTTGTTTGATGCTAAAACAGTGCTCGAGCACTCCAAAGCCTATAATTGAACAAATAACATCATAATCAGTCTTACCTCATGATTAATCAAAATCCTAAAACCAAAATACTTACCCATAAAACGATGAATACTTACCGCAAAAACTTCAAATCGGTACATTTACGAAAATCATGATGAGAGCCTTAATCCTCAAGAAATGCTGCTGCCAACACCCTAAAATTAAAATATTGAACACAAAATAATCTCTTAAAATGATACCCAACAGCTTACTAAATTTGCACAAGTGCTGCTTAACGCTACGAAATCAAGAGAAAAGAATGATTTAGGGGGAATAAGGGAATTTTGGCAGTAGAGAAAAGAAAAGAAAATATAATCGAGTAAGAAGGAAGGAAGAAAAAAATTTGGTAGAGATGGGGGAGAGAAAATGTCAGAAAGATGAAGAGAAAAACGACTCTCTTTTTTTCGAAAAAGGAAAAAGTTATCAGATTTTGGATATTCTCCCCCATAATCCCCTAATTTGCTCCTAAAATCGCTCACTCACTTCCCACTACACATCCACCACTTAGAAACCTAGTTTAGCACAACTATTGCCGAAATTAGGAGCAAAAATACAACCTTTGCCATCCCAAAGATTCTAACCCATGACCTCCCTCACACCAATACTCCACTTATCCACCAAACCAGCAAGCTCATTCTGTTAATTATTTGCCAACTTTTACTTAAAAGCCTACTAACCAAAGATAGGGCTTATTCATAAAAATACCAAAATTGGCCCAAGTCCTAACCTGAACTTGGGACCTCCCAAACACTCTTAGAACATATAACTACTAATGCTAACAGATGTTTGTGTCACACATTCACAATACCCAAAATTAAAATTTTGGGGCATTACATAAGGGGTTTAGCAAGAGGAGTTCATGGTCCCAATTTGTATATACCCAAGGAGTTCGAATGTAGGGGCCACAAATTCTAGCAGACAGACCAAAACAATACACGTGTCTACCATATATAGAGCCTACTAAGAATGTCAATTCCATGAACGATAACCATGTAGACAAATATTTGATTGTCCCCTTCAATGAGACGCAACAGAAAATTACTCAACACTCTTCCTACTGGTGGACCTTCTTTAGCTAATGGGTTCTTTGTTGATTCAGTGACTCGTGAGCGGGGAGAATGCAATAATATGACTGCTAGTAGAGTTCCAAGGCATGCATCTATAAAATGGAAAGAAAAACTAGAAGAAGAAGACTCGATAGGGTTTGAGTTTACATTTGGTGATACCCAATATTTTATGGTTTTCAAAGGTTGGTGTGATATCTAAAGGTGTTCATGGGTCGGGTTAAGCCGGAGCATGATATTAATATATTTTATGCTTGTCTAAGCTCGATCCAACCTGAAATATAGGTTTAAGATTTTGCCTAAGCCCGTTCATATTTGCAAGAGATTGGCCCAAGCTTATTTTAGGTCCGCCCATAAAATTTTTAATTTTTTGAAAAAATATTTATACTATTTTAATTTAATATTTTTTATTTATTGAACTTTTTTCTATAGTCATCTTAACATTATTTTAATATTTACGTTAGAGTAGTATTATATATTTAGTATAGGTTTATTTTTTTAATGTGTTGTAAATTACATAATATATAAAAATAACATAATATAAAGTATTATAAACTTAAAAATGAGGCGGGACGGGCTCGGGCTTGAATGAGCCTGGCCTATATTTTAAATGGGCCTATATTTTTTGCCCAAGCCCATTTTTCGGGCCTAATATTTTTACCCAAACCCTCCCAAATTTCGGGCGGATAGCCCAGGCTATGAACAGTAGGGGTGTGCATAATTGGGTAAAACCGAAAAATTGGTTAACAAATCAATTCGATTAATCGGTCGATTAACCAATTTTTCGATCGAGGTCGATTAATTTTTTATGGTTTTTGGTTAATGGTTAATTCGATTTCGAAACCGGTTGGTTAGCAAGAAAATTTTGATTAACGAAAAAATTAATAAATAAAATTATCCAACCCACCCAAACTCAATTACCCAACCCAATTACCCAACCCAATAAAACTAAAACTAAAACTAAAGTTTACCCAATTACCCAATCCAATAAAACTAAAACTAAAAGACAACCCAATTTACTAAAGTCTAAAACCCAATTTACTTTAATAATTTATAAATTTTTTAAATTTTAAAAATAAAAAATAAAAAAATTCGGGTAATTCGGGTATTTTTCGGTAATTCGGTTAATTCGGTTAATTCGGGTAATTCGGGTAATTCGGGTAATTCGGGTAATTTTTAACCAAAAATAAAAAATACATAATTTTCGGTTAATTCGGTTAACCGACCTTATTAACCGAAAAAATTTCGGTTCGGTTAATTTTAAAAAAAAATCGGTTCGGTTAACGGTTAAAATTTTTGGAAGGTCGGTTAATTCGGTTATAGTAATTTCGGGTTGGTTAACCGGTCGATTAACCGAATGAACACCCCTAATGAACAGGTCTAGTGATAACACTAAAAATTTCATGTCAACTAAGAGACAAAATGAAACATATCTCAAAGGTGAAGCTTCACATGTTGGAGATAATGGGGGAACTATCGATTTAGAGCTCTTTTCTACAAACCCATTTTTTTATAATGATCCATATCCCTTAATGAATGAGAAACTATCTTTTTGAAACTGAGATAGCACAAGGTCGACCCCAAAGAAGAATGTGCAACTAAAATACTAAAAATAAATACATGCACAAGAAAGTTTACTAGGTTACTAAAGTCACTAATTAGTATGATAAAAAAAAGAGAGTGAATTTCTAAACATTCCTAAATAAAAAGATTAAAATGAAAGTATTCAACTTATGAATTTAACAATTGAAAAGCAATACTAATTGGATGATTTCCATGCTAGCAATGAACTTAGGCTTAGGGAACCTTAATTTCTAATTTCTCTCGTCTAGTTAAATCTCACCTCTCGGTCTTAATTTAATCCAAACAAGAAATCTAACCAAATTATCCTCTTAGCTTTATTTGATTAAATTGAACTAAATGAATTGTTACTCGATAGGGTCTCCTCTCGGTTTTACCTATCTAGATTTTATTCAATTCAGAGGTGTCAATTCTAAGTTTACTATCTTATTCAATTTAGTTCAAATTTTGCAATTTAGTCCCTTGTAACGACCTAATTTTGGTTGGTGTTCAAAAAAAGCGATTTCGGAAAGATAATTCTGTAAACTGAGTCAGTGAAATTGTGAATAAAAGGATTTACGTATTTAGTATCAAAATATATTAGAGGACGATCAAGTAATTAAATCAAGAAAATCATTAATTATAGCCTAGGGACTAAATTGTGAAAGTGAAATCATTATCGAATTTTAAATTTAAAAATGCATGGGGACTTGAATAGCAATTAATCAAGGGACTTCATGGTTATTTAACCATTTATGCAATATGTATAGTGGAAT
Source organism: Gossypium raimondii (assembly GCF_025698545.1). Lineage (NCBI taxonomy): Eukaryota > Viridiplantae > Streptophyta > Magnoliopsida > Malvales > Malvaceae > Gossypium > Gossypium raimondii. The sequence continues at coordinate 42,252,940 of NC_068569.1, read as the reverse complement.
GTGATGTTCATCCACCCACATGTAATTAATAAAGGTTAATTAATAGATTAAACATGTTTAATACTTAAAAATCTAAGTTAATTAATTATATATTTAATTAAGTATATAGAGCAAATTTGAGTGGAAAGATGAAAACATTCATCTTTCCTTCCTTCTCGTTGTCGTCCAAAGGTGATACGAGCAGCTTGATTCAATTTAAAGGCCATAATAGAAATGAGCTTAGTTTCCCTCAAGGCCCAAACACGAGATCCAAATCGAAGTAGCTAAAGTCAAAACTCAACTTATTCGTTCAAGAATTTATCATAAAAAATTTGAGAAGAAGAGTTGAAGCTTCAAGAAGATGGATTTTGGAGTTCAATGTGGAGCGATGAAGAATTAGAAGAGACTAATTTTGTTTGTGGGCCTAAACTCTCAATCTATTATGACAAGCCCATGTGGAAGATGTTAATAAGATTAGGTGTTTCATATTGGGTTTGGGTTTTAGGCTTAATTTTTATTATAGATGAGCTAGCCTATATAAAGGCCTTGCATTGTACACAGAGAAGGAATTCATTATTATTCAACAACTTCTCTTTTGAGTTAATAAATTCTCTTTGAGTTTTTCTTTGAAGAATTTCTCTTGAGTTTTCTTTTAAAAGATTTTTAATAATCTTTTCAGATTGTGGAGATCATATTCAAACTTCTTCTTGCCAAGTTTTCTTCCTCTAAAGAGAAATTAGAGCCGTTTGAAGGGGGTTGTGGATTCTTCTTGTTTCTAAGGCTTCTTAGGACTTTTACATGCAACGTTCTATCTTTTCCATCTATCTTCTTTATTTTCTTCTTTATGCTTCTAATCATTGATTTATTGTTCTATTTTATTTATCTTAGGTATTTATTTTAAATGTTTTATCTGATTTGGATTTGATTGGTTTCAGGTTGTGTCAAAATTCAAGTTTATTTCCGAACGTCTAGAGCCCTAAGTCAAATCTGTGACTTGGATAAACTTTACAATCCTCTTCCGCACAATTACGCAGTCATCCATATCATTTGGTATCAATTTCTTGGGTGTTTTAGGTATTATTTGTGTTTTTATAAACATATTTCTAGCAAATAGCCTCAAAACAAATTTTTTTACCCAAAAAATTTTCGGAAAAAAAAATATTTCAATGGGTAAACATTTTTCAAACAATCTAAAATCTTACATATTGATTCTTGGAACTCTTTTAGAATATAAAAAGATATTTCCCACAAAAAAGTGATCAAAAAGGTGCAAAAATAGAAAAATAAAAAAAAAGAAAAAAATTACAAAAATATTTTGTCGGTTGAATTTTGTGTCGAACCTTTAGAAATTAGATCTACATTATTTGAGGAGGCTCTAGTTTAAATTTCGTGACTTTTGGAAATTGGGAACACCTTGAACGAATTTTGTCAAGTTGATTTGTAATTTTTTGGGTTTTCGAGTTTCATGGATTTTGATTGACTTTTCATTTGTTTTTACTTTTTATTTTTCCTTTACTGTAACACCCCAAACTCGACCTAGACGTTATGGCTGAATCTAGGACTATTATGAGGAAGGATTTTGAGATCAATCTTATTATGTTAAATTTCTCGCGTTTAATTGTTATTGAAAAGAATCCATATGTTTACGAAACATATTATTATTTTCGTTAAGGAAAACATTGTTAATTTGCTCTATCAGAAAACTTATTTTACAGCGGAAGTTTGATATTGTTAAAGTTGAAAACCGAGTTTGTGTTTTCAAAAAAACATTTGTTTGCGTAAAACCGTGGTTTTGTCAAACATTACAGTATAAAAGTCAAAAACACATCCAAAACAAAAATTAAAACAAACAGTCTAGAGAGTCCCAAAATTACAAAACTTTCGAAAAAAATCCAGATTTTTCAAAAAAGTCGTTAATCAAACTGAGACTCCGTTGCACTAACCCGTCTATGTCTAAGGATTACGTGAACAGAACAGACAATAGATGTGAGTTTTCATAAACTCAGTATGTAACTCAACGGAAACATACATGCATCAAAGTCAAAATTTTAGTTTATCAGAACAGAAGCGGACATAAGTCCTTATCAGAATCAGATTATAAAACATACATATCAGTTTTCCTAAACTCAAATTAGTCAATGAGAATGGCAGATCTCATGCATTAGGATTTTTTTTGCCCTTACCAACCCTACGAAAGGCCCACAGTCGATTAGAACGACATGTTCAACCCTATGGAAAATTTCAAAATTTTGGGCCGCCCAAATTGGCCTTGCCTGTGTGGCCCATACGGCCTGGCCCACAGCCCATATGCCCAAACCGGCCTAGCCCATGTAACTCAACGGCCACACACTCGCCCGTCGCACACGGTCGGGCACACACCCGTGTGGCGTCGACAGGCCACTTTTTTGGCTTTCGTTGAACCTCGTTTTCTCGTGTTCTTGTTACACACCTGATTCGTTTTTATGCCATAGCAATCCCGAGACCTTCGAAACCCTAAAATAGTGTACCGAATGACATTTAAGCAATTTAATTCATGAATTCAACAACAAAAATCCGACAATACACCCAACTTACTGCCGATGAAAACTTCCGCTGACATCGTTTAGACAGTTGGAGCGAAAATCACTATTCATAACCTTCTTCTACACAACAACGGTCATAGAACAAACAGACTCCCCAAATATACAATTACGCTAAAACGGAAAGAATAAAACGACCTTACAGAAGTCAAAAACTACAACAAGCGAATCCCCACTTACCTTAAGCACATGAGGAGCACCGAAATTCCAAAAGTAATTATAAGAATAATTGATTGATGAACGGAGTAAGGGAACGAACAAAAGAAAACGCAAGGAAAAGAAGAGGGAGAGGAAACTAACGCTTACACAGGAATTTGAACATGAGACCTCAGGGCAAGTTAACACTTTAGCACTGGAACCAGCAAGCTCATTCTAATATGAGTTTACCAAAAATAAAATATAAGCCAAACCACCAAGGTCAAGGCTAGGATAAAACATAACATATTTTCAAAAAGTGGGACTTGAACCCAAGACCTCAAACACATGTCCAAAACACTTAGCCACTGAAGCAAATACTCACTTGTGACAGATTTCACAAAAACCAAAGTTAAATTAATCAGGGTGTTACAACTCTACCCCCTAAAAGAAATTTCAGCCTCAAAATTTACCTCATCCGAACAAATGAGGATACTACTAACGTATCGAATCCTCAAGTTCCCATGTGGCTTCCTCAGTCTCATGATTCCACCGTAGAACCTTAACCAATTAAATAGGCTTCCTCCTCAGAATCTTTACATTGCGCTCCAAGATCTGAACTGGCTCCTCCTCTAATGTCAAATATGGTCTAACCTCGATCTCCTCAACAGAAACAACGTGAGATGGGTCAACCTAATATTTCCTTAACATAGAGACGTGAAATACGTCATGGATACAGTCTAACTCTAGAGGTAACTCCAATTGATAAGTGATTGGTCCCACACGCTTCAAAACCTAATATGGCCCAATGAATCTAGGGCTCAACTTGCCCTTACATCCAAATCGCATAACCTTCTTCCACGGAGATACCTTAAGAAAGACAAAGTCACCCACGGAGTACTCGATATCCCTCCTTTTCAGATCCACATAGGGCTTTTGTCTATTAGAAGCTGCCTTAAGATGATCTCGAATTAATCTGAATTTGTCCTCAGTCTCGAAAACCAACTCCGGACCCAAAACCTATTGTTCACCCAACTCGGTCCAACATAGCTGAGTACAACACTTACGACCATACAGAGTCTCATAAGGTGCCATCTGGATGCTAGACTGGAAACTGTTGTTGTAGGCAAACTCAGCTAAAGGCAGAAAATCCTCCCAGCTCCCTCAAATATCAATCACACAACTCCAAAGCATATCCTCCAGTATCTGAATCACCTTCTTTGATTGGCCGTCGATCTGAGGATAGAATGTAGTACTAAAGTCTAACCTCGAATCCCAAGCTTCATGAAGTTTCTTTCAAAATTGTGAAGTGAAGCGAGGATCCCTATCAGAAATTATTGAAACTGGAACCCCGTGAAGTCTCACAATCTCAGAAATGTAGAGCTTGGCCAACTTCTGCAGAGAATAATCTGTTTGAACCGGAATGAAATGTGCGGACTTGGTCAAATGATCTACGATAACTCATACAAAATCCTTCTTTGTAGGTGTTAAAGGTAACCCACTAACAAAATCCATCGTCACACGTTCCCATTTCCATAAGGGAATCTTAACTGGTTGAAGCAAACCCGAAGGCAACTGGGGCTCAGCCTAACTTGCTGGCACATCAGACAACGAGCAACGAAATTTGTTACCTCTTGTTTCAAACCCAGCCAGCAGTACAGTTCACGGAGATCCCGATACATCTTATTTCCATCGGGATGTATAGCATAAGGAATACTATGCACTTTCCTCAAAATCAACTGTCTCAAATTAAAGTCGTTCAGTACACAAACCCGTCCTCGGAAACACAGAACCCTATTACTATTTAGCCCAAAATCAGACATACTTCCACCTCAACTTGACGGAAACGTAGAACCAGAGAATCATCCCCCAACTGCTTATCTCGAATCTGATCAATCCAACTCGGCTTAACTTGCAACTCGGCTAACAGACTCCAATCCTGAAATAGACTTAGGCGAGCAAACATTGCCCTCAAATCAGACATTGCTCTACGACTAAGGGCATCGACCACCACATTGGCCTTACTAGGATGATACTCTATCATGCAGTCGTAATCCTCGAGTAGCTCAATCCATCTACCATGCGTAAGGTTCAACTCCTTCTGAGCCAAGAGGTACTTGAGGCTCTTATGATCGGTGTAGATGATACACCTCTCACCATACAAATAGTGCCTCCAGATCTTTAATGCAAAAACCAGGGCTGCCAACTCGAGATCGTGTGTCGGGTATTTCCCCTCGTGTGACTTAAGCTATCAGGACGCATAAGCTACAACCTTACCATCTTGCACCAACACACACCCTAATCCGACGTGTGACGCATCACTATAAACTAAAAACTCCTTACCAGATTCAGGCTATACCAGAACAGGAGCCTAAGTCAGAACAGACTTGAGCTTTTCAAAGCTCGATTGTTGCGCATCAGTCCAGACAAAATGAACATTCTTACATAGAAGCTTAGTAATAAGAGTTGCAATCAAAGAGAGCCCCTCAACAAATCACCGATAATAACCACAAGACCCAGAAAACTGCGGATCTCAGAAACATTCTTAGGCTATTTACAATCAAGTACAGCCTCAATCTTCTTAGGGTCCACTCGGATCCCCTCAGTAGAAACGAAGTGCCCCAAGAATGTTTCTTCCTACAACCAGAACTCACACTTGCTCAACTTAGTGTAGAGTTGTTTCTCACCCAGTATCTGAAGCACTACTCTAAGATGCTCTTCATGTTCATCCTCGATCTTAGAGTACACTATAATATCGTCGATAAAAACTACGATGAACTAAACCAAATACGGCTGGAAAACTAGGTTCATCAGATCCACGAATGCATCTAGAGCATTCGTCAAACCAAAGGGCATGACTAGGAACTCGTAGTATTCATAACGAGTCTAAAAGCCGTCTCAGAGATACCAGCTTCCTTAACCTTAAGCTGATGATACCCAGAAAGGAGATCTATCTTAGAGAATACTAAAGCCTCATGAAACTGATCAAACAAATCGTCGATCCTAGGAAGTGGGTACTTATTCTTCATAGTTAACTTATTCTTCTCACATTCTCGTGGTACCGTCCTTTTTCTTCACAAACAAAACTGGTGCCCTCAATGGAGACACACTAGGACAGATGAATCAACGATCTAGAAGTTCATGAAGCTGAGCCTTTAGCTCTGTAAACTCTTTCGGTGCCATCCTATATGGAGTAATGGACACCGAAGCTGTACCCAGTAGAAGATCAATGCCAAACTCAACTTATAGATTCGGAGGTAAACCCAATAACTCATCAGGAAATACATCCAGATATTCCCTTATTGTTCTGATGTTTCCGACAAAGATCCCTTAGAAACTGAAACACTTACGAAAGCCAAATATTCTTCACACCCTTTCTAAACTAGTTTTTCGACCACTAGAGCGAATATCACATTGGATAAACAATCCCGACACCCACCAATCACCATAACTTCCACATCACTCTCGATTCTCAGAACGATCCTCTTAGTCGTGTAATCCAAACTGACTCGGTGCTCAACTAGCCAATCCATACCTAAAATTAAATCAAACTCCCTAAACGGTAGCTCCATCAGATTTTTCGAAAACATAACTCCTTGAACTTCTCGTGGTACATTCCTATACAGTCTGTTCACCCGAATCGGCTGACCTAGCAGACTCAATACAGAAATCTCACCCGAAGTACTCTCAACCAGAATTCCCAAATTGCTAGAGACAGAACTAGCTATATAGGATTGTGTTGACCCTATATCTATCAAAGCAGTACAAGGGACATCAAAAATAAAGAACGTACCTGTAATCACATTAGAGGCATCTCCCAGTGCAGGCTACCTTGCCTCTGTCTGATTAGCACCTCTACCCGATGCTCTCTGTCCTCCGCTTAAACCATTACCACCCCTGGCCGGACCACAACCCTTAGGTGGCTGCTGTACTACCCTCTGAGGCTGAACAAAACCCAGAACTAAAGCTTTCATCTAATCAGAATGTCATGGCCACTCTCTAAAGTAATGCTCCAATGACCCACAACGTAAACAAGCCCTTAATCTTCTCTAACACTCGCTCGGGTGGCGCCTACTACAATCGCTGCATGGCTGAACCCCAGTAAGAGCAACTGGAAATCCCACTCTAAAAGGCCCATAAGATCTGGCTCGTTTCTTAGGCCTCTGAGCAGAATTAAAGGGCTCCAAATCCCTCTTATTCTTGCCTCTCTCACGGTCCCTATTCTGGCGTTCCACACACTTAACCTCCTCGGTGATCTTCACCTTGTCCATCAGAACAACCAACTCTCGCTCCCTTTGCGAAGCAATCAAGACTCTTAAACTATCCCTCAGACTGTTCTCAAAGCGAATACATTTCTCATATTCTGATGCCACTATGTCTTGAGTGTAGCGGCTTAGTCTAAAAAATTTGGCCTCATACTCGGCCGCAGTCCTATCCCATTGCGTGAGATTCATGAACTCAAGTCTGCGAGTGTTCATAGAACTTGCTCCCCAATACTTCCTCTAAAAAGTAGTCTTAAAATACTCCCAACTAGTCCGATCTGGCTGAATACCCTCCTCAACCGATAACCACCACTGATATGCCTCATCGCGAATCAAAGAAATTGCACCCTTTAGTTTCAGCTTAAGAGTGCAGCCGATGTCGTTTCTTATTCTCTCGGTGGCCTCCAACCAGTATTCGGCCATAGTAGGGGAGACTCTAGTGACGCCCCTAAACAATTCAGCACCATTGGATCAGAGTCATTCAGTTACCAACCCACAACCCCCAGATCTAGAATGGGGTCCAGCGACCCTCTCCAAAACTTTCAGCATGGCTTGGGACAATGTGTTGTCCCCAGCCAAGCGGCTTTGAGACCTACTCTTGGTTGTAGGTGAAATTGGTGTCTCGCTTGTATCCAAATTTGGCATACTACCCAAAGAGGAAGACTCAACTCGAGTCTCCCTATGGTGCCCACCGCGCCCACGAATACCACGACCGCAAGTTCCACGAGTACTCATTTTTTAAAAATTTTATCTACATTTTGAAATTTTATGCATCAATTTCAGTGTTTATTAGCAAATATTTTATGCTTCAAATGTTTATCAGAAGTTCAGAAATCTTTCAAAAATCACAATTTCTAGCTAACTCAGTATAGTTTCAGATAGTCCTAACTACAGTATTTCTAAGTCCGAAAGTACAGACAGGATCGGCGTCGGATGCTTGGTGTACCACATACTTTACTCATAAAAACAAACTTATTTACAAACCGTTTCTTTTTCAAATTCAATTTTGAACCCAAAATTCACAGCTCGAGTTTTGCAACCTGGCTCTAATACCACTAAATGTAACACCCCAAACCTGGCCTAAACTTTATCATCGACTTTAGGATTGTTATGAGGAAGGGTTTTGAAATCATTCTTATTATGTTAAATTTCTCGCGTTTAACTGTTACTGAAAACTCAAATCCTACCCCCATCCTCTACACACCATCTCTGACCATCCCAACACACCATGTGGGGTATAAAACACTCACCCAACCCTACACACCACATAATGTTTGTACAACACTTATCAGAATAATTTGCAGTTGTGCTGCTAGAATAAAGGCAAATTATCGCCTCACAGAACACTTCCTCCAACAAACAAAACCCACTCAATATACAGATACAGAATACAAATATATAGAATAACAGATTTAACATGACTCGCATGCTCGTATACAGATATCATACATGCTTATACAACAAAATCAGACATACTATCAGTTTTCCTAAACTCAGATTAGTCCATCAAAATAACAGATCTCATGCACTAGGGTTTGTTTTGCCCTTACCGACCCTACAGAAGGCCCACAGTCGATCGGAACAAAATGTGCGACCTTAGGGAAAATTCTATAAATTTGGGCCCACACGCCCAAATTGGCCTTGCCCGTGTGGCCCACATGGCCTGGCCCAAGGCTCACACACCCATGTGGAATGCCTGTGTGGGCACACATTCACCCGTCACACGATAGGGCACACGCCCGTGTGACGTTGATACACCACTTTTTTGGCTTTCATCCAAACTTGTTTTCTCATGTTTTCGTTACACACCTAGTTCATTTTTGATGCCATAGTAATCTTGAGACCTCTGAAACCCTAAAATAGTATACCAAATGCCATTTTAGCAATTTAATTCACAAATTCAACAACAAAAATCCGACAATGCCCCCAACTTACAACCGACAAAAACTTTCGCTAACACAGTTTAAACAGTTGGAGCGAAACTCACTGTTCACAACCTTTTCATAAAGAACAACGGTCGCAGAACAATCAACTCCCCGACTATACTATTACACTAAAACGAAAAGAATAAAACGACCTTACAGAAGTCGAAAACTACAACAAGCGAAGCCCCACTTACCTTAACCACATGAGGAGCATCGAAATTCCAAAAGCAATGATAAGAATAATTGATCGATGAACGGAGTAGCGGAACGAACAAAAGAAAAGACAAGAAAAGGAAGAGGGAGAGGAGAAAATATTTGAGAGAAGAAAAATAAAATTAAAATCCCACAATATCTCAACCACCCATATCCTACTAACTAATTGACCCACTAACTCTCAACTACCTCAGAATTTCACTTTGATCGAACCTCTATCACACAACCGAAGTAAAAATTATCATTCACGCTTACACAGGGATTCGAACATGAGACCTCAGGGAAAGCTAACACTTTACCACTCGAACCAACAGATTCATTTTGATATAAGTTTACAAAAAATTAAAATATAAGCAAAACCACCAAGGTCAAGGCTAGGATAAAAAATAAAATATTTTCAAAAAGTGGGACTTGAACCCAAGACCTCAAACACACGTCCAGAATACTTAGCCACTGATACAAATACTCACTTGTGACAAATTTCACAAAAAACAAAGTTAAATTAATCAGGGCGTTACATTTACACATTTTAATTCTTTATTATTTCTTGTGCTCGTAGTTTAAAGCACGTTGCACATTCCTTCCTCCATGCAACACAATTATTTGGTGTCTGGCCGATTTTGGACTCCTACTACTACTAGGTTTGCTTTATTACTTTGATTTTAATACATTCTGAATTGATATAAACACTTTTAAAAGACTCACAAGATTAATTCTTACCTCATTGAGAATTTAATTTTATTCCTGAGTGCGTAAAGTAAGGTTTGCTTAAATTTTATTTTGAGTGTTGTGTTTTTTTAGGCTTTCATAATGGCTCATGACACTCATAACAGTAAAAACCATAATGAGACACCATCCGATGACAAAGAATAAGATGTTACATTTAAGAATATTATGGGGATGGTAAATTATTGACATCAACAATTGAACGAGGCATGTGATACATTTGAGGCCAATTTGACTAAGTGTCGAACAGAACAAAAGAGAGCATTAATCTGCTTGCTAATCAAATTCAAATGTTAACTCAAGTTGTTTCTCATTTGGAGACTTCTTTGACCAATGTCTCATGCTTGTTATAGTAATGATGATGGGGACAATGAACAACCTCGTACTCGTTCTAATACTAGTAGACGAGGATATCGTCACATTGATGAAACTTTGGGTACCCATGTTTGTGGTCAGCCTTCTGTAGCAAATAAAAAGTTCAACATTCCTCCATTCCAAGGGAAGAATGATTCAGATGCATATTGTGATTAGAAGGTTAAATTGAGATTGTATTTTGTTATTATAGATTTCTAAAAGAGGATAAAGTTCCATTGGCTACATTAGAATTTTTGGATTATACATTGAGCTGGTGGACTCAACTTGTGTCGAATTGCCAAATGTATCATGAACGAGATGTTGATTCTTGGGAACAGTTGAAACAAATAATGAGAAAATGTTTTGTCCCACTTCAATATTATAGGGATATTAAACGGAGACTTCAACGCCTTGTTCAAGGTAATCAATCTATTGATGAGTACTTTAAGGAGATAGAGATGCTTATGCAAAGAGCAAATGTGCAAGAAGATGAAGAGATTATCATGGTACGGCTTGTAGATGGCTTGAATGTTTCGATAGTCAATGCTCTTAATTTTCAAACCTACATTGATCTTGAGGAGGCGGTACAAAAGGCAATTGAGATTCAGCAGTAGTTTCAATGACGTTAATCTCGCCCATTTGGTGTATCACAATATTATAGAGGTACGAGTTCTAATTCTACTTTTAAGAATTCGAAACCTACTTATGCTACTAATAAGTTGCTGCCAAAACGTGATAGGACTAAACCTTTTGAGTGGAAAAGTGGGACTCGTACAAAACCTTCTTCTACATTTTCTAAGCAACCCATTTCTACTAATTCTTCACCAAAACAACAAAGAGCTCACGAAATTGAATGTTTTAAGTGCAAATGGCTTGGGCACTACAGTCATGATTCTGCCAACACGAGACTTTTGTTTGTAAAAAAAGATGGTCAGTATACCTCTAATTCAGACAAAAAAATCCAGATATGCCTAAATTAATTGATGATGTCGATGATAGAGGTGAGTTTTATGGTGAAGAAGATTTGGTGGAACCACCAATAGAAGGAGATGATTTACATTGTCTAGTTGTGAGGTACACCCTCAACATCCAATTGAGGGATGATCATGACCTTCAAAGGACTAATACATTCCATTCAATGTAACACCCTTAACCCATTTCTGTCACCAAAATAGGGTTACAAAGCACTACTGTTCAATCAAAACATTTAAATCTTATATCATTCAATAATTTAATCATAACATAAATCATTTATAAACATGCATACTATCCCTAAATCTATCCCTCGAGGCCCTAAAAGTAACTAAGAAACTGTTCGGGACCAATTTCAAACCATTTGGAAAGTCTAGGAAAAAGTCTTAGAAACGGTCGTGTGCCTCACGCGGTTGAGACACATGCCTGTGTCTCAGGCCATGTAACCTTCAAACTAGGGACACTCGGCCGTATCCCTGCCCGTGTCCTCACCCGTGTAACTCATTGAGTAGGGTCACACGGCTGTGCCACACACCCGTGTGCCAAGCCGTGTAACTCTCTGAGTTGCCCCACACGCCCATGTGCCAAGCCATGTGTTAGGCCATTTAACTCACTAACTTGTAACCTAAGAAAATCATCAGATGACACACGGTTATGTCGCCAGGCCGTGTGCCTCACACGGCTGAGTCACACGTCTGTGTCTCAGGCCGTGTGGACCCAAATTTACCTAAAATCAAGCCATTTCCAAGACCATTTTATGCACAATAATTCAACCCATTTAAGTACACTTTAAAGAAACATAAACATCACCAAAAGACATATCAAAATGTCATTTCAAGACCCTAATTCAACTAACCAATAATCTATTCAAAAACACCACAATATACCAAGACATCAACCATCAAAACATGTCCATATTGTACCAATTCATACTTGACCACCTATTCATTTACTTACCTAAAACATACCACATATTGACCATTCTCAAACCAACAAATGATACCAAGTTATAAGTCTATTATCCAAACATGAACATCAAAGCACTAACATACCAAGTTATCATTTACATATTTATCAAAAACACCATTATAAACCACCTTATACATGCCATTATAAACCTTGGCCAGAATGCACAAAAACTACTAAATTGACTTCTGGATAGTGTGATAGATCTCCAACGAGCTTCCAAACTGAATCGAGTTTTCGATAATCTATAAAACATAGGAAAGAAACTACGTAAGCAATTGATGCTTAATAAGCTCGTATAAATCAAAACTTAACATACCATTTCATTTGTATAATATAAAGTATAATTGTAATATAATCCAAACCATAAGCTTGGCATAAGCCTATACACCACCATCAATACACAAGTTAGCATACTTGTCCATAATTCAAATGAACCAACCATAAGATAAGTCATTTGCCATATGAAATACATCATTTAGCTCATGCATTCTTTCCATAGTATTATGCTTAATTTCATATGGGAACTTACCATTTAAATCCCTTTTTTTGCCCGTTGAACCATCTAGAATTTCATTGGACACACTAAAAAGCTCACACAAAGTGTGCCTTACATATAACCGTAATATTTCCTTTACATTATTGCTCGCACGAGCTGTGAAATAGGCCTACTCACACGAGCTGTGGGTCAAAATGTAAGCTATACGATGCTGATTAAACGAGTTGTGGAGTATCCGTAACAAATGCAGGACCTCAACCATCGGTAGGACATTTAAGGCCAGCACCTGAAACATGAAATCCCTAATGACATGTCATTCGCATCCTAAGAATTCCTAAGGTTCAACTAGGACTCGATATTCATCGTAGCATTGATAGGTTTAAACATCAATCCTTTCACATTATAGTTAATATAATAAAATTAAATTTAAAATAATATTAATACGATAATCGTTCATACGAACTTATCTCGACGACTAGGGGCGTAGAAGTTAGGTTGAACTAATCTGAAGCTTTCGCCTTTTCCTCGATTTAGGTCTGGTTGAGGTTTATCTTGATCTAAATAGATAATTATATTCAATTAAGTACTTCAATTAACCTCAAAAATTCAATTAAATCCATAATTCACGTTTATGCAAAATTACCAATTTCCCCTTAACATTTTAACTTTTTTACAATTTAGTCCCTAATCTTATAACTTAAAATCTAACCATTTTAATCAAAATACATGTTAATAAAACATGCAAGGGACCTTGAAACAACTCATATTTACCATCATTTCACAATGAAACCCTAAAATTTATACCTTTAACAAATTAGTCCCTAATTCTAAAATTCATCAAAAATTCTTTAACAAAACTTGTTTATTTTTCAACAAAGATTCATAATCTATCATTCAACATCAAAACCTAACTAAAATCATTCATGGAATAGCCCTTAACCTTTAACATTTTTATAAATTGACCCTCAGGCTAGCTAGATTAAGCTAAAATGAACTCAAAAACATAAAAACTCATTAAAAACGAGGCACGGAATCACTTACATGCACACACCCAAGCTAGCTAAACATCAAAGCCCTAACAATGGCTATTCCTCTATTCAATTTCAGTGGAGAAGAAGACTAAAGATGATACCATCTTTTAATTCCTTTTTGTTTTAAGTTTATTTACTCAATTACCAAATTAACCTTTAACAACTAACAAAATTTCAGGAAAGTCATGCCATGCACATCCACTAATTTATTAAATGGTTTATTTACCCTTCAAGTCCTTTATTTTAAAGTTCCATAGCCATTTGACCCTTTTAACTAAAAAAACTAAACTTTTTCACCTTTTACGATTTAATCCTTTTTACTTAATTAACTACTTAAACATCAAAATTTCTTAACAAAATTTTAATACGACCTTAATATATTTCCATAAAAATTAAACTAATAATAAAATAATAATTTTCTCGTCAGAATTATGTTCTCAAAACCACTGTTTCAAAATCACTAAAATTGGGCTGTTACATTCGAGGTGTTTGATTTAAGGTAAACTTTACTCACTTATCATTGATAGTGGAAGTTTTGCTAACGTTGTGAGAAACTACCTTGTGGACTCTCCTACTTTGCCATGTAGGAAACACCCTGAACCATACCATCTTCAATGGATTAACGAAGGTTCGGATGTACATGTGGTAAAATAGTCCTTGATCACTTTCAAACTTGGGAATTGCATTGATAATGTTTGGTGTGATTTCGTTCCCACACATGTTGCCCACTTATTACTTGTAGACCATGGCAGTACGATCGTGATACTATTCACCTTGGTAAATTGAATCGATATTCCTTTGTTTTCCATGAGAAGAAGTATACTTTGGCCCATTTGACTATGAAATATGTTCATAATGCTTAAATCAAGATGATGAAATTTTGTAAGGAGGTTATGGGAAGTAAGACACAAAATTCAAAAAAGATTGAGAGAAAAGAGGCCTCTAGGGAAAGTAGCCAAATTAATGATGGCCCAATGGTGAGTGCATCTTTTTGTGAGAAAAAAAGTGGTTGACAATTTTTATGTGAGTGAAAAAGATGTGCGACGAGCCTTACTCACTAAACAGCCTTGCATCCTTGTCCAGTTTAGGCAAAATTATTTATCGTTGACTAACTTTAACAATTTTTTGCGTAGTGTTTTTGCCTCTCTTTTGCAGGAATATGAAGATATTCTTGATGAGGCACTTAAAAGATTGCTCCCTTTGAGGTGTATTGAACATCAAATTAACATAGTACTTGGGTCAACAATTACAAATCGATCAGCTTATTGAAGCAATCCCGAGGAGACGAAGGAGTTGCAAAAGTAAGCAGATGAACTTTTGGAGAAGGGTCACATTCGTGAAAGTTTAAGCCTGTGTGCGATGCTAGTAATTTTGGTGCCAAAGAAATACGGTACATATAGTATGTGTGTCGATTGTAGACCAATTAACCAAATTACTATTAATTATAGGCAGCCTATCTTATTCCAAAGCTTGATGATATGTTTGATGAACTTTATGATGCTTGTATCTTTTGCAAAGATTGATTTAAAAATTTGCTACCATCAAAGTTGAATGAAAGAGGGGGGTGAATGGAAAACAACCTTTAAAACTAAGTTCGATTTATATGAATGGCTAGTTATGTCTTTTGGTTTGACTAATGCACCTAATACTTTCTTGCGCTTGATGAACTATGTTTTGAAACCTTATTCTAGTAAATTTGAGGTGTTATATTTTGATGATATTCTGATTTACTTAACTTCTTTAGATCATCATGTTTTCCATGTTAAATTTGTTTTAGACATTTTGAGAACTAAAAAGTTATTTGTCAACCTTGGTAAATGCACTTTTTGTGTTGATGAACTAATTCTTTTAGGTTTTATAGTAAGTGCTTAAGGTGTTCATGTCAAAAAGGACAAACTAAAGGCAATTAGGGAGTGGCCCACTCCTAAATCAATTACCAAGGTGAGATCTTTCCATGGTTTAGCAAATAGACACTTTGTGAAGGATTTTTCCACTATTTTCGCCCCATCAACTAAGGCTATTAAAAAATCTGTGGGTTTTAAGTAGGGAGAAGCTTAGGAAAAGGTTTTTCAAGCCTTAAAGGGTAAGTTATGTTCTGCTCCGATTCTTAAATCACCTGATTTTTCTAATACTTTCGAACTTGAAAATGATGCTTCAGGTATTGGAATTGGTGCCATGTTGATGAAAGAAAAAAAGACCAATTGCATATTTCAGTGAAAAACTAATGAAGTGCAATTAAACTACTCAACTTACGACAAGGAGTTGCTTGTAGTAGTTCGAACTCTACAAGTTTGGCAACATTACTTGCTGCCAAATGAGCTCGTTATCCATATGGATTATGAATCCCTAAAATGGTTAAAAGGAGAAGGTAAGTTGAGCAAGAGACACCTTTGATGAGTAGAATTCATATAGACATTTCCATATATAATTAAGTACAAAACAAGTAGATAGTCTACCACAATTCAATTTGGCAAATTAGGCTTTTTCGACGCACTCAATGAGCTTTTTCTCAAGAAAAATAAAGTTTTTAACATAATTTTTTATTGCTTTCATTATTTTCATACTCTCGGATAATAAATGAAAATGTCTCAATTTTGTTTTCTTCTTTTTTACCAAATAGGTAGCTAGTGCCATTTGGAGGCCTAACGTGTGTTTAAGTGCTGTAGAGATGTGTTGGAGGTCAAAAACGAGTGAAAATGGCACCAAGGACAAGGTATCGCGATATCTAACTGTAAGACCCTATAGTCAAGAGTGTCAAAAAGTGCATTCTCGGGACTTTGTTCTCGTAAATCAGAGTTAGGTGTGTAGTTAATTAGATTTCGGTTGAGGGAATATGCCTGATTTAAGAGTTATTAAATTATAAGGACTAAATCGCATATAGGGTAAAAGTTGAATTATGATTTTAAAATAAATAAAGGGACTAAAGAAGCAATTATACTTTTGTTTCTTTAAGTGGGCGGCATTAATGAGTTACATTATATATATTTATATGTTAACTTATTATACATATTTAAGTTATATAATAAATATATTAGTTAATGTATTAAAACAAAACAAAATATTTATTCTCCTATACATGAAAAACAAGAGTTAGAAAAGAAAAAGAAAAAAAAGGTTAGCGCACGGCTATAGGGATCTTAAGGTTCAAACTTCAATCGGTTAGTCAATTTAGTTCATTTTCTTGTAATTTTTATATTTTTGGAATCCTGGTGTTAAGTACTACCCGACCCATATCAAAATTTTAACATTGATTGAAATTTTAGATATTTTTATTGTTGAATAGTTTTAGTCTTAGTGATTTAATTGATAGATTTTTAAGCTAGAAATGGAAAAGGATTAAATTATAGAATAAATTGTAAATTTTGAGTAATAGGAACTAAATTGTGAAAATTTTGAAATTTAAGGGTTTAATTACAAATAGGGAGCTAAATTTAGCTTAAAGTGAAATTAGTATAAAAATATAGGATTAAATGTGAAGAATAAAAATTAGTCTCGATTTAGGGACTAAATTGGAATTTAAGCAAATGTTGAGTAAAAATTGAAATATTCAGTGCGAAAGTAAGTTGTGTTGTATTGATGTATTTTAATTGTTTTAATTATGTAGCTAGCGTCATACCAGAATCCTCGACTAGAAAGGGCAAGGATAAAATCGACGCCGAATAGCTCAGAATCCACGATTTGTATTTCTATAATCCAAACCTAGTTGTTAATTGTTTTATTTTGATTTAATGCATATGGTAAGTGGTTGAGGTGGCTATTTTGGCACTTTGATAGTGAATTGAAATTATAGTTGATTGAAATGGATTGAATTGGTATATACATTATGAATGTATTGATTATTTGAATTGAAATGAATATATGTGTAAATGTGATAATGTGCAGATATGAGAATTGGATATTGGTTGTATTTGAAAAGTGAAATGAAACCCTATTAATTGTATCGAGCTGAGTCGGATATAGATGGCATTCCATAGGATAGGAAGAGTTTAGGGATTTCTTCAACTTCGAGTCGATGAGACACTGGGTGCCAATTTGCTTCGATTTAACCGATGAGACACTGGGTGTCAATTTATATAGCACTGGGCACAGTTATTACTTCAAATTTATCTGATGAGGCACTGGCACCAACTGGTGTATTGGTTGGATCCGTGTATCCGTCCGAATCCGAGTCGTGATAATAGAGGTAAATAAATAATAAAGTTCTATATTGATATTGAAATGACATAATATGTGAACTGGAAATGTGATAATGGATTGGAAAATGAAATGTGAAATATATGAGTTATGTACTCATGAATTGAATATGAAATGAATTGTGCCATTGTATAAATGCAATGTTGATTGATATATGGAAAGCTATTTATATAGCAAATGATGGGAATTGAGATAATTGTTTAAGCCAAATCAAGTATGAAACCATGTGAAAAATTGAATACAATACGAAATGAGGTATTAATATGTATGAAATTGAAATGATGTTATCTTGTAATGGTATGCTTAGTTAAAAATGTGATTGAATAATTTAGTTTGATCATTCATGTATTATTATGTCTTTAAATGTTCAGATCATAGAAATATCATTGAGCTTTACTCAGCGTACAGTTTTTTTTCCGTGCGTAAGTTAGGTACTTCTCTTTTGATCACTGACTCAGCATCCAACAACGATCCCGATCTCAAATGTGGTGAAGTTTACCTTTTGGGATGGCATATACCTAGGATGTCTTAAATTGATAGTTATTTTGTGAATGGTTTGTAATAGAGTTATAAGTATAATGTTGGGTTGAGTATATGTTTGTGTTTGGAGCCATAATTTGGCATGTTGTTTTGAACCAATGCTTCTTAGGTGTATTTGAATTTAAGTTGATGTTTTAGGTAGTTATAAGCTAGGCTAAAATGATTGATTTTGGCATGTTTAAAACTTTTATTTGAATGATGCATGGATGAACTGCTTTGATGGTACAACTTGCGGTACCAATGAGGGTACATTGGTTAGGCACCTAGGGCGATTGTTTTGGCATGTTTTAAGCATATTTGATCGTGTTTTGAATAGGTTAAATGATTGGTAATTGAGTTGCTTAGTGCCCAAGTAAGTAGGAAATGGTAAACTTGTGTTTTAAGGTACTTTTGGGTGCACACGGCCTGGCCACACGTGCTTGTGTCACACACGGGAAACACACATGGACGTGTGACCCAAGTCAGAGAGTTACATGGCCTGAGACACGGGCGTGTGTCACACACGGGCAACACACATGGGCTTGTGACCCAAGTCAGAGAGTTACATGGCCTGAGACACGAGCGTGTGTCTCAACCCTGTGAGGGACACGGCCTGGCCACACGGGTGTGTGACCCTTGCAGTTGAAATTTTTCTAACTTTTTCCTAAAGTTTTCAAATGTTCCTAGTGTAGTCCCAAATCGTTTCTAAAGTGATTATAAGGCCTCGAGGGCTTGAATAAGGGACGATATATGTGCTTAATGACGGATTATGTTGTGATTATTGAAATTTTTTGAAATGAATAATTTAGGTAACGTTTATTCGATAATGCTCTGAAACTCTATTTTGGCAACAACTACTGGTTAGGGGTGTTACACTAACCCTTGGGATAGTGATACCTCTGACAGTGTAAAAGACCAAGGACTACCTTCAGTGATATCGCGATATCCCTTTAGGTATCACAATATCCACCTCCCAAGGAAGACCCCAAGGTTCAACACTGCTCGAGATATCGTGATATCCTCTTCTAGGTATGAGATATCACCTTCGTCAAGAGGACAAACTTGAACAAAAAGGGCAATCTTTGTCTACCCTACCCACTAATCACACAAGGCCCGAGTAGGGGCATTTTTGGCATCAAAATGTCCTCAGAATACGCTTCAAAACAACCAAAAATTGTTGAGGAGAAAGAAACACACATTAGCTTAATTTAGGTTTGATTTTCTTTAGTTTTCTCTGCACTTTTTTTCTAGGGTTTTTCTTTTTCTCTTCTTCTACTTTAGATTAGAGTTTATTTTTGCATTTAACTATTGTTCTTGTTGTTCTTTATGTTAGTTAAGTTGGTTAACAATGTAGCTAAGTTTTATTTACCTTTCCATTCCCTGTACTTCTCTTTCAATACTTTCTAAGCTTTAGTTTAATGTATTTTAGTTTATCTTACTTTAAATTTGTCAAAGCTTGTTTCTTTTATGTTTCTTGCTTTAGATTTCTCTGTTAACTGCTTTTGGTTTCATGCTATTTAAGTTTTCTTGCATAAAAATCTCAACTTCTATATTTTTCTCAAGCTTTACTTTCATGGCTGACTTGTTTTTCATTACTATGTTTATTTTATTCACTTTGAGCATGTGTAGCAAAACCTTTAAGGAGGTTGGTTGATGGAGATGTGGATAAACTAAACTTTTTGGACAAAGGACTAAATCGTAATAAATTGGACTAATTTAAATAGAACTAAGAACTTAGGTAGTGACTTCCCTAAGGGAATATTAAGATAAAGTGAGACAGGAAGGTAATCTTGTCGCGCACTTGTTCGTTAGTCCTGGATTAACCGGTGAGGTTGGAAGATAAGCCGAACCTAATTTGTTTAAGTCAGTAAAATTGGGATCGGAAGATAAAATTAAGTCACTTAGTAATTTAAGTGATTTATGTCTCGAGTCTGAAATTTGGTGAACCACATCGAAGTCAACTAAACCCCCATTAGTTATTTGTTGGATAGTCCCTCTAGTTTACATTTCTTGCAATTTAGTATTTAGGGTAGAATATTTATTTTTCTTACAAAAATCATTTTTTTATGGACTGTTGTACTATAAAATCATATTAGTAGCCACTTAGACTCTATTGTGTATGTTATTTATTGCTCAATTGCCTATTCCTTTGGGTTTGATCCTTAGAATACTTCAGTGTTTCATTGTAACACTATGAATATTACAATTGACATGTATGATTGCGGTAAAATCGGGCTTTAAAAATTATTATATAAATTAAGTGATTTAATGAGCATGCACAGAGCCGATTAGTAGAGAAAAGGTAGTTGTTGATGCCTTATCTCGTAAATATTCCTTGATAACTACATTAAATGCTAAAGTCTTAAGGTTTGAACATATAAAATATTTATACTTAAATGATGTCAATTTTACAAATATTATTTTTCCAATTATGGGAATGGTGCCTTTAACAAGTTTTATCTTGTAGATGGGTTTCTTTTTCACCTAAATAGGTTATGTGTTCCATAATGTTCCATGATAGAGTTATTAATTTGTTAGGCACATAGTGGAGGCTTAACGTGACACTTTGGTGTAGCCAAAAACATTTTTATCGGACTCACATGAAGAAAGACGTTGAAAAGGTATGTTCCAAATGTATTGCTTGAAAACAAGCAAAATCTAAGGTAATGGCTCATGGACTCTATACTCCTTTGTCGATTCCTTCTTCATCATGGGTAGATTTAGTTTATCACGAACTAAAAAGGGTAAACATAGTATCTTTGTTGTTGTTGACAAGTTTTCAAAAATGACTCACTTCATTCCTTGTCACAAAACGGATGATGCTACATATGTGGTTGACTTATTCTTCAGAAAGGTGGTGCACCTACATAGGATACCTCGCATCATTGTATCTGAAAAAGACGTAAAGTTCCTAAGCCACTTTTGGAAAGTGTTGTGGGGTAAGCTTGGTACTAAATTATTATATTCTACTACATGTCACCCCCAAACCGATGGATAAATCGAGGTAGTCAATAGAGTCTTAGATGCTTTACTACGAGTTGTAGTGGGTAAGAACCTTAACAATTGGGAAGAATGTTTGTCATTTGTTGAATTTGCATATAACTGATCTATTCACTCTACAACTGACTATTCCCCGTTTGAACTTGTTTTTTGTTTTAATCTACTAGCTGTACTTGATCTTGTGCCATTGCCTATAGAAAACAATTCTAGTTTAGATGGTGAGAAGAAAGCTAAATTGGTGAAATTCATGCACGAGAAAGCAAGACAACGAATCACCAAAACAAATGAAGTGATTGCCAACAAAGCTAACTAAGGGTGCATGCAAGTTATATTTGAGCTCGGTGACTGGATTTGGGTCCATATGAGAAAAGAATGATTTTTGACTAAACTCAAAAACAAAATTGGACCCATGTGGTGGTGGACCTTTTCAAGTACTCAAGTGCATTAACGATAATGCATATCAAATTGATCTTCCCGGTGAGTATAATGTTAGTGTCACTTTTAATGTCATTGACATTTCTCCTTTTGATATTGCAGATTCGAGGATGAATCCTTTTGTGGAAGGGAGGAATGATACGAGTATCTCAGTGCAATTCAAAGGCCATAATAGAGATGTGCTTAGTTTCCCTCAAAGCCCAATCACGAGATCCAAATCCAAGTAGCTAAAGTCAAAACTCAACTTATTCGTTCAATACTTTATCACACAAAAAATTTGAGAAGAAGAGTTGAAGCTTCAAGCTGATGGATTTTGAAGTTTAATACGGAGCAAAGATGAATTAGAAGGGACTAATTTTGTTTGTGGGCCTAAACTCTCAATCTTTGATGACAATCCCATCTGGAATATGTTAACAAGCTTAAGTGTTTTTACTTTAAAGACCCCAATCAATCCCACAAGCTTAGGCATTTCATATTGGGTTTGGGTTTTAGGCTTAAATTTTATTATATATGAGTCCAACACTGTATTTATCAGCTCTTATTATTTTATTATTCTGATTTTTTTTATAATTATTAAGTATTTTAAGTTATTTAGGAGTTTTATGTCAATAAGAAAGTTTAGTTT
Source organism: Gossypium raimondii (assembly GCF_025698545.1). Classification (NCBI taxonomy): domain Eukaryota; kingdom Viridiplantae; phylum Streptophyta; class Magnoliopsida; order Malvales; family Malvaceae; genus Gossypium; species Gossypium raimondii. The sequence continues at coordinate 42,230,526 of NC_068569.1, read as the reverse complement.
AAAACTACTTCTTGTTTAGGTTAATGAGAGTTCTAGTATACTAAAGAGTTTTATTTAGATTTATTTAGTTATCTTATATAAAGGCATTTACATTGTATATGAAGGAATTCATTATTATACAACAACTTCTCTTTTGAATTAAAAAATTCTCTTTGAGTTTTTCTTTCAAGAATTTCTCTTGAGTTTTCTTTTAAAAGAGTTTTAACAATCTTTTCAATTTATGAGGATCATCTTCAAACTTTTTCTTGCCAAGTTTTCTTCCTTGGAGGGGAAATTAGAGTCGCTTGAAGGGAGTTGTGGATTATTCTTGTTTCTAATGCTTTTTAGGACTTTTACATGCAACGTTTTATCATTTCCATCTATCTGCTTTATAATCTTTTTTATTGTTCTAATCTTTGATTTATTTTTCTATTTTATTTATCTTAGTTATTTATTTAATTTTTTTATCTTACTTGGATTCGGTTGCATTTCAAGTTGTGTCAAAATCCAAGTTTCTTTAAGAGCGTTTACAGCCTTAAGTCAAATCCACAACTTGGACAAATTTTACGATCCTCTTCCTCACTATTCCGTACTCATCCTCTCTAGTCCTTATCAAAAAGTGAAAGAAAGAATGAAAAATCCCTTTTTTTTTACAATTTGGTCCCAAAATCTTTAAGGTAAACATGTTTTTCTTTTGAAATTTTTATGTTTTCATGATCATCTAAGCTTGATTTTTAATACCCATGCCTTAGATTTCTAAACTATTCAGTTTTATTCAAGATTCCATTAAAGGACTTATTAAGCTTTAAGCTTTATTTTTGGGTAAGAATTAGAACTATGAGTTTTGGGCATGTTAGGACTAAGTTGAAAAGTAGGAAAATTTGGATTTGATTATAAATTTCAAGTAAGCCTTATAATTAGTTTTATGACATTGGAGTCTTAATTGAATAAATTAAAATTGTTAAAAAATTATGTTATAGATTAAAAGTTATGAAATCAAATTTTGAGTCAATACTAAATATCGGAGAATATTGCTATAAACATCACAACTTTTCTATTTTTAAAAGAAATTTTAAATTTTAGTTGTGCACTATTCCATTGATTTTCAAACCAATTTTTTCAACATGAATGCATTTTCTTGATAAGTACAAAAGATGACTTAAAATTAATTTAATTTCTTCAAATTATTATTTAATTAATTATAATTAAATAATTGAAGTTCGAAATGACAATTAAATTAACTAGTCATCGTAGATTTATTGAACGGGCAATTAAATTTATTTTTCATAAATTCTAGTACGATAAAGATGTCATTACTTTAACAAAATTATAATTGAATTATGAAAATAATTTAATTGGGAAAATTAAATTAATTTATTTATTAATATTTTGGAAATAGAAAATAACTATTGGTTGGATAAATTATAAGTTTTAGATAAAAGTTTGTATAACACATATAATTATACCCAATATGCGAGATAGGCCCAAGAGCCCATCTAATGTGAGGGGTGGCAAATCGTAGTCTTAGTAAAGGTATGTCGCCACCCTTTGTATTTTGTTTGTTGTAGAATACTATATTTTCTATTAAATATTATGATTTAATTAACCATTGTTCAAGCAAGACTTTTGTATCATTTCTCTATAAACAGGAATTATAAGTAAAACCTAATTACATAATTTTTACACAAGTTATTGAGCAACATTATTTTGTCAAAAAATAGTTACAAATTATTTTTAGAATAAATTCTATATTTTGGGAAAAACTCATAGTTTTTGATTTTATAGAGAGAATTAATTTTCTCATTGAAAGTTAATTAAAGTTTTCATTTTGCACACTTGATTCATTTTGTTTGAGCCCACATTCGAAGAAAATTGGGGTTTGAGGATAATGGAGAAGGTTATCGGTAGAAATTCGAGAAATGAATTGGACCGCCTCGTATAAATCATAGGTAATAATTTTGTTAAGGGTTTATTATTATAAATATCACAGAGTTTGGTTTTAAGAAAAAAAATTAAACTTTCTCTGTGCCTAAAAACACTGTTTTCTAAACCTTTTTTTTCAAAAATAAGTAGGTTTATCCTTGTGTACTTACTGAGCTCATCGAGCTCACGCGTTAGTTGTTTAAACACATAGGTAGTGGACATGCCTAGAAGTTTGTGGTTCCGACTTGGGTGCATTGCATCACTATTCGAGACTTTAGGGTTATAATGTATTTATGATGGTTATAATTTGTATTAGGATTTTGGCATGTATATAGATACTTAAATTGAAATTGCATTTGTAAGTTTGATTCATGATTCAAATCTCTTTTGGTTTTCTTAATGAAGCTTTATTTCTTTATTTATTTTGAATGGATGTATGCCTTGTATTTTAAGTTTAACAGAGTTTAGAAATTGAGTTATAATAATTTGAAACTTATGGATATGTTTTGGTAGTGTTTGAGGATGTTTTAGAGTATTTTCAAACTAATTTTAGCTTTAGGGGTCTAAGTATCGATACCTTGCTTAGTTATTTTAGAACAACTAAGTCAAAGGGATAAAATGTGTAATTTGTGTTGATGTATCGGTACATCTCCACAGAGGTACCAGCATAGCTACCCCAGACTTGGGTTACTGCATTGTTTTGACCCGTTTTGGCTCTCAAGGGCTCATTTTGGGTCCTAAACCCCCCCGATCACTTCTGGACCTTTCTATAAATGATTTTAAATTGTTTCTAAAGTCTTCAAACTATCTCAAAATTGATTTAATGATTTTATAACAAATTTTTTAAGGTTTGAAATTTTAAATAACTTTGAGATTTTGATATGAACGTACTTCAGTGGCACCTCTCATTCATATTGCACGTCAGTACAGGTAAGGGTGTTACACCCTTATTTTTACCAAAAAAGAACTTTATTGAAATTCCCAATCACAACCCAAGGCAATTCCTAATCCTGATCTTGTCCTAATTTCTTCAATAAATTTTAGGAATTTGTTGTAAGTCGAGTATTAGGCCCAACGCAGAAGCTGGTCAATCTCCATGTAACCTTATCAGTATTTCCATAGATCTAAATATCAATATGGTTTTTAGAAAATCTTCTCAAGGAAATCATACAGCTAGATTTCTGTACAATTCTTAAAACCCCCTTGGTAGAAAATAATGAGATAGATTTTTAGTGAAATAAGATATAAAGAAAGTAAAGGATAAGGGATGTTAGAGAAAATTGAAATAAGAAGTATGTTGTGACATATTAATTTGAGCTTGGGACTAAATTGTAAAGATATGAAAAGTTTTGTGGTTCAAGTGTAAATATTTAAAATATGAGGGGTTAAAGTATAAATACAAGGGGTAAAATCATCAAAAATTTAATCTGGGTAAAATAGGGATGATAATTTTTTTTATATAAATATTAAAGTTTATTTTGGGAAATAGAAAAACTGAATCGGGTTGGATCACATTACAGTGTACTGGGCCAAAAAGGCTTAAGAAGTACTCTAGTAGATGAATTTGATAAGTTACGAAATGGTTATAAGTGATGGTACGATTAATACATGTGAGAATGTTTAAACGAATTGATAAAATAATAAGTGAATAATTGTTAATTGATGTGATCTTGAAATATTGGATAAAATTTTATGAAAAATTAAATTAATTGGCACAATTTAGAAATAAATATGAAATATACATAAAATGGGTAAACTACTTTAGAAAGTGCAAGTCATCCAATGGACTTATTTGTAAAACTTTAATAATTGTGTTAATTTTATAAACTTTGTTATCTTTGATTGAATATCATGTTTTAATGAGCTATTTTAACTTATAAATAGTTCTTTCATAAATTCAATTATTACTTAAATGATAAAATGGTCTTCAATAATAAAATAATAAGATAAATCTATCTGAAATTTTTGTAGTTGTTTTGAGAACGAATGTGATATCCCAGTACCTTGACCCAGCGATCAGGTCGGGTATGGTGATGTTTCAATTTCCATCCTAAAGACAACTCACCTCATGACTCTTCAACAGCCACATTGATTCCATTTTCAAAACCAAACCTATGCCTAATCTTCTCCATTCGACTACTATTTAACATAGTTTCAATAAAAAAAATATCACATGGGGATTTACTTCTTTCTGCTCATGTTGAACATGTCGAACAGACTTTGGCCTCCCTAATTTGCGGTTATTCATATTTTTTGTGAAATAAAAGCATAAGCAATTAAGGTAGACTAATAATGTCAAAACCACCCTTGGCTTTATCCCTAACAATGTTCTCTAATAATTCCATAGGAGTTGTTGTCATTACATTAACTCCCATCACATCGGCATAGGCCATCTTGGCAATCCTATCAGCAACCCGATTTGCTTCCCTTAGGATGTGTTTGACCACCTAAAACTCTTTATGTTGTAGAAATTTCCAAATTTGTCTAACCAAAGAAGGGATCAAACTAACTAAGAAGTCTCTTTGTAGAACTTGTGCCACTTCGATATTATTTATGTAAATCAAATTCTCTCCAACCCTCGTTCCTTGAACAAGGTAAGCCCTTCCAAAATACCTCGTAGCTCGGCATAAAAAACAGAGCAATTACCCAGGAAATGATTAAATCCCATGATCCAACTGCCGAGATGGTTTCTCACCACACCCCTAGTGGATGCAATTCCTGTAGAAACATTAATAGCCTCGTCAGTGTGTAAGTGAACCCAATTATCAAATAAAGGATACCTTTGAGAAAGAATGTTTTTTTTTGGATCTGATCTTCCTTGTGCGTCGTTAGAAATAGTTTCGCCCAAGTTATAGAAACTTTAACAATCTCAAGAGCTTTCCACGTAAGGCCTTGAAAGATGAAAAGGCTCCTATTCTTCCAGATGCACCACAAAAGTATCCTAAATAAACTCGCCCAATTAACTCCCACATAATCCAATAATTCGCAAGGTTGGAGGTTGGTAAGCATCCATTCAAACAAGCCAGAGGAAAAAAAATTGTTATCGTATCTCAAAGACACCACCTGTCCCCCAAACTTCTTTTACAGCAGAACAGTCTCTGAGTACGTGAATAATGTCCTCTGTAGCATGTCCACAAAAAGAACAAGACGCATCATGTCTGATACCTCGCCTTACCCATTCTAGATTGGTGAGTAAATGTTGTTTAAAAATGAGTCAAAGGAAGAAGCAAACTTTCTGAGGGCCATTAAAAATCCAAGGAGATTTCCATATTCCCCTCCTTAGTATTCCATTGATTTTCCTTAAACGATCGATAAGCATTCCTCATCGAGAAAGTCCTTGTTGAATTTTGTAACCAAGAAATCTTGTCAAGATCTCCATCCGGATGTGGGGGTCGGATACTCACAATACGCCTGATGATCTTATCTGAGACCTAATTGCAAAATAAATCAATATTCCAATTGCCATCAGAAGTAACCATGTCTTTGAGAAAACAATCCACATCCAAATTCTACAATTTACTAGAGGGGCCAAATGTGGAATCCAAGGGTTGTGCCAACACCTAATGATCTTTTCGTCCCCTATTGACCAGACAAGATTGTCCTTAAACAAAGGCCATTATCCTTAAACAGAAGCCAAATCTTTGAAAAACCTCCAAAGGAAAGAATTGCTCGTTTTCATAATGCAATCGGGTATCATATCCTTCATACCATACTTCGACCGAAGGACTCTCACCCACAGAGCATTACCATTAGAAACAAAATTGAAACCTAACTTCATCAAAAAGGAAGTATTTTGGTCCTCCAATTTTCGCAGCCCAAGACCTCCACAAGAACGGGGTTAACAGACTAACTCCCTGTAACACCCCTTACCCGTATCCGTCGCCGGAATAGGATACGAGGTATTACCAGATTTTACTGATTTTTTTAAAACTCAATATAACCCCTTTATAATTATCTAATCCTTCCTGCAAATTTTAAACCGAGACCAAGCCAACACAACCAATCCATTTCAACATATTTTCAAGATAGATTTATTGTATTCATAAGATAATCTCATCACATGCCAAAACCAAAATTTGTTAACCATACCAATGGCTAACCATACATTCATTCCACATTAACATCTACTTTACTAGCTTATACATGCCATTGATTTCCAAATTAAGTTTCTTTATGTACCGAGATCTTGACGTTGATAGTGTGATGCTTCTCCGACCAAATCTAACCTCCGAGCTCTTAACACTACAAAACAGGGAAAAAGAAACAGGATAAGCACTTTGTGCTTAGTAAGCTCATGTAACAAGAATTATACTTACCTAATATTTTCCATACAATGTAATAAACATTCATACACCCATTCCATACATTATTCCCCTATCATGCACAAATCAACATTCAAATTAGTCCAATAATTTCCATGTATCAATAATTTATACCATGATTGATGAGCTCATCAATTCAATGATTTCCATTCCCTTGTTATTTTTCCATATTTATCCCGTTGAACTACTTGGAATTTCGATGGATTTTCAGGGGTACACCTAAGTGTACAAATTCCGGGTCCGTCAATTCATATTCATGTGCGCACATTTCCATTTCAGAGAGCACACTCCCACGAACCTCATCCTTATAGCGGGATTACCAGTCCAGGCTAAATCCCCTGTAATATAAACTCATAGAGTATTGTCGGGATTACCAGTCCAGGCTAAATCCCCTGCAACGACAATTACTCTAATGAGCTTGGATCCGAATTACAGTCCGAGGCTAAATTGAGACCCTAATTCAGATTACCCGTCTGGCTAAATCCATTTTCCACATATTCTTGGAGGGCTATATCAGAATAGGATCACCCGTCCGGGCTAGATCCTTTTTACCGTCAATTCCTTTTCAGAGATCCATCGAATTTTCCTTTCATTCAACCAGGATTTATTTCCTCTTTTCATAAAGTATATCAATACTTCATCAATTATCATACAATAAACATACAACTCATATTCACAACAATAATAAACATTTCAAGCATTTAAGAATATAATTCAAGTTACACGAACTTACCTCGATACTAGTTCGTAAATAAAAATCTACTAATCCCGAACTTTTTCTTTTCCTCGATCTAGCTTCGTATTTGAATTTTCCAGATCTAAATAAATAAATTTAATCATTAATCTAATACATTTCATGTTCATATGTAACATTCTCTAAAATTCCATTATTATTTATAGTGCATTCAAAGCTGTCTTACTGAGTCACAGTCGCTAAATTATTTATATCTTGATCTACGGAACTCCAAATTAAGATTCATTAATTTTCCCTGAAACTAGACTCGCATACCTTCTTACCATAAAATTTTCAGAACTTTTGGTGTAGCCAATAAGTACAGTTTATTCTTTAAAGTTTCCCCTGTTTCACTTGTTGACAGTTCCGCCCCTCTTCACTAAAAATTAATTATCTCATTGTACAGAATTCGGATGATGTTTCCGTTTGTTTCTTCTGAAAGTAGACTCATTAAGAATTCTAACCATATAAAGTATAACTCATAATAAATTTTTTTAAAATTTTTAATGATTTTCCAAAGTCAGAACAGGGGAACCCGAATTCATTCTGATCTTGTCTCACAAAATCTATTATATCTCATTATTTACAATGCCATTGATTAAACCATTTCTTCTATGAGAAACTAGACTCAACAGGCTTTAATTTCATATTTTATTCATCCTCTAATTCGATCTCTACAATTTTTGATGAATTTTAAAAGTTAGAGTACTGCTGCTGTCCAAAACTGTTTTAGTGTATGATGTTAATTACCATTTTTCCCTAAACTTTCAATAAATGATAATTTCATCCCTGCTCAATTAACCTCTCAATTGAGCTGATTTTTCTCAATTAACACTTTATCCCATCACTTTAAACCACTTTATAAGCTTTGGAAATCAGAATTTTAGTACTAGACTTTAATTCCAAACTTTTTCACAATTAGGTCCTACAAAACAATTTCTATTGAAATTACCTAATAAAATCATCTCATAAATAAGTTAAACCTTCAATTTCATGCTATTTCATCATGAAATTCCAGCACATATTCATAGCAACTTTCAACTTCATCCATAAAATCAAAAACTAATGAATTTAATAATAGGACCTAGTTGTAAAAGTCTTAGAAACACAAAAATTACAAGAAAAAGGCAAGGATTAACTCACTTGGTGCAAAAATTATGAAAAACCAGCTTGAAGAAACCCTTAGGATGTTTTTGGCTGATGAGAATGCAGAAAAATGAAGAGAAATCTAGATAATTCCACTTTAGTCCTAACTTTTAAAGTAAATTTTGCAATATTCCAATTTTACCCTTAATTCATCAATTCTCCTGATTTTTCTCAGCGTATGCCGCCCAAAATATCTTCTTTTAGGGTTATTTTCAATTTATGTCCCTCCTCATTTAACAATTGAGCTATTTAATCCTTCCAGTAACTTTTACACCTTTTTCAATTTAGTTCTTTTCACTTAATTGACTACCCAAACATTAAAATATTCTAACGAAATTTTAATATCATATTATTAACACTTCATAAATATTTATAAAAATATTTTTGACTCAGTTTTACGAGATTGAGGTCTCGATACCTTATTTTTACTCAATTTCTTCACTAATTTCTTTTTCTAACTAATCACTAAATCGGTAAAATTTTTCTATCTATATTTTCATACTATTTTCCTATCATACCAATATTCATGCAAAAATATTAAAATAAATTTCCCTTTAAATCAGATTTGTGGTCATGAAACCACTATTCCGATAACCTCGAATTTGGGCCATTACAACTCTCCCCCCTTAAGGATTTTCGTCCTAAAAAATCTTACCAGTAAAGAGGTTCGGGTATTGTTTCCTCATTGCCTCCTCCAGTTCCCATGTCGCTTCCTCTATCCCGTGCTTTTGCCGTAATACTTTCACCAAATTTATCTTTTTATTTCTAAGCTCTTTTGTTTCTTGTGCCAATATCTTGACTGGTTCTTCACTGTAAGTCATATCCGGCTGAATCTCCACTTCTGTCGGAGAAATAACATGTGAAGGATCTGATCGATACCGTCGTAGCATAGACACATGAAAAACATTATGAATTCTATCGAGTTCCGGTGGTAATACTAATCGATAAGCAACCGGTCCAATTCTTTCTATGATTTCATATGGCCCGATAAATCTTGGACTCAATTTACCCTTTCCACCGAACCGGAGAACTTTTTTCCAAGGAGACACTTTTAAGAATACCTTATCACCCACCTGAAATTCAATCTCTTTTCGTTTAAGATCAGCATATGACTTCTGACGATCGGAAGCTGCTTTTAAACTATCTCGAATCACCTTGACTTTTTCTTCTGTTTCCCGGATCAAATCAACCCCATGTATCTTCTTTTCCCTGAGCTCGGTCCAATATAACGGTGTTCTGCATTTTCTACCATACAAAGCTTCATACGGAGCCATTTTAATACTGGACTGATAACTGTTATTGTAAGCAAATTCAATCAAAGGTAGATACTTCTCCCAATTACCTTCAAACTCTAATATACAACATCGGAGCATATCTTTCAGTACCTGAATAACACGCTCAGATTGGCCATCTGTCTGAGGATGAAATGCAGTGCTGAAATACAACTGAGTACCCAAGGCTTCTTGCAATTTGTCCCAGAAACGAGATGTAAATCGATGATCTCTATCTGATATAATAGAGATTGGCACTCCATGTAGCCTGACAATCTCAGATATATACAGTTCAGCCAATTTATCTAGAGAATAATCCATACGTACCGGAATAAAATGTGCTGATTTTGTTAATCGATCAACGATCACCCAAATGACATCTTTTTCAAATCATAGTAATTCTTTCCCACTTCCATTCCGGTATAGTAATTGGCTGAAGTAACCCCGAAGGTACCTGATGTTCAGCTTTGACCTGTTGACATATCAGACATCTTGATACAAACTCAGAGATATCACGTTTCATACCTAGCCACCAGTACATCTTTTTCAAATCATTATACATTTTATTACCTCCCGGATGTACGGACATAATACCACTATGTGCCTCGTGTAAAATCTTCTGTACAAGCTCTGAATTCTTCGGTACACATACTCTACCTCTGAATAATAAACAACCATCAATCCCAATCTGAAATTCTGAATCATTACCTGACTCACATTGTACCCGTTTAGCCTGTAGCTTCTCATCATTTTTCTGAGCTTAATATATTTGTTGTAGAAATGTCGGTTTAACTCTCAACTCAGCTACGACTGAACCATCATCAACCAAAGACAACTGGGCATTCATAGCTCGCAAAGAAAACAAAGATTTTCGACTCAGAGCATCAGCTACAACATTAGCCTTACTCGGATGGTAATCAATAACCAAATCATAGTCTTTTATCAATTCAAGCCACCTACGCTGTCTCAAATTCAAATCTTTCTGTGTCATCAGATATTTCAGACTTTTATGATCAGTATAAATATGACATTTCTCACCATACAAGTAATGCCGCCATATTTTTAATGCAAATACAATAGCAGCTAATTCAAGATCGTGCACCGGGTAATTTCTTTCATGTGGCTTAAGTTGTCTCGAAGCATAGGCTATAACTCTACCTTCTTGCATCAAGACACAACCTAAACCATTTAATGATGCATCACTATAAATAATAAATTCTTTACCCGATTCAGGCTCTACCAACACAGGTGCTTTCGTCAACAACTCTTTCAATCGATCAAAACTCTGTTGGCATTCATCAGTCCACTCGAATTTAACATCTTTCTGTAATAAACGAGTCATCGGTGAAGCTATCATAGAGAACCCCTGTACAAATCTCTGATCATAACCGGCTAAACCCAAGAAACTTCTAACTTCAGATACATTTTTCGGTGGACTCCAATTGACAATAGCTGAGATTTTACTCGGATCTACTCTGATGCCTTCTGCGGATACAATATATCCGAGAAAACCCACTTCTCGCAGCCAAAATTCACATTTACTGAATTTAGCATATAGCTGCTTCTCTCGCAGAATTTGCAACACAATTCTCAAATGTTCTACATGCTCATTTTTATCTCGGGAATAAACCAATATATCATCAATAAAGACTACCACAAACTTGTCTAAGTACGGTCTGAATATCCGATTCATCAGGTCCATAAATACTGTAGGTGCATTAGTCAGCCCAAACGGCATAACAAGAAACTCATAATGCCCGTACTTGGTTCTGAAAGCTGTTTTCGGTACATCTGACTCCTTTACCCGTAACTGATAGTAGCCCGATTGGAGATCAATCTTTGAAAATACAGTGGCACCCTTCAACTGGTCAAACAGATCATCAATCCGAGGCAATGGGTACTTATTCTTTATAGTGATTTTGTTGAGCTGTCGGTAATCAATACATAATCTTAATGATCCGTCCTTCTTCTTCACAAATAGAACCGGAGCACCCCAAGGTGAATGACTCGGTCGAACAAAACCCCTGTCAACAAGTTCTTGCAACTGTGTCTTTAACTCTTTTAATTCTGCAGGAGCCATACGATACGGAGCTATGGAGATTAGAGTAGTTCCCGGAATCAGATCTATAGAAAATTCCACTTCACTTTCTGGTGGCAACCTCGGTAATTCTTCTGGAAACACATCAGAAAATTCACATACAACTGGCACTGCCTGTATCTTTGACTCAGATACCTTAGTGTCTAACACATATGCCAAATAAGCATCACACCCTTTTCTGACACACCTCTGAGCTGTCATCACTGAAATCACATTAGATAATTCTTCTGTCTGATCAGATTTAACCTGAAGTAATTCTCCATTCTGACACTTCAACACAATATATTTCTGTCTACAGTTTACTACTGCATCATGCTGAGTTAGCCAGTCCATACCCAGTATCACATCGAACTCATCAAAAGGAAGTAACATCAAGTCAGCCGAGAAACAATAACCTCTTACCATCAGTGGACAATTTTTACAAATTTTATCCACTAATACAGACTGGCCCAGGGGGTTTGAGACTTTAACCACAAATTCAGTATGTTCAACAGATAAATTCTTAACAAGTGCAAGTTTAACACATATATATGAATGCGTAGAACCAGGATCAATCAATGCAGTAATATCAGTATCAAGTAAAGAAAATGTACCAGTAATAACATCGGGTGCTGAGGCCTCTTCTCTAGCACAGATGGCATATGTCCTAGCAGGTGCTCGTACCTCAGGCCTGCCTGCAGTATCTCTCGTAGCTCCTCGGCTACCACCGACCTCACCAGATGGTTGAGGTGGTCTACCCCTCAAAACTGGATTACTCAGCTTCGATGTCTGTTCAACTTATTTTTCACCCCTTTCTAGACAATCTCTGAGGAAATGATCGAAAGAACCACATCGGTAACAAGCCCCGCTCTTTAATCGGCATTCACCAAAATGAGTTTTATTACAGTACTGACATCTCGGCTTAGGGGTACCAACACTGCCAACACTGGTCACAGATGGAGTGGAAGGTCTTGGATTAGTACGTTGAAAACCTCGCTCTCTACCCGAATACCCAGTGGCTGAGGTAGAACGATCCTGGTATTTCTTCAAGTTCTTTGAAGCAGAAAACTGGGATTTTTCCATCGATCTTTTACTGAAAACCCGAGCTTCTCTTTCAGCTTGTTTCTTTTCTTTGCTCAATTCTTCTGCTTTATAAGCTCGCTCTGCCAATGTAGCAAACTCTCGAATTTCAAGAATTCCGATCAGTAGCTTAATTTCTTCATTCAACCCTTCTTCGAATCGTTTGCACATTTCAGCCTCTGATTGTACCCATTCCCGAGCATATTTGCTCAATCGGACAAATTCTCTTTCATACTCAGATACTGATCTGTTACCCTGTTTCAGCTCAAGAAATTCTTTTCTCTTCTGATCGAGGAACCTCTGACTGATATATTTCTTTTTGAACTCGGTCTGAAAGAATTCCTATGTAATTTCTTCTTTCCGAACAACTGAAACTTTAGTATTCCACCAGTGGTAAGCTGTATCTTTTAGCAATGATACTGCACATTTCAGACACTCTTCTGGTGTGCAAGATAATTCCTCCAAAACCCGAATAGTATTCTCTAACCAAAACTCAGCCCGTTCGGGATCATCATCAACTGCAGCTCTAAATTCTTCTGCCCCATATTTTCTGATTTTATCAACTGGAGCTTTCCCTATTCTGATAGATTCAGTACCTGTACCCTGTGGAATCTCAGGAACCGATGGAGGAGGAGGAGGAGCTTGAGTTTGCTGCACTACAGGGTTAGTTCTTATATACTGAGTAAACCATTCATTCATCATTTGATAGAAGGCCATTTTAGCTTCTTCATTTTGGTCCCTTGTCTCGGACCTGCTACTACTAGTAGCTTCAGCTTCTCTTTGTTCTGAAGCCAGAGCATGACTCCCGGCTTCCTTGGGTTGAGCTCGGTCGGCAGACATTTACTATAAGAAAATCACATTTCCAACAGTCAGGAGATATCACACTAGCAATAATAATTTAAATGGCATGTATAGCTAATCTCATACTTGCTACGTCGGTCCGAGAACCGGCTAAACCGTAGCTCTGATACGAACAAATGTAACACCCCTTACCCGTATCCGTCGCTGGAATAGGATACGAGGTATTACCAGATTTTACTGATTTTTTTTAAACTCAATATAACCCCTTTATAATTATCTAATCCTCCCTGCAAATTTTAAACCGAGACCAAGCCAACACAACCAATCCATTTCAACATATTTTCAAGATAGATTTATTGTATTCATAAGATAATCTCATCACATGCCAAAACCAAAATTTATTAACCATACCAATGGCTAACCATACATTCATTCCACATTAACATCTACTTTACTAGCTTATACATGCCATTGATTTCCAAATTAAGTTTCTTTATGTATCGAGATCTTGACGTTGATAGTGTGATGCTTCTCCGACCAAATCTAACCTCCGAGCTCTTAACACTACAAAACAGGGAAAAAGAAACAGGATAAGCACTTTGTGCTTAGTAAGCTCATGTAACAAGAATTATACTTACCTAATATTTTCCATACAATGTAATAAACATTCATACACCCATTCCATACATTATTCCCCTATCATGCACAAACTCAACATTCAAATTAGTCCAATAATTTCCATGTATCAATAATTTATACCATGATTGATGAGCTCATCAATTCCATGATTTCCATTCCCTTGTTATTTTTCCATATTTATCCCGTTGAACTACTTGGAATTTCGATGGATTTTCAGGGGTACACCTAAGTGTACAAATTCGGGTCCGTCAATTCATATTCATGTGCGCACATTTCCATTTCAGAGAGCACACTCCCGCGAACCTCATCCTTACAGCGGGATTACCAGTCCAGGCTAAATCCCCTGTAATATAAACTCATAGAGTATTGTCGGGATTACCAGTCCAGGCTAAATCCCCTGCAACGACAATTACTCTAATGAGCTTGGATCTGAATTACCAGTCCAGGCTAAATTCAGACCCTAATTCGGATTACCCGTCTGGGCTAAATCCATTTTCCACATATTCTTCGGGAGGGCTATATCAGAATAGGATCACCCGTCCGGGCTAGATCCTTTTTACCGTCAATTCCTTTTCAGAGATCCATCGAATTTTCCTTTCATTCAACCGGGATTTATTTCCTCTTTTCATAAAGTATATCAATACTTCATCAATTATCATACAATAAACATACAACTCATATTCACAACAATAATAAACATTTCAAGCATTTAAGAATATAATTCAAGTTACACGAACTTACCTCGATACTAGTTCGTAAATAAAAATCTACTAATCCCGAACTTTTTCTTTTCATCGATCTAGCTTCGTATTTGAATTTTCCAGATCTAAATAAATAAATTTAGTCATTAATCTAATACATTTCATGTTCATATGTAACATTCTCTAAAATTCCATTATTATTTATAGTGCATTCAAAGCTGTCTTACTGAGTCACAGTCGCTAAATTATTTATATCTTGATCTACGGAACTCCAAATTAAGATTCGTTAATTTTCCCTGAAACTAGACTCGCATACCTTTTTACCATAAAATTTTCAGAACTTTTGGTGTAGCCAATAAGTACAGTTTATTCTTTAAAGTTTCCCCTGTTTCACTTGTTGACAGTTCCGACCCCTCTTCACTAAAAATTAATTATCTCATTGTACAGAATTCGGATGATGTTTCTGTTTGTTTCTTCTGAAAGTAGACTCATTAAGAATTCTAACCATATAAAGTATAACTCATAATAATTTTTTTTTAAAATTTTTAATGATTTTCCAAAGTCAGAACAGGGGAACCCGAATTCATTCTGACCTTGTCTCACAAAATCTATTATATCTCATTATTTACAATGCCATTGATTAAACCATTTCTTCTATGAGAAACTAGACTCAACAGGCTTTAATTTCATATTTTATTCATCCTCTAATTCGATCTCTACAATTTTTGATGAATTTTAAAAGTTAGAGTACTGCTGCTGTCCAAAACTGTTTTAGTGTATGATGTTAATTACCATTTTTCCCTAAACTTTCAATAAATGATAATTTCATCCCTGCTCAATTAACCTCTCAATTGAGCTGATTTTTCTCAATTAACACTTTATCCCATCACTTTAAACCACTTTATAAGCTTTGGGAATCAGAATTTTAGTACTAGACTTTAATTCCAAACTTTTTCACAATTAGGTCCTACAAAACAATTTCTATTGAAATTACCTAATAAAATCATCTCATAAATAAGTTAAACCTTCAATTTCATGCTATATCATCATAAAATTCCAGCACATATTCATAGCAACTTTCAACTTCATCCATAAAATCAAAAACTAATGAATTTAATAATAGGACCTCGTTGTAAAAGTCTTAGAAACACAAAAATTACAAGAAAAATGCAAGGATTAACTCACTTGGTGCAAAAATTATGAAAAACCAGCTTGAAGAAACCCTTAGGACGTTTTTGGCTGATGAGAATGCAGAAAAATGAAGAGAAATCTAGATAATTCCACTTTAGTCCTAACTTTTAAAGCAAATTTTGCAATATTCCAATTTTACCCTTAATTCATCAATTCTCCTGATTTTTCTCAGCGTATGCCGCCCAAAATATCTTCTTTTAGGGTTATTTTCAATTTATGTCCCTCCTCATTTAACAATTGAGCTATTTAATCCTTCTAGTAACTTTTACACCTTTTTCAATTTAGTTCTTTTCACTTAATTGATTACCCAAACATTAAAATATTCTAACGAAATTTTAATATCATATTATTAACACTTCATAAATATTTATAAAAATATTTTTGACTCGGTTTTACAAGATTGAGGTCTCGATACCTTATTTTTACCCAATTTCTTCACTAATTTCTTTTTCTAACTAATCACTAAATCGGTAAAATTTTTCTATCTATATTTTCATACTATTTTACTATCATACCAATATTCATGCAAAACTATTAAAATAAATTTCCCTTTAAATTGGATTTGTGGTTACGAAACCACTATTCCGATAACCTTGAATTTGGGCCATTACACTCCCAACTAACCAAGGTCATTTTCCTCCTTCCACTAGAAGAGCCCCAAATAAACTGTCTAGCCAAACATTCAATATCCTCATAGATTCCTATTGGTATCTTCATTGACTGCATGAAGTAATTTGGGATTGACAGAAGCACAGATTGGGTCAAAGTAGCCCTCATTGCAAGAGATAATTGTCTAGCATCCTAGCTGAAGAGTTTACTACGTACGTTGTCGATCACAAAATGAAGGGTACTTTTAGTGGCTCTTTTATGAAATAATGGAACCCTCAAATAATGTACAAGGTCATGAGCCTTTTGAAAGCCTAAAATGCTGCTAACCTGGAGTCCAAAGTCTTCGTCGACCCCATGTGAAAATCAAACATTAGTCTTTTGTGCATTAATTTTATGTCCTGAATAAGCACAAATCCGCTCAAAAACTTCCTTGATAAGTTTAGCATGACTCACATCTGCTCTACTAAAAATAATTAGATCATCAGCAAAAAATAAGTGAGATAAGTTCAGACTTGATCTGGATAGACGAATTGGACTCCATTGGCCATTTAAAATAGTTGTCTTAATATCATGCCTGAGCCATTCCATGCATAACACAAATAAGTATGGGGACAAAGGACACCCCTAGTGAATCCCCCTTGTGGGCTTGAATTTACTAGTTGGAACTCCATTCCAGAGTAGTTGCACAGTGGAGTTATAAATGTCAGACGCAATAACTTTCCTCAAGAAATCCAGAATACCAACCGCCTTTAAAGAAGCATCGACTACCTCATATCTCACTCTATCATAGGCTTTCTTAAGATCAATTTTGATCATCATCCATTTATTCTTCCTACTTCTCATGGAATGAATGATCTCTTGTGCGATAAGAATGTTGTTTGTAATGTTCCTCCCTACTATAAAGCCTATTTTCTGCTATAATTTTAGGAAACACCAACCAAAACCAATTCGCTATAACTTTCATAACCAGCTTATATAACACAGTGAATAAGTTGATAGGACGGAAATGTTGAAAGCTTTTAGGATTGGCTATTTTAGGGATAAGAGTAATGAGCGTGTTGTTCAAGGCAAGACAATATGATTGCCAAGAAAAACCTTTTTAACCCAATCGCAAATAACATTCCCTACCACGTTCCACTGGTTCTGAAAGAAAAAGGCATGAAAGCCATCGCTTCTAGGAGCCTTAAAAGAGGCCATATCAAAAAGGGCCTTCTTGATCTCATCATCCGAAACCATCTTACCCAAAAAATTGATGTCTCTTGGATCTAGAGTAGGAAAAGAGCTAGCCAGTAAATCTGACAAAGGGGACGGTTCTTCACCATATAAATTTTGATAAAAAGTAACAGCCTCGTTTTGAAGAGTGTCTGGATCGTAACATCATTCATCATTCTGAGTTCGCAAGGTAGCAATACAATTAAAACTCCAACTTAATATTTTAATGCCATCCATCTGACTTGTTAAATGGAGCCCGCTAATCTAACATTATTGCAACCTAAAGATTGCTCAATTAGAGTCCCCAACGAATCATGATTGTTAAAAACATTAGGGCCAATAGAAATAATTCAAGGCCTTTTTTTTTTCCATCAACAACCTCAACCGGATTGTCCTCTGATTCCATGCCCATATCCATGTTACCATCCTTATCAAAGCCTATATTCTATGCTTCGAGCCTAGCAAACCCTAACTTGGAATTCAAATATTTGTGATAAGGTTTTTGTATATCTTTCTAAATTAATGCCCGATTAACATTAATCCCAATTGCAAAATTATAATTTTTAAAATCCCCCATATCACCCCTTCCCCCTCAAATCGGGTCGTATCCACATCAGCTTCGTCTTAAAGTCAACAACTCATGATCGTTGATACTCGTTGAAGTTTGGCCTTTAATGATAGATCCTAGCCCATTTCTAGCTAATTCTTTCCATGAATAATCTACATAGGGCAGAAGTTTTTCCCATGGCCAAGTCGTCTACAAAGAAAACATAACAATGTCAATCTTGCATTTTAAAATCGACCATAAACTGCTTTTGATTGACCTAAAATAACCTTTTTTTCATCTTTTGAGGGGAGCATAAACATCTAATAGAAATCGTATTTTCATGAAACTCTTTAAACCTTTCAAAATCATCTTTACATCATACATAAAAAATTATCCAATAAAGTTGTCAAACAAACAACCTATAGATTTCGACATAAGACCTACTGGTAAATCATGAACCTGCACCAAAAAATACGAATAGAATAGAACAACCTATGAAGGATCTTTGCCTTTCACTAATTTGTGAAAAACTAGGAGATGATTGTTGAATGTCCATGGAGCTCCATTTATCACTCTATCAATAACAAAATTGCATTAAAAATAGAAAAGAAACATTTTCTCATTCAGGCCAGTGATTGGAACTCCTCCTAGAGGATGCCACAAATTAGCCATTGTGTTTCTCATGGCCTCGGAATCGGCAATGCTAGCCATGAGAAAATATCCAACAAGGCATAGATCATAGTTAGGCTCCTTGGATCCCTCCTCTCCTTGAATTTGTCATGGCTCTTCTTCCCCATCATTAATGCTCAAATTTGTCAACCTATCTTTCATCTTGAAGAACGTGAAAGCAACCTCAAACACTCACATTAAAGTTTATTGAGAGAAAGAACAAAACGAAGGAAAAGCAAAAGAAACATGCTAGAAGAGCAAACAAAGAAACTGTGCTACAAGAGCATACTATAAATGAAAGCTTATTATCTTATTTAAGCGTCTAGGTGTCTCAAAAACAATTTATGCATATTATCTTTTAAAAACTAATTATCCAAAAATAATCAATAAAAAAGAAAAGAAAAAGGACGAATGAGGTCAATATTAATTCCTGAGAATTACATTGTGGATTGTTTGTAGTATTTGCATTAAGGAGAATTTTAAAATATATGTTGATCAATATTTGAGATATCAACTAAAAATTAAAATCAGCACAAACTTTTTATAACTATAACTTAATTAATAAAATAATAAATATATTAAATAAAAAACAAACATTATTTCTATTAAATAGAATACCATTAATTTTTTGAAGAAAATGTTACAAACCATCAATTAAGTCATTGAAAACAAAGTTCAAATTTAAGTTGAGAGTAAATGCATTCATGAATTGTGATTTGATTCTAAAAATTCTTCAATTTAACAATTAAAATGAATAAAAAATTATATTAATATTTATTTACTTATTTTATAATTAAATATAAAATATAAATATTTTAAAATTAATTAATTTGTTGAGATTTATCATGCACATATAGGTAAGTCTTCAAGTCTAATCATGTGCGATTACAATTTGCATGTTTTAATCTCGTTAAGACAACTTATCAACTTTAATTTGAATTATATTATTTTTTTAGTTTATTTGTGTTGTATATATATATTTATACTTTAATTATATTTTATATAACATTTTAACAAAATATGCCTTAAAATAAACAACAATTTATTTAAATTCGACCTAAAAGGGACTAAGGGTCTGTTTAGTAGTGCTTAAAAAAAAACACTTCTAGCTCCAAAAGCACTTTTGGAAGAAAAATTATGCTAAACAAACTGCTTTTGACTTTCTAGAAGTGATTTTCAAAAGCAATTCTGAAAAAGAGAAGCTAAAATTTTTTACTTTTCCTCTCCTAAAAGCACTTTTGGTGCTTAATTACTTTTTCAACCCTCCAATAATATAGTACTTTTATTTTTTTAGTGCTTAATTACAAATGTGTTAAAATTATTAATTAAAAAAATATTTTTTAAAACACTAATTACGAATATTTAAATATTTAAAATATAGTTTATATATTCTAATTAAATTTTATAAATAATTAATATTTATTGCTTAAAAATATTTAAAATTTATATTTCATATATTAAAATATTAACAACAAGTTATAATAATATTTTTATATTCTTATTAAAATATAATAATATTAACTAATTTAAATATTATCTAAATACATCTTTATTACTTGATAATAATATCTTTAAAGTAAACATTTTATTTTTTAAAAATATTTTTTTAACAGTAATACTAAACATTTAAATTTTAACTAAACTTTTGAAAAGTAATTTCCAAAATATTGCCAAATCAATCTAATCCAACTAATCAACCAACCCGTATAGAGTTCTAATTGACGGCAAATCCAAGATTCAAATTTTGGACAGCCACTGCTCCCTTCCTCTCAAAATAAATAGATAAAGAAGATTGAAAAAAAAAAACTATCCTCCTCGTACGGATGACAAACACCCATTAGATACAATAATTGTGTGTAGGATTGATGATAGGATTTATCTGTACAGTTATTTAAATCTTTTTGTGAATTTAATTTCAATGGAAGCGGGAAGGATCCTCCAGATCGGCATTCCATGGATCACCTGGCGCTCGCCTCCTCGTCTCCCTAACTTCCCGCGCTATATTTGTGCTTCTTCTATTCAGCGGGTAATCTTAAATCCCCCCTTTATGTCTTTGAGCTGCATTTCAAAATGTTATCAACGAGCTAAACGCCATTTTTCTCTAAATAAAAAAAAGGGGAGCTACAAAGGACCAAAGCCTGGCCGAGATTGGATTGCTGATTGGGTATCCAAGAACGATGACGCCGTTCGGAGTATGCCTATCTACGTCGGAGGGGCCTCTTTGTTAGCCGTTCTCTTTAACCGTGCCATCTCGGGGATTGCTCCGGTTGCGGATGCCAGCAGGTATTCTATTATTAGTATGATGATGATGGAAATGCAAGCCGGTTGTATTATAGAGAAAATAAAAGAAATTGTTGCATTACTTTTTCTTGAATTCATAAAATATAACGTATCAAAGAAAAAAAAATTCGTAAAATTATTTTTAAATAATCTTGAACAGGTATCTGTAAGCATTCATCAATCGGACTCTTATTGTTATTTAAATTGAGCTAAAAATTGATATTTCGAGGTTATATTATTCGCTTTTTATGTTTGATTAATCGAAAGATTGTTCATGAATCATTTTGAGCATTTCCGGTAAAATTAGATTAGAGGATTGTATATCAGTTTCAATGAATTAATTGTTGAACTAATTTTAGACTAATAGGTTGTTTGGTAGGAACCTATAATGTTGATTTAATATTTTGGTTGGTTTAGCGGAAATTGTCATTTTCAGATGATTTAATTGCTCAACTGATCTTTGACTTAAGACAAATGATGGGTTTGAGATAGTTTAGCTAAATTTTGTTTCTTCATTCTGAATTCAGTGATTTTTAGAAATGTGTGCCTAATAGAATAATGTTCTTACAGCCATTGTACTTTTTAATGATACTATTTTTCTTTGATTTCAAGGTTTTGCTGCTAATATATCCATCTTTTCTGTCTGAGGTCACTGTGATCTTCAATGTAAGATAATTAAATGCTTATGGTTTTTTCGATCAGTTCACAGTCAAGGGCGGATCTATTGACACTTGGTTTGGCTGTGACCAACGTATTAACTGGCTTAGTTTGGTTATCAATCCGACCAAAATCCATCACTCCGGTAAAGGCCTGTCTATACTTTTTTCCTGTTCTTATTTCTTCCACAAATATGCATACATGGGGAATGTTCATTTGCATCAGAAATTGAATGGTAAGAGTATTGAGAGTAACCCCATCATCCCCAAAAGAAATTCAGGCACATGCACTTTAATTAAGTTGATTAGTTCAGTAGGTAGTTCTTTATTCCCCCTTCCTCTCTTAGATAATGTGTTCTTGATTGCTAATATCAGGTAGGGCCTCAAGGAGTGGAATGCCAAGAAATTTATTCTCACCTTCCTGAATCAGTTGTTTCTGAGATACTTTGGTATTCCTCGCTTCTCTTTACTCCTTTTACTTGGTTTGTCTTAAGTGTATGGCTTTCCAATGGGTGGGTTTGTTAATTCTGGGAGTTTATACCAACTATGATGTATAATATTTCTATTTTAACCCAGAATAATATCAATCGCTTAGACTGGGCTCCGTACTTTGCTAGAGATAATTTTGGCGTAAATCCATTGATCACTTGGGTATCCTTTTGCTAACTTTGTTCTTTAACTTTGTGGATTTCCAGTAAATCAATTTTACGTCTCTGAACAGGAGAAAATAAAATGTACATTACTTTCAGGAGTTGCATAAGATACTCAATGCAATGGTTCTTAAATCAAGTTTGTACCCAAATTCTTTATGATTCCAGAATCTGAATAAGCATTTTCTCTAATTTATAAATACTTTGATTTCTGTATTTGGTAGAGCTCTAAATGGACAAATGGTTATGCTTCAGAGTTGAAAAAATACTTCATATCAAATTAAATTACCAGTTTTCAAATGCACAAGATTTTAGGATGAGGTATTTTGTCTTTGCTGTATAACTATTGTGCTTAAAAGTTGTAAAAACTAGAGTGCCCTCCTAAAGTTTGTACTTCAATGAGGGGTAACATTAGACAGTTTTTTCCATTTTGGTAAAGTTGATTTTGTTTTAAATCATTATAAATGGTAAGATGGACATTCAATTTCCAGAGGAGGGAGTAATAAATTATTTGAGATGGTGGCGTTGCTTGCTTGAAATTGTTGAAAGAAGGTTAACAAACACTTAACACATCATTGTTTATTCATTTGTTTTTCAGTTGGGTGAGACAATCTTAAATTGGCTAACATAAGATGCTTTGCTTTCTTCACAATAAAGGATATTCAAAGAATAAACATATTTATTTCTTGTCTTCTGTTTTGAAAATGAAATATTTATGTTGTTTGTTGTTTACAGGGTGTGGGAATCTCTTTCTGCCGTAACATGCTGCAAGTCTCTAGTTATTGTTTATGACTGCCAATGTATTGTTCAAATTGGCGTGGCAGCTAAATCACTGAACATTGATGAACCTTTTGCTGTGGATGCTGCTAAACTGATGCAGGGATCACTTTATCAAGGTGTTTTGAAGTCTGGAGCACGTAAGTTACTTCTGTCTGGGTTTACAATCATTCTTTCATGTTGTAATTACAATTCAAATGATTTGTTTGGAAAGGGGTTTTGACAAGCTTCCCATTACACAATTCAATATTTTGCAGAGAGCTACATGGCGAATCTGTCTCTTTACCCTGGGAGGTCCGAGCTGCCATTTCTGCCTTCAAATACTCAGGTCTCTAAGTAGCTTTACTATTTTTCAATGCACCTTTTCATGCACTGGAGGCCGAGGATTGCGTTTTCTTCTTCTTCTTTTGTTTTTCATGTAACATTTTTCTTTTGAATTTTGAAATATTAACAATAGTTATAAAATTTCTGAACACAAAAATTGTTAATATTCAAGGCATAATTCAGTAATATTTAATCTTCATATAAATGAATGAATGTTAGCCATTGATAGAAGCTCTAGGTATTCATCTTTTAACCCCCCAAAAAAAAAAAAAAAAAAAAAACTAAAGAAGGAAAGAAAATAGGAGTTTTTAAATTGAATGAAAGTATAAAATCTGCATGATGTTTAACATTTCATCTGCCATTGCTGCAACTCCAATTGGGAAAACTGGATGAGGTACTAAGAGCACATTTTCATTAGAGTATAATAGCTTGTGTCATAGCAGATGGAGTAGAAAAGCTTTCTCCAGAATCTTTGCCCCTATTCTAGGAGGGAACTCATAGTTTCCTCATCATATTATCCCATATCTATACTCTTTTTAAAGATGTAGACAATCAAAAACTAAGAACATAGTTTCTAAACACTAGCATTATTCGACAGTAATATAAATGTAAATGTAAAATGTAAATATAACCCTGAGTTTCTAAAAATATAAAAAAATCATTAAACAAACAAAATAGTAATATCATATGATTTGGAGTAATATTAATTCTTAAAGAAATTTCGATGCCAACTTTCTTCTTACCAAAAAAGAAAAAGTACAAATGAAAATGGTTACTACACAACTTAAGGAAGAGTACAGTATTAACTTTCCTCTGCCATTTCATATAATGTTATGTGTGCATATAAAGATCAAAGGACTTATGTGATTTTCACTTTACTAGGCAGTGATCTTGCAACCACTGGGAGATAGAGGCATTGCAGTTCTTGGTGGGGACACAATTAGGGGTTTTACAACTTCTGACCAGGTAGTTTAGATATCAGTGTTGACAAATTATCCAATATTTTGTTAGTATTAAGCTGGCCAATTTGAATTTTATGCTATAAGTGTCTTATTTCATACCTAGCTTTATTTTGCCTTCCCTTTTCCTCTTCCCTTTTTGATGTGTGAAATAGAGACCTTTACTTGATTGTAGGTCCATTATTATTCTTTAGTGTTTTAGTTTAGTTCATTTATTATACTCGAGATATTAATAATGATTAATTTTTTCATTCATTCTCATCCCTGAAAGATGCAAAGTTTTAAGCGTGACATATTACCCTACTTTTTTCTTACAGATGCTATGGTTATTTTCCATCGAACTTTGTCTCTTGTGGATAAAATATTTTCTTAATTTCTAAGACATTGTCTTGCTGGTTATCCACTGTCTTCTCTTAATTTTTCTTTGATTTGGGGAAAGGGGGATTCAAACTATGCTGGAAGGCCCGGGGAATAACATTCAACACTGAGTCAAATGCTTGGGTGTTCTCTGTTAATTTTTCTTCCTCGCTTTTTGTTTCTAGAAAGAATAATCTTATTGACCTGATTTATTTATTTTCAGACATGGATTTCTTATATTGGAGAGAAATTGGATGCCACGCTTGCAAAGTACATGAGTAGCATGCCATCAGTGGTTCAAGAGTGAGTTTGATCAAATCAAGCTATGAGCATTCATATCTTGCTCTTAACATCAGCTGCGGACTTTGTTTAAGGTAATTCTTTTTTCCATTCTTGCGCAATTCAACATTATGAAACACTTTTTAAAAAATGTGTATTTCTTGTAGAATAGAAAAAGGGGTCATTTTTGTCCTTTTACTTAAAAGACTTATTTTGGTGAGACATCGACTGATCAGACAAAAAAAAAAAAACCTTAATGACATAAAATGGAGCTTCTCCCTTTCCCACTTCCTTTCTGGAGTGTTGAATTTCATCTGAAGGCATCTTTGACAACTGTAGACATCAATTTTGTTGAAGAAATTTAGGATATTCTGCTGGTAAACACCAATGATAAAAATGCAACATATTGCCGTCACTTCTTTTACCTTTACTTAATACTTCACTCAAATTTCCTCATTAACTTGCACCATACTCTGTTTAGTTGCTGATAAGACCTGGTAATAGGCACATATCATATGACATGCAGAGAATACTACCATGATATTATTAAGGACAATTGATGGTATCTGGATATTTAGCCTTCCTGAAAACCATCCAGATTTGATGGTACCTGGATATTTTGGTCATAGTTTCAGTCATGCTTTTCGACAACAGTGTAATACTTCTTGCTTGTATTAAATGTTCACAACTTTGCAACATTCTATTGAAAGTTTATCAGGAGATGGACATGAGATAAATTTGTATTGACTGCAATATCTGCAACATCTTGGTTCACAAATATGGATCCCGCTCAACAACTGTAGACATGAGAACATAAACTGCATGCCCTTTTGGTCCTTTTGAAAGTTTCTAAGATGCTATTTTGGTTGTTTGTTTCCCCTACTTTGTGAATTTTATTATCCCTCTCTCCGTCTGTTTGAGTTTTAAGGTGTTTGTTCTTGTTTTCATATTTTTAGGTTTCCCAGGCAGTGATGTTTCTTGAAACTGAGGGCAGAAGATGTCCGGACCGGAGCCACAATGCTGCCATGTAATTGATAATTCAATATTGCTCTGGTCCTGAAACTATTGCTATTGATAATTTCTGACACTTTACGTCGAACATTCTTGAATATGCAGTTGAAAATTTCTTATTTAAACAAAAACATATGCTAACCTAGTATTCGCGTAAAATCTACAATGGCATGTTTCTAGCCCTAAAGAATAATGTGCCGTGTATGAATGTTGAGTATATCCTCTACATATTTATGTTGATCTGACTCTTATGTTTTTGGAAGTCCCCTCATTTGACTGCTGTGTCCAACTCATATCTGAACATGAGTACTAGAATATGACCCTACCATGTATTAAAAAACTTAAGAAAGAATTGATCACCAGACGCTTATGTCCGTATTTGACACTGACACGCAGGTCTAAGTAATACAGGTGCTTGTTATAGGCTAAACTTCCAAAACTGCCAGTTATCTTCTACTTTAAGTAATACACTCAAAAGAACCATGCATTGTCCATTTAATATAGAGAGAATGCAGTTATTCTCTACTTTTAAGATAATTGAAAACGTTTTACTTCATGCATTCAAGTTCACCCTCCTGTTATTACTACTATTGTTAATATAATAGAATTGTGAGCTTTTCCTACTTTTATTTGAATTGCTCCCTTTAAATTCATTGAATTGTTTGGTAGTGCCCTAGTCTTCATCTTATTTCCTACCTTAATCGTCATCTTATTTGTAGGAAAAACATGTAGATGTAGTATCAGTCAATCATCAATAAACACTCATTAGCTAGGATAGAAATGAAAGAGGGGAAAAAATGTTATTCCATCATCACAAAATTTACAGCCGTGTAAGAACCTATAATCAATAGATCTCATGTCTAAAAAAATCAGATAAAAATGCAAAAGAAAAAAAATGAAAAGAATGTGTTTTGTTGTTGTCATTACACTGTTTCCCATGGGCACCAAGCTTGGAAGCAATCATATTTGGTATCGTTACAAAAGAGACTTCTCCCAGGGTAAGCTTCCTGTGGCAGGATCAGCTAAATTTGCTAGGACAAAGTCTCTCAGACCAGTGTCCCAGACTTCGCAGAATTGTTTTCGCCAGTTTGGTGGTTCAATGGCCTCGGTTCCTAGCCCTGGGGCTCGGTCTTTTGACCCCTGGTTCTGGTTTTCTTGCCAGTCAACAACATATGTTGCAACCCTTCTGAAGAACTTTGCTCTAAAGGTCTCCCATACCTGGTACTTGTAGTGGTTTATTATGATAGAACTTTCGGGTACATTCAGGTACCTGAATCCCTTTTTCAGCTGGAAGTGGTGCACCACATTGAGAAGAGTTTCGTTGAGCAAATCAGGGCGCACAATGGACTTGTGTCGCTCAGGGCTTTGGAGCCGGCAAGTGTAACCTACAGTTACTCCTTGCAATGGCGGTGAGCTCAATCCGGATGGTCCAAAGCTGTGACAAGCTGTTCTTATCTCTGCAATCGTCCGTGATGACGAGTAATTTGCTACTAGCGATCTTAGTAAATTCTGACCTGGTAACCCTCTCCGGTGATGACGAGGGAAGTAGTAGAACTCATCGACATCAAAGAATCCTACCCATTTACACTCATTTCTTGCTCTCAAAGCACAATGTGAAAAACCTGCCTCTTGAGTTTTAATCCATGGCCAGGTATGTCTGCTAACATTATAGTCTTGAAAATCAAGTTCTTCGATAACATCTTGAATTCCATCATCACTATTATTGTCATAAATGAACCAACGTTCAACTCCGAGCCAGGTATGGTACATAATCCACTCCCGCAGTGCTGGTGCCTGGTTCCAGAGCATAGTGCAGGCACAGAGCTCGAATTTCCCATCATTCCTTTTTGTCTGGTAAGACTTCGAATTGTATAGTTTAGCTACAGAAGGCACAGCAATGTTCTCCTTTTGCCTCATCCGATTCCTCCTGTGATCATAGGATCTGGAATTGCGAAATCTAACTGCAGATGGCATCTGTACATGTTCGACATCATTCCTGCTGGCAAGAACAACTGTAACTCGAATCCCCTGAGCCAAGTCCCGATTATTTCTTATACTGCTGGGCAATGAACACCTAACAACCTCCTGTGCAGCCACTATTGCTTCAGTCATTACCACAAACCCTTCATCTTCTTCATCCGAATTCTTCAAACCAAATTGGCACATGAACCTATTCGGATCAGATTCTTTATGCGGTCGAAGATTCAACCCTTTAGCGAAAACAACGGCAGTTTTCCCATCGAATGCCGCTTCATAAACCAATCTATCCCACGAATGAACCGTCCGATTACTCCTCAGAGACAAACTATAATCAACCCCATGTCCTCGCCACATCAAACCCGCAGCAGCCGAGTAATTCCATGGTGGAAGAGGGCACCTAACAACCGATCGAAATCCATCGAATTCATCCACAGACAAAACCCGTTGACGAACAACATCCTTATGATTCAAAACCTTGTGGTAAACACAGTCCAACTTTTCAGCTTCATCGATCTTGTCGGATACAAGCAGGAGCAAGTGATCGGGGAACAAAACTCGGTCTTCGACGCTCAAAGGAAACCGTAACTTAGCATGAAAAGAATCTTGAAGGGAATTTTTGGAGAGGATAGAAAGACTGGGGACGCTCACAACTGGGTGAAACGACACCGTTCGGATCGGGAACCTCTCCGAAGACAAGAACATGAGGAAAACGAAGAAAGAAAGGCACAAGATTAAGGACCTCCGTGACAAAAACTGAGCTCGGGAGTAGGGCCTGTAGATCCTCTTCCGCTTCAGACGCTGCTCCGACTCCATATTTTTTCAGAAATCCAAAATCCAAAATCCAAATCCGAAGCCAAGAAAGAATAATAATAAAAAAGAGAGATGTAAGTAAATGATTGAGTGGAGTTCTTGGGAGGGCTCAGATCTGGAAGGGGCCTTGCCTGAAGCAGTAGCGACACGCGTTAATGGTAGCCGTCAAAGCGCTGAGTGGGGGAGACAGACAGAGAGGTAAGCTTTTTCTTTTTCTTTTTCTTTTTCGCTTTCTTTTTCTATTTGGTTTGCTATGAATTTCGTTTTAATACACGGTTTATTTATTTATTTGGTCTAAGACAATGGACAGGTGGTTATGCTCAATCGTAGATGTTCAAAGGTGATGTGCTGTGTTGGACTTCCTTTTCTTTTCTTTCTCCTCTTTTTATTTTTATTTTTGTTTTTATATTCTTTTTATAGAATCTTTTTAAATTTATTTTATTCGTGTTTATAAATTAATTTTGGTTTATATTATTTAATTATTAATCAAATTTTGTCTTTTAAGATTTCTTTAATTCTTTTTCGGAGTTAAGTTTAGTCCTCAATTTTTCAAAAAAGTTTAATTTGATTATCAAGCTTTTAGAAAGTGTTAAATTATTACTTTTTAAGCAAAAATATTTATTAAAATATTAAATTTTTAAAGGTGACAACTTGAATGGTAATCAACATATATTTCATGTCAAAATTTTTAATTTTTATGAATATTTTAAAATTTAAGTATTTTTATATTTTTAATTATTTATGGTATATGAGACAAATAGTGTTATATTAGTTTGAAGGTATCGTGGATTGTTATGTAAGTTGTCAACTTACCTTAACATCATTAAAAAGTTAATGTTTTAGTCAACATTTTTGTTTAAAAAATTATTTAACTATTTTAAAATGTTAAAAGTCAAATTTAATTAAAAAGTATAAGAGTCAAATTAATGAAAAATGTAACATTGAAGACTAAATTTTGTACATTAAGCTTTAATTTTAAAATACTTTCTTAATAAGATATTTACTATTCTTATTATCTTTTATGATAGAGTTAAAAGACAAGAATTTTAGGTAAAAATTACTTTTTAAATGAAGTTATTATAATATTTATGGGACACTTAAAAGACATACGAGATAAAAAGGCTTACTTAAGCTGTCAATTTTATTTTATTGCATAAAAGAATTTATATATATATATATATAATGCTTGATAATATACCACATTTCAGGTTTTAATTTATTAGTATAAATTGAAATATATAATTTATTATGGAGTTATAGTTTTAAATACGATACAAATCTAATATTTAATGTATTAACCGTATACACTAATAACAAATTAAATAATAAAAATTCATTTATTTTAAATAAGTTATAGAATTATGCAGTTTAAATATAAATTTTAATAAAAAAATATGAAATGACAACACTTTTAAGCATATTTGGTATTTAAACATTAAAGTGGGTAAAAGCATACCCTTACACGCATTCTTTACACGTTTCTTTCTTTCTTCTTTCAGTACAAAATATATTTACTAATTTGTCGTTTTATGTTTGTTATGAAGTTTCTCAAAAAAGAAAAAAAGTTTCCTTCCATTTTACTCAACAAAGGCAAAAAGCTTGGGAAATAAGGGATGAAGTAATTCTTTTATTCAGTATTAAAGTTTCTCATTATATAATTTAATTTACATAATTTGAAAAAACTATTAATTAATCATTATGAAAATAAATCTATTTTATCATGAGAGAGGGTCCAATTGAAAATTCAAAAAATAAAAACTTTCTTTTTACACTTATTTCTCAATACAATATCCTGCCATATGGTGGTCTAACCATATCTTGTTAATTCATTAATATATTTAATAATGTTTGGGAAGTAATGACATAAGATCGATGTATTCTTTTTATATAACAATAATGACTTTCTCATCATGTGATAAAGAAAGAGTCCAACAAAGTCTTGCTACCAACTACGTTTTCTTTCCCTTTCAATATTTGAAAAACAAAATAAAGGTTAGATTTTTTGACATTAGCTTTTCCACTGTTCTTTATTCTTGTTGATAACGAGAGAATAACACCGTAACGTTGATGTGCTTAGATGGTGATTTTAGTCCTTTTATTATTATTATTATTATTTCAGGTTAGTATGGTCCGGCCCAAATTTAAATTAAAAATTTTATTTGTAATTTAATTATCAAATATAAAAATGTTAAAACAATTTCTTTTTTTGGTTTTTTATTAAGTCAATGAATTATATGGATAAGTTAGGTTCAGGCTCTCACTGAGGTTTATTTAATTTAGCTCGTGAACACTTTTAATGATCAGTTAAATGAAATTTATTTTATTATTCAGAACTTTAAAATATTTAAAGTATTTTTATTAATCAGGCTAATTGAAAATTAAATTATAAATTTTTATTTTAGACTCCGCCATGGATAAATTTAATTGCAATACTCAATCAATGATATTTTGATTAAAATAATTTCATTTTCTATAAAAGAATAAAGGAAAAAACAATAGAAATTTGAGAATGATTTGAGATAAAATGGGTATTTATTCTTAATGTGATTTAAAAATACATAAGTGAAAGAAAAATTGAATATATTTAACAGAAAAGGGAATGAAAATTCTTGGAATCGAACTCAAGTTGCTATATTTATAAGATAATGCGTTGCCATTGAGCCAAAAAGCTATCAGTAGACATGTACTTAATTATATTCTATTATTATGTAGTGTTATATTTAAGAAGTGAATAATGAATGAAAATGGCATATGTTGGTGGATCATAGCTGGCTTAGCTGCACCAAGTTTGGCTCCTTGCATACCAATTTGGTCCAATTTATGCTTTAATTTTCCATTCATAAATCAAACATGTGAAATATTCTTATTTCTCAAGGATAAGAAATATTCTTTCCCAATTTTTGTATTTTCTTTTCCATATTTATACTACTTCTTAAGGCCTTCCTTCTTTGACATATGTCCTTTCTTTCTTTCTTTCTTATATTATTAATAATAATGATTGAATTGCAATTATGGTACCTCTATTTTTAGATTATATATATATATATATATGTATATATAAAGAAGGCCCTAAGACCTTCCTTCTTTGATAACATGTCCTTTCTTTCTTCTTTTTTACATTATTAACAATAATGGTTAAATTGCAATTATGGTCTCTCTATTTTTAGATTATATAAAATGACCACATTTCAATTTCGATCCCTATACTATGCTCAAATTTGAGATTTATTATTTATACTTTAATTTTGACATAATTTGGTACCTCAATATTTATAATGTCATTAGTTAGTTTAAGTATTTTATTCTAATTAAAATGCTTGCGTAAACTTGTAGAATTGTTAGCATCGTTAATTTTTTGTTAAATTGAGATCCATTACAATGTCTTTTTTCACATGATTATAGAGTGAGCATTTTTAAAATTTTAAAATGACACACCAACAAATTTAATAAAAGAATTTCAACATGTTAACAATTGGATGGCACTCTTTTTTTGTTTTTGTTTTTTGTTTTTGTTTTTTTTGCATTTTATCAAAAATGGTTAAATTTCAGTTTTGATCCTCTAATATGTCTAGATTTGAGAATTAATCTCTATACTTTAATTTTAGCATCAATTGGTCCTTATATTTTATAATACTATTAATTAGTCCAAATAGGTAACATCATTAACTTTTCGGTTAAAGCATTATGTGGTTATATATAATTTGAATACCCTAAGAATCTTAGAGACCCGACACGTGATTTCCTATTTCTTTTTGGGTTGTGTTGGTCTTACCCTTTTTCTTGTAGTTTTAGAAAAATGATTATATTTCACTTTTGGTCCCTCTATTATGCCTAAATTTGAATTTTAATTTCTAATATAATTTGATCCCTAGGTTTTATAATATTATTAATTAGTCCAAATAATTAATATCATTACTTTTTCAATTAAAATATTACGTGATTATATACAATTTGAATGTCCTAAGGGACTTAGAGACAAATACGTAGCTTTCTATTTATTTTAAGTTTGTCTTGCTTTTTTTTTTTTGACATTATAAGACATTGAGCAAACTTCAGTTTTAGCCTTATATTATGTTGAAACTTGAGATTTAATTTATATATTTTATTTTTGACATCATTTTATCTTTCTACTTTTATAATGTCATTAATTAGTTTATATATTTAATATTTTAATTATTTTAATTAAAATGTTGACGTCAATTTTCTTAGGAACAATATTCCAACAAAAAATTTATTTTATCATAACGAGTTCGAACAAATGTTTTAAGAAAAATCCATATAAATATTTTTAATGTTAATTTTATTTTTACATGATTACCAAGTCATTTTTTAAATTTAAAATGTCACATTAATGAGTTTTATAGAAAAATTTTAACCTAAATTTTTAAACTAAAAAAGTAGAGGGTTTAAATTTCTAAAACTAAAAGTAGAACTAAAGTATATTTTAACCTTCAAATTTATACTCCATAATTTGACACAAACAAAAATTCAACCCAACGTGAAGCGGGGGAATCATACTAGTTTTGATCAAAGGAAAGGAAAACATTAACACTTCAATTTCTTTCAATCATGTACATATATTTCTTTATTTTTAGGTTTGTTGGTAAAATAAGCCCTCAATCATTTTTGAAAAAAAATCAATTAAGCTGCTTTCAACTTTTTGCACCCAATTAAGTCATGAACTAGCAAGATAGGCCTTTTGACCAATATTGACCATTAGTATTTAATGACTATGCTAACGTGGTTGTTTAATAGATGCCACATCATCGTTGAGTGCTGATGTGGCAGTACCATGTTAGCAAAAAATTAAAAAAGAATCAAACAATAAATTTTTTTATACTTATTTCTAAGAAAAGTACACAATGAATAGGGACAAAGATTATCTAGGTTCATTTCAATCTGAACACCCATTTGTCTAGATTCATTATAGAATTATAAAATGCATAAATAATTTATAAAAAAACCATTTTATTATTTTTATATTTTAATTTAAAAACAAAAATAAACTACTTATATAATAAAATCAAGATTAGCAAAATTTAAAGAAGTCAAGAGTGCTCTCTTAGGTCTCTTGAAGAAATAGTGGATACTGTGGTTGGGAAGAAGACGAGTGGCGACTTCGGGGCTATGGAAGATGGGAATGAGTTAGCCCTCCTAGAAGAAGAGTTGGTCCAACTAACGGTGAAAAGTTCATTAGTAGTTCTATCTGAAAATCCAACGTTGATCTACTCTGTTTAGACGAGGAAAACCTACAATCTGGACAGTTTGAGATCACAATTGAGAAGCATCTGGAAAATAAAAAACAAGTTTGAGATCTTTATTGCAGGGCAGAACTTGTTCATAATATCTTTCAAAGATGAGGATGATTTAGAGCATATTATGGAAGGGCGTACATGGTTTTTTAGAAAACAATTAATTATTTTCGACCGGCTACTGAAGTTAGTTGAGCGGAACAAGATTCAACTAGTTTATTCTCCGTTTTGGCTTAAGTTTGGCCCGTGTCCACCCGAATGTGATAAGGACTTGATGCATGCTATTGGATCCACTTTTGGGGGTGTAATTTGATCAGAGATTAAATGTGAGTTTTGTCGAATTAGAATTAATTTGGATGTTCAAAAACCGTTACAAAGAGGTATTTTTGTTTCTTCGAATGGACAAGGAAAAATCTGGCTCTCTTTCAAATATGAGAATCTCCCGACTTTTTGTTTTGGGTGTGGTCGAGTGGGTCATAGGGTTAAGGATTGTACGGAGATACTGTTTGGAAATTGAGTTAAGGTGGAAGATGATCTACCTTATTTATTAGCGCTCAAGGCTAAATCATCCATAATAGGAAAAGAAAGTTTATTGTTTGGTTCCTTAATGAAAAGAACAATGAAACAATGTTATTACACAGGTATGGAAGCAATGAGTAGAGATGAAGGTTTTTTACTAGATTCTACGAAACAGATACATCGGACGGTGAAGGAAGGTTACTCAGAGAAGAATTCTAGTTTTTTAAAAACTATAAAAATGTGGCAAAATTATAGGGATATCAAAGCTAATTTATCTCCTCAAATTATACCTATAGACGTGGAAGATAAGTCTAACAAGAATCAATGTGTTGAGGTAGAAAACTTAAAAGGAAACTCTGAGCTGGAGGGGTCTACCAATTTAATAGAGGCCCAACAATTGGGTCACACAAAAAGAAGTTAGCGCCGCTTAGTCAATAGAGATATATTCGACACAAACATGTTTGAGACGATAATGGGAAAGCAAAAATTTAGTCAAGAGGAGTCAGATGATATTGAACCATATTCCTCTGTTGAAGGCATAGCGAAAAGGGTAAAATCTAACAGTGGATATTCAGAAGTTCTCACAATAATTGAGCCTTCGTGGCCTATTTCGAAGGATGACTTAGATTCTTCACAAATTATATTAGTGACTGCCAAATGGCAAGATGACCGGAAACAAGGAAGCTCTTATGTTGGAATGTCCAGCGACTAGAGAATCCTCAGGCTACTAGGAGGCTTCAACACACGTTAAAGCTTTACAAACCCCAAATGGTCTTCTTAATGGAGACAAAACTGGATCATACTCGAATGGAACGTGTTCGAAAACACTGTGGTTTTCATAATGGGTTGGATGTTTCAACTTCTGGTTCACAAGGTGGATTAAGCCTTGCCTGGAATGGGAATTATTTGATCCAAGTTTGCAGTTATTCAAATAACCATATTGACGTAGAAATTAGTGAAGAAAACAACTCAAACAAATGGAGATTTACTGGTTTTTATGGAAATCCAAGACAATCCAATCGATAAGAATCTTGGAATCTTCTTCGAAAGTTACGAAGCAGCTGTTCATTATCGTGGTGTGTTTGTGAGGATTTTGACGAGATTATGTATGCACATGAAAAAATAGGAGGGGCAACAAAAGACGAAAGGCAAATTGAGGAGTTTTGGAAAGCTTTGGCAGATTGTGATTTGATCGATATGGGTTTCATAGGACAGAAGCTCACTTGGGAAAGGGGAAATTTTGTAGATACAAATATTAGAGAAAGACTCGACAGGGTAGTGGCGAATACTGAGTGGTTAAATTTGTTACTAATTTTTTGGTACAATATCTCCCTCACTCTTGCTCCGATCACTACCCAATTTTCATTCAAACAGGGACAAATGTAAAACATTTTGGTAGAAATCGGTTTAAATTTGAGTCTTGGTGGATACTTGAGGATTCATGTGAAGAAGTCATTAAGAAACTATGGGATGAGAAGTTAGGAGATGTTTTGGATAATTTAGAATATCTTCGGGTTGGTCTACAGAGATGGGGGAAAAATATCAAGGGAAAGCGCGATAGGAGAACGAAGAATCTCCGGAAAATATTGGTTGAACTTGATGGCATGGTTAGGAATGATGATACTTTAGCTGAAATAATTGATGTGAAATTGGAATTAAATTGGGAGATGGAGAAGGAGGAAATGTATTGGAACAGAGAGCCAGAGCTAATTGGTTGCACCAAAGGGATAAAAATACGGCTTTCTTTCATAGTAAAGCACCTCAAAGATATAGGACGGACAAAATACGGGGATTGGAAAATATTAATAGTATCCTTAAAATAGAAGACGGAGACATGGAGAATATCATAATAGATTATTTTATGGGGCTTTTCCAATCAAGTGGGGTCGGCGAGACAAATCATCTCCTTTCGATGTTAAACGGTGTATCAATGAAAATATGAATCAGTTATTAATAGCAAAATATATAGAGGAGGAAATAGTTGAAGCGCTCAACAGTACAGGGCCAACCAAAGCTTCTAGACCTGATGAGTTTTCAGCCATTTTCTTCCAGAAATTTTGACACATTGTGGGGAGGGAGGTAAGTAATTTCTGCTTGGAGGTCCTTAATAAAGGTAAGTCTATAAAACCTTTGAATCACGCAAATATTGTGTTGCTTCCAAAGAATGCCCATCCGAAAAACCCTACAAACTTTAGACCAATTAGTCTCTGCACGGTGTTCTATAAAATCATCTAAAAAATTATAACAAATATATTTCAAAAAGTACTTGATCTCTGTATCGATTCAGCTCAAAGTGCGTTCGTATCGGGAAGATTAATAACCAATAACATACTTCTTGCCTATGAAATTCTTCATACCTTGTGAAATAAAAGGGTGGGGAAAAAATGTCTTATGACATTTAAGATCGACATGAGCAAGGCATACTATCGGATTGAATGGGAGTTTTTGAAACAAATAATGACCAAAATAGGTTTTGATGATTTATGGGTTGATCTTATCATACAATGTATTAGCACTGTTTTGTATTCGGTTGTTTTAAATGGTGTACCAGGGATGGTCTTTACCCTAGAAAGAGGTTTGCGTCAAGGTGATCCTTTAAGCCCTTTCTTATTTCTCATTTGTAGTAAAGGGCTTTCAACTTTATTAAGGCTCGCAAATGAGGAAAGGAGTTTGAGAGGGGTGAAGGCAAGCGGAAGGGGGCCTCAGATTTCCCACCTTCTTTTTGCCGATGACTGTATTTTATTCGGGGAAGTAGCCGATAAAAGTACTGTGACATTTGAAAAGGTTCTAAAAGAGTATGAAGTTTACTCAGGCCAATGTGTCAATTATGGGAAGTCGACTGTGTTTTTCAGTTCAAATACCATTGATACAGTCTGTGTTACCATATCGAATAGGTTAGGGATCAAAGGTCCAACAATTCCGAGAAATATTTCGGCCTACCAAATATGGTGGGCAGGAAGAAACGTCTGGCGTTCCAACACTTAAAGGATCGCATAAAGATGAAGATCAATAGCTGGAGTACACATTTATTATCGTAATGAGGAAAAGAGGTTTTCATAAAAGCCGTTTTACAAGCAATCCCAACATACACAATGGCATGCTTTCTATTGCCGAAATCAATATGCGAAGAGATGGAACAAATTATAGCAAATTTTTATGGCAAAAGGGTTATGGGAGACGTGGGATCCATTGGTGTTCATGGAGCAAATTATACGAATTAAAGGAGTGTGGTGATCTTGGTTATCGTAATTTAGCAAATTTTAATTTGGCCCTTCTCGGAAAGTAAGGCTGGAGATTAATTGACAATCTCAAGTCCCTTTTAGCATAAACGTTGAAAGACAAATATCATCCAAATTCTGATTTCTTAAATTCAGAGTTAGGGAACTTACCTTCATATACTTGGAAAAGTATATGGGTTGCGAAAGGACTCCTGCTATCTGAACTGTACTGGAGGGTGGGCACTGGTCGTGACATTAGAATCGAAGACGATGTTTGGGTTCTGAATGTTGAAGGCCTATTGATCATACAAATGGTTAGTAAGCAGATTATTATAAAGGTTGCGGATCTTATTGACAGTATTACTAGATCATGGAGAACTGAGTTGATTTTGAATACCTTTTCTAAAGATGATGCTTAAAAGATTCTGCAAATTCCACTTGCTCATCTTCCTCATGATGATTTTCTGGTATCGATTCTTAATCGTCAACTTATTCAATTGTCGATAGTCAATACAAAGCCGTATCAAACCATCTTTCTTTTTGACGAAAAGAACTAAAGCTCCCCAAGGCGATATACTAGGGAGTATAAAGCTGCGATCCAATAAGTCTTGCAATTGTACTTTTAATTCCTTTAACTCCGTCGGTGACATACGATAGGGGGACATTGACACTGGAGCCGTACCAAAAAACACTTCAATTGTGAACTCAACCTCCCGATCTAGTGATCATCTTGGTAATTCCTTAGGAAACACATTAAGGAATTCACAAACAGTTCAAATTTTACTGCACTGACTATCACCAGAATTCGAGTTAATAACATAGGTTAGAAAAGCTTCACAACCTTGATCAAGAAGTTTATCAGTTCGAATTGCTGAAGTGATACGGGTTGAACCACTCGTTCGAATACCATTCACCTAAATCATATTATTGCTTTCACTTTGAACAACAAACTTCTTTTTACAACAATCCAGAATCACCCCGTGCTCAGTAAGTCAATCCATACCCAAAATCATATCAAAATTGCCAAATGGCATTATTAACAAATCAACAGGGAATGTTATATTTTGTATCACTAACTGACATCTCCTACACACTTGATCCACTAACATAGATTGTCCCAATGGACTAGACACTACTACCGATACTCTAGACATCTCAGATTTTAAACTTCCCGACTTAACCAATTCAGTATTAACATATGAATGTGAAGATCTCGGATCTATTAAAGCATAAACATGTTTTGAATGTAATAAAAAGATACATATCACAACGTCATTAGCATCACCATCCTCACAAGTCTACACAACATAAGCTCAAGCTGGCGTTCTGGCCTCCGACTGATGAGTAACAACATCATTTCCCTTTCTAGCACCCCCACTCAAAAATGAACCACTTTGACTCGACCCGCGACCCCTAGGAGCAGACATAGATCTCTGAGAAGTAACAAGTGTAGCTTTCTCATTCTTCGGACACTCTCTAATAAAATGTTCCGTAGATCCACAGCGAAAACAGAATTGAGTTAACTTCCAACATTCACCATGGTGCTTTTTCCTGCAGTGCTCACAATTTGAAATATCAGTATCCCTGGATGGACCTCACACACTACCTGTAGACACAATCAGTTGTTGATCACGATTTCTATCAGTTCTATCTGACTTAAAATTTAATCTCCAGCTACCACGATATTCTTTTGATCTCTTCAATTGTGCATTTGAACTTGCAGCTCTAGGACACTTTCCAATAGTACGGGTATTCTCAGTGTAACACCTCTTACCTGAGACTGTTGCCGGAGTCGAGCACTAGGCGTTATCTGACTTAACTTACTAATTCGGAGCATAAAAAATTACTTTTTAAAAAAAATTAATTAACTCATGTTCATTCAATATATCCTAAAAAGAACCCTTGAGACCCTAAAACATGTAACAAAAATGGTTCGGGTCCAAACCGGGAACATTAAAAATTTTCCGAATACTTAAACTAATCAAAATAATTTATTTCACTATTCACAATAAAACTATCCACTTGCATAATAGTCACTAATTTAATTATAACTTGAGTTACAAAACTCAAAATTTAGATCCTTAAATTTTACCTAAAACTAGACTCATATATATTCTTACCATAAAATTTTTAGAATTTTTGGCTTAGCCAATAAGTACAGTTTATTCGTTAAAGTCTCCCTTATTTCACTATCCGACAGTTCTGACCTCTATTCACTAAAAATTAATTATCTCATTGT
Organism: Gossypium raimondii; assembly: GCF_025698545.1. Lineage (NCBI taxonomy): Eukaryota > Viridiplantae > Streptophyta > Magnoliopsida > Malvales > Malvaceae > Gossypium > Gossypium raimondii. The sequence goes on along the minus strand of NC_068569.1, from coordinate 42,190,315 downwards.
ACAGAATTCAGATAACATTCTCATTTTTTTATTTTGAAAATAGACTCACTAAGGAATCTAGAAATATAAATTATGACTCATAATTATTTATGTACAATTTTTAATGATTTTCTAAATTCAGAACAGGGGACTTTAAAAACCATTCTGACCCTGTCTCACTAAAATTTAAAGATCTCACAATATAGAATTCCTTTTCCTACACCGTTTCTTTCATGTGTAAATAGAATTGATAGGATTTAATTCTATATCTCATTCACTCTCTAATTCCATTGCTACTATTTTTGGTGATTATTCAAAATCATGTCAATGCTGCTGTCCAAAAACTGTTCCATTGCAAATTTTTACTCTTTTATAATTTCTTCGTATTAACTATCATTTAGGCATACATAACACCAAAACACGTTCTTAAATAGCCATTTCAATAGCTAATCATTATCGAATATTTACATGCTATTCATTAGCCATATCATAAAGACACACACACAAAATGACTAAGTCCCTATACATGTCATAACTTAAAATGTTTCAATCTCAAAATACTGAGTTGGTCTGTTGATATTGTGAAACGATCTCTGACGCCCTTACGATCCCCTAATTGGCTTGGCGATACTATAAAAAAAGAAGGAAAATAAAGAGGGTAAGCGTGAAGCTTAGTAAGTTTACAAACAAGTAAATAACAACATTTATCATAAATAATTGTACTAATAAATTATCATCAAGTATCATGGTCTTTACTTTCTTCTTTACTTACTCTCTTACTTGTTTACTTACTTGCTTACTTAAATAATTCATGATTATAACTTACTCATCCCTTGCTAAAATTTCTTTCTCAACTGATAACTGAAATATTCTTAACCTTTATAACTCACATGAATCTATTTCTTATGCTTTTACCTGAACTTTCATGTAACATAGTCTGTTTACTAACCCATTGAACCACTTGGAATACTAAGTATACTTGGGTCTCTTGTCTGATAATAACATGCCAAAGCCATGTCCCAAACATGGTCTTACATGGGATGTTTCCTGTACCGCCAATGCCATATCCCAGATATAGTCTTACATGGGAGTTCTCATATCGGTGCCCATGTCATGTCCTAGACATGGTCTTACGGCGGACCTCTCATCTCGGTGCCAACGCCATGTCCCAGACATGGTCTTATGTGGGACCTCTCATAACCTCGATAATGCCAATGCCATGCCCCCGACATGGTCTTACATGGGATCTCGTTCCCTTAATGTCATGACATTTATATCCGATACATTCCTAATGTTTCAACGAGACTTTTTAACACTGATTCTCTATCATCTCATACTTGAGTCAACATTAAATAATTTCATAAAATAAGTACATAATTGCTGGAAAAAAACAACATTAATAATAATTATTGAAATATTGCATTTATTTACCGTAAACTTACCTCGGTACAAAATACGATCAAATCTAACAACTTAATCCTTAACCTTTTTCTTTCCCCAGTCTAACTCCAAATTTCGTTCCTCTTGATCTATAATAGCAAATTTAGCTTATTTAATACCTACATTTATCAAAATAGTCATTGACTCGAGCTTTGACAAAATTATGATTTTGCCCCTAAACTTTTACATATTTACACTTTTGCCCTAAAGATCGGAAATTAAACTTGATCCCTTATTCTTATATTTTATGACATTCTGAACATTTTTTCCTTCTATGGAAACATCAAATTCCCACTCTAACATTTACTTATGAACATTAGGTATTTTTACTAATTATGTCGTTTTACTCATTTTCACTTAAAATCTCCTAGCAAAAGTTGTTTAACATAATTTCAAACTTCATATTATATCATAAAACATCAAAATAAACACATTTCACATATGGTTATTTTTCCAAATATGAACCCTAACATGAGTTAATGATAGAATAAGCTAAATCGAGCTACGAGGACTCTAAAAACGTAAAAAATATTAAAAACGGGGCTTGGATGTACTTACAATCAAGCTTGAAAGTGGCCAAAACCCTAGCTATGGAGAACTTGTAAGTTTCGGCTATGGTGGAAGAAATATGAGCACATTTTGGCCTTATTTCCCTTTTTAATTCATTTAGTTACCAAATGACTAAAATGCCCCTAACTTAAAAATATCCTATTTCACTTATCTCATGTCCATTTTTGTCCATGAAGATCTAATGGTCTAATTACCATTTAAGGACCTCTACTTCATTTATGCACTTCAATTAAATCTTTTATCATCCAAAGCTCATATTTACCCACTTTTGCATTTAAACCCTAATATGCAATTCAGACATGCAATCGCTGAAATTTCTTATCATTATTCTAACATATGCATCCAATCAATCGGTAAATCATAAAAATTAATCACAATAAAATTTTCTATCTCTAATTGGTGGTTTCGCAACCACTATTCTATTTAGGCCCTATTTTGGGATGTTACACTCAGTCTTTTTATCAATACTCAGAACTTGTTTTACCATTCTTGCCTGTTCAACTAGATCTGCAAACTTAGTAATTTTGTGCGATACCAACTGTACTCGCAACTCATCGCGTAAACCATATAGAATCGGTTGCAACTATCAATTTCAGTCGGTACAAACTCAATAGCGTACCTATTAAGTCGCAAAAACTTTCTTTCGTTCATAATCAATCACAGACATCCCACCTTGTTTCAGCATAAAAAACTCGTCTTCTATCTTTGACATACAATTCGCCAACATATTTCTTTTGGAATTCCTTTTGAAAGAATTCCCAATTAGCCTGATCTGTAGATATATGACGTATCACTGATTGCCACCAGGTATATGTTTCTCCTTGCAGTAGAGAAACAACACATATTACACTTTCACGCGAGTTGCATTCAAGTTGTTGCAAGATGCGTTTAGTGGATTCAATCCAAAATTCAACTGTAGAAGGATCAACTCCTTTCAATCCTAAGAATTCAGCTGCACCATATCTATGTAACTCTTTAACCGGAGCTTGACAAATAGTAGGTACAGATGCCATAGCGGATGTGGTTCCCGCCACATACTGAAGAGCATCAGTGATAGCTCTCAGTAACTGTGAATCATCTCTTTCCTCGATATTAACTCGCTCAACATTAGGTTGTTGAGTACTAACTGGATTAACACACGGTGTTACCGATTCGGTTTCATCTAACTCATTGGAGATATCATTTTCGATATACATATCTTGATCAATATCGTCATTATAATCATTCGACATTTTTAACTATAAAACAAAAATAAATATATCAGCATCCAAATCCCGATTCAATTTGACTCAATTATGGCATGTACCTCTAGACTCAATTTCAAGCTCGATTTGGTTCGAGAATTGGCTAAACCTGTAAAGCTCTGATACCACTAAATGTAACACCCCTAACTCGTATCCATCGTCGGAACTGGGTTATAGAGCATTACGGGAGTTTACAGATCAAATAGACAGAAATTTTAAACATTTCATATCATATAATATTCAGGTCAGAAACCAATCAAACTCATACATATTGTCTCTTATTCGAGTCCTCGAGGCCCAAAATACGCGTTAGAAACAAGTCGAGACTAATTCGAAAACTCAGAGAATTTTTCAGAATACATTAAAAATTTTCAAAGCTGCAGGGGTCACACGGCCGTGTGTCTGGCCGTGTGGGCATTCGAAGTAGGGACACACGGCCGTGTTCCAGCTCGTGTCTGTGCCAATGTAACTCTCTAACTTGGGTCACACGGCCAAGCCACATGCCTTTGTGCCAGGCCATATACCCTTTCAAAATGGCGTCGCATGCCCATGTGCTAGCCGTGTGTCTCATATGCCCGTTACACGCCAGTGTGTCTGGCCGTGTGGACTTAAAATGTGCCTTAAACAAAAAATTTACCATTCCCTACATTCTTGGACATTAATCAACTCAAAAACCATTCATTTAACCAGTTCAAAACACGATCAAACACATTCAAAACATGCTAAAAAAATCATCCTAGGTGCCTAACCAATGTACCCTCATTGGTACCACATTTATATCATCAAAATATATCATCAAAGCATCATTCAAATCCAAATTATAAACATACCAAATTCAATTCATTTTGCCTAGTTCATAAGCACTTAAACACTAACTTAAAGTCACATGTACATATCTAGATTTGGTTCAATTTGCCATGACATAATATGGCTTCAAAAACAAACACATGTTTATATATATACCAAACCGATATTAAAATTATAACCTCATTTACAATCAATCCACAAATTAAATATTATTTAGACACCCTAGGTATATGCTGACACAAAAGGTAAACATCACCACATTTGATTTCGGGATCATTTTTGGATGTCGAATCGGCAATCAAAAGAGAAGTATCTAACCTGCACACGGAAAAACAAAACCGTAAGCTGAGTAAAACTCAATGGTATTTCTATAATCCGAATATTTAAAGATAAGAGATTACAAATGTATAATTGAAATGTAGATACATATTAATATTTAAAAATCACAACTGCCATATGCCATACATGCCATATAATCTGAATTAAACGTTTCAAAAACTACCGAATTGAGTTGGATAGTGTGACTTGAGTGTCGATCCGAACGTCCAACCTTCTACGTATCTACAAGGACATTAAATAACACAAGTAAGCTTAATGAAGCTTAGTAAGTTTGACATATTAAACAATAACTCTTACCGAAGTAAATACAACAATTCAAACAATAATAATCAACTATGAGAATTCCCTGTCATCCACAATTTCAATCGATAAATTCATTTATGTTCAAATCAATACTCATTATATAACAAATCTTTCAAATTCATTAAAAAATTACCTTACCGAGATTTTCCATTCGAAAAGTGACTTACGGATAGAAGTACATCGTCAGTCCAACCATAACACGCTGATGTTCATAAGAGCTAATCCAACCGAAACATGCTAGTGCTCATAGGAGCTAATCCAACCGTAACACACCAATGCTCATAAGAGCTAATCCAACCGTAACATGGAAATGCTCATAAGAGCTAATCCAACCGAAACACACCAGTGATCATAAGAGCTAATCCAACCGTAACACGCCAATTCTCATAAGAGCTAATCCAACTGAAACACGCCAATGCTCGTAAGAGCTAATCCAACCAAAACACGTCAGACAGAGAGTATAACATAAGAGTTCGCAAAAAATGTTGAACCTCGATTTACTCAGGAAATAAATATATAACTACCTCCAATCCATCTCCACTCCAATCCCCTACAACATGTCATATCACGACTGTACTCTATCCCGCGTTCAATCCAATCCGAGTAATCAATTTCTATATCATAACTCAAATAATAACTCATTATCAACAATTGAACATATATATATATATATTATATTATGTTATACTATTCAACAATTCATATAGATGTTAAATTATAACCGTACGAACTTACCTAGATAGAATTGTAGTAGTTGCAGAAGTTCAGGGACTATTCCTCTATTTTTCTTTTTCCACGAGTATCTATGAGATCTTGATCTAAAAATATAAAATTCTCTATTATCAGCTTACATTTCACATTTCAATCCATTTTACAATTAATACCCTTTTATTCTTTGAATTTACATAATTACCCTAAACTTTTACAATTTTTGCAATTAGTTCCTTAACTAGAAATTCATCAAATTAACCATTTTATCAAGTTAATATTCCATCCAAATATACTAGGCCCTTAAAAATCCCTAATGAATATTAATTTCAATATCAAACCCTAATATTTTTCCATTTTCACAATTTAATCCTAAAATCAAAATCTAACAAAAATCACTTTACATAATCATCAAACAACCCAATCAAAGCTCAATATACATGATATTCATCACAAACATTCAATATTCATCAATGGAAACTTCAAAAAATTTTAACAGAATAAAAAACGCAGGTACGAGCTAGTTGGACCTAGTTGCAACAATATCAAAAACATAAAAATTACAAGAAACGAGCAAGGATTTCACTTACATGCAAGGTTTCTATGCTTAGCCGATTCTCAAGCCATAATTTCAAGACAATTTTGGTTATGGAAGAAGTGAAAATGAAGAAGAAAGGTATTGTTTTACTATTTGTTATTTAATTTCATTATAATTACCATTTTACTATTAAAACTTAATATTGTCGTATCATTTTAATTCCTTTTTCCGTCCAACGCTATCTATTAGGGACTAATTATTATATTGGCCCCTCTTCATATAGTTAATAAGCTATTTAATCATTTAATTGAACTAATTACTAACTTTTGTACCTTTTACAATTTAATCTTTTTTCTTTAATTAATTATCCAAACGTTAATAATTTCGAACCAAATTTTAATATGAATCTAATGACTTCATAAATATTCTAAAAATAATATTTACAAGTCGACACGATAGAAATTTGTGGTCCTGAACTACTGTTCTGTCACCACTGAAAATTAGGCTATTACACCTGTGAACTTACTAAGCATTTGTAATGCTTACCCTCCCCTGTTTCCTTTTCCTTGTAGGTTTGCAACTTGTGGAACGTGTTAGGCGGATCGTTAAGAAGCTCACACTATCTCGGTATTGGTTTGGTAGTCTTTTGATCGTATTAAGGCTCAGTTATGTGTGGTATGTACTTAGAAGTTATGTTGGTTCACTAGTATATTGATATGACTTGAAAATCTTGTTGGTTTGTGTGACAAGGAATATGCTTAGTTGAAAACATAAGTGGATAGATTGAATTGTGCACTTATTATTTGGAAGGGCATTTTGAATATGCAATTACATAGGTAATATGATGTCATGGTATGGATAAAAGACTTGGTAAATTTGAAATGTTTTGATGCTAAATGGTGGAAAGTTAGATTAGTTGGTTGAAAGAGAGATATATGATATTTTGACATGTATATAGGATGTTCACTATGCAAGCTAATGATCATGTTTTGGTACTTTGGTAATGAATTAGATTATAATTAACCTTGATGTATTAAGTGCTTGATACTTAATTGACTCTTAGTAAGTTGATGATGTTAGCCAATATTTGAATGGCATTATGTGTATGCTTAGGTAATGACATGACTTGATATTAAATGTTGGTAATTGTTAATGTTTGGAGTGAATGACTTGAATGGTATGAAATGGTTAAAGGCATGGTTAAATAAGGTATGCTTAAATTGTGAAAATAAATTCTTATGTTTTTGGTCACTTATTGAACTTTGCTTATTAATATCTCAGTTAAAGAAATGATGATTGTATGAGTATATTTAGGCATGAATAGTAGTGAATGGTTGTTGTTTCATGAGTTGAATTGTGGTGTCAACTAAGGCATATTGGTTAGACACTTAGGTTGAGTAAATTAAGTTGAATTTGGTATGTTTTGGTGTCTTGTATCATGTTGTTCGAGGGTCTAATGCATTGGTTTGCGATTTTAGAGATCTTTGGTCAAATTTGACTTATTGTTGAAGGTATTTTAGGCACACACGACCAATGACACGATCTGCCACACGGCCGTATGCCATACACGGGTGCAAGACACAACCATGTAGTCTGTTCAATTTAGGTGTAGGATGAATCACGGCCTCAGGTTATCACACGACCGTGTGACCCCTGTTTTGCATTCTTGCCATGTTTTTCTTAAATGCTTCAAATTAGTCATTGCTTCATTTTCAATTGTTTTAAGACTTTCGTTAGCTCAAACTAACCTTAATAATGTATGATTATCATGATTTTGATTATATGTTTGATTATTACATTATCTTTAAAGAAAATTGAACTATGATAGCTCATTTCTATTTGGTAGCATCCTGTAACCCTGATCCAGTGACGGAGATGCGTAAGGGGTGTTACACATCTGCTTCGATGCCCAAGATAAGGCATCTCCCTAATTGGACTTGATAGATGGCATATTAGTCTTTCAATCGATTAGCTCATTTTTTATTAAATTAAGGACATGTTTAGGTTCATCTACTAATCCAAGTTGTCTTTTCGTATTACGATCTGACCATGAAATATTGCTTAGTATTAATTTAAACATTAGACAACCAGTGAGTCAATATTTGCTTCTATTTTGTTTTGCATGCAAAAACCACATAAGGACATTATACAAAGTATATTAATGTAATCCATGAATTATTTTATTGACAAATCTGTTCAAAAAAATTACAAGTTTACAAATGAATTCTTACACTTAGGGCACCAGATCTAACATAGTATTGCTCTTCCTATTCCCCTTCAAAAAGGTAACTGGAAATGTCCTTATCCCATTTCATCCTTTGTTTCTTATGACCATTTGTCACCTATGACTAGTTCTTTTATTGCATTTTTAGAGTCTATTTTGATTTTTAGAATTGTTAGAGAGGCCTTGCCTCATTCTGGCTGGCAAGAGATGCAACGATAGAGTAAATGATTGCTTTATATGGTAATGGTACTTGGGAATTGGTGGATCTACCTACTGGTGAAAATGCTATTGGGTGTAAGTGGGTGTTTACTGTCAAAGTTAATCCTGATGAGTCTGTTGTACGTCTAAAGGCCCAACTTGTTGGTAAAGGTTATTCTCAGGCTTATGGTACTGATTATTTTGATACTTTCTCTTTAATGGCTACGTTGGCTTTAGTTGGCTTGTTTATATCTATGGCAGCTTCGTATGATTGGCCTTTACACTAGCTTGACATAAAGAATGCCTTTCTACATGGAGATCTTTAAAGAGGAAGTCTATAAGGAGCAACTACCAGGGTTTGTTGCATAAATGTAGAGTGGGAAGGTTTGTTGTCTTCTAAAATATTTGTATAGCTTGAAACTGAGTCTGCGGGCTTGGTTTGGATGGTTTAGTGAGGTGGTCCAAGAATTTGGTTATACAGAAAAGCAGTTATGACCACTTGGTTTTCTACAAGCATTCAGAGGCTGGCATGATCTTATTAGTGGTTTATGTTGATGATATTGTCATTAATAGGAGTGATGATGCAAGTATTTTGGCATTTAAATCCTCCATTCATACTTGGTTCCAAACAAAAGACTTGAAACATTTGAAATATTTTATTGGAGTTGAAGTTACCAAAAGTAAGAAATGTATATTCTTGTCTAAGAGGAAATATGCTATTGACTTATTAGCAAAAATTGGAAAATCGGGATGTAAGCCATACAACACACAAATGGATTCCAGTTTGCAACTTATGAACGAAGATAGTGATCTGTTTGAGGACCTTGAGAGGTATAGAAGACCAGTTGGGAAACTAAATTATATCACAATTACTCGTCCTGATATTGTGTATTCTATGAGTGTTGTGAATCAATTTATGTCTTCACCAACAGTTAAACATTAGACAATGTTGGAACAAATCTTGTGCTATCTAAAAAAAGGTCCAAGTTGTGGTCTTTTGCATAAGAATAATGGGCACACAATCATTAAGTGCTTTACAGATGTAGATTAGGCATGACCAATATGGATAAGAAGTCTACTACAAGATATTGGGTCTTTGTTGGAGGAAATCTTATCTCTTGAAAAAGCAAGAAGGAAAATGTAATATCGCGGTCAAGTGTAGAATTAGAATACAGAGTAATGGCAAAGTTTGTGTGTGAGACTATGTAGTTACAACAATTATTAAATGAACTAGGCTTTTGAGCGTTAGTGTCAGCGAAGCTATTGTGTGATAACCAAGCTGCTCTTCATATATCTTATAATCCATTATTTCATGAATGGACCAACCATATTGAAGTGGATTGTCATTTTATTCATGAGAAGATTCAACAAAAACTTGTGTTGCAGGTTGTGTCAAAAGAGGAGATCAATTGAGAGATATCTTTACAAAAACCTTGAATGGACCGTGAATTGATTATATTTATAACAAGTTGGACATAATCAATATCTATGCTCCAGCACATCTCTAATAATATCTAATATTTATTTAGATAAATTTATAGGAAATTTTGTAGTAGATTTGTAGGGACTTAAATTTAATTAGATTATATTTTCTTTACTTACAGAACAAGCAGTAACTTAAATATATATGCTTCTTTGATAGAATAAATACACAATAATTCTATTCTAAATTTCTGCTCTTTTGCTTCTCCTGTCATTCTCTAATTTCGTTGCAGATGTTTGTGGGAAGGGTGTTACAAGAATTTGGTTTATCTTGGGCTGCATACGCAAAATAAGCCTTTTCTAGCCAGACTACGGTAATAAATGTAATGGTCTTAGCAAATATTTTCCTTCATAGGAAAAAGAAACAGAAAATGCCTGAGCTATGTTCACATACAAAAGATTATATCTGTATATCAAATTAGAAAAGATTCAGTAAGCAAGCTTTAAATTATTCATTCTTAAATATAAATGATTGAATATGTATTCTTCATGTTTAATTGAGAAACTTCAAATGAATTCTTGTTCATCTTCATAATGAGTATAATTTAGGCCGAGGCAGCTCAACCCGACAGCAAGGAAACATCTGTGTTTTTCTCTTGATGAAATTCTTCATTAAGATTGAAAAAGTTAAATGCATGATGCAATCATAAAAATATAAACTGATTAATGCCAAGCTGAAATCTCCTTCTATGTACATGGATGGAGCCTCTCTATTAGCCTATTGGCTATTGCTAAAAGACAGGTCAGTAATGGAGGCAAGGAAGACACCATATTTGCAAACCCTTGGCTCTAATATTGCAGTTACTGACTACTGTCTCGTGTAACCGGCCAAACCCCTTCGCATCTCTACAACTTGATTCATTGTGTTTTATCATCCGAGACACCTTTGAGGCTGGTTCTTGAAATAGCTCTTGAGTTGAAGAGATCTGATAGACAAACAGAAAACAGATCAAACAATTGATTTATTGAATCAAACACTTGCTTTTGCCTCTTTTGCAGAAAGATGAAAATATGATGGAATGTAACATTAGCTCCACTCTTTCAATTATTATGCACTATCAACATCTATACACAAAGTTGACTACACAAATTGCCAGGTGTACATGACCTTAATATTTCAGGGCTCAAATTCCGATGTGGCCTAACACACATTTTGTAGGGGTTGAGGTTTTTAAGGTGCTGGCTTTCAAACCTCCAATGCTCTGTGCTCTAATAACTTCGTAAATTTTCTATGGTCTTAATAGGTTTTCCTATTTTGTGGATGTAAGCCAGTTTGCAATACTACATTAATGTCCATCTCCTTCAAAACCCCTATAGATGTAAATTAAAGTAAGATATTGGAATTATTTATCAAATTTAACTATTTTATAATCTGAAAAAAGGTGAGAAACAATATATAGGGAATTATATAAACTAAGGCTGTATTTGGTTGATACTTTTGTTAGTTGTCTTTACTTTAAAAGTACCAAAGCAAGCATGTATTTGGATGACAAGAAAAAGGATCATATGCAAATACATGTAAATTTTTTTATACAAAAAATACATAACTACACTTCTACACTTTTTTTCTTTTCATTTCAGATCAGCAATCCTATTACTTCTTACTAGAGGTGTTCAATCGGTTAACCGAGCGGTTAACCAACCCGAACTACCATTAACCGAATTAACTGACCCTTTTAAACCCTTAACCGTTAACCGAAACAAAATTTTTTCAAAAAAAATTAATCGAACCGAACTATTTCGATTAATTCGGTCAGTTAACCAAATTAATCGAAATTTATATATTTTTTTAGTTTTTGTTAAAACAAATATAAAACATATAAAAAATTAACCGACTTAACCGACCGATTAATTTATATTTCCAAAAAATTAACCAAACCGACTAAATACTTATACATTATAATATTATTTATTAAATTCGGTTAATTCGGTTAACTGACCGATTTCGAACTGAATTAACCGTTAACCGAACTTCCAAAAATTATTAACTGACCCCGACCGAATTAATTTGGTTAACCAACCGATTAACCGAATTCGGTCGGTTAACCAAATTAATTCGGTTTTACCCGAAATTTGCACACCCCTACCTTTTACCTTTTGCTTTCTAGCAATTTCTTTAAAGACATAAAAGTAAATAGAAAAGCCATGAAACAAAGCCACCAACCAAACCAAGACTAAAATGTCGAAATTTTCTTTTTCAATAGTAAGATTAGTTAAAAGGGTTTGATAACAAGCAACACATGTTGCCACTTTAATAAAGTAACTGACTCAAGTGCACAAAGCCTCTAGACAGCCATAAACTATAGCAAATTCAAAGAGCATTTATTGATCTGAATAAAGAATTATATAATAAAATACAGGGAAATTACATTACCTGCTTCTAAGGTTTCATTGGTGCAGTACAACGAACCAAAGTCGTCCCATCAGGACCGCTAGCATTTCCAAGCTGAACCCTCTCAGCATTTTGAATGGTATTCTTTGACAATCTATTCGAGGACCCTGAATTATCAGTTATACCGTTGCAACCATCAGCCACTGGATTCATTATAAATCCGCCGCAACCTTGATGCTGATGCCTTTGGCTGACTGCTGGTATATACGTTTCAGCGCCAGAATCTTTATCAGGTATGTTATGTGCAGCATTTAGGGAAAGCATGCGCCCAGAAGAAGATAACCTAGAAGTAGAAAACCGACCTTCAGTTTTCCTCCAGAACTTGGGACTCAAAAATTCTGTACCAGGCAGCTTGCAACACCTTTTATCTGCAGAATCCATGTTTGGAATCCTTCCATTTGAAAGAGACAAATCATAAGATATTTCATCCAGAGCCATCTCCAGGCCATTCACACGTGTCTCCAGAGAATTGATCCCACTTTGGGAGCTCCCAATGAATTTCTGGAATCAAAAGAAGAAACGTTATAAACATGTCAATACTTAAATTAAAATTAAAACAGTTTAACATCACCGAAGTATGGAACAAAGTGGATTATATCCACCTTAAATAAACTCCAAATGGTACTCTAAAAGGGTAAAAAAAAAGATGAAGAGGATTCTGAGAAAGATGAGTGTATTGCATAGACAATGTATATACTAAGTCCAACTTCCTTGGTCGTAAGAACACACTAATCATTCATTATTCTTCTTAAAACAAAGGAAAACATTAATAATTAATTCTTGGGATATACTCTAGAATGAATACCCCAAATTATCCTCCAAAGAATGGCTAAATAATAGAAGCAAGCACTAGTAGGCTTTTAAAGAATCACATAATGTACTAGGGAATATCACAAAGACAAGCAGCCAAGGAATTCATTGATAAAACCATTAAAAACAGAGTCAAAAATAGTAACTTCCGGATAAGAAATCACTAAAAGCATTCCAGGGTAAGTGAAAAACTGAAAAAAAAAACCTACGTAAAGAGAGAGAGGATATTCAGCTCCAGTAAACTACCTGGAGGAGATTTAATAGATTGGATTGCTGGTCTTCAATCTGAGCAAGCTGTTCACGTATCAAAGAAAGATCTTCAACCTCTTTGGGGTTCTCATCAACTTCTACAGCTGCATTTTTGTCATCAAAATCTAAATTCTCATCATGAAATGGAACCACCCGAGACCCAGATTTCAAACCTCCATATTTCTGAACATTTTCATCACAGACCTTAGCAAAGAGTATACGTTTTGTCTCCAACCTAGAATCTCCGCTGTCCCCAATTTCTCTCGACTCCATTACTCCGAGGTCACTATTCTTGATATTATCATAGGCCTTGAAAAACAGAGACTTCCTCGGCTCAGCAATTTCAGTCTTACAATCAGAGGGTTTTGTGCGGTCCAACTTACTGAAATCCGATATATTCCAATTCCTATTATTACTCCTCAGGGGAGTCTCTTTCTTGGCAGTGGGCTCGGTTGAAGCATCCAATGGAGGCGACCTGCTTGTGGGGACTACTTTCTTTGATTGTGGAGTTCTAAAACCAGCATCATCGACACTTTTTGTAACTGAAGGAAAGCATCCAAAGCTACCATTACCTGCTTCTACGGGCAAAGCACAAAAGCATATAAATGATAAAAGAAATAGTTGCAGCAGTAGTCACCGAGCATAAAAATTTACAGCAGCAGAATAATAGTGACAATAGAATTTTCCTGTTTTTAAACTAAAAAGAAATGTAAACATGCTGTCCATTTAATGCCAAATTTTCTGGGTTTGGACATGATTAACTTCCAAACTTCACAAAAAAACAAGATAAACAAAATTGAATATTTCTTTATTATACCTACTGAAGGTGAGTCGGACTGAGAAGGAGCTGAGACCTCACAAACTCCAGGAACTTCCTTCCATAAATCCAAACTACGATTGAAAGTTTCTCGTACAATCTTTACCTGCAGCAGCAAAATTTTCACAAAAGGATAAAGCACTCTTCTTACTTTTCCTTCTTGGGAAAAATCGATTAATTATTAAATAATTACTGAGTAAAGATACACAAGGATGCACCTTATCAAACCTCTTATTTTCTAGAGCCACCACACACGCCGATTTATACTCCGCTGTCAGCTCTTTCTCCGCCATCGCCACTTTCCCCAACGCCTCCGCTGCCGCCTTTCTCGTTGCCCAATCTTCGCTACTCAAAGCATCCACCGCACAAGGCACCAACCAATCCAAAACACCTTTACTTCCGGCACCGCCAACACTAGCGACGCTTCCTATAACTCCAAACACTGCTGCTTTCGCCTTGAAACTTTCGTTCCTAACTAACTTCCCTAACTTCGGTAACACCTTCCGAAGCTGCTCCGACTCAGGATCCGGCGCCGCATCGATCGCCGCCGCCAAACACATCGCGGCTCCGACCTGCGAGTTCACGTCTTGTTCCACAACGAGCATTTCGATCAACGGCTTCGACAAAACCGAAAACGGAGGTTTAGTGATGTGAGACGACATTGCGGCGGTTGCCTCGACACAGGCGGATCGGACGGCGGAGTCAGGGTCTCGTAGTCGACGTGAAAGCGTGGAAACCATCTTAGAAAGGTGAGGAGACAGTGCGTTGCCATGCGAACGAGACAACAACGTCAAAAGGCAAACGCATTGTCTCCGAACCGGAGACTTGGACGAAGAATCGGTGCCGTAGAGGCAGTTAAGGAAGGGAGAGATGGAATCTGAAGTGAGGTTGCGAGCGATGGAGTCGAGCTCGGCGGAAGCGACGGCAAGAGTGTCGCGGTCAGCGAGTTTGTTGAGGCAAGTATAAACGCGTTGTTTGAGATCCTGCGGTTGCGGTTGAAGAATCGTCGTCGGAGATCGGTTCTTGAAAGACATTGTTGTTTTGGCGGTAAGTTATGTATTTTCAGATAAATTTTGGGGAAATAGAGAGAAGCGGTGAGTTTTGGTGGTTTTGGGAAATGGCGGCAGCGGAAGGGAGGCGATGGTTGTCAGTTATTATAGTCATAAAAAATAATAAATGAAGCTTGCAGGAGCCTTTTTCCATTAATTACAATTTTCTTCTTTTCTTTTTACGTTTTCATATTAAATTATTATTTGGTGAAAAAAATAAATAAATATTTTTTTTAAAATAATTTTTTTGTTTTAGATTGATATCAACCTTGTGTTAGCACGGGAGGACTTGGATTTAAATATGCTAAAACGTATTATTCTCTTATTTTAAGAACTGTGGAGGAGTTATGGGTGATTTTAGGTATTGTATAAAAAATATGATAAGAATTTATAATGAGATTAATGTTAAAATAATATTTAATTTTCTCAATTACAATAAATAAAAAATTATTTATATGGTTTCAATGCTTTCAATTGAGTTGGTTACAAAAACAATTGCGTGTCAAATCAATTAGAGAAATTATGAAATATTTTTATTTAAAATAAATAATATTATTTTAAAATACTTTATTTTTAAAATATGTTTTAAAGAATAATTTATATATGATAAAATTTGAACACATGATATTTTAATAAATAAAACTTTAACTTTATCGCTCCGCCAAAGCTTATCTTAAAATATTTTGTACATTTTAATTTTATCGTATGCGCTTTATTACTTCCATTAATTGTATATACTAATAATGCTATGGATTGAATTGGTGTTATAAGGCAACTCGACATAAACTCAATATTGATGACAACATTATTATGAATAATTATAGTCCATTTAATATTCTTAATCCGATGTATTTACGTGTCTAAATTTCATTTTATTCATAAATTAATATAATTTTTTCATTTTAACTTTGTACATATTGAATGTGTTATTATTAATTAGTTTCAAATATTATGTTTTAATTATTTATTACATGTTATTTTCAAACGCACACCTATATCTAAATATGTAGTTCAATTGATACAAATTCTAAGTTCAACTTCTAATCTCCGTACATTTACACTTAGGGTATGTTGTGCTGGTCGAATATTACATTACGACTTATGATGTTACATTCCAGAATACGATCACGTTGTTTGGATTTTCAACATTTCATCACCCCGTAATCTTACATTCCCAAATAGTATCATGAGGTCATAGTATAGGGTGTTATCTTAGATTACAAGTGTAATATTAAATTTTGAAGCATTTTACCTTTGTTTTTTTTAATTTAATTTTAATAAATTTAGGTTTTTCCCCTCAAATAAAATTTAAGGTAAACTACACTAGTAGTCACTCAACTATTAGTAAATTTCTTTTTTGGTCACTCAACTATGAAAAGTTAGAAAATGATCACTCAACTATTCAATTTTGTCTTTTATGGTCACTCAACTATCTTGAAATATTAGACGTTCCCATTTTTACGTTAGCCAGTTAGTGACAAAAAAAGAGATAAAATTGAATAGTGGGGCTACCATTTTGTAACTTTTCATACTTAGGAGAAAAAAATTTACTAATAGTTGGGGGAAATCATTAACTTTTCATAATTGGATGACCAAAAAGAAATTTACTAATAGTTGGGTGACTACTAGTATAGGTTACCCTAAAATTTAAAACTAATTAAAATATTTCTCTTTTTCTTTTAACAATGAAACCCTAATATTATATTTACTATAATAATTTATTTATTAATATATTAATTATGGCTAGTAATGCAATCACTTTTCATGAATTATTATAATTATGGTTTATAAATTTATTTTAACATCATATATTCATTTATTAATATACAAATCATAATAATTTATCACACTTTTAAAGAAAATTGAGATTAAAAATAATAAAATAACTAAAAAATTATAACAAGGATGATTTGATAAAACATGTTTGTAGATAATTTTACATTTCATCAACTAAACACTCGAATCTTAAATTTCAACTAAATAAATAATACATTATACATAATCTTAAATTCCCATCATCTATTACGAATTAAAAAAAACTCAAACAACCTTATCCTCTAACATTTAATTCTTACCTATAAACCTACATATTACATTAAGATTATGTGCACTTATGCAACAACTTCATAATTCAGGAATCAATAGGAGAGAATTTTAGAGGCACATGGTGGTTGATTTACAAAACTAGTTGTGTGAATAATATCCCAACCTTATCTTTTTCAACTCTTTTCTACTTTCTTAACACATTCTTATATTATGTAATTTAAATTTCTTTTACAATGTAAGAAATTATATTGTAATAAAAATTAATTTATAAATAGAATTTTAAAATCTATTTGTATTATTATTTCTCTTTATTATATATTTAAAAATATGAAATGGGAAACCTCCTTATGACTTACGAGTACAATAAAGTGATGAGATGAAGTTTTGAACAGCCAATCACGTGACAGTTGAAGATAGGTTTATTGAATGCACTAAATCTAGAGACACATGATAAGCACACCTTTCAATATTTGATTCAAATATATCAATTTTAATTTGTCATCGAAATTATTCAAATTTAAGAAGAAATGAAATTTATATTAATTAAATCTTTATAAAAGAAACTGTGATTATCGATTTAGCGATTGAGGATCAAAATTTCAGCTGACATTCAGGTTAGAGTTTTAAGTGACATCTTCTATGACCTTTTGTTTCACAGTCTTGGCCCTTTGACCTATTTTCTTGCTCTACGATTTTATTGTAATGCTACTAGTTTGATTCTTTCACTACCAAAATATATTTTTTTACCTTCTTCGTAACCTTGAAATGCATAAATGTAAGGTTGTAGTTAGATTTGCAAAAATACCAACCAAGAAAAATGAATTGGGATTTTAAAATTTTCCTTTTTAAATTAAAAGGAGAAGTGAGAAAGTTTGGACAAATCAATATATAGTGATTCGGTCTCAATTGCATACTTCCATTATCTTGGTATACTTTAATCAAGGATTTTCTCAAACCACTTGTTGAGCATGACTCCTATTTTAGTCAAATTTGAGAAATAATCTTTCAGTTAAACTTTGTTTATTTGTTTCAATCAAACTCTGATTAGTCTAGATTATTTTATTATTATTTGACCTATGAATTTAGCCTATAAATAAGCTCTTTTACAACCTTAGAAAATACACCCATTAGAGATTAGAACTCATAACACATTTAGAGAATTTTGTGTTTACGTTTTGAGGGTTCTTTATTTTCGGGGTTTAGTTTTTATCTCCATCTTTTGTACTCTTCGTTCTTTTGCCATTATAATAAAATTATCTTTACCCATGGTTTTTTATCCTCTTTGGAGGGGTTTTTCAACGTTAAATTTGTGTGTTCAATTTCTCAATTTATTCCACTATTTTTTGTTACTTGTTGCTTAATCGGGTCGATTCGGATGATGGCAATTCTAGTTCAAACCAGCTTGAAAAAGGTTGTTACTGGGAAAAAGTCTGAGAAGCTAAATCAAACAGAATGGCAAGAGCTTGATGAAAAGGCCTTGTCTGCAATCCAGTTGTGCCTCCCGAATACGATATTGCAGGAGATATTGATGGAGAAGACCTCATCCGCCTTGTGGAAAAGTTAGAAACTCTTTATGCGACTAAGTCTCTGGCTAACCGTTTAGCGTTGAAACAACGTCTATTTACGTTTCGCATGAACGAATGTGAGTTTCTTAGAGATCACATCAGTCAATTCATTACACTTTTAAATGATTTAAAGAACGTTGGGGTTCATATTGACGATGAAGATCATACTATATTATTATTGTGCTCTTTACCCCATTTATATAAGTCTTTCAGGGAGACCCTGATTTATGACAGAGACAAACTCTCGTTCGAAGATGTGAAGGGTCATTTCTGAGTAAAGACAAACTTGACAATGAGTTTGGTTTGGATAGCAAGGCAGATAGGCAAGCTTCCATTTTGGTAGCATCAAAGAAACGAGACAAAATGTGTCGCTATTGTAAAAAGTTAGGTCACGTCAAAGCAGATTGTTATAAATTGCGAAATAAAAGAGCTGCTGAGAGTAACGAGGAAGATGTAGCTGGTGATAATTTGGCCGATGAAAGCGGTGATGATTTCATGTTAGTGTCAACGAGAGATAACTCTAAGCTCACGTCCGAGTGGATCCTAGATTCGGGATGTTCTTTCCACATGTGTCCCAATTGAGAATGGTTCTTCACATACATTTCGTTTAAAGGTGGAGTTGTGTGCATGAGAAACGATTCATCTAGTAAGATAATTGGTATTGGTACTGTTAAAATTAGGATACACGATGGGATGATTAGGACACTCTCAGATGTCAGTATGTACCTGATTTACGAAAGAATCTCATCTCCTTGGGTATTTTAGACTTGAAAGAATGCAGAATCAACATCGAGTCGAGTGACATTAAAGTATCTCATAGAGCTCTTATTTTGTTAAAAGGTAAAAGAACCGACAGTCTTTATATTCTGGAAGGTTCTACAGTGACCGATGAAATTGGATGTCCCTTGTCCATTACGGAGTCGAATTTAACTCATTTGGAGCGGAGGCAACTTGGTCATAGGAGGGAAAAAGGTATGACCGTCTCGTTGAAAAGTGGTTCTTTTTTGGATGCAGGTTTTGAAAAGTTAGGGCACTGTGTTCGTGAAAATTAGACTCGTTGGCAGTGTACAAGTCGAAGGCTAGAAGTCTTCTAGTTTTTAAGCACAGATTCGACTCAACTAATTCTCTGCATAGTTCAAGATAGGCCTATGGCAGGCTTTGGAAAAGATGGCATTGTGGAAATATGAGTCAAGGTGGAGATTTGTTGAGTATGACTCCTATTTCAGTCAAATTTGAGAAATAATCTTTTAGTTAAACTTTGTTTATTTGTTTCAATCAAACTCTGATTAGTCTAGATTATTTTATTATTATTTGACATTTGAATTTAGCCTATAAATAGACTATTTTACAACCTTAGAAAATACACCCATTAGAGATTAGAACTCATAACACATTTAGAGAATTTTGTGTTTACATTTTGAGGGTTCATTATTTTCGGGGTTTAGTTTTTATCTCCATCTTTTGTACTCTTCGTTCTTTTTCCATTATAATAAAATTATCTTTTCTTGTGGTTTTTTTATCTTCTTTGGAGGGGTTTTTCAACGTTAAATTTGTTTGTTCAATTTCTCAATTTATTCCACTATTTTTTGTTACTTGTTGCTTAATCGGGTCGATCCCAACACCACTCTATTGAATTGATACTTATCAATGATAAATTGTAACACACTATACGCTGTCTAGTCGCCCAACCCGAGCTATAAGGCGTTACAATAATAAACTTTGTACATATTTCATAAAATCATTCAAAAACAAATAAATAACTCATAACCCTTCAATTCTATACTATTCAATCAACTCGAAACCTAAATCGAGCTTACGGAACATTTAAATCATACCAAAAACAATTCTGGATTAGAATGAAAATTTTAATTAATTTTGAGTAAAAAGTGAAAATATGGGTCACACGGCCGTGTGGCTAGGCTGTGTGACAGGGCTCAGTCCGTGTCGCCAAACTGTGTAATAATTTTTATTTGTGTAACTCAGAGTCACACGGCTGTGTCGCCAGACCGTGTCCCAGGCCGTGTGTGCCCAAAAACACCTTCTAACACAAGCCACTTCACTTACCAAAACTTATACACCAAGCTATGCAACAACAAACTTTCAAACCTATTCAAAATGTGCCAAAACAAGCCAAAATATACCAATTCATAATCAACGTATGTGCCTAACCAACATGCCCTCATTGACACCACAATTCAAACATTTATACAACAACCATTCAATCCAAGCATGTACCACAAATTAGCGTCATTCAAACATCATTCAAACTTTAGATAGCAATTACCAAATTTCATCCATAAACTAAACCATTAAATGCTCATATGTATTATTCTAAATGCATAACCTAACATAACCAATTTGACCATTCATCAAACTCAAAGCATTCCAAGATTGCCTATTAACCTAAACATACCAAAACAACCATTTAAATGCATCTAGATATCAATTCATGGATTCACCATTACAAACCACAACCAACCAATTTACCAAATAGGATTTACATAAACACATACACCATAATCTTCAAAGTGCACAACATTTGACCATAATGCTTATAATTTACATATCCAAAGCCCTATTTACATGCCGCTTATAACTGGGCCAAAATAACAAATAGCTACCAAATAAGTTGTTGGATAGTGTAATCTCCTACAACGTTCCAATCGATAGTGAAAGTCCGACAATATACAAAGAAATAAAACCAAATAAAGTAAGCTTTCATAAAGCTTAGTAAGTCCATAAAATCAAACATATCATACCTGCCAATTTAAATATAAATCGTACATAACAATGAAATTAATAATTTCTTTATCATATCTCATCATTCCAACTACCCAAAATAATTAAATCTGGATGATTCATATAATCAAAACATAGTATGTCAAATAATCATGTACCAAGATATAATTCATTGCATCATCTTAATCCATTTCCATCATAATAGTTAACTATTTTGCCCAGAGAATAATAGTGAACCAACTTCGGATACACGGGAGGGTAATATTCATATGATCTAATATAAGGACATTAATTGATATGCGATGCTGCTCACACAAGCTTCAAAGAATCTGCAACACATGTAGAACCTGAAGCCATTGGTACAATATCCATTACTAGTACATAGTACCTACTAAATAAAACACCGACAACTAATGCCTGCTAAATATACACCGGCACAAAGCCTACTAAATATACACCGAAACAAAGCTTGCTAAATATACACCAACATAAAGCCTATTACGCCCTAATGACATGTCATTTGTATACTAGCTATTTACTAAGTGCACACGGGCTTATTTTATTTCTCCGAGACATTCATACTCAACTTTATTCTTCCATTTCATTAATCATCCAATAGAACATAACATCATTCAATTTTCACATTATCAAACACGAAATAAATTAAAACATTAACAACATAATAAAGGTAATATGAATTTACCAAAATATGATAGCTAACGACACTACTCGACGACTTTTCCTTTACTCCTTTTATCAACAGATGATCATTTCTTAATCTAAATATACTAATTTTATTCAATTAACCAATTCAATATCATAAAACATTTAAATTTTCATTTTGACCCTTTAACAATATTTTACGCTTTTACCCTAAATTTTTACATTTTATTCAATTTAATCCCTAAATCAAAACTTCCAATTAAATCATAAATTCACTCAAATAAGGCTAGCTGAATTTTCCTCTATGTATAAAAATCCAATAATTATTTATAAATTACAAGAATTTCATGTTATTTTATAATTTTAACAACTTAGTCCTTAAACTTTAAAATTAACAAAAATTCTTGGACAAAATAGTCCTATTTAAATATCAAACTTAATAATATATCATCAAACTTCAAGAAAATCACAAATTTATCAATGGAAAAATTCTAAAATTTAACATTTTAGGAATTAGTCCATGAGTTAGCTAGATTAAGTTATAACTATCTCAAAACCAAAATTTCATAATTAAAAACAACCATGGTTTCATAGGTTTAATTACTAAAAACCCTCAATTCATGGTTTCATAGCCATTTAATACAATTAAAATAATAACGATTAACTTTTGCGACTTTTACGATTTAGTCCTTTTACTTAATTAACTATTTAAATGTTAAAATTTTCTAATCAAATTTTAATAAGATACTATAATAACCCTATAAATATTAAATAAATAAAAATCATTGACTTGCTGGTTAGAATTGTGGTCTTGAAACCACTATTTTCGACACTACTGAAAAATGTGCTGTTACAACTCTCCTCTAAAGGAATTTTCGTCTTCGAAAATCTTACCAGAAAAGAGGTTCGAGTATTAAATTTTCATAGTCTCCTCGGGTTCCTAGGTGGCTTCCTCAACACCTTGACACTGCCATAGAACTTTCACCAATGATATCTATTTGTTTCGAAGTTCTTTAACTTCCTAAGCTAAAATCTTAACTGGTTCTTCACTATAGGTAAATCAAGACGCAATTCTCTGTCAACCAGAGAAACCACATGCGAAGGATAACATCGATACATGAAAAAAATTATGAATCTTTTCAAGTTTTGCTGGTAATGCTAAACAGTAAGCTACTGGACCTATTTTTTCAATAACTTCGTATGGACCAATAAATCTTGGGTTGAGTTTTCCTTTCCGACCGAAACGAAGAACCTTCTTTTAAGGTGAAACTTTCAAGAATACTTTCTTGCCAACCTAAAATTCGATGTCTTTTCTTTTTACATAGGCATACGATTTCTGAGAATTTGAAGTAACTTTCAAACAATCTCGAATAATCTCGACTTTATCTTCGGTCTCGCGGATAAAATCTGTACAAGAAATATTTCTATCACTTAACTCAGTCCAGTACAATGGAGTTTTGCATTTTTGTCCATACAAAGCTTCGTACGGTGCCATTTTAATATTCGACTGGTAACTGCTATTATAAGCAAATTCAACTAATGGAATAAAATTTTGCTAGCTACATTCAAACTCAAATATACAACATCGGAGCATATCTTCAAGTACTTGAATTACCCATTTTGATTTTCTATCTGTTTGCAGATGAAAAGTTGTATTGAATTTCAGTTTGGTACCTAGAGCCTCATGTAACTTACCCCAAAACCTAGAAGTAAACCTCGGATCACAATCAGAAATAATAGATAGTGGAACATCGTGTAAGCGGACTATTTTCGAAACATACAACTATGCCAATTGATCAAGTGAGTAATTCGTACATATGGGTATATAATGTGCAGACTTCGTTAACCGATCAACTATAACCCAGATTGCATCTTTCTTTTTCAGCGTTAACGGTAACCCTGATATAAAGTCCATACTAATACACTCCCATTTCCACTCGGGAACCATAATAGGCTGTAAAAACCTAGATGGAACCTGATGCTCGCTTTTACCTATTGACACACAAGACATTTAGATACAAATTTAGAAATTTCACGTTTCATTCGTGACCACCAATACATTTTTTTTCAAATCATACATTTTTGTGGTTCCCAGGTGTAACCATTGTGAGCTTCATTTAAAATGTTCTGTTTCAATTATGAATCATCAGGTACACACAACCAGTTATAGAAATATAAACTGCTATCCATACTAATACTAAAATAAGCTATCTGACCATTTTTGACCATTTTCCATTTAGCTAACAAATTCGGATCATCAAATTGCAACTCCCGAATATTCTTAAAATCAAAGGTTTAGCCCTCAACTCGGCTAAAATAGAGCCATCACCTCTGACTGAAGTTGAGCATTCATCGATAGAAGAGCAAAAAGAGATTTGTGACTCAAAGTATCGACAACAACATTTGCTTTTCCCGGATGATAGTTTATTATCAAATCGTAATCTTTTAGCAACTCTAGCCACCTCTGTTAATGCAGATTCAACTCTTTTTTTGTCATTAAGTATTTCAAACTTTTGTGATCAGTATAAACATGGCATTTCTCATTGTATAGATAAGAACACCAAATTTTCAATGCAAAAACAACCGCAACTAACTCAAGATCATGTGTTGGGTAATTCTTTTTGTGAGTTTTAAGCTGTCGAGAAACATATGCAATCACCTTGCCTTCCTGCATCAGAACACATCCCAAACCTTCCAAAGAAGTATTATTATAAACAATAAATTCTTTCTTGGATTCAGGCTATTTAACAGTAGCGCCTCTGTCAACATATTTTTCAAGTGATCAAAACTTTGCTCACATTTCTCAACCATACAAAGCTAACATCTTTCTGTAACAATTTCTTCATAGGTAATGCTATTATTGAAAAGTTCTTAACAAATCGTTGATAATATTCAGCTAGTCCTAGGAAACTACATACCTTAGAAATGTTTTGTGGTGGTTTCCAGTTTAAACTAGCATAAATCTTGCTCGGGTCAACTCGAATCCCTTCAACCGAAATCACATGACTGAAAAATTTGACTTCTTTGAGCCAAAATTCACATTTACTAAACTTTGCGTACAATTACTTCTCACGCAAGGTCTGTAATACGATCCTTAAATGTTGAGCATGTTCAAATTCATTTCTAGAATAAATCAGAATATCGTCAATGAAAACAACAACGAACCTGTTGAGGTGTGGTTGAAAAACTCGACTCATCAGATCCATAAACACTGTCGGGGTATTTGTCAATTCAAAAGGCATGACTAGAAACTCATAGTGTTCGTAATGGGTTCTAAACCCTATTTTCAGCATGTCGACATCTGTCACTCACAACTGATGGTAACTAGATCTAAGATTGATATTCAAAAACACTGTGGCTCCTTTCAGCTAATCGAATAAAGCATCAATACGAGGCAACAAATATTTCTTCTTTATTGTGACTTTGTTTAATTACTGATAATCTATACACAACCTTATTGACCCATCTTTCTTTTTCACAAACAAAATAGGTGCACCCCAAGGTGGTGTACTTAGTCGAATAAAACCTTTGTCAATTAGTTCTGGCAACTAATCTTTTAGTTCTTTTAGTTTGGTTGGAGCCATTCGGTATGAAGCGGTCGAAATCGAAACACTCCCTGGCTTTAAATCAAGAAGAAATTCAAGTTCTCGCTCTGGTGGTAAACCTAACAATTCCTTAGGAAAAACATCTGTAAATTTGCATATTCTCGGCACCTGATCAACTTTCTTTTCTGATACTCTGGAATCCAGAATATAAGCTAAAAATGCATCATAGCCTTTTTGGATCAATTTCTATGCTGAAATATCTGAAATTATATTTGAAACACAATTAGACTTTGTGGATTCAACAGAAATCAATTCACCATTCTAACATTTCAAATCAATCCATTTTTTACGGCAATTCACAACAACATCATGAATAGACAACCAATCCATTCCCATGATAATTTCGAATTCGTTAAATGGCAGTGACATCAAATTAGCAGGAATATCATAACCATGAATTTTCAGTGGACACTGTTTGCATATCGAATCAACTACGACACTTTGGCTTAATGGGTTTGTTACTTTAATGATATATTCGGTAGACTTAACTAGTAAATTCTTTTCAGTTACTAACATAGTGCATATATATGAATGTGTCGATATAGGGTCAACTAATGTATACATAGTAACATCAAAGATAGAAAAAGTACCACCAATAACATTAGGAGTTGAAGCCTCCTCACGTGCACGAATTGCATAAGCTTTAGCAGGAGCTCGAGCTTGAAATTGATCCACTGAATCCTTGGTCCCACTTTTGCTGACTCCTGTAGCACAACTATTTCCTAGCCGTTTGTCTCCGGTAGAAGTAACAACAGGTTTTGCATTCTGATCTCTTTTTGGCTAAGTTCATTTCAGATAATCTCTTTTGTAATGATCGGGAGCTTCATAAATAAAGTAGATTCCAACTTTCAACGTACATTCTCCAAAGTGATATCGACCACATTGATTTCATTCAGGTTTGCTTACATTTTGAACGTTGCTTGCTTTGGCAATCGAAGGCGTTGGTGATCTCATGCTGTTCTATTTGAATTGATCTCTGCCCAAAAACCTAAATGGTGCTGAGAAAAGACTACTCGATTCTCTCATCTTTTTTTGTGGGGGTAGCAGAAATTGTTCTGGTTGAGTTAGTTTATGGAAGTCACGAGCTTTCGTCTCTTTTTGTTTCTTGTGATTGTAAACTTCTTCCATTTTCTGAGCTCTATCAGATAATACCATAAATTCTTTGATTTCTATAGCACTAACTAACAACTTGATTTCGTCATTTGAACCATCTTCAAACCATATACACATTTCTTCCTCAGAAGATACCATTTAACAAGCATATTTACTGAGTTGAACAAACTCATGCTCATAATCTGCAATTGATTTGTTACCCTGTTTCAACTCGAGGATTACATTTTTCTTCTTATCAAGATATATTTTACTAACGTATTTATTTCGAAACTTAGTTTTGAAGAATTCCCAGTTCACTCGTTCCTTAGGTACAATCGTAATTAGAGTCGTCCATCAGTAAAAAAATTCATCTTTTAACAATGACACAACACATCTCAAACAATCATCTAGATGACACAACATCTCATCCAAAACCTATTGAGTATGCTCTAACCAGTATTCAGCTTTGGCTGGATCATCACCCACCTTACTACGGAACTTTTCAACTTCATACTTTCGAACTTTATCAATAGAAATTATTTACATGTTCGGTCGTATAGGACTTTGAGGATGAGGGGGTGGAGGTTGTCAAGCTACGAGATTAGCTCTCATGTACGTATTAAACATATCTTGCATTATATGGATAAAGGCATTGGGAGCCTCTTCTATTGGCTCTTGAAACTTAGGTACGTTATGAGCAGCCCTTTAATTGGTGGCGGGAATATTACTCTAGGTATCGTCGGAATTTGAACAATTGGAATTAATTGACATCTTTAATCTATAAGAAAATAAGTCAAACCGATTAGGAGTCATCACATATCACATGTTATAAAGTGGCATGTATTACTGACTCAATACATGCTATGTTCAGTCCTAGAATCGACTAAACCGTAACTCTGATACCACTAAATGTAACACCCTATACCCAGTTCGGTCCCCCGATTCAAGTTATAAGGTGTTACGACAATAAAATTTGAACATCTTTCATAAAATTATTCAAAAACAAACAAATAACTTGTAACTATTGAATTCTATACTATTCAATCAACTCGTGACCTAAATTGAGCTTACGAAACATTTAAAACATACCAAAAATAATTTTGGATTAAAATGAAACTTTTAATTAATTTTGAGTAAAAAAAGAAAATAGGGGTTTCATGACTGTATGGCAGGGTACAGCCCGGTGTGGCACAAGAACACGGTCGTGTGACAAAACCGTGTAATAATTTTTACTTGTGTAACTCAAGGTCACACGACCATGTCGCCAGACCGTGTAGACAGTCATGCACCAAAAAATTAAAGAGGCCACATGGCTGTGTCATGCAACAGTATAGGACACACAGCCGTGTGGAAAACCATGTCCCAGGCAATGTGTGCCCAAAAACACCTTTTAACAAAGCTATTTCACATACCAAAACTTATACACCAAGCTAAACATTCAAACCTATTCAAAATGTGCCAAAATAAGCCAAAATATACCAATTCATAATCAACCTATGTGCCTAACTAATATGCCCTCATCGGCACCACAATTCAAACATTTATACAACAACCATTCAATCAAAAAACGTACCACAAATTAGCTTCATTCAAACATCATTCAAACTTTAGATAGCAACTACCAAAGTTCATCCATAAACTAAACCATTAAATGTTCATATATAATATTCTAAATGCATAACCTAACATAACCAATTTGACCATTCATCAAACTCAAAGCATTCCAAGATTGCCTATTAACCTCAACATACCAAAACAACCATTTAAATGTATCTAGATATCAATTCATGTATTCACCATCACAAACCACAACCAACCAATTTACCAAATAGGATTTACATCAACATATACACCATAATCTTCAAAGTGCACACCATTTGACCATAATACTTATAATTTACATATCTAAAACCCTATGTACATGCCACTTATAACTGAGCCAAAATAAAAAAAATAGCTACCGAATAAGTTATCGGATAGTGTGATCTCCTATAATGTTCCAATCGACAGTGAAAGTCAGAAAATCTACAAAGAAAAAAAACTAAACAAAGTAAGCTTTCATAAAGCTTAGTAAGCTCGTAAAATCAAACATATCATATCTATCAAATTAAATATAAATCGTACATAACAATGAAACTAATAATTCCTTTATCGTATCTCATTATTACAATTACTCGAAACAATTAAACCTGGATGATTCATATAATGAAAACAAAACATGTCAAATAATCATGTACCAAGATATAATTCATCGCATCATCTTAATCAATTTCCATCATAATAGTTAACTATTTTGTCCAAAGAACAATCGTAAATCAAGTTTGGATACACGAGAGGGAAACATTCATATGAGCTAACATAAGGATATTAACCGATATGCGATGCTGCTCATACAAACTTTGGAGAATTTGCAACACATGCAAGACCTGAAGCCATCGGTACAATATCCATCACCGGTACATAGTACCCTGCTAAATAAAACATCGAAAACTAATGGCTGCTAAATTATACACCGACACAAAGCCTGCTAAATATGCACTAGCACAAAGCCTGCTAGATATACACTGGCATAAAGCCTACTACACCCTAATGACATGTCATTTGTATCCTAGTTATTCACTAAGTTCACACGGGCTTATTCTATTTCTCCAAGACATTTATAATCAACTTTATTCTTCCATTTCATTAATCATCCAATAAAACATAACATCATTCAAATTTCACATTATCAAACACGAAATAAGTTAAAACATTAACAACATAATAAAGGTAATACGAATTTACCAAAATACAATAGCTAACTACACGTGTCGACGATTACACGACGACTTTTCCTTTACACCGTTTATCAACAGATTGATCCGTTTCTTGATCTAAATATAATAATTTTATTCAATTAACCAATTCAATATCATAAAACATTTAAATTTGCATTTTGACCCTTTAACAAAATTTTACCCTTTTACCCTAAACTTTTACATTTTATTCAATTTAATTACTAAACCCGAAACTACCAATTAAATAACAAATTCACTTAAACAAGGCCAGCTGAAATTTTCTCTAAGCATAAACAACTGATAATTATTGATAAATTACAAGAATTTTTGTTATTTTACTATTTTAACAACTTAGTCCTTAAACTTTAAAATTAACAAAAATTACTTTACAAAATAGTCTTATTTAACTATTAAACTTAATAATCTATCATCGAACTTCAAAGACATCACAAATTCATCCAGGGAAAAATTCTAAGCATTTAACATTTTTACGAATTAGTCTACGGGTTAGCTAGGTTAAGCTACAACGATCTCAAACACATAAAAATTACTAAAAACGGATCAAAAATCCATACCATGCAAATGAATATAGCTTGGCCGAACCTTATGGATGCAACAATAGTGTTTTTCACTCTTAATTTCGATGGTAATGAAGAATGAAGATGACCACATACCTTTTTTTTTCCTTTATGATTTATTAATTAATTTACTATTTTAACATTTAAAAACAACCAAAATTTCATAATTAAAACCCACTAGCCGTCCACCACAACCTAAATAGTCTAATTAATAAATAAAACCCTCAATTCATGGTTCCATAGCCATTTAGTACAATTAAACTAATAACGATTGAATTTTGTAGTTTTTACGATTTAGTCCTTTTTACTTAATTAACTATCTAAACGTTAAAATTTTCTAATCAAATTTTATATGACACAATAATAACCCTGTAAATATTAAATAAATCAAAAATACTGATTCACCAGTCGAAATTGTGGTCCTAAAACCATTATTTTTGACACCATTAAAAAACGAGTTGTTACATAAATAATAACATTTACAATCCCTATCTTTTTCTTAAAGCTAACGTAGATGTAGCACCCTATACCTAGCTCAAGAGGCGATCAGATGTAAAACACCACATTTGTTTCCAAAACAACGCATACAAATGATCATAATCGTTTTACACAATATTTTAAAGTTACAACATGCTAATCGATTTATTGAATGTTTATAGATCATGATAGATTAAAATCGAACTCAAATAGATCCAATTACAATGTTTTAGGGTCAAATATGGGGCCCGGTTGCGAATATTGGGCTAAAATATCAACATGCAGTGTCATGCCTCCCCTATTTTTCAAATTTTATCTTCAAAGTTGTATGTCTCGAGACATGGGGTGACAAACATGGAATGTCTTCTGACATGCACATAAGAAAGCATAACTAAATAATTTTGTTCTTCCTGTCTTGAGATATGAAATTAGAAATGCTGAAAAATAATATTGTAAGTCATACAATCATGCCTCTAAACACTCCTAAACATGTAAAACATGATATCAAAGTTTTATAAGAAAAATTTACACTTCAAAATAAGTTCAAAACATGCAATTCCACAACCAATAACTAATTAAATCATAAATTGACTATACAAGTCAAATGCGAAGGCTAAAGCATATTTGCATATCATTCAATCCTTGACATGAATTCATCATAAAAGTGTTCCACATTTCTGTGTCAACATGTATTAAAACATCAAATAACCAAAAACAACACCAATACTTAAACAAATATCTCAAAATCCAACTTATGACCTAAATCTATGCCATATTCTTCTAAAAACATAAAAGTCATTACAAAAGGAAAATAAGTAGTTCAGGCTCCACTTGAGAATGTTGTCTAATCACTTGATCTATTCGTGGATAACTTGTAACATGCAAATAGAATGGAATTTGCATGTTGTGTAACACCCCCATACCCACCCCGAACATCGAGCCAAAGCACTAGGATGTTATATTCGGTTCCATAGCGACTTCGGCAATTTCACGTCAATTAATCTCTATAAAATTAAATTATATGAAAACACTTGCAATAACTTATGTACATGCCATATTCTATAACCAAAAATTCAAATTCGTACCCTCTTCAAGCCTTGGTGATGTGATGAGATGCATTGAAATCCTAACCTGAAACTAGAGCTTCAATTAAAATTTTCAACTACAAGTTTAAAACACGCATTAAGCTCGTGAAAGCTTAGTATGTACCTAGGAATCCAAATCTCATTTTTTTTACCTTGAATGCTATATATAAATATATTACTACTATTATAATTCTTGAATTTATCTTAATAATCAAGAGAGTATACTTTAATAATTAACAAATCATTTTGTATTTATAGAATTCATTATTACCATAATTCACTACTTTTATCTTTTCATGGATTAACCGGAACAAAGCTTTTACCAGTCTAATTTACTACATTATCACTTCAAAGGTTAACGAAAATTACTATCAGAATCCTTTACCTGTCATATCACTGTGTAATAGGAAATTTTCATTAGAACTTACTTACCATAACTTTTTATTTTATAATTATATTTTATTATTCAATAGAGGCGCAACGTAGACTTAACATAATGCATATAATATATGAAAATAGTACAGTAATGCACCAAAGTGCAATAACATAACAGAGTAGCACTGGAGTGCTATGTTAGAACAAGACAACACTGAAATGCGTAATCAGAATAGAGAGCCCACTACGTTTTTCCTTAATGTCATGCCACCTATCCTATTAGTTCATATCTTGTCTACTTGGGCAACCACATTAGATTTAATTTCATTTTCTCATTTTTAGAACAAAATTTGCATACTTTGAACTTATTTCAATTTAGTCCTTTTTATCTTGAAATTCACTATTCTTTGTAATTCAATCTCACTCTCACCTTTCATACATATACTATTTAATCACACTTTTTGTCACACTCGAATTTCCAAAATACCCAAACTCAAGGAGGAGTCGGGAGTTGATTGAATAGGAATGGAAAATTTGGGGGTACTAGCGAGAAATTTAGAAAATTAAGTGGCTGGTTAGGAGAAATTTAGACTCCAAATTTGTTTTGGGTAGATTGAGACCAACTAGTTACATAGTGGGAAACATAATAATTAGAACTGTGTGGTGGTGACAGTCTGTAAAGATTACGCCATGAAGGTATATATATAGATAGGAGGACGAGAGAAGGGGGATTCCTTTATCCTGTTTACACATTCTTCTCTTCAAAATCATTATATTCTTCTTCAATCATTTTGAAGAAGAAAAGGTTGTAACCATGGGAGGCTTTGCATGTTGCAGCAGTCGTAGGCATGGATGTCCAAGAAGGAGAAAAAAATGGAGGGACTGCTACTAAGTCTAAGGAGACACTAGCATTCGACTTGTTAGTTACCGCCACAGACGAAGCTCTAGGCCTTACAGATGGAACATTGCGGTGTTCGAGCATCAATGTTATGTGGCGTAAATGAGGTAATGGGAGGATGATTCAAGAAATAAAAATCATGGAAATGTATTTATCACGACAGAGGTATCAATTAGTCCTTCGGGTCGACACTGTGACGATGGTATATGGCGTAAGACCATAGATGAAAGACGCTATGGCAATCTAGTATGAGGTACATAGCATAAGGCCATGGATGAAAGATGTTATGGCATCATGGTACAATGTATAAGGTAAAAGTGTAAGACCATAGATGAAAGACTCCATGACATCATATGGTAGTACGCCAGGATTGTAGATCGGTGTAAGCCCATGACGAAAGACTCAATGACATCCATACAGATAAGCTGCTGGGATAGTAAACACAGAATAGAAAATCCGCTGGGATAGTAAACATAGAACAGATAGTCTTCCGGGACATTAAACACTGGATGGTTCGCCAGGACCATGGAACGTGGTGACAAAAGTGTAAGACCTTAGCTCGGCTAAGGAAACCAAATGAGTTCGTTAGGACATAAGAACAGATAGCCTATCAGGACGTTAAATATGGGGACAATACTGAGTTAGACCATGGTGGTATGGTGTTACTGTTCAAAAAATCCAAGTTTGAAAATAATTTTCTTGCACAACGAAAATTAAAATTTTGAAAACTGACCCGATTTGTGATATTTATAGCAATAAACCTTAATCGAATTTGTACTAATTTTTTCGACTTAGCGGATGTTTTTTGTTCCCGACTTTCAACCTCACAATTTTCTCCTCTATTCTCGTATCGCGACCTCTTCAAATTGGGCTAGAACCAATTGAATTGAAACACAAAACTAGAAAAAGTTTTCTCTCCTTTTGGGGTGAAAACAAAAATTCTCTCTTCTTAATAAAAACCGTTATAATTGTTATTCCAAAAAAAATATATGTAATAGTTGAGAATAAATTTTCTCTATTTTTTGACAGAATAACAATTTCTCAAAAGTTGTGTTAATAGCTCTACCGATGCCATCTATTTATAGGAATAGAAGGTAGGACCCTTGTTGAGTTGTAGTGATTTATTTCAAATAGAAAAAAAACTATCCTAATTAGAATAGGTATAGGATGGACGACACACCCTAGTATTCCTACTAGGGTTTCCACCCTCTTCATGTCCATGAGGGGTTTTTCAGCCTCTCTCACATTAGGTTCAATTACGAGTACTTCCTAGGCCTTTTTGACCCAGTACTCTGTAATGTGATCCAATTCGATTCAATTTTTCTATTTCCAAAAATAACTTTAATATTTATATATAAGGCAATTTTCTCATCCCTATGTTACCCCCACCAAAATTTTGACAATTTTTTTACACATGGTAAAATTTTGACTATTTTGCCCCTGGTAAAATTTTAAGAAAATATGTTCAAGATTTCACAACTCAACATGTTCAGAGTGATTGAATGATTTATTTTCATTTTCAGGCTTCAAAACAGTAAAAAAAACATAAACTCATTCTTCAAATCATTTTTTAAGTAATCCATATATGATTGTGAATGGATCATTTCCATTTCCAAATGATTCTATTTCTCTATTTTAGAAAAAAAAACCATAATCATTCCTGAATGTTTTCCATTTCTCTTTTCCTATTCATGTCAATTATTTTTATTCAAACACACAATTCATTTCTGGTTTCAACGAGCTAGCGAAGGGACCGATTGGACATATGTAGTTGAGGCTCAAATGATTTACAATTCAGTTTTGAATTTTTTCCTATGAATTATAAACTCATTTAGTCGTAAAGTCATTCCATTATAGTATCGTGATTGATCTCTCCCCAATGACATACCATTATGAAAACGACTACTCAGTGCTTGTCCAATGACCTTGTCATAAGTGTGTTAACCTCATAAGATATCATTGGTCTTTTTGGGATAATATCTATTCTCCCAATATGATCCTATTGTCTCTCAAGATAACCATTACATGTTCCTTCATGAAAAGTCAGTCACTATCAAATAATGATCAAGTCATCTATCATGAAGACGGACGACCCTTGGTCACTTTTACTTTTCATCAACCATGTAATGCCAATTAGATGATATCATTTACACATGTTTTGGAATATGAATTTCACTATTGTGAATGACACTACATACTACAGAAGTTGTACACCCAATGCACCAGCTTTCGGTTTGAAATCTATTTGAACTCGGGCTTTTACTTACATCAAAGTGTACGAGTCACGCATACATAGTCCACCATCCACTCAGTATTTAGGTATGCCACACTATTTACACCACAAGTGAAATCCCATAAACAGAATTAGGATCTATTCTTCTTGGTTCTAGTCCGATGTACTACCAATTCAGTTAGTTACGTCTATGTCTCTATCTTTTAGGAGTCATCCGCTCCGAAACCAAGACAATACATCTCCCAAATTGGACTTAATAGACGACATATTAGTCTTTCAATTAGTTTGCTTATTTTTTATTAGACTAAGGACATGTTTGGGTTCATCTACTAGTACAAGTTGTCTTTTTGAATTACGATCTGACCTCGTAATACCGCTTAGTATCAATTAAACATTAGACAACCAATAAGCAACATTTGCTTCCATTTTTATTTGCGTGAAAAAACCATGTGAGGACAATAAACAAAGTATTAATGTAATTTATGAATAGTTTTATTAGCCAATCTGTTCAAAAAAAATTAAAATTGTACTTAGACAAAAATGCTACAGTTAGTGCACCAAATCCAACAGTCTCTCACTTGCCCTAATGAAGTAGATGAGTTATGTTTTGCATTACTATGCCCTTCATATGTTTCCTAAAGAGATATCTAGCGATAAGAGTCTTCGTTAAAAAACTCCCCAGGTTTGTCCTCAAATGCGATTTTTGACTAAATCCACTAATCCGTGAAACACTCCAATCTCCCTTAATGGGTTTTGTCCTTATGTGGTTTCTTTTAGGTTTAGCTACATCCGCACTATTATAGTGCCATAGCTTTTCCATACCTCATATTTGGCCCTCCATAGTGAAGTTAGTAATGTAACCTTGCTTGACAATTATTCACACTATGGACCCGTTATTTAGGACAAAAGCACAACCTGATGTCATTTTCCTTGAATCCTGACACATTTGGAAGTCAGAATAAGTGTATCAGATAGAAGTAAGATCTCTTCTGGAATACATGAACATATAATCACTCGTTCTCCATAAATACTTGAGTATATACTTAATTACTTGCCAATGTCTTGGTCTTGGATTTGCCTATTTTCGACTTATCAACCTCACTATAAAACAAATATTTGGGCATGTGCATAACATAGCATACATGAGACTGCCTACTGCCAAAGCATAAGGAAAGTTTCTCATGTTCTGTCTTTCTTCTACTGTATTAGGACAATCCTCTAAAGAGAGATGAAATTATGATTAAGAGGGTTGATTTCTCTTCCTCGAATCGGTCATTGCATAACGCTCCAATATCTTGTCTACGTATGAAGCCTAATGCTATCACTTTGTTCTTTCAATCCTTTAGGATTCGAATACCTAGAACAAAATTAGCTTCTCCTATGTCGTTCATGCTAAACTGTTGGGTTAACTATAGTTTTACTGATGACAATGTCCACACATCATTCCCAATGAGTAGAATATCATTGACATACAGAACGAGAAAAACTACCTTTCCATCCCCTAAACATTTATAAACACAAGGTTCATCTACGTTTTACTCAAATCCAAAAGTCTTGAATGCTTGATCGAATCTTTGATTCCACAAGCGGGACGCCTGCTTAAGTCCATATATGGATCTAAGTAGTTTGCATACTTTATACTCATTTCCTTTAGCTATATATCCCGTGGGTTGAATTATGTAGATAAGTAGGAATCGAGAACCGTAGCAATGGATAGTAATATGAGGATTGAATTAAGCATGGTAACCAGAGATAAGGTTTTTTCGTAATCGATACCTATTTCCTAAGAATAAACTTTTGCTACAAGTCCGGTTTTATAAGTTTCAATTTTTCCATCCGTATTTCTTTTCCTCTTGTAGATCCACTTATACCTTATAGGTTTTATCCCTTCCAGTAAGTCTATAGGTTCCTAAATTGAGTTGGAATACATAGAGTCCATCTTAAATTTCATAGCTATTTCTCAGAGCTTGGAATCAACGCTCTGCACCACTTCGTCATATGTGAGTGGGCTATCATCTTTTTTGTCCGACAGACTGAATGTTAAAAACACTTGTGCCAAATTGGAAGAATGCAAGCTTACGAGAGACCTTCCCACTATGATGAGGCTCCTATGCTACTGATCGTTTGTAGGTATACTTTTAGGAGTTGGTTTTGGAACCATTTTTATAGGGTTTTGTATATTTCCAGAAAGCTCCTCGAATACCTCTTTACTCCGAGGTTTGAAGTCATTCATGTAAATTTCTTCAAGTAAAGTAGCATGAGTTGAAACTATAACAGTTTGCTCTTTCGGGTTATAAAAAAAAACCACCTTTTGTTTCCTTTGGAATCATACAGACATGCACAATTATGTCCGTGGGTCGGGCATCCCTAAATCCTAAAATGATTAAGGTGGCTTATTACAATGCCACAATTCACATGGGGCTTTTTATGCTGGCTTAGCTAGACATCATTTAGAATATAGCAAACCATTTGTACAACGTATCCCCAAAAATAGATTGACAGCTTTGAGTAACTTAACATCGAACGTACCTTGTCTAAAAATGTTCAATTTCTTCTCTTTACCACGACATTCTGTTGTGGAGTGCTTGGAACAGTTAATTGGGATAGAATCCCATTCTCTATGAGGTACTCTAGGAACTTGTCAGATAAATATTCCCCACCTCGATTAGGCCGAGGTGCCTTTATGGGTAAACCTAGTTGTTTCTCCACTTCCACAAAAAAATCTTTGAATTTGTATACATACCAATATCTGGAATAGTCATCAATAAAAGTTACATAATAATCATAACCACCTCTTGCACTAATGCTCATGGGGCCACATACGTCAGTGTGCACAACTTCTAAAGGTTTTTTTGGCCCTCGTTCCTTTTGCATT
Organism: Gossypium raimondii; assembly: GCF_025698545.1. Lineage (NCBI taxonomy): Eukaryota > Viridiplantae > Streptophyta > Magnoliopsida > Malvales > Malvaceae > Gossypium > Gossypium raimondii. The sequence goes on along the minus strand of NC_068569.1, from coordinate 42,152,158 downwards.
AAAAGATCGCTTTGTCATCTTACCTTCTAAACAAGATTCACATTGTGGAAGATCAACTTCTTTAAGTGAACTTAATATGCTGTCTTTAACAAGTCTAGTGATTCTTTCTCAGTTAATATGACTGAGTCTCAAATGCTAAATGTACACCTCATTAGAGTGAGAAGTTTTAAGTCTTTTATTCGATATTTCAGTCTCAAGTAGTGTTTACAACTTTGGTTTGATAAAATAGATATTATTTTACATCCATTTGTGATTTCTAAATATTGCAATTCCATTATTAAAAGTCACGGCCAAGCCGTCTTTATATAAATATGCAACGAAAATTAAGTTTCTTTTAAAATTTGGTACATAGAAAACGTCTGTTAAAATAATCTTCCTAAAATTATCAAAACAAAGATATACATCTCCCACTGCTTCAGCTGCCACATTTTTCTAGTTCTCGGTTTGCAATGATAAGATATTATCTCTAAGATCTTTCATCTCCTCAAACTCCTATAGAGAAACACAAACATGATTAGTGGCTCCCAAATCAATGACCCAGTGGTCTATTGAGTCTTCCACTATACAAGGTTTTATCATCAAGAGTTCCATACCTTTGCTTTTGGTAGCTACGTATTCTTTCTGTAACACCCCAAACCCGTCCTAAACATTAGGGCCGAATCTAGTGATGTCACATTGTAACACCCCTTACCCGTATTCTATGCTGGAATAGGGTACGAGGCATTACCAGAATAAATACACTTATAAACATATTAAAACGAGTTATAAAATTTCATCCAAATTAAAAACTTTCAAATTATTATCTTTGAGTCACTAATTAGGGTTTACGAGGCCCAATACATACCTATTCATATGCTCAATATATTCGTTAAATCAATCCAATATTGAAGAATCCACTTTAAGTTGGAATCAATATTAATCACAATCATAAATCTTTTCATGTTATTTTCATATATCATTAACTGAACTTTGAATGTCAATTTAGAATATGTAATTCACTAACACATTCGGTATACACAATGTTTAATTGATGAAATCATTTAATTGAGCTAAATTTCATATTCACTCCAAATTTTCTTCTATATCCATAAATGCTTTCACTTACTATTTACCTAACCAATTTCTCGAACCAAGCTATCACACAACAATAATACATCACCTGTGCTTCATGAATTCAATGTTCGAATCTTATCACCATCAAATCCATGTCATTCGAATACTTAAAGTTTATTCAAGCATATATTATTACGTTTCATATACCAAGCATATGTCAAAATTACGAATATGTAATCAATTCATTTGTCATTTATTTGACTAGAAAATTAATCTCAAAATTCATAACCTTCCATTACTTAAGATATGCCATAAAACACTCCTTTAACATAAACTAGCACCATGGCCGAATTTTCAGTATGCTATTTATTCCCTTTTTCCGAATCACATAGCAAAATATTACAAATATGTATATATTTGAATACTATAATTATGCATCAACTTACCAACATGAGTTAATTCATGAGCCACTCATGACATCATTTCATGCCAAATATACCACACGCATATGCTATGAAACTCTATTTTCTCTCATGAGCTTACCATGACCATTAATACACCAATATAAGCATCACTCCTATTTCAACATTTATCGATTATAATAAAAAATTTAACCAATTATAAAAAATTCATTCATATACTTTACTGTCCTCCTCCTCTCCATCCCACATCCTTTATGTATATAACATGCTTAAATAGCATTATACATAATTTTACTATTCACTTATATTTAAATTCAAAGCTGTCAAGTCAAGTTACAGTCACTAAATTATTTTTATCTAGAGCTACAGAGCTCCAAATTAAGTTCTGTTAATTTTATCCAAAACTAGACTTACATATCTTCTTACCATAAAATTTTAAGAATTTTTTTCTTAGCCAATTAGTACAGTTTATTCTTTAAAGTCACCCTTGTTTCACTATTCAACATCTCTGACCTCTCTTCACTAAAATGAATTATCTCATTGTACGAATTTGGATGATATTTCTGTTTATTTCCTTTGAAAATAGACTCATTAGGTATTCCAAGAATATAAATTATAACTCATAATTATTTTTTACAATTTTAATTATTTTACAAAGTCAAAAAAGGGATTCTAAAATCAATCCGACCCGCCTCACTAAAATTCAAATATCTCAAAATATATAACTCTTTAGATTGTTCTATTTATTTTATGTAAAATAGACTCATTAAGATTTCATTTAATATCTTATTCACTCTCTAATTCAATTTCCACCATGTTTGGTGATTTTTCAAAGTCACACTATTGTTCTTGTCCAAAACTGTTTTCTTGCTAATTTTACTTTTTCATAATTTCACTTTTTCACTTTCAATCATTATTCAATTCAATTCCACACATATTCATCATTCAATCACACTTAATCGTTACATGATCTCATGTATTTTCACTTAGTCAATTTCTCGGTGAATACTTCGGAATAATAACATATACACGGTGGATTCAGCACACAACAACCACCCTTTGTAATCAATGATATCCGGTGGGATTAGCACATAGCAACCACCTTATAATTAATGATATCGGTTCACATAGTAGCCTGCACATAGTACTACACATGTGACCATCACTATCCGATACACGTAGTAGCCTGCACATAGTACTACACACGTGATCGAAGCTATCCGGTAGGCATAGTAGCCTGCACATAGTACTACACATGCGACCTATCATTCTGGTACACGTAGTAGCCTGCACATAGTACTACACATGTGACCATCACTCTCACTTTCACATAGTGGCCTACACATAGTCCATGCCACACATATGATCATTTCTGTCACTTCATTCGTATCCCTTTTTATTCCGAATGTTCAATCGGGAAATTTCTCACTTTTTCTCATTTTTTTCCTTTTTCACTAATCAAAGTCAATTCCTTGTCTTTCTTGACTTATAATAACACATTTAACTTATTTAACACTCACATTATTCAATCCAGTCCAAAAATCACATTTTGACAAAATTACATTTTTGCCCCTAAAGTTTCACAAAATTATGATTTTTCCCCTAGGCTCGGAAATTAAACTTTATTCCTTTTTCTTATGTTTTATGACATGCTGAACATTTTTCCCATCTATGGAAACATCAAATTCTCACTCTAACACTTACTTATGAACATTAGGTATTTTTACTGATTATGTCAATTTATTCGTTTTCACTTAAAATCGGCTAGAAAAAGTTATTTAACATAATTTCAAGCTTCATATTCTACCATAAAACATCAAAATAAACATATTTCACCTATGAGTATTTTTCCAAATATGAACCCTAGATTAAATTATTGCTAGAATAAGCTAAATCAAGTTATCGGGACTCCAAAAACGTAAAGGACATTAAAAACGGGGGGTTGGAATCACTTACTATGGAGCTTGGAAGCTTCAAAACCCTAAATATGGCTTCCCCCTTGCTGATTTCGTTCACCATGGGGAAGATGGATAAATTTTTGGCTATTTTGACCTTTTTAATTCTTTTAATTACTAAATGACCAAAATGCCCCCAACTTAAAAATTTCCTATTTCACTTATCTCTTATCCATTTTTGTCCAACAAGTTAACCAATGGTCTAATTACCATTTAAGGACCTCCAATTTAAGATTTCATAACAATTGTGCACTTCTAACATGTCGAACTCAACTTTTGCACTTTTTACAATTTAGTCCTTTTGACTAAATTGAGTGCCCAAACGTCAACATTTTCCAACGAAATTTTGATGAAATCATTTTGTGAAATCGTAGAACATAAAATTATAATGAAAATAAAATTTTTTTCTCGTCGAATTTGTGGTCCCGAAACCACTATTCCGACTAGCCCAAAATTCGAGCTGTTACACTTTCCACTCTTTAAAATTTTCCTTGAAATGTCTTTTCTTGCTATAGAAGAAACATTTAAACTTAGATAAGTCTTTAAGCTTTCTGGTTCTCTTCCTTTCCACTTGTGGTAGCCTAGAGACTGTAGCCTTGCCTTTCTTGGCACGTTTTCCCTTCCTTTTTGAGGAAGAAATAGTAACTATATTTGCTTCTACTCTTCGGACTGGTTGACCCCTGTTCAACATCAACTTATAGGATTGTAGCTCCTTCATGAGTTGTGTAAGCATCAGGTTTTTTTCTCAAGGTTATATGTGGCTCAAAAACCAAAAAAATTGTTGGAAAAGCTTCTGAAAACCATATTTATTTGCATCATTTTTCACGGCTTTGGTAAGGTAACCCATAAGAGCGATCATATGGTTTTTGACTGGAGTGTCAGGCTTTTGCTGGGCATTCATTAAGCTAGTTATAACAAACTGTTGAGCCAAGGCAGCTTGGCCTCCAAACATGTCTTCTAACTTATCTAGAATCGCGTTAATAGTCTTACAACTCTCCAATTGCTTATACAGAGTGCTGTTCACTCTTGCCAGCATATAACAAGAATCTATCTCATCAAACTCTTTCCAGCATTTTCTAGCCTCAGTTTGAGTGGTTGGAGGACACTTAGTATCAAGAATTTTAAGCTTCTCATAGCTCAAGACAATTATCAGGTACTTTTCCCATTCTTTATAGTTGTTTTCGGTTAGTTTTTTTTTGGTGAGTATGTTCAGTAAGGGAGTTCGTGCCATTTTCAAACTAAAAATAAAAACATTCATATATTAACATCTTTGTATTAAACAAACGTTTGAAAATGTTTTATAACATTATAATATGAATTAAGATGATGCATGTGTCTTACATTAAACCTTGGAAACATTTGTAAGTAGTTACAACGATAATTCCCATACCCATTGAATCAAGTCATCATGGGGTGATCATGATCAACTAGTAAAAACATGAATTTCCATCCAATTAGTATAGGAACTTAATTCCTTAGGCATTCACATGTGCTAATAATCATGTAACGTTTGACCATCATTTTAACTTAAACAGAGCTCCGTGGGAGTTACTTAACTAAAAAATCTTGAGTGTATAACCATCAACTCAACACCTGTAGCATCATGCACTACAAATGAGTCATCGTGGGATAATATCACCGAGTAGCATGATTTGACTAGTTTTCCTCTTTTAAAGATAGAATTTCTTGACCTATAACATGATAATACCTACCACAAGGACCAGTCCAATAATCACAAGAGAATTCTTCTTACTTTCAGGAAATCTCCTTAGTGAAATCTACATAGCAATCCTACCTTGGGGTAGTGCACTTGCCATGCTATCACAAAAGATCATTGATGGAGGCCGTAAGTCTTATTTATGCCGACTCAATATTTTAAAAATATGCAAGGTTTTATAATTTTCGATTTCAATTAGTATGATCAATATATGCATGACTAGTACATGTATGATCAATCATGTAATTTTGGTGGATCATGACTAGTACATATAATTATTCATAAGAGTCAATAAAACAATTTTGATTATCCATAATTTTTCTTTTAAGGGAAAAATCGAATAAGTGAATGTGAATCGTGCACCAGGTAGGTTCCTAAGATAGGGAGGTGAGTCTTATTTGACCACTTAAAAACCAAGCATTTCCTTACCAGATCCAATCCTAGACATGCACCTTCCCATTACCATACTTCTTAAAGTAATCGAATAACCTAAAGAAGTGAATGGAACAATACAACACATGTGATTTCTTATTACAACACATGTTTTCTTATTACAAAACTTCTTATCTTTAATGGATCAACTGTGGATCATCTCATATATATATATCACAATTATATCCAAAATAATTATCAAACAAATATATAAATAGATGGGTAATAAAATAAAATTGCCAGCCAATGTTTCCATTGTTCTATCTCTAAAAAAATGAAAAACCAAAAAAATTACATAGTTTTTCACCACACAGAATTCCTTGTGTATCCGACCGTCATCACTCCATCTTCTCCTCATCATGGGCTCCTTTTTGAAAAAATTACATTTATGTCCTATGTTCGTTTCTTGCTCAAAAGAATTTTATAAATAAAAAATAATCTTACATGGAGATGATAGTTTACGGTCTATTTCCTAATAACTACAACCTTGGCAAAAAATAATAATTATATAAAAAATAACTCGACATGGAGATGATAGTCCACGGTCTATTTTCCCCCCAAAGTTTTTTTGACGATTTTACCCTTGGTAAAATTTTGACAATTTTTCCCTTGATAAAATTCTGAGAAAATATGTTTAATTTTTCACAACTCAACATGTTCATTATGATCGAATGATTTATTTTCATTTTCGAGCTTTAGAACAGTCCAAAAATATTAACTCATTCTTCCAATCATTTTTTAAGTAATCCATATAGGATTGCAAATGGATATTTCCATTTTCATTTTCAGTTCCATTTCCATTTACATAAATCTACATTCATTTCCAAATGATTTCGTTTCTTAATTTTGGAGAAAACCATAATCATTCATGAATGTTTCCCATTTCACTTTTCCTATTCATTCCATTCATTTCTATTTGTTTCCCATTTCACTTTTCCTATTCATTCCATTCATTTCTATTCAAACACACAATTCATTTCTGGTTTCAACAAGCTAGTGAAGGGACCAATTAGACACCTGTAGTTGAGGCTCAAATGATTTATAATTGAGTTTCAAATTTTCACCTATTAATTATTAACTCATTTTGTCACAAAATCATTCTACTATAGTATCGTGACTAAGCTCTCCCCAACGATATACCATTACAAAAGCAACTATTTAGTGCTCGTCTAATGACCTTATCATAAGTGTGTTACCCTCATAGGATATCCTTGATCTCTTTGGGATAATATATATTCTCTTAATATGATCCTATTTTCTCTCATGGTAAGAATTACATCTTCAATCATGAAAAGTCAGTCATTATTAAATAGTGATCAAGTCATCCCTCATAAAGATGGACAACCATTGGCCACTTTTACTTTTCATCAACCATGTAATGCCAATTGAAAGATATCATTTACCCATGTTTTGGGCTATGAATTCCACTATTGTGAATGAAGCTACATATTACAAAATTCGTACACTTTTCGCACTAGCTTTTGGTTCCTTATCTATTTGAACTCAGGCTTTTATTTACAACAAAGTGTACGAGTCACGCATACATAGTCCACCATCCACTCAATATTTAGGTATGCCACACTATGAATGTCACAATTGAATAAATCCATAAACAGATTTAGGATCTACTCTATTTGGGTCCTATCCGATGTACTGTCAATTGAGCCAGTCACATTTATGTCTCTATCTTCTGAGAGTCATCCACTTTCGATGTCGACAAGGAATCTCCCCAATTGGACTCGATAGACAACATATTAGTCTTTTTTGCAAAATAGGGCCTAAGAGTTTTAGGGGTATTTTAAGGATTTTAGCCTTAGAGTGTTCTAAATTTTGTTACATGGTTTATCGATAATGTTTTTTACTATGGTTTTTAGAAATTAAATCAATTTCTTAAAATGAGTTTTAAATACCTTTAATTTTGAAAATAAGATTGATTTTGGTTATTTCACACCAGAGTAAGTATTTCAGCTCTGCATGTTAAGTTCTGAATGAGTAAATCTGTATGTAGTAATCGAACAGTAAGACTGCATGTATAAGGTTTTTGCATGAGATTGTCAACGATTTAGATGATAAGTAATTTGTATGTACAAGAGTAGTAATAGTGAAATTATATTTTTAAGCAGTGTTGTTGTTGGTTCGAGATGGAAATCTGGATCTAGAGTTTTGAACTGCAGTAGGTGAGAATCAGGTGAGCCTTTACTCTAACTCTTACATGTATACTATTCATAATGAAGTATATCTATATAAAAGTGATCAAACTAGAATATGTAAATCTTGGATAGTATAGTATGAATATGATACTTATACAACTACAGGAATAAGGTTATGGTTAGATTAAGAGATAAGTTAGACTGCTTGAAAATAAGTTTTATGGGATGTATGAAAAGTGCTATGAAATCTTGGGTCTGGGATTTGTCTAGTATGTAGAGTTTATAAAGTGAGTTGAGTCACCGTGGTGGTAAATAAGGAAGTCCGTCGGGATTGTAAACATGAACTTTGATATGAAACTCTAAAGGAAAAATTCCATGGTCATGGCATACTATAAAAAAGAACTATTGAATTGTATTTTATCTAATGGGTTTCTTTGCGTTTCCTAGGGCGATGATTTTAAAACCTCACAAAATGTGAGTTTAGACAAATCCATATAGCAAACACGACAGTTTTGGGATGCTCTGTTAGACCTATGTGGCATGAACTTTCGGGAATGTCTAGTAAGAGTTGAATCTAAACATTATTATATGATATGTTCTGGGTTATGAGAGACTGTTTCAAGGGTTTCCCTGAAAAATATATATGTATTTGTATGTTAAGAAGGGTATCCGTTATGATGATTTGTAAATATGGAAAGTGAAGGGTATTGTATCTTCTTCTAGAATTATTCTGAGTTTGAGTTAATGTTATCTTGAATTATGAGATTATGATATATCATGATATGAAATTCGTCAGATTGGTCTATGCAGTGATTTATCAGTATGGATATCTGTGGCACTGAATCGGGTATGTTTGAGTATGAATTGATGGCATTATATTCTGTGTAAGTATTCGTCAAACATATATGTATCCGCCCATGATAAATGTTGGTGAACAACTGTTTGAGACAAGAGTATGAGTTAAGGTGAGGATTAGTTAAAGTGGTTTCTGAGGGTATGTACTGTTAAGAAATTATTATGGGACAAGAGATTTATGAAACGTTTGGAATGATTCCTCAATTAGATAGATAAGAAGATGGAGTATGACAAGAGCAGGATATCTGGAGTTTAAGGTATTCTATGGTGGTATCTATCGAAATAAATGATACAGAATAATTGGCACCCAATAGTTCATACAAGATTGCAAAGAATCTATCAAGGTATTGTCATAATGAGCCCACTAAGTACTCCTGTACTTACAAGATTTGTAATTACAAAGAAATTGCATATAAATGGCTCTATGGAGAACAGTGGAGTAAGAGCTGGAATTTTGTTGGTGGATTCCCAAGGTAAAGAGGCGTTGGTGGTAGGGCTAGAGTTAGCAGAAAGATTGACAGTTAACGAACTCCAAACATTCACAGTTTCTCATTTGGTCACCAAACAATTGTTCGGGGAGTATAAAGTTCGTGATCCAAATTTGATGAAATATCGCACCTTAGTATCAGGTTAAATCTAATTTATTTATTTATACAAATTTTAATGAGCTATATAATGGTAGTTCAATTTACAATACATAGTTATTGTATATCTTGTGACCCTATTCATCTAACCTTCAAAAGTTTCTTGCATATTATAGGGCTATTATCTAAACTCAAATCTTATGAGATACAACAAGTACCAATGATAGATAATATTTGAGCATTTTCTCTCTCTAAGTTGGCCATATCCTTAGAAATCTAGAATAAAGGATTTTTTTGCTGGAATACAGAGAGCATCCAAGTTACATGCTTGCACAACAAACTAGCAAAATTGATTATTGTAAGACTTGGATGACACCTATTTTCAAACATTTGGCAGAAAGAGAACTCCTAAATGACAAGAAGGCACAAATAAAATTTCGACAAAAACTAGTTAGGTATGCCTATAATAAACTTTAAGTTGTTTAATTCATAGTTATGATAAGCTTTTCTTTAGTGATAAAATAATGCACAAATACATCTTAATAGATAGTATCTTACATAGAAAGGGTTATTCTCATCCCCTTTTAAGATGCCTCGCACCATCAGAAGCATATTATTTGCTTAGGGAGATATATGAGGGGATATGCGGGCATCATCTAGGTTTACAAATGTTGGGTTTTGTGCCAAGGATACTATTGGCCAACTATTCAGAGGGATGTTGCGGAATTGGTTTTAAAATGCAAACCATGTCAAAAGTTTTCATCTATCCCACGACAACCATTAGAACCACTCCAATAAATAACTAGTCCATTGCCCTTTTCAACTTGGCGAATTGATAGTTTGGGACCTTTCCCAATTTCAATAGCTCAGAAGAACTTTATAGTTGTCACCATTGAATACTTTACCAAATTGATAGAAATTGAAGCATTAACGAAAACTACATAAAAACATATGGAAAAGTTTATTTGGCAATCTACTATTTGTCGCTATAGAATTCCAAATCTCTTCATGACTGATAATGACACATAGTTTCAAGGAAAGTTTAAGGATAAAGAAGAAAGTAGGAGATGCCAAAGGAGTATGGATGGATGAATTTCTAGGTATATTGTGGATCTTAAGAATCACATCCCATACTAGGATAAGTAAGGTATGGCTTCACATAGTTATTGGTAATATAGAATTATTGAATAAATTGTCAATGATTTTAGAAATTCTATGATATGTTATTGCGAAAGAGGAGAAACTCCATTTAATTTTTTTTTGAAACAAAAGTAATAATCCAAGCATAAATTGGACTCCATACACATCAAGTTACGTGTTATGATACTGCAGAAAATGATGTGTCGTTGAGGGCGAATTTGGATATGTTATAGGAAACTTTAGAGCAAGCTGAGATTCAATTGGAGGCCAATAATAAAAAAACAACTTGATATTATAATTGTAGAGTGAGAAATAAACAATTCCAAGTTGGAGATTTGGTCATGCAAAATTTAGAAGCAAGCAAACCAATTGGAAAAGGGGGAAATGACACCAACTTAGGAGAGACCATACAAAGTCATAGAGGTCCTAGCCTTTGGGGATTTTACAATAGTTGAAATGGATGATAAAGTTGTACCTCAAACATGGAAGGAGAGACATTTAAAGAAATATTATGTTTGATTTTATAAATAATTCTCAATCAGAAACATATTACTTTAACTCTTTTAAAGAAGTGTAATATCTAAGTTTGCTTTCAAGAAACATATTACCTTAAAAAGGTAGTTCCACTTTAAAGAAGTGTAATATCTAAGTTCACTTTCAAGATATGTGTTACCTTAAAAAGGTAAAGCCACTTTAAAGAAGTGTGTTATCTAAGTTCACTTTCAAGAAGTGCATTACTTTAAAGGTAAAACCACTTTAAACTGATGTTATATCTAATTTCACTTTCAAGAAATGCATTACCTTAAAGAGATACAACCGCTTTAAAGAAATGGGCTATCTAAGTTTTCTTCAAAGAATTTTATTATCCTAAAAGGGTAAAAAAATGTTACTTCAAGAAAAAAATAAAGAGGCCAATTGAAGAAAGTTGTAACACCCTATACCCGGTCTGGTCATTGAACCCAAGTTATTGGATACTACAATAGTAAGCCAGAACATTCACAAGCAATTTATTCATTATTATTCAATAATCAATAAATACAAGTTAATTCCATGTTAAACATGCATTACAATCAACACTGAGTCTTAGTCGGGCTTACGATAACCTTTGAACAAGCTCAGAACTAAATCAAAACCAATATAAAACATTTACAAAATAAAAAAAAAAGAATGCAACACAAGGGTTACCAATCGCTCAAACATAACCAAAAAGATCAATTCATAATAAATTATAATCATTTCCATGTTATTCAATCATATCAGAACCAAAGTTGAACTTACAAAACATTTAAAACAAATTGGGAATGATTCTAGATTAAAACAAAACCGTTACAAAATATAGGAAAATAATGAAAACAGGGGTCACACGGTCGTGTGGCCAAGCCATGTGACAAGGCAAGGATCGTGTGGTGCAAGGACATGTTCGTGTGGCTCAACCGTGTGACAAATCTCTGACCATGTGAAAGGAGACACACGGCCGTGTCTCAAGACCGTATAACTAATTGATGCCATGTGGACCTAAAGTTACCATGAACATGTAGCACATATGATTGTGTCAACCACCCATGTGTGACACACGGCCGTGTGGTAGCTCGTGTACAGAATAAATAATGCAATTTGCATACTAATCATACCAAATGACCTATAGTGCCATTTAATAGCATTCAAACCTACTCCAAAGTATGTACATTACAATACCAAAACATCAATTTACTAATCATAAAAACAAGCAACCAATATGCCCTTATTGGAACCTATAATTCAACCATTAAACAACAAGGAAACTTTACCATTCATGACAAGTTAATCATACATAAACATTCGTATGCAAGTATTATTTCTTTAACTAGAATATCAATAGGCAAAGTTTAAAATATAACCTAAAACTTTATACCAATTTCATCAACAAAACATACCATAACTACTAATACACTTAATCATTTCATATCACAACTCAATTACACCAAATGTAAACATTTAACTAACATATCAAAGTCCATTGCCATTTCATGCTATCATTTGAACAAATACTTAATACTATCCATGTCTTTGCCATAATCATCTATATGATAAATTACCATATGTATATATTTAAATACTTAAATTCATCCAAACTCAACCGTGCCAAACCACAAACACAAGCATTACATTTCAATATTTGATCCTCCTAACTACATGCTACAAATAACCAAGCTCGCAACATCAAAAGTCTACCAAATTAGGAGACAAAAGGTGTATCCTTCTTGTTGATCCGATCGACACGTTCCAAACAGTTCAAAATCTATAGAAAAGTAGTAACCCGAGTAAGTATATAAAATACTTAGTACGCTCATACAATATAATCAAATAGCTTACCTTAACCTTTCGATATTTACATGAATCAATATGGAACAAATTCACCTATCATAGGATTCAAACATCAACCATATGAGATTTAGTCCAAACCACATATATAATTTCAAATGGTAAAATACCAAATTTAACTCAAAATTCACCATGAATCCGTTTTCCAATTTATCACTTTGCATCACTTTCATCCTTTAAAAAATTGCATCATATATCTTTGTCATACTTAATTCATATCGTGACATAGTTCAACAATTCTGGGTCAATAAATAATGAATATACAGATATTCAAAGTTCATATTTCATCCACATTAACGATACAATTTCACACTGTATATCCTTTGATTTTTTATGGAACTTTCTAAAAGAACTTATTACACGAGCACGGGAAACATGTAATGCTCATTCGAGCTAGTCGAGTACAAAAATATATGTGTTAGGTTACCCATCCGGGCTAATTCATTGACAACATAGAAAAATAGCCTGGCCAGAGCTATATGTATACATGTAAGGTTACAGATTACCAGTCCAGGCTAAATTTGTGTCACATGTATATCTAAGTCTGGAACAAATGTTGGAGCTCGATTCAGAATGAGAATCATTTAGAAATATCATGTATGAAACTTTTACTCGATCCATCAAAACTATCTGAGAATTCAATTTATTTCACATAGAACAAATTCCATTTCAGTAGTTTAAATATATAATTAACAACATTTAATAATGAATTATAACCGAGGATAGTAGTATGAACTTACCTATTAAAGGAATTTAACCATCATGGACTAATCGACAATTTTTCCTTTTCCTCGTACGTCCTTCGATCGATGAGATTCTTGATCATGCAAAGTATAGTTTAATTCAATTAAATCAATTTAAACCACATAAAAAATAAAATTTATGCTTTTAAGCCTTTTTAATCACATTTTACAAATTTACCCTTAAACTTTTACATTTTATTCAATTTAGTCCCTAAAACAGAAACTATTAAAAAGTTCACATTTAATCCCCAATACACATAACCGATTCTAATTCCACCCATAATCAGCCTTCAATCACTTGAAAATTACAATATTTTCATGCTAATTTTAACATATTTAGGTATTAGTCCTTAAATGCAAAACTAACAAAATTAACTTAACAAAATAGTTCTAAAACATTTCCAAGCTTCAAAATTTTCCATTTAATATCAAGAACATCCAAAATTCATCAATGGTAATTTTAATAAACTTTAAAGGTTTTGAAAACAGTGATACAAGTTAGCTAGACCTAATTGCAACGATCTCAAAAACATAAAAATGACAAGAAACGGATCAAAGATTCATACTATGCAAAGTAAGAAAATATCATTGAAAGCTTTTGAATGTTCATCCACGATGTTTTGATTTTCAAAGAAGAAGAAAAAGATGATGAAATGTTATTATGTTTTTTACTTCTTCTTATTATTATAAACATATAATTTTAACAAATAATTTAATCCAAAAACACCACTAATCGTCCATCCACCATGATAACGGCCTAATTGCCTCGTAAGTCCTCTTATATTTATTAATTAAACCATCTAATCAATATAATTCAATAGCAATTAGGTTTTACGTCTTTACAATTTAGTCCTTTTCTTTAATTAACTATCAAGCGTTAAAATTTTAAGACCAAAATTTAATACACCTATACAATAACTCCGTAAATATTTAATAAAATATTTATGAGCTCAATTTATGGAAACGAGGTCCCGATATCTCATTTTTTAAAATCACTTGATTTTAGGGACAACCCACTTGCACTTAACTAATTATCCAATTAAATAAAAATTATCAAATAAAATTCACTTTATTATAATACTTGACTTATAAATATTATTATTTAATATTTACATACTCACTCGTCGTAATTGTGGTCTCGAAACCACTGTTTTCGACACCATTGAAAAATGGGTTGTTACAAAAATTACATTAATTATTAATTAAATTGAAATACAAATTACATTGCCTTATAAAGATAACAACGAAAGTTAATAATAATATCACTCAACAGCTGACTCTAGAGGTGCTCATGGGTTGAGCCAGACCCAACCAAAAATTTAGGCCAGTTTGCTAGGACCAGGCTCGACCCAAAAAATGGGCCTAAAATTTTGCCCATGCCTAGCCCAGATAAAAAGGCTAAAACTCGACCCGACCTGCCCGTATTAATTTTTTATATAATTTTTAAATATATATAATACATAAAAAATACTAAAAACATTAAAATAAAAATTTCTCAACAAATTGAAAATAAATTTTAAAAATATTTATATTTAAATAACACAAAGATAGATGCAACTTAACAAGTAAATGCCTTTAAAATAATAACAAAATTAACAATAAAACAAGTGTCATACAATATCCGAACAATAACAACAAAATAGTAGTAATATAATAGTGAAATGGTAGCAAAATAGGGAGAAAACAACAAGGAAATAACATTAAAACAACAAAAAATATTAGATTTTTTTGTCCTTTTGTGAATTTAACTCGGGAAAAAAATACCTTACCCGAGGCCCAACTGGTTTTTTAAACGAGCCTTTTTTTTGCCTAAGCCTATTTTTTGGGCCTATGTTTTATCCTAAAACCTCCCACTTTTTGGGCGAGCTTTTGGGCTCGATGGCCTGGCCCATGAGTAGGTCTAGCTGACTCTTTTCCATCTCCACCATTTGTTTCTTGCTCTCCAAAGGTTTAATTAGGAGGAGTACCAGGAGGAAGCAATACAATAGCTCATTTATCCTCTCTAAAAGCTTCCTATTCAGGACCAATTGGATTAAGTATGTTGAAGTTCACTGCAGTATCGCACAAGTTTCCCAACAGAACATTATAAATATCGAGTGGGCCATAGGCCACTTTAATGGAAGTTATAACACCATGTTGAGCCCCTTAAAATTTACTTTTGACCTCAACTTTTGCAGTGGCTATGGCTTCCTCAATGGCTCTATTTTACTCTGCCTTAACCAGAGTGACATCAATATCTTTCTCCTTTTTCAAAGTTTCAATGGCAGCTCGAAGAGATTTGACTTTATCATCTTTTTTATGCAAGCTCTCCTTCATATCTTCCTTAATGGTATCGATATTTTCCTTATGTTTATCTTTTAGTTGAGAAACTTTGACAAAGATATCTCTTCAACGAAGCAATTTCATTCGCATGCTTTGAAGTCAACTTTTGTATGCGAGCTTCGAACTCTAATTCCTCTTTCTTCAAGTTTTCATTTTTTGCTATCAGCTTCACAGCCTCTTCCTTTAGTTTTATATTTTATTCCTCAAAGGGTTTAACTTTTTCCTTCAAAACAACTTCCCTTGAGGTAACTTTAGTAACTAGTTTTTTCCTTTTATTATTAAAACTTTGCAGTTGAACTTCTTGATGCTTTAAAGATCTACCCAACTACAGGTGAGCAAAATTCTTATATTCCAGGTTGTTAACGATTTTCAATAAATCCATAGGGTACATTATCGGTGGACTCTCAATCAGTTTAGATGAAACCAACCAGACATTTCCTAGTTGCTTCATCGGGATGAAAAAAGATGTCTAATCCTTCAAATCCTCGCCAAGGAAAATAACATGAATAAGGGTTTTTAAGACTTTTCATTATCCCACCAGGGTAGATCCTAGAGAAAGTATTACTCATGGAATGTGATCTTTGAGAAGGTCCTTGACTACCTCCGGATGAACCAATGTCTAGAGTAGAAATCTTGCACAAAAGATCTAAACAAGCGATATCTGCTAGTATAAGGGTCAAGTTGTAATATAATTACAACAGAGTAGGTAAGTACTTCGAGGATCGTACCCAAAAGAGGCGCACACTAAATTAATTCTAATTTAAACATACATAGATCTAATAATACTTTTTAAATTATAGTACGAAAGATAAAAAGAAAGGTTTTAATAAACTATACTAAAAACATAAAATAAGATTAAATACATTAAAAGCAGGAAATCAAATTCGAATATATGTATCAAATCTAGGCATGGGTGATTAGCTTGCTTCAGTAATCATAATCAACTGTCATCTCGGGCTTTCTTGTTAAACCAACTAGTTAATACCCCAACAAGATCTTCCAATACATCCACTAAAATATTGAGTTGGTAAGAACTACTTATCTTTCGACCTCATAGTCCAGACTGATTCAGGGTTAAGGTGTTTACGGATAGACCATACCAAATTTTGGATAATTCCCACCTTGATTACTTCCTAGAGTCGTCAAGCCTAGGGTTTCAATTCTTCATTTCCTAAATAGTTAATCCGCTAAGAAATCCCTACCAAAAAGTTAATCATTGATACACCTATAATGCTGGGGTTTGTGCAAGTATACACAGTCGTTATCAAGTAATAAGTAAGTATTGAGTTATCATCTCCATAGGGATTGTATTTGTGCTAGTCACTTAATTTGTAAAATTATATTAACAATTTGGTAAATAAAAACACAATATAGTTGAGAATTGGTGATTAAAATATATTAAACTAAATGCAATGATCCCTAATGCAAATTATCCTAAGTATGAAAACTATATGAATGAAATAGATTTTAGTAAAATTAAACACAATTTGCAACAATTATAACACAAATAAACTAGGACAATTACTTTAATTAAACTCAATTTATTATCAACATGCTTAATAACATTCGGAAAAACATTCCATGGCAACTCGATCTTTCATGAGTTTGGAAACCACATTAGGTCCTTTTGGAATCCTTTACTTAGGGTGAGTTTGGATGGTCGGTGCATTTACCTGCAGTTAGTGTAAACTAAATGCACCGCACCGCACCTAATCGCCCATCCAAACCCACCCTTAGTAAATACGCATTTACTGATCCTTATTTACTAAGGGCTTCTTAGAATTCGTGTGAGGTAACAGGGATGTCTTAGGTTTGAAACAATTTAATCGCACAAATCTAACAGGGATGTGTGAGCTTGGTTAGAGTTGTTATGCAACCTACAATTCAATTGAGTTAGGATCTAAATTGAGCATGCACATTTCAATTATGCGTCCATTAGTCGTCGTCTGGTTAGGATAGCTCAGCTAATTTAGGTGCATTTCAATCACATATGAACGAAATACAGACTTGATTTTAATTGAAAACATGATCAATTGAGACACAAACATTATAAACATGAATCAAATAAATATTATTTAATCAAAATAATCATCCTAGCTTAAATAAAATTAAGCTATCATTGTTGTAAATAAGAACAAAGAACACATAGCAAACATCTTTAAATTAAATTTAAAGAAAAGAAAGACTAAACCCAATTCAGAGTGGCTGTTACCCAAGACTATGACTGACGAGGCTCCTTCGCTTCTTTGCATTGCTTCTTTGCTTATGGCTCTCCAAGGTGGCAGACCAAGGTTTCTTTAAGAAGCTTAATTGCTAAAATCCTTATGCAAGGATGATGAAAGGGAAAGATAGCTAAAAGAGTTGAGAGAATAATGAATGAGTGAGAGATGATGGGATGAGGGATGATTGAAAAAGTGAGAAATGAGCTCTTATTTATAGGTGAGGCAAGGGAGCTAGATTTCTAAAAATAGGAGTGTCCATCCTTTGAAACTTCCTCCAAGAGTGGCTGGCCATGAATTGAGGAAAGGTGGCTAATTTTTCCTTGATTTTTGGTCAATTTGAGTGCCACAACAACTCAGGACTAAGACTCGATCATCAGCAAATCTTTGGGAAAATCTTTGATTTCTTTAACTCTTCAAGTACTTTGTATAATTAAACCAAAAAAATGGTTTATGACATCATGTACAGCCGAAAATTGGGTTGACTTGGTCCCCAATTTGGACAGTTTTGTAATTAGAAGAAAATTCTCAGACCTGTCCAAAAATAGTAGATAGTTTAGATGACCAAATAATATAATTTAACCACTTTAATTAATTAATTTACTTAATTAATTAAAACCCAATTTATTAATGAAATATTAAAAATGAATTATTAAATATAACTTTATATTTTATTATTTAATTTAATCATGCATGGCCCACTTCATAGCTTAAAAATATAATATGCTCAAATTAATATAAAATAAGCCATTTTATGCATGAAAACTATATAATAAAGTATAAAATCACATTTTAATATTTCTATGTCCTAATTTCATATTTTCACATATTTCATTAATTTATTAAACAATTACTTTGTTTTAACAACAAATTTAAGTAAAAAAGTGATGAATTATATAGTTAAAATCCTATATATTTTTCAGTTTACACACCCCTAGACTTAAATCATTACTCGTCCCGAGTAATATTCATGCACAGCACAAGGTCTTGCTAAGGCAAATTTTGCTAAAAGTGTAAGTAGCATTAATCTTCATCTCATAATCATGCATCAATAAATTCATGCTCATAGATCTTCTTTATTAACAAGTAACTTATATACAAACATTTTGAAAATTTTATTCTAAGTTTCAAGATATGCCAACACGAATCATAGTTTGCATGTATGTCACAGCCATATATAATATTCTTCATTCAACGCAGTTTCTCATCAATCAAGCAAAACAATCATAAGGCTTATTTATGATCTTCATATGTTGAACTTAAAACTTTCTCTCCACTAATGTAGGTGACATAATTATCAAATCAATAGGTCTTTAATAAGGTTGTAATGGGGCTCGGTTAAAGGTAGGGATTTTAAGAGATGAGACATTTCGATTTCAAAATCTTAACCTTTAACTTGTCTTGGATTTCTCAAAACTTAACATTTTTATTCAAATGAACCTGTGGAACTCCCCTAAACTTGGTTTGAACTCATACTCATACATTTTCTTTTTGGAGACTAAGCAAATTTTTCTTCACTCTTTCTTTGTCTTTGTTGTTGTTCTTTTTTTTTTTAGCATGAGCACATACATCTTTATGAAAATTTCTTCAAATGTTGATTCCCAAGACAACTTTAGTTAAGATAGGTGCATAAAATTAGGATAATTTTAAAAAGATGGTATTGGCTTATAATGTAGGTTTATTACAATGAACAGGCCTTTAAGCTCAAAATTATAGTTTCAAGGGTCTAATATCATAAGTTGGGCTTGAAAAGGCTTAAACAATCCAAAGAAAAATGGTGTCTATATCATTTTAGATTTTTATGTCTCCCAAGATTTCGCCTCAAGAAAGTTACTAAGTCAATTCTAAAGATATAAACCTTCATGCATATCTAATCTCAAGAGAAACTAAGTTTTCATGGCAAACATTACCTAAGACTAAGATCATAAAAACATTCCATTTTTCATAATAACATACAATCACTCAGATAAAATCATCATTCATGCTTGCATACAAGCTATCTTATTAAAAAGAATTTCTCTAAACATTCATTTATTAAGACATACTTATGAAAGAATGATATGAAACATACTTGAAAATTTTAAAAATTTGAGCAATTTGTCTTACCCCCCTTTAAAAAGAAGCAATGTGCTCATTGCGAAAATACAGTAATGAATGAAAACTGAACACCAGATAGGATTCTAAAGAAAGAGAGGTGAGTCATTAAGACTGCTTAAATACCAAGTCTTTCCTAATAACCCAATCTTAGACATGTTCATTCCTATTGCCACATCACTTAATCTTTTTCTTTCTAAAGAAGTATTTATTCATGCTTGATATGTTTTATTTTGAAAAAATTAAATCCTAATTACTAAAGAAATAAATTCCTAAAGACCTAAAAATAATTAAATAAATAACAAGACAAGAATCCCCCCTTTTATTTTTCTAACTTATTCCCCTTGTCTTCTTTAACTCCATCTTCGCTTGCATCGTCAATCTCTTCCATCCATGTCTCAAAGATAGCATCTTTGCTATTGGTTTTAAGTATTCTCTTCGCCAAGAATGGCTCCCATACTTTCTTATAATCCATTGGGATCCCGAATTTGTCACAACATCAAGCACTTGTTGAAGAAAATACCAATTGATATTGTTCATCATAGGGTAGTACTCATCTTCTTTAACATCATGTAAATTAAACAAATCATTAATGGACTTAGAACTAAGAGGTACCTTTTTCTTTCGAACGATGACTTTAGTAGCATCTTGCATAGTCAAACTAGTATAGAATTCTCAAATTAGTTCATCATCGAGAAGCGAACGAGCATCACAGAATCGTTCCCATTTGAAAGCATTGATTATCTTTCTAATTGGCACAGGAACAACCATCACATCATTGCTTTTCAGATGAAAACCTTTTTCTGACATCATAGGTTGATGCTTGAAAATTGAATCAAATCGCTCTTTCACTTCATCAACAACAATCGGGTTTTCAGGAGTAGTTTTTGACGATCTAGTTTTTTGAGAGACATGGTACTTTCCCAAAAATTCAGCAGATTTTCCGCACAAGAGAGAAAAGAGAAATCGACAAAGTTGGTATAACTTGCTACGACAAAAATCTTGCGGCAGCAAGGATGGTGCAGCGGCAATCTCTTTACAGCAGCAATAGGGAATTTTGGCAAAAAGAAATAAAAGGACTAGGGTTTCTTTTGGAATTTGAGGTTGACGGCACAAAGAAGAGATTCAAGGATTTTTAGGGTGGAAGCAAATTGCTTTAAGGGATATGAAAATTAGTAGAATGAAAAGGGGTTTATATAGGGAAAAATTAGGGCAACATGTAGAAAAAATTTAGCTACATTAAAGTTACTTGGACGATAAGTAATGGGTGTGACGGCAAGGCCTAATTTTTTTCTCCTTTTTGTTGTCTTGGGCCTTAAACTTAGACTGTATCTTAAAAAAACTGATTAGTACTTGGCCAAATTTGACCCCCTTTATTAACATAAAAATTTAAAATTTAAATTGAATAAAATGAAACTTAATTAGAAAATTTCTTCTTAACAAATTACATTAAATTAATTCCCAAAAAAGGTTGGAGGGGTCACAGTGGTCCCTCTTAAGTTCCAATTTCCTTAGACAGAATTAATTAAATGTAATAAATTAAAAAATAAGTTTTAATTAATTATTTATTTACATAGTGAGTTCATGAAAAAGTAAGGGTCTGTTAAGATGAGCGAGGATTCAATTCGCTCATCTTCACCATCCCAGTAGTGTTTGAGACATTGACCATTAAATTTAAATGTACCTCCATAATTGTCGTATAATTCAATAGATTCGTAAGGATAAACTCAGTAGATGGTATAGGGTCTTTTCCATCAGGATTTCAGCTTCCAAGGAAATAACTTCAGCCTTGAATTAAACAGCAACACCTTCTGACCTTCTTTAAACTTGAGAAGTTGTATATGAGTATCATGCCATCTCTTTGATCTTTCTTTACACATTTTGGCATTCTCATAGGAAAACAACCTCAACTCTTCCAACTTATCCAGTTGTAACATCCTTCTCTCACCGGCTTGCTTAAGATCAAAATTTAACTACTTTAAAGCCCTGCGAGCTTTATTCTCCAATTCTAATGGAACATGCCTTTCCAAAGACTAACCGATAATGAGTCATTCCCAACAGAGTCTTAAATGCTATTCGATAGGCCTATAATGCATCATCGAGCCTTCGAGACTAATCTTTTCTACTAGGGCGTACTACCTGTTCAAGGATACCTTGGATTTCACGGCCCATTGGACTTGGGGTGATAAGCAGTAGAAATCTTGTTCTTTACATCATATTTTTCAAGCAACCACTTAAGCTATTTGTTCACAAAGTGAGACCCTTCATCACTAATAGTAGCTCTTGGTGTCCCAAATCGTGTAAACACATGTTTATGTAGGAATCGCATGACTAACTTAGCATCATTTGTAGGGTATGCTTCAGCTTCAACCCACTTGGATACACAGTCCACAGCAACTAAGATGTATTTGTTCCCATACGAAGAAGGAAACTAGCCTAAGAAGTCAATGCCTCATACGTCGAATAATTCAATCTCCAAAATATTTGTTAAGGGAATCTCATTCCTCCTTGATATATTTCCGGTTCTTTGGCACTTATCGCAGTTCTTTACATAAGCGTAAACATCTTTAAATAGTGTAGACCAAAAGAAACCTGCTTGCAAAATCTTTGCTGCAGTATGTGAACCATCAAAGTGTCCCCCACATGGAGATGAATGGCTATGATATAAGATCTCAGCAATCTCACTTTCAGCTACACACTTTCGAATTATATTATCTGCACATTGTTTAAATAAAAAGGGATCCTCCCAAAGATAATACCGACTATCATGAAGGAATATCTTTCTTTGTTGGCATGTCATTTCTCGAGGAATTGTTCCACATGCAAGATAATTGGCAAAATCAACAAACCAAGGTGTTTCATGAATTCAACTCACCTCAAAGAAGTGCTCATTTGGGAAATTCTCGTTGATAAGCACACGTGATCGAGTTACCTCATCTTGCTCTAACCTCGACAGGTGATCAACTACTTGATTTTCAACACCTTTTCTATCTTGGATCTCAAGGTCAAATTCTTAGAGTAAAAGTATCCAATGAATTAGCCTTGGTTTTGCATCTTTCTTCGTGAACAAGTATTTAATGGCCGTATGGTCAGTAAATACTGTAACTTTGGTACCTATAAGATATGAGCAGAATTTATCAAAAGCAAAAACTATAGCAAATAGTTCCTTTTCAATTATCGTATAATTGATTTGGGCTCCCGTCAAGGTTCTACTTGCATAGTAAATGGGGTGGAACACTTTATTTTTTCTTTCACCCATCACAGCTCCAACAGCATAGTCACTTGCATTGCACATCAACTCAAAAGGTGAGTTCCAATCAAGTGTAATGATTATTGGGGCTGAGATTAACTGCTTCTTTAGATCTTCAAAAGCTTCCAAACATGCTTTGTTGAAATCGAACACTGTATCTTTCTCTAACAACAAACACAACGGTTTAGAAATTTTCGAGAAATTTTGATAAACCTTCGATAAAAATCGACATGGCATAAGAAACTTCTGACTCCTTTCACATTAATTGGGGCTGTTAATCTTTCAATTACGTCCACATTTGCTTTGTCGACTTCAATTCCTTTCTTTGAAATTCTATGGCCTAAGACAATCCCTTCCTTAACCATAAAATGACATTTCTCCTAGTTAATGATAAGATTCGTCTCTTCGCATCTCTTCAGTACCTTAGTCAAATTACTCAAACAGATATCATAAGTGTTACCAAAAACAGAAAAATCATCCATGAAAACCTCAACAAAATTTTCAACCATATTAGTAAATATTGCCATCATGCATCGTTGAAAAGTTGCAGGTGCATTGCATAAACCAAAAGACATTCGCCTAAAAGCAAACGTACCATATGGACAAGTAAAGGTTGTTTTATGTTGGTCCTCCTGGGCTACAACTATTTGGTTATATCCCAAATAGCCATCTAAAAAATAGTAGAATTCATTACCTGCCAGTCGATCTAACATCTGATTCATAAAAGGCAACGGAAAATGGTCTTTTCGAGTGGCTTTGTTCAACTTTTTGTAATCAATACAGATTCTCCGACCGGTAACAGTTCTCGTTGGAATTAACTCGTTACGCTTATTTTGAACAATCATGATTCCACCTTTCTTCGACAAACATTGCACCAGAGTTACCCACGAACTATCTGAAATAGGATAGATGATTCCTGCATCTAACCATTTGATCACTTCCTTCCTCACAACTTCCTTCATAATAGGATTGAGCCTCTTTTGCCCATCAATTTGAGCTCTTTCACCTTCTTCTAAAATGATTTTATGCATGGAAAAAGAAGGGCTTCCAACCAATTGCTTTCTTAAATTTCTTTAAAACAACAATCGGTTGTTCCTATTGATCTTTCATTAGTTCTGCTGAAATAATCACAGGCAAAGTAGAACAGTCACCTAAATAAACATATTTCAAATGAGAAGGAAGTACCTTTAGTTTGAGTATAGGTGGTTCTTCGATTGAGAACTTGGGTTGCACAAATTCTCTGACTTCTAACTCCAACGGTTCAAACCATGTGGATTAAATAAAATTTCTCAGATTGGCTTCCATCAATGCCATGTTTTCTTCACCTTCTTCATCCTCCAAAGGGTAAAACTCTAAAGCTTTCTCCAATGGACCTTCCTTAAAATTACTTTCCATAGAAACCAAGGTTCGTATCTCATCCATAACTGAACACTTCTTTACCGAATCAGAAAATTTCATCGCTTTAAGAATGCTAAAACTTACATGGTCGTCTTGAACTCGCATGGTGAGTTCGCCTTTCTGCACATCAATTAACGTCCTCCCCATGGCTAGGAAAGGTCTCCCAAGGATAATTGACACTTCCTTATCCGCTTCAAAATCTAAAATAATGAAATCAACAGGAAAAATAAAATTATCGACTCTTACCAAAACATCATCGATCTTTCCTTTGGGATATGCTAACGATCGATCCGCTAGCTGAAGCGTCACAGTTGTAGGTCTTACTTCACCTATCCCTAACATCTTGAAAATAGACTTAGGCATTAATTTGATACTTGCTCCTAAGTCACACAAAGCTTTACCACAGTAAGATTCACCAATGTCACAGGGTATAGTAAAGCTTCCTGGGTCTCATTTTCACTCAGTCGTTTCTTCTTGGACAATATATCCTTCATAATCTTCACATAATTTGGTATTTTTTCTAAAGCCTCCACCAACGGAATATTGATGTGTAACTGCTTCAAAACATCCAAAAACTTCTTAAATTGCACCTCATGTTTCTGCTTGTGTTGCTGCAATATTTGCGGATATAGAGGTGATGGAACTTTCGGTTAAACCAGACAACTTTTTTGAGTAGGTAAATCTGTATCCAAAAAAGATGTTAAAATATCTGAATTCACTAAGTCAGGGTTTACCTTGTTAGACTTTGCAGTTTCTGATTCTTTTGGTGTAAGAACTTCAACAGCTGATTGATTCTTCTCAACGGGCTTATCTTCGACATCAATCAATCGGGGTTCTAGAATTTTACCACTTCGCAATGTCACTGCCTTGATATGTTCTTTAGCCAAATTTCTTGGACTCTCAGTATCGCTCGGCAAGGTTCCTTGCAGTCTATTACGAAGCTCCGTAGCCAACTGACCCATTTGGTTTTCCAAATTTTTCAGTGTTGCTGCTTGGCTTTGGATCAAAACGTCATTCTTTTCCATGTACGCTTTCAACAAGTTCTCCAAACTGTTTGATGCCTCAGCTTGAGGTGGTTTTAGAGCTTGCTGATTAAACCCCTGAGATTGGTTGGGTCTTTGCTGCAATAAGTTATAGTTCGGTCCATTTCCTTGGTTGCTCCAAGAAAATTTAGGATTATTACGCAATGAAGGATTGTAGAAGTTGGACTGGAGTCCTTGCCCACTCCTATTTTGATATTGGTTCCCCACATAGTACACTAACTCGGGATTTGATGGATAATTCTCAAAAGAATGACCTTCCCCACAGTACACACAGGAAACTACTTTAAACGGACTTGGTGGCTGAGCTGTAAAATTATTAGTACTACTAGCGGTTAACTATTTTAACATAGAGGAAATAGACGATACCTGAGCTAATAATGAAGTGAGGGAGTCAACTTCATGAACTCCGGCTACACGTCTTCCTGAAGCTGTTCGATTTGTTGGCCATTGATAGTTATTACTCGTTATCCTCTCGATGATCTCATAAGCCTCATTATAAGACTTAGACAAAATTGCACCATTCGCGGAAGCATCTACCATTAATCTTGTATGTGCATTGAGACCATTATAAAATGTATCCAACTAGATACAATGAGGAATCCCATGATGAGGACACTTACGAAGTAACTCCTTGAATCACTCCCAAGTCTCATCCAAAGAGTCATCATTCAATTGTTGGAATGTTGTGATCTCGTTCCTTAATATAGCATTTTTGCTAGGTGGGAAATATTTAACCAAGAATCTCTCTGCTAATTCTTTCCATGTAGATATGGAACTTGGTGGCAATGAATTGAGCCATGCTCGTGCTTGATCTCTCAACGAGTATGGAAACAACTTCAACCTCAGTGCTTCTTCAGTCACACCGGCTATCTTGAATGAATCACTCACCTCCATAAATAGTCGAAGGTGGAGATGTGGATATTCCATAGGCATACCACAAAATTGGCCCACCGTTTGTAGCGTTTGAAAGATCATTGGTTTCAATTCAAACTGGGTTGCCTCAATATCTGGCCTTCTAATTCTTGGGTTTAACTCACTAAAAAGTGGCACATCATATTGTCTGATGCATCGATCCCTAACATCGGCAATGAGGATATAATTTCGTACATTATCAGCTTCATTACCTTGGTCTTGATTCTGATTTTCGGGGTCCATCTCGACTTGTCTTTGAGCTGCTCAATTCTATGCTCATAAACACTTGAACAGAAAATAAAAAAAATTAAAACGAATAAGTTAGTAATGTTAGAAATAAATCAAATTGAAAATAAATAATTTCACGAAAAAAATGACTATGGCAATAGTTGACAATCCCCGGCAAAGGCGCCAAAAACATGTAACGCTAGGGTTTGTGCAAGTATACACAGTCGTTATCAAGTAATAAGTAAGTATCGAGTTATTGTCTCCATGGGGATTGTATTTGTGCTAAGTCGCTTAATTTTTAAAATTATATTAACAATTTGGTAATAAAAACACAATATAGTTAAGAAGTAGTGATTAAAATATATTAAACTAAATGCAATGATCCCTAATGCAAATTATCCTAAGTATGTAAACTATATGAATGAAATAGATTTTAGTAAAATTAAACACAATTTGCAACAATTATAACATAAATAAACTAGGACAATTACTTTAATTAAACTCAATTTATTATCAACATGCTTAATAACATTCGGAAAAACATTCTATGGCAACTCGATCTTTCATGAGTTTGGAAACCACATTAGGTTCTTTCGGAATCTTTTACTTAGTAAATACGCATTTTACTGATCCTTGTTTACTAAGGGTTTACTAAGGATCACTCAGCTAATTCAAGTGCATTTCAATCACGTATGAACGAAATACAGACTTGATTTTAATTGAAAACATGATCGATTGAGTCACAAACATTATAAGCATGAATCAAACAAATATTATTTAATCAATATAATCAACTTAACTTAAATAAAATTAAGCTATAATTGTTGTAAACAAGAACAAAGAATATATAGCAAATATCTTCAAATTAAATTTAAAGAAAAGAAAGATTAAACCCAATTTAGAGTGGCTGTCACCCAAGACTTTGACTGACGAGGCTTCTTCGCCTCTTTGCATTACTCCTTTGCTGATGGCTCTCCAAGGTGGCCGACCAAGGGTTCTTTAAGAAGCTTAATTTCTAACATCCTTATGCAAGGATGATGAAGGGGAAAGATAGCTAAAAGAGTTGAGAGAATGATGAATGAGTGTGAGATCATGGGATGAGGGATGATTGAAAAAGTGAGAAATAATCTCTTATTTATAGGTGAGGCAAGGGAGCTAGTTTGCTAAAAATGGGAGTGTCCATCCTTTGAAACTTCCTCCAAGAGTGGCCGGCCATGAATTGAGGAAAGGTGGCTGATTTTTCCTTGATTTCTGGTCAATTTGAGTGCCATAACAACTCAGGATTAAGACTCGGTCATCAGCAAATCTTTGGGAAAATCTCTGATTTCTTTAACTCTTCGAGGACTTTGTATAATTAAACCCAAAAAATGGTTTATGACATCCATGTGCAGCCAAAAATTGGGTTGACTTGGTCCCCAATTTGGACAGTTTTGCAATTAGAAGAAAATTCTTAGACCTGTCCAAAAATAATAGATAGTTTAGATGACCGAATAATATAATTTAACCACATTAATTAATCAATTTACTTAATTAATTAAAACCAAATTTATTAATGAAATATTAAAAATGTATATTAAATATAACTTTATATTTTATTATTTAATTTAATCATGCATGGCCCACTTTATAGCTTAAAAATATAATATTTCAAATTAATATAAAATAAGCCATTTTATGCATGAAAACTATATAATAAAGTATAAAATCACATTTTAATAATTTCTATGTCCTAATTTCATATTTTCACATATTTCATTAATTTATTAAACAATTACTTGGTTTTAACAACAAATTTAAGTAAAAGGTGATGAATTATATAGGAGAAATCCTATATATTTTTCAGTTTACAACCCTCACTCGCTAATGCCCCATAGGAGGATTAGTTACTTATGGATCTAGTAAACAATATAAACTTAAATGAAAAAATGAACATGAAGAACAATTTCAAGAATAAAGTTTAGAAGAAGCATGATTATATTAAATTTAAGCACATAATTCTCACAAAGTTTCAGAATAATTCCAAAATCTGATTTCTTCCCAATAGTAAATAACTAGTTCTAGATCTAAAGAGAAAATTACACAAAATGTCCATAGCATGTCTTGACTGAGCCTTTTGATAGACTTAAAATGATCGTCGTCCTTAACCCTAAGGCAGCTGAAGTTCCCGAGCTTATAGTTGGATTATGCAGACCAAAATGCCCCTAGCTCGTATGAATTTCCCGTACAGAAGCGATGTCATGACACATCAGGTCTTGTGTTTCGATATCGAGGGCAGTATGCACAGCTTCAGGTTGTTTTTAGGGGTATGTTGCAACATCCTCAGGCTGTGTCACGACATTGAAGGTAGTCTTAGACTTTTCTTATTCTTCTCCCTATGTTACTACATCGCATGCTCCGTGTTGCAACCTAGCGGCCAGTATTAAGTTAATACTCCTTCTAATGGTATCCTGCATACTCACAAAGTGTATTAGCTTCCCCGTAGGCCTCATTCGTCCCCTAAGGTCAATAAAAGATTCAACTTACACACTTATCAAACTTAACTAAACTTATTGAAATATAGTTAAAACGCAACTAAAATGTTCATGTTTAAGCTCCTAAAGTGTGAAAAATAGTTTAATCTGCTACACCAAATTACGACAGATCAAACTCCCCTAAACTTAAGTCATTGCTTGTCCTCAAGCAATACAAACAAAAATAATAAATAAAAAAACCCTTGAACAAGTATGTACAAGTGTTAGCTTTGGAGCACATGAATAGACATTTCATATTCACATATAATCTTAGCATGAGATATAATTGACTTGCCACTTTTGGTGCCAAACACCTAAGTTCAGTATATTACAAAGCATACAAGCATTAAGGGTCCCAATTGTAGGAATCTATCGATAAATTATACAAATAATTTGATTTTCCTAGCAGAATACAAACAGTCATAAATGCAATTATTCAATATGATTTCAAATTGTGAATAAGTCTCCTAGATCACATAGGGATTTTCAGCTTGTTACGTTCTGAGGCTTAAGACGGGTATGGATTTCAAGAATAGTAAGCATCAAGTACTTCCAAGCATGAAAATAGTTTGGCACATCATATTGTCCACTATTCTTCCCTTTAGTAACCCTTTCCTGCTCATCACCTTATGTCTCCTTCTCTCACCTTCCTTATTTCTCCACATAGGAAGTCACAGCATAATATAACAATCATGGTTAGCTCACAAGTTTTTGTGCATTAATGAATGAGATTTTATAATTTTGTGACTTTGTCACATTTTTTCATTTTTAAATACATCTCACTCACAAATACTTTTACTTTTCAAGTAATTTTTCTACTCGTTTTGATTTTCTTGAATTTTGTTTCTTTTGTTGCACACATTATCTAACTTATGATTACTATATGACACCGATCCCTCATATTTCACTCTATTTTTACAAAATCCATCATAATGTATCTACTTAACCCTCAATACGTATGGCTAGACGTCTATAGTCATATAATTCAGGACCAACAGAAAATTATAAGTACAAATTTATGTTTTGGCTCGGTTTTTGTATAAAGGTTCTTCAAGAAGTGATTTCTGGTTCAAAAAATAGGTACTAAAGAAAGATAACAGGGTTAGCTTTTTGGCTCTAGGTATATTCCAAACAATGTCTTAGGTATTCCCTAGGTATTTCAATATTCACAACTCTAGTCAACAAACAGCCACAAATTCAACAATTTATCATTCATGCCAGCATGCTCGTTTCCTTGTATTCTCCATAACATCTAGTACATGCAATTGCTTTAATGCCTATTTACAATGTAATATATAGAACTTAGTAGTCTAATAATAAAAAATCTAAAATCACCTATCCTTATGCCAAACTTATTGTAAATACAACCACTCTATGTGCATACTCCTAAATAATCACTTGTATTTCTACATGCTCAAGCACACAAATGACAAGAACAATTAAAGAAACACATAAAAATTAAAAAAAAATTCTAAGTCACCCCACACTTTAGATAACACATTGTCCTCAATGTGTTGTCCCAAAAATGATAAGGAAAAAAGTTATTGGATTTATTATGATAGTTTATCAGCTATTGGTGGGTGCTTCCTCCATTCCTCATTGCAAACTCTAATTATTGTGGCTCCTCTAGGTGGGGTTCCTACATAGAAAATTAGAACATGACACAAAAAAACTTATAATTTACTATTAATCCTACCCTAAAATCAAAATAAAATCATCCAAAAATTAATAGAATCTTATAAAAACATTAAAATTTTAAATTAATTCTCCTTTGAATCATCGAACTGAGGTGTATGCCTTTGTCCCATGGGTGTTTTTCTCTTGCCCCAGCCATATTTTTGGTAGGAGCTCCTACCCGTTGAATGTGAATGTTGGGTTGGGCATTGGATGATTGGCCCTTTTGGCATGGAATATTGCTGCTAGAATGCCACCTCATACTCATCCTCAGCTCATGGAGGATCCTACACATCCCCCTCATCTTCATATTCGGATTCTGCTTCCGTCTTATCTCTTCCCCTATCATGGTATGTCGGTGCTGGGCCAAACATGTCAGGTGCATAATTTGGAGCTCGCAAATCATTCATCCTTTCAAATTCTTGAAGTACTGCCCCTGTTTCTTGCATCCAACGGATCAGTCCTTTGAGCTTTTCCGCTGTGATCCCACTTGTCCCTCTTCGAGCTTTTGATTTCTCTTTCTGTTTAAGTGAAACCGGGATATCCATCTTTTTTTTTCCTTCTCTGATTCCACTTCATGATCTATTTACTTTGAAGCTCGACGTATTACGTGTACAATTAGTCTCCAATGATGCTTTTTGTTGGTTTCATGAACTACTCATTTTCACCCATTGGAACATTAACCTGTCGACATAGTTTTATCACCAGGGGGAAAGAAAATTCTAGCTTTTTGGCTATGTGCACAGTGCCTCATTTCACGGTAAATCCATTTACCTACACATTTTCTTCCACTGTAAAATTCCATACAATACAAGAGCTCGAAAAGTATTAATGTTAGAAACATTTAATGCATGTGTAATTCTAGTACCTATGAACTGCATCCACATTTTCACTACTGGGAACATTATCACCTGATTGAAATTAGTCGGTAAATCTAAATCTGGTATAAAATTCCATGTACCTCTACCCTGCGTTAAGTACTTAATAACATTCTCCATATCTATATCCTTAAAATTTTCGAAATCAGTACTATCTAAGAAGTCTCCGATATAATAGGGTATATCATAGCACTCACAAATTTCCCTTGGAGTAATGGGCACTTCTTCTCCTCTCACTATTATTGTATCCCAATTTTGTTTTTTTCGTATTTCTTGGTCTCTAAAGGAAACATAGAATTCTTACACAACTGAATTTACTGCGGTTTCCTTGGGAGTGATATAGAATCGCTCCCAACGAGGGTATCTAACTAAACTTCAGATTTCATTGCTTAAAGCCATTAAAGATTCAAACCCTCACTCTTGAATGAAAGGCTCACCCTATAACTCAAGAAAATATTTTTCAGTATTTGGGTTCTCAAATTTTGTACGGTCCGAAACTATTGGAGTTTCTTGGATTGTATTTTTATTACTCTTTTTAGGAGGCATTTTCTATTGTTCAACTTTAAAGTAATCAAATAAATAAAAAAATCAATGGAATAGTAAAATGAGTAAAGGACCACGTAACCTTGACCTCCTTGCAATTGTTTCTGCTGCTTCTCTAAGTGCTTGATGAAATCTCACCCAAACATGGCCTTAGGAATAGCAATGGAGTTTTGTGTAGTTAGGGTTTGGGGATGAAAAAGGATTTTGGAGATTGAGGGGTTGTAAAAGGGTGTGATGTTTAGAATAGGTTAAGAGTTTGACCCAAGGTGTTTAATAGTTTAAAATAAGGGTTTTTAGGTTTAAAAACTGGGTGAAGTCAGAGTTATGCATCCGGGTTGAGCGAACGAGTCGTGTCAACCCTACGAAAAAATTATAGATATGTCGGAACACAGGGTTTTCATGTCATGACATCCCTATCAACTTGTTAATGTCACGACATCGGGGGTCGATGTCGTAACACACCTTGTAGTTTTGAAAATCTAGGAAACTATCCTCCATGTCGCACCACAAAAGAGTGGTGTCGTAAAGTCGATATGAATGTTGTGATTCCTTACTACTTGACATAGTTTTGTAACACGAGGTCACCATGTTGGGACATCGACTCTGTTTTTCCCATTTTTTTTATCTTCTGAGTGCTTCAAGTGCCTGTTAGCCGTGTTTCTGATCTTCCTGTAACATTTCAGTTCATTCATTAGTGAAATACACATTTTTGTATAGTTAGTAAAGTTACATAAAAATTTCAGGTTTGCTACTGGACTCATCCATCAGCTCGGTTAGTACACCCTTGGGTGCTTCCTATAGTTTGTTTCTATTGTATTAATCCAACACCCATTGTGCCATTCTATTCTTCTTTGTTTATCCCACTCTCGAAGTTTACCCTTTCGACCTACACTAACCACCTGTAATTCCTTCCGTAGATCGTAATTATTAATAACTTGTAGAATTAAAGAACAGCATAACCATCATATCGTCCTTGTTTTCCAAAAGGTACAGGTGTTGTTGGTCATATTTATTATGCATAAAGTGCTTAAATAATTCTTCTAACAAAAATGGTATTACAGGAGTTTCCTTGAACATTTGATTAGTGTGCCATTCGGTACCACATAACTTGGATCCCAGTTCCAGAGGCTTTTGAGTTTTTCTATAGGCCATATTACTATTCTATCGGTGTTTCTGTGCTTACCAATGAGATCGTTTGGATGATGCTTGTCATGTGATCATAAGTCCTATTGATATATATATTATCTTTGTCAACATCCAGAAGATCCCTAGGTCATTAAAATTTTGGGGCTTCTGATTAAAGATTACTATCTTACAAAAAAAAACATTCAAGTTAAATATTTCCCCTGAAAGTGCATGTTTGCCCTCATTCTTTCTCGCAGGGTTCCTAGTCTTTGGGCATTCTTCCACTAGATTGACAGTGAATATCTTTAACTCTGAGTGTTAAGGTGGATCTAAAATGTCCTGATCATGCACATTGTTCCACTCAATGGAACCTAATGTCGTCGGCGAGATGAATTCAACACCTGATTGCTTATGTTGTCCGCTCACCATTTCCTCAACTAGTTCTATAGCTTCTCATAATGTCGTTCCTTCCAATCCATCCTGGTGTTCTTCTATATGCAAGATCAAATTGCTGTTTGAGAATTCCCTTTCCTTACAAGCATCTACAATTAAGATTTCTTCCTTGTTTAGTCCCTGACTTTGCTCACCTTAATGTCTTACAAGATTTGTGTTGATGCTAGTGGTATCTAGGAAAGGGGTTAAAGTTTCTCCTCGGAGTTGACTTAATTCAAGCATAAGTAATCGTTGGTTCTCTTGGATCTCCCATTCTTCATAAATTTCATCATCATAATCTAAATTCTCATCCAACCACATATAATCAAAGTTTTCCATTATTTATGCTAGATCGACTTCGGTGTTTACTGTTGTCAATACTTTAGACAAGAGTAGGTACTAGAATTCTTTGAAGAACAGAAAAGTGTTAGTAATGTTAACTAAATCATAGCTATAATCCAAATGTTTCCTAATTATTCTGTAAATATGCAAAAATTAAAACCAATATAGTGACGTTGCCTCCTCGGCAATGGCGCCAACAACTTGACTGCCTTCAGAAGTACCAACATCCAGAGTAGAAATCCTACACAAAAGATATAACAGCCAGTATTTGCAAGTATAAGGGTTAGGTTAAAATATACTTACAACGGAGTAGGTAAGTACTCCGAGGATTGTACCCAATGTTTTAATACTTTAATTAAATTATAGTATGAAAGAGAAAAAGAAAGGTTTTAATAAACTATACTAAGAACATAAAAGAAGATTAAATAAATAAAAAAACAAGAAATAAAATAAGGAAATATGTATCAAATCTGGGCATGGGTGGTTAGCTTACTTCAATAATCATAATCCACTATCATCTTGGGCTTTCTTATTTAATCAACTAGTCAATACCCCAACAGGATCTTCTGATACGTCCACTGAAATACTGAGTCAACAAGAACTACTTATCTTTTGACCTCACGATCAAGACCAGTTCAGGGTTAATGTGTTCACGGATAAGCCATACCAAATTTTGGTTAATTCCCTCCTTGATTACTTCTTAGGATTGTTTGGCCTAAGGTTTCGATTCTTCCTTTCCTAAATAACTGGTCCGTTAAGAAATTCCTACAAAATAGTTAATTATTCATACCTCCACTCGCTAATCCTCTATAGGAGTATTAGTTCCTCATGGATCTAATAAATAATATAAACTTGAATGAAAAAATGAACATGAAGAACAATTTCAAGAATAAAGTTTAGAAGAAACCTGATTGTATTGAATTTAAGCGCAAAATCCTCACAAAGTTTGAGATTAATTCCAGAATCTGATTTCTTCCCGATAGTAAATAACAAGAACGAAAATCTAAAACCTAAGAAAAGAGAAAATCTAAAGTTCTAAATCTAAAGATAAAATTATACAAAGTGAAAAAGTGTCCATAACATGTGTTGGCTAAGCCTATTTATAGACTTAGAATGGCCGTCATCCATAAACCTAGGACAAGTGAGGTTCCCGAGCTTAAACTTAGATTGTATAAACCAAAAAAGACCTAGCTCGTATTAATTTCCTGTACGGAAGTGATGTCGCGACACATCAAGTCTAGTGCCGTGACATCGAGGGTAGTCTGCTCAGCTTCAGGGTGTCTTCAAGGGTATGTCGTAAAATCCTCAGGCTATGTCACGACATTAAAGGTAGTCTTGGACTTTTCTTATTCTACTTCCTATGTTGTGACATCGCATGCTCCATGTTGCAACCTAGCGGCTAGTATTAAGTTAATACTCCTTTTAATGGTCTCCTGCACACACACACAAAGTATATTAGCTTCCCCGTAGGCCTCATTCAACCCTAAGCTAAATAAAAGACTCAATTTACACATTTATTAAGCTTAACTAAACTTACTGAAATGTAATTAAAATGCAACTAAAATGTTTATGTTCAAGCTCCTAAAGTACAAAAACTAGTTTAATCTGCTACACCAAATTACGACAGATCAATCTGCCAAATGTTGAGAGAACACCAAAAGAAATAGAATTTGTTGAAACCTTTAAAACACCAATAAAAAGAGGAATTGATGAATTTGGAAAAGTTAAAGAAAGAGCAACTGATGAAGTAGATCACTTTGAAGCTACGTGTATTATGGTGGATATACTAGAGGTAGAACCTATGAAAAAAAATCATATCAAGTTGTTAATTATAAATATAATAGTGTGATACGATCCGCCTCAGTGTTGAGTCTAGTCGTATTTGTGTTGCCCGATCGTCTACGATGAAGTAAGGAACCAATGAATGGCTAACAAATAAGTTTGATAATATAAGATCAATATCATTTTATAATAACAAAGGTTTAGGGAAAATGGATAAAATGGAAGTGTTCAAGTTTGATAAAATGAAAGAGATAAAACGGCTCAGGAAACAAGTAAGAACCAACACTATTAAGTGTCGACCCAACACTTATACGTTTAATGAGTTCGATAGGAAATTCAATCAAAACCTCAACCCACTATCTAGAAAGATAGGAACCTCGGTATAGGGTTTGAACGCCACACTTGTTTAAGTGATAAGTTCAGAATAAAACAAAGAACGGGTTGACGCCATTAGCTTTGGAGACAAAGCCAACAAGTCTTTGAACGAAATTGGAGAAAAGTAATTCTCACCAAATGAACAGAGTTTCATTCAAAATTAATTAAAAAGTATCCTTTACAAAAAATCTGAATTCACCTATTTATAGTGCTAAAATAGGGTAGCCAAATAGTCACAAACATTCACTTAATGTGCTAATTAAGAAAAACTGATTTAAAGATCAAGACTCTTGGCATTCTTGAAACAAATAACTTCTTCATTGAATTCTCTTCAATTTAGCTGAATGAATGTTCATGAAAGCTTGAAATTTGACTCTTGAGATGTCTCATGGCTAGCCGAATAGACATCATCTCCTTAATGAGGATTTGAATGCTTAATTTATTCTTTTTAAAAAAAATAACAAAACAACAAGTAGCTTAAAGGGTTGCTGCTTAATTTAAGGAGTATAAAATGCTCTTTAAAACATCCTTCAATGGTGTATTAACCCCCTTTGTAACAGCTACTTCATTTGTGTTCAGTTAGCACTTGAAAGGTCACTTCTTTTAAGTTTGTAACAGCTTTGAAATGTAACGGTTGTGAACTAAAGAAACTCCTACAATTAAAACATTAAAATGAACTTATTAAGCATATTAAACACTAATTAAACATATCAACAATAATTACTTAACTTAAATAAATGAACTAAACTCATGCATTTATTATTCCAGCAACTAGTTAATTTAAAGAAGCATAATTAAATAAACTTAACTCATGCTTCAATAAATAATCCTAGTAACTAGATTAATTAAGAGCAACACTTATTAAATAAAGTTCAACAAAAAAACACTTATTAATTAAACTAAGATGAGTTGAATAAATGTCGAACAACTCATTTATTTAACTAAAGATGAGTTTATTAAAATTTCAGTTCAACTTGCAATAAATTGCAAGTGACGCCTATTGGGTTACTCCTTTCATGATGAATAGAATCGGCTTCTTGTTCACTCCAAACTCAATCATCATAGCTTGCCAAAGCTTCTTTAAAATTCTTGGCTCGTGACCTAGTTATAGACCATTGTGGTAGCTCAATAGAAACATCCCGGGCTGTGATCGTATCATAATGGGTAGACCAATAAAGCGAATAATACATAACAATAGACTTATTACCAAAAAGACTTGAGGAAACATAGTTATTGAGTAAGTTTTGCGAACTTAGAGATAAGCCAGCCAAAAGAGCAAACTCAATGCAAATGCTTGATCGAAAGGAAGGAATAGCATGAGTAATTAGATAGAGCTACTTGAAAGGAAAGTAGAAGAGGCCTTATTTTTTGTGGTTGAACTTTTAGAGCTAGCTTTCTTATAAGCAAGAACCTTTCTCTTTTTTTTTTTCCTTCTGTTCCTAATCCTTGGGAGGAACAGGAGGCCTCTAGTTTATTAGTTAACTTCTCATGACACTTAGACTTTTAGTAATTGATTCTTTAATGCCTGAATCTAAATTGGCTAAGATCAGTGAATTGGAAACAATCGAAGCTGGAGCAGTTGAAGTTTATCTTGTTGAGGGAGGAAGAGGAACATGTGGTTGAGTTGTAAAAGAGGTTGAAGTAGGTACAGTGGACACAATAGGAATAATAAGGACTTCAGAGCTAATGGAAGTACCCTCATTATCTCCTGTAAGCGAACTCCCATCTCTGCGGAAGTCCTTTGTATAAAAAATAAACAATCACTAATAAATTCTAGCAAACAAATAAGTAATAAAAGAAACACATACTAGAACTACTCTAGAGGACAAATTAAAATTGTAATACCCCATACCTGACCCGATCGCTGGGACTAAGCTACAGGATGCCACATTCGTTTCCGAAGCAATTACAAATAAATAAAATCAATTTATACCATTATACATTTAAATATAAGTAAAATATGTGTATTATATGATACGTAATCAAATTTCGGGTCTTACACGAGCTTACAAAAGCTTTATTGCTAACCTTAGGACCAAATTGTAATGATTTCAAAGTATTGAGTTGACATCATGACTTTGGGGATTCCTCATTGTAGCACAATTCTACATCGTCACGATGTAACTCTCTAATTGATCTCGTTGCGACGCTGAGAGTACGTCATCACGACATGACTCACTGTTTCCAAAGAGGTCCAATTTGATACCTATTCTATATAATCCAAATACACAACCTAATCTTTCTTTCATTCAAATAAGCAAAATATTATAACTTAATGCTCGTTCACAGGCATGAACAAAACTTACACATACACATTATATCAAAACATCATTCCAATGTGTTTACCAAACACATTTACCACATTCCAACTACTAGCTTTAAAGTATTAACTCATGCATTTCAAGGATACCAAAATAATCTATACAACTATTTCATTTTTCCATTACCCAAAATTACCAATTCTAGTTTCAAAAAGATCACACGATAGCATATTATACCAAAAATCGACTCAACCTAGGTACATGCCATATATTTAACAAAACGGGACTATATAAACTTTGCTGGGTCGAGGATCACTTCTTATATTCTCGAGGATTACCTATGCCTACGCATGAAGAAAATAAACCATACGTTGAGTGATAAAGCTTAATGGTATTTACATGATTCAAGACAACATAATATAAGTTAAATCAATGTTTACATCAAATTTAAAACTCAATTTACACCAATTCATATACAAATTTCATGTCAAAAGTTTCCATTAGCATATTTCTCATACTTATCATGTCATTTCTCATTCAATCCACCTATTACATAGTCATTTCATATAAATAATTGCAAACATATACTTATCTATATACATTTAACAATTATAAGCACAATTACTCAATTTCATTTCATCTTTTCCAATCATTTCCAAGTTTATTAACTTGTTCATAACCAATCAGCCCTCGGGGCTCATTTTAACTCATTTCATATACAAATTAGCCAATTCATGTTTTATAACCCTATTCACCAAACACAGACTTAGAATGGATACACAGATCTATCAGCCCAGGTTGTCTAGCAACAATGACGCTGAACATGTATATACTACCACCCCAGGTTGCTTGATAACGATGCTTTTCACAATCTGATTATTCTGTCACCCCGGGTTGCCCAGTAAAGATGACTCTATAAGTACAATCTACCACCCTAGATTGCCCAACAATAATATCCTGACCCTATGGCATACCAACTATTTCCAGTTTAGTTTGAACAACTAATAAGGTAACCAAATTTCTGGTTTCTTTATATAGATCAACTCACTTTCAACCATTCTTGATTTATCATCAATTTATCATATCCTATAGCATATTCCATCACAAATTCACACCAATTGTCATATATAAATTAATTCATGAAATTTCTATTTTATTCAATTTAGTCCTTATCTCGGTATTCAATCTCAACCATTACAATTCAATTCAAATAACCATTGAAAACCCACCTCAATACCATATAATGAAAATTTTCATGAATATGCAATAACTAAATTTATCCTGAATCATAGAAATACAATCTAAAAGCTCACATCACTCATCGTCGGCTCTCGCTTTTCCTTTCCCTTTCAATAGCCCAATGATGCCTTTAGCTATGAATAATAATTCAATAATAACACAATATCAAGTTCCATTTGAATCGCATTCAAATACAAAGCAACACGTATTTTGTAATTTCTTCAATTTAGCCCTTAAACCTCTAACAAGCATAACTTTCAATATAAAACTTTGAATTAAAATCTGATTTCACATATATTCATTAGGGACCTCATAATTTCTATTCCTACCAAAATTTCATAATAATTTTTCATTTTATTCAATTTGGTCCCTAATGAATGTAACTAACAATTAAGCTTTACAATTTAGTCCTTTTCAAAAAACTAAGCTTAATTTCTATCAATTTCACACCTAATTCTTCAAGAAATAAACAATGGAAACTCTCTAAAACTTTAACAGTTTCACAAATTAGTACGTGGGCTAGCTAAATCAAGCTCTCATGATTCAATTTTCATAAAAAGAAAAGAAAAATGGCTAGGGACATACTTGAAATTGGATGTACAAATGTCTTAAGGGTTTTTGAAAGTTTCATGCTTCTCTTGGCCATGGAGGTTAGTTTTAGACTGAAAAAGATTGCCATTCTCCACTAAATTTAAACTTTATACTAAGTTTAATTCGATAATCCATTTTTTTTACTTAATTAAATATTTTTTTAGTTAATTAATGTTTAATTACTTAATTTAATTGACATAAATCATTACCATCCACTAAAACATAAGTCAAAATTGTTTATTAACCATTTTGGCCCTTTGGATAATTGCTATCTAAGTCGCCCAGTCATTTCCTAATTAAAAATTTATAGCAATTGGACTTTTACAATTTAGTCCTTGGGACTTAATTAACCACAATTTTGGCTAAATTACTTAACCAAATTTCAATTCATCTATACAATAACTCCATAAATATCCTTATTTAATATTTATAAAATTGGTTTACAATAATGAGGTCTCAAAAACGTATTTCTTACACCACTCGAAACGAGGTTGTTACGAAAACTTTCACAGAGAACTTCATCAAAAATCTCACAACCCAATCAAACATTCAAGGGATGAATATTGGCTCTAAATCTCACAAACCAATTAAACTTTCACAGAGAATGATTCACTTGGTTATAATAGTTCGCTTGCTTAGAAAATACAAAAACATGAAAAAATAAACTCTACAAATTAGAAAGTCTGAAGTAATACCTCCAATAATATATTGTGTATCAAAGCCTGTGCGAGACTCAATATTCATCACATCTCCAATTAAGGGGCCTTCTCCAATAGAAGGAAGTAAATGTGAATACGAATATCTTCTTCTTTTCGTGCAAAGCTCAAGATTAGGTCCTTCACTCTCTTCAGATGATTTTTGAGTAACATCTATAATTTTCATGAAGCTTCAATCACCTACAAAAATTTATTTACTTTTAAAACACTTGGAATGTGACACTACTTTTTCCTTTTTGGCCTCGATAATCCCATCTACGTTTGGGACAAAAGGCATACTTAGATAACTAATTTTTGGGTTATTCGCATAATCCCAATGATCTGCCGTAATTCAGTGTAGCAGATTAAACTAGTTTTCACATTTAAAGATCTTGAATACAAGCATTTTTATTATGTTTTAATCAAGTTTTCTTAGTTTTGTTTACATTCAGTAAAAAGTGTAATTTTAGTCACTTATTGGCATTAGGGGTCGAATGCTAACATACTTTGTGAGTGTGCAGGAGATCATTAAAAGGTGTACCAACTAAATACTAGTCGTTGTGTTGCAACACAGGGAGTTTGATGTCGCAACATAGGGATCAAATAGCAAGAACTCCAAGGCTGCCTTTAGAAACACGACACCACTAAGGGATGTCATGACATACCCTTAAAGCTACCCTAGGTACGAGTATATTGCCTTCGATGTTGCGACACAAGCACTAAGGTGTCGAAACACCGGTCCTGTATGAAAGATACTTACGAGCCAATGGCATTTTGGCTGCACAAATATTAAAAATGAGAGCATTAGCTGACCAAGGGTTGAGGACGAGAACAACCCTAACTCTATAAATAGGCTCATTTAGCACTTGTTATAGAGAGCTTTTCATATTGTATAATTTTCTTTATAGTTTCAGTTTTTTTTCCCTTTTCTTAGCCTTTCGGTTATTTTCAGTTGTGCATTTGTCAGGAGATCTGATTTGTGGAACTCAATCAACTCTTTATGGATTTCATGCTTTAATTAAATACAATTCAGGCTTTTCTTAAACCTTCATATCTTGATTTACTCTTCATGTTCATCTTTTATATCAAGTTTATTATGTTTTTGAGATCCATGAGGAACTAATCCTTTTGTGGAGGATTAGTGAATGGAGGTATGATTAATTGATTGTTGTACAGCGTTTTCTTAGCAGATCAGCTGTTTGGGAAAGGAAGAATTTAAACCCTAGGCTTGACGACCCTAGGAAGTCATTTAGCTGGGAATTAACCCAAAATTGGTATGGCCTATCTGTGAGCACCTTTACCCCGAACTAGTTTGGACTGTGAGGTCGAGAGATAAGTAGTTCTTGCTGACTCGTTATTCTAGTGGAAGATCAAGAGATCCTGCTAGGGTAATGACTAGTTGATTGAATAGGGAACCCGAAGCAACAGTTGGTTATGATTACCGAAGTGAGCTAGTCACCTATGCTCAAATTTGATTAAATTATCATAGAAAATTTCCCAAAGTTTTTTCCATTTTTTTTATTTTGTTTCTTTAGTTATAAAAAACTTTCTCTTTATGTTTAGTCGTAATATAATTTATTTAATGTACTAATTAGTTCTATTTGTGCTTAGGTT
Source organism: Gossypium raimondii (assembly GCF_025698545.1). Taxonomy (NCBI): domain Eukaryota; kingdom Viridiplantae; phylum Streptophyta; class Magnoliopsida; order Malvales; family Malvaceae; genus Gossypium; species Gossypium raimondii. The sequence continues at coordinate 42,109,219 of NC_068569.1, read as the reverse complement.
AGGATTAATTTAGTGCTCGTCTCCCTTGGGTGCGATTCTCGAAGTACTCACCTACTTCGTTGTGACTATATTACAACCTAACCTGTATACTTGCGGATATTGCCTATTTAACAACTTTTGTACAGGATTTCTATTTTTTTACGTGGGTACATCCAAAAGCGGCCAACCAAGAGAATCTCTGTTAATACACTATTGTCCTTATATGCCCAATCCTCATTACATAGATTTATCCCATCGATTTAAACTTCGCTAAGGGTATTAAATTTCACATCATCCCAACCATTAGGACTTTTCTCCATTAAATAAAATCCAAACATTTCTCAAGCTTTGATTTGCTCATACCTAATCGGTGGACTTGTTTGTAGTTTTTTCAATTGACCCTCTTCTATGACATTTATTGAATGAGGACCCCAAGTGCTTCTTTTAGTGGAAGGCTTAACCCAGGCCAAAGGAAAATGGAATTCCCCATAAGTTTGCTCAATTTTAATATGTTTATCCCTTACTAAACGCATATTGATGTTGGTGTTATCTACAATAGCTTTCCCTCCCTTCCGAGTGGCTAACATTACAAACCCCTTTTGATTACTTTCACTAGTAAGGTTAAAATGTGTATTATTCTAAATACATTTACAGAAGCTTCTTCTCCATGTAGCTGACAATTTAAGAAATACACTATTAAAGTCCACCACAAAGAATCCATGAATTGCTCAAGAGCCACCACATATGAATTTAACAATTCTATGAATAAATGATGCAATGGTAGATGAAACCTTACTTAAAGAACATATGAGGGAAAAATAACCCAAAGATTTTCCCTCTTAAGATTGTTCATATCACTCAATCGATGCTTCCTCTTCAAAACATTTGTATTTGAAATTATTAAAACACATAATTCCTTTACATTCTAATAATTTCCACGTCTCTTCTATAGACATTGAACACTCAAATCCCTCACATTCAATAGGAACACTAAGCAATCTGGGAGCCATGTTTTGCTAACAGTAAAAGGAAAATCAAATAACAATATAAGGAAATTAAAGTGATTGAAACATACCAAACTAGACTACACCAAGAACACAAACAAACGTGCATATAAAAATTATTTCTCCCGCCATAAATTTAATCTGCTTAAAAGTTTCAATTAATAAAAATTCAAATTACAAATTTCATATATATATTCAGGCTTAAAACGAGAACACCTAAACAATGTATAACACACAATCATAAACTTCAAAACACTTCTATCACAAACATCGATGCTATGAATTCTTCACTAGGCTTGTGAAGGTCATTTTATAACCTTCACTACTTAGGGGGGCAATTGTTATACCTATGTAGAGAGCCTCATAGAGCACCCATAAAGAGCTTGGCATGTGTATCCCAATGGAACCAATGATACCACAACCCATAGCTAGTTTGCGAACCACAGCCTGGCAAACTTCAGAACTATGCACCTTCGCTAAAGTTATATAAGGACCACAAGGAGGCCCGGAGTAATTGATTGCTAGTTGTCTTAACATGTTTCATCCTAGGATGTAACATCACTGTCACTACCAATGGTTTCAAATCTGACTTCCACATCAACAATCTTAGGACATGTAGCAAAGAATATAAAAGGGGCCATGCAAATAGCTCATAGACACTACATGTTAATCCCTTCTTCTCTAACCATTCTACTCTTCTCCAAAGAGATCTCTAACCAAACCTAAAGATCCTCCTCTCTTTCTTCATTTAACCATAACCTTCTTCTTTTGTTTACCTATTGGTAAATAGTAGCCTTGATAAAAATCAAGGTCACGAGACTTTTTTACTTAAGTTAGGTGATAGCTATCACCTATGTAACGATATGTTTTAAATATAACTCATCTTTTACTCAACTTTAATTATTTTGTTCCAATTTTATCCACATTCAACAACAAAATATTTCAAGTGGTTGATTCTTGTGGTATTGCTTTTATCGGATTATTTTTTCATATTGTTGATTTTAAAATATCTACTAATGCTGTGATTGCTTTCAATAGATTGAAGCACCTTTATTTCGTGTTGCTTGGACTTAACAATTTATTCTGAATAAAATATATATTCTTTAGAAAAAATTAAAATTGTTGAAATTCTATTCAATTTTTTTAATTTTTTATATGGAATAAGATTCTTTTCTCAATTTATATAAAATTTTGGTGACAAGCTATATCAAAAATTAATTTGATGAAATCTTATAAATTATATAATTTGAGGCAATTTTTTTAAATTTTATGAAATCTATATATTATTTTAAAATTTTTAATCAAATGCAAGAAAATAAAATGAAATATATGCTAAAAGTAGGAAAAAACTTAAAAAATAAAATAAAGATGCTAAATGTAAGACGCAACAAACAATACTTATTTTTAAGTAAAACAAACAAGTGGTAAGAAGAGTATTATTTGATGTACAATTTTCAACAATCAAATATTTTGATGTACATCTATTTTTATCCATCATTTTGAAACAGAGTATTATTTAACACAACACTCCTCTTTTCCATCAAATATACCAAATATGGTTAAAAAGCTTAAATCTATTTAAATCTACAACCTTTAAAAGGTTTTTAACTCGTATTTTTGTTGTTTAAATTTTTTTAATAACATCAATACCAAAATACTATCACTAAAGCTATATTTTTCTCTAAAGGTTAAATGAAAATGAAATGCATGTGATGACGAACAGCCAATCACGTGAAACTGAGGATAGGGTTATTCAATGATCTGTGTCTGCCCTTCAACTTCTTTTTCTACTCTTTTAGTTCACTAACGAACCGAATGCACACATTTGCATATTGAACCTCCAATTGGATTTTACCTGTCTCGCTAAATTCGGTTTAAATTTTATTTTTAATGGTATTCAGAAAATTTTCATTAATTTAAAAATAAAATAGTTATTTTTTTGTTTCGTTTTATGGTCTATGTTTGAAATTCTTGGTTGTCTCTAATAATTTGAATTAAAATTGAATAATAAAATTTATTTATTTAAATTTAATTGTAAAATATATAAATATTAATATATAATTTTATTTTATTTTAAAAAATTAAAATTATTTAAATTTGATTTGGATTTAGGCATGAAAATTTTATACAGGCTCGTTGGAGTTGATTTTTTTACGGTAGCTAAAAGACTCGAAGATCTTTAATGTGTATGGTTTGATTTTCGTTTGGGATACTGTAGCTTTAGGTTTTTAGCTTTCAAAGCCAGCCCCCTTTTTGGTGATATTCTCAACTTTTCTCTTAAAGTTTGCTTGAGATTATTTGTTGATAGCCTTGTTTGAGTTGTATACTCTTTGTTGTGGCTTGGTTGTGATCTTGTAGCAAGACTTTGATTATAATAGAATTTTTGTGGACTTTTTGTGTTCGGTAATTGTGGAAATTAGCACTATTAAGATGATTATTTTGAATGACACAAGTTATGTCACACCCCAAATCTGGCATATCCAAGATTCATGCGTGTAGTAGTGAAATAATCTGTTTGGCGAAGTGTAATCCGCACAATTGTTTCCTTTGGCAAATATGTGTGGGCATATAGTAACCGTCGTGTAAGTAAGTGAAGATTTCCATTTCAGATTATTCTGCTATTAAAAGATAAATATTTTTCTAAGTGAAATGGTATTTATGGTGTGAATTATAGACAAATGCATAGTATGCCCTATTTGTCTTAGTATTGTGATGGTTGGATTATAAAATGACCTGGTTAGGAGCCGACTAGATTGACTGCTCTAATATCTATTATGCATGATTTTCATTTATGTTTCTTTCAGAATCTGTAGGCCATTAAGAAGACAAATTTTGAATTAAGTGACACTTGTTGAATTCTGATAGGCAGGGCTAGGTTATATATATGAGTGAGAAGGGTTCTAAAAAAAGGTTCTCCTTTTTCTCCAAAATGCTACTCTCTAATTATTTTTCTTAAATTCAATTTTATCTCTTCCTCATTAAGTTGGATGTAAAGGTTCTTGGTTTAATCCGTGGTCATTCCATCTCTAGGTAAGTATTATAGCTCTGCATGCTAAATTCTGAAAGAGTAAGTCTGTAAGAGGTATATGAATAGTAAGTTTTGCATGTGGGTTGCCAGTGATTGGGATGATAGTAATTTGTATGTGAATGCGTTTTAATGGTGATCGTACATTCTTAAAGCAATTGTTGTTGTTGGTTCAATAAGGATGTTTGAGTATGGAGCTTTGATTTATAGTGGGTGAGTATCAAGTAAGTCTCCATCTTGACTCTTGCATGAAAACTGTTCAACTAAAAGTAAATATATAAAAATGATAACAGCATCTCTAATAATTGATAACTATAGGAAGAATAGTAAATATGATATATGTGCTATAATGCTTTGTTAAATTTTTGTTGAAAAGAATGTTGACTGGAAAGTATGTAGGTAAAGTTTAACATAAAGAAAAATTATGAATCGACCAGGTATGTGAACAATCTGGTAAGTGAATTCTAAGTAATGTTCCTTTTGTAAAGCCTCTGGTAGGAAAGTTATAATGCTAGCCAGACTGCCAGATCACGATACGAAAATAAGTGTAAAACCATGTGGGTTAGACCCATGGCAATATATAACATGAAAACACTCATGGTGTAGCCTCTAGTAAAATGAAGACTGGACTGGAAGATCACGATACATGAAAGTGTGTAATTCCATGTGGCTGAGACTTATGGCAAGATATGACTGTATGAATGTTCATGGTGTAGCCTTCGATAATGTGTAGATCGAACTGACAGATCGCGACACATGAAATTTATGTATAAGTCCATGAGGGAGACACCCATGGCACCTTCTGTGAAAGTCTGTCAAGATAGTAAACATGTGATTCAGTATGTTTCCCTTGTGGCGTACTATACTAAGTTTGTATGGTAGAATTTGATTATCCGCCCTTGTAGTAAGTTTTGGATAAATTCTGAGTGTTCTGTGAATTATGTTGTTATGATAAGGTTATGATTAGTCTGAAGTTGATTTGGTTGAATTAGATCTGTGATGTAAGTGAATAAGCTTTTAAGGAAGTTCTCAAAAAGCAATGTGTATTTGTATGTTAAAAAAAGGGGCATCCGTCATGGTAATCTGATAGTTTTGAATATGGATGTATTTGTAGTTATGAAAGACATAAGAAATTGTCAATTTGAGATCAATTGCATTATATAGTGCTAAAATCTGAGTATCTGCTATCCTCCATATCTGAATAGTAATATGTTTTACTCTGAAATCTTATAGAATCTGAGTTGTTTGTCACCTTGGGTAGATTTCTATTTTGTAACAAAGATATGGGTAATTATTCTGAACGATATGGATAATTCATTATCAATATAGGCATGTATTGAGTTTGAATTAGAAAATGATTTAATTTGGTAAACAAATGGTATCCAACTCATTGTGGGAATCCGTCAAGGTGTAAGAATCCGCCAGTAAACAATATCTATGAACAATTGTTCTGGAATAAGTGTATGTGTGAAGTGATGGTTCGTATAAAGTGGGCTCTGAAGGTATATTATTTTGAAAATTACTTTTGTGGTCTTAAGAGAAAGAAGAGATTAATGAAATGTCTCGAAGGACCTTAAGTCATTCAGGTAGTTAAGAGAGAACTGGCACGCTAAGAGTATGATAGTTAGTGTGTAAGTGCAAGCCTGTAATTGTTAAAGCATTTGCCGAAACAGAAGTAAGATGTTGAGAATGGTAGCTGGCGCACAGGTATTCATTAGATACTATAAAAGTATCCACTAAGTTATTTTGTATTAACTCTCACTAAATTCTCTTAAACTAACAAATGTTATGTTTATGTTTTAGGTAGTATAGCAAAAGAATGCACCAGGAGAGATGACACAAGGATTACTCCAAGATAGTGACGAACCGAGTTATTATGCATACAATAGGAAGTGGCATATTGTAGGATTTCATCCTAAGAGCCTGTCTTTAATAAGCTTTTGTGTTGTAATGAGTTGTATCAAATCTGATGTAATATTTTTATTTTTAAATACTTTCTTTTGTTTCTCTAAAATTGTGTCTTTAATTAAATAATAAGAAAAATGTTTTAAGTAAGGAGGATTTGTCAATTGTTTCAAAAAAAATTTATGTACTGTGGGTAGTAACACTTGAGATCTTGACTCAATAATTCGGGCCAAGTTGAGGGTGTTACAAGTTATTAACTTTGGAAGAACAAAATGAAAGGTCTTCTTTTTGTTAAAGCTTTGCACTTTCATGTTTTTGTTACTCAAAAACCCCGAGTCAAAATTTGATGAAGAGTGGGAATTTGAGCATCAACAGATGTGTGATTCTATTCGGCGATTTGTTGAAGAGAATGTCTACAACCAAATTGATCGAAAGACACATATGGTACATTCTGCAACAAGCTTGAAAACTTGTATGCTTCGAAGTCCAAAAATAACAAGTTGCTCATGCTTAAGAGAATGATGACGTTGAAAGAAATTCTATAGTCGTCCATATGAATGAGTTTCAAGGTTTTTTTATTCAACTACTTTGTATGGGAATTAAATTTGATGATGAGATTACAGGGCTTTGGTTGCTTGCTACTTTACCGGACTCTTAAGAAATGTTTCGAGTTTTATTTATTAATGTTGCTCCGAAAGGTATTGTGACCTTGGAAATTGCTAAGAGTGGTGTGTTGAATGAAGAAATGAGAAGAAGGTCTCAAGGTTCTTCATCATAATCTGAGGTTCTAGTTACCAAAATTTAGCAATAGAAGAAAAGACATAGGTGAAAATGATGGAGAAAAAAGTAGAAGCAAGTTGAGATCATTTTATAAGAATATTGAGTGTCATCATTGCGACAAGAAAGGCCATATTAAGAAGTATTGCTAAAAATGGAAAAGAAAGAATATAGATGGTGATGTTAAATAAGAGAGAAGGGATAATAAGAAACTCGAGCGTGTTACTACCACTACCACTAATGATATGTTAGTCCTTTTGTGATGAGAATTTGATCAACCTAGGATTTAATGAAACTAGTTGGGTGATAGATACCAGTGTTTCACTTTGTGTTACATCATGGAAGGAGTTCATCACATCTTCTAGTTCTAGTGAATTTGGGGTATTGAAGATGGGTAATGACAGCTTGGTACAAGTTGTTGGCATGGGAGATGTTAGCTTGGTCACTAATAATGGAACCAAGTTTACATTTAAAGATGTTATGCATGCACAGGATATTTGTTTGAATCTGATTTCTGCAAGAAAGCTTGATGATGATGGTTTCCGTAACATTTTCAGTGAGGGTCAGTGAAAATTGACTAAAGGCTCCTTGGTCATAGCTCGAGCGAAGAAGAATTCAAACTTATATTTGATGCAGGCTTCGACTTCCCGAGGTATAGTGAATGTGAAAAAAACAAATGATGACTCAAAGTGCTGGAAAATGAAGCGGAAAATAAGTTTAAGGGAAAAACTAGAGTTTTAATTTTTTTCCAAAAACAAGAACTTGGTTGTGATATCTAAAGTAATAAACACTTAATCAAAATTTTATATTTTCGATTTTTCTAGGATAAATGCTTCGATCGAGTAGCCTTCTTCACTATTCTCAAGCTCACGTCTGCTGAGTTAGTGCTCACTTCGAATTAGAAAATTTTCCACAAAATTACCAATAAGGAAATTTTTAATTTCTCTAAACTTTTTGGTCAAGTTGTAAATAATACAAATATCTCTATGAATCTTCTTAAGTAATTTCCTCAAAAAACAAATTTTCTCTACAACTTTCTCTTGAATTCAAGTCTGTGAAAAATAATGACACAAAGCTCTCTTTATATAGAGAGAGTTTAGAGAGTTCAACTAAGATCAAACTTGACCATTTTAATATTAAATTAAATACTTATCTTGATAAGTATTAGATTAAATGTAATATTCAATCTATTTGATTAATAGAATATTTATCTATAAGATAAATATTAAATTAAATTTAATAATCAATTTATTAAAATAATATTATTTTTAGAATAGTTAATCTAAAATCAAATTATTCGACAGAGTCCCAGTGGAAGTGTAAATCTTCCACTGCTTCACCATAGAAAAACCATCGTCGCTGACCATCCGCCAGCCACCAGAATGCTATTGTCCCAGTCATCGGCACCTTCGTGCCCGATGGAGTCATTGTAGATGCGTCACCCTCACGGCACCCCGAGTCAGTTCGATCCAGGCTAGTGACAACCCAATCAGTTGGAACGTTGACTCGGTTTCACATATCGGGCCCGGTTCGACTAGTTTTAGGTCTCAATCTCAATTTTTGGCTCTCGGTTCCAACTTTCGTTCTCAATTCCAATTTTCAAGTTCAATTACCTATTGGGCCAATTGTTTGACTTGAAAATTAATTTCCAGAAATGTCATATTTATTTTAATTAATTTAATTTTCCGTTATCAAAATTAATTTTCCTAAAAGTCACTGAGATTTTCCAAAATTAATTCTCTAGTTGAACAATTCTAGCAACCGTCCAATTTAATTCCACATCGAATAAATCGACTTAATTAAATTATTTCCAAAGTCATAAAATTTCCTTTTGATTCAAATGCAATCCGATAAAGTTTTTGTTGAGCTAGTGAAGGGACAAATCAGACATATACAATTAGGCTCTAGTAATTGCAATTATGTCCAAAAGCATCGTACTGATAATTCACAATTTATTTAATCATGAAGTCAGTCCACAATAAGTATCATGATTGAAAACTCCTTATTGTATACTCTTTACAAAAGAAATTCATCCAACTGTATTGTCCAATGACCTCGTCATGTGTGTGTTACCCTCATATGATATCCTTAATTCCTTTGAGTTAAATCCGTTCACTCAATATAATCATATTTTATCTCATTGTCACCATTGTGTCTTCTTAATGTTTAATATGATCACAGTCAATAAATAACTGTGATAATTGCTCGTTCGAGAACAAGCAACCTGTGGCCACATTCCATATTTATCAATACACACAATGCCAATGAGAGGATATCTTTAACTCTCTAATCAAGCTATGAATACCATTGTTTCTAGTAAAGTCATGCCATACACAAGTAATGTACCCAACATACCAACTATGAGCTTGATTATCTTTAGAGCATAATCCTCCACTTATATCAAAGCATGAGTTACATACGCATGATTAGTGACTAACTTAGGATTTAGGTAAATCACACTATGAACATCACGAGTGAATTAATTCACAAACAGATTCAGAATTAATTCAACTTGGGTCCAGTCTAATATATCATTCTTCCAATTTGTACATCTAGGTCTCTACCCGTGGAGTCAACTGCTCCAACAGCCAAGACTAGCCATCTCTCCAATTGGAATTGTAAACGACATAACGATCCTTCTAAGTATTTGAATCAAATGCTCACTTTAATTATTTTATGGAATTACGGGCTCGTTTAGATTATCTACTAATGTAAGTTATCTTTCTCACAATCTAAACGTTCTTACAGTGCCACTTATCATCAGTTTGAACTTAGTTAATCAATGAACTAATATTTTCTTATCACAATTTTGCTATGTATGCAAAACATGAAAGACAAAAACACAAAAGATATAACAATGAAATGTGAAATTAGCCACATGAGCGACAAGGGGCTTAGTTGTTTGGTTAAGAAGAATATATTTTCAAGTTTGAAGAATTCTACACTTAATAATTATGTTCATTGTTTAGTTAGAAAGCAGAGAAGAGTTTCGTTTAAGCATCACCCTCCTTCAAGAAAGTCAGATTTCCTAAGGTTCGTTCATTCTCATGTTTTTAAACCGTTGAAGGTTAGGTCACATGGTGGTGTACTTTACTTTGTGAATTTCATTGATGAATATTCGACGAAGCTTTGGGTTTATGCTTCTAAAAGAAAAGACCATATATTTGATGTGTTCAAGCAATTTCAAGCTTTTATCAAGAAAGAGACTGGGAAGAAGTTGAAGTGTATTTATACTGATAATGGTGGTAAGTACAAGGGACCATTTGATGTTTATTATCGGTTATAGGAAATCAGACATTCAAAAACATTATTGAAGACTCTACAGTTGAATGGGTTGGCTGAGAGAATGAATCGAGCATTCATTGAGCGAGTCAGATGTTTACTTTCAGATGCAAAGTTGTCTAGATCCTTTTTGGCTGAAGCTTTGTATATAGTTGCACATGTGATTAATTTGTCTCCTAATATTCCTTTGCAGGGTGATGTACCAGATAGGGTTTGGTTTAGTAAAAATGTGTCATATGATCACTTGTGTATGTTCAGTTGCAAGGCATTTGTTCATGTTCTGAAAGATAAGAGATCTAATTCAAATGCCAAGACTCAATAATGCATCTTCATTGGTTATAGTTATGATGAGTTTGGATACAAATTGTATGATTTGATTGAAAAGAAACTTGTGATAAAAAGAGATGTGGTTTTTCTTTGAAGATCAGACCATTGACAACATTAAGAAGATAGATCCACAAAGTAGTGGTGACTTAATCAACATGGATCCGGTTCCTCTAGCTTCTTTGTAGAATCCTATCTAGGATGATATGCAAGAAGATAACATTGATGACCATTAGGGTATAGTTTATTTTGATGCTCCCTCAGATGAGGTTGAGAATAATCAACACCAAGCACTTATAGCTCCACCAACAGTTCCATCTTAAAGATCAACTAGAGATTAACAATCTTTTATGAGATATTTTATTGATGAGTATGTTATTTAGATTGACGGGGGAGAACCAAAGTGTTATGAAGAGGATATAGAGAGTGAATGCAAAGATAAGTGGGTTAAAAATATGAAGGATGAACTTCAATCCTTGCATGAAAATCATACCTTTGAGTTGGTGAAATTACCAAAGGGTAAGAGAGCTTTGTAAAATCAATGGGTTTATAGGTTGAAGTAAGAAGAGAATTCAACTCCATGATACAAAGCTAGACTGGTCGTCAAGGGTTACAGTCAGAAAAATTGGATTAACTTTGAGGAAATATTTTCTCCAGTTGTGAATATGTCATTTATCAAAACTATATTGAGTTTAACTACTTATTATGACTTAGAGGTTGAATAGATAGATGTGAAAACTACTTTCCTTCATGATAATTTGGAGGAAGAGCTTTAGATGGAAAGAACTAGAGCGTTTTGTTGCACAAGGGGAAGTGGTTTACGTATGTAGATTGAAGAAGAGTTTGTATGGTTTGAAGCAAGCTTTGAGGCAATGGTTCAAGAAGTTTGAGTTTGTTATAGGGGAGCATGGCTACAAGAAGACTACTTTCGATCATTGTGTTTTTGTTTAAAGATTCTCTGGTGATGATTTTATTATCCTATTGCTCTATACTGATGATGTGCTTATTTTTTGTCATAATGCTTTTAGAATTTCCATGTTGAAGCAAGAGTTGATTAATTCCTTTGTGATGAAGGATTTGGGTCCAGCAAAGCAAATTATTTGCATTCAATTGACACATGATAGAAAGACCAAGAAGTTATGGTTATCACAAGAGAGCTACTTAAAAAAGTACTTCAAATATTTAATATGGATAAATTTAAAGTGGTGAGAAAATTTCTTTGTTATGTAGTTCAATTTGAGTGTCAAGAAAAGTCTTTCAACAAAGAAAGATAAGGAAAACATGCGGAAAGTTCCTTACTCTTTAGCCATGGGTAGTTTGATGTATGCAATGGTATCCATGAGACTGGATTTAGCCGATGTGTTTGGTACTGTTAGTCAGTTTCTTTCTAATCCAGGAAAAGAGCATTAAAATATGGTAAAGTGGCTTATGAAATATCTTAGGGGCACTTACAACTTGAAACTTTGTTGCGGTAATGAGAAACTCATTCTAGTTGGTTATACAGATTCAAATAAGGTCGAGACATTGACTCGAGAAGATTTACTTTGGGTTACTTGATCACTTTTGCAAGAGGAGCTGTGGTTTGGAAATTTAGATTGCAAAAATGTGTTGCTTTATCCACTACTGAGTCTGAGTTTATTACAGCTACCAAAGCGTGTAAGGAATTGCTTTAGATGAAGAAATTTGTGCAAGAACTCAGCTTTGCTCAAGAGAGGTATATCTTTTTTTTGTGATAGCCAAAGTACTATTCATCTTGGTAAGAATTTGACTTTTCATGCTCGTCTAAACATATTGATGTGAGGTATCATTGGATATGAAAAGTTCTTAAGGCTAAGTTGTTAGACCAAGACCTAACCAAGAGGGAAGGTTGAAGCTTGTTTCTTGATCATCGGTATGGCGAACATTCCTACTTTGTGGGGAGGGGAGATTTTTTGAGTCATGGGTGGTTCCACTATGTTCTCTACATATATATAGTTTATGGGGTTGCTGAAAAAAATGAAAATGCGTGCTGCAAGTTAAAGAAAAAGAAAATGTGGGAGACAAAACATATTTTTTTACACAGACCAGCCTTCATATTTTCTTCGATCATATGTCTGTTTGGTGTCCGTTGGAGCTAATTTATTTATGGTAGCTATTAGACTTGAGATCTTTAATGTGTGCAATCCGATTTTTTTATGGTTTACCTTTCAAAGTCAGCCCCTTTTTGGTGGACTTTCAAAGTTTCGTGGTTCTAACCCTTTGTTTTAAAAGGGTTTTTAACGTAATTGTGTGCCTCGATCTTTTATTTTTGCTTGCGTATTGTGGTTTATTTGCATCGATTGTTTATATATGTTGTGTTATTAGGTTTGTTGTAATTATTGAATTAATTTTTCAAGAGTGAATGTGTTAGAGTTGTGTGACCCAAATTCCTGTTAAAATAAAATACAAGTGGCAAGATAGGAGATCTGCGAGGGCGAAGGCTGAGGCCTGAATAGAAGTTCACCTCTTCTATTTGATATTGATTTGAATAAGGTGTTTCAACCTTACGACATTGTTTCTATTAGACTTTGATTAGAATAACGTTTTTAAACCTATAAATAGAAGGAATCGTATCTCCTATTGTATTCTTCAAATTCAACATAGTGAATTCTCTTCTCCTCTACCTGTAGTTTTTTCCCAAAAGGGTTTTCACGTAAAATTCCATGTGTTCTTTTTTTCTTTCTTTCTTTGCGATTCATTGTCATTATCGATGTTCAATTTTCACAAATTGGTATTAGAGCTTTTTGGGTTGCTTATCTCGATCAGGTAATGGCATCACTGAAATATGAAATTCTATTGTTGGATTATAACACAAGATTCACATTGTGGTAGATAAAGACGCAATTAGTTCTTGCACAAATGGATTTGGAGGATGCCCTGCTAGGGATAGATAAGATGTCTTCGATGTTGATGAAGGAAGAAAAGAAGTGTAAAGATCGAAAAGTTTTGACGCAATTACATCTGCATTTGTCTAACGAAATTCTTCAGGATGTGATGAAGGAGAAGATCATAGCTACATTATGGGGAAACTGTCGTAGCTATGCATGTCAAAAACCTTGAGTAGTAAGTTACATATGAAACAACATCTTTATGCTCATCATTTGGAGGAATGTGCGTCTGTGCACGAACACTTAATTGTGTTTAAAGAAATTATCTCGAATTTAGAGGCTATGGAGGTTTAGTACGATAAAGAAGATTTAGGGTTGATTCTACTTTGCTCGTTGCCCCCGTCTTATTCAACCTTTAGAGACACGATTTTGTATAGTCGTGAATCTCTCACAGATGACGAAATCTATGCTTCTTTGATCTCGTATGACAAGATGAAACATCTTGTGGTTAGATTCGACTCTCAGGAAGAGGGTCTTATTTTTCATAGGAGACACGAATGGAAAACTGATGACGATCGTGGAAGGACACAGGAACATAATCCTCACAGTAAATCTAAGGGTAGATCAAGATCTTCAAACAGAGGTAAAACCTGTAACTTCTACAAGAAGAAATGACACATTAAATCTGAGTACTGTAAATTGCAGAACAAGATCAAAATGGAGACTGCGAATCAAAAGGGAAAACAACTAGAAAAATTCGGTGAAGCTGATGTCGTAGAAGACTACAGCGGTGGTGAACTCCTAGTTGCTTCTACCAACAACTCTAAAATGAGCGAGGAATGGATCCTTGATTTTGGCTGCACTTTCCATATGAACCCCAATCGAGATTGGTTTACAACTTATGAAACAGTGTCTGAAGGTGTTATTTTGATGAGAAATAATGCTTCATGTAAAATCGCAAGTGCTGGAACGATTAAAGTTAAGATGTTTGATGGAGTTGCCAGAACACTTAATGACGTTCGACATATCCCAGAATTGAAGAGAAATTTGATTTCGTTGAGTATTTTTGATTCAAAATGGTACTAATACACAACTAAAAGTGGGGTTCTGAAGATTTCCAAAGGTTCCCTCGTTGTGATGAAAAGGCAGAGAAAAACTATCAAGTTATATGTTTTGCAGGGTTTTATTGTTATTGGTGATGCAGTCATCACTTGCAATCAATTGAAAAGTCACTTTGTAAACTATTGTCACTTTATCTACCACTGAAACTGAGTACATGGTGGTTAAGCACGACAATAAAAAAAATAATTTTCTATCTATTTGAATTTTCTTTCCATTTTCTCAAGTAGAACCCAAGTATATAAACATGACAATATTAAACACAATGCAATCATAGGATACAAATATGAAAAATATAGCATAAAGCATGCCACATTATAAATATATATATATATATATATATATATATAAAGTTCAGATAGTATTATTTATACATCTAAATTTCATAAAAACATAAAATGTATTAAAGATGAATTATTTGGAGATTGAAGTGTGAACATGGGAAGGGACCCAATAATTTGTCATGATTCAAAAGGAGGCCGGAAAAATTGTAGAAATAAGTTAAATCCATGTGACCTCTGTTTGGCTTCATGATCAAATTGCTTTGGCAGTTTTCGGCATTTGGCTCTCCTTAATTTTCAACTCCTAAACATCATATGATAATAAAATTTCATAAAATAAAATATAAAATAAAACAAAAATTGTAAAATGAGTATAGGATATTCAAATCAATTATTCTTATAAATAAATAAATGGGCATAAAATATTATTTAATTTTGAATTTAATATAAAATTAAATAAATAATGGAATTGAGCTTCAATTATTAAGAGGGAAAGGTGAAGTAAATGAGAGTAAAATATGGGTGGTGCAGGGCTAGCCAAATGGCCAATGCCCTATCATCTTTGTGTTGTTTGACTAAGAGGCAAAACCAAAACTATTAAACAAAGCTTTGTCCCTTAGATATTGCTATTTCGCTTAGCCCTTTCACATGCCCCAAAACTCTTACATTATTACTAAAACCTTCCAATTTGCTTCATTATTCTTCTACGTGTTCTTTTTTGTGGGAGACACTTTCACATGTTGCTTCATCCTTATAATGAATAAAGCCAATGATATATATATATATATATATATATATATATATATATTATCTATACTATATATATAGCTTTTGATTAAATTAGTGTTACTTATCGGCCGAGTGATTGTGAAATCACCAAAAAGCGTTTCTTTTGTAAAACAACAAATATTAATTTTTATATTTTGATCAATTTAAAATATATATGCAAATAATAGGAATTTAATTTAGTGGTTTGTATTTGACAATTTAAATGTAAAATTAAATAATACTAAATTTATTCTATTAACCGAATCATGAAAAATTCAAACTTAAGAATAATAGCAATTAACTTTCATCCAATTATCCCTAAAACGCAAATTAAATACTAAAAAGTTAACAAAAGTATCTTTAGGCATTAAAATATACTTGTCAAATATAAATACCAAATTAAATAAAATTAATACAAATATCACATTAAAAAAGACAAACTCGAGTACCAAATGATACATTAAACACTAATTTTATTAATTAGACTTCGGTTGTCTACCTTAGTTCAAATATTTAGAAGAGTGGTTATTTTATTCCCGAATTTCATCTAATCAATACGATTAATTAATGGTATGTGGTATTTTTCTGAAATAGTATACAAGAGACATCCCATGAAAACATTCTCTCATTGGCCACCACCATGCCATGTGAAAATTCCTCAACAGTGTTTGAAAAAAATTGTTGAATGGTCCATGTTTTAGATCCCATTTGGCAACTCTCATTCTCTATTGTCAAAATCAATGTTGTAGTAAGTCTAACAAATACATGGAAACGTACGCATAGGTCCACTTCACCATTGTTTTATTGTTTGTAATTGGGAAATGAAGACATCAAAACATATGGAGCCTTCATGTCTATGAACCTTAGTGGAAGGGAAGGAATGGCTTTTTCGTTACGATTTTATGTTTGCATTCCATTTCCAATGGAAAAGGCTTTTTCCTTTTTTTTTTTTTTTGGTAATTACTTTTTTTCTAAGCACTTAATTATTAGTGTGTTTTTATTTTGGTCATTCAAGTTTAAATGTTTTTATTTTATTCATTAACATTATCAAATTTTAATATATTAGAACTCCTGTAACACCCCACACCCGCCCGGACACCAAATCCAAATGTGTGATGTCACAGTACATTGTCGAAGCAACTAATGCTATCTCATTACGTAACCATAAAATTTTAAATTATAATTATCATTCAAACCAACTTAATCATCAATCATACTCACATATATGCATTCATAGAGTTTAGGATTCAATTCATCATGTTACGAGGTTATGCAGGGTTCAATTTAGAGTTAGGACTCGAATCCAAACTCAACTATCAAATTTCAATGTTGTGTCTTGAAACAGATGACTTCTTGTCTTGTGACAAACCTTATTTAATTTTAGGTATTTTTGTTTCGATGTTAATATGTCTCGAGACATTAGAGGTGGTGTCTCAATGCAAGGTTTTTTATGTCTCAATACCAACCTCCCTTGTTTTCCTTAATTTTGTTTTGATGTTTAAATGTCTCAAGTTAAGTGATTCTTGTCTCAAGACCTAGAGCAGGGTAAAATAATTTAGCTTCAAAGGTCACCTGTCTCGAGACAAAGACCACTTGTCTCGAGGCTTTAATAGGACTGTCTCAAGACTAGCTTGTCAAGTTTCGAGACACTAAGTATATGGATCAAAATATAAAGTAAATTTTGTTCTTATGGTCTCGAGACTCAATGGTAAAATAGTTCTAGATGCACATTTTCGAGTGTTCAAACCATACCAAATGGTACTTTAAACATACCTAAACTTTACATCCAATTAAGGCCATCAATTAAACACATATAAACACAACCAAACACCATCAAATTATAATCATCAATGCAACATCATTTAACTAACTAATTCACATAAACAAACTTATAAAAACTAGCATAATTATATATTAACTAAATATTAAAATTCAACTTATAAAACCTTATAGGCCAATATACCAAATATACCAAAATGGTCACTTAAGCAATATGCCCAAAACAATCTAGGTACATGACATTTCAACTCAAACACATATATATACATACAAAATAGATAATATGGCATGTCCCAAGCTGAGTTATTAAATTGGATGCTTGACCACTCTACTTACATCTTGCGCACAAAAACAAACATAATCTTACGCTGAGTATTGAATACTCAGTGATGCTAATATAATTCAGATTCCAATATATTGCATTAAGAATAAACTAAGCATATATAACAAGTATCAATTACTTTGATAATTACTACTTTAACTTAGCATAACATTTTCCAACTTTTTTATTCATTTCACATTTTAATATCAATTTCAATGCTTATTCATTCTGATCATTATTATTCGACAATAGACATTAGGATGGATACTTGGATCTATTTTATTTTCTCATCTCGGGTTGCCTGACAATGATGACTTTTAGAATTTGTATATTCCATCATCCCAGGTTGCCCGACAATGATGGCTTTTACTATTTTTCTACACTGTTTATTTTGTCATCTCGAATTGCCCAACAACAATGGCTAGTAAATCACCATATCAATGACCCTATGGCATGCCAATGCCAACTATACCCAATCTATGTCTAACATCATTTAACAGGGCATTAACATCATAATCACCTTTGTAACACATATCATTAAAATATCAATGTCTCAATATTTATATACATAGCAAACACAAGTTTGAATATTTATCACATATTCCAAATATCACTAATTGAATCCATTATTCAAAGTTTATAGGGAAAGATATCATTATCTCGATGCATAGTCATATTGATTATAACGATTAATTGGTTTATGAAAGCAAATTGAAATTGAATTATAGAAGCACAAACCAGATGTAACGCCCCAAAATTTCTAATATCGTTATTGTGATAATATAACACAAATATTTGTCAGCTTTAGTGGTTATGTGTTTTGGGAGTGTTTGGGAGGTCCCAAGTTCAAGCCTTCGCTTGGGCAAATTTTGGTATTTTGAATGAATCAGGCCTTACTCTTGTTCAGTAGGCTTTTATTTGATTGTTGGGTAAATTACATTAGAATGGGCCTGTTGGTTTGGTGGTTAAATGGTGTGTTATTATGGTGGAGGTCTTGTGTTCAAATCCCTATGCAGGCAAGGGTATTTTTTTTTGTTTAGATTTCAAGATAGAATTGAGTAATAGGGGGATTCTGAGTAGTGGATGCGTAGTGGAAATTAGGAGAGAAGATTAAGAGATTTTGGGGTTATCAGAATTTTATTTTATTTTTTTCCTATAACTGAATTTTGACTCTCTTTTCTAAAAAAAATTCTGTCGTCTATTCTTCTCCCTCTCCTCTTGCCGAAATTCTCTGAGTTTTTCCATCTTTCTCTTCTTTTCCTTCTTTTTTATTTTTCCATAATCCATTTATTTTCCTTTGTTTTCGCAAGCGGTTAGTGCTCGCTTAGTTTCGGTAAGTGTTTCTCTTTGTTTCTGTCATGAATCTCTTAATGACTGAAGTGGTAATGTTTTTTCTCTGTGATTTGGGTGTAGGGGGAGGCTCGGACTAGTGAATTCAGTGTTCTCGTCTTAACAATAGTTAAACGGAGGGTTATCGTTGGTGGTAAGTTGGGTTTTTGTTCGTTCCTACTTGCCAATTCATTTGTAAATCCATTAAATTGATGTTGAGTGTCTTAATTATAGCCTTTAGAGTGCTGAGGGACTGTTTTAGCATTAAACAAAACTATGTGTATACCCGAAACGCAAAAAAAAGGGATTCGGCAAAAAACCAAAATTGCTTGTTGTATGGACAACAGCAATAAGCTAAATTTGAAAAATCGCCATAAATTGTGGAAATCGAATTAGAGGATGAATAAAATATGGAATTAAACATTAGTGAGTCTAGTTTCTCATAGAAGAAATGGTATAAGTAATGGAATTTTAAATCGTAAGATATAATGGTTAGAATGAATTCGGGTTCCCCTGTTCTAACTTTGGAAAATCATCAAAAATTGGAGAATAATAATTAGGGGATAAAATTTTCATGTTTAAATTATTAATGAGTCTATTTTCAATAGAAGCAAATTGAAACATAATCCAAATTTTGTACTAAGAGATAATTAATTTTTAGCAAAGAAGGGATGAAGCTGTCAGACAAAAGAACAGGGGTAAGTTTGAAGATTTTATGGTAGAAAGCTAAACCAAAAATTATGAAAATTTTATGGTAGAAAGCTGTTTGAGTTTAGTTTCAAAGACTTTAAGCGAATCTTAATTCGGAATTCTGTAGCTCAAGATATAAATAATTTAGTAACAGAGACTCAAGTAGACAGCTCTGAAGGAACATATAAGTAAATAGTGAAAATATATATGAATAATTAACTAGCATGGGTTACATTAAAAATTGATCACATGGCCAAAGCCAATTTGGGCTGAGTGGGCCACATGGGCGTGTAAGTCTATTTTTCTAAAAAGTTCTGTAAGGTTGCACGGGTCGCCCAAGTCGACTGTGGACCTACGGTAAGGTTTACTTAGACCCCTATATGTGTGATTTGTCTGTCTGATTTCTATACCGAGCATGACTTATGATATCTAATTGTATGTACTATTAATTGCATAATGGCATGACATATTTTGTATGTCGGATTGCATCGGGGTGGGTTGATGATATTTGGAGGAAGTGTCTGAAAGGCTATTAAGCCTGTTATCTGGCAGCTCGGCTGCAACCTTCTAATTATGTGCCGCATTTCAATACAACGTGGTGTGTAGGGATGGGTGGGTTGATTTAATCCCCACATAGTGTGTACAGTTGGACGGAGATGGTGTGTAGATGCTGGTGGGTAGGATTCTGATTTACTGTATCTGCATTCTGTATCTAATGTGGGCCAAGGCCCTAATGTATTTCTGAGACTGTATCTGAATGGGCTAAGGTCCAAACTGATTCTGTGATGGGCACGGGCCCCAGACTATATCGAACTGAATTCTGTTGATTATCTGTATGCATGTTTTCTGTGGGGATTACACATTGAGTTTGTGAAAGCTCACCCTTTCTCTATTTAATCTGTACAAGTAATCCCCAGACTTGGCGGGTCAGTGTAGCGAAGGACTCGATGGTGGCCACACGTAAATTTTAGACTGTTTTCCATTAATGCCTAGAATTTATTACTTATTTGGGGTTTTTGATGTATCTTCTAGACTACGGACTGGTTGGCTTTAAATTTGGGACTTTATACTGTTCTTTTATGAATTTTTAAAAAAAACTGCAACTCAACAAAACATAATTTTTTTCTAAAAACTAAGGTTTTTCGTAAATAGAAACGCTTTTCCCCAAATTAATTGGTTACAAAAGCTTCCGCTAAGAGACAAGTTTTAAAGCAAATCAACTATTTTTTTCGAATTAAATAAAAGCTAACTTACTGTAACGGTTTTTAAACTCGACAATATTGTCTTCGAATCCCTTTCCATATGACATCGCCAAATTTAGCCATAATGTCTAGGCCGGGTTTGGGGTGTTACATTTAGTGTTATCAGAGTCAAGTTGCAAAACTCAACTATGGATTACGGGTTTTATTAAAATTTGGCTTTCAAAAAATTGGTTGATTTCCGAATGGTTTGAATTATTTTTTACTGAGTATGTGGTACACCGAGTCTTTGGCGCCGATTATGTAAGTGTTCTAAAAACTCTGATAAGTTTTTGAAAATATGAGTAGCATATTCTGAAACTACAATAGGTAGTAAACTGTACTGAGAACACTACAGATAGTGTATACTGAAAACAGGAGTGAAACTAAAAATTGTAGTAAGACTGTGATTCGTAATAACAAACTCTTAACTTCCGATACTATTTTGCATAAAATATCTACTAATAGATATCAAAACTGTAACTAATTCATAAAACTGTTAACATAAATAAGCTATGAATTCTACGATGAGCGCACGAGGTATCCGCGAATGGGGTACTAGAGGCTGAGGTAGAGGCCGTAGAAGGGCTCAAGCTGAGTCCTCGTCATTAGGCAGCCTGCCAAATCTGGATATGAGCGAGACACCAGTTTCACCTGCTACAGAGACTGGGTCTCATGATCGCATGGTCGGGGATGACGCCTTGTCTCAGGCTATACTGAGGATATTAGAGAGGGTCGCTGGGCCCAATACTGGATCTGAGGACCGAGAGTCAGTTACGGAATGACTCCTTCCAATGGGGCTGAGCTATTCAGGGGTGTCACTAGAGTCGCCCCTAGCGTGGCAGAGTACTGGATGGAGGCCACAGAAAGAATCATGGAGGATCTGGACTTTACCCTTGAACAAAAATTGAAAGGGGTTGTTTCCTTGCTTTACGATGAAGCATACCAATGGTGGCTAACCATTAAGGAGGGCACTCAACCCGAACGACTGACTTAGGATTTATATAAGTCTGCTTTTCAAGGTAAATATGTAGGCACTCTACTGTTAAGGACATCAGAATGTGAGGGATTTTTCGGACGTCTTTTCTGAGGAGCTACCGAGTTTAATTCTGAATCAAGAAGTGGAGTTTGGGATTGAGATTCTCTCTAGTACAGCTCTGATGTTTATTGCTCCCTATTGAATGGCACTGAAGGAGCTTAAGGAGCTCAAGGCTCAAATTCAAGAGTTATTAGATCGTGGCTTCATCAGCCCTAGTGTGTCCCCGAGGGGAGCATCGGTACTATTTGTTAAGAAAAAGGATGGATCCATGAGGATGTGTATCGACAACCGACAACTAAATAAGTTGACTATTAAGAAAAAAGTATCCACTTTCCAAGATTGATGATTTGTTTGACTAGTTCCGAAGGGCGTCTGTGTTCTCTAAAATTGACTTGCGTTTTGGGTATCATCAGTTGAGGTTCAAAAGGCTGATGTGCATAAGATGGCATTTAAGACTCGTTATGGTCAGTACGAGTTCCTAGTGATGCCATTTAGACTGACTAATGCACCGACAGCTTTCATGGATCTGATGAACCGAGTGTTTCAGCCCTACCTGGATCGGTTTGTAATGGTGTTCATCAATGACATATTGGTTTATTGGAGGACTGAGGATGAGCATGACGAGCACCTTAAGATTGTTCTTCAGATTTTGAGGGAAAAGTAGCTCTATGCTAAGTTCAGCAAGTGTGAGTTCTAGTTATGTGAAGTAACATTTTTGGGTCATGTGGTGTCTGCTGAGGGGATTCGAGTCGATCCTCGAAAAATTGAGGTTGTATTAAATTGGAAGTAACCTAAGAATATGTCTAAGATCCGTAGCTTTTTAGGGCTGGCAGGTTATTACCGATGGTTTGTGGAAGGATTTTCATTAATCGGAGCACCCTTGTCTAAGCTGTTACGTAAAGGTATATCGTTTGACTAGACTAATGTACAGTAAGAGAGCTTTGAGAAGCTAAAGACTGTATTGATTGAGGCACCTGTTTTGGTACAGGCTGAACCTGGAAAGGAGTTCACGGTTTATAGTGATGTATCACACGTCGATTTAGGATGTGTGTTGATGCAGGATGGGAAAGTGGTTGCTTATGCGTCTCGTTAGCTTAAGACACACGAGGCAAACTATCCAATGCACAATTTGGAGTTGGTCGTCGTAGTCTTTGCATTGAAAATCTGGAGGCATTATCTGTACGGTGAGAAGTGTATTATGTACACTGATCATAAGAGCCTCAAGTATCTCCTCACTTAGAAAGAGTTAAATCTTAGGCACTGTAGATGTGTTGAGCTACTTAATAATTATGATTGTACCATTGAGTACCATCCCGACAAGGCCAATATGGTGGCCGATACGTTGAGCCGTAGGGCTATGACCGATTTAAGAGCGATGTTCACTCGACTTAGCCTATTCGACGATAGAAGTCTGTTGGCAGAACTTCAGGTCAAACCGACATGGATTGAACAGATTCGAGGTAAATAGTTGGGGGATAAGTCTCTCAGGTTGTGTTTTCGTCAGGTTGAGAATGGTGGCACTACTGATTTTGGGATAAACAATGATGGGGTACTTTGTTTTCGCGATCAAATTTGTGTACCAAATGATGAGGATTTAAGGCAGTCGATTCTGAGAGAGACGTATGGTAGTCCCTATACTATGCATCCCAACGAGAACAAGATGTATCGAGATCTTCGAGAATTGTACTGGTGGCCATGGTTGAAACGTGAGGTTACTGACTTCGTTGCTCGCTGTTTGACTTATCAGCAGGTTAAGGCTGAGCATCAGTTACCTTCGGGTTTGCTGTAGCCGGTTAAGATACCGTTATCGAAATGGAAGTGAGCAACGATGGACTTCATTAGTGGGTTGCCTCTAACACCCACTAAGGAGGATTCTGTCTGGGTCATCGTGGATCAATTGACCAAGTCTGCTTATTTCATCCCGGTAAGGACAGACTTTTCTCTTCAGAAAGTAGCTAAGCTTTACATATCAAACATAGTGAGACTGCATGGGGTACCTGTCTCGATAATTTCCAGTCGGGATCCTCATTTCACATCTCAGTTCTGAAAGAAGCTTCATGAGGCTCTGGGTTTAAGATTACACTTCAGTACTGCTTTCCATCCTCAGACAGATGGTCAGTCGGAAAGGGTGATTCAGATATTGGAGGACATGTTGAGGAGATGTGTTATTGATTTTCGAGGCAGTTGGGAGAAGTACTTGTCGTTAGTGGAGTTTGCCTATAATAATAGCTTCCAGTCTAGCATCCAGATGGCACCTTACAAGGTACTGTACGGTCGTAAGTGTCGCACTCCTTTATGTTGGACTGAGTTGGGCGAGAGGCATGTTCTGGGTCCTGAGTTAGTCTCTCAGACAGATGATAAGGTTAGATTGATTCGAGATCGTTTGAAAGATTCTGAAGTGTGATGTAAATGTCCTTCGAAAAAAGTTTATTCCCTTAGTGAAGGTTCTGTGGCGTAATCATAGCACTGAAGAGGTCACGTAGGAGCCTGAGGATGCGATGCGTTAGCAATATCCTCATCTATTCTGATCAGGAAAAATTTTGAGGACGAAATTTTCTTTTAGGGGGTAGAGTTGTAACACCCAAAAATTTTTAATTTCGTTATTGTGAAAATATGACACAAATATCTGTCAGCCTTAGTGATTATGTTTTTTGGGAGTGATTGGGAGGTCCCAAGTTCAAGCCTTCGCTAAGGAAAATTTTAGTATTTTGAATTAAATTTAGGCCTTACTCTTGTTCAGTAGTTTTTTATTTGATTGTTGGGTAAATTACATCAGAATGGGTCTGCTGGTCTGGTGGTTAAATGGTGTGTTATTATGGTTGAGGTCTTGTGTTTTAATCCCTATACAGGCAAGGGTATTTTTTTTTTTTTTTGCTCAGCTTTCGAGATAGAGTTGTGTAATAGGGGAATTCTAAGTAGTGGATGTATGTGGGAATTAGGGGAGAAGATTAAGGGATTTGGAGGGTTATCGGGATTTTTTTTTCCCATAACCAAATTTTAACTCTCTTTTCCAAAAAAAATTCTGCCGTCTATTCTTCTCCCTCTCCTCTTGCTGAAATTTTCTGAGTTTTTCCATTTTTCTCTTCTTTTCATTCCTCTTGATTTTTCCCTAATCCATTTATTTTCCTTCATTTTCGCACGTGGTTAGTGCTCGCTTAGTTTCGGTAAGTGTTTCTCTTTGTTTCTGTCATGAATCTTTTAACAACTGAAGTGGTAATGCTTTTTATCTGTGATTTGGGCGTAAGGGGAGGCTCGGATAGGTGAATTTCGTGTTCTCATATTAACAATAGATAAACGGAAGGTTATCGTTGGTGTTAAGTTGGGTTTCTGTTCGTTCTTGCTTGTCAATTCACTTGTAAATCTATTAAATTAATGTTGAGTGCCTTAATTATAGGCTTTAGAGTGCTCAGGGACTGTTTTAACATCAAACAAAATCAGGTGTGTACCCGAAACGCAAAAAAAAAGGGGATTCGGTGAATAGCCAAAATTTCTTACTGTTTGGACAGCAACAGTAGGCTAACTTTGAAAAATCGTCATAAATTGTGGAAATCGAATTAGAGGATGAATAAAATGTGAAATTAAATATTATTGAGCCTAATTTCTCATAAAAGAAACGGTGTAAGTAATGGAATTTTAAATCGTGTGATATACTAAGTTTTGTGAGACAAGGTCAGAATGAATTTGGGTTCCCATGTTCTGACCTTGGAAAATCATAAAAAATTGGAGAATAATAATTAGTGGTTAAAATTTACATGTTTAAATTATTAATGAGCTTATTTTCAATAGAAACAAATGGAAACATCATCCAATTTTTTTACTAAGAGATAATTAATTTTTAACAAAGAAGGGACGAAGCTGTTAGACAGCAGAACAGGAGTAAGTTTGAAGATTTTTACTGTACTTATTGGCTGAACCAAAAATTCTGAAAATTTTAGGGTAGAAAGCTATTTGAGTGTAGTTTCAAAGACATCAAGCGGATCTTAATTCGGAATTCTGTAGCTCAAGATATAAATAATTTAGTAACTGTGACTCAAGTAGATAACTTTGAAGGAACATATAAGTAAATAGTGAATATATATATGAATAATTAACTATCACGGGTTACATTAAAAATGGATCACGTGGCCAAGGCCAATTTGGGCCGAGTGGGCCACATGGGTGTGTGAGCCCATTTTTTTTGAACAGTTCTATAACGTTGCACGGGTCGCCTAAGCCGACTGTGGACCTACTGTAGGGTCGGTAAGCTTTACTTCGACCCCTATATGTGTGATCTGTCTATCTGATTTCTATATCGAGCATGACTTATGATATCTGATTGTATGTACTATTAATTGTGTAATGGCATGACATATTTTGTATGTTGCATTGCATCGGGGTGGGTTGATGATATTTGGAGAAAGTGTCTGAAAGGCTATTAAGCCTGTTATCTGGCAGCTCAGCTGCAACCTTCTAATTATGTGTCGCATTTCGGTACAGCATGGCGTGTAGGGATGGGTGGGTTGATTTAATCCCCACATAGTGTATAGGGTTGGACAGAGATGGTGTGTAGAGGCTGATGGGTAGGATTCTGATTTACTATATCTGCATTCTGTATCTGATGTGGGCCAAGGCCCTAATGTATTTCTGAGATTGTATCTGAATGGGCTAAGGCCCAAACTGATTCTGTAATGGGCACGGGCCCCAGACTGTATCTAACTGAATTCTATTGATTATCTATATGCATGTTTTCTGTGGGGATTACACACTGAGTTTGCAAAAACTCACTCTTTCTCTATTTAATATGTACAGGTAATCCCCAAACTTGACGGGTCGGTGCAGCGGAGGACTCGACAGTGGCCACACATAAATTTTAGATTGTTTTTCGTTAATGCCTAGAATTTATTACTTATTTGGGGTTTTTGATGTATCTTTTGAACTATGGACTGGTTGGCTTTAAATTTGGGACTTTATACTGTTTTTTTATGAATTTTTTTTTAAAACTGCAACTCCACAAAACACGGTTTTTTTTCTAAAAACTAAGGTTTTTCATAAATAGAAACGATTTTCCCTAAATTAATTGGTTACAAAAGCTTCCGCTAAGAGACAAGTTTTAAAGCAAATCAACTAGTTTTTTTTTTTGAATTAAATAAAAGCTAACTTACTGTAACGGTTTTTAAACTCGACAATATTGTTTTCAAATCCCTTTTCCATGTGACATCGCCAGATTCAGTCATAACGTCTAGGCCGGGTTTGGGGTGTTACACCAGAAGTGACTATTTGTTAGCAACTTTAGCTTTTCCTTTGTTCCGAGACAGTCATACATCATCTTTAGCTAAAAAAGTTAAATCCAAATACAGAAACTCATTATTCAGACAATTCAAATAATTTACAATAATTTAAACATGAACGCATTTATTACAAATTAGTACTTTGAACTCCTAATGTCTAAAACATTTGAATCATACGATGTACTTGATCGAATCTAAATCTGACTTACTAATTATAGTACAGGGACTTCCTAATTTCATTATTTATTTATAAACTCCAAACTTTTCACCTTTTACAAATAGGTCCTTAGTAAAACATACTTTGTTAATATTTCAACTTGCTTTACTATCACTAACCACATATCTATCATGTTCACACTTAATTTAAACAAACCTAATTCAAATTCTCTAAGGTTTTTAATAATGAAAACTATATCTAAACTTGCTAATTCTCTCAATTAATTAAAGGGTCATATTTTCCTATCATCAATTAACCAAAATTCAACTAAAATGAAGAAAGAACTCACCTATTCTCCTATGAAGGTACGTCAATGGTGGAAAATGAGAAGGCAATGTTTTCTTTCTTTTGTTTCTTGTTTGATCAGTGGAGAAGAGAATAGAAAGTGTATTCTTATCTAATTTTAGTTTAAAAATTATTAACTTTAATTTACCTTTTTTGCTGAAACAATTATATATATTATAACTATTATAACATTAATAAGTGATCTTAATCATTCCATTCCAATAATCTATTATGCAATTAGTTAAATTATCTTATAGCCCCAAACTTAATTTCTAAGTTTTTTATTTTTAAATTAAAAATTCAACAATGATCCTATTTTTACGATTTAGTCCTTGCACTATAACTATTAATCAATTCATGCTAATTTTTATTTCCAAACTTAAACATCTCATTTTAACAATTCAACTCCAAAACCAGGTTTTTCTGACACCATGGAAATTGAGTCGTTACAACTCCTGCACTAAATTACTAATGGTGGCTTTTGTTTATTGGCATAATAATAAATTTAGTCTTCTAATGTTTCTAGATTCTATCAATTTAGTCATAATTCTAAGAATTCACAAAATTTAGCCCTCAACTTTACACATTCTATCAATTTAGTTTTACTTCTTAAAATTCAAAATTCAAAATTGAGAAACTTTAAAAAATAAAAATATTTAAAAGTTCATTTTTCGATAAAAATGTATAAGATTTTATAAAATTACAAAAAATATATAAATAAATTAATTGCGATTTTTCTCTTTTTTTACATGAAATTTATTTATTAAAATAATATTTATATAAATAAAATATGATGGCTTAGAACCAATAATTCAAAGTGCTTTTCTTGCGTATTCTTGATAAACCACTGTTTATACAGAGAGGTAGGAGGATCTGTTTGGGAAGTAAGAAGCCCCTTTGATATCTCTTCATCTGCAAAGAATTCTCCGTGTGAAAACACAGAGACAAAGGGCTGATCTTTGAATAGGAAAAAGAGTGGATCCGCAGGATCCCAAATGAATTGGCTTATTCAAAAAAAGCCTTGTTCTTTGGAAGATCTATCTCATACCTGGTACTGTATGGTTCCACTCTGCAAGAACGTCGAATCATTCTCTTGAAGCTCATCCTTTTCATCATAAATGATCCGCTTGCCCAAAATGACACAGCCCAATAGGGAAATCCCAATTCATTGGGCCTTTCGATATAATCAAATAGAAAGCCCCAAGGGCGCCATATCCTAGGAACCCAAACTATGTGATTGAATAAATCCTCCTCTATTTGTTGCGGGTCAAGTACTCCTTCTCCTTCCCCTTCTTCAAAATCCGATTCGTATTTTTTATAGAGGTTTCTCTTATCACTGATAGAACAAGATCCATTTAAAAAAACCCACAAATGAGACTTAAATCAGATTCAAACTTTTCCTTTTTTTATAGTTTATTTTATACATAATGGATTTTAATATACGTCTAGCCTTGCTCTTTAATTCTCATTAAATTTGTCGAGTGTTAGACACCGCCTTCACATCAATCATCATAACTAATAATCCTTACTCCAAACTTCTTGATTTCCGCATACTCCATCATCGCGCCATAGAACTAAGAATTGGTTGTAGAGCTAACAACATGGCCTTTCACCTACTAGATCTCCAAGACCTCATCCGCACCTATATATCCCTAATCATGTCCGCCCTCAAGCACAACCTCAAACGCAACAAACCCATTCTAGGCAACAACCTAAAGACATCAATTCTTACCCTTTTCAACCTTGGTTGTAATTTTTTATCCAACCTAAACATGGTGGTCATTAATGTTGAAAAAAGAGAAAAAAAAATTTGAATTGCATAAGTCCTCTTTATGGTTTTTTTCGCTTAAAGTTTTATTTATAAGATTATTATTTTATTTATTGAATTATTATTTTAATAAATAAATTTCATATTAGAAAATGAGAAAAATAGATATTCATTTATTTACTGAATATTTTTATAATTTTATATGCATGTTTATAAAATCTTATGTATTTTATCGAAAATGAACCTCTAAATATTTTTTAAAAAAGTTTTTAAATTTTTAAGTCTTAAGAATGAAGAGTAAATTGACAAAATGAGTAAAGTTGAGGACTAAATTTATTAAATTTTTTAGATTTAGGACTGAATTGATAGAATCTATAAAAATTGAACGGTTAAATTTTTTATTATACCAATAAAAAGGACACCATTAGTAATTTAACAAAAGAGTGGCCAAAATATTAAATCTCGATAATATTAATGACTAAAACATAAACATGTGAATAGTTGAGTGACTACTTTTATAGTTTATCAGTTTTAAGAAAAGAAATGTTATTTATGTATAGTATATATAATAGATATATAGTAAATTTATAGAGTATATAAAATTAAGAGTAAATTGAAATACTATATGTCTTTTATAATATTACAGCTTAAAATAATTAGTCAAAAAAGAGTTTAAAATAATTAGTAAAATTAGGATGCAGTGGTGTGAAGTAGAATTGTCCGGGCTGCACTTTAGAGCCTCCTAAGTTGTTTTAGCTCTGTTTGTGTTTGTATTTGCGGTTCTGAAAATAACAATCCAACTTGGCTCGATTCATAGACCTCTCTAATTTAAATTTGACTAAATTTAAAATATGAATTTAAGTTTATTCATCTTTATATAAGATTAATTCAAATTTATTTTAAATTGTTTATATTTGTAGTAATTTTTTATTTTATATTTAATAATGTTTTCATTTATTAAATTTTATATATAAACATCATTTACATTGTTATATTATATTTAATTTTGTCTTATAATTTACATAATATATAAAATGACATGGTATAATTATTACAAACTTAGAAAACGAACTAGGTCGAGCTCAAGTCTTGAATGTTCAAGCTCGAGCTTGATCGATATTTTAAATGAGTTTAAGTTTTTTTTTTTTTTGTTTTTGCCCAAGCACTGTCAATTTTTCGACAGCTTTCGGGCTTGGACGAATAATTCTACCCATAAACAAGTTTACCCATAAAATAAATATTAGATTATGTGACACTAACAATATGAGTAAAAAAATTATATAGTAATATATTTATAAAGCAATAGCGTAAAAAAACAAACAAGGTTCTAGTAAAATGGAAAAATTGAAACCTTTGAAGAATTTGAAGTCTTAAATTTAATTCTCACTATTTGTGAATTTATTTTAGATTTAAATTGTTTTTAATAGAATGACTTAAATATTAAAAATTATTATTATTATTTCATTAAATCAACAACATTTTAAATTAATAATAAAATATTTAACCAAACAAAATATCTTGCAATCAGCCCAAGTACCAAACCCTCACCAAAGAAGCCCAGGACGGTTGTTACTCCAACAAATATTGATCCAATGTTCATCCAAATATTTAATAAAAATGGTGTTATGTATTTAAATTTTAGATTTTTTTTTAGTTTTTATTTTTAAGAATTTAATTTCTCTATTCTTAAATTTAAAATTTTAAGTTTAATTGTTAATATGGTTAAAATTTTTCTGTTAAGAATTTAGTTTTTACTTTTACATGTTAAACATTTATAATGTCGAAACTTAAAACAAAAGAATAACATGATTTTTTTATAAATTTTGAAAAAAAATGTGTTCATACCTTAAGTTTGTTAAAAATTAGATATTTGAAATTCTTAAAATAGTATAAAAAAAAGTAGTACATTTTGTGCATTAATACGGAAATAAAATCATATATACACTTGTAAAAGAGCAAAAGGAGAAAATAAAATGATAAAAAAATTTATTATTATTAAAATTAAGAATAAAATTACTTGGAAAACTACATTTAGCTCATTTTAAAAATAAAAATTAAAAAATTATTATAATAAAAATATCTTTTAATATTATCAGACAGTAAAATCATAAAGATAAAAGATTAGTATCGTATAGTAAAGGAGGAGATGAGCAAATATAAATAATATCTCCATAATCATGTAAAGTAACAAAAAGATTACTTATTATTTAAACTTTATTTTACATTTTCAAACTGTCTATCAGCGGAAAAATAAAGCCTTTAACCAATGACTTGGGTTAGGATTTAGTTTTTAAATCACATTTTACTCTCTTTCACTACACCAATATAGGCTTTTAGCGGCGATTTTAGCGGCGTTTAGATGAAAAACGCCGCTAAAGTTAGATCATTAGCGGTGCAAAACGAAAAACGCCACTGAAAATAAGAATTAGCGGCGTTTTCCAGAAAGCGCCGCAAAAACCAAAGCCCAATGACGCCGTTTTCGAGCTTTTGGGGATTTAGCGACGTTTTTAATCAAGCGCCACTAATAATCCTAAGCCAAACGGTGCCGTTTCCGTAGTTTTTGGGATTTAGCGGCGTTTTTGGTGAAGCGCCGCTAAAAAACCTAAGCCAAACGGTGTCGTTTTCTCAGCTTTCGTGGAATTAGCGGTGCTTTGACGAAAGCGCCGCTAATGTTCAGGGATTTAGCGGCATTTTTAGGAAAGCGCCGTAAAAAAACATATGTCCAACGGCACCATTTTCAGATCTTTCGAGGCCTTAGCGGCTTTTTTAATGAAGCGCCGCTAATGCTTGGGGGTGCCCAACGGCACCGTTTTCTTAACTTTCAGTGGATTTAGCGGCGTTTTCTAAGAAAGCGCGGCTAATGCTTCCTTTAGCGGCGTTTTTCGGAAAGCGCCGCAATAAAACTAAGCCGAACGGTGCCGTTTTCGGAGCTTTTTGGGGATTTAGCGGCGTTTTTTGGGAAACGCCGCTAATGCTCAGGGGTTTAAAATATTTTAAAATATTCGTTAAAAATGGAAAAATTAAAATACTATTATTTAAAATAATTTTAAAGTTTTTTGGATACATTACTGATTTTTTTAGATTATATATTAAATAATTTCTTATATAATCGTAAAAGAGATAGTATTAATTTTAAAATATTGAATTAATTATCTCTATAGTATACGGTTTAGAGTTTAAGGAGTAGTCGGGGTATTAATTTAGGGTTTGGGATTTAAAGTTTAGGGGTTAGGTGTTATGCTTTAGGGGTTAGGGGTTAGGGGATTTAGGGGTTATGGTTAGGGTTTCAACGCATATCAAAGTGTTGAGCAAAATCCATCGTTTTATTTTAGGTTTTAGGGTTTAAAATTTAAGATTTAATGTCTACGGTTTAGGGTTTAGGACTGTTTATTAATTTGGGTTAAGTGTTTATGTGTTAGAGATTGAGTTTGGGGTTTAAGGTTTGAGTTTAGGGTTTTAGGGTTTAGTTTGGAAATTGAAGAACATTGGGATTTTACTCGGATTCATGCCATTTTGTACTACAGCCATATATATAATATAATAATATAAAATATATGTCTTGTACTACACTAACACTGGCCACACGAATTCCAAAAAATATGGTTTAGGTTTACGGTTTAGGGTTTACGGTTTAGAGTTTAGAGTTTTAGGTTTGGGGTTTAGGATTTATGATTTAAGGTTTATGGAATATTGACGGTCAGATTTTGGGGTTTGGCTGTTGGGTTTAGGGGTTAGATTTTTAGAATATAAATGTAAATAAGATAAATATAAAATTTTAATTCAAAATATATATATATCAAAATAGGTTAAATCCCAAAAGCGCACATGAACAACAGTTTAATGTTCAATTGTATACATGAACTTTAGTTTAATCTAAATATTGTAAAATATTAACACAATTATTGATATAATTAACATCATTTTTCATTTATATATTGCATACATAAATATTTATATTTATTCAATATAAAAATATATTGATGTAAAATTTTTTTAGAACATGAATTTATTTTTTTAAAATGCATTATTCTCCCATTTTTATTAATTAATAATTTCATTTTATAAATTTTGTTTTAATTTTGGATCAAATTGACTTCAATCTTGTAGGAAGGCATTAGCGACGCTTCAGAAAAAATGCCGCTAAAGGTGATATATTACCGGCGTTTTGTGAAGAAACGCCGCAAATTTCCTTTAACTGTAACAAAGACGGTGCCGTTTTGTTGTTTTCTTTTAGTGGCGCATTTGAAAAACGCCGCTAAAAGTGATATATTACCGGCGTTTTACGAAGAAACGTCACAAATTTCCTTTAACTGTAACAAAGACGGTGCCGTTTTGTTGTTTTCTTTTAGTGACGCATTTTAAAAACGCCAGAAATATTTATTACGAGCTGAGGAAATGGCATCGTTTCCTATTTTTATTAGTGGCACTTTAGCTAAAGCGCCGCAAAAATGTTTAATGTTATCTTATAACGGTGTCATTTTCTCCGTGTTATTAGTGGCGCATTTGAAAAACGCCGCTCAAGGTGATATATTCCCAGCGTTTTACGAAGAAACGCCACAAATTTCCTTTAACTGTAACGAAAACGGTGCTGTTTTGTTGTTTTCTTTTAGTGGCGCATTTTAAAAACGCCACAAATATTTATTACGAGCTGAGGAAATGGCGCCGTTTCCTATTTTTAGTAGTGGCGCTTTAGCTAAAGCGCCGCAAAAATGTTTAATGTTATCTTATAACGATGTTGTTTTGTCCGTGTTATTAGTGGCGTTTTTACTCTAAGCGCCACAAGTTTTACTCTAATGTGTGTTAAACGGCTGCGTTTGTACTGATATTAGTGGCGCTTATTGTTAAGCGCCGCAAATGATTTCAATTTCATAGAAAAACGTCATCGTTTTTTTCCCATACATTTTACCGAAACTTAAACCCCTATCGTGACTTATCCCCCAAAATCCCATTCTCCCCCAAATCCCTAAATTCCCCCTAATCCAGATTTCCCCAAAGCCGACCTCTTGCCAGGTTGCCGTTTCCTCTGGCGCATCACCGTCTCCCTCCGTCGGTCTCCTCTGCCCCATACATTTAACCGAAACTTAAACCCCAACTATTGTGACTTATCCCCAAAATCCATTTCTCCCTGAAATATTGAGAAATTTCCCCTAATCCACATTTCCCCAAACCCGACCTTTTGCAACGTTGCCATTTCCTCTGGTGCATCACCGTCTCCCTCCGTCGGTCTCCTCTGCCGCAACAATCGGTAAGTTTTCGTGATATCTTCTGCTGCAAAATATTCGTCCGTACTTGCTTCTTCTTCTTCCTGCCCCAATTACGATATTTTAAATTGTTGTAATTTAATTTAATTACTTTTAAAGTGTGCATTATGTAACAGATAAGCTATGTATACCTCTTGCATCCGTAAAAAATGATGCATTAGTTTCTGATGATTTTTTTCAGTTGCATTTACATGGCAGTAATTTCATGGCTTTCGATGAAAATCATAACCAAAGTATTTTAATCGATATTTTACGGTGTTAATTATTTATTTTAGCAATACAAATAATTATATTAAATATTAAATATCAATGTTAAACACTGCAGAGGGATTAAAATTGGAATTTTACCTAAAATTGCCATTTGAAATTAGTGTTGTTAAAATTTAGCCAGAATAAGCTTAGAATTAGGTTGGACAGAAAGCAATGGAATGGAGCTATTTTGACTAATTTATTTATATTTCTAGGTGAAAGCCCATCAAATATTGAAAACTTGACCACTTTCGAAGCTGCGGTTAGATTATAATAACAAGTTATCAGGTATAATATCAATTTTCTGCTTTTTGTTATTACATTATGCAATATCGTTTTTCATAACTTGCATAATTTGAGCATCATTTTATGATAAATTTGAGCTTTGCTTTATGATAAAAGTTGCAAATTGAGGGGATGTGGTTTTTAAAAAAACATGAAGCTTTAGGCAAATGGTTAAGAAAAAAATACGGCCTACTGTTAAAAAAAAGATGAGCCTTGTTTGTTGATAGCAGTAGCCATTGCTAGTGGTTCATTGTAAAATATGAGTGTTTTGAACATTGTTATGTAATGACACAGTTGAGCTTATAGGTAATGGCTTATTTTAAGAGAACCCAAATGGACTGTCACGTATTATCAAATTGCTGTCATTATTGTAAAAATTAAATTATACATTTTGTTGGTGCAACAATAGATGGTGTGCTTTGCAATATAATTTCAGATGTTGAGACATCTTTTTCCATGTGCCTTGTAAATCGAAATCTTTTTTACATTATACAAGATAAGGTCACATTTCATTGAGACTTCTTTAGTTGATAATGTGATGGCAATTTCGGCTACATACTTTTTAAAAATAATTATATTCAATAGTGATCATCTAAATCAAATATTTAGGGATAATACCATGTTGTGCGAATGTCAAAGGCACACCTCACTAGCACTGTTATATTCACTTTTTTAATTTCAGTTTACAACTATATGAACTAGCATAATTAAAATCAATCATTATAAATACTAATTAAATAATTTATTTAACAAATTAACTCTCCCATTCCAAAGGAAACAATTTGTGAAATGACAAGAATTGTTGTTAAATTAAAAGCATTAAAGGCAAATTAACCCTAAATTTTAAGCTATATATGCTAGTAAAATATATATACTTGGTCCAAATATATTTATTTTGTAATGCCAAATCAAAGTATTATTTCTTTAATAACAAAAGTTGTTTTGATAAATATAAAAAATAATTGTAAATATAAATGCCAAGTCAAAGTCTTTTGATAAATTTTAACTTATTTTGATCTTTGAATTAATGAAAGCTCAAAAATATATCATATCAAAACTTGTATTTTAATTTAATACATAATTTACATAACTCACATAACTTACAAAAGTCACATACATACATAACTTAATAAATGGTACATAGCTTATATAACTTACATAATACATAACTTAAATAAATACATAACTTATTTAATACATTACTTACATAATAACTTACATAGCTTATATAACTTACATAACTTATATAACTTACATACTCCATAACTTACATAATTTACTTAATACATAATCAACATATATTATATCTTAACTTACATAATAACTTACATAGCTTATAATAACCTACATAACTTACATAACTTACATAATACATAACTTACATATCTTTTATACTATATACATAACTTACATAATTTACTTAATACATAACTTACATTGAGAAAAATATTAACTTACATAATAACTTACATAGCTTAGTTATACTTATCCCTAAATCCTAAATCCTAAACCCGTGCAATTTTTTGTCAACGTCAGACTTCAATAATTAAGAAATGGACCAGTCTTGGATGAATTTGTCAAGGGTAAGCAACGGCTATCGAAATGGAGTACAGACGTTTCTAAATTTTGCATTTCAATACGCAAGCCAAGAGAACATGATTCTTTCCCCCTGTAAAAATTGTGTCAACATAAACTGGCATTATCGTGAGGTTGTATATGAGCATCTAATTGTTGATGGGTTTGTTCGGGGTTATAAACAATGATTATTTCATGGAGAATGTCTGCCTAGTACTAGTGCACAATTTCAATAGGTTCGTCAAGATACCGATGAAGATATTTACGAATAATGATGTACTAAGATTTTACGATTTTTTAAACTTATATAACTTACATTAGTATTAAATCTTGGTCTTATTATTTATTTCAACTATTTTATATGTCTTTGTTATTGTTGTAATTAGTTATTAAGTTTAATTACATTTTATGTGTATTGCGATAAAATGCCTAGAAGAAAAATTATAAGGAAAGCATTGTTCAAAATGATCCAAACTCGATGAAACAAATAGTCTTGAACAATGATGACAATTGGATCTTGAATGTTCGATTATACGAGGATCCTACGGAAGTTCAAAGTAATTTTACATTTAATTTACATGCGTGTTGACTTATAATTGATTTATTTTAAAATTCTTATATTATAATATACCATTTGTAGCTGAAAATGGTGGGACGCGAGAGGTCGAGGACGACGCTACTTAGAGAGTTATCTGAGTTAGATCCAATGAGCGTGTCAAGGTATGCGTAAAGCAGTTTTGGTCAGCCTGTTGGATCTGAAGCTCGACTTTTAGCAGGATACATGGGCATTTTAGCACGAAATGCGAATATGTTGCCTATCAACTACGAGTCATGGTGTCAAATGCCCGATAGTAACAAAAACCAAGCCGTCGATAATATTAAGGTAACAAAATGTTAATGTCATCTGTAATGCTTGGGAAATAGTTTCATTTATATTTACTTTATTAACTTGTGTTTTTTGTAGGCGAGGTTTGCTTTAGAGGTCTCGGATGCTTATGTAAAGAAGGCATTGGGAAAAAGATGGAGAGACAATAAAAGTACTTTGAATAAAAATTATTATAAGACAAAAACAACCCTCGATGAGAAATTGCAAAATGTCCCGCCGGGTATGTTGAGGTACCAATGGGAAGATGCGGTTAGATTTTGGCATTCTCAGAAAGGCGAGGTACGACGTACTTCCAAACTATTGTAATTATTTTGGTTTATAGTATTTCCTATTTACGTACTAAAAATTTTATAACGTAGGATCGTGAACGAGTTGGAAAAAGCAGCCGGCAGCAACAAAAATTCACTCACACAGCCGGGTCGAGAAGTTTTACATGTGTAGCTGAGGCGGAGGTATTTTTAATTTTTTAATATTCTCAAATATGTATAACTTTCTATTAAATAATATTTTTACTACTATATTGTAGGAACGGTCGTCCGGTCAAAAAGTTGGACGCCTTCAACTTTTTGAAATTACACATAAGAAGAAAGATGGATCTGCTATGACTCCTGAAGTTGGTGAAATTATGGTACGTTTACTTAATACGATTTGACTTATTTTAGTTATTTATAGTGTTTATTTTCTAATGGTTTAATTCATTGCTTGTAATGCGACTATTGTTATATTGCATTTGTTTTTTTTAATATATATTGCGTTCCTTTAGGAAAAACTAAAGGAAAAAAAGATGGAGTACGAAGCGATTGCTTCTAGTGATAGTTCTGTTCATCTTGAAGACATTGATAACCAGATTATTACTGAAGTTTTGGGTTCGAAAAGTATGGTCGGGTTCGATTTCAAGGATCTTTTATCATTAACCCAATATTTTGGATCCAATTCGCACCAATACATGGCTTCGGAAGTCAATCTCAAGCTGAAGTTCAGAGGTTAAAAGACCAGATGGCTCAGATGCAAGCGACCACATTTGAGGTTCAAAGGAAATATGAAGAACTTCAGCAACAACTTAAAGCAGAGGCGGCAGTGAGGGAAGCAGAGGCTACAGCGAGAGAAGCAGAGGCCGTAGCAAGAGAAGCAGCGAGAGAAGTAGCGATAGAAGCAGAGGTTCAAAAGAAATATGAAGAACTACAGCTACGACTTCAAAAAGATGCGGCATCGAGAGAAGCAGAGCAGAGCAAAAAGTACGACCAACTTCAACAGCAGCTTCAGATTATGATGAAGATGTTTCAACAGTCGCAACTCCCGCCGTCATAGTGTATGTTGCATAAATATTTTTATCATTTTAACTTTTAACGTTTTTGTAAAGAAAAGTATGAATTCACTTTTATTTATATAAATTAATATTATTTGTCATTTAATTTGTAATATTATATAAATTTATTGTTTTTGGTTAGTTTAGATCTGGTTGTTTTTGATTTGTTGTTGCAGGAGGGCTGAAAAAAATAGAAAATTTTATTTTAAAAAAATCCCAACATTAGTGGCGTTTTTTAAAAAAGCGCCGCTAAAAGTCATATCAAATAGTGGCGTTTGTGAAATAAGCGCCGTTAAAGAACACTACTTTTAGCAGCATTTTTGACCAAGCGCCGCTAAAGAACACGATCTTTAGCGGCGTTTTTTCCTAAGCGCCGCTAAAGAACATGATCTTTAGCGGTGTTTTTTAATAAGCGCCGCTAAAGAACATGATCTTTAGCGGCGTTTATTTCCTTAGCGCCGCTAATGAACATGATCTTTAGCGGCGTTTTTTTTCTGTAAGCGCCCAAAAGTTAGCGACGTTGTCATTAGCGGCATTTTTTGTGGCGTTAAGAAGCGCCGTTAAAGGCCTAAAAAAATGCCGCTAAAAACCTGTTCTGGTGTAGTGTTTCTTCCCTATCAAGTGTTTTGCTTCTAGGGTTTCTACAATCACTTTGTCCGTTTCTATTCCTACGATCAGTTTTCTATTCTATTTTTTATTTGTGTTTGTCGAGGAAGAAGCATGAAAGTTTCATGACGGATCAGAGACATAAGCAAAAGTATTTGATCTATGTCTAGTGGGATGTTTCTTACTGTCAGTGTAATTCACTTTTCAGCAATAAGAAATACTTTGGCTAATTTGTGGCATCTCCTGGGTGGTTTGCAGATCTCGGATTTGGGGGAGAAGCAGTATCTGTTTAGATTTTACAATAAGGTGGTAAAAGGTGTGCCATGGGCTTTCAATAATCATTTGTTGGTTTTTCATCAGCTGTAAAATAATGAAGATCCTATGCAAGTACCGTTGATTTATTCTTTGTTTTGGTTCCAAGTGTATGATCTTCCCTCGGGGGTTTTTCGGAAATAGTGGCAAAATAGATTGGTAACTTTATCGGAGCATTTGAGGAGTATGATTTAAGGCAGATCTCAAATGGTGTAAATCAATACTTACATATAAGGGTGATGATAGATGTGAGATTATCGTTCAAGCGTAGAAAGAAAATTCAAATCTCCCTATCAAATTTTATTTATGCGAGATTTCAATATGAACAACTCACGTTATTTTGCTTCATATGTGGTCGTCTTGGACATGGTGATAGTTTTTGTCCAATCCGGTTGAACAGGGATTTCAAGGAGACTGAGATAGGATGGGATATCTCACTAAGGGCGCTGATGAGGAAAGCTAGCACAACGACTAGCGTATGACTTTGGGAGGATAATGAAGTGGGAATTTCGAGAGGAATTCTAGGGATGAGATCAGGGGAGCAGACACAAAAGAATAAAATTTCATCAGATAAAAGGGAAACAGATTAATCCAATCTTAGGGATTAAATTGGAAGGAAATTTTCTGGTGGAACTGATGGAAGGGATTGAATACTTTTCTGTATTGGATCAAGATTTGTTGGTTCAAGACTTAAAAGGATAATCCAATTGAGGGCCTAGATGGTAAGAAGAGGCTGAGGATGCTTAAAAGTACTACCAATGTTTCTGGATTTATAGATGCATTGGGGGTAACTGATGAATCGATTCATGCTTATTGCACGGGATCATTGGCGGCCGCCAATGAGCAGGCTGACCGGTAGCAATGAAACTCATGAGTTGGAATATTCGCGGATTGGGGAGTCCGTGAGCTAGTAGGAGACTTTAGCATATTCTGAAATCATACCATCCCCAAGTAGTCTTCTTTATGGAGACAAAATTGGATTCGCAGAGAATGGAGGGAGTTCATGGAAAGTGTGGTTTTCAACATGGTATTGCCGTACCGATTGGAAGTACGAGGGGGGCCTTAGGCTTGGATGGAGAACGAATGTTTCAATTAGTTTAAGGAGTTATTCAAGGTATTATATTGATGTGGAGATTCATGATGAAAATTTTAATGGAAATTGGAGAATGACAGGCTTTTATGGCTCTTCTGATATGAGGTATCGCATTGAGGTTTGGGATGATCTTAAAGGGTTAGGGCAGGCGCCGTTAAAGTGGGAGCCTCCACATTGAGATATTCTTTTGTCCTAAACCAGCTGTAATACCTAAATTTTACCCGGCCTACATGAAGAAAATAAAGCAGTCCAAATTACAAGTGGGCCTATATGGCCCAAACTGAAATAAACCAAAATACGGTGGCCAAACTACATGTGGCCCAAAACAGATTCAAAAACCCCTAGGGTTTTAGGGATGAACTCGCCCCGCAACCAAGCCCCGACCTTCACCTGCACAGCAAGAAACAAACAGCAAAAAAAGGAAAAAAAATCAAAGATATGCAGATCAAATAAGATCAAACAGATTCACTTCTTGATTTTTTATTCTTATTTCGTCTGTAAAAAGCCATTGAATATACTGTAAAGAAAGAAAAAAGG
Source organism: Gossypium raimondii (assembly GCF_025698545.1). Classification (NCBI taxonomy): domain Eukaryota; kingdom Viridiplantae; phylum Streptophyta; class Magnoliopsida; order Malvales; family Malvaceae; genus Gossypium; species Gossypium raimondii. The sequence continues at coordinate 42,067,865 of NC_068569.1, read as the reverse complement.
GGGAATACAAAGAAAATATAGAAAAAATATTCATAGGAAAGAGATATAAAAAAAATTTTGAATACAAAAGGTGATTTTTGATTTTATTTACTCAGTGTTCATCATTCTTAGTTTCGTTTTGTTATTTTTCTCTTTTTTTCCCTTTTATTTTTTTATTTATTTTTCATTTAAAGTATAAAGAAAGGAGAAAGAGACTTACCTGGTCGCCGGAGTTGTCGAGCTGATGTCTTCTCCGTCGAAATCGGGGCATGAGCACTAGGCTTGATCGGCGGCGCAAAGAGTGGGTTTAAAAAAAACCCTAGCAGAGCCACTGCTCTCCTATTAGAAAAAAAAAACAGAATGGTTTTCTAATCTTTTTCTTTCTATTTTGTTCATTTTTAAAGAAAGACAAAACGATGCCGTTTAAGGGGGCCAGATCCGCACGTCGACCCGACCCGCAAGCAGGTCCGCGCGTTCTGGCCTAAAAGGGAAATTTGCACAATTAGACCCTCTCTTTTGCAACGTGCTTCAATCAAACCCATTTTGTTTTTTTTTAATTTAGCCGCATATTTCATTTTTGTTTCAATTGGGTCCGTCGCTGCGCAGCGTTTTGGAGGGCGGAATTAATTTCCCTTTTAGTCCACCTTTGTTGTTCGCGCATTCAAGTTCGTCCATTTTTTATTTATTTTCGAATCTACCCCATTTTTTTTGTTTTTAAGTTCAATTTAGTCCTTTTTTCAGCTATTTTGTTTATTTAATTATTTTTATTATTATAATTATGTTATACCATTATTTTATTTTATTTTTATTTTATTTTATTTTTATATTCATACATGCATCGTTTTTTATGTAATATATATATATATATATTGTTTTATATATAGTATATGTATACTTGTATATATTTTATACATAGGTTTTTATTTTATCTTATTTCCTAACTTTTATATACATATATATCTACTTTTATATTTTAGTTTCAAAATTTTTTTTACTTTGATAAATATGTATATACGTATGTTTTCTTATATTATTCTTCATAATTTTTATATTGATTTTAATTAATTAATTTCAATATATGTAGTCATTATTATTATTTTTAAAATGTAATTATCTTTTCTATAATCTATATATATATATATATATATATGCATATATCTATTTATTATATATATACATGTATGTATATTTATTTATTTATTTATTTATTTTCTCTTCTCTAACTAATATTTTTCTATATTTATATATATACGTATATATTTATGTTTTTTAATGATTAAATATTTACTTATTTTTTAAAACACATATTATTTTATTTTATAAATATACATATATTTATGTATTTTTTTATTTTCATAAATACATTATATACTTTGTTATATAAATTTTATAATTCTAGATTTTATATGAAAATCCATGTGCATGTATTTTTATTCTTCATAAGTTCAATATATTATGTACCTTTTATTCTTTATATTTTTTATTTCATTCATTTGTTTATTAATTTGTGTTTTCGTTTATATTATTTTTTATCTTGCTCGTTTATTTGATACTTTGCATGTCATTGATTTTTTTATGAATATTAGTTTAGTTTATTTATTTGTTTATATTATTTCTATGCCATTGTTGTATTTATTATTGTTGTATTTGTTATCGCGACATTTATACATACAATATAACATTACATCATTTTTTACTTGAATTTAAAAATAGAAAATTTTCAAAATAGAGATAATACTCGTATTTAGGATTTTCAAGAAAATTGAGCCCTGACGTATTGGGTTCCAATTTTCTTCGTAAAATCTAACAATCGAGAATTGCTCTTTAATCAAACAAAATAAAGCTTGTCATCGGGAATTCAACATGCGGTGTCCTAACGTATTATATGTGACGCGTTGATTTCTCGAGATAAAGATTTTTCTAAAATACAATAAAGGAAATATTCAATGCTGAGAATTTTGGAGAAATTGTGCCCTAACGTATTGAGCCGCTATTTCTTTATAAATTTTAAACAAATGAATATTCTCTTAAATTTTATTACACGAGTATTTTTGACAAACTCATTTTTGGAGAAGTAGAATATCGTGCCCTAACGCATTGGGTGTGACATTTTTTTTCTGAAATGAGAAAAGTCTAAATAAGTAACGCATTTCTAAAGTTTCTACTAAAGATCATATTTTTAACTCTCGACGTTAAGATATTAATTAAACAATTTGGTACAAATTTTTGGGCGTTACGAGGGTGCTAATCCTTCCTCGAATGTAACTGACTCCCGAATTTGTTTTTCTGAAACTCGTAGACCAAAGTCATTTTTTTAGGTGACCCAATCACACCTTAATAAAAGATTGGTGGCGACTCCAAATTTTCATCGACAACTAATTTTTATTTTTTTCCAAAAATAAAAATGGTTTCGACAGCTTGACGACTCCACTGGGGAATTTTTAAAAGAATAAGAGAGTCGAGCCACAAAGTTGATTAATTTTTGTCTTATGGTTGAGAAAATGTTTTTTTAAAAAAAATTCTTGAGATCCTTTTGCATTCACTATTTTCTTGCTTAATTGATCTTTGCATTATACATCACATGAGTTGAATGATTTTACCCTTTTAAGTGGGAGTGAGAAACTATTCCTTCGTGAGGTTTTCACCTCCGTATAGGATAGTGGATCGCTTTCGGAGTACATTGGTACCTATGCCTTCGTGATATTTTCATCTCCGTATAGTCATAGGAAAAATGTATTCCCCTGAACCGAACTTGATCTATATGAGCCTATAATGGGTGAAGATCGAGGAATCTGCTGGTTCGGGTACCTTTGCCCTAGAAACCGAACCTCATATAATGAACCTTAGGAATCCACCCTAGGTAGAGCTACACTGAACCCTAGTAGACATCCTAATAGGTGTTTTACTATTTCTTGATTATATTCTATGTTTATATATGATACTGACTTTTTGTGTTTTATTTTGATTGCATGACATGGCATTTCATTTCATTATAAAAGGCGTCGGTTCATATTCAGTTACTAGATAGAAAGCTTATCATGGAAAAAGAGTTTCTTGATAAAGTGGAGGATAATGCCGCTGTCCGAACTTGGTCTGAAATGACACAGGAAGAGAAAGGTGATAGTTTGGCTGATGGACATGTATCGGAATTATGGGATTTTACTCGTATCAGTGTAACTCAAAATAATTTGCAAGAGTTGAAGGAAATCTGGGATCAGTGGAATGACGAGGTTAGATAGTTATTTTATAATAATTATGGGGATTTACCTTATTTGCTTGATGTGAAGGTAGACAAGCATTTGTTTCGAGCCCGAGCCCAGTTTTGGAATCCTGCTTACAGCTGCTTAACATTTGGGAAGGTCGATTTGGTGCCTACGATAGAAGAATATGTGGCTTTACTCCGATGTTCAAAGTTTCAAATGGACAAGGTCTACTCGAGAGCGATAAATGTGCCAACCTTTTCGAAGAAGCTGATGAGTATAACAGGGATGAGTGAGCAGTGGGTTGCTGCACGGATTAACCAAAAGGGGGATAGTAAGTGCGTTCCTTGGAGGGGTTTGAAAGATGCAATTCTAACGCACCCAGACGTGAGGAAGAGGTTAGATGTCTTTGCTTTAAGTATATATGGCTTGGTTGTCTTCCCCAAAGCCTTGGGGCATGTTGATGAAGCAGTCACCGATTTATTCGACCAGCTTGATAAGAAGGTTACACCAATTTCGGCAATTTTGGTAGAAACTTTCAGGTCATTGAGTGCATGCCGGAAAGCAGAAGAGGGTAGATTCATTGGATGTGCACAGCTCCTACTCGTATGGTTTCATAGTCACTTTTGGAAGGTTGATAGGGTTTCATATCGGGTTTTCTCTGAAAATTATTCGCCACTAAAGGAGATTGTAGCCACACCAAGGAGAGACGACATTTCGGAGGATAAGTGGATGACAATTCTTCAGAATTTGCAAGAAGAGGACATCGAGTGGAAAACTCATTAGTTGCTTCCAGATGAGATCCTATATAGATGTGGTAATTTTGATTAGGTTCCACTGCTTGGAATTTGGGGAGCTGTTGGATATGCCCCATTATTGGTGCTAAGGCAGTATAGGTCAAGGCAATTCATACCTGTGACCCAAGGAATAGCTGATTGTGAATTTTCATACAGGGATGATGGTTATAGAAAGAAGATTCAAGAGATGTCTAGCGCATGGAAACAAACTCGCCGAATGAAGAGGTTAGCTGTGGGTCCGATGACAACTCCTGAGTATAATGAATGGTGGGTTAGGAGAATCAACGACAATATACCCAAGATAAGTCAAGAAAACAGCCAATTAATAGAGGAATATTTGCGAGCCGTCCCTTCTGAGTTGGAAATCGTAGGACAAGATTTTGAAAGAAGAAATGCGGAGTTAGAAAAGAAGATAGAACAAATAGAGGAAGAGAAGATGAACTTAAGATTAGATATAGACGTTCAAAAGCTCGAAAATGAGAAACTAAGAAAAGGGAAAAATAAGGTCGAAGAGGAGTTGGATAGTTTGAAGACAGATTATAAAAAGTTACGACTGTCAATGAAAACTACCGAGTTGGGAAAAACTTCAGAACAGTGGCGAGCAAAAATTCGAGGAGAAAAGGACAAAGCCGATAGATGGGAACGAAAATTCCAAGAGATGCAGAGGCGAAATGAGAATTTAGAAAAGAGTTTGTCGGATAGCCAAAGAGAAAAAGGTGAATTAAAGGATAGGGTGACTGAGTTGGAAAGATCTCTTCGTCAGTATCAAAATCGAAATTCCGCAATAGAGTTGAGAGCAAGCTTTGGCAAGATTGAGGAAATGAAGGAAAGAATAGAAGAGCTAGAAACGGCATTGCAAAATTGTGAGATCCGGATCAAGTATTTGGAAGCAAGTGAAAGTCGTAATAATGAGCAGCCCCACTACTTTCAAAATCAAGTTAGGAGCAGAGATCATATTATGGAGGAAGCTGTGGTCCAGATTCGAGAAGTAGCTGATCACATACAAACTTTGGCAGTACAGGCTAACATGCTGAGTGTGAAGTATGAATTAGAATCAGATCGGAGGCAAGAGTTAGCTTTGTTACTTAGGAAGATTAGAATTCTGAGTAATAGGGCAAAGCTTTATTTGTAATTCACTTTATGTAAAGAAATTTGATTTCTAGTAAAGTTTTCTTAAATGGAATTGAATCAAAATTGACGCATTTTTGCATTCATTTCATGCATTGCATTTGTTTCGTATGCATTAAAAAATATTAAAAGATTCTAATTAATTTAAATCACTCCTCAGTTAATCTGGAAACCAACCAACCTACCATACACCGCTACGGTACTCGATCAAAAACTAAAGACATGGACCAAAGGATGGAAAGGCTAGAACAGTTCCAAAAGGATATGCAGGATCAGCTTCAACAACAAATGAATGAACAGCTTGAGAAAATTCAGCAAAAAATGATGGACAAAATGATGGAATCTCAAGGGAGTATGATGGCTCAATTAACTCAGTTGTTGACCAGAGAAACTGATAAAGGAAAGGGTTTTGTGCTTAATATGGAAGAATGAGACAGTGAGGGACTTCTTTATCCCCCAAGCTTTACCCCTTAACATGGGCAGACCCAAGTGAAAGTACATCCGCGCAAATCCTCTGTCACCATTTAGCCTCAGCAGTTCCAGGCCGGCACTACAACACCAATGAATTTTCAAGTTGGATCAGGCGCTAACCCTGGAGACAACCTTGTTAATCCTACTATCCCTGATTTCGATGAAGCAGCTGGAAAGGAGAAAATGAATGATGAATTGCCAAAACAACTAGAAGAAAAGTACAAATGGCTAGAGGAGAAATTTAGAGCAATGGAATTTGCTGATAGCTACTATGGGATTGATGCTAAAGAATTGAGCTTGGTTCCAGATTTGGTACTCCCATACAAGTTCAAAATGCCAGAGTTTGAGAAGTACAACTGAACTAGTAGCCCCGAAGCTCATATTACTATGTTTTGTAGGCGTATGACTGGGTATGTTAATAACGACCAGCTGCTGATACATTTTTTCTAGGATAGCCTCACGGGGGCAGCATCCAAGTGGTACAATCAATTGAGTCGTACCAAGATTAATTCATGGAGAGATTTAGCACAGGCATTCATAAAGCAGTACAGTCATGTAACTGACATGGTACCTGATAGAATCACTCTTCAAAAAATGGAAAAGAAGCCCAGTGAAGGTTTTAGGCAATATGCACAGAGGTGGAGGGAGGTCATCGTCCAAGTTCAGCCACCGCTCTTGGAGAGGGAAATGACAATGCTCTTTATAAATACATTGAAAGCCCCGTTCATCACACATATCTTAGGAAGTGCCACAAAAATCTTCTCTGACATAGTCATGAATGGTGAAATGATTGAAAACGCCATAAGGAGCGGAAAGATTGATGCTAGAGGAAATAACAGAAGACAAGCCTCAAAAGAGAAAAAATGAGGTGAACAGCGTGAATGCGTATAGTAAATCGATTACGGTGAATCAGTCAAGGAAAGTGCTTGCTAATCAACAGGATTCATCAACACAAGAATCAAGAGTAAAGCAAGGTACTGAGAAGCTCCAGTTCACTCCAATTCCAATGTCGTATAAGGAGCTATATCAAAGCTTATTCAAGGCTCATGTTGTTTCCCCTTTTCATGTGAAGCCTCCACAGCCTCCGTACCCCAAATGGTATGACGCAAGTGCACAATACGATTATCATGCAGAAATTACAGGCCACTCAATAGAGAATTGCACTACGTTTAAAAAGCTAGTTGAAAGACTAATCAACATGGGTATTGTCAAGTTTGATGACTCATCTAGTGCAGAAAATTCACTGCACAATCATGATTGATAATGGGTTGGATACAATGTATGAAGAAGTGGTGGGAAACGATCACATCAATGCCATATATGAAGACACATTTGAAAAGGGACCTTGTTAGATATCCACCCTTATAAACTTGAGAGTGTTTTAAATAATCGGATTGTAGAAGAAATCTTTGTAGCATCTAGAGCTTACTTAGAGTAATGTTCAGAACACACTTGTTGCCTTTAGCCTAGAGGCAATAAGAATTCCTTTATGAGATAGAATCATATCTGAGCGTCGTTATTCTAATAAAATATATCTTTGCATTCATTTTTGAGCTAATATTCTTTCATTCTTTCTAATAATTATTCTTTCATTCTTTTAGATTTTCTTCCACATTATTCATTTATTCATTCATAATCATATTGTATAGATAATTATTCTTAAATTTGTACATTCTTTGTATATTCTTTGGTACCTACAATAAGTCCCTGGTTATCAACGACATGAGTGATGCTGCTACAGACTCAGAATCTCCTTTTGAGCGAGACATGTGTTTAGAGGGATCTCATGACTTTGAAAATGACATAGATTGTAGCCTATTTTCAGACCTGTTAAGGATGGTAGAACAAGTCGAGAAACGGATCTTACCCTACATAGAATCATTGGGATACATGACTTCTCCTTATGTGGGGCATAAAGGTAATTTGGTCGATCTCGCCAAAAGAGTCTGACGGTCACTTATTCATCTTTGTGGTCGTCAATTACTTTACTAAATGGGTGAAAGCTACTTCATATGCCAATGTCACAAAGTCGACAATTAGTAAATTCTTGAAGAATCATATGTCAGTATGGAACATCAAAAGGATCATATCTGACACTAAATTTGAACAACAGCACAATATCAAAAGTTTGCAGTCTGTTCACGATTAATGTCATATCGCCCAAAAAAAAGGATGGCGCAAAAACAAACTCTGCCAGGGCAATGTCATTCTTTTGGGCCTATCGCGGTTTTGCCTATTGAAAACAAGATTCATTCTCTCTGAGTTTTTGGATCCAATCCCAATTGAAGAGGAATGTTCAAAGTTATCCATCATGGTCAAATGCGCCAAAAGCAAATGATGCGAGCTCACAAAAAAAGTCCGCCCTAGAGAATTCCATGAGAGGGACCTGGTGTTGAAGAAGATCCTTCCCATACAAAAAGAACTTCATCCCAAGCTGGGAAGGACCTTATGCGGAAGACCTTATCTGGAAAAGCGTCGATTTTGATCAGAAGGGATAACCAGGACATGCTTAATCCCATGAGTTCAGATTCAATCAAAAAAATACTTCAAAAAAAAGAGAAAAAAAAAGGAGAGGCCAACGTGAAAATCCGCAAAGGACGCCTTGAGACGAAAGGGGATTTGAGTTGAAAACCCGAAAAGGGCGGCTCAAATTTTGACCAAAATGGGATATGAGGTGATCAGAGCAGCTCAAATTGAGGCATATGGTGATCTCGCTATACCTGAATCAACAGGAAAGGGTAGGCGACATCTTAGGGCATCGACGAAGTACTGCAGATCTCCTAAACACATGTCAAACTCAGAATGATCTTTAGAAATTTTGTACAGAGAAGTTCAAGCTGCGATATCTGGGGCATCTAGTCTTCATATTATTTATATTTGAATTTTTTGTTCTTGTAATACTTCATTCTTTCCCAAGATATGTGTTCCCAATCAATTTCTTTATTATCTTTCTTTTTGGTAATTTATTCCTTTCAAGTTATGCTCAGATTCAACTTTATTCTTATCCATTGTTATTACTTTTTGCAAGCATGTTGCATTGAAATAATGATTAATGGACTAATAAAACTTTCACAAGGGAAGTTTTGCATATTACTCCAGAAGTTTCTAAATAATACAGGAACCTGAAACAGGACTATTGTTTAGAACACACTAGGTTTAAAAGGTTGGAAATCTAGGAGGGAAAAGTCTAAATTGAGACTATCCCTTCAGATTTTGTTGTCAAAGTATTGATTAAACAAAATGACAAGATGTCGTGTCGATGATAAGGCTTCAATGAACAAGCAAACAATGATCACCAAACAATAGGAAGAGGTTTCCTCGGAGAAGAAAATTCTTCATTTATGCATGAGCATTTGATATGACACCCTAGGAATGGTGTAAAAGACCAAAGAACTTCGTATTCTGTATCATTGAATCGTGATAAGAGAGGATTGTGAAAAAGTTAAATTCTTCTACCCTTGGGTCACAGCGGGAGAAAGATGATACAAATTTTGTGTCCTAGTGGATTGAACTTTGAAGTTCACAGTGGGGGGCAATTTGATCAAGTATTTCTTTGGAGATGCCAGTCGAGCAAAAAGGCGTTGTAGCACGTCAGTATTAAAGCCTTAATAAACTTCGAGCAATGACAACCTAAGCGGGATCATTCTCGAAAAAAAATTCTGCATTCATGCAAACACCATTCACTCATACCTAATTAGAAGCATTTGATTCATTTTGATCATACCATCCTAATCATTAGGCATAATTAGGTTCATTATACAGGTCATGTTCCCCAGAGAACAGATCAGTGAAGATAGCAGATCTTGCCTTCCTGTACTGATAGCGAAGCAGATCAAAGATACCAGCCTTGTCTCACTGAGTAGCAGTGGAGTAGGTTGAAAATAGCAGATATTGCCTTCCTGTGCTGGCAGTGAAGTAGATCCAAGACATTAGTCTTATCGCCTTGACGTAGCAATGGAAAAGATTGAAGCCACAATGGCGAATCTTTTTTCCCTGGCGTTATAGCGGAGCAGATTGAAGCCACGACGGCGAATCTTATCTCCCTGGCGTTAAGACTTGGCTTAGCTGAAGTGGAGTGGATTGAAGCTGTGGGCAGCGAATCCTATCTCTTTGGCATTACAGTGGAGCAGATTTAAACTACGACGGCGAATCTTCCTCCCCTGGCATTGTAGTGAAACAGATTGAAGCTACGATGGCGAATCTCGTTTCCCTAACATTGCAATTAAAAAGATTGAAGCCGCAACGGCAAATCTTACTTCATTGGCGATGTAATGGAACAGATTGAAGCTACGATGGCGAATCTTGTTTCCCCAACATTGCAATTAAAAAGATTGAAGCCGCAACGACGAATCTTACTTCCTTGGCGGTGTAGTGGAACAGATTGAAGCTACGACAGCGAATCTTGTTTTCCCAACATTGCAATTAAAAAGGTTGAAGCCACAATGGCGAATCTCATTTCCCTGGCGTTGTAGCGGAGCAGATTGAAGCCACGACGGTGAATCTTATCTCCCTAGCGTTAAGGCTTGGATTAGCTGAAGTGGAGCGGATTGAAGCTGTGGGCAGCGAATCCTATCTCTTTGGCATTACAGTGGAGCAGATTGAAACCACGACGGTGAATCTTATTCCCCTGGCGGTGTAGTGGAACAGATTGAAGCTACGACGACGAATCTTGTTTCGCCGACATTCCAGTTAGACAGATTGAAGATATCAGGTCTTATCTCCCTGAGGTTGTAGTGGAGCGACTAAGTAAGCAAGTCTTATCCTCTTGAAGTTGCAGTGAGGCAGACTGAAGGTGGCAAATCTTATCTCCCTGAAGTTGCAGTGAAGCATATTAAAGCCAATAATCCTATCTCCCTGAAGTTGCAGTGGAGCGGATTAAATCCACAGATCTTAGCTCTCTGGAGTTGCTGTAGAGTAGATTGCATCTAATCTTGTCCCCCTGAGATTGCAGTGGGGCAAACTCAAGAAAGCAAGTCTTATCCCCTTGAAATTGCAGCAGGGCAGACTAGATAAACAAATCCTGGCTCCCTAAAGTTGTAGTGGAGTGGATTAGAGTGATGGATCTTATCTCTCTGAAATTACAGTAGAGTAGATCGCATCCAATTCATTTTTAAGTTGCAGTAGATCAAGTTGAAGCTATAAGTCTCCCTGAAGTTGCAGTGGAGCAGATTAAAGATAGCAAATTTTGTTCTCTTGAGAAACTACAATGTACGAATCCTATATCCATGGCATTGCAGTGGAGTAGATTGAAGCACTGGTTCCTATACCTCTGAAGATGAAGTAAGAAGGAATGAGACTACTTAAAGAAGAAGAGTACCAAAGTCCAGCACGACCGGGTAAAATTGGGCATTTTTAAAGTTTTTGCTCTATTCCCGTTACACGATAACGAGCAAAGAGGGGCAGCTGTAATACCTAAATTTTACCCGGCGTACATGAAGAAAATAAAGCAGTCCAAATTACAAGTGGGCCCATATGGCCCAAACTGAAATAAACCAAAATACGGTGGCCAAACTACATGCGGCCCAAAACAGATTCAAAAACCCCTAGGGTTTCAGGGATGAACTCGCGCCGCAACCAAGCCCCGACCTTCACCTACACAGTAAGAAACAAACAGCAAAAAAAGGAAAAAAATCAAAGATATGCAGATCAAATAAGATCAAATCGATCAAATAAGCCATTGAATATACTGTAAAGAAAGAAAAAGGAGGGGAATACAAAGAAAATATAGAAAAAAATATTCATAGGAAAGAGATATAAAAAAAATTTTGAATACAAAAGGCGATTTTCCATTTTATTTACTCAGTGTTCATCATTCTTAGTTTCATTTTGTTATTTTTCTCTTTTTTTCCCTTTTATTTTTTATTTATTTTTTGTTTGAAGTATAAAGAAAGTTGGAAGAGACTTACCTGGTCGCCGGAGTCGTCGAGCCGGTGTCTTCTCCATCGAAATCGGGGCATGAGCACTAGGCTTGATCGGTGGCGCAAAGAGTGGGTTTAAAAAAAAACCCTAGCAGAGCCACTGCTCTCCTTTTAGAAAAAAACAGAATGGTTTTCTAATGTTTTTCTTTCTGTTTTGTTTATTTTTAAAGAAAGACAAAACGACGCCGTTTAAGGGGGTCAGATCCGCGCGTCGACCCGACCCGCAAGCAGGGTCCGCGCGTTCTGGCCTAAAAGGGAAATTTACGCAATTAGACCCTCTCTTTTGCGACGTCTTCAATCAAACCCATTTTGTTTTTTTTTTAAATTTAGCTGCATATTTCATTTTTGTTTCAATTGGGTCCATCGTTGCGCAGCGTTTTGGAGGGCAGGATTAATTTCCCTTTTAGTCCTCCTTTGTTGTTCGCGCATTCAAGTTTGTCCCTTTTTTATTTATTTTCAAATCTACCCCTTTTTTTCGTTTTTAAGTTCAATTTAGTCCTTTTTTTCAGCTATTTTATTTATTTAATTATTTTTATTATTATAATTATGTTATACCATTATTTTATTTTATTTTTATTTTTATTATTATCTTTATATTCATACGCATGCATCATTTTTTATGTAATATATATATATATATTGTTTTATATATAGTATATGTATACTTGTATATATTTTATACATAGGTTTTTATTTTATCTTATTTCCTAACTTTTATATACATATATATCTACTTTTATATTTTAGTTTCAATTTTTTTACTTTGATAAATATGTATATCGTATGTTTTCTTATATTATTCTTCATAATTTTTTATGAAATAATGATATTATCCTTTCCAATAGTTTTATGCCACATCTCGAATTTCAGAATTTTAATTTGAATTTGATTTTTTTTCAAGATGAAAATACTAAAATTCAAGATGAAAATACTGATGTGACATAAAACTATTAAAAAAGGATACAGATGACGTGGCATCATTGTTTCATACAATCCTTTCCCCTTTCTAAGAGAGTCAAGACGAGGAAGTTTTATATAGGGTACGGATGATGTTTTATAAAAATAAAAAGGATTAATGATATTTGGGTAAATTATACCCATGATCACTTTTGTTTACCTCAGGTTACATTTTTGTCACTTATATTTGACATGTTACGTTTTAATCACTTACGTTATCATGTTGTAACATTTTAGTCATTGAGCCATTAATTGCCGTTAGCAGTGTAACGGTAAGCTGACGTGGCACGTTAAATTATCATTTCAAACAAAAATTTTAGGTTAAATTATACAATTGGTCCCCATATTTTTTTAATTTTGAGCAATTTAATTTTTTATTTTATGTTGTTTTAACTTTCTTTTGTTTTTTTTCTCCATTTTCTTCTGCTTCCCCCTCTGTTTTCCTACCTTCTCCATTTCTTTTAACATATCAGGAAGTCGATTTGGTAGTGAAGAAAGAATCATGGTATGGTTTTATGGGTTTTTATTATAAGCAATGATGGCTTTCGACTTATTACTTCTTTCTTCACTGCCAATTTGACTTCCTGATATGTTAAAAGACATGGAGAAAGTAGGAAAATAGAAGAAGAAACATAAGAGAATGGAAAATAAAGAGAAAAAAAGAGAGTAATGTTTAAAGGACATAAACAATAAATTAAATTGCCCAAATCAAAAAAATATGGGGATCGATTGTATAATTTAACCTAAAATTTTTGTTTGAAATGATGATTTAGCATGCCACGTCAGCTTACTGTTACACCATTAACGACAATTAACGGCTCAGCGATTAAAATGTTACAACACGATAACGTAAGTAACTAAAACGTAATATTTCAAACATAAGTGACTAAAATGTAAGCTAAAATAAACAAAAGTGACAATAAGTGTAGTTTACCCATGATATTTTTTACTCAAGAACATTTTTGAAAAAAATTAATTAAGTTCTTTTAAAATTTTTGTATTCAATTCAACCTTTAAACAACAAAATTAGCTAAGTAAACCTTTTGACTAATGTTGATCATTACAACCCTGATGTGATATTTCATGTCAACAACAATTGATGACATAGTAGTACAATGTCACATCAGCAAAAAATTAATTTTTTAAAATAGAAAAATTAAAATGACCATTTTTTTAATTTTTTGCTAGAATGAACTTCAGATATACTTCTCCAAGTTCATTCTTTCAAATCTTAATTTTTTAAAAATCTAAAAGTAATTTTTAAAATTTTATAAATTGGTAAAATATTATTAAAATTCATAAAATATTAAATAAATTGAAAATTAATAAAACAACCATTTAAAAGTAAAGTTTAAAATGAATCTAGACATAAGATTGTCCAAATTTATTGAAGACGATTTTTTTAAAATTATATAAAGTTTAAAACAATATTAAAATCAATTTTCTTTAAAAATTGATATGTTTATCAATGTTTTAATTATATTGGTATCTTTTAAGATGTATAAAAATATTTAAAAAAATAAAATTATTTTATTTTAATTTCATATTTAATTCATTATTTTTGACACGTCATCTTCATCCTCGCATGCTATATAGGCTACTTCGTTGACTGACGCTTGATTGACGGTTAACTCACGTTTTCCGTTAAACTTGAGCTGCTTTTTGAAAAATTCGTAACATTTAAGGCATCAATCCAAAAAAACAAATGGCTGAAACCCAAAAAATCCATTAACATTGAAGGTATTTTCGACAATTATGCCAAAACATTTCATCTTTCTCAACATTTACTAATATTTAATTTTCTCAACATTTAAAATTAGAGAAGAGAAGTAAGGGAAGGCCAACAACAAATAGTTAAGAACCAAACCCAAAGCTTTTAATTAATTTTTTTCTTTTCTTATAAAAGATAGGAAACAGTTTGCAAGTGGATTTGGGGTTGACTCTACTCTTCTCTCCCTTTTTTAGGGCTATTTTTTCAACTTCAGTTTTTTTTTTTTTTTTTATTTCTAGTCAAATATTTTTCTTATTCTTGTTGGTGCCGCCAGACAAACAGACGACACCATTAAAAAATAATTTTTTGTTACCCGATATACTTGTATTTTTTCGGGTATTTTGAAAAAAAAAATACCAATGTTGCCTAATAAAATGACGGCACAAAAAAAAAATCGTTGTTTTTAAAACCAATGATTGGCTGATGAATGGGGAAAAGAAGGGTAGTGCCACCGGTGTGTCAGGTGGCAACGGTGAAAACTGTTCAAAACAGCCCATTTTCGCAAATAATTTTTTCCTTGACCCATTTTTATAATTAATTATTATTTTTATATTATTTCTGTAAAAAAACCCTAATTGTTCCAAAAAGTATTAAGTTTTTTTTAATCACTTTAATGATTGAATTGATATCACTTGAATTTTGATACCAAACTCAATCATCTATTTAATTAATAGTACAAATACAACAAATTGTTATAATGTTAAACAAAAATAAAGGTTATTTGCAAAGGAACTTACTTCATCCAGTGAGCTCGCTTATGGGTGGACGATCCATGACATCGGATGCAGTTGTGGCATTTTTCTGCAGCAAGGTATCGATATCAGGCAATTTAGGTATCTGAGCCAAAAGGTCAATCGTTCTTCGTAATAGTCGAGCTAAATCACCCTCATCCATTGCACAATCCATCATCAATTCCCTCCATGATAACCCAGACGCCCAGGCTTCCACCATTCCTGAAAACTGGCCATCTAAACAACAAGCTATCTCTACCTCATGTTTCTCTTGAAGTTGGACAAACGAGTTCCTTTGTTCTTCTAGTAAACTAATCACATTTAGGACAGTAGACGAAGATTCGTATATGTAATTATTGTTTTTCCATGCGCGTACCTTGATCCCCTCGGACACTAAACTCGCGCACACAGCAGCGAGTTGTGCAGGCTTTAACTCTAGCAAGATTTTGTTTCGAAGTACCATTGCCAACCACAGTTCATTTTCTCCTCGAATTGCAGCTGCTGTTTCACCCAGGGGAAATATTACATGTGTATTGATGTCTAATGCCCTTGTTTCATGAATGACTTTGCTGATTTGTAGAAACTCCTTCCAACCAGAAGGTTCAATTTGCTCCATTCTATTGATCAAATGATTTGATCTAGCCTTCAACCGTTTTATCTTTTCCTCTGTAAACTTAGCCGTGTCCAAGATCTTTTTATATTCTCGGAAGCCCTCAGTACGGGCTATCTTTTTCTTCAAACGTGCAACTTTGTTCCTCTGTTCTCTGTAACGTTCCACTGATTCAATGTATGCTTGTGACATATGTAACACCTCATCATTTTCGGAAAGACTACTTAAAACTGGCACATTTAGACTCCAAGACCATGTCTCCAGAGATCCTTCAATGCACCATAGACCACCAAGCTCAGAATCAGCAAGTTTTTCCCATTGTGTTTCCTCTTTATCGAGAAGTGTCCTCATTATTTCCCGGGGCAAAGCTTCCCCCCGAGTTAAAGCAACATTGGGAAAGCCACTTCTATAAACAGTTTTAATCCACTTTTCTGTAAATAGATACCAGGAGTTATCTGAACCAAGGGCCACATAGTAAGTTGGTTCAACATCTTGATGAGTGTCAGATGTTCCAACACTGCTCAGAGCAAAAGAATCATCAACCGAAACCATGTTCTTAATTTTTGACCCATCAAGCGATTCAACCTCTGCTAGATAAACAGCAGGAACGAAGTTTTCAACTCCTTCAGAATCCTTATACTGCAAGCAAATGAAGGGTAGGTGTCCATTTTCAAAATCCTTTAGGAGAGGTTTCAGAGCAGAAAATCTCTTCAACTCCATCCTTCTTCGAAGTTCAGTCCTGACACGTTTTTCTGCCCTTAATTCCTCTTGTAAATCTGCAATCTCCTTATATGCCACCTCCGTTAGAAGTTTCTGGCTCTTTCTATCTATAGCCTCATCACTAATTTCATAAGTCAATGCTTCTATCTCTTTCTGTATTTTAGCAAGCTCCTCTTTTGCAGCAAGCATCACATTGCTGCCTAAGTAATTTCCAAAACTTTGTTCAACTAATTTCCTTGCCTCTTCCAAAGTTCTCCTTGCTTGTAATGTGTTTGTTTCATCCGATTCATTGGAGTGACGAGTAACTTTTGCACCTCCTAGAAGATTCAACACCATTCCATATGAAGCAGTGAACTGTGATATGAGGGGTTCAACTCCAGAAAATAGAAGCTTGCAGCTCTCTTCAGCACCTTCATAAGGAGTCTGCACTATCACAACATGGCCCCTTTCATCTATGCCTCTACGTCCAGCACGTCCTGCCATTTGAAGCAATTCATTAGGGCTTAATTGGATACGTCCAGTGCTTGTCCTTTTGCTAAGAGATGAAATAACAGCAGTCCTAGCAGGCATATTAATTCCAGCCGCCAGGGTTTCTGTAGCAAAAACAACCTTAACAAGTCCTCGCTGAAAGAGCTCCTCAACAAATGATTTCCATAGTGGAAGACAACCAGCATGATGTGCAGCCACCCCTCTAATTAGTCCTTTCACTGCAGTCTCCCTCACAGCATCAGGATACAGAAGCCGAAACTTCTTCAATGCAAGTTCTACCTCACTCATCTCACAGTCATCCAAAAGGCTACAATCTTCAACATACTGCACAGCTGCGTCACAGCCTCTCCTGTTAAAAATAAACCAAATTGCTGGAAGCATGTCCTTTGCTTTGAGTTGCCATAGTGTATCAACAACTTGAGGAACCTGAAAATTATTGTGTAAGCTGTAAACATATACTTTTTTTCATTTAGGATTGTTATTAATCAGGTAAAAGGACATTATTGAAAAGTATCCTTTATTTGCAAACAAATTACGCAACCTGCAAGTATAAAATCACTAAACCATACCTGTGAACGGCGAATCATGTTTTTGTCATTCTTTGAAAGAGGCTGCTCAGACATGCCAACTATACTATCAAAGCTACCGTTTCTTCCATGTCTTCGTGAATTCCTTCTTCTAGATCCATCATCCCTGTAATTCCTTCTTCTAGATCCATCATCCCTGTACGAGTTAACTCCTGAAGCAGAAAGTTGTAAATAATTGAGTGACAACTTCCTGCTCAAATTCCAAAAGAAATTGAAAACTTGTCAGAATTAGTAACAGATATATGTGATACTATGCAAAATATAATCAAACAAAAAAGCATTCAATGAAGTTATAATTTACAAGCGTGACAAATTTTAACTACATGCACATTGCTTTAAATTGATACTTGGAAAACAGAAAGCTATAACTTGCAAGAAAATATGTTGACTTGAAAAATTACAGAAAATAACCATTGAAAAGATGCAATAATGAAATTTTATCATTTTAGTTCAACAGAAAAATGCAAACAATTTCATTTTTATCAATTTTTATTTCCTAACTTACAGTTATGAAATTTTATCAGTTTTCATTTTGCAGAGAGAGAGAGATGGAATTTCTAAAATTACAGACAGAAAAAATTAATCCGAGAATAAACTGGATATGACTGCACGTCTGGGTATGGTAAAAAATAGCAACAATTAAAATAAGAATAAGTATCGATGATGTTGAGGGTTACCCATTTTACCGATCTCAAATCATTATTATAGAAACCATAGGCAATTTTAAGTAGAGTATTTTGGTAAAAATGAAATAAGGAGGCTCATCTTACACAATAAAACACTAAACATCTACATGTCAAATGTCCATAATTTCACACTAAAAACCTAAAATCCCAATGTATTTTCCATCAGGCCACGTATAAGTACTTCAGATTACTCCTTTTAAATGTGAACAATAGAGTAATCAGTATCGTGGTAAACGTGAAATGACCAGTCTCATCTTACCTATTTAAATTATATAATAACAGACACACATGTCAAGTGCCTACAGCCAAATATTCCTCCAGCATATGAATAAGAAGTTGAATAAGGTCAGCAGTTCCGATTGAAATACCTATTCATGTGTGTTCCCTTGTCATTAAGAAGCGGAAATAAAGAGGTCTTTGTTGAGAAGTGCCAAGTCAATGGAACGGGACGCCATGATGATGTTACCAGCTCTGTGTTACCATGAATCTAGAAACAAAAGGAGATTAAGGGGAAATTTTCAATAATCTCATAGGCTCATAGACTATGATTCCAAGATATAGATGTAAAGCCACAAAGCACGGCAATTATGTGCAAGTGAATGAAGATCACATAGCTAGGAGGGAACTTTCAAATCTTTGTGCACATTCAACGTGCATACCAATCTGACTTGGACTATGAACCAAGAAACCCACTGTAGAATAAATACAGTTTCCCATAGATGAGTCAAACCAAGACAACAAAGATGCAAATTTAAGAATTTACTATATAGGAACTGGCCCCAATACCATTTAGGCATTTACTAAATGAGAAATCCCAAAAGCAGAAGATTACCTGAAACCCAAGACCAAGGACATTCAAAAATATGGATGAGTTGAAAACAGCATTCTTGCTCATGGAGATAACACTTATAAAGAAATAAAGGCTGAATTTTCCTCAAGAAAAACAAATTTACCCAAAACATTTGGCACAGCACTAGGTTCAAATCCGCCTTCACCCAAAATATAAATAAATAAAACAAGTTAAACTCAATGGAGTCCACAACCAATATTACATGCTTGGTGAAATATCAAAATTACAAAACTAAGACTAGAGCATATGCACTTCTGACAAAGCTCATCTTGGCACAGGATGCCAAGCCCAGCAAATTAATACGCTGAGACATCAAATCAAGCTCCATGAGATCATGCTTGACCAGACAATATATTGCACATGATCTTTTTTTAGTAATCAAGCCATGTGAAAAAAGGTACATCAAGAAGTGTAACAAGCAGTAGAAAAAAGCAATAAATTTCATCATGGAGGAAAAGCCAAAATGCAGAAAAGTAGTAACACTTCAACTCCAATATCGAGATTAAGGCATAAACACTTCACCAGAACATCCATTTTGAGTTTGTGAACCCAAGAGGTAGAGCAGACAAACAAAAGCAAGGAAAGATACAGACAGTAGATGACAACTCTCAAACATTTGAACTAATATCAGTGCTGGAACATATGATATAATAAGACAAGGAACGCTACCTGACCAATCCAACCAGCTAGCTCATCTGGATTTGCAACTGTCGCTGACAGGCATATAAGTTGAACTTCTTTAGGGCAATAAATCACCTGAAAATATTTCAGAACTTGGTGAAAATGTATTGCCATTGACATTCTAGATATAAATGAGATTCAAAAATCAGATAAACTCACAATCTCCTCCCACACGGTACCCCGAGATATGTCACTTAAATAATGAACCTCATCAAGAACAATCACATCAACATGAAAAAGACCACTCCCAGAAGAAGCCATTCCAACACTGCATCAACAAATCCAAAACCGACATGCTTAATATTACCAATTAACAAGAACATTAAGAAGGAAACTTATGGAGGTTGCAACTTGAAATTGAAACATGAAATACCTAGATGAACGTAGAAACTGCTACCACAAGTTGCAAAGTGATATACCATACTTAATACATAAAAGTATATAATACAGTGACTAATTAATATGCACTAGATACTTGGTGCCATTCACATCAAAGCTGCACAAATGTCATGCTTATGCTTTGGAAATACCAAGTACATTTCTTCCACCACTCATACCATGAAATTCCTGAAACTGTTATCCGAAGTACCTATTATACAGCATGTTCCGCAGAATCTCTGTAGTCAAGACTAAAATCTGAGCATCCTTGTTGACAGCAGAATCTCCTGTGAGAAGGCCAACATTATTATCCCCAAATGTCTCCCTAAAACAACAAAGATCACTATATCAGCTCGAAGGGTTCATATCACCTATAATTATTTGCACTACAATGTAAGCATGACCCAATCCCACTATTCATAGTGGCAGGGCCCCTTGAAAGTTATTTGGAGCCTGGAGGCCATATGAACTCCACAATTATGGTGAGGTTTAAATTTTAAAATTTAATGCATTAATAGCATGTTTCAACCCAAAACCACTGACAAACTAACGAAACTTAAAATTATTTGAAAAAGGTAATAGAAAACGAAAACTATAATTCATTATGCATGTTGAGAGGGGAAGAAAATAGCTCTAATTACCTAAACTGTCGAAACTTCTGATTGGATAATGCCTTAAGCGGAGTTGTATAGAATAACCTCCTTCTCCTGGCTACCGTCGCCACGGCAGCAGCTTCCGCAATTAAAGTCTTTCCGCTGCTGGTGGGCGCTGAAACCACCACAGACGAACCCCTTAAAAATGCTTCTATCGACATTCTCTTCAAAATACAAGGGCAAGATCATTAGAACTTCAAATTCTTCTTCTTTTTTATCTTTAAAGAACATATTAAAAATAAGGAACCTGAAATTTATCAATGCGAAAATCGTAAATATCAGCGAGTGCATCGACGTCAATCATTTCCTCCCCCAATTCCTTAACTAGATTACAAAGCTTTTCAACTCGTTGCCAAGTGGATTCTTTCTGCCAGTTGGATGAATCCACTGAGATGTCTTTTTCGTTTTCGTTTTCGGTATAGTCTTCATCTTCGTCTTCGCTCGGTTGGAAATCATTGGAAACTTCACCGGAAACGTCTTCGTATTCGTCGTATTCATCAGCAGCTTCAAAATCATCGTCGTCTTCGTCATCTTCGAGTTCCTCGTCAGAGAGTTGGGGCTCAGCGGAGAAGGGAGAGCGAGGGGATTTGAAAGAGAGACGAAAAGAAAGCGGAGAGAGGATGGAAGTGGGGCGAGGGAAAGGTAGGGATTGAGAAATGGAGCAGAAGTGAGGGAATTGGGAGCGTTTGGCTTGTCGGAAAAGAGAAGGAAGGGTGAGGATTGAGAGAGTGTTCATGGCGGGAGTTGCTCAGCGGTATTGTAGACCGAGTTACTTACACCACTGGACAATCCATTTGGATACCAACCAATACAAAATTGAACCGGCGGCGGTTTGAATATTTATTTTGTTATATAAATTACAGAATATCTTTGCTTCGTTTCGTTATCTACTTCAGCCAGCGTTACACTAGATTTTTTTTGTATGAGGATTTTTTCGCCTCCCAACTTCACAAAAAAAAAAAAAAAGCGCTCCATTTAATATTTTATCTTTTTTAATTTTTAAAACTATATTTTTCTATCAGATCATTTCAAAATAAATGAATGAGTAAATTGCAATGATGATCATGAGCAAAGTGAAGTGTCCATAAAGTTGATAGGTGAACCAGTGAAATGCACAAAGTAATACTTGATAAACGAATAATCATAAATGGCTTTTAAAACAAACAATATTAGAAATGTTTATGTAATTATGTGTACATGAGTTATTGTGTGGTAACGATGTACAATATAGATTTTGAAAATGTGATAAGTAAGTGCAATGCTCTAGTAAACTTAGTGAAATAGTGAGGGTACAATTAGCATACTAATAAGTATGTGCACGCTTTGTGTTGAAGACAGTGTTTAGTGTGAAGACAGATATTTATGCCATATAGCATAACACTTAAGTTCATAGTGAGGACCTTAAGTGATTTGCTGTAAGGTTGGTTACACCTTTAGTGCAAATTAGTGTATAGTGTTTGGTTGAAATCCCAGTATCCAAATGAATTTTTCTAGAGTTTACTAAGGGCTAAATGTTACAATTATTGATAAGTGGAAGTAAAATTTCAATGTAAGCTAAAAAAGATAGGAATAAAATGGCATTGATGATAAGTGCAAGTAGTGATAGATTAATAGAAGAAGATTCAATAAGAGACTATTGATGCCAATAGTAATAAGTGAATTAGTGAAACAATAATTCATTAAAAGGGCTAGGTGATCAGCAAGTGAGTAAATGAACTAATAAAAAAAGTAATTGTTGGATCTAGTGCCCAAAGTGTAATATATTCGTTTTGTATACTTGTATTTTTCAAACAAATTAGTTTAATAAAAATATTTATAAATTACATTGGAACCCTTGTATATTGTCCTCAATGTTTTTGCACGCAAAGCAAAATAAAAGCAAATATTGGCTCACTAGTTATCTGTAACACCCCTCGCTTGACCTAGTTGTCGGGTCCAAGCTACAAGGTGCTATAGTCGCTGTTGGAGCAACTACAGCCAATTTATAGAAAAATATTTACATGCACGTGTAATTAAATTCTAAACATATTCATTTATGGATAAACAATCAAAACAAGTCTTAACCGAGCTTATGATAGTTTTTTGTTGACTCGAGAACACAATAGGACCAATTGCAAAGTTTCAAAATTTCAGGGCCAACGTCATGATGTCATCACTTCCACGTCGCGACATCGCCAAACAATTTGTCACATCACAACGCCAAGCCACTCGATGTCACTTATTGTCGGTCAACATTGCGATGAGAAGAGTTGCTCGTCAAGACGTGAACTCTGTTTTTGATAAAAAAAATTGAGTCATTTGGTACCTATTTCAAACTTTCCACCAAGCATACCAATTTATGCATAAAACATTTACTTTACCTGATTCAAAACATGCCAAAATCATACCAAATGAGCTTAATACTCATATTCAACTTTTCAACAAGTTATTCATTACTTAAACAATCAATTGAACTTAAACATTTTAATGTCTTTAAAGCATACCAACTCAGTCATCCAATACCAAACTTTACTTATCTTTTACCATATTGAAACACACTATTTCATTTCATTTATACACACTTTGGCATATTATGCACATCAATGTCTTATAAGCTTCAAAATATAACAATCAACTATCCAAATTAGACTACATTATTCATCAACCATCATTCAAACATGTTTGATCCCAAGTGATCCATTCAACTATGTTAATCATGTTTAACTTAACTTACATATGCATACATGTACAGTTCAACATGACAACTTTCATGATTTTAAACATGAAGTAGATAACCATCTATTTAACACATAATTCAAGCATGAAAATCAAACATACCATGTCCAACGTTTGAAATCATCATTATGTACCATATTCATCACAAGATACTAATTTATCAAGATTTTTATACATTTAAGCATATACCATGGCACCTATATACATGACACAACCCTGACTCAAAATGATAAAAAAAAATATCGATTCAGTAATAGGATAGTGTGAGCTTCCAGTTGATTCGACTTGATGCGTTCCAAAGGGTGCTGATCTACAAGGAAAAAGGGAAAGCAACGAGGTAAGCATATACGATACTTAGTAAGTTCATAGGCATTAAAAAAAAACTTACCTTATTTCAATTAAATGTGTTAAGCTACCACATTGTTGGTTAGTTTGGCTAAACATAACATATCACAAAATCAACAAGGTGAGTATTATACCCAAAATCAAACTAAATAATGCCGTAGGTGATCAATATGCTAGTTCATGACATAATGGGTCACAAAATCAATTTCATTCTCATTCAAACACATGGTTCATGCTTATTTCAATATATTTATATTTGAATATCAAGTTCTTTTTATCACAATTCGATTTTTCCTTTCATATAAGTTGTATCGCCTGATGAACCCTAGAAAACAAACTCGGATGCATAGGTAACTATACCACACTAGTTGCTCGCCCAAGCTAAATGTATCCGTGTCAGGTTACTAGTTTAGGCTAAACATTTATAACAAAACATCTGATAGCTTTTTCAAGCTAGAAATATGTAAAGTTACTCGTTTAGGCTAAACCTTTAAAACGACATTAGTCCAGACTAAACTTGTGTCACATGTATCTTTGAGTCCTCAACAAATGTAGGATCTTGATAATATCTGTCATCAATCCATACAAGTGTGCACAAGGCCTTATTGGCATTCCAATTTTACTAAGTTCACATGGGCATCTTTAACATATATAAACATTTCTTTACAATTTAGTCCAAATCTCACATTTCATGCCAATTTGCCACAATTGAACCCACAATCAAACATATATACACAACAAATACATAAAAATTTAAACACATTCATACCATATGAATTTACCTAATTAAAACAGCAAAAAAGTTGAATTTGCAAGGACTAATCAATATTTTTAGCTTTTCCCCGATTATCTCCAGTTTGATCCAATTCTCGATCTAAACAATTATTTTAAACAATTTATCAATACCAAAAATTTTTATATCATTCCATGATATGCATGAACCTATTTAATTCTATTTTTCGAATGCCCTTATGTTTTTTATTTTATTCTATTTAGTCCTTAAAACCGAAATAACAATACCTTTCAATTTTGAGCTTTGGTTTCAAAATCGATCTCAATCACATCATTTAAGGACCCTCTACTATCTATTATTATAGAAATTTCACATCAGTTTCGCAATTTATTCATTTTTCCTAATATAGAAAACTAACAATAAAGCATTACAATCTAATCATTTTTCACATCTAAGCTTAAAATATATCCATTTAACACCAATTTCTTCAAGAAATAATCAATGGCAGCTTTTAAAAATTTCAATAGTTTTGCAAATTGGTACATGAGCTAGCTAAATCAAACTCCCATGACCTCAAAAACATAAAAATTGCAAGAAAATGACTTAAATACTTACCAATTTTGTTGATCAAAAGTTTTTGAAGCTTTAAACCTTTTTTTTCTATGTTTCTATGGTTTGGGCGATAGAGAATAGGTAAAAGATGACAAAAATCCACTAATGTGTCCTTATATAGTTTGTTTTAACTTTAATTAACATTAATTAATTTAATATTTAATTAACTCACTTTAACTACAATTAACCATATTAGTGGATTATAACATCACCATCCACTATCCAATAATATAAAATGGTTTATTTGCTAATTAAAAACTTATAAGGATATGACTTTTACAAATTAAGCAATTAATAGTAAAATATGAAGGACTAAACTTTGATATTATGTGGTTCTGAAACCACTTTTTTCTAGCATTACTGAAAATTGAGTTGTTACATTATCTAACATTTAACTAATACTAGGTGGTATTATGTGGTCGAATCATAATACAGAAAGTCACATTGTATTAGTAGATAAACCTAAACATGTCCTTAACCTAATCGAGAATGAACAAACCAATTGAAAGACTAATATGACGTCTATCAAGTCCAATTGGGGAGATGCTTTGTTCTGAGCATCGGAGTGGATGACTCCTAGAAGATAGAGACATAGGTGTAACTAACTGGACTGACAATACATCGGACAAGACCTAAGTAGAATAGATCCTAAATCTGTTTATGGATTTATTCACTTGTGACATTCATAGTGTGACATTCCTTAATCCTAAGTGGATGATGGACTATGTATGTGTGACGTGTATACTTTGATGTAAGTAAAAGTTTGAGTTCAAATAGATAAGGAACCAAAAGTTTGGTGCATTGGGTATATGACTTCTGTAGTATGTAGAATACTTCAAAATAGTATAATTCATGACCGAAGAAATGATAAAATTATATCCTCTCAATGGGATTACATGATAAATGAAATGTAAACGTGGCCATGGGTCATTTGACTTTGTGATAAATAACTTAGTTACTATTTGATAGTAATTGACTTTTCATGAAGGAAGATGTAATGATTACCATGAGATAAAATAGAATTATATTGGGAGAACAAATTTATCCCAAAAAAGATAAAGGAATCCTATGAGGGTAATACACTTGTGGCAAGGTTATTGGACAAGCCCTGATTGAGTAACTTTCGTAAGGGTATGTTAGGGAGAGCTCAATCACGATACTATAGTGGAATGACTTCGTGATTAAATGAGTTTATAATTAATAGGCGAGAAGCTGGAACTTAATTATAAATCATCTGAGCCCTAATTATATGTACCCAATCTATCCCTCCACTAGCTCGTTGAAACCGAAAATGGATTGCATAAAGAATAAAATGAAAAAAAATGGACGGAAATGATAAGGTTAGAGAAATGTGTCACATTCGGAAATGAATGTGTTTTTTAAATAATTATATAAATGACTTGAGAGTTAATTTGAGCTTTTGAATTATTATTTAATTAAATAATGAAATTTTGAAAATAGAATTAAATTAATTAGTCATTGTGAATCTATTTAATATGGAAATTAAATATATTTTATCATAGATTCTTTTACGGTAAAGTTGTCATGACTTTAACCGTATTAGAATTGAGTTGAGAAAATTATTTAATTGAAAATGTAATTTATCTAATTAAATTAATGTATAAAAATATTTATTTTGGGAAATAGAAAAACATGTATTGGGTTGGATTAAATTATAAAGTGTTGGGTTAAAAGTCTAGAAAGCATATATAATTGGACTCAATACATGAGAGGCTTAAACTAGGGAATGCCACCCCTTCTTCTAGTTAAACTAGAAAACTAGCTTTTATGTTAAATAAATATTATTTGTATTCTACTAATTCAATTAGGATTCTTTTATCTCTCACTATAAATAGATGACAGTGGTAGAGCTATTTAAAACAATTCATACAAGTTTTCAATATTTTTATTCGCTTAAAAAGAGTGAGAATTTATTTTCTAAGTATAAATTCTATTTTTTGAGAATAACAATTCTGTTGATTTCTATTGAGAGAGAAATACTTTCCTATTGAAAGTAATAAATCATTTATGGTTCTATGTTGTGTTCATGATTGTTCGAGCCCACACTTAAAGCAATTCGTGATACAATAATAGTAGAGAAGGTCATTTGGTTGAAAGTTGAGAATATCTAGGATTTGTCTCGCTCAAAGCACATCTACTTTTCGAGAAAAAAAAGTTTATTACTATAAATATCACAAACCGACTCTTTTTTTCAAAATTTAATTTTCTGCTATGACAAAAAATCGTTTTTAAACCATATTTTTCACCTTGACTGTGTAAAGTGATTGACTGAATGAAGTCACACTTAAGTCTCTCTTAATGAATAAAATCATTAAGTTAAGATAACTAAATCCTCATCAATAAGTGACATGTTCTAAGTGAAAATCTCCTAAGTGATTAAGATTAAATACTAAGTGAAAGAATTGGTAGAGGAGGAAATCTTAGTGTACTTACTATTCTCGAGAGCTTAATGCGTTAGTGGTTTAAATGCGTAGGTAATAGATTTGGTGAGAAGTTTAAGGTCCAAGCTTGGAAGTTTCACTTCACACTCTTTTTAAGGTTGCAATATATTTATATTAGTTGTTATTGTATTTGGACTTTGGCATGCACTTAAAGGCTCAATTTGAGCATGGTATTTGTAAGATTTGAGTTGAAATTCAAATAATTTTGATGTTTTTAATCAAGCTCTATTCCATGTTTTATTTTAAATGTGTTTATGGCTTGTATTTTGAGTTTAAATTGGTTTATAGTACTTTAGAACATATGTAAATGGTTTGATAATGTTTAAAGATGTTATAGAGTGTTTTTGAAGGGTTTTTGGGATGTTTAGTAAGTGATGTTGCAACTTTGGAGTTACAACGATGCGACTTCGACTTTTGAAATTGTGATCTTGTATTTCTCACATCGTGACATTGCCAACCAACAAGTGATGTTACGACCTCATATCTCTTGACGTCGTGACTTCATGCCCTGTGTAACTCCCTCGACCCGATCCAATTCGCTAGACTTGGATCTCGGGTGCTACGCTCTCTTACCTTCTTTAATTAACTTGTTCATATAAATTTTTCAAACTTGTATATCTTATTAAGTAATACTGCCCAGACAACAAATCATCTGAGGGTATGATGTATACTTGCAACCATTTGACAAAACTTTTCACCCAACGAGAACTTACAAGTAAATATATATATATATATATATGACACTATTATTGCCCTTAAACAATATCACTAACATCACTTATTTGGCCAACACATTTTATCTACATTGCTAGGCTTACGAAAAGTTTGCCTAGCCTAATCACAATATTCTTTTCATACTCAAACATTCGTTTCACTCACTCTATATGCATAATAGCCCAACACGCCTCTTCTTGGGTGTAGCCTTGGTGTCGTCCCTTCTGGCTTAGCCTCGATCGACTTACTTGTGACATAAGAACACAGAGGTATGTTCAATAGAACTTAATGAGTAAGCTCTCACTTACCTGGGTCTTATCTGAGAACTCTTTTATCTAACTCCTTATCTCTTATTCTTCAACTTAACTCTGGTGGATGCATCCCTTAGTTTCTACTCATTATACCATGGGTGTCATGCTTTGCACTGAGGTCCTATCATGCCTTTCATATCTCTTGTACCACTCTCGCATTCCTCGTCTTCTGATTCCTTAACCATTCTCATTGCAAAAGGCCTTTTAGACAGAATGTTCTAGGTTCGCCACATACTCTGGCGCACTATAGTTTCGTTGTTCTTACCATGTTACTATACTGGGTTAGCCATAACTGTAACACCCCTAACCCATATCCATCTTCGAAACAGGGTTATGAAGCATTATTGGAGTTTACAGATCAAATAAATAGATATTTCATATCATATAACATTCATGTTAGAAACCAAATGAAATCAAACATATTATCCCTTATACTAGACCTCGGGGCCCAAAATATGCGTTAAAAACAAGTCGGGACTAGATCGGGTACTTAAAGAATTTTTCAGAAAACATTGAAAATTTTCAAAGTTGCAGGGGACACACAGTCGTATGACTCACACGGTCAGGAGACACGCTCATGCCTCAGGCCGTGTGGGCATTCGAAATAGGGACACATGGTTGTGTCCTAGCCCGTGTCCGTGCCCGTGTAACTCCCTTGACTTGGGCCACACGACCAAGTCACATGCCCGTCTGCTAGGCCGTGTTGAGCATACTAACTTGTGCAATTTTAAAGATACAGGGGACACACGGTCGTGTCACTTGGCCATGTGTCACACACGGCTGAGACACACTCCCGTGTCTCTGCGCGTATGGACGAAAATAGGCCATTTTCCAAGCCACATTTCTCACCCAATTTGGTATCAACCCAAACACAATAATTTGCACATCAACAAGCCATAACAAGGCATTCAAAACAAGCCAAAATCAAGTCTTGAACATGAAATATCACCACATACAATCAATATACCCTTAAGCACCTCAAATGACAACTTAAAGACATGTCAACCATATTAAGCACACATCAAATATGATAAGGCCACATATATAGACATAAAAATATACCAAACACAAGCCAAATAAGTGATTAATCTCAACAAAACAATTATATGCCAACATTGGCCAAATTAACCTATACATGCCATTATAACCAGAATTGATTTACTAAAAGTACCCAAAAGAGCCGATGGATAGTGTGAAATAGCTCCGACCAGCTTCCAACCTGAACGAGCTTCCGAAGTACTATAAGACATGAAAAATAACATAGAGTAAGAATTTAAGCTTAGTAAGTTCGTATAATACAAAATTTAACTTACCATATATCCATAAAATAGGTAAGTAAACATAGCATATCTCAACCAATTTGGCCAAATGTAACACCCCTTACCCTAGACCATTGCTGGAGTCGAGCATGAGGCGTTATCTAACTTAACTTACCAATTCGGAGCATAAAAAAATTGCTTTTAAAATTAATTTTACTGTTCTAAAACAAAACTGTCCACCTGCGCGACTGTCACTAATTTAATTATAACTCGAGTTACAAAACTTGGAATTTAAATCCGTAAATTTTACCTGAAACTAGACTCATATTACTACTTACCATAAAATTTTAAGAATTTTTGACTTGGTAAATTAGTACAGTTTATTCATTAAAATTTCCCCTATTTCACAGCTTGACAGTTCTGACATCTTGGCACTAAAAATCAATTATCTCATTATAAAGAATTCATATAATGTTATCGTTTGTATATTTTGAAAATAGACTCACTAAGGAATCTAGAAATATAAATTATGACCCATAATTATTTTTGTACAATTTATTATTATTTTCTAAAGTCAGAATAGGGACTTCAAAACCATTCGACCTGTCTCACTAAAATTCAAATATCTCAAAATATAAAATTCCTTTTCCTACACCATTTCTTTTATGTAAAATAGACTTGATAAGATTTAATTCTATATCTCATTAACTCTCTAATTCCATTTCTACTATTTTTGGTATTTTTCAAATTCACGTCACTACTGCTGTCCAAAACTGCTTCTTTGTATTAGTTACCATTTAAACATACATAACACCAAAACATATTCTTTACTAACCATTTCAGTAGCTAATCTTAACCATATCATTTGAACATACTCAAAATGATTAAGACTCTATACATGCCATAACTTTAAACATTTTGAAAACACATAATACCGAGATGGCTGTGATAGTGTGATACGAGCTCCGACGATCCCCAATTCGAGCAAGCTCAAAACACTATTAAACAAAGGAAATGAAGAAAGGTGTAAGCTACTAATAGCTTAGTAAGTTACATGTAAACTATAAATACTCATTTAACAATTAACATTTCTCTCATATAACTAATCAAACATTTCTTAGCAATTTCAATCACTTACACATACATAATCTTACCAATTCACTTGCACATGCATTTATACACTTAACCTTAATCACATATGCTCATTCTTTCAATTGTACCTGCACATACACTTCATTTTATATTCACTTTAACCCATTATTAATCCCGTTGAACACTCGGAATATACACGGATACATAGAGAATTAGCACATAAGTGCCACACTGATATGTAGCCGAAGCTACCACTGATATGTAACCGCAACTACCACTAAAATGTAGCCGAAGCTACCACGATATGTAGCCGTAGCTACCACTGAATTGTAGCCGAAGCTACCACTGATCAATAACACTGGAAATGTCCACGGGCCTGTTCATACAAGCTGTCAAGTGCCTGCAACACATGCTAGATCACCCAGCACCCGAGACTCACTGTAACACTAGTCTCTAGTGACATGTCACTTGTATCCACTTCTATTCCTAAGTTCAACCGGGAATTTAAACTTAACACTTTATTTTAAACACTTTATCACTTGAATAATTTATGAACAATTTTCCTTCCACATTCAATATTAATTCACATATCAAATATAATTCACAATTTATAAAAATATATTGCTATTATTTACACGTAACTTACCTCGGATGCAAAACGACTATTTTCGTAAATTAGTCGATAACCTTCTCTTTTCCCCGATCACTTCCACTATTTCTTCTTTCTTGATCTATATTAACACAATTTAATATATTTTATCAACATTCCATTCAAATACAACTCATACACAATATTTTGGTAAATTTACATTTTTTCCCATAACTTTTCAAAATGACACTTTTGTCTCAAAGCTCGTAAAAATAAAATTCACTAAATTTTTAAATTGCATACCTCACTAAATCATATTTCATGCTCATAACACCCTCAATTTCACAAAATCACAACTTTATGCACACTTTACTATCTTTCACAATTTAGTCTTTTTCAACATTTTTATCGAAATTTATCTAGTAAAACTCGTAATTAACATTTCAAACATTCATTATCTAACATCACTCATCAAATTACAACTATATCATGAATGGGTCAATTTTTAAACTTTTAATTCCATTTAAAATAAATGGTAGAAACATGAAATTCAAGCTTCAATAAGCATGAAAATACGAAAATAATTAAAAACGGGGCAAGAAATTACTTACAATTGAGCTTAGAAAAATCAAGAACCCTAGCTATGGTAACATGGAATTTTTGGCAGCAAGCTCCAATTTTGAAGAAGATGAACACTTATTTTCATCTTATTTTGTCTTTTATTCAATTTTGACAAAAATGCCATTGACCCATTTACTTAGATATTTTTTTAGAATTACTCTTATGTGTCCATAACACTAATTTATGGTCTATTTTCCACATAAACACTTCCAATTTCATATAATAATTCAATTAAGTCATTTAATCACTAATTAGACACACTTTGCATTTTTTTTCTCAATTTAGTCCTAAAAATTCAATTAGGCACTAAATCATTAAAATTTCCTATCCATTTTTTCACACAATATTTCAATCAATCGGTAATTAATAAAAATTTATAAATTAAACTATTTCACTTCGGATTTGTGGTTACAAAACTACTGTTCTGATTAGGCCCTATTTCGGGCTATCACACCAAAAGCCTAAACACATGATCACCAACATATTAGCCATGAAAATCTCAAATAAGATCTAACACACATGTTTGAATTCATCAAATAATCACATTTCATGCTTTTCATATAAATACCAATAATAGTTCATAGCGAACTCATATAATCTCGTAGCTGAACTGTACCCGTTGAACCATTTAGAACATTATTGGATACACGGGTAGTACACACGAGGTGTACTGAACTGTAATCCGTCAATTCATATACATGTATGCTCATACGAGTTGTAAACAGTAAGCTCTTTCGAGCTAAATAGCGGGAAGCTCATAAGAGCTGTGATGTGTCCGCAACACATGCAGGACCCCAACCAAATCGGTAACCCTAATGACATGTCATTTGTATCTTATGAATTCCTATGATTCAAATGGGACTCGGTAATTGTCGGATATACAACCGGTATTTATTCATGGAAATTATACAATTCACAAACAATAATTCAATTTAACACATATGAATGTACAATTTAATTACACGAACTTACCTCGACAATGTACGTAGATACGAAGGCGACTAATCTGATATTTTTCCTTTGCCTCGATCTAACTCCATACTATGTCTAACCAGATTTATACGAATGAATTTAACTCAATTCAATATAATTCATATTCAATTTAGTCTAACACACATTTTTGGCAAAATTACTATTTTGCGTCTATACTTTTAATTCATTGCACCTTAGTCCCTAGGCTCGAAAAATAACTTTCATGTAATTTAATCCTTACTCAAGCCTAGTCAATTTTTATACATATTAATAGCAGCGCACATAATTCAAAATTTCACAATTTTACCATAAATTTATCATCTTTTCAATTTAATCCCTAATTGATAATTTCATCAAAATTCTCTTTACAAAAGTTGTTTATCTAACAATAACCTTTCATTTTCTATCATAAAACTTCAAAATTCAAGCATACTCATCAATGACAAAACCTTAATACTTTAACAGTTTTGTAAATCAATCCCCGAGCTAGCTAGATTAAGCTATTATGATCTCGAAAACATAGAAATCATCAAAACGAGACAAAAATACATACCTAATTGAATAAAATAAGCTTGCTAATATCTCAAGCTTCTATGGCTAGGTTTTCTCTTTTTTTTTGGTGGTAAATGATGATAATAGGTTATTTTATTTTATTTATTATATCTTTAATTGATAATTTCCAAAATTACCCTTAATAATTTATTCAATTTCCAATGATGACTATTCATACTTATCCACTAACAAATCTAAACGGCCTATTTACTATATAAGGACCTCCAATTTCATATTCTATAGCTATTTAATACCAATAGCTATTACAACTCAACTTTTGCACTTAATGCAATTTAGTCCTTTTCATCAAATAAGGTATGTAAATAGTAAAATTTCTTGAAAAAAATTTTATACGGTATTTCTATCATATTGTAGACCATATAATAATAAATTTTTTTGACTTTGAATTTGTGGTCCCGAAACCACTATTCTGATTTCACTGAAAACAGGCTGTTACAATACAATTCTTACAGAGCTTTTCTTTCAAAGTTTGCCATACTTATCGTTCCTTTAGAAGACTTCATATGTCAATTTTATCAGAGCTGGCCATGGGTTCTTTTCTTTTTGTTTAAAGTCTGACACAAATGCGTTTTTTCAAATGGCTGCAGCAAAGGTCATTCTTTAAATGGCGCCACAAAGGCATTCCTTTTCAAAGTTAACCACATAAGCTTCCTTATCCAGATATAGCCACAAAGGAGTCCTTTAAAAGG
Organism: Gossypium raimondii; assembly: GCF_025698545.1. Classification (NCBI taxonomy): domain Eukaryota; kingdom Viridiplantae; phylum Streptophyta; class Magnoliopsida; order Malvales; family Malvaceae; genus Gossypium; species Gossypium raimondii. The sequence goes on along the minus strand of NC_068569.1, from coordinate 42,033,572 downwards.
TTCTCCATGAAGGCTTACCCTTTCGGAGTTCTGCCACAAACGTTGTCCTTAAACAGGTTCACCACAAAGGTTTGCCTTTCCAAAATTTTGCCACAAAGGCTATCCTTTTATAGGTTCGCCACAAAGGTTTTCCTTTTTAGAGTTTTACCACAAACGTTGTCCTTTAACATGTTCGCCACAAAGGTTTCCCTTTCCAAAGTTTTGCTACAAAGGTTGTCCTTTAACAGGTTCGCTACAAAGGCTTGCCTTTCCAGAGTTTTGCCACAGGTTCGCCACAAAGGCTTGCCTTTCTAAATTTTTGCCACAAAGGCTGTCTTTTTATAGGTTGGCCACAAAGGCTTGCCTTTCTAGAGTTTTTCTACAAAGGTTGTCCTTTTTCTGGTGTTTTAAACTATAGGAATTTGCCTAAACTCACACTTAGTAAGGTTTTGCCCTAATCATTCTTGGACATGCAGAGAACTACGTTATGTAATAACCTTAATTTAGTCCTTTCCATATGATGCCATAACCCACCAGTTACGGTCTTACACGATATGGTTTCCTTTAGTGCCATGGCCATGGACTTGTCTTTTCAGAGATGCGTGTTTTTAGTCTCGACGGACCCCTTTGACGACTCCAGAGACAGACACAAACTCATCATGCATTGACTCACTCATGACAGACATTTTTATGCTTCTAAGACACACATGCACTTCCTATCAAACTTGTTCTTACTTTCAAACATAAGCACACCATAGTCATTTAGATTCATAAGTCTTACATTTCTTATCAGATTCGTCACATCACACTTTACTAGTTTCAATCTCATGCTTTGGCCACTTAGCGTAGAAGTTTCTAGATAAGTATAATACACATGCAAGATTCAATCTAGGGACTCACTTGGTTTTTACCATTTTTCCAGCTCAAAACTCCATATTCAGACTTCTTTTGGAAGATTGACAACAACCACAATTATAGAGGATAGAAACTCGTCAAAATTCACTCATATACCTCTTTTTTCATCATTTCTAACACTTACATCCCCCACTATGGTTGTATGTCCTTAACTTTATCCAGTTGGTCAGGCTTACTCTTTTTCCACAACATAGCATGGAAGACCATGGATCTTACCTTGACATGGAGTACTCATAGGTGGGGATCCAGATTAGCACCTTCATTTTTTTTGTAAAGGAAGGAAACACTTTTGATTGCTTTAAATCTAAACTAGGGAAATACTTTATGAATAAGGTGGAAGAAAAACTCTTCTTTTTCAATTTCTAACTATCTAAATATATAACCTTTACCCTTATAAGAACTTGACACCCATCAAAATCCTATTCTATTTTCCATATGGGCTAACAGAACCATGCTACAGTTTTCCTCCGACTTGTTCGCCTAACCAAGACTTCACCCAAGGGCGTACCACTTAGACTTCGACCTCTTGGTTTAATCCATCACCTTACTTACTCAAAACCTATTCCATTATTCTAACTTTTAAACAACACTTGAGCACTAGGGCTTTGCTGGGTAGGATGTTACACCTTGTTTCAATCCTACACTATTTTAAGTCGTTTTGACCTTCTAAGCCTCATTTTGGGTTTTGAACACCTTTGATCAACTCTTAATAAATTCTAAATGATTTTAAATTATTTTAAAGCCTTTAATTTACTAAAACTTAATTTAGTGATTTTATTAAAAAGATTAAACTTTTAACTCTTGAACAAATTCTAAGATTCTTACTCGTACATGTCTCAGTAGCATCTCTCATTTGTACCGGTCATCAGGTTGGGTGAGGGGTGTTACGTTTAATAGTATTAGAGATATAGTTTAGTCGAGTCTAGGACAAAACTAAGCATGTGAGTTGAGCTTAAGTGTACATGGTAATTAAAAGACCCTCTAAAACTGAGAATAAGTTTAAAATTTTCTAAAATCGAGTCCTTTGTGTTATTTATAACAATAAATTTTAATTGAAATATAAATTGCTTTGTATGAGGCAAACTATAGTCGATCCGGACTTTCTACTGAACGACCTTCTTCGCTATTCTTGAACCATGAATTGTATTGAGCATGGGCTCAAACATCACAAACCAATTCATAGAATGACAAATTTTATTTACTTGTAGATAAGTCAATTCTGTCTATAACCAGAAACTATACGTCTTTCCTAGAAAATATAATTCTTTTTTTTTTGAAATATATTGCCACTACGTTCTGCCAGAATAACGACGTATGAGAAGTGGAGTGAATTGCTTAACATATGGTTCCTATTTATAGAAAACAATACAAGAGTTCTGTTTGAATAAGGTTTGATTAAATAATAATATTTTAATAAAAATACAACTTCTACTCTAAGTAGAAGTGTTAAGGGTGGCAACATCATTGTATAATACCCTAGGCTTGCCTCCCTTTTGCATATTACAAGGCCATGTTAAGTCTTTCTTATATTGGGTCGAACTATATGTGCTTCTTAGACTTTTATCCAACACTTATGATTTATACAACCCAATATTTATTTTTAATTACCCAAAAAAATTTTTAGTTAATCAATAAATTTAATTAAATAAATTAATTTATCAATTAATTAATTTTCTCAACCCACTTCTAATTTTACCGTAATAGAATCTATGAGGAAATATATTTAATTTCCTTCTTCAACAAATCCATAATGACTTAATTAATTTAATTCCACATTTGAACTTTAATTATTTAATTAATTAAATAATAATTGAAAAACCTAAATTAATTTTCAAGTCATCTTTTGTACTTAATGAAAAATTCATTCATTGTAGATATTGATACATGTGATCTATTTCTCTTAGTTCATCATTTTCATTCACTTTATATTATTGATTTTACATGCAATTTGTTTCTTGTTATCTTAAACTAGCAGAGAGGCCTATTGGACATATATAATTAGGGCTCAAATAATTTGTAATTAAGTTCTGACTTTACAGTTAAAAAAAAGGGTTTGAAAAACGCATCAGAAAATAAGTTTAAGAGAAAAAATTGAGTTTTAATTTTTTTCCAAAACTAGAACTTGGTTGTGATATTTAAAGTAATAAACAATTAACCAAAATTGTACTTTTTCAATTCGTTAAGGATGAACGCTTCGACCGAGCAGTTCTCTCCGCTATCCTCAAGCTCACATCTGTCAAGTGTGGGCTTGTTTTAAATTAGAAATGTAATAGGCCAATTTAGCCCTGGCTCATAAAAAAATAATAAACCCAAAATAATAAAACAAAGTCCAAAATTATATCATTTGGCCCGATCGGGATGGCCCATTACTTGAAAAGGTTGCAGGTCTATCTACAAGCTTGATGCATATGGAAACATAATCTTCAAGGATATGCAATCTTAGATATGATATGTAATCTTAGATATGATATGCAATCTTAGAAGATATGATTTTGTAATCTTAGAGATTTAATTTATAGATACCTTTTAATCTTAGCCGTTGATGTAATTAATCTGTACCGTTGGATTTGGGGAGGCTCAACTATAAATAGATGCCTCTCCCTTCATTGTAAAGGACTGGAGTTGGGGAGTAATAATAATTCTTAAGAGTATTTACTCAAATTTCTCTCTCTTTTGCGTTCTTATTTTCTGTGGCTTGTTCTTATTTTGTTGATTTGTGTATAGTTTTTTTTATTGATTTGTATATTGTTTCTAATGAATATTTTTATATTTATATATATACGCACATGTCTATGTTTTTTTATTTGTTTAAATACAAACTTATACTTTTAACACATATGTTATAATATATATATGTATATTTATATATTTTCTTTATTTTCATAAATGCATTCTATATATTTTGTTATAAATTCTATAGTCCAAAATTTTATATGTAAACCCATGTGTATGTCTTTTATTCTTTATAATTTCAATATATATATTATGTACCTTTTATTCTTTATAGTTTTGTTTATTTCCTTCATTTGTTTATTGATTTATGCTTTCATTTACATTTTAAAAGAATGTCTTTTTTTTTATTTTGCTCATTTATTTGATACTTTACATGTCATTGTTTATTTTTTTCCTTATTTATGTTTATATTATTTCTATATCATTATTGTATTTATTATTGTTATTTGTTAAAGTGGCATTTATACATACATCCAATGAAACATTATATTGTTTTTACTCGAATTTATAAAATAGAAACTTCGAAAATAAAGGCAATACTCGAATTTAGACTCTTCGAAAAGATTGAACCCTAACGTATTGGGTTTCAATTTTCTTCGTTGAATTTAATTATCGAGAATGTTTTTAAAACAAACAAAATAAAAAGCTTGTTGTCGGGAATTCAATATGTTGTGTCCTAATGCATTAGATGTGACGTGTTGATTTTTCGAGATAAAGATTTTTTTTCTAAGAATTAATAAAGGAAATATTCAATGTTTAGGATTTTGAGAAATTGTGCCCTAATATATTGGGCCGCGATTTCTTCTTAAATCTTAAACAATTGAATATTATTTTAAATTTTATTACATGAGTTTCTTGGACAAACTCATTTTTGAAGAAATAAAATATCGTGCCCTAACGCATTGGGTGTGACATTTCCTTCTCCAAAATGAGAGAGTCTTAATGAACAACTTAATTTAACTAAGGATCGTATTTTTCAACTCTCGACATCAGGACACTAATTAATTAATTTGGTACCAATTTTTGGGCGTTACGAGGGTGCTAATCATTCCTCGTACGTAACTTACTCCCGAACCCGTTTTTCTAAAACTTGTAGACCAAGGTCATTTTTAGGTAATCCAATCACACCTTAATAAAAGATTGGTGGCGACTCCAATTTTCATCGACAACTAATTTTTGTTTCTCAAAATAAAAGTTGGTTTCGACAGCTTGGCGACTCTACTGGGGAATTTTTAAAAAATAAGAGAATTGAGCCACAAAGTTGATTAATTTTTGTCTTATGGTCGATAAATTTTTTTTTTAAATTTCATGAGATCCTTTTGCATTCATTATTTTCTTGCTTAATTGATCTTTGCATTATACATTACATGAGTTGAAGGATTTTACCCTTTTAAGTGGGAGTGAGAAACTATTCCTTCGTGAGGTTTTCACCTCCGTATAGGATAGTGGATTCGGAATACATCGGTACCTATGCCTTCGTGAGATTATCATCTCCGTATAGTCAGAGGGAAAATGTGTTCCCCTGAACCGAACTTGATCTATATGAGCCTATAATGGGTGAAGTCACCCGAATAGGTTTTCTATTTATTCTTGCTTTAGCTTTGTACTAACCTATTTTCTTTTTGGTTGCAATTGCATTGCATTTTCATCATAAAAAAGAGGTGTTGATTCACGTTCAGTTGCTAAATAGAGAGCTTGTCATAAGAAAATGAGTTTCTTGATAAAGTGGATGATAATATGGTTGTCCGAATATGGTCCAAGAAAACGTGATAAGAGAAGGAAGATAGTTTAATTGAGGACTACACGACTATGGCTCCGTTGCCCAAGGATTCAAGGTAACAAAGATTATTCAAGAGCCGCTAAACTTTCTTAAAGAGAAGCCAACGAGCATCACGAGAATGAGTGAGCAATGAGTTGCAGCCCGGATCAAGCAAATAGGAGATGGAAGAGACGTCCCTTTTGAAGAGTTCGTGAGATTTATCTTAACGCTTGAATGAAGAAGAGGATTGAATGTCTTCGCCAATGAGGGCAAGGCCATATAAATATCCATTTTATGTAAAGAGATTTGTTTTCTAGAAAAGTTTTCTAAATGTAATTGAATCAGAATCAATGTCTCTTTAGGCATTCATTTCATGCATCTGCATTACATGACATCATATGCATTGAAAGAGTCTAATTGTTTAAATTTTTTTCAGTAAATTTGGAAACCAACCAACCCACCAAACACCGCTACAGTACTCGATCAAAAACTAAGGACATGGACCAAAGGATGGAAAGGCTAGAACAGTTCCAAAAGGAGATGCAGGATCAGCTTCAACAACAAATGAATGAACAGCTTGAGAAAATTCAGCAAAAAATTATGGACAAAATGATGGAATCTCAAGGGAGTATAATGGCTCGATTAACTCAGTTGTTGATTGGAGGAAGTGATAAAGGAAAGGGCTCTGTGCTCAATGTTGAAGAAGGAGACAGTGAGGGACCTGTTTATCCCTCAGGCTTTACCCCTCAGCATGTTGAGGTATATCCGCGCAAATCTTCTGGCACCATCAAGCCTCGTAGATTTGGACCGGTTGTAACACCAATGAATTTTCAAGCTGGATCAGGCTATAACCCCGAAGACAACCTTGTTAATCCTGCTATCCCTGACTTCAACGAAACAGCTGAAAAAGAGAAAATGAAGGATGAATTGCCAAAATGGCTCGAAGAAAAATATAAATGGCTGGAAGAAAAGTTTAAGGCGATGGAGATCACTGAAAACTATCGTGGGATCGACGCTAAAGAATTGAGTTTAGTTCCGGATTTAGTACTCCCTTACAAATTCAAAATGCCTGAGTTTGAGAAGTACAATGGAAATTGTAGCCCTGAAGCTCATATTACTATGTTTTGTAGGTGGATGACTGGGTATGTTAATAACGACCAACTACTGATACATTGTTTCCAAGATAGCCTCACAAGGGCAGCATCCAAGTGGTACAATCAATTGAGCCTTACCAAGATTAATTCATGGAGAGATTTAGCACAGGCATTCGTAAAGTAGTACAATCATGTAATTGACATGGTACCTGATAGAATCACTCTACAAAACATGAAAAAGAAGCCCTGTGAAGGTTTTAGGCAATACGCATAGAGGTAGAGGGACGTTGCCATCCAAGTTCAGCCATCTCTTCTAGAAAGAGAGATGACCATGCTTTTCGTTAACACATTGAAGGTCCCATTTATCACACATATGTTAGGAAGTGCCACAAAAGCTTTTCTGACATAGTTATGAATGGGGAAATGATAGAAAATGCTATCAGAAGTGGAAAGATTGATGCTGGAAGAAATAACAGAAGGTAAGCCTCAAAAGAAAATAAGGTGAACAGCATATCGATTACGGTGAATCAACCAAGAAAAGTGGCTGCTAATCAGCAGGGTTTATCAAGACAAGAATCAGGTGTAAAGCAAGGTACTGAGAAGCTCCAGTTCACGTCAATTCCAATGTCGTATAAGGAGCTGTATCAAAGCTTATTCAAGGCGTATGTTGTTTCCCCTTTTCATGTGAAGCCTCCACAGCCTTCGTACCCCAATTGGTATGACGCAAATGCACAATGCGATTATCATGCGGGAATTATGGGGCACTCAATTGAGAATTGCACTACATTTAAAAGCTAGTTGAAAGACTAATCAACATGGGTGTTCTCAAGTTTGGTGACTCATCTAGTGTAGAAAATCCACTACCCAATCATGATTGATAATGGATTGAATGCAATGTATGAAGAAGTGGTGGGAAACGATCACATCAATGCCATATATGAAGACACACTTGAAAAGGAACCTTGTTAGACATCCACCCTTATAAACTTGAGAGTGTTCTAAATAATCAGATTGTAGAAGAAATCTCTGTAGCATCTAGAGCTTACTTAGAGTAATGTTCAGAACACATTTGTTGCCTTTAGCCTAGAGGCAATAAGAATTCCTTTATGAAATAGGATCATGTCTGAACACCGTTATTCTAATAAAATACATCTTTGCATTCATTTTTGAGCCAATATTCTTTCGTTCTTCTCGAATAATTATTCTTTCATTCTTTTGGATTTTCTTCCATATCATTCCTTTATTCATTCATAATCATAATTGAACAAATAGTTATTCATAAATTTATACATTCTTTTGTATATTCTTTGATATTTATTATGGGTCCCTAGATATCAATAATATGAGTGACGCTGCTACAGGCTCAGAATTTCCTTTTGAGCGAGGCATGTGTTTAGAGGGATTTCATGACTTTGAAAATGACATAGATTGTAGCTTATCTCCTGACTTGTTGAGGATGGAAGAGCAAGAAGAGAAACAAATTTACCTCCTGAGGAGACAGTGGAGATTGTGACCTTGAGGGAACATGCATGACCGAAGAAACAAAGCAAGGCGTTGCTGAGTTACTTCAAGAATTCAAAGATATCTTCACATGGTCATACCAGAATATGCCTGGATTAAGCACTGTCATTGCAATCTGAACAACAACACGATATTAGAAATTTACAGTATGTTTAAGATTAACATCATGAACGATGCATTTAGAATTCTTTGCCGGGGCAATGCCTTCTTGTTTGGCTCATCATGGTTTTGCCCGCCGAAGTCAAGTTGCCATTTCTCTGTTGTTGGATTTCATCCTAATTGATGAGGAAGATCTAAAGTTTTTACGTCATAGTTAAATTTCGCCCTAAAAGGCTCTATGAAAGAAATTTGATCACAAAGAAGATCTTACGCATACAAGATGAAGGTGAAAGATTTTACCTAGAAAAGCATTGATTCTGATCAAAAGGGAGAATAAGGACTTGCCTAATCCTATGAGTTCAGATTCAAAAAAATGATGAAAAAATGATGATGGAAAAAAGGAAAAGAAAAAGAAAAGAAAAAAGAAAAAGAAAAAGAAAGAAGAAGAGGAAAAGGAGAGGCCAAGGCAAAAACCTGCAAAGGGCACCTTGAGACCAAAGGGGATTTGAGTTGAAAACCCGAAAAGGGTGGCTCAAATTTTGGATCAAAATGGGGCACAAGATGATCAAAGTTACTCAAAAGTAGATCAAAATGGGGTATGCGGTGATCTTGCTATGCCTGAGACGGCAGGAAAGGGTATGCGATATCTTGGGGCATCGATAGAGTAATGTAGATCTCCTAAGCACATGTCAAACTCAGAATGGTCTTTAGGAAGTTTGTACAGAAAAGTTCAAGCTGCGATATTTGGGGCACCTAGTTTTTATACTATTTATATTTGCTTATTCTTGGAATACTTCATTCTTTTTCAAGATAAAAGTCAATTTCTCTTTTATTCTCAATATTCTTGATAATTTATTCATTGCAAGCTATGCTTTCAAATCAATTCTATCCATCGCTTTATTCTTTTTGCAAGCATGTTGCATTAGAATAATGATTAATGGACTAATAAAACTTTCAAAAGGGAAGTTTTGCATATTACTCTAGAAGTTTCTAAATAATACAGGAACTTGAAATAGGACTATTGTTTAGAGCGCACAAAGTTTAAAGGTTGGAAATCTGAGAAGGAAGAGTCTAAATTAAGATTTTCTCTTTGGATTTTGTTGTTAAAAACATTGATTGAACAAAATGACAAGATGGGGTGTTGGAGACAAAGTTTCATTGAACAAATAAGCGATGATCACCTTGTGATAGGAAGAAGTTCCTTTTGAAAAGAAAATTCTTCATTTGTGCATGAGCCTTTGGTACGATACCCTGGGAATGGTGTAAGGGATCAGAGAGATTTAGATCTTGTATCCTTGAATTGTGATAGGAGAGGATTGAGGAAAAGTCATATATTTCTACCCTTGGGTTACAGTGGGAGAATGATGGTACAAATTTTGCGTCCCAGTGGATTGAACTTTGAGGTTTACAGTGGGGGAAATCTGACTAAGTGTTTCTTTGAAAACGCCAGCTAAGTAGGAGGGCATTGTAGCACGTCAGTGATAAAGCCTTAATAAAATTCGAGCAATGATAACCTAAGTGATAACGAAGGATCATTCTCACAAAAAATAGCATTTTACACTCATGCAAACACCATTCATACATGTCTAGTTAGGAGCATTTGATGCATTTTGATCATGCCATCCTCATCTTAGGCATAATTAGGTTCATTATACAGGTCATGTTCCTCGGAGAACAGATCAGTGAAATCACAAAGCTTTATCTCCCTGGTCAGCAGTGGAATATGTTGAAAATTGTAAGTCCTATCTCCCTGGTCAGCAGTGGAATAGGTTGAAGATTGTAAGTCCTATTTCCCTGGTCAGCAGTGGAATAGGTTGAAGATTGTGAATCCTATCTCCCTGAGAAACAGTGGAGTAGGTTGAAAATAGCAGATCTTGCCTTCCTGTACTGGCAGTGAAGCAGATCGAATAGATCAGTCTTATCACCTTGACGTTGCAATGGAAAAGATTGAAGCCACAACGACGAATCTTATTTCCCTGGCGTTGTAGCAGAGCAGATTGAAGCCACGACGGATATCCTTGGCGTTAAGGCTTGGATTAGCTGAAGTGGAGCGGATTGAAGCTATGGGCAGCGAATCCTATCTCTTTGGCATTACTGTGGAGCAGATTGAAACACGACGGTGAATCTTACTCCCCTGATGGTGTGGTGGAACAAATTAAAGCTACGACGGTGAATCTTGTTTCCCTAACATTTCAATTTAAAAGACTAAAGATGGCGAATCTTATCTCCCTGAAGTTGTAGTGGAGAAGATTAAAGCCAATAATCCTATCTCCCTAAAGTCACAGTGGAGCGGATGAAAATCACAGATCTTATCTCTCTGAAGTTGCAGAGAGCAGATTGCATCTAGTCTTATCTCCCTGAAGTTGCAGTGGAGCAGACTAAGTAAGCAAGCCTTATCCTCCTGAAGTTGTAGTGAGGCAGACTGAAGATGGCGAATCGTATCTCCCTGAAGTTACAGTGGAGCAGATTAATGCCAATAATCCTATCTCCCTGAAGTTGCAGTGGAGTGGATTAAAATCACAGATCTTATCTATCTGAAGTTGCAGAGAGCAGATCACATCGGGTCTTATCTCCCTGAAGTTCCAGTGGAGCAGACCTAAGAAAGCGAGTCTTATCTCCCTGAATTTGCAGTGGAGCAGACTCAAGAAATCAAGTCTTATCCCCTTGAAATTGCAGTGGGGCAGACTAAATAAATAAATTCCATCTCTCTAAAGTTGTAGTGGAGTGGATTAGATTCTCTCTAAAATTACAGTAGAGCAGATCGCATCAAATTCATCTTTAAAGTTGCAGCAGATCAAGTTAAAGCTATAAGTCTTATCTCCCTGGAGTTGCAGTGGAGCAGATTAAAGATGGTAAATTATATCATTGGCCCGATCGGGATGGCCCATTGCTTGAAAAGGTTGAAGGTCTATCTACAAGCTTGATGCATATGGAAACATAATCTTCAAGGATATGCAATCTTAGATATGATATGCAATCTTAGATATGATATGTAATCTTAGATATGATATGCAATCTTAGAAGATATGATTTTGTAATCTTAGAGATTTAATTTATAGATACCTTTTAATCTTAGCCGTTGATGTAATTAATCTATACCGTTGGATTTGGGGAGGCTCAACTATAAATAGATGCCTCTCCCTTCATTGTAAAGGACTGGAGTTGGGGAGTAATAATAATTCTTAAGAGTATTTACTCAAATTTCTCTCTTTCTTGCGTTCTTATTTTCTGTGGCTTGTTCTTATTTTGTTGATTTGTGTATAATTTTTTATTGATTTGTATATTATTTCTAATGAATATTTTATATTTATATATATACGCACATGTCTATGTTTTTATTTGCTTAAATACAAACTTATACTTTTAACACATATGTTATAACATATATATGTATATTTATATATTTTCTTTATTTTCATAAATGCATTATATATATTTTGTTATAAATTCTATAGTCCAAAATTTTATATGTAAACCCATGTGTATATCTTTTATTCTTTATAATTTCAATATATATATTATGTACCTTTTATTCTTTATATTTTTTTGTTTATTTTCTTCATTTGTTTATTGATTTATGCTTTCATTTACATTTTAAAAGAATGTCTTTTTTATTTTGCTCATTTATTTGATACTTTACATGTCATTGTTTATTTTTTTCCTTATTTATGTTTATATTATTTCTATATCATTCTTTGTATTTATTATTGTTATTTGTTAAAGCGAATTTATACATACATCCAATGAAACATTATATTATTTTTACTCGAATTTATAAAATAGAAAACTTCGAAAATAAAGGCAATACTCGAATTTAGACTCTTTGAAAAGATTGAGCCCTAACGTATTGGGTTTCAATTTTCTTCGTTGAATTTAATTATCGAGAATATTTTTAAAACAAAAAAAATAACAAGCTTGTTGTCGGGAATTCAATATGTTGTGTCCTAATGCATTGGATGTGACGTGTTGATTTCTCGAGATAAAGATTTTTTTTCTAAAAATTAATAAAGGAAATATTCAACGTTTAGGATTTTGAGAAATTGTGCCCTAATGTATTGGGTCGCGATTTCTTCTTAAATCTTAAACAATTGAATATTCTTTTAAATTTTATTACATGAGTTTCTTGGACAAAATCATTTTTGAAGAAATAAAATATCGTGCCCTAACGCATTGGGTGTGACATTTCCTTCTCCAAAATGAGAGAGTCTTAATGAACAACTTAATTTAACTAAGGATCGTATTTTTCAACTCTCGACATCAGGACACTAATTAATCAATTTGGTACCAATTTTTGGGCGTTACGAGGGTGCTAATCCTTCCTCGTACGTAACTGACTCCCGAACCTATTTTTCTAAAACTCGTAGACCAAGGTACTTTTAGGTTATCCAATCACACCTTAATAAAAGATTAGTGGCGACTCCAATTTTCATCGACAACTAATTTTTGTTTCTCAAAATAAATGTTGGTTTCAACAAGAAAATTTTCCACAAGATTACTAGTGTGATAATTTCGCTAATGTGAGCTCACTACGCGTTAAGTTTATGATTCACGATTTTAATTTCCCGATCATTTCTAAACAAGAAATCTCTTGTAATATGATAAAAATATGAAAGAAAATAAAACAAATGATAACTTGGGGATATAACTTTTGAACTTGAAATAAACCCAGAAACAAAACTATGTTATATGCATTTCTTATAGCATTGCTTGATATTGTAAATTTGGAGGTTGAGCTCCTTCATTGGCAACATTTCTTTCGGGAATCCGAGACATGATTACAAAAAGATTAGTAAACAAAAGAGTAATTTAAATAGTAAAATGTGTACCTCACTGATTTCACTCGAAACTAAAAGTCACTCCTCTCGTGTTTGCACACAATTTTGGCTTTTACCACTCGATTGATCTCACACACTCGTGCCTTTTTCCACTCGAATCTTTTAAATTCTTTAAGAACCTGAAATGATAAGAACTTACAAAACGTATTCTTGAAGCATTTTTGGGGTGGGACTCAAACAAAGCAAAACGGTAGGTTGAAAAAAGATTTGGCAGAAATAGGTTCAAAAGGCTTAAAAGGATGTTTAGGAGGTATTTTGGTTAAATGGGCAAAACGAAAAGTTTTGCTATTGTAAACTTTTATAGAAAGGTTAAAATGGGCTAAAAAACATGAATCAATTGAAATTTTTGTTGAAGGGTTCCTAGACTTTTTTTCGAATCTCAAATTGTCAATTTTTTCTTCTTTTTAATGATTTTTCTTTTTTTTTTAAAAATTTTGGGAGAGAGAAAAACGTATGATACCTGTGAAAAAAACTAGCTTTGATACCAAATGATGTGAGTCTCGCTACGTGTGAATTTTACTAGTCACGATTTTAATTTCTCGATTGTTTCTAAACAGGTAATCTCTCGTAATGTGATAAAAATACGAAAGAAAATAAAACAAATGATAGCTTGGGGGTATAACTTTCGAACTTGAAATAAACCCAGAAACGAACCTATGTTATATGGCAACGAGACCCGATTTCTATAAATTTGTTTAAGAAACATTGACTTGTTATCTATAAAGAGATAGGAACTAAAGGAATAAAGGTGATCGCCACCCTCCGTAAAGAGATAAAAAGGGGAGTGATAAGATCGGTTTAAATTGAATGCCACAATACGAGTCTTGATAAGTTCGAGTTGAGTTCTTAAAGAACAAAGAGATAACACTCAAAATGTATATATTGATAAAATATTCTAACCTTATAAAATTTCATGACCGAACTATATATAGAACACTAAGTAGATGATTTGCCATATTCAACTTTTAATGATGTACATGATTGTTCTTTAACATTTAAAGATGATATTAAGTTGCATTATGGGTTCTCTTCAACTGAACAGCCACATGGTTCTTCATCTACCTATACATGCATGCTTATAGATTAAGAATATCTCCAATGGGCACATTCTTCTCGCATGTTGGGCGGTGGCACTTAATGTGCATTGGTTTGACTGAAAGTCACCTTCTAGAATCCTCTAAAGAGCCTTGTTTAGCTCCCATTTGGATGGTGGCACTTAATGAAGCAATGGTTGGCCAAATGGTCACTTATCATGCCAAAAACGAACAACCCTTTTGTGTGTGAAAAATTATTGATTCTTTTAAAAAAAAACGAATTGTCCACTTGCATCCTTAAAGGTGGCTGGCCATTAGTGTTCCTGGGACACAATAAACACACATTAAGACATCATAAACACAATAATTAAAATGTAATAAATAGGACATATGAAAGACACAATAAACTAGACATGTTTAAGACACTTTTAAGCATATTAATCATGTAATAAAAAAGACAAATAATATGAAAAATATTAAATACACTCTAATTAAATGCTGTGGAATTAAATAGACTAAATGGACAGTTTCCTTAAAAGCCCACATGCAAAACACTGCATGGGCTTAGGGCTTTATCAGAGGCCCAATATTGATTATACTTATCATGTTCAACCCACTTTTGCTAGATCAATGCCTTTTTGAACTCCTTAATTCTAGCCCATGTCATAGGCCCAAATGACAGCTTAGGTTTCGGCCCAATTATCGAACCCAAATCACATCATTCACAATTTCTCTAAATTTCTGGGTCAAGTTGTAAATAAAAAAATATCTCTAGAAATCTTCAAAAATAATTTCTTTAGAGAATTTTCTCTTTAAAATTTTCTCTTGAATTCAAGTGTGTGAAAAATAATGACCCAAGAGTTTTTTTTATATAGGGAGAGTTTAGAGAGTTCAACTTGATTAAACTTAATCACTTTAATATTAAATTAATATAATACTTATCCAGATAAATATTAGATTAAATTTAATATCAAAGTAATAGAATATCTATATACAAGATAATTATTAAATTAAATTTAATATTAAGATAATCGCTTTAATATTAAATTAATAAAATACTATCAAGATAAGTATTAAATTAAATTTAATACTAAATTTATTAAATTAATTTATTTTTGAAATAGTTAATCTGAAATCAAATTATCCGATAGAGTCCCCATAGGAGTGTGATTCCTCCACTACTCAACCGTTGAAGGACCACCCATCGACCACCGGAATGCCGCCGTCACCGCTGCCGGCATCGTCGTGTCTGAGAGTGTCATCACAAGTGCGACACTATTACGACACCCTGATTCGATTTGGTTCGAGCCAGTAATGACCCGATCGGTTCGGTCCTGCCAAGGGTTGGACTGTCTACCCAGTTTCACATACCAGACCCAGTTCGACCAGTTTTTGGGTCTTAATCTTGATTTTGCATTAACGGACCCAATTTTCGATCTTAGGTCCAATTTTTAAGTTCAATTACCTATTTGGCCAATTGTTTGATTTGAAAATTAATTTCCAAAAATATCATATTAATTTTAATTAATTTGATTAATTTAATTTTACTTAATCAAAATTAGTTTTCCCAAAAATCACTAAGATTTTCCAAGTTAATTTTTCAAGAAAATTCTTTAATCAAATGCTCTAGTTGAACAATTCTCACGACCACCTAATTTAATTCCACATGGAATAAATCAACTCAATTAAATTATTTCCAAAGTCGTAGAAGTTTCTTCTGATTCAAATGCAGTTCGATCGAGTTTTTGTTGAGCTAGCACAGGGACCATTCGGACATATATAATTAGGCTCTAGTAATTACAATTATGTTAAGAAGCATCGTTCTGATAATTCACAATTTACTTAATTATGGAGTCAGTCCACAAGAAGTACCATGATTTAAAACTCTTTATTGTATACTTTTTACGAAAGCAATTCATCTAACTACTTTGTCTAATGACCTTGTCATGTGTGTGTTACCCTCATATGATATCCTTGGTTCCTTTGAGTTAAATTTGTTCACCCAATACAATCTTATTTTATCTCATTGTCACCATTGTGTCTTCTTAATTATTAATATGATCACTGTTAACAAATGTCTGTGATAAATTGCTCGTTCGAGAATAGGTAACCCGTGGCCACGTTCCATATTTATCAATCCACACAATGCCAATGAGAGGATATTAGTAACTCCTTAGTCAAGCTATGAATTCCATTGTTTCTAGTAAAACCATGCCATACACAAGTCATGTACCCAACATATCGACTATGGGCTTGATCATCTTTAGAGCATAAGCCTCCACTTATATCAAAGCACATGAGTTACATCTTTAGAGCATAAGCCTCCACTTATATCAGAGCATAAAACCATGCCATATACACATGGTCAGTGACTAACTTAGGATTTAGTTAGACCACACCATGAATGTCACAAGCGAATTAATTCATAAGAGGATTCGTAATTAATTCATCTTGGGTCCAATCCAATGTATCATTCTTCCAATGAATACATCTATGTCTCTACCCGTGGAGTCAACTACTCCGATAGCCAAGACTAGTCGTCTCCCCAATTGGAATTGTAGATAGCATAGTAATCCTTCTAAGTATTTAAATCAAATGCTCATTTTGATTCTTTTATGGGATTATAGACTTGTTTAGATTATCTACTGAAGTAAGTTATCTTTCTCACAATGTAAACGTTTTTACAGTGCCACTTACCATCAGTTTGAACTTAGACAATTAATGGGTTGATATTTGCTTGTTATAATTTTGCTATACGTGCAAAACATGAAAGAGAGAAACACAAAGGCATAATAGGGCGATGTGAACTTAATTTTTTTAATTTATTCATTATTCAAATGCATAGAAAAAAATTACATGTTTACTACAATATGAACACATTTCCTAACATTTACGCTTATGAATTACAATATTATTTAGTCATGAAGTCATTCCACTAAAGTATCGTGACTAAGCTCTCCATTATTATATACCTTTACGAAAGCTACTCAATAAATGCACGTCCAAAATGACCTTGTCATAAGTGTGTTACCTGACAGGGACTTTCTAGCTCTACAACCTAAGTGTAGATTATATTCAAGTAATAAAATCTCGGGAGTCCGAGGTCGATCCATAAGGAAGTTGATTAGAACTTATAAGATTACAAGTATTATGCTAGAACAAATATTTAACACTTAAATTTGGAATGAATGTCGAAAATGAATGTAGGAGTAAGAAATACTAGAAATAAAAATAAAAATCAACTAGAGAAATTAACTAAAAATAATAAAAACAAATACTTGGAAGAAAATATGTTGAGCTTAGAGGATCAACTCTTGGTACCGTATTAAGATTAAATTTTAATACTTAATGTTATTACTGAATTAGAATCCACACAAAATAGAGGTTCCAATCAGATAATCTAGCAATGTACGTCCAATAATTAAGCATATTAATCCATGAGCAAAGGTATATCCATCGAAGGAGTGTCCAATATCATTGTCTAATAAGTCCAAGAGTTTAGCAAATGAATCCATAAGTAAAGGATGGTGCAATATGAATGTTCAACTATTTAAGATCAGTCCAAAAATATAACATATGGCATTATAATCACTTGATAACTTCAAAATCATAAAAAAAGATTTCAAATATTTAGTATATCAATTTTTATATGTCTACAACAAATCAAGGTTAAATTATCCATGTAACACCCCAAATTTTGGGCCTAGAAGAAATAGGTTTTGAATAAGGGAACAGTTAGGAGACTGCACATAAATTTTTAGTTGTACAAGGAAGTGACATAAATGAATGTCTGCTTCAGTGGTTAAGTGATTTAGGAGTGTTTGAGAGTGTTTGAGAAGCCTGGGTTCAAGTCTTGGCTTTTGCAGAATTTTTAGTTTTTCTTTTAAATGAATCTGGACATTGGCATTTAGACCTTATAAATATTAGTATTTGCTTTATGGCACAAAAGAGCTTGTGGTCTAGTGGCAAGGTGGCGTGTAGTGTAACTATGAGGTCTGAGGTTTAAGTCCTAGGTTGCGGATTGGAGTATTTATTTTGTTGCTGAAGTTGTGTAGGTAGTGGAGTTGGACTAAAACACAGCCAAGGGGAATTTGAATGAAATTTGAATGGAGTTGTTGGGGGAGTTAAGGAGAAATTGGTGGAGTGATTCAAAGAGGAATAAGGGGATAGATTTTAGGAGAAAATCAAGGGAAGTGAGGGGAGAGGGGAGTAGTGCCGAAAATGGACTTGTTACACAGGAAAATTCGGGTAGTGGGCATTCTGCTCATTTTTTATTGTATTTTTCATGCCGATTTTGTGAGGTTTTCCCTCTCCCTACTTGTAGGTGTCGATAGTTTTGGGTACCTCTCGGGTTAGTTTTCTTTTGACTGCTCTTCTACCTTTTACCTATTTTCTTTTTGGCCGAATATACTCTCCTCCCTCGTCTTTTCTTTTTATTCTTTCTTTTCGGTTCCTCTCCTCTTTGGTTGCCGAATACACCTTTCTCATTCTGTTGTTCATTTGAACCTATCCTCTCTACCGTTCCTTATTCTGTTGCACTGCTGCCGAGTTACTCTTCTGATTTTTCCCTGCTTTCATCTTTTCCTTTCTTTTTCTTGTTGCCAAATCTTCCTTTCTTTAGGGGGCCGACCGTGTGTCTCGCTTTTCGTAGTTTGTTTTTGTCTCGCATTTTGGTAAGGGTAATGGTATAGAGTTACTTATTATCTGTTGATTAAGTGCTTACCCAGTTTTGGTTTGTGCCTAGGAACTTTTCAAAGGGTTGAAGGGTTGTGATTACTTTTGGATAGGCAAACTTCCCTCTTCACTCAATCAAAAGTTGTGGTAAGTAACGATTGTGATAACTTGTGTTTATTCGACTGTTTAATTGTGTAAGTGATTAATTGGAGATGGTTGTTTAAGTGTAGGTTTCAAAGGCGTGGGAGGTTTTCTCAACGAATAAAATCCAGGTGTGTAAACACACCCCCATTTTTTGCAAATCAGCAAAAGCCAAAAGCCGAAAATGACGGCATTCAAGGCCACATGAGTGTATGAATGCTCGTGTGGTAATCTGAGCCCATGAAACATGGTGTTGGATTGTAGAGGCCTCCTTGAGCATTTTCATGGGCTTAGGCCGTAATGGGTCATGTTGGGCCAAAATGGGCCGTGTGGGCTCATTGGGCTCGTGGGCCCCACACGGATGAAAACCACGATTTGTGGCAAATACTGGACTGGGCTATGTAGATCTTATAACCATGGTAAAATCTGGGCTGAATGGGTTGCATAGGCGTGTGGGCCCACTTGGGCCGATTTACACTGTTATGACCATTTAGATTACCTGAGTTGTTCGAGGCGACTGCAGACCTTTCGTGAGGTCGATAAATGACCGAAATACCCTCGTAGGGTAAAATGACCGAAATACCCCTGTAGGGTAAAATGATTGAAACACCCCCGTAGGGTAAAATGATCGAAATACCCCTGTAGGGTAAAATGACCGAAATACCCCCATAGGGTAAAATAACTGAGATACCCCTGTAGGGTAAAATGACCGGGATACCCCCATAGGATAAAATGATCGAAATACCCCCGTAGGGTAAAATTACTGAAATATCCCCGTAGGGTAAAATGATCGAAATACCCTCATAGGGTAAAATGACTATTATACCCCTAAGAGATGAAATAACTATTATGGCCTTATGTTATGTATGACCGAATTGCTTTAGGATTTGTATGACTATGATAAAGTATGACATACTGCATACACGTATGATTTATGACATGACATACTGCATAGGGTTGGGATACTGTTATGGAGGAAGTATATACTGCATAGGGTTGGGATACTGTTATGGAGGAAGTATATAGTTCTTGGCGACTTTCTTTGCGATCATCATATGGCGACTTTGCTATGATACTATTCTTGGCGACTTCGCTCACGATACTATTATTGGCGACTTTCTTTGCGATATTGGTGTGTTGGCTGGGTGGGTCGATTTTATCCCCACATGGTGTGTTGGTGGTACGGAGTGGTGTGTTGGCTGGATTGGGATGGGTTGCATTATTGCACTATACCGATACTGTATTGGGCTAAGGCCCGCATTGTTACTGTATTAGGCTAAGGCACACATGGTTACTGTATTGGGCTAAGGCCCACATTGTTACTGTATTGGGCTAAGGCCTACACTGTACTGTTACTGAATAGGGCTCAGGCCAGATTGTCACTGCTTGTTTTACACTGATTGACTAATAGGGGATTACATAATGAGTTTCGAAAACTCACTCTTTCCTTTTAACTGTGCAGGTAATCCTCAGTCTTAGGCGATTTGGTGCTGTGAGGGACCTGGAGGTGGCCACACAACTGCAGCAGTTCTACATTTGCTTTCATTTAAATTTAAAGTTTATGTTGGGTTTTGTTTATGTAATAAGACCTTTAAGTTTGTTTAAAATTTTAATTGGGCTCTTGCTTACTTATTTTAAACTGGTAGTTTAGGAGAAGACGAATTTTTAAAATAAGTATTATTTTTCAAAGACTTGAGTTTTAAACAATAGAATTTAAAAAGCTTTCGCGATTTTAGACCAATTTATTAAAACAATATCCGATAACAAGACAAACGTTTTTGACTAGTTGATTTGTTAATTAATAATAAACGGGTCTATTTTAAACCTAAAAATAAATTTTTACCAACGAGTCCAACTTTCGCTAAACACCTTAATGTGACACCGTCAGATTCGGCCATAACTCCTAGGCCGGGTTTGGGGTGTTACAAGCCAAGCATTCATTATGTCATCTATTGTGATGCGATTTCCTGAGCTTTGTGGGTTCAAAAAATAGCTTGATTGAAGAATCATCTTGAAATGGTTCAAAAGGTGTAAACTTTAATTTGAAGCACTTAAATTCTCTAAGGAATCATAGCTATATTAAAACTACGACCCGTTTAAACTTAACATTATATTCAAATCTTGGTGTATTGAAGTCGCCATAACTCAAGATGGTAAACGGAGTGATAAGACAAATTTTGAACGCCACAAACTTTTTTGAAGAAAGTTTATAAGTTCGAATAGTTCAATAAAGAAAAAAGAGAGAAATATTCTCACAAAATATGATTTAATTTCAAGCAAAAGTTTTTTACATGAATGACTTAGAACAAAATTTATAGGCCTCAAATAACCTTTCAAGTTCCCTTAAGACCTTTCAAATTCGGTCAATTAACTAGCTTAAACCAAACCATTAAATTCAGTTTAACTCTTTGATGGTTAGCCCAAAAGGCATGTCTCTTCACTTGTCTTTGCACAGATGAAAGGGCATGTCTTTTTGTTAGTCCATGGATAGCTTAAAGGTCACCATCTTTATGAAGATTAATGCTCCTTAAGTTGATGTTTATAGTCCTTTCTTCTACCATAACTGAATGCCTTCATTATTTGTATGTCCTCCCTTTAATTGGTGCCATGAATTGGCCTTTAAGTACACCAAAATCGATCAGTATTTGAAGAGTCTTCCCTTGGTCTTTTGAAGAGTGACTTGATCAAGAATGAAGGCTTATTAAACCCTTGAAACCTATTCACATTCTTTATTCAACTTTAAACACTTAAATAAAAATGAAAATAAACACACTTTAACTTATGCATTAAAATAACAGCCAAATTAAATAACACACATATATAAACTAACTCAAACATATTTATTAGCTAAGATGCTTAAATGCATGGTTTTAAGATGCAAACTAAATCAACAAATAGGTTACTTAATTCATGACTTAATTTAAAGATACAAACTTTAACTAACGGTGGAGTTACATAATGCATGTCATTATTTATGATGAAAACTTAACTAATCATAAGAGTTACATAATGCATATCATTATTTATGATGCATACTTAACTAACATGAGAGTCACATAATGCATGTCATAATTTAAAAGATGTAGAATAATAATGCAAGAGACAAATTTAAACATGTATTCAAAAACAAAAACAAACGTAAGTAAAGAGCTTGATTAATTAAAACCCATAAAAAGGAATCATTCAATCTCTTGGATCAGAATTTGACTTGATCTTGGCCCATTCAGAAGTTGATTACTTTGGACTTGTTCGACCTTCCATTGTTGACCCAATTAAAAATCACAAAAGGATCAATCCTTATTTTGATCATCACAAGAAGATGTGGCTCTTGGAGATTCAACCCATCATCAACTTATTTCATGTTGACTAGATTTATTTCAAATTTGGTGCTAAGAATCACATCATATTGTCTATAACAAATAAAAGATTGTACTTTACAAGTATGATTATAACAAGTGATTGATAATTAATTTTAACTCAAATTTGTATGAAATTTACCTTAATATTTGCTAAGAGTTTCACCCTTCCACCTTAGCATTGAAAACTTAGAATAACATGACAAAATTAAACAGCTCAAACTTATATAAAAAAAGAGATATTAGATGTAAGAAACTTTAGATTTTACATGAATAAAGAAACAAAAAAATACTAACAAGAAAATGATCTTGACCTCAACTTCAAGATGCCTCATATTCTAAACTAAAGGCGATTTATATAGGTTTGTGAAGATGAAAATGAAAATGCAAAGGCTTGCTATTAATGAATTGCTAAGCCCACTTCTTTGTCATCTTTTGGAGTCATTTTTCACATGTTGATTGATGACTTCTTTTTTCCAAGTTAACATCTCCCAATGGGAAAATTCTAATAAATTTTATTGATGGTCTACATCTTGTACATTTACTATAGAAATTTCAGCCCCAAACTCCAAATATGTTAGGAGATATGATCCAAACATGAAAATGTGTCAAAACTGTCCATCAATTTGAAACTTGTAACTTTCTCTTTATTTTTGGATTTCTTTTTGGTGCATTTTGGAATTGGTGTTCCAATATTTGAATAGATTTTGAAATTCTATTTTCGACGATATAAGGTACACCCGAAATGGAGTCCTAGAGCTCGAGAAATGATCGAAACATTAAGAAATGTTTCAACTAGAAGTTCTGAATGTGTCCAAACTAAAAATCTTGAATCTTTGAGCGTTGAACTTTCATTCATCATCTTGGATAAAATTTTGGCTTAGTGCATTTAATCTCATGGTTCCATGTATTGAGATCTTTTTCCCAAACCTGTTTTACCTGCAAATTTCACATGAAATATTTTATTGAAACTAAATGTGTGAAAAACGCCAAAAACAAAATATTTACAATGCAAACATAAAAAATTCAAATAAACTAAAATGAATCTAAAATGCATAAAATACTCAAGAAACTAAGCAAATGTAAGAAAGATATAGACCCAAATAATCATATGATGAGGACTCATCATACCCGTACACTTACATTTTTGCTTATCCTTAAGCAGCATAAACTAAAAAAAATGCTACTATCAACAAACTATAATAACATGTGAAGAAAGTAAAAAAGTATTATGAAACAAGAAATGATGATGAACATAGAAATCATAGACGCTAGTCAAAATATAAACAAGCACATGAATATTTATATAATTAGGCAAAATTAGAAACCTTAAACCTCCGTGCTTGTGTGCAATTACTTATGTGCAATCTTATCAACACATTAAACTGTAATAGGTTTTAAGGTAGGCATAATAATAATGATATCCTAAGTCCATTAACAGTTCCCCTATCCTTCAATCTGATTCCAATATGCATAACAAGGTCGCTAGGCCTTTTAGCTTATAACTTTAGGCTAGGGCTAAAGTAGGATGAAAAGTCAATTTAGGCTTAAACCTTTAAGCATTAGTTACTTACGGATTGAGAAAAGCTTAAAGTATCATTTCCTACTTCCCCAATATGAGCACTAATAATATTTTCAACTCCATTTGTTTTTTACTTACTTGTTTTAGCTATCTCCTTGTTTCTCCATCCTTTAAATAAAACATGGATAAAAGAAGTAAACAAAAAAATAGTACTTTTTTTTACCTTTTTTTTTTAAATTTCCATGATGTATATACAAAGGATAACGAAGTCATGCTTTATTCATTCTCTCAAACTAAAATATCCACATTTAAATTACTACTTATCTCATTTAATACTTAAGCTGAGGGAATGTGTCTAGTAAGCACTAAATACTTAAGGGAAACAAAAAGGTTGGGATTTAGCAATTGAGGCTGTGTAAAAAAACGTTAAAAGGCTCAAAATTAGGCTACTAAGAAAATATATGCAAGGGTTTGTTGTCCCTTCACCCAATCCTATCGTCGCGTCCGAGCTACAAGATACTGCATTCTTTGCTGAAGCAACTACAACC
Organism: Gossypium raimondii; assembly: GCF_025698545.1. Lineage (NCBI taxonomy): Eukaryota > Viridiplantae > Streptophyta > Magnoliopsida > Malvales > Malvaceae > Gossypium > Gossypium raimondii. The sequence continues at coordinate 42,009,362 of NC_068569.1, read as the reverse complement.
AATCAAACAACATACAAGCATTTATACATATGATCAAGTGTTAATCAAGTTCAAAATAAGTTAAACAATCATTTCTAGATCTTAATCGAGCTTATGAAAGCTTAACACCATTCCAATTTCAAATTAGGACTAAACTAAAAATTTTCAAAATGTGAGAAGAAGGTACTATGATATCCAAGGCTTGGTATCGTTATCCCGAAGGCAGTAGCCAAACATCAAATTATGTCAGGTGGGTATTGTGAAATCTAGGGTTTGGTATTGTGATATCAAAGAAGTAGCTAGACTTCCCATCTCGGGGATCAAATTGCAAAGTTTTCAAAATATAACAAATGGGTATGGCGCGATACCAGAAATAGACCACTAACTCCTCTGTTTTTAGCATACACACAATTTTGGTATCTATTTCAAGTTTCCACCAAATCCTATCATTTTGTGCAGAAGTGACCCATTTCATCAACACCAAAACATTACAATTCATACCAAAACAAATACAAATAACCAAATTCAATCTCATATCAATTTATATCACCTATTCAATCAATAGACATATCATTTCAATACCTTAGCATACATATCATTCAAAGTATCCAATTAGAAAACATTACTTATACCAATCTATCTTAATTCATGCCAATTCAAGCCCCATATATTTATCAAATATGTCAACCATAATATGTCATTTCAACTAGGTATCAACCATTGCCAAATTATGCATTTCAAACTATTTATCAAAACAACATATAAATCACATATACCAAGTTTATTTCCATATGCACATCATAAATACTTATGTATATCAAAACACCTATATACATGCCACAACACTAGGGTTCAAAAGGATCAAACATCTACCGATTCAATGATACTCTATTGTGAGCTTCAAGTTGATCCGGCTTGACGCGTTCTACATAAAGATCTACAAGGGAAGGGAAAACAACGAGGTGAGCATATATGATGCTTAGTAAGTTCATAGGTATTTAAACAAGAAACTTACCTCATCTCACAGTTAAACATAACAAACTAATTAGCTTAGCAAAGTTTGCCTAACATGGCAAGTCAGAACAATAAGGTGAGCATAACATATAATCAACCATAATGTCATTTAAACATATACCAATTCATTTAATTTACAAATCAATATCTCAATATCATGCTCTTATTTAATTTTGCATCTATTCATTCAAACATCAATCTCATGTTAATTCATTTCAAATTTCCCTTTCATTAGATACTTAGCCCGATGAACTCTAGTAAACGGATTCAGTTACACATGTATCTCTTCTACAATAATTGCTCATCTAAACTGAATACATATTCGTGTCAGGTTACTAGTTCAGGCTAGAGCTTTAATGACACATTCAATCACTTGGCCAAGATAAAAATATACATGTAAGGTTACTATTCCAAGCTAAACCTTTAAAACAACATCAAGTTACCAATCCAGGCTAAACCTGTGTCACATGTATCCTCGAGTCCACAACAAATGTTGGATCTCGGTAATCATCGGTAATCAATTGGTACAACTGTATACCAAACCTTTACTAGGTTCACCTGGGCATTTTCAACACATATATACATATCTTTACAATTTAGTTCAATTATCATCTTTTGTACCAAATCGCAAACAACCCAAATTTTAGCCAAGCATACACATGTTCATAATTCAATTACATAAAAATTTAAATACAATCATACCATATGAACTTACCTGGAAAAACTAGCAATTAAGTTGGAACTTCAAGGACTATTCAACAATTTTATCTTTTCCTCCACTATTTTCGATTTGATTCCATTCCCGATCTATACAATTATTAAATTCAATTTATCAATACCAACCATTTTATAACATCCTATTATATGCATGAATCAGTCTAATTTTATTTTTTCAATACCCCTATTTTTTGCATTTTATTCAATTTAGTCTCTAAAATCGAAATCCCAACATCTTCCAATTTTAGCTTCAATTTCGAAACTGATCTCAATCACATCCTTCTATGACCGTCTATTATCTAGTATTACAAAAATTTCACTTCAATTTCAAAATTTATACACTTTAGTGCTTATGAAAGAAGTAACAATTAAATATTACAAATTAGTCCTTTTTCACATCTAAGCTTAAAATCTAACAATTTAACCTAATTTCATCAAGAAATCATCAATTTAAACTCTAAAAAACTTTAAAATTTTTTCAAATTGGTACACGGGCTAGCTAAATCAAGCTCTCATGACCTCAAAAACATAAAAATTACAAAAAAAGGACTAAATTGAACTAACCAATTAGTAGCCAAAAGCTCGAAGCCTTTGGTCGATTCTTCCTTAATACTTTGGCTATGGCTTTCAGTGGTGAAGAAGAAGGAAGGGAAATGCTTTCTTATTCTTTCCATCTTTACCTATTTTATTTTGTTATTTTATACATTTATAATATAAATAATTCAATTTTAATCTTTATGATATGTAAAATTATTCACCTACCATCCACTCATGTTTCTAAAATGGTTTATTTTCCATTTTAGAGCTTGGTTTAATTGCTATATAAGTCCTTAAGACTTTGGCCAATTAAAAATCTATAGTGATAAACTTTTAGAATTTAGTCTTTGTACCTTAATTAACTATCAATTCAACAAAATCGTTGGACCAAAATTTAATATATTTTTATAATAACTTCATAAATATTAATATTTATGGACTCAGACATCGAAAATGAGGTTCCAAAACCTCTGAAAATCGGGTTGTTACAAGGTTGGCTCGAAAGGCTCAAACAATCCAAAGAAATTGCTTATGTTTTCCCTTATGATGCATTTGGAACTAATCATCATATTCAAGGGTAAAAACTAATAGATTCTAAAATCATGATAAAAATATTACTTACAACCCATTAGAATCCATGCGTATCATCTAAGATAGGTAATGTATCGAAGAAAAGTTCAAAAGATGATATTATCAAAGAAAGTTCAAAAAGGAAATATCCAATGTCCTAACAAAACCTAATTACACAAACCATGAAACACATTCTATAATAGGTTAGTAAGTAATCTTTCGATAATAATAAATTATTCAAGCTTACATACTTTAGTACTTTGCAAGCATGTTAAAATGTTAAAAGTGCTAGATATCTTAAACGATCATGCAAAATATTTACCAACATTACACATAAAAGGAATTGGCAAAGGTGTTTTTTAGGTAAAAATAATGTAAAATGGGTGTCAAGGTTACTCCTTATCTTCCATTTTAACATAATACAATGCAATTCAATAATTTTATTCACTCATTGCTTGAATTTTACTTCAAAAAATTTAAAAGAAGAATAAGGCTAGGCATTTTAATAAGGTCCTTACTTTTTCACTTGTTTACAATAACAATCCCTTGTGATTTTTTTTTGGAAGCAAACTTAGAGAGAGAAATATAAATATAAGTTAAATCTAAAAGTTGGATAATGTCACAAAGAAAAGGTTAAATCCATTTCTTTTTTTGTCAAAATCTCTTTTCCTTTTTCTAGATTCAACAATCTGTTGAGTGATTAGATTTGGATTGTACTCAAAAGCTTGAAGCCTAACGAGTAGTTCTTCAATAGTTGCAGCGGAATCAAGACATTCCTTGCCTCTAGAAACACAAATCCACTTTCCATAACATTTTCTAAAACTGAAAGCAAATTGTTATAATAACCATTAACATTAAGTAAACCAATGGATTTTTTATGTTTGAAGAAAGTGATTAAGAGGTTATGCAAAATACTTCCTCTAATGTACCAAAACCTCCAGGTAAGGCAATGAATGCATTGACGATGTCGAACATGAGCGTTAATCATCCAGGAATACTCCAACCTGGTAATTCTTTTTTGATGATTGGTCCACATAATGCATTCTCTTTGAACACTCTCAATATTATTCCCAAAACAAAACTCCCTTTAACATACGTCGATGTAGCCACCGATCCCATTAAACCCATACTTCCTCCTCCATAGAAAAACTGAATTTCTTCATTGGCTGGTATTTTACCCAATTTTGTAGCCGTATATGTAAAAGTTTTTTCTTTTCCTCGATAAGATCTACAAAAACACAAATCTTTTCATACTTTTGAGTTGAAGTACTTGCTATATTTTTTTTCTTTCTTTTATTTTTTGAGTGACTGAATGTGAATGAGGGAGTAGTGAAATATATAAGGTTCAGTCCACACATAGAGTAAATAAGATGTCGAAAAAATAAATAAGTCAAAGGCAAATATTTCACGAGAAGAAAAATTAAAAAAAGTAACGAAAAGAAACATGCCGTAATTAATGATCAGATAAAAAAACATAAATATTGAGACAATAATTCAGAATAGAAAAATCATCACAAGTGACAGAAAATCTAAAACCAGATAGTAATATAATATCAATCTCAACAACTGTTTAAAAAAGTTTTAATTAATTTTTTGTTATTTATTTGTTTGTTTGTTTGTTTGTTTAATTTTTGCAAATAGTTGTGCACCCTTTACCCAACCCGATCACCGAGTCCAGGTACTAGGTGTCACAATTAAGCTGTATTACTTAACAACCTCCCTAACTTGATTTATTTACAACTTAAACAACACCAAATTTCAATTCAAATTTACCATACAAATTTATTCTGATTTCTTACATAACAGCATGTTTCAAAATTTAAACTTCAAATAAATTTCCTCTTATACAAGTGCTAAGGTTCTTACAAACATTCTACCTTATTGAGCATGTATATATATTTACAGTGACCTGGAACTTAATAGTTGTATAAAATTTTGCTTATTCGAACCCCTAGGCGTAGCCTCTCCGGGTGCCTTTCTATATACATAATAAAATTACAACGACATTTGCGTGGGCTCACCTGTGTCTAACTTGGTCCCTCCACTCAATCCTCGAGTCATTCACTGACCCTACATTCAAGGTAAAAATTACTTGTAAGGTCGAAAGAACTTAGTGAGATCTTGTGCAGTAGTATTCATTTCAGTCTCTTAAATTTTTGGGTAAATAAGAATTAGAGCATAGAATTAAAACTCCCTAAGTATCTTAGGAGATTCTGCAGTTTGACTGGCGTAGATGACACCCATGCGTTCTCTGAATGAATCATTTGCAGACATATCAAGCTCATTTACTATAATTGTAGTTTTTCTGACAACCCTTTTTCTGAGACTTGACCTTGTCTAGCTTCATCTTAGACTTCCATTTTACCCTCCCAGCTTGACTCATCAAAAGATAACCATATACGTAAATATGTGAATTGGCGACTATTATTGGCGGACTTGCAGGTATCTCGCCACAACGGCAGATTTTTACCCTAATCCCTTCATTCCACATCGAACTCAATATAAACTTACCATATTATCCCGACAATTAACTTCTTATGACTTAGCCTGTGCATATACCCTTTTTTTAAAGGAAAACCCATTTACTTATACCCCCATTTGTGGCCTTTAAATATGAGATTTGGTTGATAGTTAAGCACACGTTTTTCCTTGAGGACTCTTACTTGCAAGATAGTCCCATAGGAGTTTCCCACTTCAGACCATCTGAAAGATATTTTCAACAACAGGTAGTCCCTAGTGAACTATCTCTTCCTTAGGTTGTCTTTGGCAGACTTCCACATTAGACAATCTTAAGTGGACTTCCCAACCCTGGATAGTCCTAACAGACATCCTCTTTCTTTGTTAACCCCTAAAAGACATTCCACCTAATATAGTCTTTAGCAAATTTCCCTTTTTTGGTGACCCTTTTTCACCAATAATTACTTAGAATGAAAATCTAAATAACTGTCTCACTTTCCCATAGCCAATGTTGGTTTTGTTCGTCAACTTTGGTGGACTCTTAATGGTTGATAATTATTCACAACTACTTTGAAGGAAATATCCCCTTTCCCTCCACTTATACCTGCGTACAAGATACTTCCACCTATCCCTCTTACCTTTGGATTTTGGCAGGACCTTTATTAGCACGCGTTCCTGCATTCCCATGCACACCATAATCGTTATGTCAGACTTTTCGCCACATGAATCATGCAGTGATCTCCACTTATATGCCCCGACGGCTTCCTTATTCACTTTCTAGAGGACTTCAATTCGCCATAAGGCGTACCTGTTCACCATTGGATAATGCCATGGCTCGCCATGGACTTTTGACTCTGAAGAGTCAGTGAACCTCTTTTGAGGTGTTGCTTTGTAGAGCCTGTAGACCATTTTTATGGTGTTGCTCTGAAGAGCCTGTAGATAACCATTTTCATGGTGTCGCCAAGCTTTCTCAAAGCCCCTTTCAATTTGTCTATTCCTCCATTACGCCAATTTTTCCTATCTTCAACTAAAATGCTAATACTTTCCTCTGTACTCCGTATTTATAAACAGGCATATCACGCATATCATCATATTCACTAACATAGCATAAAGTACGCCACATAACAGTTTATAGATACACGACCAAGACATACATTAAGATATCATACTCGACAATCATACAATTGTACAACCATATGCAAGCATACCCTTTTCAATCAGCAACAATCGTACATGTAGACAACATACTCAACTGAGCTCAGTGCAAAACAAGCAAACAACACAGTCCAGAGCAACACTCAAACAATTGAGGACAAAAGCTCACCTGCTGCCCTTCGTCCTCGCCAACTTAGCTCTTCCAAATGCCAGAGCCTGCTTCATCCTGCCAGCTAAAAATGACAACCCACATATGAATTAAACCGAAGGTATTCAAAATTTAAACCCCAGAATCCAGTATCATGCAAAAGTTTTTCAAATATTTTAGAAATCCTTACTTCTCTTTTTCTAAATTTTATGAACATAGTGAGATGAAGAAGCTTACCAGCTCACCAAATTCTTTACTTTTTAGAATCGACCTCACGATCACTACCCCATGCAAAACTTTTCTCAACTTTCTCATCTTTAGAGAAACTAAAGAAGATGATGGAGAAGGGGAGAAAATGAAACAGAAATGAGAAGAATTTTGCCTGTAAAATAATCTTTCTCACACATATATATCCTTTTTAGTATGTCTCCATAGTTACAAATAAACCATCCATCGCTAATCATTTTTTTCTCACTAAGGAACTAGGCGATTCCAACATAATTGAACCAAAATTGAGACTCAATTATTTACCATTCAGCCACTAAAATTTCTAGATTTTTCAGTAGAGCCTATCGAACCCAGGGTTTCATTTAATTAACTCCCTATTCCTCCTAAATTTTGGACTTTAATGGTAACTGAGTGTGACAAGTTGATATAAAGGCTATGTTATATAAAAATAATGTAAAATGGAACGGACATATGATTAATGCAAATGGAGATTAAAGGTTAAGGATTATTTATAGTAGTTGTGATTGTGGCTCACATCTTTCTCTGGTTTTACGTCCAGTAACGACTTAAATACCTTTTATGAATCGATGATCAGTTCCCATTTAGTTTTCTTACAAATTGGCAAACAAAGTATTTTATCGTCAGATTCACAAGACGATTACATTCATATTAGAATTTATACCATAAATCAAGAAGTTCATTTTGCATAACTCCACTAAGATGGGTCTCAAGAGAAATTTGGATATCTCCAAAATTCCCCTTACAAAATTTATCCCTAATGAAGTTTATTTTATCTTCTTGATTTATAGATCTCATCCCAATAGAACAAAATTTACCATTACGAATCCATCTAGCACACTTGTGACAAATCACTCCAAGGCACTTTGCTCCTCGCTTTCTTGCATAACTACTCCTACTTGTATTGGGGTAAATGCAAAAAAGAAAGATATTCCTCAAATTGTACCTTTCCTTCGATGATCAATTGTATGTCTATAGGTATGTCCTTATTCATGAGCATCCTTAATCTTTCACACCTGACCTTGTAAAGCTTCACTACTATATTTCTAGGGAGACATGAAAATCGTTTGTGCAACTTTGAAACAACATTATCCATTTTGAAAACAAAGAAAGTTTGAGAAAAAGAGTAGAGTACTTTGGAAGAAAAGAAAATGAGATGAGAGAGAAAAGTAAAAGGTTATGAAATTTGAGAAGAATTAAAAATAAGAATATACGATATTAGTTTTATGGGTAGCTGATGCGACCGACTATAAAGTCATTAAGTATCTTTATCCACCATTTATAATAATAGTAACAATAAAATTTATAATAATGAAATCCTAAATAGAAAAATATATATCTACACTTAAACATTCTTGGAACAAGGATAAAAAAGACAAAGAATTTCATCTTGAGCAAATTGATTTTCTAGGAATAACTTGAGTCTTTATCCATTTACTTTGAATACATTACCATTCTTTTGATTTTCAATGTCGATTGTCCCATAAGGGTACACATGCTTTACAACAAATGGACCAATTCACTTTGATCTTAGTTTTTCAGCGAATAAGTGAAGTTGGGAGTTGTAGAGCAAAACCTTCTGTCTAACATCAAATGCCTTTATTAACACCATATTGTCATGAAAAGCTTTGGTTCTTTCTTTATTAATTTTTGAATTCTCATCAGCATCATTTATAAGTTCTTTTAGTTCATTAATTTGCAACTTTCGCAACTTAGAAGCATCATCAAGGTTGGAGTTAAACATTTTAATGACTCAATATGCCTTATGTTCAAGTTCCACAGGTAAATGACAAGATTTTCCATAAACTAATCAATAGGGAGACATGACCAATGATGCTTTGATCGCAGTTTAGTAAGCCCATCATGCATCATTAAGTCTCAGGGACCAATCTTTGTGATTTGGATTAACCATTTTTCCCAAATGTTATTAATCTCCCTATTTGTAAGTTCTACCTGTCCATTTTTCTATGGGTGATAAGGGGTTTCAACTTTGTGTGTAATAACATATTTCTTCATTAATGATTCAAAAATTTTATTGCAAAAATGTTTGCCCCCATCACTTATAATAAATTGAGGAATCCCAAATTAACTTAAAATATTTTCTTTCAAAAACCCAATCACTATTTTGAAATAATTATTTCGACATGGAATTGCCTCTATCCATTTTAAAACAAAATCTATTGCAATAAAATGTAAAAGAAACCAAACGATGATTGAAAATGTCCCATGAAGTCAATACCTCAACAGTAAAAAAATTCTCTCGCCAAAATTGGATTCAAAGGCACCATGTTTCATTTTGAAATGGGTCCATATTTTTGGAAATTTTCACATAATTTGAAAAAATTATAAGCATCCTTGAATAAAGTTGGCCAACAAAATCTGCAATGTAAATTTTTTGCTACAGTTTTCTTAGATGAAAAATGACCACCACATGCCTCAAAATGACAAAAAGTAATGACACCATGTACCTCATTTTTAGGTATGCACCTTAAAAAATTTTGATTAGTGCAATATTTGAAAAAATACGGATCATCCCAATAATTTTTTTACCTTAGAAAAAATTTCATTTGATCTTGTAAACTCCACTGAGAAGGAAATTTTCCTATGGCAATAAATTTAGCAATGTCAGCAAACATAATAGAGATATTTAAAATTTGTTCATTAGGAAAACTATCATTAATTGGGAAAGTTTCAAAAGATTCATCACAAATGAGTCTTGACAAATGGTCAACCACAACATTTTCTACTCGTTTCTTATATCGAATGGTGATGTTGAATTCTTGAAGAAGAAGAAGAAGAAGAAGAAGAAGAAGAAGAAGAATCCACCAAATCAACATGTGTTTGGCATCCTTTTTGGAGAAAAGATATTTTAAAGCTGCATGATCACCAAAGACAACAATAGATGATCCAACAAGGTAAGATCTGAATTTTTCCAATGCAAAAAACTAGTACTAGTAATTCTTTTTCAATAGTAGAATAATTCATTTGAGCATTATTTAAACTTTTACTTGTGTAAAAATTCATTTAAGTGCTATTTAAAGTTTTACTTGTGTAATAATTCACTTGAGTACACATTACTTCAAATGGTAAAGATCAATTAGGGGGTTTCAAAATAGGAGCAGAAGTGAGCATATATTTAAGTTTTCCAAAAGCCATTTCACACTCTTCAGAACATTCAAACACATTATCTTTTAATAAGAGATTACATAAAGTCTTAGATATAGCACTAAAAGTTTTGATAAATCTCCTATAAAATCTCTCATGTCCTAAAATGACCTAAATTTCTTTAAAAATTTTTATGTTGACAAGTTGGAAATTAACTCAATATTTGACTTGTCTACCTAAATATATTTTGAAGAAACAATGTGCCCTAAAATAATTTCTTTAGTAACCATGAAATGACATTTTCTCAATTCATAACAAGATTTAATTTTTCTTCACATTTGATTAAAACATTTTCTAAATTTGACAAGTAGTCATAAAATGAATCACCAAAAATAGAAAAATCATCCATGAAAAATTATAAAATACATTCAACCATATCAATGAAAATAGTAAGCATGCATATTTGAAATGTGGTTGGTGCCTTGCATTATCCAAAAGGCATCCTTTAATATGCAAAAGTGCTAGAAGGACATGTGAAAGTGGTTTTCTTTTGAACTCAAGTGCAATTGCAATTTGGTTATACCCAGAATATCCATCTAGAAAACAATCAAATTCAAGTGCTACTACTCTTTCTAAGATCTGGTCCACGAAAGGTAAAGGGAAATGATCTTTTCTAGTTACTGAATTAAGTTTCCTACAGTTAATGCACATGCATTAACGAATAACAGTCTTTTTTGGGATCAATTCATTATTTTCATTTTTTACTATAGTAACTCAAGATTTCTTAGGTAAAATTGCCCATTTTCTATAAGAAATAGGATAAATGATTCCATTATCCAATAATTCAATGGCTTAATTTCTCACCACTTCTTTCACATTAGGATTAAGCCTTCGTTGCATTTTTCTAAAGGCTTTAGCAATTTCCTTTAAATAAATTTTATGTGTGCAAATGAATGGGCTAATTTCATTTACGTCAACTATGGTCCATCCTAGTGCATTTTAAAAACTTTCAATAACTTATCTTCTTGGTGTGCATCAAGTTTTGAGGAAATTATGACTGGGAAAGTTTCAATCTCACCTAAAAATAGATATTTCAAATCACATGGTACTTGTTTCAAATCAAGCTTAGTTGGTTGATCAACTGATGGTACTGAAACATATGTAGTCACTGAAAGTTCCTCAAACTTTTTTCTTCGGTAAAAATTCTTATCTTGTCCCTGAAAAGAATTTAACACAGGATCAATTGTTTCGTCATCACCTTCAAATTTAGTTAAATAATTTTTCAAAGGATTGAATAACTTGAAATTGGTGAACTATTCATAGATAAGTTGTTCAAGAAAGCCAATTTCATGTCCATCAAAATCTTTACTAGGTTGCCTACAAACATTCTAATGTCATGTTTCCGAAAGACAAGTTTAGAACACCATTCCTGCAATTACTTAAATCATTAGAAGTTGCAAGAAATGAAAAACCTAAAATAAAAGGGATTTGTACATTAGAATCTAAGACAAGATGTGTGTCCAAAATAATAAAATCAACTGGAAAATAAAAAAAATTTAAGTTGAACCAACACATCTTCTACTACCTCTTGAGGACTTTTGATAGAATGATCAACTAATTGAAGTGTGACTGATGTTGGCTTAACTTAACTTAAACCTAACTATTGATAAACAGAGAAAGGCAAATGATTAACACTAGCACCAAGATCAAGGAAAGCACGCTCTATTATTGTGTTCCCAATGATCATGAAATTTTAGGGCATCCAGGGTCTTTATATTTAGGTGCAGTGATATGTTGAATGATTGAACTCATATATTTAGTTAAAAAGGCTTTCTTTTGTATATTATGTTTCCTCTTAAATATACACATATATTTCAAAAACTTAGCATAAGACATAACTTGTTTAATCACATCCAACAAAGGAATATTAATCTTGACTTGTTTGAAAATTTTTAAAATTTTAGCATTTTGATTCAGATTCCTTATTGGCTGCAATCTTTGAAGGAAATGACCAAAAATCTGACATTTTTCTTCGTCTAGGTTGTCAAAACTTTTAGGCTTACCATCATCCTCACCACTACTTTGCAGGGTGATAGAAGGTTATTGGGCTTTGGAAGGAATGCTCTTGCCAATAACCTTTCCACTTCGAAGAGTTGTGATAGAGTTCACATCTTATTTATGAATTTAGTTGGGACAACAAACATGACATTAAGTAGAAAGATTAGGTTGAGGTTGAGCAGGAAACTTACCTTTTCCTTGAATGCGCAATGAGTTTATCAATATAGAAAGTGTGCTCTTGATTTTATTAATATCTTGTGAAGTCTAATTGTTGACATTTGTTTGTGTTTGCATGAATTCTTGCAATGTCTCCTGTAAAATTTTGACATGCAGAGCTAGATGGGTCATGGTATTGAGAGCTTTTTAAGGCTGGGGGGAGCAAGCATGATTATTATCTTACCAGCTGCAGTTAGAATGGTTTATCTGTTGAGGGTTGTAAGTGTTTGAGTATGGAGAAAGAAAAATTTTTTTGGACGTTTCCACAACATTCGCTTTATCATGCAACATTTCTTAAAAAGTGAAATGTTTGGACATTCAACAGTAGAATGTCCCATGATTTCACAAATACCACAAATTTCTTCAGTTTTTACCGGTTTAACTTATTGTACTTTCCTAACCGCCATGGCTTCAACCTTTCTAGTTAAACTATCCATCTTAGGATTTAGATCATTGACACATCCCAAAAATCAGAGGTTAGTAGAATCGGGTTTGTGAATTGAAAGAGAGGTCACGCCTAATTATTGAGATTATCTATGCATTTCTAGGGGGAAAATGAGTTACTGGTTTGTTGGTTAAGTGTTATTGAAGTTGTCCTTGAAACCCAGGTTCAAATTTCTTCCCTTGCACCGTTTTTATTATTTTGCAAATTTTGCTTCAAACTTATAACATCCTAAATTTTTGGTTTAAAGTTGCACTATTTTATAGCAGATAAATCATCATTCCAGCCATTAAATTTTTCTTTTTGGCTATCCAAATATCCCTCCTTATGCCACCCTAGATCTGCCTTTTTTGTCACCACAAGTGTTATTGCCACCCCTTTAGAACACTATTGTTTTGGGACTGTCGTTTCTCTTCAGTTGCCACCCCTAATATTATAATTTTTGGATTTTTCCCTCTATTTGGATCTGATTTAGACTTTCCTAATTTAGTAATTAACTAAGACATTCTTCCAACAACTCAGATCTGGGAAATGGGTAGTGCAAAGTGCAAACTTTATGCGAGATCTTGTACTGTTTCGCTTTGTTAATTATTTATGCTTTGGTCTATTGCTTTAAATTCTAAATGGGGGTCTTTGGTTACTGATTTTTGGGCATTAATTATGTTTAAGTTCTTATTTAAATGTCCCAGATCAACAGTGACTACAGATCTCGTTTGCACTCACGTTTCATATAAAAAAAGTGTAAGTCTGCTTGATAATTCGATTCTAAAAATTTGTGCTTGTAACACTTCTTAGGCCGAACCCCTTTTGGATGTTTCAAGGCTGGTCATTAATCATATATTATCGTATTAAGTGCTGATTTTGGATATAGGCTCATCTAAGGCTTACGAGCAGAAGTGCAGAATTTATGGTTTAGTGCTACAATTTGCAAAATTAAGGTGCGGGTTCTAACTTACTAAACTAATAGTTAAATTAGTATTTTTATTATTTAATGTGGTAATTAAGCTTGCTATTCAGGCTTGGTTAAATTACTAAGTAAGTAATTTAAAGGTGGTCGAATCAGGGACATTTCGAGCCCTAACAAATAGTGTTAATGCAAAACTGATTGTTTCGTAATGATATGTTATAGCATGATTGGTTGATTATTAAATTTTGTTGGTTGTTTGTATAGCATGTATTATTATGGAATGAAAGTTTGAAAGTTTGAATTGTATGCTTGAGTGTGATGCCATGGAATGAATTAATTGAAAGTTGTTACACATGCATTGGAAAGTTTCTTTAGTAGCATGATAAATTGTTGTTGAAATTATTATAATATTGAAATATGATAAAGCATCATTGAAATGATTATGAAATCGAACGCATGGTAAGTATATCCATACAATTGAAATGAATGATATAATGAAAGCTTGTAAAACATGCTATTGAATTGGAATTGAAATGGAAGCATGTGAAGCATGCCACTGTATAGAATTTGAAATGTAAGCATGTACTTAATGTTCCTTGTATGTTAACATGCATATGCACTATAACAGCCCGTTTTTCAATAATATCAGAAATAGTGGTTTCGGGGCCACAAATCTGATGAGTGAGTCTGTAAATATTATTATTTAATATTTTTTTCTCTTTATGTTCATATTCTGCAGCTGAATAAACACCATTTTGAAACCATGGAGTTCGACCAAGTTCTTTTCCTTGCATGGGTGGGATTTTGAGGTCTATTTTTTATGATTTTTATGTTTTTGTTATCGTTTTAGCTTAATCTAACTAATTCAGGGGTTAATTTATGAAATTGTTAAAATTTTAGAGACTTACCATGAATGGTTAAAGTGTTTTTTTGGATTTAATTTATAGATTATTAACTTTAGTTGTTAAATAGAAGTATTTTGTTAAGTAATTTTAGTAATTTTAATGTTAAAGGATTAATATGTTAAAGGAGTAAAATTCATGGGTTTTAATGTGAATTTTTTGAATTTAGGCTGTTTAGAAATCCTATAAAAATCGGCTAACATAGATTTTAGCTAAAAAATGGTAAATTTGTAAGTTTTGAGTTTAAAGACTAAATTGCATAAAAGGTAAAATATTGGGGTAATTTAATAAAATGATGATGGAAGGACTTAATTGAAAACAATTGATTATTTAAGTGTTGAAATTGTATTAATTGAATGAAAAATATTATTTAGATCAAGAAACACTACAATTGAATTTAAATCGAGGAAAAAACTAAGGTTCTGGACTAACTGTCGACTCCATTTCAGCAACCGTTCTAATCGAGGTAAGTTCGTAGTCTTGAAATTCGAACTTTATTTATTTATTTAGTTTGATTATCCTTTAATTTGATAATCAATAATATGTATTTGAATGATTAGTATTTTAAATGTAATATTATGGAAATATGTATATTTATATGAAAATGGTTATGGAGTGGATTATAGAATTTCAAAATAGAATATTAATGTAAAGGATTTAAATTATGAATTGAAGAATTGTGAAATGATATAATTATGCTGTATTTGTCGCTTTATCTGACTAGCGTTGGGTGCAACTCATTGTTGGTACATCCAACTAGCACTAGGCACACATTTGATATCGTCGGTTTACCCGAATAGCGCTAGGCGCAACTCATTGTTGGTACATCCAACTAGTACTGGGCACACATTTGATATCGTCAGTTTATCCGACTAGCGCTAGGCACAACTCATTGCCGGTTTATTGGACTAGTGCTGAGCACACATTTGATATCGTTGGTTTATCCGACTAGCACTAGGGGCAAAACTTTTTTACGGTTTATCCGTCGGGCACCGAGTGCTAATAACAGGTTGATCCATGTTGATGATGTATAAATGATCCATTGAATAAGGTTGGAAAGGATGTATTCGAAAATGATATAAATTAAAAGGTCGGTATCTCATCCTTCAATCATTCACTATTCAGGAAACATGTTTGGGGTGAGATATGTATCACAAGTAGGAATATGAGATGAATGTTTGACTAGTATAGTTTGGTGATGAATATAAATGCATTGTTGTAATTATATGTTTCATGAGTCTTTAAATATGTTAATTAGGAATGTTTGTGGTGGGTTTAGAGAGTAAAATGGATATATGAGTATTTTCAAAGTATTCGATGTTATTTCATTAGGTAGATCGGGTAATCAAGGAATAATGGAATGAATATGAATAAATGTATGGAAGGTTACATGGTTATAATTTGTAAATTGAAAATTAATGTTGTGAAGAATTGATATATGATTTGATGATGGTGAATTAAGTGTTGAATGGAATTCGGAAGGCAAAGCTTATTACGTATGTTCAAGATTGGTTGTATTTATATGTCTTATTGATTCATTTGCTAACCTTTGAAATGTGTGTGTATAGAAATGAAAGATGTGAAATTGGCATATAAATGAATTCATGTTTGAATGGTTTAAATTTTGTATGTTCGGTAAGACTAAGTTCATGTTATACGAGCTTACTAAACTTATGCTTATGTTAGTTATTTCATTTTTTGTAGGTCATCAGAAAGCTCGACCGGTTGGGAACATCGTCGGAGCATGATAACACATTACCAATAGATTTGTTTTGGTGGTTTTTGAATGTTTTATCCTATTGTTATAAGTGGCATCTATGGGGTTGTATGTTAAATTGGTATGCTTTGGGTTGTGCCAAGCTTTGGTATGTTTTAATGTCTTTTGTTATTGGTTATGCATGGTCTTTTGAAATTAGGAAAGAAATGTTTGATTGATGTGTGTTTGGTTCATTGAAGTGATTAAATGATATATGTGTTTTGGCATGTAATAGGTGCTTATCTAGTTTGATCACATGGTGTATTTTGGCTCTTCTTGTGTCTAGTTGTATATATATAGTTTGATTTGGCTTGTATATGTTTAAACTTTTATGGATATCTAAAGTGGTAAATTTTGATGGTATAATTTGAAAAGAAATGGTATTTTGGTATTCATTATATATGTGATTGAGATATGATATTGTAATTTAGTTCATGAATGGTTTTGGAGTGTGAATTTAAGAGTCTATTGATGACATATTGGTTAGTCATAGGCTGGATGAGAATTTGGCATGTTTTTGATGTTTTGAATGTACTTTTAACCAAGTGAAATAGGTTAGATATGGTGTGTATTGGTATGTAAGTAATTCAGTTTGAAATGGCTTGTTTTAGGGGCACTTTTTGCTGCACACGGTTGTGTGTCATATTAATTTAGGTGCAGGTTTCACATGGTCTGACACATGGCTTGCGACACGGTTGTGTGACCCAAGTCAGTGAGTGTAATAGCCCATTTTTTAGTGGTGTCAGAAGCAGTGGTTTCGCAGCAACAAGTCTGACGAGTAAGGTCATATAATTAGTATTTAAATTATACAAGTCAATAGTGATTTTATAATGAATTTTGATATGAGGAATTTTAACCAATAGAATTAAAAGTTAGTATAATTGGTTCTGTTCAAAAGTCAAGTGGTTATTAAAAATGAGGTATTAGGACCTCATTTTTGTAATTTAAGGTCGTAAATATTTTTATTAAATATTTACAGAGTCGTATTATATATGAATTGAGGTTTAGTCCGGTAATTTTGAAGATTTATTGCTTAATTGCGGTAAAAGAATTAAATTTTAAAAGAGGTAAAAGTTAATTGCTTTTGATTTAAAATAGTAAAGGGACCAAAATGGTAATTAACCATGGTCAAAAATTCCAAGCGAGGGTGGATATGATTAAATCCACTAAATTTTGGGCTATTTGCTCATTTAGTCCTAATTAGTTAGGATTAAATTTAAAATTTTGTTTAGCTAGAATTTAATAAAATTGAAGGACCCATTGTGCAATTAAACTCTCATTGAATGGTCAATATACCATTAGAAGGGATAGTGGACGGTATTAGGCTTATAAATGTTGAAAATTATGAGTAATTACAAAGGGCAAATTAGTAAATTGGTTTAGTAATTTTTAAGTTGTTGAGCTCGTATTAGCTTAACTTAACTAACCCGAGGACAAATTTGTATAGCTGTCAAATATTGAGGATTATACCATTGATGAAATTGAGATGTTTATGAAGTTTTATGTTAGATTATTAGGCTTGGTTGTTAGATAGGACTATTTTGTAAAGTGATTTTTGATGATTTTAAAGTTTAAGGACTAAATTGCTAAAGTGGTAAAATAGCATGTACTTAAGGTGAAATAATTGCAAATATGGGCTGCTGGGAGGTGATAGATCATTTGGCTGAATTGAGTTTTAAGAACAAATAGTTAAATTGCATGTTTGGGACTTAAGGACTAAATTGAATAAAAGTGAAATATTAGGGGCAATTTCATAAAATATTAAAAGGGACTTAATTGCATAAAATGATTTAATTTTACTATTGGAATTAGTTAATTGAATGAAAATATTATTTTAGATCAAGAACGAGTGAAAAACTGAGGAAAAGAGAAAATTACCGAATAGTCCATGTACCTTTGCATTCTACAATTTAGTTAGGTAAGTTTGTTCGGTTTAATTTTAGTACATTTTTAAATGTAATATATGAACCTAATTGCATAATGTTAGATTATATTGATGTGTGAAATTGAAAATTAAAATAACGAATACGTCGATCACTGATTGAAATACTCTGAGCCATTACTGCAATTAGTCCTATAAGTTCATTTAATATGAACTCAATTATATTTCTAATTGTTTATGAATGTTAGAGCTTAAATGATGTAGAATTACTAATATTAAATTGATTTTTTGATAAAACAGGGATTGTAAAAAGTTACAAAAATGATAATTCCTGATATCAATGGAGACAGGTTGCATCCACACGTAAGACCATACCGAGGCTATGGCAATTATTCAAACGTAAGACCATGGTTGGATCATGGTAGTGTATATATGTAAGGCCATAGCTGGGTTATATCATTCTGATGATAAGACCATAAATGTGTTATGGCACTATAGACGTAAGACCATGGTTGGACCATGGCAGTGTTTATATAAGACCATAGTTGGGCTATGGCATTCTAATGATAAGACCATAGCTGGGTTACGGCACTATGAACTTAAGACCATGGCAGGGCCATCGAAATGCATATGTAAGACCATAGTTGGACTATGACACAATAGGAAACATGTACCGGGGTTTCAATCGTCTTTACAATATTCATCGAATGGAAACAAATGAGGATCTAAATGTGATGTGTGAAACAGTAAACGGTTTCTAATAGTATATATGTGTGTAAAAGTTGTAAATTTTGTATCATTATATGTTAAAAAGATTAAGCATTGTGATAGGAAGAAATACGAATGTTATTGAAATATGGAAAATTAATTTAAACTAATGTTTGAGCATTATTCACCTATTGGGAGCTATGATTGACATGAATGTTGATAATAACCTCATTGACAGGAAATCTGTTCATTAATCTTTTGGTTGAATGATTATTATTATGTTGATTTGGTAAGCTTTACCATTCAATCGACGAACTTACTAGGCTTTATGAAAGCTTACTCATATTATTTGTTTTATTTCTTGTAGATACGTTTTGTGGATCAGGAGATTGGATTAGCTCGAAGAATCACATTATTCGGGAATTTTCGGTAGACTTCAATTTTGGTTTGGTATATATGGCATGTAATAGGACTTCTTTTGGATATGATTCATAAGTACTTGGTTTGTGCAAAATATATCTTGTTGACACCATTTTTTGGATGAAAAACGGGGTCGACTTGGGTTTTGAAAATGAAAACGAAAACGGGAGTCGCCACCAATCCTTTTTGATAAGGTGTGATTGGATCACCTCGAAAAGTGGTTGTTTTTAATAAAAGGTTTGATTTTATTAAAACAACAAGTTTGGTCCACGAAATTTAAAAAAACGGGTTCGGGAGTCGGTTACGCACGAGGAAGGATTAGCACCCTCGATACGCCCAAAATTGGTACCTAGTTGATTACTTAATGTCTTAGTGTCGAAGATTGAAAACTTTAAAGAAATTTAAAATACGATTCTTAAAAAAAAACTCGAATGGCATGGATTTAAACTCAATAGGATATTTGGCAATTTGGTTAAACGAGAAATCGAAACCAAAGCACCTTAGGGCACGCCCTCGAATTTCCAAAGCATAAAACATTGCCTTATTTTGAAATTTTAAAAGGATATTAAGCAATTTGGTTGAGCGAGAAAAATCGACACCCAGCACCTTAGGGCATGTTTTCTCAAATTTCCAAACTCAAAACATTACCTTATTTAAAATTTTAAAAGGATATTAAGCCATTTGGTTGAGCGAGAAAAATCGACACCCAAACACCTTAGGGCATGATTTCTCGAATTTCCAAAGCATAAAACATTGCCTTATTTATAAATTTTTTGTTTTTGAAGTATGGTATTAATATGCATAATGGAATAGCAAATATGACATTAGCATAAAATAATATGTGTAAAGAACGAAATACATAAAATAAATTAAATTAAAATTTAAATCAATCATGTATATACAAGTAAATAAAAAAACTAAAACATTTTAAAGAATGAACATATAAAATAAATAAATAAATAAATGAACATTAAGTAAAACAAATAATAACAAAGAAGAAAATAGATCAAAAATTATATAAAATATATAAAAAATATTCATGCATATAAAGAAAATATTTAAAATTATAAAATATGAAAACATATATGTATATATATATAGGTTTTAACGTTATTAAAATATAAAAGCTTATATAAGTATATACGTATATGTATGTATGTACCTATAAAAGGATAAAAGAAGATACATTAATATATATATATTCGTAAGAGAAATATATATGGACATATGTGTATATATATAAATTATAAAGTATAAAATATATATATAGGTACACGGTATAAAAAAATATGTATGTATATATAACAAAACTAAAAAGTTAAAAGATATGGACAAGTAAACAATAATAAAAATTGTAGTAACAAAGATAACAATAATAATACAAATATTTAGTTTAATAATAATAAAAGTCACAACAAAATAAGGATTAAATTAACAAATAAATGAAACATAGGACAAAATCGAGAGCAAAATGAAATTACAGGGTAAAACTACAATAAAACAAACAAGAAAGACTAAAATGGAAATGCGCGCCAATGTCGGGGATCAAATGAATAATAAAACCATTATTAGGACACGTGTTCGTTGTCCGAGACGGCGGAGGCTAGGGACGAAATCGAAAAAGAAACAAAAGTTCGGGACAAAATTGAAATAAAATAAAATCGAACAAAAGGGAGCAAATAAAAAAGAAAATAAATGTGGAAGGACCGAAATCGCAAATAGACCCTCAGGTATGAAAACACGCGGACCTTCATCGGGTCGGGTCGGTCGGATAGGGTCAAAGCCAAAACGGCGCCGTTTGGTGCTCGAGAGAACGCCCAAAACGACGTCGTTTTGGAAGCCTATTTAAACTAATTTTTTTTCAAAATTTTCATTCTTCCCTTCTTCTCCAGAATAAAAAACCAAAAAATTTCTCTCAAGTCTCTATCCCTTTTCAGACCCGGTCGGAGGTCGCTATCGGTCGTTACTTGCCGTTGTTGGTCGCCGGTGCTGCCATGCCGTGCACCAGCGGTGGGGAGACCAAAAGTTTCCCCTTTTTTGTCGAATCGCCTCTCCTCGGTGAGTTTCCCTCTCTTTTTTATTATTATTTATATTATATGTATATAAATAGATGAACAAAAAGAAAAAATAAAATAAAAAAGGTTAAAATATGTAAAAACGAAAATGAAAATGGTCGGAAATCACCTTTGATATTTGTTTCTTATTTCTGTGAAAATATTACAAAAGAAAAGGAAAAGAAAACCCAAACCCCCTACCCTTACAAGATGATATTCGGCCCTTTTATAGCCGATTTTGCTTCTTTATTTTTCTTGTTTCTGTTGCTGTTTGCGTGTGCTTCTTTGCTTGTTTGTAGGCCTTGATAGAGCAGGTGGCAGAGTAGGTGGGGCGGAGCAGTGGTGGCGGCCAAGCATGCAGGAGGCGTGTGGTGAAAAGGCGTCTGGCGCCTAGGTTAGGGGCTAGGGTTTTTTCTAAAAATGTTTTAGATGTTGGGCTAATTGGGCTTTTAATTTTTTTGGGCTGTTTTGATTTGGATCTGTTGCAAATGACTAGTAATTTTGGACTGTTTTATTTATTTGTTGGTTTAATTTTGTCTGGGCCCAGGTCAAAAATTGGGCCTTATAGCTGCCCCTCTTTGCTCATTGTCGTGTAACGAGAATAGAGCAAAGACATAAAAAGGGACCAATTTTTGCCTGGTGTCGCTGAATCTTGACTTCTTTGAGTGCTTCTCTTTTCCAAGTAGAATCCTTCTAGTCCACTGCGTCTTGTCGCTTCAATCCGCTCCACTGCACTTCAAGGAGATCTGATTTGTATCTTCAATCTTCTTCGCAGCAATTTCAGGGGGACAAGATTCGTGGTTTTAGTCTGTTCCATGTTTCTTTTGTCTGTTCCACTGCAACTTCAGGGAGATAAGATTGGATGCGATCTGCTCTGCTGCAACTTCAGAGAAATAAGATCTGTGGTTTTAATCCGCTCCACTGTAACTTCAGGGAGATAGGATTTATTTTTTTCGTCTGCTCCACTGCAACTTTAGATAGATAAGATCTGTGGTTTTAATCCGCTCCACTGTAACTTCAGGGAGATAGGATTGATTTCTTTCGTCTACTCCACTGCAACTTTAGGGAGATAAGGCTGGATGCGATCTGCTCTACTGTAACTTCAGAGAGATAAGATCTGTGGTTTTAATCCGCTCTACTGCAACTTCAGAGAGATAGGATTGATTTCTTTCGTCTGCTCCAATGCAACTTCAGGGAGATAGAATTATCGGCTTCAATCTGATGTGATCTACTCTACTGTAGCTTCAGAGAGATAAGATCCTTTATTTTAATCCACTCAACTGTAACTTCAGAGAGATAGGATTACTAGCTTCAATCTACTCCGCTGTAATCTCAGGGAGATAAGATCTTTGGCTTCAATCTGATGTGATCTACTCTACTGTAACTTCAGAGAGATAAGATCCTTTATTTTAATCCACTCAACTGTAACTTCAGAGAGATAGGATTACTAGCTTCAATCTACTCCACTGTAATCTCAGGGATATAAGATCTTTGGCTTCAATCTGCTCCACTGTAACCTCAGGGAGATAAGATCTGAAATTCTTTGGTCTACTCTACTGTAACCTCAGGGAGATAAGACTTGATGCGATCTACTCTACTGTAACGTTAGAGAGATAAGATCCTTTATTTTAATCCGCTCCACTGTAACTTCAAGGAGATAGGATAGTGTCTTCGATCTGCTTCGCTGTAATCTCAGGGAGATAAGATCTCTGGCTTCAATCTGCTCCACTGTAACCTCAGGGAGATAAGATCTGAAATTCTTGGTCTACTCCACTTTGTAACCTCGGGAGATAAGACACGATGCGATCTACTCTGCTGTAACTTCAGAGAGACAAGATCCTTTATTTTAATCCGCTCCACTGTAATCTCAGGGAGATAGGATTACTATCTTCAATCTACTCCGCTGTAATCTCAGGGAGATAAGATCTCTGGCTTCAATCTGCTCCACTGTAACCTCAGGGAGATAAGATCTGAAATTCTTCAGTCTACTCCACTGTAACCTCAGGGAGATAAGACCTGATGCGATCTACTCTGCTGTAACTTCAGAGAGATAAGATCATTTATTTTAATCTGCTCCACTGTAACTTCAGGGAGATAGGATCTGAAATTCTTTGATCTACTTCGCTGTCGATGCAGGAAGACAAGATCTATCATATTCACTGATCTGTTCTCTGGGGAACATGACCTGTATAATGAATCTAATTATTCCTAATGATTAGGATGGCATGATCAAAATGAATCAAATGCTCCTAACTAGACATGTGTGAATGGTGTTTGCATGAATGCAGTATTTTATTTTTCTGAGAATGATCTCGCTTAGGTTGTCATTACTCGAAGTTTATTAAGGCTTTGTGACTGACGTGCTACAACGCCTTCTCGCTTGACTGGTTTTTCTGAAGAAACATTTAGCCAGGTTGCCCCCACTGTAAACCTCAAAGTTTAATCCACTAGGACACCAAATTTTGTACCATCATTCTCCCACTACAACCCAATGGTAGAAATATGTGGCTTTTCCTCGATCTTCTCCTATCACAATTCAAGGATACAGGACGCGAATCGTTCTAGTTCCTCACACCATTCCCAAGGTCTCATACTCATGTGCAAATGAAGGATCTCTTCTCCGAGGTAACCTCTTACTGTTGCCTGATAATCATTGCTTGCTTATTTATTTAAGCTTTGTCACCAACATGGCGCATTGTCAATCAACGCATTTGAAAACAAAAATCCAAAGAGAAAGTCTAAATTTAGACAATTCCTTCTCAAATTTCCAACCTTTAAAATTGGTGTGTTCTAAACAATAGTCTTGCTTTAGGCTCCTATATTATTTAGAAACTTTTCAGAGTAATATGCAAAACTTCCTTTGTGAAAGTTTTATTAGTCCATTAATCATTATTCCAATGCAACATGTTTGCAAAAAAGGTCATAACAATGGATAAGAATAAAGTTGGTTCTGAGCATAGCTCGAAAGAACAAATTATCAAAAATAGTAAAGGAGGATGAGAAAGGAATTAATTGGGAATTTATATCTTGGAAAAGAAAAAAGTATTCCAAGAACAACAAATTTAATATAGATAATATAAGAATTGGGTGCCCCAGATATCGCAGCTTGAACTTCTCAGTACGAACTTTCTGAAGACCATTTTGAGTTTGACATGTGCTTAGGAGATCTACAACACTCTGTCAATGCCCCAAGATGTCATCTATCTTTTCTTGTTGATTCAGGCATAGCAAGATCACCACATGCCCCAATATGATCAAAATTCGAATCGCTCTGATCGCCTCATGCCCCATTCTGAACAAATATTTGAGCCGCCCTTTTCGGGTTTTCAACTCAAATCCCTTTTGGCCTAAGGCGCCCTTTCCGCGTTTTCCCCTTAGCCTCTCCATTTTTCATTTTTCATTTTTCATTTTCATTTTTCATTTTTCATTCTCATTTTTCATTTATTTATTTTTTACTCAGAGTGCCCTTTGCTGGTTTTCACCTTGGTCCTTTCTTCTTCTTTAAATGAAGTATTTCTTGACTGGATCCGAGTTTATAGGACTAGCAATCTCACTCAGGATCAGTGCTCTTCTGAAAATGTCTTCTTTACAACATAGGGACATTCTCGGTTTGGCATTCATTTCCTTCTAGAATCCTTTTGGAGAGGAATGATCTTTTTCTACATCCAACCCTCTCGTGGAATTCTCTGAGATGACACTATTCATTATGGGCTCGTATCATTTGTTTCTGGTACATCCGACCCTGAAGAATAGCTTTTAACCTTTTTCCTAAGTTCAACTGATCGCATCGCGATTGGATCCATTCTGCTTTATCCAATTCTAGCTCAACTAATACCCGGAGAGAAAGGATTTTAATAGGTAAAACTACCTAAACCCCGCAAACCAAAGAGAAAGGTATTGCTCCGGTACAGATGTTCGACAAGCAAGGAAGGCAAATAGTAATTTCTCATGCCAATCATTGTAAGTCTCAGTCATTTTCCTTCAATTTTCGATGTTCAACTCTAGGCAATTCAGTGACGAATCGTGGTGTCCACTTCTGAGTTAATTTGAGACCTCAGCGATCGTGCTATTGTTTAAGCTCAATGTATTCTCCAATACCCTCTTCTCTGAAATTCTGTATCGGTATATGATGACTTTGGCTCATGAAGTAGCCTCTCAAAATAAAGCAATGCCCATTAGAAGTCTTCGATAATGGTGATGTCCATGCCTCATTGTGCTCGAAATTTGAGTCACCCTTTTCGGGTTTTCAGCTCAAAACCTCATTTGGTCACAAAACGCCCTTTGCGAGTTTTTGCTTTGGCCTCTCCTTTTCTTTTTCTTTTCTTTTTCATTCTAATTTTTTCATCTAGATTTCTCTTTTTTCATTCTTCTTTCTTTTTCTCATTTTCATTTTGATCTTGATTTTGATTTTTTCTTCTTTCTTCTTTTTGTTTTTTTTATTTTGATTTTTGATTTTTGATTTTTTTCATTTTCATTTTGACTTTGATTTTGATTTTTCTTTTTCTTCCCATTTTTGATCTGAGCCTTTTGGGGCGCAACTACGACAGAAAACTTTGGATCTTCCTCTTTAATCAGGATGGACCCAACAACAACTTGAAGATGTAGAAATTCGACTTCAAATGGGCAAAGCTATGCTGATTCCATGAGAAAGGCATTGCCCGGGCAAAGAATTACATCGTTCATACTACAAATTTCTAGCATTGTGCTGTTGTGCAGATTTCAATATTGGCGTTTAACTCGGGGCATATCCTGGTATAATCATACGAAGACATCTTTGAACCCTAGAGGTCACTCAATAAGGTGTTGCTTCGTCTCTGCGGTCAGGTCAATTCTAATATTTACCACGCTCACAATTTCTAATGATTCTTTGTGAGGTAGGATCTGTCTATCCTCTTATTCAACCATCAAGTCAGGGGATAAACTACAATCTTTGTCATTTTCAAAGCCCTGAGATCCCTCTGAACACATGCCTCGCTCAAAAGGAAAATCTGGGTTTGTAGCAGAGTCATTCACGTCATTGATATCCAGGGACTTATAATAAGTACCAAAGAATATACAAAAGAAAGTATAAATTTATGAATAATTATTTATACAATATGATTATGAATGAATGATGTGGAAGCAAATCTAAAAGAATGAAATAATCAGAAATAATTATTGAAAAAGAATGAAAGAATATTGGCTCAAAAAGGAATGCAAAGATGTATTTTATTAGAATAATAACGTTCAGACATTAGCCTATTTCACAAAGGAATTTCTATCGCTTTAGGCTAAATACGCAAAAATGTTCTGAAGATTACTCTAAATAAGCTCTGATAACTACAGGGATTTCTTCCACAAGCTAATTGCTTCAAACACTCCAGATTTATAAGGGCAGGTATTTAATAGGGTCCCTTTTCCTTTGTGTCTTCATGTATGCCATTGGTGTGAACACTTGCCAACATTGCTTCATACATCTCATTCATCCCGTTGTCAACATGATTGGGTAGATGGTTTTTTGCACTAGATGAATCACCCAACTTGACAATACCCATGTTGATGAATTTTTCGACTAGCTTCTTGAAGGCAATGCAATTCTCTATTGAATGCCCCATAATTCCTGCATGGTAGTCACATTGTGCGTTCATGTCATACCATTTGGGATACGGGGGTTGTATGGGTTTTAAGTAATGAGGAGCAACAACATGCGCATCGAACAAGCTTTGATACAGCTCCTTATATGATATCGAAATTGGTGTGAACTGGAGCTTCTCAATACCTGGTTTCACTCCAGATTCTTGCTTTAAAGGACTTTGATGTCTGGTGGTTTCTGTCTTTGGCCGGCCCATAAGGATTGGTTTTGAGTGGCCCTTGTTATATCTGCCTGCATTATCCCCTTTATTCCCCTTCTTCCCTAGGGCCTTTGTAGTATCTGGGTATTCTATCCTCATATTCTTTATTTCAGCTAGATTAGCAACAGGATTAGCTAAATCATTCCTTAAATTGGATCCTAAGCCTGTCAGGCAATTCACTAGTGTCGATGTACCAGTCTGATAATATTGGGATCCTATAGTAAAAAGTGCTCCTTGTGGATGCCCATCTGGCTGAATCTGGACACATGTCGGAGTACAATCTAAGGAATAGACAAGATCCTCATTATCAACCCCAAAGTAAACCACCGGGTCTTTAACTTCTTTTAACTTTCCAGCTAGCAATCAGTTGAACTGATTTATCATAGTTCTCCGTAATTCTAGCATCTGATCTCTCATCTCCTGTTGAAATTCAGTCAATTGCTCCTGCATCTGAATCTGCATTCGCTCTAATTTTTCAAACCTTTGTTCCATTTCTCTAGTCTTTGCTTGGATATCGTAAGGGTGTTTGGTTGGTTGGTTTTCCAGGTTAGCTAAAATAAATTTACTCGTTTAGACTCTTTTAATGGATTTTAATGCATGTAATGCAATGTAATGCAAATGGATGACATGAATGCCTAAAGAGACATTGATTCTGATTCAATTACATTTAGGAAACTTTTCTAGAAAGCAAATTCACTTACATAAAACGGATACATGTACGGCCTCACCCTTATATTCCAAGAAACAACATCGGTCTTTTTCTTCATCCGCATGTTTGAGGTAATCTCGCCAATAGATGCCATTGCTAGCTCCTTCTCTTGATCTTGGTTGCAATCCATCACCTGCCCGTCCTCCTAAGGCTCATCCACCTCTTTAAGGGGGAGGAATGTTGAAGGCTCTTAGACAATTGCCTTGAATCATCAGGCCACGAAGCAGGGTCACGAACTCTTCCATCGCCATTCTTATGTTTCTCAGAATATTTTCGGGAAGTCGTATTGTTTTCCACTTTATCAAGGAATCCGTATTCCATGACAAGCTTTCTAATTTAGTAATCGAACTTGAATCAATATCTATTTCCTAATATGCAAATGCAATGTAATGCAATCATAATCAAAACACAACAAGAAGGGTTAGAACAAAACATAAGCAAGCACGGAAAACAAAAAGTACCTAATCAGGTAAATACTAGGGATTTGGAGTGGCTCTACCTAGGTTAAGTTCCTAAGTCCACTATATGAAGGCTGGTTCTAAAGATAAGGTACCAAAACCAGCAGATTCCTTGATCTTCACCCATTATATGCTCATACAGACCGAGTTCGGTTCAGGGGAATACATTTCCCTATGGCTGCACGGAGATGAAAATCTCACGAAGACATAGGTACGGATGTATCCCGAAAGCGATCCACTATCCTGCACGGAGGTGAAAACCTCACGAAGGAAATAGCTTCTCACTCCCACTTAAAAGGTGTGACCAACGGTCATGCAATGCAATGTGCAGAAAAAATTTAAAATACAAAACATGATGAAAACTATAACTCAAAACAAATGAAATGCAATGAGAGGATCGTATATTTAAATCACATTTTCAACTTTCGACAAAAAGACAAGAAATAATCAACTCGTGGCTTGACTCTCTTATTTTATGTCCCCAGTGGAGTCGCCAAGCTGTTGACACCATTTTTTGGATGAAAAACAGGGTCGACTTGGGTTTTGAAAATGAAAACGAAAACAGGAGTCGCCACCAATCCTTTTTGATAAGGTGTGATTGGATCACCTCGAAAAGTGGTTGTTTTTAATAAAAGGTTTGATTTTATTAAAACAACAAGTTTGGTCCACAAAATTCAAAAAAACGGGTTCGGGAGTCGGTTACGCACGAGGAAGGATTAGCACCCTCGATATGCCCAAAATTGGTACCTAGTTGATTACTTAATGTCTTAGTGTCGAAGATTGAAAACTTTAAAGAAATTTAAAATACGATTCTTAAAAAAAACTCGAATGGCATGGATTTAAACTCAATAGGATATTTGGCAATTTGGTTAAACGATGGATTTAAACCCAGCACCTTAGGGCACGTCCCTCGAATTTCCAAACGCAAAACATTGCCTTATTTTGAAATTTTTAAAAAGGATATTAAGCCATTTGGTTGAACGAGAAAAATCGACACACAGCACCTTAGGGCATGTTTTCTCGAATTTCCAAACGCAAAACATTACCTTATTTAAAATTTTTAAAAGGATATTAAGCCATTTGGTTAAACGAGAAAAATCGACACCCAGCACCTTAGGGCATGTTTTCTCGAATTTCCAAACGCAAAACATTGCCTTATTTATAAATTTTTTTGTTTTTTGAAGTATGGTATTAATATGCATAATGGAATAGCAAATATGACATTGCGCATAAAATAATATGTGTAAAGAACGAAATACATAAAATAAAATAAATTAAAAATTAAATCAATCATGTATATACAAGTAAATAAAAAAACTAAAACATTTTAAAGAATGAACATATAAAAATAAATAAATAAATGAACATTAAGTAAAACAAATAATAACAAAGAAGAAAATAGATCAAAAATTATATAAAATATATAAAAAATATTCATGCGCATATAAAGAAAATATTTAAAATTATAAAATATGAAAACATATATGTATATATTTATAGGTTTTAACGTTATTAAAATATAAAAGCTTATATAAGTATATACGTATATGTATGTATGTACCTATAAAAGGATAAAAGAAGATATATTAATATATATATATATATTCGTAAGAGAAATATATATGGACATATGTGTATATATATAAATTATAAAGTATAAAATATATATATAGGTACACGGGTATAAAAAAATATGTATGTATATATAACAAAACTAAAAAGTTAAAAGATATGGACAAGTAAACAATAATAAAAATTGTAGTAACAAAGATAACAATAATAATACAAATATTTAGTTTAATAATAATAAAAGTCACAACAAAATAAGGATTAAATTAACAAATAAATGAAATATAGGACAAAATCGAGAGCAAAATGAAATTACAGGGTAAAACTACAATAAAACAAACAAGAAAGACTAAAATGGAAATGCGCGCCAATGTCGGGGATCAAATGAATAATAAAACCATTATTAGGACACGTGTTCGTTGTCCAGTACGCCGGAGGGCTAGGGACGAAATCGAAAAAGAAACAAAAGTTCGGGACAAAATTGAAATAAAATAAAATCGAACAAAAGGGAGCAAATTAAAATGAAAATAAATGTGGAAGGACCGAAATTGCAAATAGACCCTCAGGTATGAAAACACGCGGACCTTCATCGGGTCGGGTCGGTCGGATAGGGTCAAAGCCAAAACGGAGCCGTTTTGGTGCCTGAGAAGGTTGCCCAAAACAACGTCGTTTTGGAAGCCTATTTAAACTAATTTTTTTTCAAAATTTTCACTCTTCCCTTCTTCTCCAGAAAAAAAAACCAAAAAAATTCTCTCAAGTCTCTATCCCTTTTCCAGACGCCGGTCAGAGGTCAGGCCATCAGTCGTTGCACCGGTCGCCGACGCCGGCGCCGCCATGTACGGCGACGGGGAGACCAAAAGGTTCCCCTTTTTTGCCAAATCGCCTCTCCTCGGTGAGTTTCCCTCTCTTTTTTATTATTATTTATATTATATGTATATAAATGGATGAACAAAAAGAAAAAATAAAATAAAAAAGGTTAAAATATGTAAAAATGAAAATGAAAAGGGCCGGAAATCACCTTTGATATTTGTTTCTTATTTCTGTGAAAATATTACAAAAGAAAAGGAAAAGAGAATCCAACCTCCCCCCCGCCCTTACAAGATGATATTCGGCCCTTTTATAGCCGATTTTGCTTCTTTTTTTTTCTTGTTTCTGTTGATGTTTGCGTGTGCTTCTTTGCTTGTTTGTAGGCCTTGATAGAGCAGGTGGCAGAGTAGGTGGGGCGGAGCAGTGGTGGCAGCGGCGCACAGAGGGCAGGTGGCTGAAAAGACGTGCGGCGCCTAGGTTAGGGGCTAGGGTTTTTTTCTGAAAATGTTTTAGATGTTGGGCTAATTGGGCTTTTAATTTTTTGGGGCTGTTTTGATTTGGATCTGTTGCAAATGACTAGTAATTTTGGACTGTTTTATTTATTTGTTGGTTTAATTTTGTCTGGGCCCGGGTCAAAAATTGGGCCTTACATATCTTTAACTTGTGTTTTTGTGTTTGGATAACCTATGTAGGTATGCATGTTTTACTTAGGTAGGATTTGTTGATCAAGAATGAACTACAATGACACTATGATGACTAATGATATGAAATGATATAGATGTAAGATTTTGATGTGTTAGTTGTGCTTTGTATATGAAAA
This sequence comes from Gossypium raimondii, assembly GCF_025698545.1. NCBI lineage: Eukaryota > Viridiplantae > Streptophyta > Magnoliopsida > Malvales > Malvaceae > Gossypium > Gossypium raimondii. The sequence continues at coordinate 41,977,895 of NC_068569.1, read as the reverse complement.
TGTAGAAGTGAATTGTAATGAAATATTGAGGTGTCTATGGTGACATATTGGTTAGGCTTAGGATTGATTATATTACATGAGTAGATTGATGTTGAAGGTGTCAAATGACCTACTTGATTGTATGTTTGAGTATGTTTAGGTATGTACGCATATGGGTGAAGAAAAAAGCATGTTTTGGGTCAATTTTGGATACACACAGCCTGCTACACGGGCTGTCACATGGTCGTCTGTCACACATGGGCAACCCACAGGAGTGTGTGCCCTAAGCGTGTTTAAGTGCAGTATCCACACGGTCTGGGACACGACCGTGTGAGGGTATTTTGACTGTTACACGGGCTAGCACATGGCTTGCGACACGACCGTGTGGATTCATTTTGAATGAAACACGGTCTAGGATACGGTTGGTCACATAGCTATGTCCCTGCACCACACGGCCTAAGTAGTGCCACACAGCCCTGTGACCCCTGTTTTGAATTTTTTAAAATTTTTCTTGAATATTCTAATTTCTTCCATTTTGATCCCTGAATGTTCTTAACTTATTTTTAGGGCTTCAAAGGCTCAATTTAAGGCTCGTAAATGTTTGATTTATTGTAAAACCCCGAAATAGGGCCCAAATGGAATAGTGGTTGCGAAACCACGAATCTGAGATAGAAAAGTTTATTGTGATTAATTTTTATGATTTACCGATTAATTGGATGCATGTGTTAATTTTTATGATTTACCGATTGATTGGATGCATGTGTTAGAATATTGATAAGAAATTTCAGCAATTGCATGTTTGAATTGCATATTAGGGTTTAATTGCAAAAGTGGGTAAATATGAGCTTTAGATGATAAAGGATTTAATTAAAGTGCATAATTGAAGTAGAGGTCCTTAAATGGTAATTAGACCATTAGATTTTCATGGACAAAAATGGGCATGCATAGATAAAAATAACTAAAGTTTTAATGAAGGGCATTTTAGTCATTTAGTAATAAAAAGAATTAAAAGGGAAAAAGGTGGAAAAAAGTGCTCATCTTCTTCCATAGGGCCGAAACTTTAAGGGACACCATAGTTAGGGTTTCTTCACTTTCTCAAGCTCATAATCAAGAGGAACGATATCCGAAGCTAGACCGAGGAAAGAAAAAGGTTGAGGACTAAGTTGCTAGATTTGATCGTATTTTGTACCGAGGTAAGTTTATGGTAAATAGATGCAATATTTCAATAATTATTATTAATGTTGTTATTTTCCAGCAATTATGTACGTATTTCATGAAATTATTTAATGTTGATTCAAGTATGAGATGATAGAGAATCAGTGTTAAAAAGTTTTGTTGAAACATTAGGAATGTATCAGATACAAATGTCATGACATTAAGGGAATGAGATCCCATGTAAGACCATGTCTGGGACATGGCATTGGCATTATTGAGGTTATGAGAGGTCCCACGTAAGACCATGTCTGGGACATGGCGTTGGCACCGAGATGAGAGGTCCCCCGTAAGACCATATCTGGGACATGGCATGGGCACCGATATGAGAACTCCCATGTAAGACCATATTTGGGATATGGCATTGGCAGTACAGGAAACATCCCATGTAAGATCATGTCTGGGACATGGCCTTGGCATGTTATTATCAGACAGGAGACCCGATTATCCTTAGTATTCCAAGTGGTTCAACGTGCTAGTAAATAGACTATGTTACATGAAAGTTCAGGTAAAAGCGTAATAAATAGATTCAGGTGAGTTATAAGAGTTAAGAATATTTCAGTTATCAGTTGAGAAAGAAATTTCAGCAAGGGAGGAGAAGTTATAATCATGAGTTATTTAAGTAAGCAAGTAAATAAACAAGAGAGTAAGTAAAGAAGAAGCAAAGACCATGATACTTGATGATGATTTATGAGTATAATTATTTATGATAAATGTTGTTATTTATTTGCTTGTAAACTTACTAAGCTTTATGCTTACTCCTTTTATTTTTCTTTTTTTATTATAGTATCGCCAGGCCAATTCAAGGATCGTAAGGGCGTCGGAGAACGTTTCACGCTATCAACAGATCATCTCGGTATTTTGTGGTCCGAAACGTTTTAAGTTATGGCATGTATAGGGACTTAGTCATTTTGTGTGTGTGTGTGTGTGTCCTTATGATATGGCTAATGAATAGCATGTAAATATTTGATAATGATTAGATATTGAAATGGCTATTTAAGAACATGCTTTGGTGTTATGTATGCCTAAATGATAGTTAATACAAAAAAATTATAAAGAGTAAAAATTTGCAATGGAACAGTTTTTGGATAGCAGCATTGACGTGATTTTGAAAAATCACCTAGGATAGTAGAAATGAAATTAGAGAGTGAATGGGATATAGAATTAAAGTTTATTAAGTCTATTTTCACATGTAAGAAACGGTGTAGGCAAAGGAATTTTATATTTTGTAATATTTGTATTTTAGTGAGACAGGGTCAGAATGGTTTTTGAAGTCCCTTGTTCTGACTTTAGAAAATAATTAAAAATTGTATAGAAATAATTATGAGTTATAATTTATATTTCTATATAGTGAGTCTATTTTCAAAAGAAACAAACGAGAACATTGTAAAAAAATTTTACCATGAGATAATTGATTTCTAGTGAATAGAGGTCAGAACCATCGGATAGTGAAACAGGGGAGACTTTAATGAATAAGCTGTACTATTTGGCTAATCCAAAAATTCTAGAAATTTTATGATAAGAGGATATATGAGTCTAGTTTCATGAAAAATTACGGATATAAATTTTGAGTTTTGTAACTTGAGTTATAATTAAATTAGTGACCGTTACACTAGTGGACAGTTTTATTGTGAGTAGTGAAATAAATTATTTTGATTTGTTTAAGTATTTGGAAAATTTTTAATGTTCCCGGTTTCGACCAGAACCAGTTACGTTGCATGTTTTAAGGTCTCGAGGGTCCTTTTTAGGGATATATTGATTGAACGTGAGTGAATTAATTTTAAAAGAAAATTTTTATGCTCTGAATTAGTAAGTTAAGTCAGGTAATGCCTCGTGCTTGACTCCGGCAACGATCTCGAGTAAGGAGTGTTACATTTATTTCATGTTGAATCTTATCTGACTTTATGAAATTATTTTTATGATTGGATGCTAATTAAAATGAAATGTTCTGACTTTTACGGTAACACGCCGTAACTTTATTCAGATAATGGAACAGGATATGGGTGTTACAGTGAGTTACAAGGTTTGACACACGGGCTGGGACACGGCCATGTGTCCCATAGTTTAAATGCCCACACGACCGTGTGACCCCTAATTTGCAATTTTTTGAATTTGGCTTGAAGTTTTTGTTTTCATTCGAATAAGTCCCTAATTGTTCCCAAACTATTTTTCGGGCCACTTAAGTCCTATTTAAGGCCCGTAAAAGTATTTATATCATATTTAAATTATGTTATTGAATATAAATATGTGAATTGCATTTGGTCCATGTTGTGATGTTTAAGGTTCTGTTTTGCACTGTAATGCTTCGTAACCCTAATTTGGCATCGGAGACGGGTTAGAGGTGTTACATGCATGGAGTGGGATATTGTGGATGATGAAGGAGTTACGTGGAGTAATGGTGGTAGATTAAGTCCGCATTAATGTTGTCAATGCACTGCATTGGGAGTAATGAAGAGATTGGTGATTATATCACATAATAATTGGTAGTTTAATATGCATTTACTGAATTGGTGGCTTACCCAAAAAATTGGTAGCTTGTCTACATATTGATTGGCAGTATAACTGCATTGTTTATAATGGTGGTTTAACCACATCAAGCTATGCTAGCATTTTTTGGAGTTTGGCAGAAGGGTTCTGGGGAACTCGTGGTGTATAGCAGATGGATGGGTAGGAACCTTTTTGCGTTGCATCATGCTCACGACATACTCGAATGACATTAATTTATGCTATGTATTGTATTGTGTTGTATCAATTGGTATTGAATTAATGATTGTTTCTTGTATGAATGATTGTGTGATTATACTGGTATAGATTCATACTGAGCTAGTTTAGCTCACCCTATAGCTTCAAACTTCTTAGGTAATGCTTGAGACTAGGATCAGACCTGGCATATAGAGTATCACCTCGAACATTGGACTGTTTTTAAATAAGTATTTTTAATAAGTTCTTTATTGGTTTTTGGATTGTAATTTTTAATGTCTTGGGTTTGTGGCTTGATTATTTTTTATTTGGGGATTTTTTGCATGCATGGATCATCAAAGCTTAATAACCGGTAATTGCATCATATCTGGCTTAAGTAAAACTGACATCGTTCATCAATTTTTCGTTGCATTACAAATAAATCATTTTTGAAAAAAAAAACAAATCGATAAGGCAACAAGATTTACAAAATGGCATGAATAATTGTTTTTCGCTGCATTTCAATAATTTGATTTTTGAAAAACATAATGTCAAGTCAATTACTCTTCTTATGGCAACAATAATAAAAATGACTTTAAGTAAAGATTGCCTAATTAAATGAATGTTTTAACGTTATTTAATTTCAAGAGTGATGACTTTTCCTAAAGTTAGACAAGTTAGGGTTTTTTCATAAGATAACCCCAATAAACAGATCTTTTATTTAACTTGGATCACCAATAACAGTTTTCTTCAAAATTATCTATGTTAGGGGTTTTCAAAGGTCAAATGGTCTGCTTAGCCATGTCAGTGGCTAATGTAGCCTTCTCAATCTGACCATAATGTCTAGGTTGGGTTAAAGAGGTTACAATCATCTTCTTGACTAAGGTGATACTTTATTTTATTATTAGCATGATTTGATCTAATGGAACCTTCAGAAGGGTTAACTATGTACGAAGATTGTGATTTTTTTTCCAAATGATCTAGGTAGTCAAAGGCCTCTTCAGGTTGGTTATTAAGGAACTCTCTATTACACATTGTCTCAACAAATTGTTTAGTTTAATGAGATAAACCTTCATAAAAGAAACTTAAAGTCCACAGTTTTTTTGAAAACCATGATGCAGGAAAGAACTTAACAAATCTTTGAAACGTTCCTAACATTGAAAAAATAGGTCATTTGAATTTTGCAAGAAATTTTGAATCTGTCTTTTAAAAGCATTGGGTTTTTTTTGTGTGTTGAAAAAAAATTCTTTAAAAATTCAGTTTGCATTTATTTCCAAGTGGCAATTGATCTTGGTTTTAAATTGTAAAACCAAATTTTCACCTTATCTTTTAAAGAAAAACCAAATAATTTGAGTTTATCCATTTCATTTGCTCAAGTTGGATTATTAAAGGTCGTACATACTTCATTAAAATCTTTAAGACGTAAGTAAGGACTTCAGACTCTAAGCCATGGAAATTAGGAAGTAAAGTTATTATATTAGGTTTAAACTGAAAGTTATTTGCATTCAAAGGTAAAACAAAGAAAAAGGTTGTTGAGTTTCGAGGAGGTTGCAAGTAATCACGTATGGTGCACACTTGTCGAATCTTCTTTTCATTAGGAGATCTTTCGATTTCATCCATGATAGGTGAATGTAGAGATGTCCCAATCAAATTACCAACAATTTTTTCATGATTTTTTCTAACTAAACGACAAGAATTGAAATCACGGTGCCAAATATGCATAAACAAATCAGGTGGTACAACCGTCCTTTTAAAGAAAAAAATGAGATGAAGTAAAGGAAAATACCATAAGCGATAGAACCAACCAAATATATATATAAAGAAAAAACTACTTATAAACTTGTACTCTAAATCTTACTTTCCCCAACAACGGCGCCAAAAACTTGACAGGACTTTATTAGAACTTACAAGTAATAAAATCTTGGGAGTCCGAGATCGATCCACGAGGAAGTTTATTAGAACTTACAAGATTACAAGTAATATGTTAGAACAAATATTTAACACTTAAATTTGGAATTAATACTGAAAATGAAAGTAGGAGCAAGAAATGCTAGAACTAAAAATAAAATTTAACTAAAGAAATTAACTAAGAATAATAAAAACAAATACCTAGAAGAAAATATACTGAGGTTAGAGGTTCAACTCTTGGTGTAATACTCAATGTTATTACTCAATTAGAATCCACACAAAATGGAGGTCCTAATTAGATAATCTAGCAATATACATACAATAATTAAGCATATGAATCCATGATCAAAGGTATGTCCATCAAAGGAGTGGCCAAAATGATTGTCCAATAAGTTTAAGAGTTTAACAAATGAATCCATAAACAAAGGATGGTGCAATATGAATGTTCAATTGTTTAAGTTCATTCCAAAAATATAACATATGATATTATAATCATTGATAACTTTAAAATTATAAAAATTATTTCAAATATTTATCATGTCAATTTTATGTCTACAACAAATCAAGGTTAATTTATCCAAGCATTCATTGTGCCATCTATTACCTCTAACAAATAAAAATCTTACTTTACAAGTATGATTATAACAAGTGATTGATAATTAATTTTAGCTCAAATGATGAGTATGAAATTTACCTTAATGATGAGTATGAGTATTGAAAACTTAGAATAACATAACAAAATTAAACAACTCAAGCTTATATGAAAACGACATATTAGATATAAAAACTTGATATTTTACATGAATAAAGAAACAAACAAATACTAACAAGAAAATGATATTGATCTCAACTTCAAGATGTTTCATATTCTAAACCAAAGGAAATTTCTAGAGTTTTGTGAAAAGAAAAATGACAATGCAAATGACTTACTAGTAATATATTGCTAGTCCCACTTCTTTGTCACCTTTTGAAGTCATTTTTCACATGTTGATTGTGGACTTATTTTTTCAAGTTAATGTCTCCCAATGGGAAAAGTTCAAGAAATTTTATTAATGTTCTGCATCTTGTACATTCACTACAGAAATTTCAGCTCCAAACTCCAAGTAAGTTAGGAGATATGTTCCAAACACGAAAGTGCATCAAAATTGTCTATCAATTTGAAACTTCTAACTTTCTCTTTATTTTTGGATTTTGGAATTGGTGTTCTAGTGCATTTTGGAATTGATGCTCCAATATTTGATGTTTTGGTGCATTTTGGAATTGGTGTTCCAATATTTGAATAGATATTCAAATTCCCTTTCTAATGATATAAGGTACATAAAAAATGGAGTCCTAGAGCTCGAGAAATAATCGAAACACTAAGAAGTGTCCTGGTTGGAAGTTCTTAATGTGTCCATATTACAAATTTTTAATGTGTGAGCATTGGACTTTCACTCATCATCTTCGATAAACTTTAGGCTTAGTGCATTTAATCTCATGATTCCATGTATTGACATATTCTTCCCAAACTAGTTTTACCTATAAATTCCACATGAAATATTTTATTCAAACTAAATGCATGAAAAACACTAAAAACATAGTATTTATAATGCAATTGTCACGTCCTAAAATTCGGGTTAGTAGAATCGGGTTAGTGAATCGGGAGTTAATGAATCAAAAATCATAATTACGCTAGATAATTAAATAATTAGAAATAATTAAAAAATACTAAAATAAGGTCAAGAAATTAAAATTAAGTGTTTGGGAATTAATTTGGCTAAAACGAATTTTTAAAATGAGACTTGATTTGAAAATAATTTTGAAATTGGCTTTAATTGAAAACCAATGACCAATTTGGAAAAGGAAGAAAACTATAGGTGGTCAAAGGGGCAAATGCCCAATTTTTAAAATCTAGTTGGCTATTTAAAACTACCCACATTTCTTCCCTCCCATTCTTAATCTCTTCAAAAAAAATTTTCAAACACAAATTCTTGTTTTTCTCCTAAAACTAGTTCATCCTTTTTTATTTTCAAGCCCTCCAAACGCAAAATCTCCTTTCAATTTCAAAGATTATCTAACTTTTAAACCTCAATTTCTCTAAAGTTCTTCATATGTTCAAACTCGAATTAGCTCCATAGCTCATCAATTTCACAAAATTAAGGTAACATTTTGAATTTTCTTGATTAAACTAAGTGTGTTATCATTTCAAATCGAGTTTTAATTGATAAAATCATGATTTTAATAGATCCTTTAATTTTAAGTTGATTTCTAAGCTTGAAAATGGTGGATCATGTTTTAATAATTTTAGCTATTGTTTCAAAGCTCTTTTCAATTTATTTTGGTCCTATTAGAAGGGTTTTTATCCTAATTTAACAAATCTTTAAGTAATTTTGAAATATTTGAATGATATCCTCTCTTTAAAGTTTATTTTGCTTGATTTTTCTGAAAAAATGAGATCCACATAATAGGAAAAATTTTAAGGTTTAAATATGTAATTAGATTATATTTAGGAATATTAAGATCGAAATTAAGGTTTAGAAACAAAGTTTGAGTGGTGAAATTGTATTTTCGGCAAAACTAGCTCAGCTTTTAGTATAAAGATCTAGAGGCTTTAATCTGTGATTTTAGAGTGATTTAATCTTGTTTGCTGTTGCTTGTAATGCCTTTGCATTGTGTTTGATGTGTATGTAAAGTGCCAACTCATTTGCGAGCCTCAACAAGCAAAGACAAAGGCAAACAAAAGCTCACTTGAGCTTGTTGTAGAAGCTAGTTGCTAAGGTGAGTGATCTTGTGTGCTATAATTAATGCACAAAACAGTGAGTTAAAGGAGGCTTAGGTGATCAAAATCATCCAATCTAAGTCTTAGAAGTAATTGTTCTAACTTGAGCTTTGATTATTTGATAAGCAAGATTACTTGTGTTGTGAAATGCTTAAGTGTGTGATGTGATTATATATATCTTGAATGTGGCTGAATGTGCCTTGTGGACAATTGGTATTATGCACACACCTTTTATATGAAAGTGAATTTGGCTCAATGACATGTGTTAAATGTTTGAATATGGTAAAAGATGATAAGTATGAGTGTGCATAAACCAGAAAATGTATATGTGTTATGGATATATTGGCCTTGTGAACCTTTGAAAACATTTGATATAGTTGGCATGCTATAGGATTTGAGTATTCATTTAAACGCTTTGTTATTGGGACATGTCCCATTTTGGTGTGTTGGAGAGTGTTGCTTCATGCTACATGAACTTGGGACATGTAGACTCTTTTGAGTCATGGTGTGATGGTGATCCGTATATCTAATAAGATCCTTCTATATGCATTTTCATCCTCATGAGTTGCCAATGTATCAATTAATATAATATTTGATGAGGCTATGTAATAAGTGATGTTAGCATGCTTGTTTTAACTCTTGTGTTTGTGGTTTATTGTAGCATCTTGAATATTGAGCTTGGTTAAGCTCACACTCCTCTGTGTCTATTTTTGCAAAGACATAACTTTTGTGGAGTGGTGAAGTGAGCAAGTTGGTGATCCAAGGGCAAAAACTTTTTACTTGTGCATGTGAGATGGTTATGGTTAATAAGGGATGGTAATGTGGGTTTATATTAAGGGTTTAGACTTTACTTTTGTTTTGAATTTGTAAATGGACTTTCCATAGACTGTTTAAGGACTTTTATAACTATTTTGGTGTATGTTTTAATCGCTTGGATGATTGCATGATGTATGCTAGATGAATGCTTTGTTTAATAGTTGAGTAGCATGCATTTAGTTCATTGATTTTTTGTTAAAATGGCTTAAATGATAAGTTGAAGGCTTGGACATGTGCAAAATGACCAAATGGCATGGTATGTACCTCTATTGCACTTCAAATTGTTTTATAAGCAAATTATCTTATATGTTTGAGCATGAATTATGTGTATTATGTATGCTATATGACATGTTAGAATAAGGAAATTGGCATGAAATGTAACCTCCTTAACCCAGCCTAGACGTTATGGCTTGATTGCAAAGGCTACATTAGCCACCGAAATGGCTAAGCTAATTTACGTTACTTTTTAAGACCTAAAATAAACTCATTTTAAAGAAAACCGTAGTTGTACTTTGAGTTAGCTTAGAAGCATTCATTCATTAAGTCGTGTATACTCAAGATTCATTTTATTGTTAATAGTGTTGTTTTAGAAAAACCCTTTCCTTGTCACTCTTCTTTAAGAAAAAAACTCGATGTTAAACTAATGCAGTGGAAAATCCATTTTTCAAGTGATTTTGGAAACTTAGTTGGCTTATCGATTTGTTTTTCAAAAATGGTTCCTTTGCAATGCAGTGGAAACTAGGTAACAATATCAAAATTTACTTAAGTCTGATATCATGCATTATCCGGTTATTATGCTTGAGTAATCCATACATGCAAAAATCCCCAAAAAAAGTTACCAAGCCACAGACCAAAAATAATTAAAAATTACAAATCAAAACCAATAAAGACTTAATAATACTTATTAAGAATAGTCTGAGGTCCAAGGAGATTCTCTGTATACCGAGTTCGATCCTAATTTCAAGGTTTACCTGAAAAGTTAAGCACTATTGGGGGTGAGCTTATGAAAAGCTCAATGTGAGTCGAGCAATTATTTAAATGGACAAAAACATAAGTATTGAATATAGTGAAACATATTAGCATTAACAGAAAAAAAAACAGAACCATCATAGGAATTTCAAAACATTACATAGCCATTATCAAATTGATGACAAACGGTGTATGAGCATGGGACATCATTCATTCGAGTAAGAATCATTAATTTTGATAACATTCAATACAACACAATACAACACATATCATAAATCAATAATCTTCATATATGTCGTGAGCATGATGCAATGCAAAGAGGTTCCTACCCATACCATCCACTACACACTACGACTTCCCCAAAACTCATCATCCGAACTCCAAAACATTATGGGCTTAAGCCCATTGTGGTTAAAACCACCGATAACAATATGCAAAAAATTATGCCAATAAAAATGTAGACAAGCTGCCAATAAAAATGCGATAAATCACCATTCCCCTCAATACTCCAGGTGCAGTGCACTGACTACGAATAATGCAGACTTAATATGCCGCCGGTACTCCACGGAACTCCTCCGTCAACCATAAAATCCCAACCCAATGCATATGTAATATGTCACACAATCTCATAAATAATCATATCTCAATACTTTTCACATTAATTTGATATTCTCAGCATGTCCTCAATAATCACATACTTTCAGTAAATGGAAACAGTGTTCCAATCTTTCAAATTACCATTGTGTTGGTATCAAGGATTATCATTCAACTTCACATACTTTACAGATTTTCATTGTGCATAGATAGCACCCTTTTCAGTACACAATATAAAAAATATCTCATGCATTTAAATCATACATAAGTTTAATATCTCAATACATTATATCATTCAGTCAAACATTCTCATATCTCATAACTCAAATATGCAATTACAAACTCAATCAAACATTCATACTCTCAAACTAGCAATTTTGCCAACATGTCAATCTTTTAAGGCTCGAAACATACCTGGTTCGGCCACTCAAAAAATCGATAACTTGGCTATTAATCCAATCCAATCAGCAATCTAATTTATCAAATATAACATGCTATTTAACATTTTCAAACAATTTTATGAGTTTAGGACCAACACCTTAATTTTCGCTTCCTCGCAGCACACTAGCGAATCTTCCAATTTTTCTTAATAATTCCTTAAATGAACCTAAACCAAAATTCAGTATAAATTAAATTAATTTACCACTAAATAAGCCCTCCAACACCCACTTATGAGTTCAAACCAATCATTGAAATTATAACTATTTTATGAATCCAAACTAGTTAGATTCCTTACACTGTATCGATGCGAACCGTACGTACAATCGTTCTTCGCCTTTACAGATGATTTGGGGCATCTAGGTCAGCACATAATTCAATAATATACTAGAAAATTATTATCTAATTAATTATTAAATTCCTTCATTTAATCAATTAATAACATTTACCCAACAACTATGTCGAAATAATAAACTAGTTATCCTTAATTGCACTTACGCTTCACGATTTGTGGGATCCGATTGGCTAATTGATCATCCTAATTAACATGTGATTAAAGGCTGATTAGGAGGATTAAAGAACACAAATTAAAGTTGGAAAAATATGGGGAAGACCCAAGAAAAAAATAGCCCCCTTTCTTACACACAGGCGCACGCACCACCACCCATGGTGGCCAAAATTGGGGCTAAAGTTTTAAAAGGTTTGAGATGTCATTAAAATCTGAAAAAATAAATTTGAAATAATTTAAAATCCACCAAATTCAAGATATTGAAATTTTGGTTTTTAATTGAAAATATTATTCAAGAAATTGAAGAGAAAAGAGATCTTACCCAAGCTAGTTGAGAGAAACAACAATGAAACTTTCATGGCAATGTTTGGGATCAATCTTGGGGTTCAAGATTTCAGATTTGGGGTTGATTTAGATGAGGATAAATGGAAGCAACATAGTAAAGGATATGGTCCACAATCTTGATGCAAAATAAGAATAAAGAGATGGTAAAATGAGAGGTGTAGGCAACCACAACAATGGGAGAAAGAAAGAAAATTTGAAGAGAAAAGAGGAGAAGAAGAGGGTGAACGGCTAGGGTAGGGAACAATTAAATTAAAGGCTGAAAAATAAAATAAAAATTTGTATTGATACTTAGGGTTCAAGGGTATGGATGGCGCACACATAAAATAAAAAGGGGATTTGCAAAATTGAATTATTTTGGAAGAGAAAGGATTCGAACTTGGGACCTCATTTAATTTACATGCTTTCTCATATTTCTTTTAACCATTAGGCTTCTTCCTCATTCTTGAAATAATTTTGCAATATTTAGTTTAAAAACAAGGCATGTCACATACTAGGTTTTAAGGCAAAATTTGCAAAATCATAAAAATGGTGAGAGAGAAGGGATTTGAACTTCGGTTTCAAGGAACATTTCACTAACACTTAACCAACAAACCAATACCTCATTTTTTTCTCAAAAACGCATAGATAATCTCAAAAATTAGGGCATGAGCACTCTCTCCCAATTCCCAAACATGATTCTACTAACATGAAATCTCAAAATGGTATGTCTAGTTGAGTGTCAAAATATCAAATGCATATGTTGCAATTTTTCTGCAATAAACTACAATGTCTCATCGTGACGAGCCACAATGTCGTTGTGACGTGAAGCCGACGTCAGGGTGCCATTTATCGCATCGTCGAGACGAGCAATCATTCCCAGGTGACGTTGTAACCTGGTTTTTCGTGTCGTCTCAACATGGCTGCTGAGTGGTCTGGGCATGTTTTGAAACCTTTGCTAATAAGTCTTAAATTTTAAATAATAAAATTGGAGGTTTTAAACAACACAAAATGTTTTGAAAATTTACATGACTTGGTTTTGTACATTTAATTTCAGTATGGTAACTCCAATTTCTTAAAATGTTTTATTTTGATATTTTATAAATTTTACGATTTAGTCCTTAAACTTCGATTTGCAATTAAATGAGTTTAAGGGTTGTTTTAAGCTGAATTTTATCAAAATGGTTTAAAACTAAATGCCAAAGACACTAATAGGACTAAATTCCATGAATTATGAGTTTTTGCTTATGGTGTGCAAAATGACGGTTTTACCCTAAATTGTAAGTTGTGTTAGTTGAAGCATGATTTAGGCTTGCATGTTTCAAAGTACTTGATTAAGCATGATTTGATGGTGTGATGGTTGGTTTTATTGTGTGTTTAATGTGACATTCTGAATTCGGGTTGGTTTATTTTGATCGGGTTTCGGGCGCCACATCAAACATAAAAAACTCAAGCAAACTAAAATGAATCTAAAATATATAAAAAAAATACTCAAGAAACTAAGCATATGTAAGTAAGATATAGCCCCAAATAATCATATGATGAGGACTCACCATTACCCTCATAAAACATCATTAATCTCTTTGGGATAAATTTGTTCTCCTAATATGATCCTATTTTATCTCATGGTAATCATTACACCTTCCTTCATGAAATGTCTTGTACTATCAAATAGTAATCAAATCATTTATCACAAAGATAAATCACCAGTGACTACATTTACTTTCATCTTTCATGTAATACCGATTAGAGGATATCATTTACCCTTTATTGCGATATGAGTTCCACTATTGTGAACTTATGCTACATATTGTAAAATTGTATATCTAATGTACCAGCTTTTGATTCCTTATCTATTTGAACTCAGGTTTTTATTTACATCAAAGTATATGAGTCACACATACATAGCACATCATCCACTTAGGATTAAGGTATGACACACTATGAACGTCACAAGTGAATAAATCCATAAATGAATTTAGGATCTATTCTACTTGCGTCTCGTCCGATGTACTGTCAGTCCTGTTAGTGACATCAATGTCTTTATCTTTTGGGAGTCATCCACTCTAATACCCAAGACAAGGTATCTCCCCAATTGAACTTGATAGACGACTTATTAGTCTTTCAATCGATTTGCTCAATTTCGATTAGACTAAGGACATGTTTAAATTATTTACTAATATAAGTCGTCTTTTTGTATTAGTTAAACGTTAGATAATTAGTGAGCCAATATTTATTTTCATTTTACTTTGAATGTAAAACTTGTGGAGGGTAGGATACAAAGATGTTAATGAAACTAATGGATATTTTAATTAACCAATATTTTCAAAAAATAAAAGTACATATAGACGAAATTACTACATGATACATCGTATTTTGATATGACAAATTAAGCGCTTTTCATACCTAATGAGCTTGCTTTCGAGAGATGTTTTGAGTCTTTTTGTCACTTTTTCATACTTCATTTAGAATTTATGTTGAATGAACTTTTTAGTTATTTTTATGTTATTTTGAATAAAGACATCAATTATTTGTCCATTCGAGCTTAACGTGTTGCTAAGGCACTTGTAGGGGTTCAAATGGGGAAGAAAATGGTAGGACACTAGTGAGCAGCTTCGGCATTACAACCTCAAGATTCTAATGTCACAACACCAAGTCTTCTGTTTTGTAGTTTCACGACATCACCTAGTTGTACTACAACCTCTACCCTTCCACCATGCCAAGAAGTTGCCAAGGAGAAACCCAATGTTGCAACCTCGGAGCTATGGAGTCTCACGATCCCAAGCTTTTTGAGTAGGAGCACTACGACTTCCTACCCTTAGTGTCGTGACATCAAGCTTGTAACTAAGAAAATCTGCTGAAATAATGAAGGGAAATCAAGGGGAAAAGTTGGTCAAGCTTGCCTTAATGGATGTATTACTAGGGGAATTTGTGTAATTAATCATTTTAATATATTTCTACTTTATATATCACATTTTATCAGCCAACAATAATTAGATTATAGTAGACAATTAGACAGTTTTATTTTTACTTTTCTTACTTTAGTACTAGAGTTATATTTCTTTATTTTTTTTTTGTTTTGTTTTTGTTGTAGACTTTTATTTCTTCTCTTTTGTAGAAGCTTTGTGAATAGAGATTGATGCGATCCGGGCCGGGATAATCGAGTCGTTTCACAAAGCTTGCCCGATCGTCGACAAGGAGAAGTTCTAGCAGCCAAAAAGGTGCAAAATTTTCACTTTTTTTTTCTTATACTTCAAATTTATGTTTTTTACTTCGTACTCTTTTTTTTTATTCTCAATTTTTTTCGTAATTTCCTCTCTTCTTTTTTTCAATTACAATAGATGATATACAAAGAGAAAAAAAAATTACAACTTGATTTTATTTGATTTTTTTCACGGTACGAACCTACTCTGGGATTAACACGAACGTCGGTGCTCCTTGTTTTGCAAGCCCTGATACCAAATGATGCGATCTGGCCCGGGATAATCGAGTCGTTTCACAAAGTTTGCCCGATCGTCGACGAAGAGAAGTTCTAGCAGCAAAAAAGGTGTAAATTTGTTTTAAAATTTTGCGGAAGCTTACAAAGTGAATTTTGTAATGATAGAAGGTTTAGAAAGATGTAGGTTCGGTTTAATAAAGGAATCAAAGGATAGTTAATTTGGGATAATTTGTGGGAATGGAAAAATGGACTTAACTCCAGAAACAATTCAACACTAAAGAGTGTCACCCCGGTTTCTATTTGGTTAAGGTGGATTTGCGAAATTGTAGAAGGGTTGAACGCCACACCAAAATAAGGTGATAAGTTCAAGAAGAGAATGATAGACACCACTAGCTCGCTAGATAAGTCAGATTGAAACTCGTACGAATTTAGAGAGGAGAAAACTCACTCTTTAAACAAAGTTCATTCAATACTCTGGCCAAAAATTTCTTTTACAATGAAAAACAACAACTATTTATAGCCTAATGTCTAGTAGCCGAATGGACAATTCAAAGCTTAAAAACTAAGCAAAACAATTAACTAATCTTCAGCTTGAATTCATGAATGAGCTGGTCAAGGTTCGGCTGAATGGGGACCAATGAATAACTTCCAAACTAAGTAAATGAATTTAAGAAATTCATAACAGCATCTACATTCGGCTGATGGCTTAAATGGGGCATTCAATAAGCAACTCTTGCTGAAAAATTACCAGAACTAAAGAGGGCACTTGAGCAGCCATTTTAGGTGTGAATGGACGGTTTTGGAAAGCCTCATGGTGTGAACAAACTGAACCGAACAGCCATGGTGTGAACAGCTGGTGTGAAAACAATTGATGCTGTTTTGGAAAGAGAATCGACCAAGCCTTTGGAGAGTTAAAGCTTGCTGACTCTTGGCCGAATGGTTGCCTTGGAGAGTGCCAAAATTAATCAGCTTCAATGCATGAAATGTACCAGCTGCAAATACATCTTCCTATGCATGAATCTATATGTATGAATCTGTCCAATGTATCTTCAAATTCGGCTGCACCAAAACAACACACATGAACTTAATTAAATTAAACAAATTCAGCTGAACTAATTTAAAACATAATGTGAACATACTAATTAACATTGGAACAAATTAATTTATAACTAAACAAGACACATTAATTCGGCTAGGCATAATTAAAACATGTATTACATTCAAACAAACTTAATGAAATCTAGACACATTCAATTCAGCTAAACATAACATATTAAATACTTGTACTAATTTAGGCCACACTTATGAGCTGTAGTAAACTTAAATAAATGCTTAATTTAAATGCCCAAAATTCCAGCAATTAAAATTAATTGAGCTAAAGAGCTAATAACGAGCTCGAATGAGCTGACTTGAGCTCGAATGAACTGACTTGAGCTCAAGTGAGCTGAACCAAGGACGTTTCCGGGGCGTGGCCGTATCAAAGATCGATCAAACTCTTGAACTACATTGGATTCACATCGATTAATGAGCATTTTCTCAACTTTTATTTTTGATAGTATGCTTATCATATGTTTGATAAAATGCTTGTTTGAAATTAGAGTTTGATTATGAGCTAATATGCTTATTGGTCAATTAATGAGTTAGTTTTTAAATTAAGTTAATGACTAGGCTTGATTGCTTGGTTGATTTTTTATACTGAAATGCTCAATACACTAGAATTGACGCCTATAGTGGAATATTTAGATAAACTAGACCAAAAAGAGAGTTTATCATTAGATATTTTGGTATGATTGTGCCGAGTAGTGAGACCAAGAGTAGACGTACATGCCTAGGTGAGACCGAGACGAGAACTTAGGTGGTAATTCCTAGTTAGGATGAGACCGAGAGGATATTCTTAGTTAGGAATGGCAAACAATATGATCGGGTTAGGTTTTTGGCTTATTTAGCAATTGACAAATCAATCGACCATTGTTTCATTATTTGCATAGTTTTAAGCAAGAAAGAAGAAAGTTAGATTAGTATTTTTTTAGTTGTTAATTTAGAATTAGTCTTAATACAATATTCTATTTGACTGCATTAATAATTCTCGAATCAATTAAATTAATAATTACTCTATTAATAATTAATTGGACGATCGCATTTACCAATTTGACAATCCCTTGGGTACGGTCCTTAGAATACTTCTGTCTATCATTGAAAATTTCTATATTACAACTTGACCTATAAACTTGCAGTAAAACCACACTTTTAATTTATATATATTGTTTATTTCAACGCACATATATGATGGTCATTACATTAAGGGCATTAGATCCCAACAAGTATGACATGGTTTGATAAGTGTATATCATAATTGACATGACTAAGAAACCTACCTACTTGTCACATCCCAAGTCTAGCGAGTCCAAGATTTAGGCATATTCTAGTAAAATAATTTGTTTGGCAAAGTATAATCTGCCAAATTACTTACTTTTGCGTATACGTGTAGGCGTATAGTAACCGCCATATAAGTAAGTGAAGATTTTATTTCAGGATATTTTTCTATTTAAAGGAAAAGATTGTGTTAAGCGAAAAGGGGTAAGTATGATATGAGTTATTCCCAACGGTATAGTATACCTTATTTTTCTAAAGTACTGTGTTAGGTTGAAAAGTAACCTAGTTAGGAATCAACTGGATAGATTAGTATGATATTTGTAAATGTAGGATTCTCATTTATGTTTCTCTTGAAAATTGTAGGCCATTAAGAAAGACAAATTCTGAAGATGTGACACTTGTTAAGTTCCACTAAATAGGATGGATCATATATATGTGTGAGAAGGGTTCTTCTTCTTCCTTCAATGCTATTTTTTGATTCTTTTTCTTTAAATCCAATGATATCTTTTCCTCATTAAGCTAGAAGTTGAGAATTCTTGGTTTTATCAATGATCATTCCATCTCTAATTAAGTATTATAGCTCTACATTTTAGATGTTTTGAAAGAGTAAGTCTATATGTGGTATATAAACAGTAAGTTGTAAGTATAAAGTTTTGCATAGGGGTTATCAATGATTAAGATGATGGTAATTTGTATGTAAATGAGTTTTAATCCTATATTATGTAAGTATTTTTTGCTACTAGTTCGAGAAGGATGGTTGAGTCTAGAGTTTTGAACCACAGTAGGTGAGTGTCAAGTGAGTCTCTATTTTGACTCTTTCATATGAATTGTTCAAATAAGAAATATATATATGGAATGATGATGTCTACAAAAATTGGTAAGAGTATGAGTTTAGTAAAGATGAGAAAAGTGAAATGATGATATGTATAAGGTTTTGTTAAAAGAATAATGTCTGGTAAGCACGCAAGTAAGGTCTAATAGATGAGTTGTATAAACCAAAAAAAATGTGATCATCTAGGTAAGTGAGTACTGAGCAAATGTTCCTTTGTGATGCCTCTGGTAGGGCAGTTATATTGCAAACTAGACTGTCAAATCACGTTATGAAAACAAGAGTATGACCATGATGTTCAGACCTATGGCATCTTAATATGATTTGGAATCAGTCATGGTGTAGCCTCCAATAAGATGAAGACTGGAATGGCATATCACGATACATGAATTTGTGTATAAGTCCATGTGGCAAAGACCCATGGCAAGATATGTTTGTATGTAGGTTCATGGTGTAGCCTTTGATAATGTATGAATCGAAATGACAGATCACGATACATGAAATTATGTTTAAGTCCATGAGGAAGAAACCCATGGCACCTTCTATGATAGTCCACCGAGATAGTAAACATGTTATCCTGTATGAAGCCTTTATGGCTTATTTTAGTTGACCCTTGTGGCATGCTCAGCTAAGTCAGTTTGGTAAGACATAATAATCTGCTCTTTTGGTAAGTTATGGATAATTTTGATCACTTTGTAATAAATATTGCTAAGATAAGGTTATGATATGCCTGAGGTTATTTTGGTTGAATTAGATCTGTGAAGTAATCGAATAAGTTAAGAAAGTTCTTAGAAAGAAGTATGTTTCTGTGTGTTTAAAAAGGGTGTCTACAGTGATATTCTGTTAGTGTTAAAATTAGGCGTATTCATAGTTATAAGAAACATAAGAAATTGTTAATGTGAGTTCATCTATGTTATGTAATAATTAAATCTAAGTTATCTGGAATCTGCCATATCTGAGTTGTATTATGCCCTTTTTCTGAAATTTAATTAAATCTGAGTTATTGTTATCCTTTGTATTTGGGGTCTTGTGATAAAGTTATTGTCGAATTAGGCATATTCATAGTTATAAGAAACATAAGAAATTGTTAATGTGAGTTCATCTATGTTATGTAATAATTAAATCTAAGTTATCTGGAATCTGCCATATCTGAGTTGTATTATGCCCTTTTTCTGAAATTGAATTAAATCTGAGTTATTGTTATCCTTTGTATTTGGGGTCTTGTGATAAAGTTATTGTCGAATTCATCTAAATTATCTATGTGGTATATTATCATTGTGAGTTTGATGGTATTCAGATCTACAGAAGTATTTGCTAAAATGTGTATGTATCCTCCAGCGATTAATATATGTGCATAACTATTCTGGAGTAAGTGTGTGTGCTAAGAGATGGTCTGTATGAATTGGGCTCTGAAGGTATAGTTCTCTTGAGAAGTACCTATGATTTATGAAACTTTTAGAAGGATTTTGAATTAGACAGTTAAGAAAGAATTGGTATGTTAAGAGTATGATAATTGGCGTGTAAGTGTATGCCGAAACTGTGATAGTTTCAGCTTGAAATGGAAGTAAGTGGTCTAGAAGAGTAGCTGGCGCACTGATGTTCTTTCAATCTTATAAACAATCTTCCAAGGTATTTTTGTAATAAAGCTCACTAAGTTATCTTAAACATACAAGATTTGTGTTTGTTTTCAGGTTTGGAAGTTGTTTGAATTCGTTGTGAGGGATAGGCTAAGAACATGCCAAGGTAGCAGCAAAGTGGATTATTGCATACAGTGGGATAATGGCATAGTTTAGGGTTACGCCTTAAGAGTCTATCTTTAACCAACTTTTATATTGTAATGAGTTGTAACAAGCCTGTTGTAATATTTTATTTTATTTTAAATATTTTCCTTTATTCTTAGATATTCAATCTTTCAGTTAAAATAATAAGAAAAATGTTTTCAGTAAAGGAGTATTGGCCACATCAAAATGGCAATATGAGAACACCTGTTGAAACAATTGATGTTCAAAACACATTTGGTGATTATGAAATGCACCAAGAGGCACCTCTTGAGCTAGAAAACTTGTAACTAAGTGTGTAGAACATTGAGAAGGAACTATGTGATTTGTCGTATGTGACAAGTTTGGGTGTGTGAATACAATCCATGATAGTGTGTAGCCTTGCAAGACTTAAATTTACACTACTACTCAAGTGTGATTATGCATAGGGATAGAAGGGAAAAGTTTAAGATCTGTGAATAGTGATGGAGTAATGTTAAGACCTTGTTACTTGGAGCAGACTTTTGAAAAAATTGTACTTGTATAGAATCTATTTAATACATAAGAAATTATCTTAGCAATTTTGAGTTATTATGGCTTGTGCCTGAGATAAGTGTAATATTGGGTTCTGTGAATATGATTTTAAAAATGGATCTTAAATCTGAAAGTTGTAGTAAATTGTTGTATATGTGTAATAGGTATATGAACTTTTGGTAGTCATGATTGGAAGAATTCATTTTCCTAGCACATCTGCGGTAATGCTCATTAATATTAAAATATGAGATAACAACATAACATGATGATTTACGGTTGAATTGGGTTAAAGTCATGAATGTTTAAAGGAAGATGGATTCATATCGCTAGAAGTTGCCTCGAGGCTTCATTGATGCTACAGAGTCAGTAGGACCTAGAGGGTAGGATCGAGAGGCGTCATTCTAGTCCAAAACCAAATAGTGATATGAGAATTCTTCTAACACATTCAATAAGCCTAACATCTCCAAGTGGTCGATCCTATCCCAAAAAGGGTATTGGAGACAATGATGAGGAGTATGAGAGTCAAAATCAAATAGTAAAGTAAAAGAGATAAACACAAGAATTAGTTACATAGTTTGGAACTGACCTATCAAAATTTGATACGTCAAATTAGGCTTTTTCATATACTTAATGAACTTGTTTTCAAGTAGTTTAAAAGTTTTTTTAATGCTTTTTATCGATTCTTAGATTTTAGTTTCAATGTTAGCTTTTATTACATTTTATCACTTTTGAGAACTAAACCGTCAAAACTATGCCATTAGAAGTCTAATAGTTAATTCGAGCTTGTATAGGGAGGTGATTCAGGCAAAGCATCAATAAGGACCTTTACTATGGCCGAGGTCACGATAGTGGAGCCTATGTGTCGCGACACTAACCTTTCCATTACCATGAAGGAGTTGGACTTCACCAAATCTCAACTTGAAGTGGATTATTGTAGATGTCGCGACATTGTGCCTTAAGGTCGTGACTTCAATCTTTCAAGGTTGCAACTTCAAGACAAACATCAAAATGAAGGGGATCAAGTAGATTGGGGTTCAGGTCGTGACACCAACTAGCCAATGTCACAACACTAAGTGCTCTTCAAGCCTTCTTTGAGTCAATTGTTGTAGAGGTCTATACACCAAAGCTTGGGTGTCGCGACACTAAAGCCTAACGAGTGAAAATTTGCTAGGGCAATTATTTTTCCAAACAAGCTCAAGTCATCCATATTTTGAAAGGAATTTTTATCAATTTAAGGGTTGTAGATCACATTTCATTTAAGCTTACCTATAATTTGTTCATTTTTTAGATCACATTTTGATGGCTAAGAAGAACGGGTCAATGCTAGGAATCACACTATCTGGGAATCTTGGTAGACTTAATTTCTCGGTTTTGGTATATGTTATGATATGTTATGCACTTGATCAACTTGTGAACTATTATTACTTAAATGTGTTTGAAAGGTCATAGTGTAAAATGGTATGCTATGAGTCAACATGAGCTTATAATGAAATGGATGTATGTTTATAGATATAGAAGTGCTTGTAGCTACAAGTTGGGAATGAATTGTGATGGAACACATTAAGGTGTCAAGGTTGCTAAATGTTTAATGCATAGAGTGAATATGTGATTATGTTAGAGTGTGTTTGAAGTTGAATTGCACTTTCCATATGTGTATTTGAAGTGGGTAGGTACCTATGCAAAAAGGGAGTGAAATTGAGCAAGAAATAGTTCATTTTGGGTTCACACAGCCTGAGACACGGGCGTGTGACTCAGCCGTGTGAGGCACACGGCCTTACGACATGACCGTGTGTCAACTGATAGTCCTTTGTATGCAAGTTAGTGAGTTACATAGTCTAACACATGACCTGGCACATGGGTGTGTGGAGCAACTCAGGGAGTTACACGGCCTGGCACATGGGCGTGTGACACAGCCGTGTGACCCTACTTAGAGAGTTACACGGGTTGGGACACGGCCGTGTATCCCTTGCTCAAAATTTACCCGGCCTGGGAGGTTCTACACTGATACGAACTCGCTTACGAGATGTAATTGAGTCATTGAAATACCCGATCGTAAAATTAAGTAGTTTTCGTTTCGGTTTAACCAAAGGTTATATTTTAAAGAAGATAGTTTAAAACAACAGATAAAAGTAAAGATAGAATGATGGAAGGATGTTTTCAACGAACTTAAAACAAGAATGAACCCGTAATAGTGATTAGGGACTCAATTCTTATAAGTCTTAAGGTGGATGATGGATAGTTGGATAGGACCGTGACCCACTATCTAGCAAGATAGGAACCAAACGGTATAAGGTTTAACGCCACACTCGGAGAGTGATAAGTTCAAGAAAGAAACAAGTTTGACGCCACTAGCTAAACTAGATAAGTCAAATTGAATCTCGAAGAATAATGAGAGTGAACAACTCATAAAGTTTATATATTTCATAAAATGTCAAAATCAACTAACTTACAAAATGTTTACAAAGGAACTATTTATAGGTAGATGGTTATCCAGCCGAATAGACATAAATTAAATGCAAAGGAATTTAGCTAAGATAACTTAATAACCAGCTAAAACAATCCAATGAACTCAATCAATTGAGGTGTCGAACAACCTTGGTTTATAGCTTTAATGAATGAGCTGAAAGAAGCTTTGCTTGGTGAATGAAGTTTATGGCTGGTGGTGCACAGAATAAGGAGTCAGCTGGTGAATGTATTTGAGGGCAGCCTAATGGCCTTTGGGTGTGAAAACTCGATTATGAAGAGACTTGGAGTGTGAACAGTAAGCACCAAATGGTCTCTTGATATGTTAGCTGATCAACTCACAACTGTTGGTTGAAATTCATGAATAATTTAGCTGAATGAATGTACCAACAAGCTCTCAACATACATGCACAATCGGGTGCATGTTCTTCTTTAAAGTAGCTTCGTTGAATCTGGAAGATACATGTATGTCCAGCTAAAAACAGCTCCCAACATTCATGCACAATCAGATGCATGTTCTTCATTAAAGTAGCTTCATTGAATCTGAAAGATACATGAATGTCCAACTGAAAAATAGCTCCTGAAATTCATGCACAATCGGGTGCATGCTCCACATTAATGAATGAGCTTCAATGAATCAGCATGGTGCATGTACGTCCAGCTGCATATGCATGCAATCCATTCGCATGTTTAGTTACCCGCCAAGACAAATGAAACACCCAGTTAAAGCATTAACAAGACCATTTAAACACACAAATAATTATGTATTAAACTAAGACATATTTAAGAATTTAACTTAATAGCACACATTAAGTCTGTCCAAAAACGAAAGACAGTTAATAGACAAACAAAGAACATGAATTAAATATGTAGCATGCTAGGACATAATAAAGGCCGAATGACAAAATTAATAGATTCAATCATCAAAAACCATCAAGCATGTAATTAAATCTGTAGGAAACTAAAATTTAATTAAACAAGCTAAATATTTAAAATGTCTAAATCTTAGCAACTGAATTAGCTAGCTAAGTTGAATTCAGCTTCGAATAAATTGTAAAAGTCCCTTGTTGGATCGTCCAACACTTGATTGACGAATCCATTTATGGTTTCCTTCCAAACTCGATCAACTAAAACCAATATTGACTCTTTAAATCGTTTAGCTCGTGCTCGAGTGATTGGTCCAATTGGCAGCTCAAGTGGATCTCGTTTGGAATTGGCTGAGTCCTCGAGCGAGTTCGTATCACACACGGCCTAGCCACATAGTCGTGTGTCCTCTGTTTTCAGATTTTGCTTCTTTTTCTTGAATTTCTGATTTTGTTTCAAATTAGTCCCGAATTGCTCCCAAAATATTTTTAAGGCCTCAAGGGCTCGGTTTATGGATGAAATGTATGAGAATGAATGGTTTATGATATTTTTGAATTTATTGAATGTTATGATGTTTAAAGGTTTCTAATTGATTGGTAGTACTCCATAACCCTAATTCGGCAACAGATACGGGTTAGGGGTGTTACAATTAGAACATGCCAAACATACTTTAAATAAACTTGTAATAATAATTAAACATGCATTAGGACGACTTAGCAAAATATCAAAGCATGTCACGTAGGTATCAATACTAGGACAATGGTATCAATATTTTCTTGGTACAGTATTGATATCGTTTGTAAAACCAGTACCAAATCAGTATTCTATTTTTTGTCAAAAATCAAAGTCTCAAAAAACATCGGTACCTTTGCAAAAGTATCGATAAAATTACCCTGAGTATCGATACTCGTGATATGATATCGATACTAATTTATAATTTTGACTTCCTGCACATTTCAAAATCATAGAGGTATCATTTTTTACAACACGAATATTGACACCTCTACTTCAGACTAGAAAAATACAATATTTTTGAGCACATAAGCCATTCCAACTTGTACCAATTCATCATGCTATCATACCATCATCAAATAAACATCAAAACGACCATAATAACAATCTCAAACATCGAAAGTAAGTCTGAGCAATAATCAACATAATACGAAATGAATATCATAAACTTAGGAATAAATAGTCTATGGAGGCATCCAAAACATCATGGAAAATATCAGTAAAATTCTACCACACTGCCTTATTCCCAAAACGAAAACAAATAATAATAACACCTACGAAATAATAGAAAAAGGACTTGCTTGGATCACCCCTTGGAACCACACCGCTCACACTGACACTTAACTACTCTGCAAGGGTTTAAAAGGAGTGGTTGAGCTTAACAAGCTCAAAGAATGCTCAAAATAACCACAATGTACACACAAAATCAAAGGTTAAACAAAAGCATACTATAATACACTCACAACGATTCTAATCAAGTCAAATTAATATGTTCACGTTTCATTAAATCATAAAACTAACATATACTCCTACATGCAATTACACTCAACTCGCTTATATATATATAATTCATTTAACAATAATTCATCAAGACTAAACAATGTTTACATACTTAAATAACTCACAAGTCTAGTTTAGATACTCAAAAGTATTCATAAGTTAAATGAAAACAACCGAAACTACAATTACATACACAATTTACTATGAGAACATAATAGCATTTTCATGAAACTTTAATAAACTTATTTAGCATATTATTCACATGTTTTTGCATCCATCACCCATCGCATTATCACAATAAATAAGATCACATTTAAACGATAATTTGGCACTTGAGGCTATGAAACATAAAAGTGGACTCTATCATCACACATCAGATACATGGATATCCAACACACCAAATGACTCATAACGTCAAACATATCCAAAAAGTGAAGCATAAAGCTAACACTCTCCAACATATCCACAATGAATGCTTATCTAATTCACATTTAATTTCACTTAAAGTGCCACAATAATGCTCATTGAGCCATCACGTATCCAACCACATATGAGTGCATTAAAATCAATTTATCACATACATAACTTGCTACATTAGCATCACATTTCATAATTCAACACATACATATTTACCGATTTATGCACACTTTCACTGCACATTTATATTGCTAACACAATATCATCACTATTGTTTGGCATATTTAATATGCCCACAACACAATACAATTCATAATAGTCATCACACATTTCTCATATCGCAATATCGTATCATAATAACCAATCCATAAATATTCTTATAATCACATAATTTACCAAAATAAAATAAGGGAAATAGAAATTTTACACTCAAAACTTAGGATAAAGGTTTAGGCTATTCCTAAGCTCCCATTTAACACTATGAATCGTGTCTACTAGCAGCGATTCCAAACACTCACTGATCATGCTTTCGCCTAATTGCCGAAAGCTTAAACTAGTTTTTCCTTACCCCTTTTGCCTTACTCGTAGAAGGCTCTAATGGTTCTAATGCTTCATACATAATAACCACACGATATACATTCAAAAATCAGCCAAAGACTTACCACAAGCAATAAAAAACAAAAGTCTAAACTAAGTTCTCATGTAATTGAAACCTTTAACATAACAAACTTTAAATTTGAATATCTCGGTCTATACTCAATCTTTTCACCTAAAACAAAATTCGTTCATCTTATAATTCACCTACAACTAATTCCCAACTTTTAAACTACACAAAACTACTCAGTTCATAGTATCGGCTTTTTCGACATGTTTATGGCTATTTTTTGAAAATTCATTAAAACTCAAGAAATATTTAATGAAACTTCAAAAAAAGTTTAGAAACCTCTTAATCATGTCAAAACTAATTGAAAAACACTTTGAAACCACATTTTTACTCAAAATCTTGAAATCCACTATTAACGACTCAATTTTCAGCTTTTATTCAAAACATACAATTTAATGGCTAAAAATTCAATTTTAAAGGCTAGATAACATTAGAAACTCACAAGGAATCGAATCTTTACCTTAGTTGACGAAAATCTAAGAGTTTGAGCGAAAATTCGAAAGCTTAACAATGGAGAAAACTATGGTGTTTTGGGTGTTTTTCTTAACTTCTATGGGGATTTATAACTTAAGAGATGATATAAATCAAAAGGAATTAGAATTTGGAATTCAAAATCAATTGGGAAAGTTGGGAGAACTATGGATGGCACAAGTATAAGAGGAGAAGAAGACTAACGTGAAAAAAAAACTATAAATGGGGTTTTTAGGTTGGATTTTAAAATCTGGTCTAATTGCCTTTTAAAAACTCTAAGTTTTGACTCTTTTACAAATCAGTTTTTTTTTCAAAATTAAAGGTATTTAAAACTAATTTTTAGAAATTGATTTAATTTTTTAAAAGCCATAGACGAAAACATTACCGATATACATTGTCGCAAAATTTTGAACACTCTAAGACTAAAATTCCTAAAATATCCCTAAAACTCGTAGGTCATATTTTGGGGTGTTACAGTTGTAGATGTTGCGACATTGTGCCTTAAGGTCATGACTTCAAGCTTTCAAGGTTGCAATTTCAAGCCAAACATCAAAATGAAGGGGATCAAGTAGATTGTGGTCCAGGTTGTGACACCAACTAGCCAATGTCACGACACTAAGTACGCTTCAAGCCTTCTTTGAGTCAATTGTTGTAAAGGTCAAGACACTAAAGCTTGGGTGTCGTGACACTAAAGCCTAACAAGTGAAAATTTGCTAGGGCAATTATTTTTCCAAACAAGCTTAAGTCATCACATTTTGAAAGGCAATTTTGTCAATATGAGGGTTGTAGTGTCAGGTTATTTAAAGCCTCTTTATGGCACAAAAATCTAGACATTCAATATTCCTATCATCATCTTTTTGTTCCTTCAATCATTTTAGATTCCTAGGTTTTTCCTTTTCTAGGTTAGATCTATTTTGCCATTTTCTTTATTTTTTTGCACTTTTCTTTAAATAAAAAAGGTACAAGGGCCTCTTGTGTCATTTTGGGTTTTTCTTCATGGTATTTGATAGATTTAAATGTTTTGGTTATTCAAAGTTGCAAAAAGTATTAATTTGAATTATGGATTATTCTTGCCTGTCATCAATTCCATCAAAAACCTCTTCAAGATTTACTAAGCATTTCTTAACCCTTATCTTTTTTGTGATTATTTGATGATTCATTTGAGCATGAACTTGGTTAGGGTTTTATGTTTTGATGATGAGTAGGAACTAAACTTTATTGTGGTTGATTGACTGAAATGTTGAATGATTAATTTTAGGGTTAGGAACTAGATTGTGAAAATTAGATTAAATCAATAAACTTCAAAACCTTGAATTGATGAATCTAAGGGAACATTTAGATAGGTGATACTTAGAAGAGATCTTATTGTGAACAACTTTGATATTCCTGATTTAGTCTAATGAGGTCAAGAGATAAATTGGACTAAATTATATAATTGGGTAAAATGGTGTTTGAGAGATAAAATTGGACCAATTAGGAGTTTGAGAAATTTAGATCCCTAATACGAGAGTTAATTATCAACATTGATATTAATCAACTACACTATTTTATCTGGTTAATACTTTTGTGATTTTAGTATTTATTTGATTTAGTTATTTTAAATATAATTTAGCTTAATTCACCTCATTTTATGGATTGTCGTAATATACTACTTAGTCATTAGCATGCTTAATTGTTGTCCATTCACCTTATCACCCGATCTCCTTTGGGTTCGATCCTTGGACTGCTCTAAGTGTTTCATTGTACATTTACAAATATTACAAGTGTCCCATTGTACACTTACAAATATTACAACTGACATGTCATACTTGTAGTCAAAGCCGCTTTTAAATCTCTATATTTTGTGCTAATTCTCTTATCGGTGTTGTACATTAGTATGCGGTCAGGAACCCTTTCCTACATCTATGGGGCCTTGTCTAGAGAATATAATACAATATGAATCAATAGTGCAGGTTGTAATCTAAGTTCAACCTACTCACTAAGTTGCAACCTTACTCCTATGCATCCACTAAAATCATTTTTCCCACTAAGACTTTCCCCTTAAAAGCTTAGTTACAAATTGAACATCAAAATTGTTTGTTTACGATCAATTTAACCTTAATACAAATTCTTATAATGAACAAATAAGTGTTCTTTCTAATTCGTACATAGACATATAAACAAGTCTTCTTTAAATAGGCAATTGTAGATTTATAATCCCCTAATTAGTGTAATCAAAAGGTAGCAATGTAACTGTGCTCCAATTGATTTTCTTAAGGCATACAAGAAGAAGAGATCTTTAGCAATAGAACTTCTATAGAAATAACATCTCTTCAAATATGGATGTTGGATCTCACTAGAAGTCTTTGAAAATATTCTTACTTGATCATGTATCTTTACCAATCACAAACCAATTTTAATATCGCATATTGCTGCTCAAAATCTTCAAAGAGATGAAAGAAACTAATAAGATTTTTTGGTCAAAATATGCCAACATGTAAAGCAGTTTTGCTTAATATCTAGATCCAAAGTGAACTATAATGAGCGATGCAACTAACACTAACAGGAGCTGCCTCCGACAAGAATTTCAATGCGGCTTTTTATCTAAATACAAGATTACGTGGTACTGGAGTTAGGGGTGAAGCTAGAAAATTTTTTTCGAGGGGGGCGAAATTAAATTGTAAGTTTTACGATAGTAAAAATACAATTTCACCATTTTAATAGCCTCTATGTTTATAATTTTTAAAGGATTAAATCAAATTTTTATCATTTTTAAAGGGGCCAAAGTGCAATTTTACCTTTACTAATTTAAAATTTTAAAAATTTCTAAAGGCTTAAATAGAAATTTTTCTATTTCAGGGGGCCGGGGCCCTGCCAGCCCCCTGGTTTCGCCCTGATGGTAGTTTATCAAATACTATGAAGGATTTGTGATGGCTATTGCAATCTCAAAAATAGATGAAGCTATAGATGCATGCACGGCCGAGAGACACTTGCAGCAAACAAAGCATTGGAACGGGGTTATGGTAGAAGACAAATTAACCATGTTGCTGCCAAGTCATAGTGGAAGATTACCCTTCTACTATTCATTGGAATCTAATGAAATGGTATTAAACATTACCTAATCAATAAAGCTTCTCCAAAAAAGAAAAAAAAAAGGTTTATATTAGAACCGAATAATTCAAATAGACCCAGCTAAGCCTAATATTATGCTCGAATTGGAAAAAGAAAATATAAAAGATGGAGTTGCTCAGACCCACCACTCTGCTCTAGTTGGTTCAATGATTAAAAGGATTTTAGAGTGATAGATGTGCCATGGTGCAGCAGCCAGCAGCGAATGGCATCACTAAACTCACTCTCATTCAAATTTAAATAAATAAATTCAACATCTTCATTCGCCAATTGCCTGTTGCCTTTCTAGACTTCTTTTTTCTTTCATGTTTAACTCCTGTTAATATTTTATTTTCTCACTACTTTTAATTTAAAAATTAAAAGTCTAATTGCTACAGTTGTTACTATATTTTTATTAAATTAAATATATAATATTTATCTAAATTTACTCTAAATATTTTCTTGAGTTGATGTTACGGGTCAATGAGCACTAACTCAATTATGAATTTATTAAAATATTATCTCATATAAATTTAAGAGTATTATTGTTTTTAAATATAATAAATCTATAAAAATTGATCATAATGATATTTGATCTCAAAAACACGATGTATGATAAATAATTAACTTTACTATTATAACTAAAGAATCAAATTTTATATGAATTTTAATAAATATATTTGTTAAATCTTTTCACAAAGTTCTAATTATAACATAATTGAAATTTAGTAGAAACCAATTAACATTGTTGTTAATTAGTCTTCAATTTTAAATCACAAAATAGAATGAGACTAGATTTTTGAAATTGAAAGTGAAAAGATTAAATTTAAAAAATCTAAAGAGTATAAGGACCGAGAGAAAAATTAAACCATAATAGTTATATAATAGCATGAGTTAATTGCACTAGGCATTCTCAAACTATGCTTCTCATTCTAAATTAATCCTCAAACTTCAAAACGTTTAATTACATCTCCAAATTAGTGTTGTTATATCAATCGAGCCCTTTTGTTATTAAAATTGTTAATTAAATCATTAAATGACTTAATGACACGTCGATTTTACGTAACTAAATTTAAAATAAAAATTTAAAGATATAGAACATTGTCGCATAAATTTCAAAAGTAAAAACTAAAAATAAGGTAAAACTAAACAAAAAGAGTGAACTATAAAGTTTTCGTACAAATTTTGTAAACCTCAAAACTAAGACTTTTAAAACATCTATTTACAATATTCATTTTTCTTAAATTTTTATTTTAAATTATGCCACATAAGATCTGAGTGTTATTTAATAGTCACTTTGAATAACAAAGGACTTAATTCATATGACTTCAATAATTTAGGGATGTAATTAGAATGATTTAAAGTTTAGGAACCAATTTAAAATGAAACTCATAGTTTAGGGATGTTTGGTGTAATTAACTCTAATAACATTGCTTAGAAAATATTTGTTACTTTGTATAAAATGTTTTTATTGAAAACATGAAAAACAAAAATACCTTAGTATTGATATTTATTACTTTTTATGTAAAATGATTGATGGGCATCAAACGACCAAATATAAATTTCTATGACAAATATAATAGTGAAATGAAATATAGAGCAATAGGGTCGAATCCATAGGGACTAATTATTTAATTTCGCCTTTTCTTGTGACCAAATTTGCTGTTGCGATCACAGTCGTGCCCACGACCTGTGCGTAGTAGTGCTAAAAAAAAGAAATAAAAATGGGGGGTTTAAATTGATTAAGATAATAAGGAAATACGAAGTGTAATAAAATAAAATAAAAACAAGTTCAAAGTTGTAAAAAAAAATAAATTTAAGGAAATAAAATATTTTAAGTTTAGCCTTAGCCTCGGTGTACTCCAATCTTGAATTGATCCTTGAAATAGATTCTCTTCAAACCGCCAACTCTTCCTCTCGTAGTCAATCCCGGTATCAGCTGCAAATGAACCCTTGTCAAATTTCCAACCACGTTGCACGTATCCGTAATTTAAGACTTCGACAGCCTTGCACTCTCAAAATCTCAATTCAAATTAACGACTTTAACCGTATGGGTCGTTTGAATTTGATCACTGTCTCCCTTGACGAAATCCAATTAGCTTTTTCCAATTGAACACGCTAATTTGTTAGCGGAATTTTGAATATAGCATCGCCAACTCAATTTCCCAACTGTACGTTAAACGATTCTAACCTAACGCACGCTTTTTGAATTGAAATCAAATCAACTTTGAGGGACGAATTTATACTATCCCATATACCGAAATGATAGTGAATACCAAGTTGCGAAGTATTTAGTGTGGGCTCATATCTCACGATTATTTTGTCGAAGTGATAACCGGACTAAGGCTAAAAAGGATTTAGTTAATCATGAAAAGAATCATACTTGAAAATAAATAGTTTAAATAGAATTGTGGAAAGTGGGAAGGGACAAGGCCTTGGAAGGCAATTAAACCAAAAGGTTGAAATCAAAAGAGAAGAAAGGATGAAACAACATAATTGAATGGCAAAGACGTAGGAGGAAAAAAAAAGAGAGAATTTATTAAATGCGAAAGATAATCCTAAATATTATCACTAAATAATCCTAAATATTATCACTAAAGAATTCTAAATATTATCATTAAATCAAATCAAATCAAACCGAATCAAATTTCATTTTTATTTAATATATAATTAGTTTTAGTTTTATGATATAAAAATATTTTATATTTAAAATAATAAAAATAATTTAAAAGTTCTTGAAAAAGTATTGTTTTTAGAAATATTTATGAAAAGACTTTAAAATTTTGTCAAATAGTATTAAAAATCTTAAAACAAAACACATTTTATTAAAATAAACTTAAAAATTCGAAATAAAAATTAATATGAAAAATAGAGAACTGAATTAGTCGAACTGGATTATGATGAATAGTTAAGAAATTAAAAACCGACCGAATTAAACCATATTATCCTAGGTTAGAAGACTAAATTTCAAATATCCAAAGCGTATAAGGACTGAGAGAAGAATAAGACCATAATAGTTATATAAGAACAATTGAAAGAACAATTTTCTTTATTTTATAGCCTTCATCTTCTTTGCTCTCTCTGTATTCCTTAAATACCACTCGCATCCTTAGTTTGGACCAACCTACGTCTCCTAATCCGACGGTCGAGATGGCTCTATCACACCTCGGCGCTTCTGCTTCCCGCTCCTCTAGTCTTCTTAAACCCCTCTCGTCGGCTCTTTCCCTCCGACGCCCTATCTCCGGCGATAACTCTCCCTTGACCGTCGAGACCTCTGTCCCTTTCACCTCTCACCAGTGCGAAGCTCCCTCACGTTCCGTCGAGACCAATCCGAAGGAGCTCCTTACCTTTTTCCGAGACATGGCGCTGATGCGTCGGATGGAGATCGCTGCCGATTCACTCTACAAGGCTAAGCTTATCCGTGGTTTCTGTCATCTATACGACGGGCAAGAAGCCGTCGCCGTTGGCATGGAAGCCGCCATTACCAAAAAGGACTGCATCATAACTGCCTACCGCGACCACTGCACGTTCGTCAGTCGCGGTGGAACCCTGCTGGAAGTTTTTGCTGAGCTGATGGGACGCCAGGCTGGTTGCTCTAAAGGCAAAGGAGGTTCGATGCATTTTTACAAGAAGGATTCGAATTTTTATGGCGGTCACGGGATTGTTGGAGCTCAGGTTCCGTTAGGATGTGGCTTGGCTTTTGCGCAAAAGTATTCTAAAGACGAAACCGTGACTTTTGCTTTGTACGGTGATGGGGCCGCTAATCAAGGGCAGTTGTTTGAGGCATTGAATATCTCTGCGCTTTGGGATCTGCCTGCAATTCTAGTCTGCGAGAACAATCACTGTGAGCAATTGAAATGCAATATTTTTGATTTATGATATTCAGTTTTTTGGTAGATTTTCTTATTTAATTGTAATGTACAGATGGTATGGGGACAGCAGAGTGGAGAGCCGCGAAGAGTCCAGCGTACTACAAACGTGGGGATTATGTTCCTGGTTTGAAGGTGAGAATTAGTTGGTTTGTTGAGACAATGGTTTTGTTAAGTTGCAATTTGTTGGTTCTTGAGCTATGTGAAACTGTAGATGTCGTAGTACTGTATGCGGAAAAACTGTGATAGTTGTGATTTTGCGCTACGTGAAAGTACTTATGCTGATTTAAAACGGAGGTCTATGGCTTTGTTTTGATAATCCTTTTAGATTAGAACTTAAATGGGATCTCAAGGGCTTTTTACTGCTTAGATAGTTATACTATTTGGTTCTTAATATAAAAGTTTGTTTTCTTCTAAAGTTCAGGGTTTGATGCAAACAGAGAGTTTTCTAGTAGACCTACTGAGAGAAAACCTTTTTCAGCTATAAGGATGTAATTTTTTATTTTATATTTTATTTGTAGACTTGAGGTAATATATGTTTGAAGTTCCTTTCCTGGATGATAGACAATAAATGTATTTTGTGATATTGCACTTTAGTTCTAGTTGTCATATGCTTCTTATCCTATAGGTGGATGGCATGGATGCCCTTGCTGTGAAGCAAGCTTGCAAGTTTGCCAAAGAGCATGCCTTGAAGAATGGACCAATTGTAAGTTTATTCATCCAGCTCCTGACTTTTTTATTGTTTTCAGTTTCTTGTGCCGGCCATTTTTCATAATGGTGTGAATTTGACCACTTCTGCTTCAGAGAAACTTTGAATTTCTTTTTTACTCTTTACTTTTTGTAAGATCTTAATATTTGTTCAATTTGTATTATCTTGTTTACACTTACTGCTTTTAAATAATCAAATTTCTCTACTATGTAGCAAGCAAGTTCTATTTCTCCTACATGATTTACATTATAATAGAAGTCTTAGTTCCTCTATGGTTAATATGCTCACTTCGACTGAGAAGTCACATGTTTCATTTAGAAACCTTTTTCCGATCAATCAATCTTTTAGTTTATTACCTACGAAGAGCAAGCTGGGAGTAAAACTCTTCCTTGGGAAATTTTGCTTACTTCAAACTATTTTCTTCTTGCAACAGTCCTACATAACATCTTTAAGATTCAGAGTGCTAATAAGTTTCATCTTTATGTAATGCAAAATGAATGCTTGTATCACATCCGAAGCCTTAAGATGGGAAAAAGGGCACTCATTGAGACTTGATTGGAAGAGTGCTAAAACACAAGATATCAGCTTTCTAGTAGTTTAATCCTGACAGATAGTGCAACATGAATGCTTGTATCATATACCAAGCCTTAAGATGGGAAGGTCACTCCTTGAGATTGAATTTCAAGAGGGCTAAAATACAAGATATCAGCACATAACAGAATAGACCTATGCAAAGCACTTGTTAAACTGGGGTGGGTATGAGTGCCTATCTAATGGTACTGTCCTGTTTTAATAATAACATGTTTGGTTTCTCAAGGGAGGAATAGGTAAGGGAAATGAAGCAGAAGTTTGGTTGTAAGTTATTTGGAGAGCCTAAGAGAGAAAATGGAAACTGAAACAAGCAAATTTCTATGTCCTTCAGTTATTTACATATTGAGAGAAGTGAGAGAAAAATGAGATGAAATTACAATTAAAGAAATATGACCACTTTTTGGCTATGGATTAGGCATATACTTGGAGAGATTTTAAAAGTGGATCAAGTTGATAGTTAGCTTATCTTCTCCTTTTAGGATTTTCTATAAAGATGGACTTAATAACCTTCTCTTATTTGCTTTCCATTTCTCTCACTGGTCTTATTAATGACGTGCTTTATCCGAAGCCTTTCGGATAAGTAGTATTAAGGAGGAAAAATCTTTGTTTTGTAGCTATTGGAGCTTTGTAGATGTACATGCTGTCAGAGTTGTAACCTGGAAGGTTAAACTAATCCTACTTAAATTAGAAAGTTTATCTCTACAAAAGAGTAAGCCAAAACTTATCTATTTTGGCTAGTATGTGCAAATCCCACCATTTATAGGCTTAGAGGAATTTTCTGAAGCCTGGTTAACTTATGGATCTCGATTGTGGCACTGAATTGCCAGAAGTCATCTTTTTACCTGCATGTTGGTTATATTTAACCTGGTTCTAGATGAATA
This sequence comes from Gossypium raimondii, assembly GCF_025698545.1. Taxonomy (NCBI): domain Eukaryota; kingdom Viridiplantae; phylum Streptophyta; class Magnoliopsida; order Malvales; family Malvaceae; genus Gossypium; species Gossypium raimondii. The sequence continues at coordinate 41,941,253 of NC_068569.1, read as the reverse complement.
GCGTTTTAGGTGAGCTGAAACTCTGCAGTGCTTATCCGGAACAAACATCAGAGAATTTCTGGAGAAGTTTTCCTGGCTGTAAAGTTGCTTGAGAAATCTTCATGACACCTAAAAAATGGGTCTAAATTTGTGGTCAATGGCAAGCTTAACTTGGAAACTTTTATAGAAAGGATAAGTAGCAATGTCATGTTACACGAGTTTTATGGGAATCATGCATTCCAATGTCAGATGCTTACTGTCAACAGCTTCTTTATGATGCCACAAGGAGATTATGGTATGGCAGTCACTGATTGGATGATAAGACGACTTTGATGCTTATATCTGATGAAAAGTTGTTTGCAGGGACAACCTGTTTGTCTGAGAAAAAAGAATATTTTGAGGCATAACTGTTATGGAATTTGTGTTATGGGATTTGTTTTTTCATTCCCGCATATAAAAGCTAAAAGTAGCAGTATCCTAAAATTAATTGATGCTTATAGGATAAATCAGTAACTTCAAATATGCTTGCTAGACAGAAAAGTACATTAGGTGCTTGCCATGGGAAATTATTCTGTGGCTCTCTATTCTTAATTAATGGGGCATCTGTACCTGGTTTTTGGCTGGGTATTAATTAGTCATTTTCAGTTCTTTCCCCCTTCTCTTTTTCAGAAAAATAAATGCTAGTGACTTGTAATTCAAAGCAAGAAGATGCTGTAAATTATCATCAACTGGAATTTTAGGTCCTTACTCCTGTAACTCACAAATGTGTTTAAAGCTATATTGCTTAAACTCTTCATTTTTCTTGAAGTACTTATTGCCGATGCCCATTTTCAATGCTTATTTGTGAATAGATATGACTTATGAGGATATGACCCTCCAAGGGCCCGCAAAATATATAGAGAAACTTCAAAATTCAACATAAACATGTCAGACACATACCCGAGTCTGAATGACATAGGTTTAAAGTTGTGAAAAATTCACTTTATACCAAAGATATATGATTCTGAAGTTCAAGAATGTTTTTAGTAATGACGAGGCATGTTTATTTGCTTCTACTTCCTGTTGGAAATTTCATGCTACTTTCAATATTTCATTGCATAATTGACATATTTTGATTTCTGTTGCTTGTATGCAGATTCTTGAAATGGACACATACAGGTATCATGGCCACTCCATGTCTGATCCTGGAAGCACCTATCGAACACGTGATGAGATTAGTGGTGTTAGACAGGTTGATACACAATTCATGTTACTTTCTCAAGGACTTATTTGTTAAATATTAAACATTTATTCTTGTAATTTAATCAAGTAATACAAAACTGACATTGATGTATGTTTCTAGGAGCGTGATCCAATTGAAAGAATCAGGAAGCTGATATTGTCTCATGATCTAGCTACTGAAAAAGAGTTGAAGGTATTTGAGTCACTTTTGGAACTATCAGCATTAAAATGTTATGTATTGTTATGGGTAGTGAAAATATCAAAATATGGAAAAAATTTCAGGATGTTGAAAAGGAAGTGAGAAAAGAAGTAGATGATGCAATTGCTCAAGCTAAGGTTAGAAATTTTTTGCTGCTTTCATTCTGAGTTTTTTTAATGAGTTTATTTGTATTTTATGTTTACTATTGTTATTTTGAAGTTTTGTTTAGTTATTTGTGGATACTAAAATTCTTCTTTTTTCTTTTTCAGGAAAGTCCAATGCCTGAACCTTCTGAACTCTTCACAAACGTGTATGCGAAAGGTTTGGGTGTTGAGGTCAGAATCATTTGCTTAAGATATAAATACATTTATATTATTTGCCTATCATTATCTTCGCTAAGGTTTCTTAATTCGTCAGTAAATTTTGAATTTCTATATTGAATGAATGTTGCTTAAATGATTGCTTACTGTGAGATAAGAACCGTATCCTTCTAGCAAGTCCATTCAACTGATAATAATTTGAAAAAGAATGATAAGAAATTGATTTTTAATTAAAATTATTTTTGTAAGTGATTAAATTTGAACTTGTAACTTCTTGGTACCCATATTTATTAAATTAAATACTTATTTAGGAATAAAGCAACATTTAGTCTCTTAACTTGTAATTTTTCACAATTTGATCCTTGAATCATTAGTCCCGGAACTTGATAACTCTTCCCAATTTGGTCCCCAAACTTATATTCCATTAAAGTGATGACATGATACTCTGAGAACATTACTTGAAAATTTTTAAAAATATATATAAAATCTTGAAAAAGCACAAAGATAATTATTAAAAAAATATAAAATGTTTTAAATGTTTTTAAAAAAAGTTTAGGCAATGATGTGACATGATTTCGAATCCAAGTTCAGGGACAAATTGGGAAAAAATTTTAAGTTTCAAGACTAATATGGACCAAGAAAAAGTTCAGCGACTAAATGTTCAATAAATAGGTTGCATTTGTGAGAGAAGCAATGCATGAATATTCATATTTAATATTATTTTGTAACTGAATAATCTGATTCAACCTGTTCAATAAATGAATGAATGATCCAAAGGTCACTGGAATGGTCTCAGTCTGATTTAATATTATTATTATCATTTTGTTTCGTCCGCAGTCATTTGGAGCAGATAGGAAAGAAGTAAGAGCTACACTTCCATAGTTTGAGACTTCTCTGGAGTGAGTTCATTAATTTTTAACTCGTTGCCCACCAATCAATCTTGCAAGACTGAAAAGAAATAAAGCAGCTAGGGAAGGTGATCTGATTTCCCGGCTATCAATTTGATTTTGCACTTCTATTTGTATTTGTATAGAGTACTTTATTTGGTTCCTCTCTATAGATTATGGACTGAGTTGTTATGTGTAAATGTTGTGGTTTATCCCACGGTTTTACATTACCTATGATTTGATTAAATAGGTTGCATTTCTGAGAGAAGCAATGCATAAATATTCTTTTCTTCAAATGGAGGAGCTTTTATGCTCTCATTTATAGCTCAAAGGTAAGTTTCGTCAGATTCATTCTTTATTAACTTTACCTGAAATTAATGATCCATGTCGCTCCATGAAAATTGAATCAACGAGGAATCTTTTAATATAATGTTTCCCGATTTTACAAGTCTTAACAGTCATCAAAGATACGAACATTCACTACTATAAGCAGAGGCGGTCCCCGGTTGGCTTGAGTTGCCATATACCTCCGTAGCTTCTTATGTTCCTGTAAGGTGAGTATCAAACCGGGCGTGCTGTTAATCTCATGATTGATAGAGATCACCAGGGGGTTGGTTAGTGCTGAAGAAGTCTTTCTCACAAGTGGTCACTAACTCCTCGACGGATTTGAATACAAGCCAGTAGCTAGTCGAAAAATTGTTCTCATGGGATCCAATTTTGGAATATGGAGAAACCATCAATCCCAAGTTCTAATTTAGCAGCGCACCAAACAAGCTGGGCAAAGATGCGGTCCGTGAACATGTGAATGTGATCATAGGTCTCACAGCTCTGTTGGCACAGCACATCTAGTATTAATATATCCTGGTCTTTACTGGGAAGATAGTTATTACTTAGGCTTCATTTGGATTCAAACACAACACAATGCGTTCTTCCTTTGGATTCAAGCACAACACGATGCGTTGAAAATTTTTACCTTAATTTTCAATTTCACTGCACCACAGTGAATTGCTTGGCTGTTTGGATGTCTTGCTTCCAGCACAGTGAGACGTTTTTGCTGCGTTGGACAGCTTTATCTCCACTGGTGCTAAAAGCTCTAGTCAGCTCCAACACGGTGAAACGTTTCAACGCACTGTGTTCTGTTTAAATCCAAAGGAAGGCTTAATTTCCACAGAAAAAGAGGAAGCTTGACTGCTTGAGCGTAGGTGTGTAAGAAATGATAAGTTTGTACTTTGCCTGAACCCCATTCCATAGCTGCCTGCCACTCTAGACCTCTTTACGCAAAGATCGAACGGCTCAGTTTGGGTTTTACTGATAGGGAATCCTGTTGGCGCCAAGTATCCTTTTTAAACTAAAACGGCTTGATTAACCCCAACCTCCTTGCTTTTAGGTTGACGAGGGGAGGTCCCATTTAGCAAAATGCAGATATATGAACACTTGAAGGATAACAGAATGGAAGAGGGAAAAAAAACGTTTGTTAAAAAAATTATCTCATTTTAAAAGGCCATCAACGTCCCAACCAACAGAATCTTGATTTAAAAAAAGAATGAAAAATATTTGCCCAAATCTACATATTCCGAAACAAAGCATAAAAAAGAATATTTGAAGAAATCTCCGATGGTGCAACATCCCATTCTTTGCTTCCATCACCAGTTTCCGCATTTGTCATTTAAAACACAAAAGACCCAACCCTTGGGCAGGAAAAAATTCCAAACACTCCTTTTGGGTAATAATAATGATCCTTCAATAAGCTACGTTTTCGCTTACAATGAAGCCGAAGACCATAATCTTCTTATTTTTCGACTGAAAGTTGAGAAAGAAACGGTCTCTCTTTTTCTTGGGTTTTTTCTTTTTTGAAGAATAATGCGTTTTATTTTATATGCGGCCGCCCTTTTACTTCTTCATTTCTTGCTCACGGTATCGTTTTGTCTTGCTATTCGGACCACAGTCGGAGGAGATGGGTTGGGGTTCCGGTTTCCGGAGGCACCGTATTACCGTAACGGAGTGGAGTGTCCAGTTTCCTCCGGCGACCGCAATTTAGTCCAAGTGGCAATGACTTTAGACTTTGAATACTTGCGTGGTTCGATCGCCGCCGTCCACTCCGTCGTCCGCCACGCTTCGTGTCCTGAAAACATCTTCTTTCACTTCATTGCCGCCGAGTTCGACCCCGCGAGTCCAAGAGTCTTGAGCAAACTCGTTCGCTCCACATTCCCTTCACTCAACTTCAGAATCTACATCTTCCGTGAAGACACAGTGATCAACTTGATCTCTTCTTCAATCCGGCAAGCCCTCGAGAACCCACTGAACTACGCTCGGAACTACCTCGGGGACATGTTGGATCTCCAAGTAGGCCGAGTCATTTATCTCGACTCAGACCTGGTCCTCGTCGATGACATCCTCAAACTCTGGAACACAACGTTGACCAATTCTCGAGTCATCGGCGCACCCGAATACTGCCATGCAAACTTCACCAAGTATTTCACGGCCGGGTTTTGGTCGGACCCGGTAATATCCCGGGTTTTCCGGTCGAGAAAGCCGTGTTATTTCAACACGGGAGTAATGGTAATGGATTTAGTGCGTTGGAGAGAAGGGAATTACAGGAAAAGAATAGAGAATTGGATGGAAATACAAAGGAAAAAAAAGATATACGAGTTGGGCTCATTGCCACCCTATTTGCTGGTATTTGCTGGGAATGTAGAAGGCATTGATCATAGATGGAACCAACATGGGCTTGGAGGGGACAATATACGAGGTTCATGTCGTTCGTTGCATCCGGGTCCGGTCAGCTTGTTGCATTGGAGTGGGAAAGGGAAGCCATGGGTTCGACTGGATGGTGGAAGCCCATGCCCTCTTGATCATATTTGGGAATCCTATGATCTTTACAAAGGGAATTTAATCAAACACCAATCTTTTCCTTCTGCTTTTGCCAATTTCTTTGAATACCCCAGTTATTTGTTTTGATTTCTCATTTTTTCACTTCTAGAAACAATGGTGATTTCCGTGATTTATATTTGTTTGTTGTACATAATCGAACTGAGCGAGAGATGAATAACCCTACCTCCTTAGTTTCCCTTTGAATTTTTTCTGAATTTCAATTTCCTGCAGCTTTTCTTGGGTGAAAAGGAAAATTGAAGAAAATCAGAGCTTTTCTAATTCAAAGCATTTCCTTTCTTGGATTTCATCGAATGAATGGTTTCTTGGAAAATTAGGTACAGATGGGAGGCTAATAGGTTTGCACGGACCCTAGTGCGCTGGGGAAGATGGAATAGTCATATGGATTTCAGTTTGGGTATTTCAAGAAACGAGTCAATGTGATTGAACCCATCTTCATCTACTAGTCCGGCCTCCTCAATCTCAATAAATCTTTTTTTTTTTCAGGCAATAAGATATTGACACAATCAATACAAATTACCAAACAATATTTGCAAAGTTAATTGGGATATCAGAACAAATTGAAGGGAATGAAAGCCAAACATATTGACTCTAGTAAAACCAAGGACTTAGGAATGGCGGTAGTACTAGTTTTTGGTTTAATAATTATGATTCTAACTAGGGTTAGATGCAAAATTTTAGGCTTATTTTTTAGGTCGAGGTTCAATAAATTCGGTCTAAAAAATGAGCTTAAAATTTTATTTATATCTGATTTATATTAAAAATGTTAAATCCGAATTCGACTCGACCCGATCCGACCGTAACAATTTTTTTTTATGTAAAAATGAAATTAAAAAATATAAAACATTAAAAATTTTAAAAATATTAAAATAAATCTTTCCCAACAAATTAAAATTACAAAAAAAATATATCCATGTGATTCGAATGGGGTCGGATTTGAGCTAAAAAATTCTGCTCGAGATCTGTCCCCTTTAGAAATGAGCTTTTTTTTTTTGTCAAACTAATTTTTCAAACCTACCTCTTCACTTTTCGAAAAAACCTTTGGACTTGGACAAATTACTCGACCTATCTTAACCTTTCACTCATTACACTTAAAGACATTTTATGTAAACATAGATTTTTGATAATGATATTCATATTTTCATAAATAAAAAATTATCCTAATATGTTTTTTATTAATAAATAAAATCAATCTAATTGCAATTAATTATAAAAAATAGTATAAAGAAAAGTTGAGATAATGCTCAAATTCGTATTTTCAGGCTGGAAATTGGAAACGGCAAAAAGAAGAAAAAAACAAAATAATGAAAATTCCGTTTGGAAATCGATTTAGGATATTTTGTTATTGTTTGTAAAGGCTCTTATATCCTTTCGCCACGTTAGCGTAAAACCGTGGGTAAAACGAAACGTATCCCGTTTCTCCTTATTCCTCATCGTCGTCAACCAAAACAAAAGTCAAAGTTAAAATGCTACCTCAATAATTCCCCCAACCACCAAAACGGACCTTTCTCCCTCAATATCCAACTCTAATGGCTCTCAAATTTTAGGGCAAATTTCATCTCTCTATCTCTCTGCCATCCTTAATCCCAATCCCAATCCCAATCCCAACCCCAACCCCAACCCCATCATCCCTTCTTTCTTTCCCATGCCTCGATTCTTCAATCCTTTCCTCTTATCCTTATTTTTCTGTGTTTTAGGGTTAGGGTTTGGCGTTGATTTCGGTCAAGCTTTCAAAGTCCCCTTTAGGGTCAATGATGTTCTCCCGGTGCTTCCGCGCCAGGTATCTTGGCCGGTCTTGAACACTCTTCATTCCGCCGTTGACTTGTTGCCGGCTTTTGTCGGCTCCGTGACCCCGAACAATGGCTCAATTGATTGGAAAGGATCTTGCTTTCATGGAAACGAGGCTCGTCTCGAGTTCACCAATAGCGATCGCGACGATTCGGGATTGGGCGGTGGTGTGCTTCACCTCACGGTTCGTATTTTTGACCTGTTGATCATTATGACTGTGGTTGTAATTGAAGCCTCTTTATTGACAAGTTAGTTACTTATTTTCGTGTCATTAATCCTCAGTTTATTGTTGTTGTTTGAGTTTAATTACATTTAGTTTAGTTGCTTTAGAATATTCACTTGAATCAATTTCCTTTGTGTTTCTTCCTAGTTATGAGTTATGGAGTTTATTTAAGGCTACTTGTTTATGTTTAGTAGACTATAGGTGCTGGTATTTGAATAAGTTTTAGCAACTTTAAGTTGTTTATTTAAACTTGAAATCCTTTAATTTTCCTTAGTAGACTAAAAACCCCAAATTGAAATTCTGGTCGGTATCTCTTCTCTTTAGTCTTGGTTCAGAGACGAGGGTGATTATTTTACATACTATGGTTAATTTTGGCTTTCTGATTTTCGCTTGAACTGTAAAAATTTTCTTTTACAGACATCTGAAGCGCACAGCTGGACTTGTATGGATCTTTATGTCTTTGCAACACCTTATAGGATTACTTGGGATTACTACTTTTCTGCTCGAGAGCACACATTGAAATTTGATTCTTGGGAAGAAGCTGCTGAATTGGAATATGTATGTTTCGATTAAGTTGGTCTTTGAGTATCGCTGAAAACTTGTTTAATGCATGGAAATGACAGTCTGATTATATTTTTTTTCAGGTAAAGGAGCATGGAATCTCAGTATTTCTAATGCCATCTGGAATGCTTGGCACATTGCTTTCTTTAGTTGATGTATTGCCTCTGTTTTCAAATACTGTCTGGGGTCAGAATGCCAATCTCGCTTTTTTGAAAACACACATGGGTGCTTCATTTGAAAAGCGTCCTAAGCCATGGCGCACAGTGGTAAATCCAGAAGATGTGCATTCTGGTGACTTTTTGGTTGTGTCAAAGATCCGTGGTAGGTGGGGAGGATTTGAGACATTAGAAAAATGGGTGACTGGAGCATTTGCTGGTCATACTGCGGTTTGCTTGAAGGATGACATGGGTAATCTATGGGTTGCTGAATCAGGGCATGAAAATGAAAAGGTATGCTATAAATAACACATTGATTGCCGATTGTTAATAACTTCTATTTATTTGTTGTGCTTTGCTTCCTTTTCTCTTCATTAGTCTTACAATGTCTAGTCAGAAAAAAATTATGCATATACTGCTCAACCAAAGAAAGTTATTGAATTTAAAAGTATTTAAATGTTGTCCTGGGTTCAATAACTTATGGTTTTAACACCTTGTTATTTTATGATGTATCATCACCTTGTAACTATTGTCAGGTTTTGATCGCACTGTTCAAGTTAACATTTTGCTCTGATCAATCCCCTTCTTCCTTTGGTTGGGTTAAGGGTATGTTGGGACTGTTTTCGATTAGAATGGTGGGAGGTCCTGAGATGTTAGTATGATTTTGTAGCGTATTTAATGCCCAGGAAGGAAGATTTATGAAGATACCAGAATTAAAAATACAAAGTTGGGATTTCTTCCTTATGCCATTAGCTTGCATGAATTTTGCAGGGTGAAGAAATTATAGTGGTTATTCCATGGGATGAATGGTGGGAGCTGTCACTGAAGGACAATTCTAATCCACAGATAGCCTTGCTTCCTTTACATCCAGATATACGTGCAAAGTTCAACTCCACCGCAGCATGGGAGTATGCTCGGAGCATGTCAGGCAAGCCATATGGTTATCACAACATGATATTTAGTTGGATAGACACTGTAGCTGACAACTATCCTCCACCTCTTGATGCTCACTTGGTAGGCATCTTCTCTGATCATTCTGCACATCCTGACGATGCTCTTCCATAGTCGTATTCAGGATAAGCAGCAGATGGTTTTACTGCCAAAAAACATTGAGATACTGAGCTTGCTAAATGACTTGTTTAGCAAGTCCTAACAAGATTTTTTATTGCAGGTCATTTCTGTCATGTCTATGTGGACTAGAGTGCAGCCAGCATATGCTGCAAATATGTGGAATGAAGCGTTGAATAAGCGGTTAGGGACTGAGGTATTGTGCATAATTGTCCTTCCTTTTATAAATTTATAACTATACTCTGAGAAATAGTGATTCCTCTTTTCCTGCTCTCTTTCTTAGTCTCTCTAATAAATGATTTTGGACTTCTAGTGAAGTATGACATAGGAAGATATAAGTACATTAGATATAATCTTTTATGGTGGAATTGTAGGATTTGGATCTGTATAGAATATTAGAGGAGACTGAAAGGCGCGGGATAACCTTTGATCAATTACTCACTATCCCGGAACAAGATGAATGGGTCTACAGTGATGGGAAATCAACAACATGTGTTGCCTTTATTCTTGAGATGTATAAAGAGGCTGGGGTCTTCGGTCCCCTTTCAAACTCGATTCAAGTAACTGAATTCACTGTAAGTATCAGCAGTTTGGTCATCTTTCCATGTCGATATTCTTTTGACTTGAACTGATAAGGTTTGACATGAGTTATTATTTACAGATCCGTGATGCGTACATGCTTAAGATATTTGAGAACAACCAAACGAACCTGCCTAGTTGGTGTAACAATGGGGATGGCCGGCTCCCATTCTGTCAGATTCTGGGCGAGTATTGGATGGAGTTGCCATTTTATAACAGCTTAGAACCATATGCCAATATGAATGAAAATTGCCCATCCTTACCTCCCATTTATGATAGGCCTACGAGATGTTAAAAGTCTGATAGCAATCTATTTGTCGTTTATCGCTCTCCCACTCATGCTTGTATTAAATGCAAAGACGCCTTTCTGGAAAAATCCTCACTGTACCTGCACTATATATTATATATGCGGCCACTCAATTTCTGTAAATAGTACTTTCAGTGTTAGTAACATAATTTGTGTGATGGAGGTAGTCGCAAATTGGCCCCTAAAATCTTTGAAGCCCGGGCCCATATTGTGTTCTGCCCAATATCTGGAGTTATCACAATTGAGCAAACTCTTGAAATTGAGTTGCTCATTTCTCATGCCAGTCGTTAAATAAAGAATTTAAAGAATATCAGAGGTATTTATGGGTTGGAATACGTTATTGATGTGTCAAAATTTCCAAGCTAGGCTCAGTTCAAAAATATGTCCAATTTTGTTTTTCAGTTTTAAATCTGTTAAATTTTATGTAATAAAAATAATAAATAAGATATTACAATATTAGAAAAAGGCGGAGTTTGAACTTGTAATTGGAGTACACGTCTGATTTAAATTCTTTCACATAATGTTTTCAAAAATCAAGTCGGTTTAATCTAAAATTGAATCGAGTCTACCTTCTGGCATATTGTTGATTAAGACATGTTCTTGTTTTAGATATAAGATACGGTATTGTTCAGCCCGAAAAATCGGATCTATTTACATGGAAATCATCATTTGAGTTAAACTCCACTCATCTTCTTCCAATCACCTATTAGTATTTTTTTTAAGTTAAAACTATATCAACAATTTACCATTACAACCAATTGTATAACTCAATTCAAATTAATTAACCAAAACAAATCTATGTCAAATTCATATATGATCCGTTCTTTTGAAGTTCAAAAACCCAAATAAGTTAAATGCTGATTTAGCCTTCAAAGTTGTATCTAATTACCACTTTAATTCTTCAATATTTTTTGCTTCAATTTGCCTCTAAAGGTGCAAATAAGGAAGATGGAAAATTTTAAAATAACAAAAAAAAACCAGAAACAGAAATTTTAAAATTCTAAAATTTTAAAATTCAATTTGCCCTAAAGGTACATTTATTTTAAAAATACAAAAAATCGATAAAGGAGGAAATTTAAAAAATGTAAAAATAAAATTTTAAATTATTTTTAAAACACATAAAACATGACATATTGCTAAGTTAAAACAACTCTTATAGTCCGGGCTGAAACCATAAAATAATATAATTTTAAAAATTACATAAAATTCAACAAAAAAATGTGAAAATTCAAAAGGAGGGGGAGCTCAAGGTTATTGAAGGCATCATCCTTGTTGATGAATCGGAAAAATTGAAAATATTCTGTAGTATATTATGAAATACACACATTTATATACATTTTCTAACAAATTATTTTAATTTTTTTAAGAAACTGTTAATTTTGATTGTAATGAAATTTAGATTGATATATAGTGAGTTAAATGAATATTAAAATCCAATACAAATCTCATTATTAGGAATAAAAATATAATGAGGGAAAAATAATAGAACAAAAAGTTCATTTTAAAAAAAAAATCTCTTTATCAAATGTAGATCTATTCATGGGTCAGGTTATTCGATCAAGTTCAAAGGCCGACTCGAACTTTGAGAGAGTTTGGATAAAAATATTCAACTTGAAAAATAGGCTACGGTAAAAAAAAAGACCCGTTTAAAATACAAGTCATATTTTGACTCGAACATTCAATGCTCAAGCTTGGGGTCAAACAAACTATTATAGGAAACTCTACCATGGAGTCAAAGTTTATTGCTCTGAAGTTGGCTAGTAATGAGACACAGTGGTTGAAAACCTTCTTAGAAAATATTCCATTGGGCACAAAGCCAACAACTTTTATTTCCATGCATTGTGATTGTCAATCGATAATAGTCATTGTAAAGAATAAAACTTTCAATGGTAAAAATAGACATATTTGTCTAAGGCATGATATGATCAAGCGACTATAAAAAGATGGAGCAATATCAATTGATTATGTGAAGTCAAATTTAAATTTTGCCGATCATCTAACTAAACCCATAGGAAAGAAACTAGTAAATGAAATATCGAGGTGAGTGAGAGTATTGCCAAAAGATGATATCAAGAAATGATGTGAGCTCATAACCGTTGGGTGATTACAAGATCACTTGTGTGCCCAACCGTTTCTAACATATATGAAAATAAGTAAAAACAAAAATTAAAGTAATTAGATAACTAAAGGTAGGACCTTCGACACATAATGAACTCAAAAAAGAACCAACGATATAGAAGATCATGACCCATTTTCTATAAAGTTGCAAAGGAATCGAAAAATTATAAAAACATAATACTGAGACCCTCTAACTATAAAGAGTTAGGAACCGTCGGTATAATTGATCGCCACACTCTAAATAGAGATGAGAAGGGGAATGATAAGATCAAGATAGTTTAAATGCCACGAGACAAAGTCTTAATAAATTCGAATGTATATTCCAAAGAACAAAGAGAATAATTCTCACAATATTATAATTTTGTCAAAGGGTCTATAAAATCTTACAATGAAGCACTATTTATAGGATAAACCAAGTAAACCAATGACCACAAATGATAATTAATGATGCTTCTAGAATAGTGTCGTACATGCACTCCAATATTCATAAATGTACAAATTCAAAGAATAATCCGAATGGACAACATCCCTCTTTGGCTGTCCAAAACATGTAGTATATATTTTATAATAATTTATTTTTTAGTGGTGTTGAAACAGTAGTTTTGGGCCACAATTTTGATGAGAGAATTTATAGATATATTTAATTAATATTTATGAGTTAAATATAGTGAATCGTGATTTAATAAATTTTATTAATTGATTAATTAGTTAAGGTATAAGTGGTGCGTACCGAAAGTCAAGTGGTTTTGGAAAATGAGGTATTGGGACCTCGTTTTTATAAATCGAGTCGTAAATATTTTTATTAAATATTTAAGGAGCTTTTATATAGGTGAATTGAAGTTTGGTCCTAAAATTTTAGTGAATGGTTAGTAATTGAGGAAAAAAGACTAAATTTTAAAAATTGTAAAAATTTAATTTTTTATGGAATTTTATTTGATCAAGGGATTAATTAAGTTTAGTTAAGGGATTAAAGTGATAGAAAGTGGGACGGTTGGCATTAATTTAAGCTAAAATATGTGTTTAATTAATTAAATAAAAGTTATTATAATATATGTTAAACACAACAACATTTTTGTCATCTTCCCCACCCCTTTGTTTTCAACATTCGAAGAAAGAAAGAATAGAAGAAGCCATATCCTAATTTCTTCAAGCTTTAAAGCCGTGCATGTAAGCTAATTTAAAGTTCATTTTTAGTAAATTTTATATTTTTGAGAATGTTGCAACTAGGTTCAGTTAATCCATATTTCTGTTTTCAAAATTGTCAAAGATTTAAAAAATTATCATTGACGTTATTTGAAGTTTTAAAAAAAATTTATGGTAGATTTTAGAGCATAGAAATGAAATAGGATTAATTTGTTAAGTAAATTTGATTAGTTTTGAGTTAAGGACTAAATTGTGAATATATTGAAATTGATATGAAAATTTTGTAAATTGTGATAATAGGAGGCTCTATATGGACAGAATTGAAGCGGGTTTAAAATTTGAAGTTCAAATTTGGAAGATATAATAAGTTCGGTTTTAGAGACTAAATTGAAAAAATGCAAAAGTTTAGGGGCATTAAAATAATAAAATTAAACTTATATATACTTATAATAGGATGAGATAAGATACTTAGAATTGATAAATTGAATTGATTTATTATTAATAGATCGGAAATTGGACCAAATTGGTGAAAATAGAGGAAATGACAAATTGATGATCAGTCCTTAGAGAGTTGTTTGATTGTTGTCGAGATTTGGTTTGGTTAATTGCCTAGCTATGCTTTTCTGGTTGATCTACTGAATTATTTCTTATTGTTCTTGTAAAAAAAGAAAAGAAGAAGAAAATCAAAAAATATATATTGATTATTATTTAGTTCTATGTTGATTGAGTTTTAACAGTTAAATTCATATTTTGAAAAGAACCTCATTTTTATTCTTGAATAGTTCTTCATTTATGCACTTATTTTTAATTCAGCATTTGTTTATTTTTTTTCTAGTTTCGTAATTCAATTCGATCTCGATTATAACCAAGTTTTTTTGGCCTTTCTTCACACCCTTAACCTAAGCCCCATTACAACCTTTAAAAAACCTTTTGATTTGTGTACAATATCATTTTATAGTGGTGGAGACTTGATTTTCATGAAAGCCTATGGTAATGACTTTTCTTATTTGACTATTGAGTGTTTATTCTTGAACCTTAAACACTTTTAGTGATTTGAGTGAATCTTTAGTGAGAATGTTGATTCTTTTTTATTTTAAATTAAAGGTAATTACTTAGAAAAGAGGAGATACCTATGTTTTCGTGTTTAAAAATGTTAGCTTGGATTGTTTGACTTTAGTGCTCTTTTAGTTGAATTGTCAATGCATGATTATTTATGAATTATTTTGAGACATTATTGATTGAATTACAAGTTGAGAAAAATTAATTTTAATGTGAGTTGAGGATTTTTCTTGAGGACAAGCGAACTCTTAAGTGTGGGGATATTTGATAAGCTATAAAAGTAACATATTTTAATCTCATTATTAATGCATTTTTGGATGATTAATTATGAAAATTAGTGAATTTGATTCTCCTAATCCTCTAAATTCATGTTTCTATACTTAGGAGAGCATTTGGGAGCGAAAGGAGCAAAAAACTAGATAAAATTGGACAAATAGAGCTATTTTTATGAGCCACACACCCTTGTGCTAGCTCGTGTTGATTTCGCACCTGCTTCATAAATACGCTGAAAAACCCAATTTATAGGCTTTCTGAGCATTCTAAAGCCTATAAATACCAATTAGAAGAGGACCTAAGAGAGCAATCAGAAAAGATCAAAGAAAACACTCGAAGAACACCATTGGAATCAACTTAGAAGCGGATCTCCATCAAGATCGAAGATCTCCTTTTAATTTCTTTCGAAGTTTTATTGAGTTTCTTTATGTCCTGTGTTTATTTTGACCTTGAGATGCTTCTATTCAGGATTATGAACTAAATTCCCTAGATACCTAGGGAAGATGAAACCTATGATGAATCTTTTTATTTAATATCTATTTTTACGCGATAAATACTTGATTCTTGTTCTCAATTATGTATGCTTAATTCTTGTTTTAATATTTCTGGGATATTAATTCATGTTTAATGTACTTAATACAATGGAGCAAAAGGCCCTGTTTAAGAGTACATCTAGCATAATTCAGTGGAGTTGCATGCAATCGTAGAAATAGGATGACATAAATCTACCATATTAGAGTTAAATCTAATAGGGGAATCCATAGATCGAGTTAATGCAATGATAGGGGATTTACTTAGAAAGATATTTCAATTAATCAACCTAGGGTCAGTTGTTCTTACTCTCGAAAGAGATATTAACATAATTTAGTGATTTCTACAGATCAAGACACAAGTAAATAAATCTTTTAATTCAGATTCATAATAATAGGTAAAGTCTAGGTGGATTATTTCCTGGGTATTGTCTATCTTATCAGTTATTATTCAATTATTTCCTTGACTTATTCTCTGTTGTGCTCTTAGATAAATAAGTTTAGTAATTTTAGATTAAAATACATCACCCTAATTTGTCAGCTAGATAATAAGAAGACGATAATTACTAGAACTTTTAGTCCTCGTGGATACGATATTCCCTACTCACCATAGCTATACTATTGTTCGATAGGTGCACTTGCCTTTGTCGTATTTATAGTTAGTTTAGTGACCATCACCCTCTGACTCCAATCATGGTAGTCCATTCTTCTTCCTCCTAAAGATGACCTAAATCGAGACATGATGAGGTTGTCATAAGCTATAGAAGATGAAAAGGATTAAGGAAAAGTCACTTGGAAGGTAGGTAATGCCTTAGAGATGTAAACTTGAGTGAGGAAGTTGTAGGAGGCAAGAGGAGGAAGGGAAGAAAGACAGCTAAAGGTTTTAAAGAGGAACTAGATTAACATGAAGATTCAGGAGAGGAAGCCTGAAATATAGTGAAATAAAGTTCCTTTTCTTTGTATACCAGAATTTTAAGTGTCCAAACGTTCGTAGGAAGTTAAATTTCAAATTTCAAGAAATGGTTCTGGTCTCCTAACCAGGGGTTGACACCTATTAGTTATCGAGAGGGATTTCTTAAACCCTTCGGTGACCAGAAAGCGAGAATGCTCACCAAATGATGTATGTCAAACTAGGAATCTACCTAAAATAGTTGTGCGAAAATTATTGAGTAATTATTCACCCTATACGGAGAAATGATAACCCCCCCATTTCCCATTTGAGCAAAAGTAGCTCAAAATGACACTATAAATGTTAGGAGAATTCACGATAGGTTAATGACAAGATCGTTTGGAATGGTGGGGGTGTCTGCCTCTAGGAATGCAAGAAATTATTTAAGAGAAAAGGAGAGTTAATTTGGATCCCATTTCAAAACATAAGTAGGAGAGGAATTTTTTAAGACGAAATTTTCTTTAATGGAATGGGAGTTATAACACCCGGTTATTTCTACTGACCCAAATTTCAAGGAAGTTAGGGGTAAATTAGAAGGATTAGAAAATCTCTGAACTCCACTGGAAACTTCAAAATAATTCAGAAGCTAAATTGTGAATATTGGATCTCAATTTTGGTTCAGTTAGAATGGAACTAGTTGGTTCTATAGTGGGAGAAAAATGATTAAGAATGAATGGTTGTGGCGATTGATAAAGATCGTACCAAAGGATCATGAATATATGTGTTTGTGAGTGTGGAGATAGAACTTCTCAATTTTGCCTACACATCTTCCTTCTCGTAGCACCATCTTCTTCAGTTGCTCTAAAGACGGAGAAGATTTAGCTAAAGGCAACTTTGCATGCCACATCAGTCGTGTGAATTGAAGATTTGTAGTAGAGAAATTGGGGAACTGGTAAGTTTCTTTACCTCTCTGTACTTATGGATTAAAGAAAGATATAGGGTACGAACTCTTAAAAGTTTCCTACAATGATGAATTCTGAGTTTTTAAGGTTTGAATGCCTTCAAGATAATCGATAAGTGGTTGTTATACTTAACTGCCAAGACAAAAGAGGCCTTGGCATTTGGGAAAAACTAAGTTGTTAAGCATAAGGAAGCAAGGTGAGTTTATGTACCTTACCTCTGGATGATAGATGATGTTTTGTGATTTACTAGCACCACTTATGTGTATGTACTTGAAGAAGTAGTAGGTTGTGCATGTGCAAATTTCTGTGTGAGGTTGTCGTTTGTTTGTTGATTGCTCAATAATAAAAGGTTGATAATTAGTAGCTAGCATGTCGAACATAGAATGATAATTTTCTTGATATGCTTGGTGTAGGGAAAATGATTGACAAGATTAAATGAAGCTAGGATGGAAAAATAAGGTGATTCCGTTAAGATTTCGCAATTTGAAATTGTTGGGATCAAACCGTGATGTGTGAAGCTCTAGGCCTTGTGTAAGGGACACTTCGGTGTTCGTGTATCAAGATAGATACGAGATGAATCAATTTCGATAGTTATAAGGTTTCATAGACCAACACCACTACGGCAGTTAACAGGCTCTATGAGGCGACGCTGTGAGGGCGGTAAAGTCCTTTTGGGGTGACACCTCCAATAGGTTAAAGTTGTAAAACCATATCTCAGTTATGGCGACCAATAAAGTCTGCCAAAACAATAAACGCGGAGTAGTCCGTCAAGATAATAAAAACGGGGTAGACCACCGGGATAAAAAACACGGGGTTACACTAGGAAATTCCACAGATAAGTATACCAATAAAAAATTTTCCAAAGACGATGATAAGAATGGTTCAAAAATGTCTCAAAGTAAAAACGTTAAAAAGAGGAAGTGACTCCTCGGTAGGGAGGTATACATATTATGTTCAGTTTAAACTACCAAGAGAGATGCGGATCCCACACTGTTTGAGGGGATGTGAAATTGGGCAAAATATTAGGTCAACCACCAAGTAAACATGAGTTTGGGAAAACCTACCAGAGTCTTCTGGGAAGAAAGTGTCAACCCAAGGTTGAATGACTAATGGAGTCCGCCAAGGCTGGTGAAGGGCGAGAGTCCATCAAGACCATGAAAAGTTATAATGATTTTGATTATTTACCCCAAGCTAGAGCTGCAAGTCTAATGAAACCCCCATAAGAAAGGGACTGAAAAAGTGTTGTAGGCATCAGTGTCCCGAGGAGAAGAGAATGTTGAGTATAGATCATGTTTTGGCAAAGACTCATGTTTCAGCAATTATTGAAAAATGTTGAGTATCGCTAGTCTGGAGTAATACATATGAGTATCAAGGATCCTGCCCACCAATAAATGGCTTAGGGTAATGAAGGCACTGGTCTTACTAAATGAGATGGCAAATTCTCCTATGAAAACTAGGGAGCTTGATTTTAAGCCAGATGCTTTATTTTCTCAAGAACTATGTAGGTATAGACTTACAAGAATAGAAACTAGATGGGAAATAATAAAAGAATAGTATTTTATCTTTTTACAATTGTGATACAATACCTATATATAGGTAATAGCAGCACAACAATTTAGGAGTAATTTAATCATTTCCTAATCTATACAAGTTAAGTATTCAATAATTACAATAATCTTACAAGTAGCATATCTTAAATTAATCTACTTTCCTTTTTAACACTCCCCTTCAAGCTGGTTTAAAAATATCTTCCATTGCCAGCTTGCCAATTAAGTGATCAAATTGCTTATTGTGCAATCCATTTGTAAGTATGTCTGGAATTTGTTTAGTCATTGATACTTATGACATACAAACCAGTCCCTTTTTAAGTTTTTCTTTGATAAAATGCTTATCAATTTCTACATGTTTCGTTCGATAATGAAGAACAAGGTTGTGAGAAATTAAAATTGCAGCCTTGTTATCGCGGTAGACTTTTATGGGAAAAGAACATGGAATTCTTAAATCTTCCATTAGCTTTTTAATCCACAAAATTTCACAAATACCATGGGCAACTGTTCTAAATTCAGCTTCGACACTACTTCTAGCTACCACATTTTGCTTTTTACTTCTCCAAGTGATTAAATTTCCTCTAACGAAAGTACAATAACCTGATGTAGACTTTCAATAAATAGTGCTTCAAGCCCAATCTGCATAAGTGTAGACTTCGACCAAAAAATGTTCATGCCTTTTAAACAACAACCCCTTACCAGTAGTCCCCTTTAGATATCTTAGAATTTTGTATACAGCTTCAAAATGATCTTGTCTTGGTGAATGCATGTACTGAATTAATTTACTTACAATAAATGTAATATCTAGACATGTATGGGATAAGTAAAGTAACCTCACAACGAGTCTCTGAAACTTGTCAACATTCACCACATTTTCACCTTCAGCATGCTCCAATTTTAAGGTGGGTTCAAATAGGGTTTCAGCTGGTTTAAATCCAAGCAACCTGTCTCCTTAAGCAAGTTAAGAATATATTTGTGTTGAGAAACAAAAATACCTTCTTTAGATTGAGAGAAATCCATCCCAAGGAAATATTTGAGTGCTCTCGGGTCTTTTATCTCAAATTGTTTAGCCAATCCTTTCTTTGCCTTCTTTAGTTTAATATGATCATCGCCTATCAAAATTATGTCATCTAGATACATAATAAAAATATATATTTTTCCTATAATTGAATGCTTGTAAAACATCGTATGATCTACTTGACTTCAACAATAAGTAGGCTCTAGGTGACTATTTGAGTCCATATAAAGACTTTCTTAACTGGCAAACCTTATTTTCTTCTGACCCTTTATCAAAACCCAAGGGTAAACTCATGTAGACTTCTTCTTCTAAATCCCCATTTAGAAAAGCATTCTTAATATCCAATTGGTTTAAGGGCCAACTTTGATTCACAGCCAAGCACAATAAAACTCGAATTGAAATGAGTTTCGCAACGGGAGCAAAAGTTTCTTGATAATCAAGGCCAAAGATTTGGGTGAACCCTTTAGCAATGAGCCTCGCCTTATACCTTTCTACATTTCCATCAGCATTGCATTTCACGTTGAATACCCATTTACATCCCACAATTTGTTTATCTTTGGGTAAATTTACTATCTCTCAAGTACCATTATTCTTCAAAGCATTCATTTCCTCCATAATTGCTAACTTCAAATTTGAATCATCTAAATCCTCCAAAATTGTTCTTGGAACAAGCACGTTAGACAATTTACTAACAATGCACTATGACGAGTTGAAAGCCTACGGTAGGATAAATAATTACTAATAGGATGTAGGGTACATGTTCGAGTTCCCTTTCTAAGGGTTATAGGGATGTTAAGATCAAAATGTTTGATAGAAATAGATGAATCAGAATTAGAGACAGAAACAGAAAAGGTGGAGAAGTCGCAATAGGATCAAGATTACAAAAATCAAGTGTAGAACTTTCCCCCAAGGATTTTGAATGGTTTTGTGGTAGAATAATCAACAACTCATAACCCTTTTTTTGTCTTTTTCCGTGAATAAACCAAGAGCTCAGGTTCAGAATAGATTTTGTCCTTTTGTAGTATTTCTTCCCCTGTTCATGACTTATGTAATAGATTAGGATGTTCCTTATGCCTAACATCTTGATTTCCTCTTTCTAGAGATGATGATAAATCATTAAAAATAGGATTTGGCAAGAGTATAGAATTTTCTCAAAAATTTTTCACTTCTCTTTCTTGCTACCCCTGAAAAATTTCTGTAGGAAAATAAGGTTGGTTTTCAAAAAATGTGACATCCATGCTTACAAAAAAATATTTAGTTACTGGATTGCAACATTTATAACCTTTCTTGTTTGGAGCATACCCAATGAAAACACATTTTTCTGTTCTCGAATCAAGTTTAGAGCTAAACATGTTAGGTATGTGAACAAAAACAGTACAGCCAAATATTTTTAATGGTAAATTTGAATATATTCTACACACAGGAGAAAAAACTTTTAAAATGATCTAAAGTGTGAAAAATTTTAGAACACAAGTAGGCAACCTATTGATAAGATATGATGCAGTCAAAATAGCTTCTCCCCACAAATATTTTGGAACTTGCATAGAAAACATAATGGCACGAGCCACTTCAAGTAAATTTTTATTTTTTCTTTCTGCAATTCCATTCTGTTGAGGAGTATCACGATAAGTAGAATGATGTAAAATGTCTTTTTTTTTAAAAAGAATTTCCCAAAAAATCATTGAAATATTTAGTTCCATTACCAGAATGAAGAATGTTGCTTTTAGACTAAAATTGGTTTTCAATCATTTTATAAAATTCTTAAAACACATTCTTTACTTTTGATTTTTCATGAATCAAGTAGACCCAACATAGGCAAGTATGATCATCAATAAAATTTATAAACCATTTTTTTCCAGACATGGTGTTAACCTTGGAAGGTCCCCATGCATCGCTATGAATTAGGTAAAATGGTTTTGATGCAGAATATGGTTTTGTAAGATAAGTTGCATGATGACTTTTAGATAAAACACAACTCTCACGTTGAAAATAAGAACAATTCAAATTTTTAAACAAATCTGGAAACAAGTATTTTAGATAGGAAAAACTAGGATGTCCTAATCTATGATGCCAAAGCATAATTTGGTCATGAACAGAACTTGAGCTAATACCACTCAAGCCTTGATTTGTTTTATTCATAGAACAATAATCATCAAAATAATATATGCGATAGCACTGCCAATCATCCTCCCCGAGTTTCGGTCCCAAACCTCACAATAAGAATAAAATAAAACAACATAACAATTAGAATTTTTAGTTAATTTGTTGACTGATAATAGGTTGCTAGAAAAATTAGGAACATTCAGAACAAATTGAATATGTTTATCCTTTGAAATTTTTATCTTTCTTTTCCATCAATAGACGAAAAATTATTGTCTGCAACTCTAACTTTTTCTTTCATAGAATAAGGTGAATAGGTATCAAACAAGTGTGACAGAGAAGTCATGTGATCAAAAGCTCCTGAATCAATGATCCATGGCAAAAAATTTTGACTTCAAGATAGAGCATTAGAGTTGCTACCTGTATGAACGAGAGAAGCACTAGGAATGCCAGATAAGGAGTTGGATTTTAGCAGTTTTAGAAGTTGATTTAGTTGCTCTTTATTGAACAGACCTGTCTCAGCTTCACTTGTAGAGGAAAAAGCACTATTAGGCTTATCGCTGGATCTTTTACTCTTTCAATTTGTTGGTTTTCCAAGAATTTTTCAGCAGCTTTCTTGAGTATGCCGTGGTTTTTTTTGTAGAAATCACACCACACTTAAGACTTTTGTCCTTGCTACCTTAGTTGGGCTTTATTAGCATCAAAAATCATTAGGGTTGACCTCTCAAATGGTACAATAGTCTCCCTTTTTCCAAGCATCATGTTTCTGTGACTTTCTTCTCTTTTAACTTCTACAAATACTTCACCAATGGGAGATAGAGTC
This sequence comes from Gossypium raimondii, assembly GCF_025698545.1. Taxonomy (NCBI): domain Eukaryota; kingdom Viridiplantae; phylum Streptophyta; class Magnoliopsida; order Malvales; family Malvaceae; genus Gossypium; species Gossypium raimondii. Next base: position 41,918,615 of record NC_068569.1, on the reverse strand, counting down.
TGCCGACCTATAATTCTCCCTCTTACTTTATCAAATTCAACATTTAATCTGGCAAGAAATTTGTAAATGCAATGATCTTCTACCATATTTTTATAGTTTTTGCAATCTTCTAGAGACTTTCATTCATAATCATTAAACAAATCCAAATTTTTCCATAATCATTTTAATGAATTGAAACATTTGGTAACGGTGTCCTCTCCTTGATGAATCTCTCCAAGTTTTATAGTCAACTCATAAATTTGGGATTGATTTCCCAAATCATAATACATCTGATTAACATTATCCCAGAGTTCTTTGGCTGTAGAATAGCACATATAGTTGGAACTGATATCTTCCTCCATGGAATTTACAAGCCATGTTATAATCATGGAATTTTTAACGTCCCAAAAAGCATAAGAGGGGTTCTCCTTTGTTGGTGCTTCCTTATCTCCTATCAGGTAGCCAATCTTTCCTCACCCTCGAATATACATTCGGATGGATCGATACCAATGCAAAAAATTATCACCATTTAATTTGATATTGGTGATTTGAATAAAATGCGATTTAGAGTTGGAAACATGATTTCTAATATATTTTGGTTGGGCAGATGAGAAAGTAGAGTTTAATGAAGTTGTTGACATGGCTAAGAATTGCTAAAAATATTTTTAGGGTTTTATAAGAGCTAGGAAAAAAATCCAGCTCTAATACCAAATAGAAACTAGATGGGAAATAAGAAAATAATGTTATCTCTTATCTTTTTACAATTGTGATACAACACTTATATATAGGTAATAGCAGCACAACAATCTAGGAGTAATTTAATCATTTCCTAATCTATACAAGTTAATTATTATATAATTACAATAATCTTACAACTAGAATATCTTAAATTAATCTACTTTCCTTTTTAACAAGAAGCTATGTGCAGATCTCACTAAATTCTTTTGACCTTATGAAATTATTACTTTAGTGCAGAATTAGGTAAAGATATGGGCATCAAGAGGGACCAAGCCTGTTTCTGCTGAAATAAGTGGTGTGTTGTAGTTGTTCACATTATATAGAGGGGCGCCCATAAAGGTCTTGCCTTAGGGTTTAAGTCGATTATGTCCATATTCGAGTATAAATCCAAATATTGTAAATAAATGTTGGAATTAGGGTTGTAAGGATTACTCACTAGTTGTGTGCGAGTTTTGTATTATTTAGGCTCTCAAAATTTTGAGTTATTAAAGTATGTAATTAAATCCGAAATAGAAGTACCGTTTAAGTCATTTCATTTGGTGTAGCATCTAGTACCCGAATCTGGTGATCGGGTCAGGTATAGGGTGTTATAGGGCAATACTATGCAAACAAATATACTAGTATTGTATTGAAGAAAATATCAAATTAATAAGTCTGGAGGTAATTATAAATGTCAAATAGAAAAATTCTTGAATGTTATATTTGAAGCAGCCAAATATAGTACATTAGCCTCAATACAATAAAATAAAAGTGGAAGACACATACATTTGTTGCAAATAAAATTTATCAATTTTCAAAATGCACACAAATGAATTATTTCTTTGCACATATATATGTGCAAAATTAAGCAAAGAGTATGAGCATACCTTAAATGCACAAAAATTAAAAGTTGAAACTTACTATGGAGCTATTAATCTGAATTCCAACATCAATCTTATTCTCAGTCTTCGTATTATTTTCATTTTTTCACTTCTAGTGGTGAGAAAGATTATTATGATCACTCCTTTTTTTTTTACTATTATAGACCCATTTACTACATCTACGTCCAAGATTACGTCTTTAGAATTTATTATACATTGTTCTATTCACTTCAAGGAATGAAGCAAATTTAGTAAGACATTTATGATTTTTCATTTACTAGCTCGTCATAACATGATATCAACTCAGAATATATCTTAAAACTTTTTTCATGGTAGTGCTAGTGTAGGAGCACATTTGAAGCATGAAAGGTTAAAAAAATTTTCTCTAACAAGTTCTCTTCAGTGATATTCTCCTCCACATAATTTTAATTGAGAACTTATTCTAAATACTACAAAGTTATACTCACTTCTCAATTTTAGATATTGCAACTTCAAGTGCATCCAATCATAATGAGCTTTAGATAGAATTATCATATTCCAATGGTCAAATATTTCTCTTAAAATTATTCCATAATTCAAGTAGATACTATACATCAAATATTATGCTTTCAATCCTTTATGGAGATTATGGTGAAGGAAGATCATGGAAATGATCACAATCAATTCAATTTTTCATATAACACTTGCCACAATTATCATTCTAACATGCATATCTACAACTTTAAAATCATTGTAGTTTATCTAGATCTGTAATAGACTTCCAATATATATCAACCAATGCATCGAGAGTATAAATTCTTATCTACTACAAGATTTTTATACAACAAATTCAAATAATTAGAAGTAATTACATTGATATTGAACTTTATGTTATTTTCTTTGCCAATCAAATTCAATATCATAAATCAAAGTTTCAAGCCCATCAAAATTCAAATACAATTTCAATCAAATTTCAAGTTTTAAGCATATTTAGTAATGAAAATTCAATAATCAAACCTTTAAGCATTCAAATATTATGCATAATATAACCTAATCTAAAAGAAACCTTAAAAAGGAGCATTTCTACCCAAAATAAAAAAATTATGAAAAAAACATACCATATATACTTTTATATAAAAAAAATTTGGCATTTAATGTTAAGAATGCTACAATAGTTGATTGGTTAGAGACGAAGGTTAAGTGCGAGATCAAAACCTTCCATCGACGTTAGGCGGATGGTTAAGGTAAAGTGGAAAAATACTTTGTTGCATGGATTCAATTATTTTCTAAGGGGATTTTTCTTAGAATATCGCATTGATAACATGTTATAAAATAAAAAATAAAAAGAGTAAAAATTAAGATAAATATGATAACAAAATAGAAGTATGTGTTTTTATTTATCAACATCCTCAAAAATGTTACAATTCCCGTCTCAAAAATATTCCTGGTTGTGGGACCATAAAACTTATAGCCCTTAGATCACTTAGAATAACCAATAAAGTAGGTGCTCACTATTTTGGAGTCCAATTTCTTTTCATGTGGCTTATAAGGTCTTGCGTCAACTAAACATCCTTAAATGTGAAAGTGCTTCAAACTAGGCTTTCGACTTATCCAAAGCTTATAAGGTGTTTTTGCAGCTATTTTAGTGGGTAATCTATTCGAAATATAAGTTGCTATCTTTAGAGGCACTGGCCAAATGAGCACTTTTAGACTTATCATGTTTCAACATTTCTTCCTCTTGCACATAATGAGAAATGAGCTCATTTAGAGTCCATTTTTCCTTTTAACAGTTGTAACTAATTTTAAATTGGTTAAATTGTGTAGGAAGCGATACCAAAACCATAAGAACAATCAATTCCTTAGAAAGTTTGATCTTAAGTTCCTTTAATCTTGAAGCAACATGGAACATCTTCATAATGTACTCCCTTACATTTTCTTGACCCTTATACTTCATTGATATCAAAGAAGTTTGAAGTGATGTCATTTCAACCTTATTTTTTTTGGAAAAAATGTTTCTTAATTTCGTCAAGGAATCCTTGGCCTGAGTAATCTCTTCAAATTTTGTGCCCCTAAAGGCTTCTGAAATGTTGTACTCATGATCATTAGACTCATGCAGTTTGAACGATCTCACCTCTCAAAATCCCTTCTATACTGCAATGAGAGGTGCAGGTTGTTCCTCCCTTAGTGTAAGGTCTATGTCCATACAACCAAGCACTATAAGTAAGTGCCTTTTTCATTCCTTGAAATTAGTCCCATTAAGCATGGGTATAGAATTTATATTAGCAGATATTGTTGCAGTAGAAGATGAACTAGCTTAATATAGAACAAAATAGATAAAAACAAGCTCACATGAATATTCATAAGTAAACAATAAATTCAAGATAGTGGCTAATCTCATCTCAAGATACCAAACACAACATTAATATCAAGTCTTTGGATAGTAATATTAATAGAAAATAGTACTATTGTTGTAGCAATCAAACATTGACAATAAATTCTATCAAACAATGAATCAATCTTTAGACTAACTTATTGCTCACATAGAGTACCTTATAATTGTCACACATCTATCACCATAGATGTCATTGAAATTCGCTAAATATTAACTTACCTTTGGGTCAATTAATAAACGCGTGAATCACAAAATATATAATCATCTTGATATTTTAAATAAACTAATCTACATAAAAGAGGTCACTTTGGTGACATTTTGTTTCAACTAATCCATTTATTTAAAATATTAGACATCCTTAATTAAATCCTAAAGCCAAAATCTGAATTTATTTGTTTCAAAATATTCCAAATTTAAACCAAAATAATTTGAATAAAGGTAAATCTCATCTCAAGATATCGACATTCCATTAATATTTCATCTTTGGACAAAAATATTAACTTGTAAGTGATATCTTATTGTAGTAATCAAAGATGACAATAAAAAATATTGAATAATAAATCTTCATTTGGGCCAATTTATTGCGTACATGTAAAATTGAATAATCGTCACATGTTTATTACCACATTTGCACATGTAGTTTTGTTAAATATTAGCATTCTTTTGGGTCAATCAATATTAACATAGCTTAAGTTACATGCACACAACCTTTTATATTTTAAAATAAAATAATTTCAATAACAAAGGTCATTTTGACAACATATCAATATTCAAATTTAAAATGTTCATAATAATAACCCAAAATAAGGTTGTCTCATTGTTGAATGAGAAATCAAATACCTTAATCTTTGATGAATTACAAGCAGCTATTAAAATTATATAATAAAATTCAAAATCAAATTTTATAAGATTCAACTTAATACTCATGAGTTTACATAAAATTTGAATATATTTCCAGAAACATAACAACTTCAATAATTTATCAATAATTTAAACATAAATACACAAAAACTTAAAACCATATATATATATATATATATATATATATTATATTCACTAACATTCAATTGATGTATAATATAATCATGCATTATTCGGTAAATCATGCACTCAAGTCAACAGTAGAGTTTAATGCATAAACATATATTTTTATATCTTAACTAAATATAATACACAAAATTATAACAATTTGAACATTTATAACCAAAATTTCACGGGAAGAGATCTATCCTTAGAAGGAAAAAAAACTTTACACAATTTTTAATGAAAATAAATTGGTCAAAACTTGACCATCTCATTCTTTAAGGACCACGCCCTTTTCATTTTTGTTTAAGAAAAGGAAAAAATTCTTAACTTCATAAAAAACTCAAATATATAAAATAAAAAATAAAAAAGCATCACCGCTTGCCATTACGAAATTCAATTGTTGTTGCCCAAAACCAATACCTAATATGTTCAATAAATATCGGATCTTCAACATGTCATAATCAAGATTTCTACGGTTTTGAAGTAGTTATCTTGTCACTTTGAGAATGGAAACTTTGATTGATACAAATTTAAATATAATAAAATTATATTATTAAAAGCATTTAAAACTCTAAAATTTTCGATACCAAAATTAAAGATTTAACATAAATTAATCGAAATACCAAATCAAAATCATAAAATCCGAAAAAACGTATCGATTCAAAATAATAGAAAATTAATTTATTCTCCATAGTTCGCCATGAGGAGACTTAGATGTCATTTGTTAGAAACCGTAAAATAAGATATGATATAAAACTTAATAAACCAGTATCTATCATGTCATATCATCAAGAGTAAATTATGAATAAAACTAGATGTGGAAGCGTACCTGAATCCATCAATTTCTTGAAATCTTCAGATCTTATGGTTTTGATCTCTCAAATTAGCACATAAGTAATTCTGAGAAGGTGACTCTCTCTTTTTTAAAGATGAGATATTAGAAAAGTTATGTATGTGTAATTTGAAGACTATAACCTTAATATATATAACTCTTGCAGATTAACCTTAATTTCTAATCAGTTCATCATTAATTAGAAATTAGTTACTAGAGTATCTACACATATTTAGCTCATATTTTTTTAATAACTAAAGCGAATAAAAATTAACCAAATTAGATCACTTTTAATCTGAACTAATCTTTAATGATAGTAATAATATTACTATATATGTATTATCCACATTTTCCAACATTTCGTGTGTAATTTTTTTTGAAGAATTCTATCTACGAGAAAAAAAAGTTGTTTAATAAGCGTACCAATAGGCTGTAGGCTGTTTTGTTCTTCTGAAAGGGTTCCTTTTGGCATGTATATTGCATGCAATAATTGAACAGGAAAAGCATAATTTTTCTAATAACTTGCTTGAGCAATTTGATTGAAATACCAAAAAAAAAACAAAGGAATGTCTTGGGTTAACTTTAGAATTTGTGTTAATCATGTTAAGCCTTGTGGTTTATGTCAAGTATCTCCTCCACACTGAGGAAAGGTTTTGAAATCACAACTCTCAAAGTTTATGCCTCAAATCCATTCTTGAAAGATGCATTCTCATTATTTGTTAGGGATATGTTTCGTTATCTCTATTTTACGTAAAATTATTTAAATACCAAAAAATATCACTTTTTCTAAAAAAAAATTATACTATTTTTAGTATACCAATCATACCCTAAAGAAATATCAATCAAATGAAATGAAGCCTCCATACCATGTTTTGAAACCTTACGTGTAAGAGGAATTTATGGGTGAAAGAGTAATATTAAAAGGGCAAACTATCAAAATAGTCTTTTTGTTTACTTGAGTTACATTTTAGTCACTTATGTTTGAAATGTTACGTTTTAATTACTTACATTATCGTGTTGTAACATTTTAATCATTGAGTCATTAATTTTCGTTAATGGTGTAATGGTACTTGATATGGCACGTTAAATCATAATTTCAAACGAAAATTTTAGGTTAAATTATACAATTGGTCCTTACACTTTTCATTTTGAGCAATTTTTTTCTTTTATGTTCTTTTAACTTTTTTCCATTCTCTTCTATTTCTCCTTCTTCATTTCTTTTAACGTAGTTTTCTATATTTTCATTTGTTAAAATTAGTCCACAAGCTTGCCTCACTCGAAAAAATTAAGTTGTTTTAAAAAATAAAAGTATAAGAACTAGTTTTAACAAATAGAAAATATAGAAAACTACGTTAAAAGAAATGAATAAGGGAGGAAAACACAGAGAGAAGCAGAAGATAATGGACAATAGAGAAGAAAAAGGAAAGTTAAAAGAACATAAAAGAAAAAAATTAAATTGCTTAAAACGAAAAAAAATATGGGGACCGATTGTATAAATTAACCTAAAATTTTTGTTAGAAATGATGATTTAACATGCCATGTCAGCTTACCGTTACACCATTAATGACAATTAACAGTTCAGTGACTAAAATGTTACAACGCGATAATGTTCTATCTCAATTTCCAAATTCATGGATTCAATGAACATAATCAATCAATGTTCCCCACTCATTTCACAATTTCATAATCCATTTCACGTCATTTTCCATTTCAAATATCAAATATTTCGTTTTTACCATTTATTTCCCTATTAACAAAACTCAGACTCAGGCGGATACACGGATCCAATCAACACACTAGTTTGGCACACAGTGCCTCATCGGATAAATCCGAAGCAAATACTTGCGTCCAGTGCTATCAATAAGTTTGACACCTAGTGTCTCATCGGTACAACCGAAGCAAATTGGCACCTAGTGCTTCATAGACTCGTAGTCGAAGTAATCTTAAAATTTTCCTATCCTATGGCATGCCAACTATATCCAACTCTACCCGAACAGTTAATAGGGTATTCATTACTCAATTTATTATCTATCAACATCTTAACTCACATATATTTTCATCACTAAATCATTCATCCATACTCATGACATCATCAATCATATCTATATGCATTCAATTACACACATATATATACATACATATTTTTCTTATATATTCAAGTTAGTCCTTATCACTATCAACCAACCTAAATCAAATCAAGTTAGCTCATTTCATTAAATCATCACCTCACCTCATCACATAACATATCCTATTTTAGTCTAATTTAAGTTCAATTCCATTATTTGAATTTGCAATTCATCGTATTCAATTTAATTCTTTATCTTACCTTTTATACCGAATCATAAACAATTAAACGTCATTACAATTATAATTCTAAATGCATAACAATTTAACACAAACATATCGTATGAACTTACCTGGTTCACTAAGGGTTAATTATGTAGGTAGGCATTTTATGAGATAAGTGGGTTAAAACCTAAGTGCCTTTATCATCTCAGTATATCAAATCAAAAGGTGTGGTCTCGACATGTATAATGAAGCAAGTTTTAAAATAAAAAATCAAATTGACATTCTCAAAACCAATAATAAAATAAGCAAGAAAAATGTATGCTCTTAAGGCTCAAAATCTCACAAAAAATAGTGGTTTTTGATGTCAAACTTGCAAATCTCAAACTTAAAGATAATACTTCAATTTAGGGAAACAAACTAAAATTTTTAATTTTTGAAAAATAACTTATCATGCTTGATTCTTTCATGTCTTCAAGTTTAAATCAACCAATACACAACTATTGACAAATTAATCTAAAACACATTAACAAAAATTTCAAATCGACAAAAATTCATTCTAATGGAAGTATGAGAAAATTACTTATATACAAGACATAATTGAGAGATTTTCTAATAATTATATAAATAACCTCCCCACACATAAGATGTACATTGTCCTGAATGTACAAAAATATATAATCACAGTATAAACAAAGTATCATAAGAGGGAGAAAACTTAAAGCGCCTCGAATATTGGATGAAATTGTTAGAATGGTGAAAAGCGGAATTGTAGACAAATCTATATGTAGTACATGATTAGGAGCAAACTAATAAGAAAATAAACACAAATAATGAAGAAGGTTAAGAGGTTACTAACTCGATTAGGAATAACCATAAAGATAAATATATAGTTCAAAAGATAATAAACAAAATAAGTCCACGAAAATAACAATAAAAACTAAAAATAAAAATAAACATAAACATAAAATAAAAAAATAAAAAGAAAACAAATAAACATAATGGTCCTCATCATCAGAAGTGTCAGTGTCGTGAGTCGTCGGTGCTGAAGAGGAGATATGGAGATGTCGACAGATCTACTGCAATGTCACGTCAATACTGTTGAACCTCTGAAAGCATTGTTGCTCGAAGTGAGTGAACCACCCGGAGAGGTTTTTTAAGGTAGCAGCAGAGGAAACAGGACAGTGACTCGAATTATGGAGGATGAGGTGGGTACTTGTGATGGAAAGGGACATTATCAGTGAAGTCCTCGGGCTCATCCTGAGGGTCAAAATGAGATAATTGGTACTGAAGAGGATCCACTCCACGAAGTAGCTCGATCACCCTCATATGGGTTATGCTCGATATTTCCTATGGGGACATCTGGCCGACGAGTTTAAGCAAAAAGGACTACTCCGATGTGTCGAGGAGGCCGAAGTGTCGAGTGAGGTGAGTTACATAAGGGCCTAAACAGATAGGACCCTTCCTGTTGCAGTCTGTCTGATGGCAGAAGGCGAGAGCGATGATGTAGGCTAAATAAAAAATGTACCCCGTGGCCATGCTCCATAGAAAATACACATCGGTGGTACCGATGACTCTGGTGCTTTCTTTCTTACCGATCAATGTGTGAGCGAAGAGGGCATGAATATACCGTAAGGCCGAAGGGAGAGAAGTCGCCTTCGAGCAACTCATGTCATAAGATGTCGTACTCACCATAAGGTCTATCCCACAAAAAGAAGGCGAGTAGTGGATGTGCCGATGTAGGCGGAGGAAGTTCTCGACACTCATAAACTCTTCTGAGCTCCATGTATGTGGGCTCGATAATATAGAAGAATTGGTCCCACGGGGCTGTGGCAATGATGGCGCGCACACGATTAGTTAACTAGACCTACTCCAAAGTGGCCTAATCAATATAACAGCCTAAACCGAGTAATCGCAGTCGAAGTAGCTGATATAAGTCCTCTTGGGGATCCACTGAAAATCAGATATATGGGTGGCGAGCCTCGGCGGAAGCACTCGAGGAGGAGTTCGTGCCAGGGGTCTTCCGCTTTTTTGAAGTGGGGACGATGACATTTGATTTGCTGCGTGTGTTCATCATGAGGAATCTGCAAAAGAGATGACCAAATATTAAAACCAAATGAAGCAAATAGACAAACCAATCGTAATAGAGACAATCCAATAACGCATGCAATAATTGAAGTCAATTAGCAACAACTCGACGAAAGCAAAAAAATTGATAACGAAAATAATATAGATAATAATCCTAAAAGAATACCAAAAGCAGACAAGGCGTAATATGAAACAAGAAAAAATAAACAGTATAAAAAATATGATAAGAAGAATCAAACGAAATTAATAAATTCCATAACAAGAAAGGATAGTGCAAAAATAATAAAAATAATGAAGTACTTTAAACAAACTATATTAACTAAAAATAAAAGTAATAGTCATAGAAATAAGAAAACCGAATGTAACAAGCCGGATAAGAATAAAATAAGACTAAATAAAGTAACTAAATATCATAAATTAGATAAAAGAAAAATCAAATGAAGCATAATAATAAAATAATTAATAAAATACTAAATAAATAAAATAAAATAAAGAAAGCAAACAATAGGGGGTAACCGGAGCTACTGGTAGTCAGCGTGGCGCGATAGGGGTGGTGGACGGCGGTTGGATGGGGTGTTCGCAGTGGGGTAGGTAGTAGTGTGGCGTGGAAGAAGAGAGGGGAGGGCAGTGTGAGGGGCTAGTTGTGAGGGCAGTTTGAAAGAGGGAATAGGGGGTGGTTTCGCGTGTTTACTCGACGAGGGAGGGGGGAAGTGGTCGGCTCAACGAGGGAAAAGGAAAATGGGGAAGAGCTGGTTTGTGTGTGGCCTTAAGGTGAGGGTGAGGGGCTGTTGTGGATGGTGACTCAGAAAAGGGAGGATTAGCGTGACTAAGTGAATAGGGAAGGAAGGGGGAAACGAAAGAGAAGGGGGTGTGTATGGGTGCTCGACGACGGAATAAAAGGGAGGGTGGTCGACGATGAACGTGAAGAGATAGACGTGGGGTGTCGGTGGCTGAAAAGAAGACTGGTTGTGGGTGAACGACAGCTAGGTGGGACTTTAGGGTGAGAAGAAGACAAACAAAACAAGTTAAGGTTTGAGGAATAAAAGGGGTGAGATGTTCATGTAAGGGCCTGTGTTAGGCCACAGGGCCTTGTTAAACGCTCGTGTGGTTCCTTCTTAGCCCGTGTGTGTTAAAAAATACGAACCCAGTCTTCACATAGCCTCAAACACGCCCATGTGTCTAGGCTGTGTTTATGTTCCTTCACTTCTCCCACACCCGTGTGAGACCCCACATGCCCGTGTGGCTCGACCGTGTCTCACACACGGCCGTGTCGCTTGCCCATGTAACTTTTTGACTTTGAATAAAATCAAAAAGAGTAGCTTTAGAGTTCACATGGCGTAGGACATGCCCGTGTGTCCAGGCCGTGTGTGCCACACGGTTGTGTTGCATGGTCGTCTGGACTAATTTATACCGTGTAACCTTTGAATTTTTTAAAAAAATTAAGTCTCAGGATCCACACGGCCAAGGACACACCCATGTGTCCAGGCTGTGTAGGTCACATGGCCATGTCCCCAGGCCTTGTAACTCACTATCGAACCCCTTATTGTGCACACGGCCTAGGACATGACCGTGTGTCCAGGTTATGTGGGTCAAAAAACATTTTCAATTTAGTTTGAAAATTAATTAGTTCTAAAATAAAATGAAATAAAATTAAAATAATTAGCAGTGTTGACACTCGGGTTGCCTCCCAAGAAGCGCTTATCTAAAGTCTAAGCTCGACTTACTTGCGCACACAATTACGGTGGTTTGTGGTGCTGAAGCACCCCTCTCTCGTACTCAATTCTATTATCAAAACAACGTTTAAGACGAGTACTATTTACCTTAAATGTGCCAAATTCAGAATGAGTTACCTCGACTGTACCGTAGGGAAAGACATTCAGTACCATACATAGGGTTGATCCGTTTGCATCAAGCTCTGAAGTGGCAATTCATGGATCAACTTTGTCTAGCAGTACCTTGTCCCCAACCTTAAATTGGTTCATCATGTTCTTATTCTCATCATAGTGTCGCTCTGGCTTTTCATCGTGCTTTTTCGGTTTCTCCTTGACATGTGTCTGCCATTCATCTAGTTCATCAATTTGTAAAATTTGTTCTTCATAAGTCGTTCTGTTTCTGTCGCATGGAATGAATTGTGGCTCCATTACATTTTTTCGAGGGGTTTCCTGCAAAGAAGGTTGACTCACATGGTTACTCACATTAACAGCACTTGTAAAATCATCTCGATCACTATATTTTTTAACAGAATCACGAGCTTGGAGAGTAATCTTTTTGTCACCTACACGAAGTACTAATTCACCCATACCAACATCAATTATAGTTCTAGCAGTTGCTAAAAAGGACCGACCTAAAATTAAAGTTACCTCACTATCCTCATCCATGTCTAAAGCAACAAAATCAACTAGGAATAAGAAGTTATAAATTTTTACAAGAACATATTCAATAATACCTTTGAGAAACCTAATGGTTCTATCTACTAATTGAATACTCATCCTAGTTTGTTTGGGTTTCCCACGAGCTAATTTCTTGAACATTTTATAGGGCATGACGTTAATACCAGCCCCTAAATCAGCTAAAGCATTATTAATATTCAAACTACCAATTAAGCAAGGAATAGTAAAACTCCCTAGATCTTTTAATATGTTAGGCAGTTTATTTTACACTATGGCCAAACAAATTGCATTAGTCGACGAATCATCTAACTTCCTTTTGTTTGCCAAAAGCTTCTTTAAAAATTTGACGTAATTAGGCATCTGTGATAGAGCTTCAATAAACGGTAAGTTAATATGTAATTTTTTCAGAAGTTTAAGAAATTCACCAAATTGTTCATTCGTGCGGTCTCTCTTCTTCGCTTTAGAATATAGAACTCGAGCTTTATATTCTTTGGCAACCGACTTTTTCTCTTTCTAGCTTACCTTAAACTTATTGTTGTTTACCATAATATCGTACCTCAGTTCTTGTTCAGATCCAACTAACCCTTCTTCATCTCGAATAGTAATTACATGAAGCTGCTCCATTGGGTTAGTTTCGGTATTGCTAGGCAAACTACCTTGTGGTCGTTCTGAAATTAGCTTAGCCAACTGACCTATTTATTTCTCGAGCCCTTGAATCAATGCTTGTTGATTTTTCAATACTGTCTCAATGTTTTGAAAGCGGGTTTCTGACGTCAAGATAAACTTCGTCAACATCTTCGGCTGCTTTCTAATTTAACAGTTCTACTTGATTTGATAACATGGTGACCGCATCTAAGTTAAAAACAATGACTGCTTTCATCAGCTTCGTCCTCATGACTTGCCATTGATAATTATTCAGTGCCACATCCTTTATAAATTCATAAGCTGTTTCGGGTGTTTTATTAATCAGAGTTCCACCGACTGTTGCATCAATTAACTGCCTCTTTGAAGGATTCAAACCATTGTAGAAGGTTTGAACTTGTAGCCATAGAGGTAACACATGGTGAGGGCACCTTCTCAATAAATCCTTATATCTCTCCCATGCATCATATAACGTCTCTAAATCGATCTGTACAAAGGAAGAGATGTTGTTCATCAACTTGGCTGTCTTAGCCGGTGGGAAGTACTTCAGAAAAAACTTTCCATCATTTGAGCCCATGTGGTGACAGAACCTCGTGGTAAAGAATTCAACCACTGTTTAGCTTAATTTCTCAACTAGAAAGGGAATAACCTTAGGCGAATGGCGTCGTCAGTGATGCCAGTTATCTTGAAAGTATCGCAGATTTTAAGAAAATTAGCCAAATGAGTTTTTGGATCTTCGTCTTGTAAACCATCGAACTAAAAAAATTGTTGTATCATCTGATTAGTGTTAGACTTCAATTTGAAATTATTTTCAGCATGGTGGGTTGTACAATACCCTGGAAATAATCCACCTAGACTTCATCTATTATTATGAATATGAATTAAATGATTTATTCACTTGTTTCTTGATTAGTAGAAATCCCTAAATCATGTTAATAGCTCTTTCGAGGGTAAGAAACATTGACTCTAGGTTGATTAATTGAAATCTCTTTCTAACTAAAACCCTTATAGTCGTATTAACTCGATATATGGATTCCCCTATTAGATTTAACTCTAATCCGGTAGATTTATGTTGTCCTATTTCTACGATTGCATGCAACACCACTCAATTTTGCTAGATCTACTTTTAAATAGGGCCTTTTACTCCACTGAATTAAGCAAATTAAACAGGAATTAATATTTTGAAAATATTAAAATCAGAATTAAGCATACATAATTGAGAACAAGAATCAAGTCTTTATCGCGTAAACACATATATTAAATAAAAGGTTTCATCATAAGTTTCATCTTCCCTAGGTATCTATAGAATTTAGTTCATAATCCTGAATAGAAACATCTCAAAGTCAGAATAACCACAGGACATAAAGAAACTCAATAAAACTTCGAAAGAAATTAAAAGGAGATATTTGATTTTGATGGAGATCCACTTCTGAGTTGATTCTGATGGTGTTCTTCGAGTGTTTTCTTTGATCTTCTCTGATTGCTCCCTTAGGTCTTCTTCTAATTGGTATTTATAAACTTTAGAATGCTTAGAAAGCCTAAAAATTGGGTTTTTCTGCTTATTTGGGAAGCAGGGTACGAAATGTGTGGCCAGCCCGTGTGAGCCCAGGTCGTTCTAAAATGCCCCGGCCGTGTGGATCTTGAAAACAGCTCTATTTGTCTAATTTTTGCTCGTTTTTTCACTCCTTTCGTACCCAAATGCTCTCTTAGGTATAGAAACATGAATTTAAAGGATTAGAAGCGTTAAATTCACTAATTTGCATAATTAATCATCTAAAAATGTATTAAGAATGAGATTAAAAAATGTTACTTTTATAGCTTATCAGAGGGCTCAGGATGGCAATGAGCCCTCTACTACGCATGTGCAGAGGTCATCCGACCTTAGAGATTGCTAGTTGAGTGATTCCTGCAATGGGTTCATCCCCCCGTTATACTTATTGGAGGCAAGCTTCCATCTCCCATTATACTATGAGCCTCCATTCCTGGGCGTGTTTCAGCATTTTTTTATCAATTATAGGTCATTACCCGGAGGATATCAGTTGGGATGGTCTACTTTTGCACTCGCGAGGACCACGAGTCTATCGTTCAAAGTACCTCCTTAATTATCCACTCAAACCACCATAAGTTCATACGAGTGAGAAGGAAGCTTGAGGGTAGCTTTGGCTTCCCTATAAGGTGGTCTATCCCTCATGAGTCTATTTGTCTTAAATGACAGCCAATTGTCTCAAACCTCACTAGAACATAGTATGTCCGCTTAAGGATGGGGCATCCTCTGAGGCTGGACAAATGCCTAATAGTAAGGAACGTTTTCCATTACTATTTAGAAGAGCAAAGTGACCAACATTGCGTATGTTTGATAAAACAATGAATTTATAAAAAAAATTTTAAACCCCAGTTTTACTGCAAGCGTATAGGTCAATTGTAATATTTATAATTTTACAATAAAACACCAGAGTATTCCAAGGATTGAAACCAAGGGAGATGGCGATTGAGCAATAGCTAGCATACACTATAAATTCTTAGCGGCTATTGATACGATTTTATAGTACAAAAATTCATATCAAGAAAAGATTGCAAGAAAATTAAATATGCTACTCTAAGGACTAAATTGTAAAGAATAAAAAAATAAGGGAATATTTAGTAAATAACTAATGGTGGTTGGCTGATTTCGATGTGGTTCACCGATCCTCAAACAATAGACTTAAATCGGGTAAATTACTAAGTGGCTCCATTTTGTCTTCGGATTTTAATTTTACTAACTTAGACAAATTAACTCTGATTTATCTTCTGATCTTACCGGTTAATTCGGGACTAATGAACAAGTGCTCGACATTATTACCTTTCGTTCTCACTTGCCTCGATATTCCCTTAGGGGTGTCACTTTCTAAGTTTTTAGGTCTATTCAATTTAGTCTAATTTATTACGATTTAGTCTTTTGTCCAAAGATTTCAATTTACCCACATCTCTATCAACCAACCCCCTTTGAGGTTTAGCTACTCATGCAGAAAGTAAAAGAAATGAACATGGAGATAGAAAACAAAACAGCCATGAAAGTAAACTTAAGAAAAATATGAAAGTTGAGATTTTTATGCAAGAAAACTTAAATAACTTGAAACTAAAAGCACTTAACAAGAAAACCTAAAACAATAAACATAAAAGGAACACACTTTAATAGATTTAAAGTACAAGAAACCGAAATGCATTAAACTAAAGCTTAAAGTGTCTTGAAACCAAGGTATAAGGACTGAAAGTGTACATAAACCTTAGCTACAGTGATAGTTAACTTAACTAACACTAAGAACATCAAGAACAAGAAGTAAATGCAGAAAAATAAAGTCTAAACTAAGAAAGATGGAGAGAAAATGAAAACCTTAGAAAAATTGTAGAAAAACTAAGAGAAACCTAGAGAACACTAAACCTAAAACTAAGCTAATGTCTCTCTCTCTCCTCCTCAGCCAATTTTCACTGTTTTGAGTTATCTTCTAATGAATTTTCATTGCCAAAAAAGGCCTGTAACGACTCGATAGTCAGGGTTGGTAGAAAGTGCATTCTCGAGACTCTATTCCCGTAAATCGGACTCGTAAATATTTTTAATAAATATTTACGAAGATAGTTGTGTAGTTAATTAAGTTTCGCAACTGAATTTGCTTGAATTAAGAGTAATTAGGTTGAATTATAGATTAAAGAATAATTAAAGGGAATAAGGAAGCAATTATACCATTGTTTCTTTAGTAGGACGACATTAGGTAAAAATGTGTAAATTTATTACATATATTATAATAATAAAAGTTATCTTAAGTATTAAGAATATATATTATATAATTCTAATAAAACAAAAGTAATAAAAGAATGAATAAAAAGAAGAGGAAAGAAAGCTATACAAATTAGGAAAAGAAAGAAAGAAAAGCGAGAAAGGAGAAAAGAATGGCTCTAAAATTTTCAAAGTTTAATTGTTTAGTCAATTTAGTCCCTTTTCTTGTAATTTGTATATTTTGGAAACTTGGTGTTAAGTATTACCGACCCATGTTCAAATTTTAACATTGATTGAGTTTTTAAATGTTGTTAATGTTGAATTATTTTAGTATTAAGGATTAAATTGATAGATTTTAAGCTAGAAATAAAAAGGATTAAATTGTAGAATAAATTGTAAATTTTGAGTAGTAGGGACTAAATTGTGAAAAATTCAAAATTTAGGGATTTACGTGAAAATATGGAGTTAAATTTATTTTAAAGTGGAATTTTATGAAAATATAGAATTAAATGTGAAGAACAAAAATTAGTCTCGGTTTAGGGAATAAATTGAAATTTAGGCAAATATTTAGTAAAAATTGAAATATTCAATATGAAATTGAATTGTGTTATATTGATGAATTTTAATTGTTTTAATTCCGTAGCTAACATCGTACCGGAATCCTCGAGTAAAAAAGGGAAGGATAAAATCGACGTCGAATAGCTCGGAATTCCTAGTTTGTATTTCTATAATCCGAACTTGGTTGTTAATTTTTATAATTAAATTTAATACTTATGGTAAGTGTTGAGGTGAGTATTTGGCACTTTGATTATTGAATTGATTTCATGTGCACATAGAATTATATGAAAAATATATTTGGTACTTTGATATTGAATTGAATTAAAGTTGATTGAATTGGATTGAATTTACATATATTATGAATATATATCTGCAAATATGATATTGGTTGTATTTGGAAAGTGAATTGGAACCCTATTAACTGTATTAGGTTGAGTCAGATATAAATGGCATGCCATAGGATAGGAAATGTTTAGGGATTTCTTCGACTTCGAGTCGATGAGGCACTGGGTGCCAATTTACTTCGGTTTAACCGACGAGAGACTGGGTGACAAATGTATATAGCGCTGTGTGCATATTACTTTAGATTTATACGATGAGGCACTGGGTGCTAAACTGGTGTGTTGGTTGGATCTGTGTATCCGTTCGAGTCTGAGTCGTGTTAATAGGGGTGATTAAATAAAATGGTACTATGATTTATATTGTATGATATTGTATGTGAATTGAAAATGGGATAGTGAATTGAAATATGAAAATGAGATACATGAATTATGTACTAATGAATTGTATATGAAATGAATAATGTTACTGTTTAAATGATATGTAGATCAAATTGTGAAAAGCTATTATATAGCAAGTGATGAGAATTGAGTATGGTATGAAATGCTGTATTTATGAATTGAGTATTGAATGGCCAACGCCATTGTATGAATAAATGTAGTTTTAAATATTCAATTATGCTTATAATTATTATGTGCATATTATATTACCTTATCTTTAAATATTCAGATTATAGAAATACCACTGAGTTCTACTCAGTGTACGATTTTGTTTTTCTGTGCGCAGATTAGGTACTTCTCTTTTGATTGCCGTTTCAGCATCCAACAATGATCCCAAACTCAAATGTGGTGATGTTTATCCTTTGTGTTGGCATGTACCTAGGGTGTCTAAATAATAGTTATTTTTTGGATTGATTGTAAATCAGGTTATAAGTGAAATATTGGTTTGGTATATATATAAACATGTGTTTGTGTTTGAAGCCATATTATGGCATTGCAAGTTGAACCAAATCTAGATATGTTCATGTGAATTTAAGTTACTATTTAAGTACTTATGAACTAGGCAAAAATGTATTGAATTTGGAAAGTAATAATTTGGATTTGAATGATGCTTTAATGATATGTTTTGATGATATAAATGTGGTACCAATGAGGGTACTTTGGTTAGGCACCTAGGATGATTGTTTTGACATGTTTTGAATGTGTTTGATCGTGTTTTGAACAGGTTAAATGAATGGTTTTTGAATTGTTTAATGCCGAGCTTGTAAGAAATGGTAAAATTGTTGTTTAAGGCATATTTTAGTTCCACATGACCAGACGCACGGCTAGCACACGAGTGTGCGGCGCCATTTCAAAAGGGTACATGGCCTGGAACACAGGCATGTGGGTTGGCCCTGTGACCCAAGTTAGAGAGTTACACGGGCTGAGACACGGTCGCGTGTCTCTATTTCGAATGCCCACATGGCCTAAGACACGGGCTTGTCTCTTTCACACGGCCGTGTGAACCCTGCAGCTTTGAAAATTTTTAATGTATTCCGAAAAAATTCTCTAGGATTCCAAATTAGTCCGAACTTGTTTCTAACACGTATTTTGAGCCTCGAGGGCTCGAATAAGGGACAGTATGTATGAGTTTGATTGATTTCTGACCTGAATATTATATGATATGAAATGTTTGAAATTTCTGTCTATTTGATCTGTAAACTTCAGTAATGCTCTGAAACCCTATTTTGGCGATGGATACGAGTTATAGGTGTTACATTTAGTGGTATCAGAGCTTTACAGGTTTATCCAATTCTCAAACTAAATCGAGCTCAGAATTGAGTCTAGAGGTACATGCCATAATTTAGTTGAATTGAGTCGGGATTTGGATACTCATATATTGTTTTTGTTTTATAGTTGAAAATGTCGAATGATTATAATGACGATGTTGATCAAGAGATGTATATCAGAGATGATGTCTCCAATGAGTTAGATGGAACCGAATCGGTAACACCAAGTGTTAATCCAGTTAGTACTCAATAACCTACCGTTGAGCGAGGTAATATTGAGGAAAGAGATGATTCACAGTTACTTAGAGCTATTGCTGATGCTCTTCATTGTGTGGCTGGAACCACATCCGCTACGGCATCTGCAAGTACTGTTCGTCGAGCTCTGATTAAAGAGTTGCGTAGATACGGTGCAACCGAATTCTTAGGATTGAAAGGTGTTGATCCTTCCGCAGCTGAAGTTTGGATTGAATCCACTAAACGCATCTTGCAACAACTTGAATGCAACTCGCGTGAAAGTGTAATATGTGTTGTTTCTCTACTACAAGGAGAAGCATATACCTAGTGGCAGTCGGCGACATACCACGTATCCGTAGCAAAGAAATATGTTGGCAAATTGTATATCAAAGATAGAAGACAATAGAAATATGTTGGCAAATTGTATATCAAAGATAGAAGACAATAGAAGTAAAGATAGCTTATGAAAATAAAAATTTACACATTATTCCATCACAATAAGACATGAATATATGATGTATCTACGTAGCAGAGAAATCGACTTACTCATTTACTATAAGTTTCTACAAGTTTCGGTTTGTAAAAGGAGACGCTAAGGTCACATAGAATGTAGTGGCTTGTAACGTTCTAAGGCTTAGGTTGGTACGAATTTAAAGAAAGGTTATCTCGAAACGGTCCAAGCACAATAAACAGTATAACACAACATTCTTCCCAATTCCCCCCAAATGTGATAATTTCATCTCACCCCCTTATTTCTCATTCTCTCACCTTTCTTATTTGTCTAACAATGTTGAAGAGATGGGTTGATATTAGCTCGTTTTTTGTGCACTATGATTTTGAGACATAAATTTTATGCTCATTTCTTTTTTATTTATTTGTTTGAGGATATTTTTCATTTGCTTGTTCTTTTCTCTAATAATGCTTTTGATCCTTACTTTTCTTTCTTTCACATTTTTATTTCTTTTTATGTACAATTCTTAATAAGAATCACTTACAAGCTAAATCAACCCCTCTTCACTAGTCACTCAAGTAATTTTTGTAAGAAACCTCTGCAATGTTCCTACCTAACCCTCTATGTCCATGGCCTGACGTCCATTCGATAGTGCAATAAAAAGTTTAGGGACTGTAAAGGGTTGAGTATGGAACTCAATTTCAATTTAAGGCTTCAAACATAGAGGCTCATCAAGAAAGGACAATGTAAGGCTCAAATTCAGGAGTTAGGGATAATGTAGATTTAAGGTTTGTCCTTGAGGCTCTAGGCTACACAAACAATGCCTTTGGTCATCCTTAGCATTTCAACAAATACAAAACCAAAACATTCTTCTACTTATTTTAATGAATAATGGAAATTTCTAAAACATACAGGTATACACCTATCTTCATTCTTATTGATCATTTGGGTAAAACAAAGAATTTTTCAACTACCTTTATCCTATTACACAATGTAATTAATTAAACTAAACAATTTATTCACAAAGTAAAGAATTCATCAAGCATCAATTAAAATTTATACATTCAAAGTACTTAATACACAATATCATGCCACCATTCAACGATGTCAATCACTTCATGTTCAACCACCATGCAATCACAAAAATAAAAGCGAAAAATAACAAATATTTTTAGATTTTTGAAAATTAATGGTAAAAAACAAAAAATATTTTTGGATTTTTTTATTTTTTTTGAAAAAGGCATAAAAATTAAAATGAACACATAAGTAAACATAAAAACAAGAAAAATAACACAAATAAAACTTATGTGCACCCCCCACACTTAGACTACATATTGTCCCTAACGTGTTAAAAAGAAAATATAGGTTACTAGACTTCCTTAGAATGGAGCATTCGACTAGCTTGGGGGTCTACCTTCTTGTTGAAGCCCGAAATGTTGTGTAGTCTTTTAGGATAACTTGCTACACATAAGACAAATAAACAAAGAAAAACAAAATCAACCACATAACACATGAAATAAAAATATCTAGTAACAAATCCAAAAGTGTTTAATAGTTCATATGCCGCATAAAAATAAATAAAAATTTAATGCCAAGACATATAACTAATCTGAGTCTTCCTTGGGATCCTCAATTGGGCCCACAATTCCTTTTCCCTTTCCACTCACAACGGGCATTGAGGATGGATTCCAGGGTCGGTGACTTGGCTCGCGGATGACGGGTCCCCTATTTCTGTTGCTGCACAAATGCAAAAGCACTCTCAAAGTTTCCACAATAGGACGCGAAGTTGTCATCCTCCGTGGCCTCATCATCCATTTCCTTATTGGCTTCCTCTTGTTGTTCTTTCGCCTCTTCATTTCCCTTAGATGAATCGCTTGATCGTTCATGCCATTTTAAACCTTGTCCCCCTTGTCTCCTTAAGAAAGTGTCCATGAATGGTTTCATGGACTCCAAGAGTCTTATATTGTAGCACACATCTCTTCCCAGCCTACGTTCCCACCACGTAGGCTAGTTATTGGTTTCCGTTTTGGCATTTTTCTTTATCCAGCTGTAACACCCCAAAACCCATCCCAGAAGTTTCAACCAGATTCTGGAGGTCACATTGGCCACAAAAAGTGGCGGAAACAAAAACTCTGATTAAAACCAACAAATTCTTTGTTAACCCATTTTGCTTCTTAATTTTGAAAATGTGATAAATACTTATTTATATTCTGAAGTAGTATTTAATTGAGGCTAAAAAATACAATTAGAAATGAATCAAATTAACGTTTCTTGCCCAGTTTCAAAACACACCAAATGTTGCCAATTGTAACTCAGAATTCCAAATTAAACATTGTATGGAAAATATGTGATTTTCTCCACTATGTAAAAAGTTTGAACAATAGAAGAAACCTAACTTAAAATCATGTGCCAAACTTTCAAAATGATGTTCAAAATCGAAATCATGTAGTTTAACAGAAAAGAAATCCAAACCTAAATCCCTACCACAGTTTGTATAATCACCTAACAAATAACCCTAAAACCAGCCATATTAACTTACGAAAAATTTTACTCAAACTGAACCAAACCAAAGTTTTTGAGACCTTCAATGTACCGAGTCTAGAGCTTAACCACGTGAGTTACCCGAAAGGGAAGAAACTAAGAGGGGATGAGCTATGCGAGCTTAGTGTGAGTCTGAAATAAAAAATAATAAACAAAAACAGAGTAACACATCGAATATTCTAGATGAATATATGCACACGATTCACATACAAAAGAAACTCAAACCGGTTATCTAGTATACAAGATGTATTCAAAGCATACCAACACACCAACGCTCACATAATCAGACATAAATACAGATGCGTAACGAACGCAACAAGTCAAAAATCCCACCCCACCTACCAAAGGCCACTCCGACCACCTTGCACACCACTTATGGGCTATATTATGCCCATCCACCCTGCACACCACATAGGACCATGATAGGCCCATACACTCTACACACCACATAGTGGGTCTCAGCCACTCAAATAGAAGATGCAGCTGAGTTGACATATAAAGAAAATAGTGTGGTAACCCACTGTATAGAAATAATGTAGTTAAAATGCCAAATTAGTCTTCCTTCTCTTCACAACCAATATCCCAAAATTTAGTACAAATGAATGTATGCACACAGTTTGCTAACAGACTCACAGAAATGGTGATTCATACTCAGTTGGACAGATTCAGAGTTAGTAACGCTTGTACACATTTAATAATTATGAACAAGAAGGTAACATAAGCTCATCTGTTATATCACACTAATAAATTTCCCGATTATCTAAACTTAACTCACACAAACACACACACATACTTGAATCCAAGTTGTAGTGTAGTCCTAAACACAATTATCGAGGCTTAACCGAGGGTCGAATTATATAGAAACATTAAACGACTCAAATTATCACACGGAACAAAAATCTACGAAATAGGGCCACACGGCCGTGTACCTCGGTTGTGTGAAGGGTCTACACGCCCATGTGAAAGAAGTACACTTTCGTGTAAAAGAGGCGCACAGTCATGTGGTAGAGACACAGGCTCGTGTGTCTGAGTTACATGACTGTGAGAGTAGCCCGTGTAACTCACTGTGCAATTGTGCAAAAATTAGAAAAAAATAAGAAACAGAGTAGACACGGCAGTTTGGAAAACTCACACGCCCGTGTGGCTACGGAACACGACCGTGTGTCCAAGGTACACGCCCATGTGAGAATCGACAAAATGCCCAAACAGTAGCCACATGGCCGTGTGGCACTAAAAAATGTCAAAATTTCTAACTACTCAGTGACATACGATTGTGTGGATAGCCCGTGTGTAGAACATGCCAGTGTGGTCACGAAACCACCCCAATATCAACTGAAATTCATGAATTCCAATGCCAAATCGACCTATAACCAATATAGTTCAAAAATACACCTTAAAACGGGATCGCAAGCACTAAGAACTGGTCCCTACGCCTCTACAAAAAAGTTTTGAAACTCAATTTCACAAACAACTAATCTATAAGAATTTCAATTAAGCAACATAAAAGAAATCATAGCAATTCTTTCATTAATCCGAAAGACAAAACCTACCCGATTCAGAAGCCAATTAAACGAAACCCACGAGGACAATCAACCCTTAACCAATGACAAGTAACATAAATGTAGAAACTGAAAAGAAGGAGAGTAGAATTGAAAAACTGAAGAAGCAACTAGACCCCAAAAAGAAAATATGAAAATTTGGGGAAACAAAATAAAAAAAGAGGAAGAACGTGAAACAAGAAAAAAATGGGAAAAGAACATGTAATTTTTTTATGAGAAAACTTCTTATTTTTTAAATCAAAACAAAAACAAGATAACTATTTCTTAATTAATTTAACTTTAAAATAAAAAAAATAAACCAAAATTAGAATAAAACCAATTCCTCTCTAACACATATGAGGACTCAAACTCAATATCCAAGGACAATCTGACACACACAACCACTAAACTAGTAAACTCAATCTGTTCCCAAAATGCAAGAAATAACATAAAGTTCTATACGAAACCTCTATCTTATTTGCAAACCTAAATCCTTCTAACCCTTAACTTTAGGATGTTACACCAGCTCGACGATACAAGTCAGTAATCAGATGAGGGAAATAGTTTCCAACCTTAATGCCCAATACACACTTTTTGATTTCGTTATAGACCCACTTCCCAAGGCTAACTCTCTTTCGTTGCAAAATACAATACAACAAAGTAGCTCAAAATACATTAACGGTATTAGTGTTAAGTAGTGTTGAAATATAGGTACATATAAATTTCATCCACATCTTAACGACGGAAAACATGTTAGCTTGTTTAAAAGATAGGGAGTAATTCTTCTAACCCTCTCATTTCCAATCCCCTCCCCTCTCGGTTAAAAATTCTAATACAACGTCCATGTTAACATTTTCAAAATTATTGATATTCATAGCAGATAAGTTGTCTCTCTTATAGTGAGGGATGCCATAATAGTCATTAATAGCCTTTAGGGATATGTCGACTTCTTTGTGCCTAACATACACCTTGTTCTTTTCAAAAAATTTAAATTGGAGTAAAACTCCAAGACAACCGCTACTACCATAGGTGTAGTTGACACCATTACAAAATTTATCCAGTAATAAAAATGAACTAAACCCTAAACTTTCTCATAATCTAAAGCCGAAGGGTTGAAACCTCTTTCAAGGATAAAATTCCTTCCTTGAATATTTGAGAAAAAGGCTTTGACCTCTTTCGGTTTAAACTTGTCACGAACATACTCCAATTTTGGAGGTGGCTCGGGTTGGGATTTTATTTGTTTTTTAGTTCTAGGGGGCATGTTTATCACTCTCTCGACTAAGAAAATTGTCTAATATGTACTAACCAAATGTCCCACAAGAAATCAACACTAATATTAAAATAAGATGGAAAAAAAAACAAAGGAAAAAATATCAAATACAAACACAAAGGCGAAACAGGGAAACTTAAACCATGTTAGTTGTGATGGGTTTGTTTATTGAATCGATGAACTTTCATGTTTCTCAAGCCAAAAGAGTGTAACACTTGCAAAAGAAGGAAACTAACAAGAAATAAAACAATAAGAAAAAAGAAATTACAAAGAAATATGAAGGAAATTGAAAGGGGAGATTGAGAGAAAATAGAGAGGGGAAGAGTTTTTAGGGATTTAGGTTGAAGGTTTGGGGGAAATATGAGAAGAATAGGTGTTTTAGGGGTGTTTGGAGGCTTACAAAGTCTCCAAAACACATGGATCACGATACTTGAAATTGTGTATCGTAATACCCTATAGTGGATATCGTGATATACCCTATTTTAAGAGTCTCCATCTACGATACCATTGTCCAAAACCAAAATTTTAACTTTTGAAATTCCAAGGGTATCGTGATATCAGGGATCCGATATCGCAATACCCAAAAGATTTTTGGTCCCCTCTTGACACTATCTTAGAAATCGTGATATCCCCTATTAGGTATTGTGATTTCACTGTACATTTCCTAAAAACATCTACAAAATCATCATTTTCTTCTCAATAATCAAAATTATACCCTAACAAGTCTAAAACACAAATAACTAAGAATTCAAATCCTACACTACACGCAAAAACACTTGGAGTCCATGCTCAAAACATTCAGATACTTACAAATTTTTGGGTTTTCTTGCCACATATGGAAAATTAAAAGTGCAACTTGGGGCGGTAAATCACACCATCAAAATGATGTTTCATCGGTGTCCTCGAAACTCAGATACACTTTTTGTTCAATGTGTAATTGAGGCCTCATGAGAATCGTAATGTTCTCCTTATCCTCATTCGCTTCTAGACTCTCTTTCGTGGTGTACGAACATCTAAAACACTACACCATTCCATGAAAGTTGCAAATTTTTTAGCACAAAAAGGACTTGTCTCAACTACCTAACCGTCCTACCCTTGTGATGGCAACATCTCCTTAGACTTAGACTCAGGCTTAACACATTTGAAAACCTCGGTCTCTCCCTTGGTGTCCATAGTCAACTCACCCCTTCTTACGTCTATGGTAGCTCTAGACATGGCCAAGAAAGGTCTTCCTAAGAGTATAGGAATTTCGAGATCCTTCTCAAAGTCAAGCTTGATATAGTCAATGAGAAAAATGAATTGCCTAAGCCTCACTAACACATCCTCAAGGACTCCCTTGGGATGTACTAAAGATCGAACGACTAATTGCAAGGTGGCTGTCGTTTCCTTAAGCTCTCCCAAATTTAACCTCTTATAAATGGAAAATGGCATAAGGTTTATACTTGCCCTTACGTCACATACGACCTTCTCAAAACTAACTCTACCTATCCCTATTGGAATGGCAAAGCCGAGATCCTTTAGTTTGGAGGAACTCTTCTAGACACTATTGCGTTGCATTCCTCCTTAAGAGTCATTTGCTCTCCTCTCCCTATTTTCTTCCTATGAGACATAACATCCCTATGGAACTTGGCATATTTGAGCATTTTCTTAAGGAGTTCTAACAATGGGAGGTTTACATTCAAGGCTTTAGACATATTGAGGAATTGTAAGAATTCCTCACTCTCTTTCTTTTTCTTCTCTTCTAGATGCAAATAAAATTTTATAGGATTTAGGTTCGGGTGTAGTGGTTGAATGGATCTAAGTTTTAATTAGTGTGGGTTGACTCTGAGGTCCTTATTTTTCTACCACCCCATCTCCAACACTAGGAGTGTGGGTGTTCTCGTCCTTCTCACTAATTTTCTTCCCCCCCACAATTTGGTTAGATAAGTTCTTTAACCATAACTCCTGATCTAAGGGTGATCACATTGGCGTGTTCCTTCCATTCCCTCTTCGGATTAGGTTTGGTATTATTGGGTATACTAGAGGTTAAGTTATTTTGCAATAATTACAAAACTTGGTCTGATTGACCACGCATTTGGCGCACACCAACTTGCACTACATACAAACCTTCCTCTACTTTACTCACCTTAATTGGTAATGGAGGGTCACTACTATAGGCTAGTTTTCTCTCTCGATCTTAGGGTGCCCTAAAACGTAATGGAGGTTGATATGGTGCATTTGGTTTTAAATGATTAAGGTTTTAGTTCCCTTGATTTGAAGGCCCTGCTTGATTCCCTCCCCACCTAAGGTTAGGATGGTCACGCCATTCAGGGTTATAAGTGTTGGAGTAAGGGTTATATCCTCTATTCCCTACATGGTTAGCCTTTATATGGTTTCTTTCATCATCGTGCCCTGCATTAAAATGGGTTAGATTAGGTTGGATTTGGACTTTCGCCTTGGCCGAACTTGTAACGACCCAAAAGTTAGTGGTGTCAAAAAGTGTAGTTTTAGGACCCCGTATCTATAAACCATACTCATACATATCTTTAGTGAATATTTACAGAGTTATCTTGAAAGTGAATTGGAATTTAGTTAGGTGGTTTTGTGGAAATAAGGTTTTAATTTAAGTACATGGACTAAATAAAATAAGTGATAAAATTAGTAATTAATATTAAATTACATGGTGGGGCTAGAGTAAGGGACTTATTAAATAACTAGACCATTATTTATATAAGTTGTTGATGGTGGATGATTATGATTGATATTATTCATTATATGTTTATTATATTATAACATTTAAGCTAGTAAATCAAGTTAAAATAAATGTGAAAATGAAATAATAAAATATAGGAAACAAATAGCTTAGTGGGAAAGGGAAAAAAATTTAAACTTCATTTTCTTTGCATGCCAAACTTGGGAAGGAAAAGAAGCATATTTTGGCCATTGATCTTTAGCCTTTGAAGCTCAAATTGTTTGGTATACTTTGGTCCTTTTTACATAAATTTTATGTTTTTGGAACCTTAAGATCATAAGTTAGCTTGCCAATGTTAGAATTTTTAGAATTTTTGAAATTATGGAAGTTGCCATCATAGAGAAATTTAAGGTTTTGGTGTTGTTTTGATAGATTTTAAGGTTGGAAGTTAAATGAGACTACTTTGTAAAGTCAATTCATGAAATTGTGCATTAGGGACTAAATTATAAAAAAACTCAAAATTAGGGGTTCAATTGAGAAATAGGAAGTCCTATAGGGACTCTAGGAAAATTTAGTCTAATGTTGGGAGGATTTATGATAAATTATGTTAGTACCGGTTTCGAGGATTAAATTGAAATTTATGTTAAAGTGGTATAAATTTTGTAAGTAAATATGAATTGGTATGTAAAATGTTAATTAATTATCTCTATTTAATTCGTACCTAACGTCGAATTGAAAACTTTGAGTAAGAAAGGAAAAGGCAAGGTTGTTGACGAATAAATTTAAATTTACAGTGTGTGATTCTATAATTCAAACTATTTTTATTGTTGCATTGAACATTTCATTATATGGTGTGTTATAAGGTAAGCTACAAGGTTGATTTAGTGTGATATGTATTAAAATGGTTGAATTGGGTAGTTGTGCTTAGGATTGTATTGAGTATTATTGGAAAATGAAATTGATTATGTTATGGAAAGAAAATATGTTGCTATGAGCATTTATATACTTATGATTGAATTATTTGAATTGATGAAATTATATTATAAAATTAAGGAATTGAATTATCAATTGAACCGAGAATTATGTTACCTTATTAATTGTTCGGGAAGGGTCGGGTATAATTGGCATGCTATAGGCTAAGAAGAGTTCAAGGTTTTACAACTACGCGTCGGGGAGTGTTGGACACCCTATTTGTCATTTTTACCGACCAAAGTAGGGCGCAATTTGTTTCTACGGATTATTCTGTTAGACATTAGGTGCCACAGTTGGTGTGTTGGTTGGATTTGTGTATCTGAATCTGAGTCATGTTAATAGGGGAAAATAAAAAGAAAGTGATGAAATTTGAAATGGTAATGGAAATAAAGATGGATGTGAATTTTTGTATATTTTATAATGAATGTATAAAATGGAAATATGATGATTCATGAAATTTCTTATATTTGAATTGAATAATGAGTTATAAAAGATGAATGAAGCAATATATGTTTCCTTAAATTACTTGAATTACATTTTAGTTAGGTAATTAAATATCTTATACCATGTTTAAATACTCAGATTATGGAAGCATCACTGAATTATGCTCAGCGTACATTTTTTTTCTTGTGTGCCGGTTAGGTACCTAGTAGATCTATCATCGACTAAGCATCCAGTAATGATCCCGACTTCAAATGTTGGTGAATGGTCTTTTTATTGGTTTTAGCATGTACCTAGGTTATAATATGATAGTTTTGGTCATTTTTATATCTTGGTGGTATTTTGTGGTATGGTAATGATGTGTTTTTGGTTGATAGGCATTATTTTAGATTTGGTAATTTTATGGTTATAAAATGTATGAAATGTTTATGCGATAGTTAACTTATAAAGTAGACATATTTGGTTGCCTCGTTTTGGTTGTTTGGTATTTAGTACTTTGGAAGCATTACTATGGATGGACCAATTTAGATATAATAATGATGTTTTAGATGAATGTTTAATGTATATGTACATACTTTGTGCTGTCAATGAGAGCACATTGGTTAGACACATAAATTGTAGGAAATAGGTATGTTTTAGTCTCAATTATAGGTGTTTGAAAGCATGTTTATAGCTGGTTATTATTTGAATTGGTACCTAAGGAATTGATATTGAAATGTCTTGTTTTGGAAGCAAATTTTAGGTACACACGACCTGAGACATGGGCTGTCACACGGTCTACAACATGGCCGTGTGACCCAACATTGAATGCACACACAGTTTGGCACACAGCCTGTGACACGACCATGTGGCCCTAATTCAAATATCCACATTGGTAAACACACGGGCGGACACACAGGCTGGGACACGGCCATGAGTCTAGAACTTCTAATGGCCACACGGTCTGGGCTATGTCACACGGCCTGACCACACGGCCGTGTGACCCCTGCTTCCAAAGTTTTCAACTTTTTCAAAATTTTTTGTTTCGTTCAAAATTGATCCCCGAACCCTAAACGTTCCCAAATTATTTTTAGGGCCTCATAGGTCTGGTTTAAGGCCTTTAAGTGCATTTTATTATCGATAAAATATGTTTTTGATTATTGTAGTTATAATTGATTAATTGTTTTTATTCATATTTAAATGTTTCTTATTGTACTGTACTACTTCATAACCCTAATCCAATAATGGAGACAGGTTAGTGGTGTTATAGAACTCATCTTCAATTAATTAAGCCTTTCGAGGATTTGTTGGTACTTGTCCTCACTACCAATAGTGTTCACTGCTAATTGTTTGGCCCAATATGTGAATCGTTCAACCGGCCACATGTAAGAGGTGACAGGCCTCGGCGTAGGTATTTGACATGAATGCTCTTATGGATGCTTGATCAAGACTAGAGCATAAGTTTTTGTCAAGTCTATTGTAGAAGACATAAAGTTACAACCAATCTTGTAAACCATGATATGGAAACTTACACAAAATTAACTTAAAGCGCTCTTATGCCTCATATAATTTACTCTCTTTCCAATTGTCGAAAACTAATAATATCCATAAGAAGTTTCATGGTCTTGCTCGGGGGAAAGTACTTTGCCCAAGTGTTGATGGAATCTATTGGTTGTGAATCTAACCGTGTAAAAGCATTATTAGTAATAGAGAAAGGGAATAACTGAAGATAAATAGCGTTATTGGATACCCCATTATACTTGAAAGTATCACAAATGGTTAGAAATCACTTAAGGTGTTAGTTTTGATCCTCATTCATTGACCCTCAAAATTGAAGAACCAACTACATTATCTAGATCATGGCCGGTTTTATTTTGAAGTTTTTAGCATTAATCATTGGGAGATTAATGCTACCTCGAACTGATCTAATTTAGGCATCGCATAGTCGCGCAAAGTTCATTTCTCTATGGGTAGGTGTGGTGGTTGTTGAATCTCTCCTTGCGGATTCTCAATAGGTTACACTCTTTGTGGAGGTGGGACGTCTCTAGGGTGTTGCGCCCTCCTCATGTGTGTGATGATACATTCCAGTTCCGACTTAAATGGTAAGACATCGTTACCACCTCAGTCATACAATGCCTCCTACAAGCACAAAAGAGTGAAGAAAATTAATTAAAAATTGCAAAAAAATAAACACAAATAGAAAACAAGGTCGTATCTATAAATCTTAATTTTTCTACTTATCTCTACCTAGAAGTGTACGCTAAAAATTACCCAATCTTACACCATCTCCTCGACAATGGTGCCAATAACTTAACCGACATCGCACATGTGCGATAAAACAATGAATTTATAAAACAATTTTTAAAGCTCGATTTTACTACAAGCATGCATGTCAATTGTAATATTTATAGTGTTACAATGAAACACTGGAGTATTCCAAGAATTGAACCCAAGAGAGATGAAAATTGAGCAATAGTTAGCACACACTAGAGAGTCTAAGTGGCTACTTATATGATTTTATAGTACGACAATTCATATCAAGAAAAGATTGCAAGAACATTAAATATGCTACTCTAAAGACTAAATTGCAAAGAATATAAAAATAAGGAAATATTTAGTAAATAACTAAAAGTGGTTGGTTGATTTCAATGTGGTTCACTGATCCTCGAATAATGGACTTAAATTGCATAAATTACTAAGTGGCTCCATTTTATCTTCCTATCTCAATTTTATCGACTTAGACAAATTAGCTCCAATTTATCTTTCGATCTCACTATTTAATCAGAGACTAATGAACGGGTGCGTGAAAAGATTATCTTTCTGTCTCACTTGCCTCGATTTTCCCTCAGGGGCATCACTTTCTAAGTTTTTAGGTCTATTCGATTTAGTCAAATTTATCATAATTCAGTAATTTGTCCAAAGATTCCAGTTTACCTATATCTCTATCAACCAACCCCCTTTGAGGTTTAGCTACTCATGCTAAAACTAAAAGAAATGAAAATGGAAATGGAAAACAAACAACCATGAAATTAAAACTTAAGAAAAATATGAAAGTTGAGATTTTTATGAAGAAAACTTAAATAACCTGAAACTAAAAGCATTTTAAAAGAAAATTTAAAACAATATACATAAAATGAACAAGTTTTACCATATTTAAAGTAAAATAAACCGAAATACATTAAACTAAAGCTTAAAGTGTCTTGAAACCAAGGTACAAGAACTAAAAGTGTAAATAAACCTTAGCTACAGTGCAAAAAAAAAGCCTAGAAAAAGTAAATGCAGAAAAAAAGAGAGTCTAAACTAAGGAAGAAGAAGAGAAAATGAAATGCCTAGAAAAAGTGCAGAAAAACTAAGAGAAACCTAGAGAAAATTAAACCTAAAACTAAGATAATGTGTTTGTCTCTCCTCTTTAGGAAATTTTGGTTGTTTTAAGCTATCTTTTGATGCTTTTTCGCTGCCAAAAATTCCCCTACACGGACCTTAGGTGATTGCTAGACTGGGTGGACAAAGATTACCCTTTTCGTCTAAGCTTTTCCCCCTGACGAAGGTTGTGTCGCGATACCCAAAAGTGGATATCACGACACTTCGTGCAGTGTTGGGGCTTGGGTCGCCTTTGAAGGGTGGATATCGCGATACCACTTAAAGGAGTCTTCAATCTTCTATATTGTTAGAGATATCGTGATTCTAAGGTGTGGATATCACGATACCCCTTCCTTTTGTGTTGTTCTCATTGTTTTTTGACCTTTAACACATCCCTACACCACTCAACCACATGTTAGGCCTCCCAATGACACTATTGGCCAAATTGGGTCACATAATGGGAAAATATGAGACATTTTCACTTATTAACTAAAAATATAAAAATAATAAAAAATACTAAATATGTTATTTTTCTTGCAAAAAAACTACTTAAGTATACCAGAAGAGCCTAATTTGCCACATCAATTTTTGGCAGATTACAAAGCTCGAATGGCATTAGATTAATGAACTTAGCGTTGGGAGTGGATCCTCAAATAGTCAAGCCCACTAATGAAGCATGGCCTTATGGTGCTTCTGATGAGTTGGCCCAATCATTAGTAAGGAAAAGAAAAGGGCCTTTCGTCCCACAAGGTAGTACCTCTTTCATTCTTATCCCCTAAACATTTGAACTTGAGGGTATCTAGTCTCACCATGTCCATATTAATCCTAGTACTGACTCCTAGTTTTTCATTTTAGGCTTTCCATCTCCCCTTAACTCTTTCTAACATCCTCCTCACATGCATGTAGAGGCATTTATGGAAACTACGAAAGTAATTTCAATGGTGGTTGATAATCAGGTGAGGGTGATTAGTAGTCACTATAAAAGGGAAAAACTAGTAGGTGAGTCCTCCAACGTCGGGGAAAAGAGTGAAGTTGGTTTAGGTTGCCAAAAATCTAGGAAAGAATATTCAGTCCTAGAGAGGGAATCCCTCGTCTCTCCTCCAATAGCCTCCATCCTTCCCACTAGGCCAGGTACTTATGAAACCCCCTCCCAACACCTATCGATGTCTCAACCTGGGGCTCTAGTCTGGGTTACTACTATCTCCACTTCACCCACTTCCCCAATCAGCTATCGATTTTACCCTTTCCTCGAGCGACGTACAAACCTTCATCCTTGGAGAAGGTATATTGGCAAAGATCAATATCCCTTTTCCCACTCATGATTCATCAAAAACATGATAGGGTTTTGTCTCCGAAATTGAAAGGATTCACCTACCCCTCTTCTTCTTTCAAGGTCATTCACAAGCCTACCCTTGCTGAGCTGGCAAGCTCTTGCGCAATAATAGCTGCGGAGTGGAAACTTATGAGTTGGAATCTCTTATAGGCCTTCAGAGAGATTGAGGCCAATCGAACCAATTCAAAAAGGACCATCTTTTTGAGAGAACAATCACTTGCCAAAGTTTGCCAATCCTATTATGCCATTGTTCTCCAAAATCATGAACTTGCTCAATCCGTCTCTGCATGTGAAGCTAAATGCCAAGCCTCGATAGCTTGAGAGAAAGAGTCAGAGGAAAAATTTTGTCACTTAGAGGCCTGTAAAGACAACACCTCACTGATTTCGAGCAAATACAGAACATGAACAACACGACTCTAGAAAAATTTGTGGTGGATATCAACAAAGGTATTAAGGCACATTTGCCAGTTTTAAAGTCCAACTTGATAATGCCTTTACAAATGGTTATGGGTCCCTTCGATCTACGCCACATGAACTTTAAATGATCATGGCCTTTTGTCAAGACCAACCTTGGCTTCGATGTCCTAAATCCCAAAGGGGCTGTATGAAGGAAATTTTAAAAGAAATGGAAGGAGTCCGGTGAACTCTTCTATGACCACGATTCAAACACATCTGACTCAGATTCCTCGAGTGGCACCACCTTCAAAGATGAAACCTTCGACGATGCCTCCACCTCTTTAGCCTAAAGGGAAATTAAAACAAGGGAAACGACTGGTCTGGTGGTTGGGGATTTTACTTAATCCTTTCTTGTTCTTGGATTGATCTTTCTGATGTAATGGAAACTCTCATCGTTTCCTTATTATTCAACATTACATTTATCACCATCGTAACTATAATTCACCAAACCTACACTCATTCACGTCACATTTACTTTCTTATAACAAGTCTCAAGGGACTAAGCCAAATCTACTGTAATACGTATGTAAAGGCTACTCCTTAACTTCCTACGTTTAGAGGATTGACTAAACTAAAAATCTAATACCACTCAATTTGTAACACCTTATACCTGACCCGATTGTATGATCTAGGTACCAGATGCTACACCAAACCGAATGACTTAAACAGTACTTCAATTTCGAATTTAATTATATGCTTTAATAACTCAAAATTTTAAGGGTCTAAATAAAACAAAACTCGTACACAACTAGTGGGTAATCCTTACGACCCTAATTCCAACATATACTAATAATGTTTAGATCTATACTCGGATACGAGCATAATCGACTTAAAACCTAAGGCAAGGCCTCTATGGGTGCCCCCTATATACTTGAATAGTTACAGTGTACCACTTATCCTGGTGAAAACTGGCTTGGTCCCTCTTGATGCCCATACCTTTACCTAATCCTGCATTCAAGCAACAATTTCATACGTTCAAAAGATCTTAGTGAGATCTACACATAGCTTGCATAAATATTTTCATAATTCTTGAGAAAATAAAAATCTAGCTTAAAGTCAAACTCCCTAGTTTTCGTAGGAGAATTTGCCAACTCAGTTGGCAAGACAAGTGCCATCATTACCCTGAGCTATCCATTGGTGGATAGGATCCTTTATACTCATAGTTATTACTCCAAACTAGCGATACTCAACATTTTTCAATAACCATTGAAATGCGAGTCTTTGCCAAAACACAATCTCTACTTAACATTCTCTTCTCCCTGGGTCACTAATGCTTATAGTGTAGCCTTTACAATACTCGCTTTTTAAGTCCCTTCCTTATGGGGGTTTCATTGAACTTGTGGCTTCAGCCTAGGGTAAATCATCAAAATCATTATCAGTTTTCATGGTCCTGAAGGACTCCCACCCTTCACCAGCCTTGGCGGATTCCACTAGTTATTCACCGTTGGGCTGGCACTTTCTTCCTAGAAGACTCCAGTATTTTTTTCCCAAAATCACGCCTACTTGGTGGTTGACCTACTTTTTAGCCTAATTCCACATCCCCTTAAATAGTGTGGTATTTGCACCTCCCTTGGTGGTCTCGAACTGAACATAATATGTATACCTTCCTACTTTAGGACTCACTTTCTCTTTTTGGCTTTGTTAGTTTGAGTCATTTTCTGAACCACTCTTATCATCGCCTTTGGTGAATTCTCTATTGGTATACTGTTTTGCAGACTTTCCTGGTGTAACCTCGTGTTTTCTGTCTCAGTTGACTATCTAGTGTTTACTGTCCCGATAGAATACCTCTTGGAGTTGTCACCCCAGAAAACTTTACTATCATCGTGGTGTCACCCCATAGAGCCTGCTGACCGCCACCGCGATGTTGCTTTATGGAACCTTATAAATTTTGACATTGATTCATCTTGTATCTACCTTGATACATGAACACCGAAGTGTCCCCTCTATAAGGCCTAGAGCTTTGCACATCATGGTTTGCTTCAAACAATCCTAGATGGCGGAATCTTTATAGAATCACCCTTTTTTCCTATCCTAACTTCAACTGATCTTG
This sequence comes from Gossypium raimondii, assembly GCF_025698545.1. Taxonomy (NCBI): domain Eukaryota; kingdom Viridiplantae; phylum Streptophyta; class Magnoliopsida; order Malvales; family Malvaceae; genus Gossypium; species Gossypium raimondii. The sequence goes on along the minus strand of NC_068569.1, from coordinate 41,881,751 downwards.
TCAATCATTTTCCCACACCAAGCATATCAAGTGAATTGTCATTATATGTTCGTCACCCTAACTACTAATTATCAACCTTTTATTATCAGGCAAGTGGATGCATCTACAAGATAATAAAATGCAAGTTATCAAATCACAACTTGTCATTTGTCTGTTTACTTGTTTAATGATTTACTTAAGAACAAAAATTTCAGATTATGCAATCGAGATAATTCTTACTAATGTTGGTAAGTTTATTTCTTAGGCTTTCAATAATTATTGTATGCTAGATTATTAGTGTGGTAAGTATCGCAAAGCCTATTTTTTATACGTATAAAATGGTTTAACAAGATTAATGATTAAATGCTTCCAGCTAGTAGCTAAACCGTATCTTTTGAGAACAAAACTTTTGTATATGTATAAGGATATTACATTTTACATGAATTGGACTTGTATGCATCACGCCAATAAGTTATAATAAATACTCATCATTACAATTAGCTTTTGGTTAGGAGCCAAATACAACCTATTTTAGAATTTTTGAATGTTGGAAACACAAAAATATATGGACTTTTTCATACCCTTTTTAACTCAAATTCATGCAGTTTCGTATTAATTCTTGTCGAAAAATATAATATAATTATAAAAAATTAAATTGTACTTAAATTATTAACATATTAAATTTTAATTAATTTTATAATAAATTTTCATAAATTTTGATTTATTTTCAATAGATTTACATAAAGGGTGAAAATTGGCTCAGTACACACTACTAAAAGCTCAAACCGTGAAGCGATTTCTGAAGCATTGGGCAAATTAATTTTTCAACATAAGATGGTTCAAATTATGAATATTAATACATAATATAATTAATTTTAATTTTAATCTAATTTATTTTGGGATAAATAATTATTATTGATTATATTATTGAAAAGAGGTCCAATTATGGTAATACGAAAGACTGATCAAAACAAGCAATCGGGCTTCCCAAACTCGTCCAGAATGTTGAACCAATTAGCTCAAATCAGCTGATTTATTGACTTGCAAATCAACCCTTGATGCCGCCCCCTCCACTTATTATGCTTTTGTAGATTTGCCCCTACCTAAATATAAGAAGTTGAAATCATCAAAAAAAACATTAGTGGTGGCTGGGCATGGGGGTAGTTAATGGCTGATATTTCTTTGCTAAAATTAGCAGCCAATCCTACCTATAAATATGCCCTTTTGCTACTCATTTCATCACTCAACTCAATTCATTCACAACACATTCTCTTTTCACTCACTTTTCTCCCTTTGTTTTCCATTTTATTTCTTGTCCCTTCCTTTGTCGATTTCTCCTCTTGAGAAAGAGCCTTCTTTCACCTTAGAGTAGCAGCACTCGAGCGTTTGTAGAGGCCTCGAATTGACAGAACGAGCATAGAAGAAGAGAAATGCACTAGTGACTTCAGAGAGACACTGGATTTGTTTCTTGCTCCCTACACTTTTATTTTCTTGATTTTGTTATGATGAATACTCATTGTTTTGTAACTCTTGATTTAATTAAAATGGTTTAAATTTAATTCGTGTTAGATTGATTGCATTCTATTGCTTAATTTATTAAAAATCATGTTTGTGTTGTTATATGCCCTTCTAATTTGCTCAATTAAATAAAATCATATTCATGTTATGCTTGCATTTAAATTGTAAGGTAACAATTGAATTAATTATTTAAGCGGATTGAAATTGTAATTAATGGATACAATATTTAATTGGTGCATGTTTAATCTTCTAAGGTAGCTGAAGGTTGAATTAAAGACGGTATTAAACAATACATTAGCCTTGCATAACTTGCAAATTTTGTGATTAAATTGTTTCAATATAGAGATATTGTAACAGCCCATTTTTCAGTGGTGTCGAAAAAATTGGTTTCGGGGCCACCAAATCTAATGAGTAAGTTCAGAATAATATTCACGAGTCAAACATGGTGTTAAAAAAGTTTTTGATTTGATAATTTATGTTATATAAGCGATTTATTAAGTTCAAGTGGTATGACCCTAAGGTCAAGTTTGTTATGTTTTGAAGGATGTTATATCCAAATTGAATCATATTCAAGTACAATGGTTATCCATGTTGAATTCATGTGAAATACGTTTAAGTATGTTAATATGTGTTGTTGTTTGATGCTTAGGCATGTGCCAAGCTATTGGTTGGATTGTATTATGTTTACTAATAAGTTATGCATTGGAAATGGTAAGTGCCCAAATGAAAATATGCTTGTGTTCATGAAAGAATGGTAAGGTTTAAATTATGTAAATTCTTATGAAATGGTTTATCATGTGGTTAATTCAAAAAGAGCTATGTTTAAATGCACTAGCTTGTGGCAATGGTTGATGATATGCTTATGTCTTGTGTGTTATGCATATGAAAATGATGTGGAAAGGTAATGAAATAGTAAGTTCATACTTAAAGTGTAAAATGATGAAAAAGGGAATGATGAGTTGAATTGATGTTATTGTTTAAATTAAAGAAAGTAAATGCAATGGAAAGTAATGAAATGCTAATGAAAATAAGAAAATTTGAAAGGGTTTAAAGTTTTATAAAGTCCTACTATGCTAGGGATGATATGTATGTGTGATGTTGTGGTTTTATTCACTTTGTGAGTTGTTGATTATGGTTTCATGAATCTTGTGATATTGCTATAAGATTATTCTTGATATGTATACATTTCATATTTGAAATGGATTGATATAACTAAATTTATACGAGCTTGCTAAGCATTCATTGTATACGTAGTTGTTTTTCCTTTACTTTTTAGATTATCAGAAGCTCGATCGGGTTGGAAGCATGTCAGAGATCCATCACACTATCCATCGATTATATCAGTAGATTTGATGTCTTGGTTAAGGTTCTAATAGGATGTATAGGTGTACTTATGGTTGATGATTAGTTGAATGTTAGTTGATGAGTTTGACATGTATAGGTCATTTTGGGTGATGAAGCCTTGGTACATTTGGTGCCCTGTTGATATGTGTTAATTTGATAATGTGTTAAAGCATGTTTGAATGACCAAAGTGATATATGATGAATTAACCTCAACATGGTTAAGATAAGGTATTCTTTGGTAAGGCTTTGAATACATGTGCATGATTGAAATATGGTTTGTATACATGTTGATTGTTGGAACCATCTAGATATGGTTAGATTTGTGTCATTTAGATGGCCTTGATGGTTTGAGTGGAAATGGTCATTTGAAGTTTTGTTTTGAATAACCAAATCGGTAGGTTTGAATGTGATTTTGGCATGTGGTCAATTATGGTATAACTTGGTATGGAATTAAACTATATATATGTATATATGGTTAAGTTATGGTAAAATATGTATAAGTTAGATATATGTATATTTGGGATGTATGAAAACTATAGTTCAAATGATAAGTTCTAATGACAAGGTATAAGTTAAGCATCACATGTTTTAAAATGGTAGCAAGGTGATCAATTATGCATATGTGTTGTTAAGTTGAGTGCTTGCTTTGAGGTGCCTTTTGGGCATATTGGTTGTATGGAGAAATACCTTATTGATCTAGCTTTATTATGCATGTTTTAGGTATATTTTTGAATGCTTGAAATAGGTACAAGGGCTTGTATACATGAGCATATTTTGGGAAAAAAATGGCTTGAAAATGACCTATTTCTTGTCCACACGGCCTAAGACACGAGCATGTGTCTCAGCCATGTGTGACACACTGTCACGCGACACTGTCGCGTGTCCCCTGTAAGTTTTTATAGGTTGCATTTCGAAAGTTACATGGACTTCCACACGGGCGTGTGGCTTGGCCTTGCGAACCAAGTCAGAGAGTTACACGGGCACAGACACGAGCTGGAACACAGCCGTGTGTCCCTACTTCGAATGCCCACATGGCCTGAGAAAAAAGAAAATTGCATAAACAATCATGTGTGTTTTGTTTTTCTGTTCTATTCATCATAGTGCCATCTAAAGTTGCAATTGCAACCATTAGTTACTCACTCTGTTTTTCTTAAGCATCGACTTTCAATTCCAACACAGCATGCTTTCCATTTCAACTAAAATTCCAGATTATTTTTCTTGTATTGACATTTTTGCTTTATTTTACTCATATCATTGTGTACAACCAGTACAAAAACTTAATGGCTTGAAATGTTGAAAGTTGGCACAACTTTGAATTGCTTGATAGGTTGTTATGCAATTTGCCTCAAACTTAGGTCATTCTTTGAATCAAGAAGCTCAAGGACAAGTATGCAAATCACCAGAATCACCACATTTTAGCTCTGGAATTTTATCGTAGCAAAACAATACACTTTCTAAATATGCATGCAAAACACAACAATAACCGATCACAAACCAATTTCAGGCTGTTACAAAATTCCTAGAAAAACTAAGAATATAAAAAGTCTTTTCTAAAATTAAAACAAAGTCACTCATATGCACTAATTCACCTATTCAAATTGCTTCTACATGTGACTTCATCTTGTTTCCTGAATAAATGTATTCCTCAGTTCCCTTCAGTTCCCTTAAGTTTCTTAATCCCTCTAAGGAATTTAAGATATGGATTGTTACAACTCTCCCCCCTTTAGGGATTTTCGTCCCCGAAAATCTTACCAGAAGAAGTTACTTCCAACTCTCATGAAACATTTTCACTAGCTTTTCAGAATCACTAATCGATTTAATCTCATATATCTCTTTCCAATAATTACATCTCGATAATTCAGATCACTCTAATAAAACAATCGAGTTGGTTTCAACTATCAAACACTAACATATCAAGGTGTTCTTTTCTTCATACTGAGATTCAACTTAAACACACAATCTTTCAACAATCTTTTAGCATACAAATCAAAGATTCTTTAAACCGTATTAGTTCAAGGAAACAAATATTCTAATTGAACTCATTAACTTTAACCAAATTTACCTGAGGAAAAATTCCATCATACAATTTTGAGCTTATGCTCTCATTATTTATACACTTGCTGATGATAATTTCTTACACGAAAATCGGAAAAGACCAGATACTAGAATCACCACATTTCAGCTCTGGAATTTCATTGTAGCAAAACAATACACTTCCTAAATATTCATGCAAAATAGAACAATAACCGGTCATAAATCAACTAGACCAACAGGGCTTTTGTCTAACATCATAACTAGCTAACATTCTCACAACATAAGAACTTTATCTGAACTGAACAATTACACATACATATCTCTGAGGATAAAAGAATATATATAATATCCAGAAAAAATCAACATGTTCATTTCGATTGTAACCTTCACACACAGACATCTTTACCACTTAATTATCATTTCTCTGACTAATTCTGTTATCACGAACCTTACTTTATTCCATTCACTAACAAAAATCAATTCAGAAAAAACTTCCAGTTAATACATACATATTTTTAGGTATCATACCTGAATATTTTGTCTCATCAAATTTAACTTCTTCTTTAACTGTGACATTACATAACCCGTATAATCTTTAAAACAATTTGATATTTCTTTTAAAACTGAGTTCATTTGTTACACTATACTCAACTCTGTTTGCATTACTAATTATTTGACCACTGAACTCTTTAGTTCACATTTATGAGCTTATTCAACATGATTCTCGTAAAAATTTCATCATAAAGCAATACTGATAAGGGGGTGATAGTAAGGTCGTAAAGCCTCTAACTTACTCTCATAAATACATATATATATGACTTAACATTCATCAGCAATGTAATACCATCATAGCCACATAGTTCATTCCAAGCAAATTAACTCATTTACTTATTACGAATGTTTTCTGTCACTCACAATTTCACACAATAGATTTACTTACTCGAACTCAATATTAATAACTAATTAAATTCCAATACTTGGCTTCCATTTTACTTATCGACATTTGTCAAATTAGAGAACGTCTTACAGAATTGAGTACTTCGTTTTCTCGATGCCATAGTCCAACTATGGTATTACACGTAATTACATAATACATACTGATGCCATAGCCCAGCTATGGTCTTACACGGATCGCATATCACATAGATGCCATATCCCAAATATGGTCTTACACAGTAGCACATATTACACCGATGCCATATCCCAGATATGGTCTTATACGAAAATCACATATCACATGTTGCCATGGTCCAACCATGGTCTTTTCAGCCAATTCATCACATATCACTGAACGAAAGTACTAATTCCTGCGTTCTACTCAATTTGATCTTCCAATTCAATTTTCATACTATTATAATATTCATGGTTCAATAGCAAAAACATAAAACAAACATCATATTATTTCTAATTTAACAATTAAACATAAGATTTTATCATATAAACATGCTGATTACACTTTTCAAACAAGTGTACATAAACACACATTCCATCTATTTGTGTATCTTTGCTTACCATATTTACTTAATCAAATATGTTGAGCACATAACATCATATGCGTGCCAAGGAAACATGGATGGGCTTATCACCAAATAAACTTTCATTTTATTCTACGTTTCCACATTTCTCAACTCATGGTTGTCTTACTTCATACGTTAACACATACTTATCATGAATTTCTATTCATACGTTTCTAAATTTCGTTTCATCATAAACACATTTCAATTACCTTTACATAATTTTTTTAGCATTATTGGAAATAGCTCGACTAGAAGTCATCTCTGTCTTAACAAAACAATTTCATTAGAGCCGGAAGATATTACACTATCATGAGAAATAATATGGATGTCTAGCTAAACTCACATACGCTATGTTAGTCTGAGAACCGACTAAATCATAGCTCTGATACCACTAAATGTAACACCCCTTACCCGTATTCGACATTGGAATAGGGTACGAGGCATTACCATAACACATGCACTTGTAAACTTATTTAACCGAGTTATAAAATTTCATCAAAATTAAAACTTTCAAAATTATTAACATGCTTTTATAACTCTTCACAATATATCCTCAAAATATTATAATCATAATAAATAGGGCCTACGAGACCCGATACATACTCATGCAATTCAATGCTTCATTTTCATTTCATTCAATTCGCAATTTCTCATGCTCACAATTTAAATCATATCACTAGCAATTTCCATTTAATTCACGTACAATTCAATGTCATTAAGTTCAATACTAATACGTATTTACCATTTAACTCAACGTATATCGATTAGATCATTCATTAACACATTTATGAAATTCTCAATTTTGCAATGAAAATATCACTCTAGCTTAAATAACAACATCAATTCAACTCATCATCCCCTTTTTCGTCATTTTACCCTTCAAGTATGAACTTACTATTTCATTATCTTTCGACACTCGTTCCTATGCATATTACACAAAACATAAACATATCACACAATGCATAACTTATAAGTTTAACGTGGCATAATTCAACCACAACTTGGCCAAAGCCTAAGCATGTACACCAAACATGTTAGCCAAATAAACATATAGTATAAGCATTATAAGCATGAAGAGCACAACATTTATTATAAATAATTATACTCATAAGTTATAATCAAGTATCATGATATTTACTTTCTTCTTTACTTACTCTCTTGTTTACTTACTTGCTTACTTAAATAACTCATGATTATAACTTACTCCTCCCTTGCTGAAATTTCTTTTTCAACTGATAACTGAGATATTCTTAACCCTTATAACTCACCTGAATCTATTTATTATGCTTTAAACTGAACTTTCATGTAAGATAGTCTATTTACTAGCCCGTTGAACCACTTGGAATACTAAGGATACTCGGGTCTCCTGTCTGATAATAACATGCCAAAGCCATGTCCCAGACATGGTCTTACATGGGATGTTTCCTGTACTACCAATGCCATATCCCAGATATGGTCTTACATGAGAGTTCTGATATTGGTGCCCATGCCATGTCCCAAACATGGTCTTACGGGGGACCTCTCATCTTGGTGTCAACGCCATGTCCCAGACATGGTATTACATGGGACCTCTCATAACCTCAATAATGCCAATGCCATGTCCCAGACATGGTCTTACATGGGGTCTCATTCCCTTAATGTCATGACATTTGTATCCGATACATTCCTAATGTTTCAACGAGACTTTTTATCACTGATTCTCTATCATCTCATACTTGAGTCAACATTAAATAATTTCATAAAATAAGTACATAATTGCTAGAAAATAACAATATTAATAATAATTATTGAAATATTGCATTTATTTACAGTAAACTTACCGATATGTGTTAATTCATAAACCATTCATGACATTACTTCATGCCAAATCATATGCCAAATATACCATACATACATACTATGAAACTTTATTTTTCCACATGAGCTTAAACCATGACCAATAATGCACAAATATAAGCATCATTTCTATTTCATTATTTATCAATTATAATCGAGCATATGACCAATTATACATGAACCATTCATATATTTTTCCAATTTTCCTCCTCCTCCTCTCCATTCCACATCCTTAATGTGTATAACACACTTAAACAACATTATCCATACTTTCACTATTTTCCTGTATGTAAATTCAAGTTGTCTATCTGAGTCAGAGTCACTAATTTATTTATATCTCAAGTTACAGAACTCCAAATTAATATCCGTTAATTTTTTTCAAAACTAGACTCACATATATTCTTACCATAAAATTTTCATAATTTTTGGCTCATCAAATAAGTACAATCTATTCTTTAAAATTACCAGTTTCATCTTTCGACAATTCAACCCCACTTCACTAAAAATTAATTATCTCATTGTACATAATTTGTATAATGTTTTCATTTTTTTGAAAATAGACTCATTCAGGATTCTAAAATATAATTTTATCCCATATATATTTTTGTAAAATTTTAATGATTTTCCAAAGTTAGAATAGAGGATTTTAAATCATTCGACCTTGTCTCACTAAAATTCAAATAACTCATAATATAAAATTCTTTTGCTTGAATTGTATCTTTCATGTGAAAATAGACCCATTCAGATTTAATTTAATATCTTATTCAGCCTCTAATTCAAGAATCACCATTTTTGGTGATTTTTCAAATTCACACAACTGTTGCTGTCTAAATTGTTTTGTTGCTAAATGTATTCTTCCATAATTTCACTTTTTCACTGATCAAAGTCAATTTCTCTTCTTTCTTGATTTATAATAACACATTTAACTTATTTAACACTCACATTATTCAATTTAGTCCAAAAATCATACTTTTACAAAATGACATTTTTGTCCCTAAAGTTTCATAAAATTATGATTTTGCCCATTGGCCTGTAAAATAATTTTTATTCAATTTCCTTGCATTTTTGGCCTAGCCGAACCATTTTATGACTATAGCAATCCACAATTCTCACTTAGTCACACATTTACACACATTTTTATAACTTTTACAAACTAGTTCTTTTAGATATTTTCATCGAAAATCACTTAGTAAAAATCGTTTACGACACACCGAAGATTCATATTCTACCATTAAACATCAAAACACATGCATTTCACATATGGGTAAATTTTTAAATCTCAACCCTAGCTCAAATAAATGGTAGAAATAGAGGGATCGTGTTACAAGGACTTCAAAAACATAAAGAGCATTAAAAACGGGGCAAAGACGGACTTACTATTGAGCTTGGAAGCTTGAAAACCCTAACCATGGCTTCCCCCTTACTATATTCGGCCAAGCTAGAAGATGGACAAGGGTTTTTGGCTTTTATTTTGTCTTTTTGTCCATTTAATTACCAAATTACCAAAATTCCCCTAACTTAAAAAATCCTATTTCACTTATCTCATGTTCATAATTGGACACCTTTAACATGTAGAACTCAACTTTTGCACTTTTTACAATTTAGTTCTTTTGACTAAATTGAGTGCCCATACGTTGAAATTTTCGGATGAAATTTTCACGAAATCATTTTGTGAAATTTTAGACCATAAAAATATAATAAAAATAAATAATTTTTTTTCTCGTCGAATTTGTAGTCCCAAAACCACTATTTCAACTAGGCCCAAATTCGGGCTGTTACATGTTCCATTTTCTTATGTCAGCTTGGGGTTGCATTTTAGCCTTTCCCTTTTGCTTGGCTTCGACCATATTCTTTCCTTGAGTAACCATTAATGCACAAAATTTTGCAATAAAAATTCTCAAAAATGTTTTAAAAAATAATTCAAGAAAAAAATATGACATGGTTATTTTGAAAAAATTAAAAACTTTTAAAATCATACAAGGCAAATATTAATCATACTTTGATATCGAATGTAAGCATAAATGACAATTTACAATAGAAAGCAACAAAAATATTAAACATAAATACCTCCATCCATTGTCTGAACCAAATGTCAAAATATAAATGTTATTACACCACTATCAAGCACGTCAAACCACCGACGAAGTCGTCAAATTTAGTCGTATGAAAAACAAAAAACCACTAGTCTTCTAAGTACTTGAAAACCTCATTAGATGGAATATTTTCAGAAATTTGCTTTTGGTGCTTAGGGACCCTATGCAAGTGAGTATTTATAGTGGTGGTTCCCCATCGAAAACCACCAATTACATGCCCCACTATCACACAAACAACATAGAAATGGAGGGCAACAAAAATGGGAAATGTGGAATACCACGAACCAAATGCACGTCCAACAGTCAATTGACGATAAATTAAAATTGGAATATTCAGTTATGTGTGATAAAATATTAAAAACTTAATATTTTTTAATAATCCAACTTGATAGACGAATTATTATTAAGAGCTTTTTTATATACACTAAAATTGTCACATCTATTCTATGGGTGAAAAATAATTATATTTTAAGTGAATAGTTATTTTTAGTGTAATTTAGTAGTATAGATAAAAGAAATGACTAATTTTGTGGTTAGTGTGTAGGATTTAAAAAAACTAAAATAACATATTTATCCTTATTTAATTAATTTATTGTAATCAAATTTTATTTATACAAGTAAAGTATTAGATAAGTAATTTTAACACTATATAAGTGTATAATATAAAAATTAAATAATACAATTTTTAATATAAACTAAGGTTCAAATAACTAAATCTCAATACAATAAGTATTTTGTAAAAGAACTAAGTTTAAAATTTATATTTCTTTTGTTTTGTTTTTATTTCTTCTAGTTTTTGTAGATTTTTTTCTTCGATAATCATTTATTAATAGATTCAAAGATTCTCAATCAGATGGCATATATCAAACTAAAATTGATTGATTTAATCCAATTTTCACAAATACTAATTGACATTTATGACTTCCAAATTTATGGACAAATTTTAATAACTAATTATGATCTTAGGATTAGGAAAAAAGTTTAAAGGTAAAAAAGTACTACAAACATTGTTAGTTAATGTGGCATATAAGACAAATAATATCATGTCAAGATAAAATACATGTGGATTGCCACTAAGGTGCCACACTAACATTGTTAGAAATTTAATGTGTTAGTTAACATTTTCATTTAAAAAAAAGAAATTTGACAAATTTTAAAATTTAATGGTCAAATTTAACTAAAAAATTAGAACTAAATTGAAAAAGATGTAAACATTAAGAGCTAAATTTGTCAAGATACCTAATTACAAATTCTAAAAATATAAAATCATAAAATTTTCTAAAATATTTCAAATTATTCAGAATTATTGAAATTATAAAAATATATTATAAATTGTAAAAATTATCAAAATAGTTTATTATACATATAATAAGATAAAAATATCACACGGTATTAAGGGCTAATACATGTTTGTATTCAAATTTGTCTTCCCATCTACTTTAAAAAAAATTTGTCTTCCCATCTCTACCGGTCTTCATCTCAGTCCACCTACACCCTCATTCATCATATCATCAAAACTAACAAATTAAGCATAAAAATCCTCCAATTGAACTTGTTAAGCTTTTAGTTAGTGAAAAATCAAATTTATGTATACTTTTAATTCTTATGAAAAATCAACATGAATATCACTTTAAAAGATTTTTCTTGTTTTGAGACATTTTGGTGAATCATCAATTTCTTGAAATACTAAATTTGGTCAAATAACATGAGTTCTTGTAACCTCCCAAAAATTTTTATTGGACAGTGTCATTATTTCGATGTCGAATAAGTGCATTTAAAAGAAAATTTGATAAATAGTAAGAAAAGGATTATTATGAGAATAAAGTTGGTTTTGGATATGAGAATTAATGAAAATAACTTTATAAGTGAGAATGTGAGTTAACGACTAAATCATAAATTTTGAAAAATTTGAGGATTAAAGTGCAATTTGACTAAAATGAAAATTTTGAGTTATTAGTGACTAATTGGGATAAGAATAAGTTGGATTATATGTTAGTTTGATAAAAATCACTTTAGGGACCAAATTGGAAATATTAAAAGTATATAGACTAAATTATAAATTTTCCAATTTTATTAAAAGGAAAATATGTAATTTTCACCATATATAGATTTATATTAAAGGTTAAAGGTGAAATGGGAGATTTGTAATTGATAATTGCCTATTGTCATGAAAAAGTGTACAAAAATAGGGCAAATTGGTAATTGTACCATAAAAGGGTAATTTGATCATTTCTCATGTATTTTATATGTTTATGATATATTTAATTTATGGAATTAATATTGACCTTTGAATGTGATTATTTTAGTGTGATGATATGTGGACCACATTTTAATAAGACTTTGACCAAGCTTTTACCATGATATTTTTATGTGTTTAAAAGAATAAAATTGGAGTAAAAACACCCCTATTACCCGCTATAATAGTCGACCAGTCATAGAGGGAGGGAGAAAAGCCTTATTTTTTTTATTTTTCCTTAAATCCCATAAAAACTAGGACGCAAACCTTAATTTCTTGTTGAAATCAACTAAAAAAAATCATTTCAGGAGCTTGAATCTCCCTTCAAATCATCAGTTTTTATCTAGGGTTTATATTGTTCTTGAGAAAGAAAGTTCAAGCTAGAGAGAGAAAGGTTTAAAATGATAAGTATGGAATTTTCCACCTCCCCTAACATGATATTTGAGTTTAGATGTTAGGAAAAAAATTTTAAAAAAAATTATATTAATATTTTGTTATATTGTTATTGTATGGAAAAATTGGAAAGATAAGAAATTAAGTTTTCAAGATAATCGAGGATGGAATCAAGCTTATAGAGGTATGATTATGTGTTTTAGAGCATTCAAATGTAAGTACCTTGGATACTCTTACTTCTCTTATGATTTTAAGCTAGGAAAATTTTGGGTATTAATGTTATATAAATGAGTTTGATTATGTAAGTAAAGTATGTGAATTTCATAGCTTAAAAGATGTGAAATAAATCATTAATGTGGTATAGTAAAATGTTAAGTCATGAGATGTTATAAGTTAATTGTGTGATAGGGAAACTTTGGTGGCTATGGATATTCTAATAAGTATATTTGGATATGTATTGAAAATGTTACTAATGTCACCATGGCTAAGTATGTGATGAATTGTTAATTCCTACGAATTGTTGATACATTTGATACAAGGTAAAAATTAAAAAATGGCTATATGAAATTAAGGAATATGTATGTGTATGATGTATAATTAAGGTCATAAATTTGATATGTTATAACATGGAAACAGAAATATGGGAAATATGTATGTATTTATGTGTATGTGAATTGTCATAGGGAAATGATGTGTGATATGGATTTTGTAATGCAATAAATGATCGTCTAAGTGAATCGCCCTTGTAAGCTTAGTAAAATAGTGAGGGTACAATTGGCATGCCAATAGGGATTAATGGCATGCTTTGTGTTAAAAGACAATGATATATGCCTTACGGCACTACACGTAAATGCATAGTCAGGGCCCTAGTGTTTGGTGTGATGGTTGGGTTACACCTTTAGTGCAACAAGTATATGGTGTTAAGTTGGAATCCCGAGTATCCGAGTCTTTAGAGGTGCAAAATATTTGATTCAACTCGAAAAAATAAAAAAAATTCGAATAATTCGAATCGAGTTAATTGAATCAACTCAAATTTTTATTCTAATTTCGAGTTCGATTCGAGTTGAGTTTTCAAATTCAAATAACTCAAATAATTTGAATAAACCAAATACAAAACTATATTATTTTAAATTTTAAATTTATATCATTTAGTCCAATTAATAATTATTTTACATTCCCCCAAACCATTTTACTTTTCCCCCTGTTTGCCACACCATTTCCCCCAAATCATAATACCATTCATATTTCCTATCCCTAAATCAAACCCTCCACCCTTCTTCAGTTCTTCTTCATCAGTTTCTAAGGTTAGGCAAATCCCTCACCTGTCTCCGGTCTCCTGTCCCTCACCGCAGTTCTGGATACTGAGTGTTGTTGATATTGTTACTATAAAAGCTATGTTGTGGAAAATGCTGTGTATGTTGCTCCTCCTACTACAAAATAAACTGCCCTTGGATCTCCAAAACTGGTGTTCCATCTAGCTACTCCATTCTCTTCAATCTTCACTCTTCACCTCGACCTTTTTGCATCTCCTTGACCCTAGACCCAATAGTCCAAGTTTGGATATGAAAACACTTTAGCTTTTATTTTAGATTTGTGGGATCCTATAGGTTCGATTTATTACCTCTTTCGCTCACGAACTAACAAATCACAAATTTGCTCAACCCGAAGGTGAAGAGCAAAAATTGACTTCTTTCGTTAGTGTTTAATTTTTTTCATTTTTCTTATATTTTATTATGGGAATCAAAACTTGAAGTTTAGTAATTTTTTAACTTACTAGTTCGGTCTATTTTTTTTTCCAGTTAGTTTATGTAAATCCATGGACCGTCATTGAATTGAGGAAATCTCAATCTTGTGGATGTCTTCTTTAGCTTTTAGAATGAAAGGTAACCCCATAATTTTTTTGCTATTGTAGTTTGCTGATAAGCATTAATGTCTCTACTTTTTACTTATTATTTAAGTTGGAATAACAGCTTTGGATTTGGACCTTGTTTTGAATAAATTTTGGGATTGTGCTTAATAATTAATTGAAGACTTTTAAGTTGTTTCATCCCTAATTGATTTTGAAACAACACCAAAGTCATTTTTTTAAATTTAACTCGAACAAATATATTCAATTTGATTCAATTCAAATTCCATCTCACTCGACTCGATTCGAGAAAATTTCAAATAGAGTTAGGATGATAAAATAGGATTCGTTAACTCGATTAACTCAAAAACATCTTATTCGATTCCATCAAACGCTCACCCCTACAAGCCTTACTTTACTAAAAGTTTACTGAGGGTGAATAAATGGCTATTGTGTATTAACATATGATATTGATTGGCATATATATAATTGTATAGAACCGGAACGTGTTAAAAGTGGATCTAACAGAGAAAAAGCTAAAATTACGGAACGTGCCATGAGAAAACTACTCGTTTGTGTTTAGAAAGGTAAGTTCTTATAGAACTTACTATTATTCCATGTTTAATAGGCTTGCTTGTGTTATTTCCATTTTTATCTATGTTTGAACATAGTTTGAAATGTTGGTGTAAATTGGCATAAATGGCTACTAAATGATACTGAATTGAATGAAATGAGATAAGAGTTTGAGGTTATATCTATTAATTCTAACTAGGAGAATGGAAAAGGTATTAATCTATATCATTCATTGTATCTGTAATTCATGTTCAGATTCAATCGATGGAACTCAAAAATTGATATGTCATTATACATGTTATGAATATGAAAATATGAATGATTGATGCCCATTTATACTTAGTAAAAGGCTAGGATATAGTTGACATGCCAACAGGGTCATATGCACGCCTGTGTACGAGATAGTTGATGATATGGAGATTATGGCAGGTTATTTTAAGATCCAACATCTGTTGCGGATCATCGCGTACTCTTTATCTTTACAAAGACCTTGGTGTGGTGGAGGGATGTATTTGAAGGTGATTAAACATTTGATGCCTACGGGCTTTGTAGTTTGGCGCCTTAGTGTCGTGTAATTTTAGCTCATTTGAGCTAACTTAGTGTGGTGTAGTTCACTCGTGTGCCCGATTCCATTTTAATAGGGTTCTATTACGTGAAACATTGAAATGGAATCTTGAAATTGGAAAATGAAACGAATCAAATTTAGTAAACTAATATGATACGTAATTCACTTGAAATGGTATAGACTTGTGAATTGATGACAGTATTTGAAATTGTGATGATCTTGAATGAATTGGCATGATTTAGTAATGCTTTGGATATGTTATAATGTCTAACACATTTGGATACCTATGTTTGATATGCACTTTGTTGTGACAATATATGTTAAGCTTTAGCCAAATGTATGTCAATTTCTTTTGGTAGTAGCATGCTTACCTATGAGCAAGGTAAGTGTTGTAATTTCCTCTTGAACATACTAAGCATAGAAAGCTTACCTATCATTTTTTCTCCTACATGTAGATCCCCAACTTGCAGAACTCGCCAAGGCAAATTCGTGTAGATAACACATTATCATCAAGATTATAGAAATATGTTCATTTTGACCAATAAATGTAACACCCCTAACTCGTATTCATCGCCAGAACATGGTTATTGAGCATTACCGGACTTACAGATCAGATAGATAGAAATTTCAAACATTTCATATCATTTAGCATTCATGTCGAAAACAAATCAAATTTATAAATATTGTCCCTAATACGAGCCCTCAAGGCCCCAAAATATACCTTAGAAACAAACCGGGACTAATTTGGAAGTTCAGAGACTTTTTCAGAAACTTATACAAATTTCAAAACTGCAGGGGACACACGGCCGTTTGGCCAGGCCGTGTGACTCACACGGTCAAGAGACACGCCCATGTCTTAGGTCGTGTGGACATTCGAAATAGGGACACACGGTCGTGTTCCAGCCCGTGTCCATACCCGTGTAGGTATACTAACTTGTGACACACATTCAAAATAGGGACACACGGTCATGTTCTAGCCCGTGTCCATGCCCTTGTGGGTATACTAACTTGTGACACACAGCCAAGCAACATGCCCATGTGCTAAAGATGCGATCCACCTCGAGTTAGTGAGTCGAGTCATCTTAGTTGCCCGATCGTCAACGATAAAGTAGCTTTCCTAACTTGTATAGTCTTGTAGTCGGATAGCTAATAAAATAATGGGTGCAATTAAGATTGAAGTAGGTTAAATATAATTTAGATGGGTTAAGTAAGCAGCGGAATTAAAGATAGATAATTTTGATAATGGATGGAATAGAATCGAACTTAAGCATTAAGAACAAACCAATACTATAAAGAGTGCGACCCGAGACTTATATGGCTTAAGATGGGTTGGTGATTGAAGAAAAATGACCTTGACCCGTTACCTAAAAAGGTAGGAACCAAATGTATCAAAAAGAGAATCGGGTTGATGCCACTGACAAGCAGATAAGTCAAGCGAGACTCAAAAGAAATTTGGAAAGGAGAAAACCTCACAAAGAACCCAAAGTTCAATTTGATTAAAATTTGATCAAAGATCCTTACAAAATGAAATTAGCTAAGTATTTATTGCTATTCCTAGGCTACCCGAATGGACAAAGTTACATGACTTAAAGATTAAGCATTCGGCCTTAAATGAGATAAAATGTATTAGAATAAAACTATTAATTTCCTTGTCTATATTCAAGTATTTGGGACGGCATTGCACAGCTTTTAGGAGAAGAAAAATTAGCTGAATGTAATTGGCAGCTTTGGAAACCAATTGGCCATGTCTAGGTTCGGCCATGTGCTTTAATTAAGCTCAATTAATTTGCTTTGATTCAGTCGAATGTGGGAGGCTTAAATGAGCAACTTGAAGAGTTACCTGAAGTGTGATTTCCAACTTGAAAGGTCACTTGAATGTGAAAGCTCAAAACCGAATGGACAACAAATGTGAATGGGAAAATCGGCTGGTGTGAACTCATTGAAGCATCATGGGAATTTGTTCGGCCAACTTGAGAAAGTTAATGGGCAGCTACTCTTTGGCCTAATAGGTACTTGGGAAGGCCAATAACCAGCACACCATACATTGTAGCTGACCATGCATGAACCTTTCTATTCGTTGCATCCAGCCATGCATGGACCAAGCTTTAATTGTCATTCATGTATTCGGCTGCACTTAGAAGACATTGAATCCAATATTAAATTCGGCTGTGACAAATTAAAACATATTTAAATACTTTAATAAATATCTAATAAAGCTATGACAAATTAAATATAGACTTAATGAAGACATATGAATTCGGCTAGCTCTAATTGTGGTAAAACTTGCAATTAGCTGTAGTAAGCTAAAGATTAATTAATGAGCTGTAAAAAAATAAACTAAATGAAGCAAACACTTAGTTTATTCTAGCAATAAAGTAGATGAGCTGGAAATAAATTGGAATGAGCTGAAACGAGCTCAAACGAGCTGATTTGAGCTGAATGGAGCTCGGGGAGCTATTGAGTAGCTGAGGACTTGCAAGAGGTTGCAAGAAGTCTTCATAGAGCTGGTACAAACTTCTTCAATGGGTTTGGACAGCACTTCAACCCATATTCACGAGACTAAGGCCGAATGGGCCTCTTTGAAAAGCTTAGGTCGTGCTCGCGTTATAGGTCCTTTTGGCAGCACCATTGGTTCTTTGTTTGAACTAAGGAAGCTCTCGGGCGTGCTTACATCATTCCCCCCTCTTCAAAACGACTTGTCCTCAAGTCGGGCCATTTGCTTGTGAAGAATATTTCTTGGGCCCCAACAAGAATCAAATGAAGAAGAGCTATTTTGGGGTTTTGAACAGGAATTTAAAAATTAGACACATCTAGAAAAAAATTAAGTTTGAGTCCAGGCCTTCTCCTTTCGAGAATAAAATAATGAAAGGTTTCATCTACATAATAAAGAATCGAATTAAGAACATGCCAAATGAGAAATTTAGAGACTCGATCCAAACATTCAATCTGCACTTGAATTTGTAAACAATTAGTGGAATTAAAAATATATAAGAATCTGACCTTATCAAGAAGAAACAAGAAATTCATTGATGGCAACCAACTAGAATCACAAGTCCATCAAAAATTATTACCTTGAAAAACAACATTGTAGGAATCAAATCTTTTGTACAATGATATGGCATAATATTCATCGGGATCAAAGACAGTTTTCTCTTACCATTTCTCACTGACTTACATTCTTCTCGACGGACAACAGGGTAGAAAAGCAAAACAAACTAAAGTTATAAGAATACATATCATGTTCGAATCCCTTAAGGCTTAGCATCGAACAACCTACAAATTCAAAATTTTGATGTTGACCTTTACTTGGCAATAATTCAAGAAAACCTGCACCAGGTTTGAATATATGATTTTGGTCGTTCATGGTTAAGAGCAGCAAAGGCCTTTCTTTCTTCAACAACTCACATATGCGAAACAAAGAAGAAATGAGCAAACAACCATTCAAATAGTCAAACTTGTCACATTTCATCCGAGAAGACATGCTTAGGCAAGAGGATTTTGCACAAGAATTTGAGGGCTCCACAAAACTATCATAATCAAACAAATCAAGTTTTTCATGTGAATAACCCGTAGCACACACGTGCAAAGTTTATATATGCTGAATCAATCCAACATCATCAACAGATTTTTCAAAGCAGAGCACATCTAGTAAACAATTCTTCATGCCTCCATTTACAACAAAATTGTCAACCACAAACAGAGAATAACAGTTAACCAAAGCAAAATAAAAAGGTCTTTCGAAAGCTATGTCACTAGCCACTGTCTCAACAGCATGCAACTTTAATTACCTTATTTTAATATCATCGATGTATCTTACCATTTCATGATGAATCAAGAATTTAGTAACCAGCAACATAGATTAAACAAGGATCGATTTTAAGTTATAAAAAGAATCTTTAAATTTTGTTTCCTTAGCCAAAGGCCAAGCATCAAACAAACATAAATTGGTCGCACAAAATTTAGGATGCTTGAGTTCCCCACATATCGACCTAAAACAACAAATTTCAGGTTTGAACACACAAGCTTGGTCACTCAATTCAACAGGCAACATGAGTTTCTTACTTTCCAATGTCCCACTCATGTTAATCAAAGAAGATGTGATCAAACAATCATTCAAACAATCATAAAACTCAAGTCTCACTCATTCAAACTTACGCAAACATGCAAAATTTATACGACAAGGCAGATCTGTCACACCATCATCACATTCATATGAACTAAGCACTTTGCATAGCAACATTTTATTACACAAGCTCGAAATATATTCATGATGATTGAATCTCACTTCATCCACATACTGGTCGATGCAAAAATTATCATTAGGAAAATTTTCCTTGCCATCATTAAAATCGACCACATCAAGGTATAGTTCTTTTCCAAAACCCATGTCATAAGTAATGTTTTTACTATGAATCGAATAAGGTTGTTTAAAGGATATAGAAACCTTACCTTGCTTACCTTTAGGCCTAGGTGGACTAGAGACGTTCAGAATGTTACCTTCTCTACCCAATGTGAACTATCTCTCCTTTGGGAGGTAAAGTAGATGAAACTTATTAATCAATTCTTCAGAAACCTGAAAAGAAACAACACGAGGAAAACTCACATGTCGGTTAGTGGAAACATTACTCACTTGTTCTCGCTCACTATCTTCTTTTTCTTTTGTTTCTTTTTCTAACTCATTTTCAAACTCTCTTTCATTTTATTTTTCAATTTCTTTTTCTTTCATTTCTTTTTTTCTTCTCTCGAGTTCGTTTAGGATCCGCTCATTTTCTCTCATTATCATCTATTGTCTCTCTTTTCTTTTTATTTCTTTTTCTTTTTGCCTCGTTCTTTCAGTACAATATGAAGATGATACAAATGAATCAGAATGATAAGTTTTTCGACGGAAAGAAGGGAAAGAATCTACATATGAACCAAGTTTAACTTGTCATGAATATTTCTCCGTGGATGATTTCCTTGACGCACTTGACAAGATATTTCTACTTTCTCATGTGACATCTCAGAATTTCTCAAACATAAAGTTTTCTCTCTTTCTACTCGAATTCCTCGATGAGTGGGAATCACAGTATAGATCTCTTTTAAAGTAGTCATGGGATCTTTGTCTACGTGATGGCCTTGACTCCGTTTTTCGACTTGGTGATATTTGCTTACGTTGGGCTAGTTCATTTATTCGCTTCAATCGTCGTTTTACAGGTTCTAATTTTCAATCGAGTAATCGACCCATCTCTTTCACCAAATCCTGAAATTCAAATGCTAAATACTTTTCTTGAAACATGATTTTATTACACAAAACCTCACTAGTCACTCGGAAAGAAAAGAAAATAATTTAGCACTCACACTCGTGTTTATGCTCACTATTGGCTTTTTCTTCTCTCTATTGGGCTCACACACTTGTGTCTTTTACCACTATTTTCTTCTCTCGTAATTTCATAAGAGTCTCTTTAGATCAAATCTGAGTCTAAGGGTGTCGACTTCAAATGGGTTACAAGGGAAAATGATGAATGGGTTAGGGTAGGCTGAAAGAAAATTGAAATATGTTTAGGTGTGGTGTATAGGGTGATATAAGAACGAGCTATAAAAGATAAAACACTTTAAACTTTCAAGACTTTTTTTTCTTAACTTCGTAATTTTTTTAATATTTCAAATATATTTTTTTCAATTAGAAAAGATGAAAAAAATACAATTGAGTGTCTTTTTTTTATACACGAATTTTTTTTCTCGAATTTTTTTTTTCACGAAGCTACTTTGGATTGACCTTGCAGGTCGATACTTCTCATTTTAGCGAGCTCTGGTACCAAATAATGAGATCCGCCTCGGGTCAGTGAGTCGAGTCGTCTTAGTTGCCCGATCGTCAATGCGAAAGTAGCTTTCCTAACTTGTATAGTCTTGTAGTTGGATAAATAATAAAATAATGGGTGCAATTAAGATTGAAGTAGGTTAAATATGATTTAGATGGGTTAAGTAAGCAGCGAAACTAATGATAGGTAATTTTGATAATGGATGGAATAGAATTTAAACTTAAGCGTTAAGAGTGAACCAACACTATAAAGAGTGCGACCCGGGACTTATATGGCATAAGGTGGGTTGCTGATTGAAGAAAAAGGACCTTGACCCATTACCTAAAAAGGTAGGAACCAAAGGTATCAAAAAGAGAATCGGGTTGACGCCATTGACAAGCAGATAAGTCAAGCGAGACCCGAAAGAAATTTGGAGAGGAGAAAACCTCAAAAAGAACTCAAAGTTCAATTTGATTAAAATTTGATTAAAGGTCCTTACAAAATGAAATTAGCTAAGTATTTATAGCTATTCCTAGGCTACCCGAATGGACAAAGTTACATGACTTAAAGACTAAGCATTCGGCTTTAAATGAGATAAAATGTATTAGAATAAAACTATTACTTGCCTTGTCTATATTCAACTATTTGGGACGTCATTGGACAGCTTCTAGGAGAAGAAAAATCAGCTAAATCTAATTGGCAGCTTAGGAAACCGGTTGGCCATGTCTAGGTTCGTCCATGTGCTTTAATTAAGCTCAATTAATTTGCTTTGATTCAGCCGAATGTGGGAGGCTTAAATGAGCAACTTGAAGAGTTACCTGAAGTGTGATTTCCAACTTGAAAGGTCACTTGAATGTGAAAGCTCAAAACCGAATGAACAACAAATGTGAATGGGAAAATCGGCTGGTGTGAACTCATTGAAGCATCATGGGAATTTGTTCGGCCAACTTGAGAAAGTTAATGGATAGCTACTCTTTGGCCTAATAGGTACTTGGGAAGGCCAATAACCAGCACACCATACATTGTAGCTGACCATGCATGAACCTTTCTATTCGTTGCATCCAGCCATGCATGCACCAAGCTTTAATTGTCATTCATGTATTCAGCTGCACCTAGAAAACATTGAATCCAATATTAAATTCGACTATGACAAATTAAAACATATTTAAACACTTTAATAAATATCTAATAAAGCTAAGACAAATTAAATATAGACTTAAAGTCCGTTTGTTTGCCAGTAAAATGTTTTCCGAAAAATGATTTCTGGAAAATGATTTACTTTTCTGGAAAATGATTTATTGAAAATATTTTCTGGTGTTTGGATGAATCTGTGTAAAATATTTTCATTGTTTGGTGATTTCCTAAAAATATTTTCCAAAAATTTGTTTTACATATATTAATAAATTTATATACATATTAATAAATTTTATATTTTAAATTGTTTTACATATATTGTAATGATTTATTTATAAATAAATAAATCAAATTAAATATATAATAATACTCAATTATTAAGCTACAATATTAATCGTCATAAATTAAAAACAACCAAATTCAAATAAATTATTTGTAATTGTGTTATAAAAAATAAAAACAAGTATTGAATAATTTTAAATTAGCTTGCAAACCACAATTAATACTAGAAATTAATAATATTATCTAAATGCATAATTAGTAGTACACCACATAATAACAACAACATTGTCCTAATAGGTATAATTTTATATATGATTTATAAAAGATATACTACCTTCCTTAGCATCAATTGTCAAATCTAATAGACAAACATAAAAGGGGAGAAGACGGTGAAAGGTAGATTAAATGACAATCATCTAAAGATAACCAACCAACTAACGGTAGAGAAAACTCTCAAAGATTGTCACCATTTATCTCCTCCACTATGTTTCCAACAACACTACCAAACCAAGGGTAGAGAAAAGTAGGACATGAAATATGATTATAAAACCCATTCAGAAGCAATAAGGTTGCGAGCAATAACTTCCATTCAAACACAGGTGGAAATCAAATCAAATGTCAAACATAAGAAAGAGAGAGAGAGAGAGAGAGAGAGAGAAGAAGTAATTTATTTTGTAACTCACGGTGTAGTAAAACATATACAAGTTAGCTTGTCCCGACATGTCTCATATGACACAGGTGATGGTGTGATTGCAATAAGTACATCTAGAATGTAAATAGCTCTTGAGTTGATCTAAGTTTGAGTTTCTAATCTCATAATCTAAGACCTCAGCTTTATACATAAAATACAAGAAGCTAAGAATTCCTAACTAAACAGCTACTAAGTAGACAAACTCGTTAGTGTAATTCGAACCTATTCTTTATATGAGTAGCATCATTAACTCTGTTCTTTATATGATGCCCAGATTAATTTGCTAACATAAACCTCAAGACCACCACGGCCAACTGCTTTTAGATGGCGATCCAAGACCTTGGGGTTTGCACAGATAACATGTTGACCTTTCCTGTACTAAATCAGTTCTAGACTCTGTAAGGTGGTCAATATATCCTCTGCTTTTATAGCAGTCATGTCACTGAGCTCCTGTAGAAAATTAGATTCATGTAGAAAATTAGTATTTAAGAATTCAGTGACACCACAATGCAATGAATTTTGTACAACATGCATGAATCAATATTCTAGGAGAAATCGCATTAATAGATACAGCTATTCAGAGACATCAATATAACAAACAAGAATAAATAGTTTATCAGAAACAGCATCAAACCTATCGAATCAGGCATGCTGCTTAACATCATTTTCAATTTTTTTCTCTTATTTTTATGTGCAAGATAATATACCGACTTTTAGTTTCTATGTTAGTGCCTCATTTTTTGCCATGAATCTAAAGCGAAAGCAAGCAACCAACCCTAATCACAAGCTACTCAAGCTTGACTGAATCATACTCTGGTTCAATTTTTTGATGTCAGAATGAACCAAATGAACATTTTATTCTCAACCCCAAAAGTTCCCAATACTATTTAATTGATATCTAATTAAGCAAGTCTTGCCATTCCAAATTAATCTAAATTGATGGTGTTATGGGCCAATTTTGCCCAGGCAAAAACAAGCAAAAAATAAAAATAAAAACCCAATACAGATTAAGACCCAATAACCCAAACTAACCCTAGCCCAATTATCCCAACACCTAAACACTACACAAAAAAAACCCTAGTGTGCCACCCCTAGCCATTGCCGCCTCTGTTACATCTGCTTCCGTCAGCCTCCATCTCACGCCATCACCACGCATCTGACACCTCTATCACCAGCACCACGCAAGCAAGAAGACAACAGAAAAGAAAGACAAACAACAAGTAGACAAACAACAAAAACAAGTCATAAACAAAAAAAAAACACTAAAAGGTTGTAAATCGGCTATAAAAGCCGAAGTCGAGTGTTTTGTAAATGGCTTCCTTTTCTGGGGGAGGGAGATTTGAGAAATAAAAAAGAAAAAGATTTTCTTTAAAGGCGATTTTCTTATTTTAGATTTTTATTTTTATGTCCATTTTCATTTTATTATTTTTACATTTTTCTTTTTTATAAACTAAATAGTAAGAAATATAAAAAAAAAGAAAAAAAAGGGAACTCACCGGGGTTGATCCATATTCTCATCGTCGGAGGCTCTTTCTTCGGTGACAGAATCGGCTGTAGGGGAGCGTTGAGGGCCCTTTTCTTTCGTTTTTTGGTTGTTTTGAGCCCGGATTCGGACTCAAGAGGTCGAGATCTAAAAGGAAGCATTTTTATACCTCCGCCAGCCACCGTACGCAGCGGCACTGACACCGGCGATCCGACGGCCGGTACGGTGGCCATCAATCGGAGCTTGCAGAGAGAGGAAAGTGTTGAGAGGTTTTTTTTCTTTCTTTTTTTTGAAAAGGAAGAAGAGAATGAAAATTTTTTAAAAAAAATTCCTTTTATAGCCCCTTTAAACGACGTCGTTTAAGGCTGGCTTCAACAGCTCCAAAACAGCGTCGTTTTACCCTTACCCGAATTTCAACCCGACCCGCAGCCAAGGTCCGCGTGTTTTTGTGCCATATGGGCTATTTGTGCTGCGGGTACTTTCACATTGTCACCCTCTTTCCATTTGGTCCTTTGGCTTTTCATTTTCTGTTTTAATTTGGCCCCGTAGATTTTGTAGCTATTTTGATTTGGTCCCGCGCGAAACGACGTGCTTTAAGGGTCAGGGATTAATTTCCCAATTGGCCCCTGCATCTTTGCGCGTGTTCCAATTGACTCTAATTTTTTTTATTTCAAATCTAACCCACTGATTTTATTTAAACTCCAATTCAATCCTTAATCAATTTAAATTCAAATTTCATTATTTTTTAAAAAAACGGTTACTAATTTTATTTTATTTGATATTCGTTTAATTATTTGTTTTAAATTGCCAGTTAAACTTATATGTCTTTCATTTATTTATTCTTCATTTGCTTTATGTTTATTGGTTGACGCGTATTATTCGTGCCTTTATTTTCGCTATCTATTTTTTATTAATTTCAAATGCTTCCAAAATTTAGATCTATTAGTATTATGTGCATTGTCGTTGTTAAGTTCGTAATGTTCTACTTGTCATTGTATTACTATTATTCATGCACATTGATACTAGAACTTTTAAGTATTAAAACATTTGTATTTTACGATGTATGTTAGGCCTTTGTTTCAAATGCATGTTGTATTATTATTAATAGCCATGTACAATTCCTTTTGCATATTAAACGATTTCTCTAAAAACCTAATAAATTAAACGTGCATTTTTAAGCATTTCATTTTCTTTTTATCCAAATTAAAAAATCCCGAAATAAGGTAATATTTTGCGTTTGAAAATTTGAGAAGACGTGCCCTAACGTGTTGGGTTTCGATTTCTTGTTTAACCTAAATAGCAAAATATCCTTTTAATTTATGACTTTTGAATAAGAAAAATTTCGTGTTTCAATTCGAGAAGGTCGTACCCTAACTTATGGGGTTTTGATTTTCGCGATAAATCTAAATACACGAGTATTTTCAAACATAATTTTTTTATAAAAATAATCTCAGGAATTAATAAAAGATCATGTTCTAACTTACGGAGTATGGCCTTTTCTAAAATCGAGAGAATCTAACGTCTTTCAAATAAGTAAATTTTTCGGCATGTATTTCGTATCGGGAATTCAATACATTGTGTACTAATGCATTGGGTGTGACATGTTGTTTTCTCGATATGAGGATTTTTTCTAAAAAATAATAAAGGCAATATTTTGTATTTGGAAATTCAAGAAAGTGTGCCCTAACGTGCTGGGTTTCGATTTCTCGTTTGACTAAATAGCCAAATATCCTCTTAAAACTTCAAAGTATGGGTTTTTGAAACTATAAGGTGATATTGGTTCGATGGTTTAAAGTATCGTGTCCTAACGTGCTAGATGTGATATTCCTTCAGAACAAGAGAATCTTAAATTTCAATCCATGTTATTCGAGTTTTTTCTAAGGATAGTATTTTTAAAACTCTTCAAAGTTTTCAATCTTCGACACTAAGACACTAATTAATCAACTAGGTACCAATTTTTGAGCGTTACGAGGGTGCTAATCCTTCCTCGTACGTAACCGACTCCCGAACCTGTTTTTCTGAATTTCGTAGACCAAAAGCATTGTTTTAATAAATCTAAACCATTTATTGAAAAACTATTTTTCGAGGTGACCCGATCACACCTCATTAAAAAAGATTGATAGCGACTCCCATGTTCGTTTTTGTTTTCAAAATCGAAGTCGACTCTTTTTATCAAAAAAATGTGTCAAGAGCTTGGTGACTCCATTGGGGAATTAGAAAAAGAGTCAAGCCACGTGTTGATTACTTTTGTCTTTTTGTCGAAAACCAAAGATTTGGTTTAAATTTACGATCCTTTCATTGCATTTCATTCGTCTTTATTTTGGTCTTTATCAAGGTGGTTATAATTGTTGTGTTAGTTTAAGTTTTGATATATTTCTGCACATGGCATTGCATGACCACTCGATCTTACCCTTTTAAGTGGGAGTGAGAAACTAGTCCTTCGTGAGGTTTTTCACCTCCGTGCAGGATAGTGGATCACTTTCGGGATACATCCGTACCTATGTCTTCGTGAAATTTTCATCTCTGTGTAGCCATAGGGAAATCTGTCCCCCTGAACTGAACTCGGTCCGTATAAGCCTACAATGGGTGAGGATCGAGGAATCTGCCGGTTCAGGTACCTTTACTTTAGAACCAAACCACATATAATGAACCCTAGGAGCCTACCCTAGGTAGAACCATACCGAACCCTAGCGGTTTCCTGAATAGCAACTTTAATTATTTCTTATATGCTTTGAATTTTAGTTTTGTGTTATACTGACTTGCTTTGTTTTTTCTTTGACCATGATTGCATTGCATCTTTATCATAAAAGAGGTATTGATTCACGTTCAGTATCTAAATAGAGAGCTTGTCATAAGAAAATGAGTTTCTTGATAAAATGGAAGACAATACGGTCGTCCAAACATGGTCCTAGAAAACATAACGAGGTAAAGATGATAGTTTGATGAATGAGTACACAGCTTCGCTTTGTAGCTCGAGGATTCAAGTTGACGAAAGTTATTCAAGAGTCGATAATGTTCTAACTCTTTTAAAGGAGCCAACAAGCGTCACGAAGATGAGTGAACAATGGGCCATGACTCGGATCAAGCAAGAAGGAGATCGAAGAGGCGCCCTTTTAGAAAATTCTCGAGAGCCGATCTTAGCATTTGGACATGAAGAAAAGGATCGATGTATCCGCCTGGTGTATGAGGGAAAAGTCGTATATATATCCGTTTATGTAAAGAGATTTGTTTTCTAGTAAAGTTGTTCTAATAGAATTAAATCAGAATCAACGTCTCTTTTCGCATTCATTCCATTCATCTACATTACATTTCATTGCATCATTTGCAATAAATTTCATGAAATAACCCTATTTAAACGAGATTATTTCAGTTAATCTGGAAACCAACAAGAATCCACCTACCAAATATCACTACGGTACTCGTCGCAAAACAAAAGTAATGGATCATAGGTTAGAAAGATTGGAACAATAGTAAAAGGAGATGCAAGATCAGATGCAGGAACGACTAGATAAAATCCAACAAGACATTGCAAAAGGAAAGAGCCCTGTAGTTGATTCTGGGGTTGATCATGAGGACCCTGTTTATCCTCCAGGTTTCACCCCGACGAGCACCCAGGCATAACCAGATATGTGCCCGCAAAGAGTACCTGTCACTATTAGACCTCAATACCAAGCTGGTGCCTCAGTACCAATGAACTTTCAAACAGGCTCAGGTTCCAATCCGAGGGACAATACAACCAATCCTGGAAGTGGTTGGAGGAAAAACTCAAAGCAATGGAAATTGCTAACTACCATCACGGGGTTGACGCTAGGAATCTGAGTTTGGTCCTAGATCTAGTACTCCCGCTAAAATTCAAGACTCCAGAATTTGAAAATTATAATAGGACTAGTTGTCCAGAAGCTCACATCACGATGTTCTGCCAAAGAATGACAGGGTATGTTAATAACGATCACCTGCTAATTCACTGCTTCCAAGACAGTCTGATCGGGTCGGCTGCCAAATGGTACAACCAGTTAAGCCATGCCAATATCCACTCACGGAAGAACCTGGCACAGGTTTTCATGAAGTAATATGGCCACGTAACAGACATGGCACCTGACAAAATTACACTGCAGAACATGGAAAAGAAGCAAAGTGAGAGCTTCAGGTAATATGCCCAAAGATGGAGAGAGGTAGCAACACAAGTCCAGCCACCTCTTCTGGAAAAAGAAATAATGATGCTTTTCATCAACACTTTAAAGGCCCCATTCATTAACCACATGTTGAGAAGCGCTACCATAAGCTTCTTAGATATGGTAATGTCTGGTGAGATGATTGAAAACGCCATAAGAAGTGGGAAGATAGATGCGGGAGAAAGTGTCAAAAGATCAACCGCAAACAACAATGAAAATGAAATGAGCAACTTGAGCTTGTATAGTAAAGGGCATTCAAAATCGGTCATAATGGGCCAATCGAGGGCCATAACCGCTGGCTATCAAAGCACTTCAAGGCAAGAATCCAACTCAAGGCCAAACATAGAAAGACTCTAGTTCACACCCATCTCGGTGACATATCAAGAATTGTATCAAAATCTGTTTAATGCTCATGTGGTATCCCCATGCTATGTGGAACTCGTGCAACCTCCGTTCCTGAAATGGTATGATGCGAACTCACAATACGAATACCATGCGGGAATAACAGGACACTCAATTGAAAACTGCCTCATATTTAAAAAGTTAGTTGAAAGGTTCATCAAGATGGGCATCATAAAATTTGACGATCCATCAGGACCTAATATGGCAGGAAATTCGTTACCCAATCACCCAGACTCAGGGGTAAATGCGATAATTAAGAATGGAGGAAAGAGAACGAAAACCAATGTTGCAGACGTAAAAACCCCACTGAAATGAGTTTTGAAACAAATGATAGACATGGGATTAATCATTCAGAATTCGGAGAGGAGAGGAGGCCAAAAGGGATGAGGAGTTATTGTGATTTCCATGCTGAAGAAGGTCATGAAATCCAAGAGTGCGCTAAATTCAAAGCTTTGGTGTAAAGCCTAATGGATAAAAAAGAGTTGGAATTCTTCGAAGAAGTAGAAGACCCGGAAGGAATGTTGGGGAATTTTAACGTTAGCGCCGTGTCC
The DNA here is from genome assembly GCF_025698545.1 of Gossypium raimondii. NCBI lineage: Eukaryota > Viridiplantae > Streptophyta > Magnoliopsida > Malvales > Malvaceae > Gossypium > Gossypium raimondii. Next base: position 41,851,325 of record NC_068569.1, on the reverse strand, counting down.
AAAAAGAACTGAGAATTTATCAAGGAATGTTTTGAACAATGGGACTGTGGAAAATATCCTTGTATTGTTTAAAGATAATTCAAAGTAATGTCGAAAACATGCTTATTGCTCTAAGCCTAGGAGCAATAAGAATCCTTTTGTGAATTTGACTTATGTCCAGCATCCTTATTTCAATAAAAATGTGTCTTTGTTTCTCACTTCGAGTAATATTCTTCCATTGTTTCCATTTCATTCATAATCATACTGTACAAATAAATATTCTTAGATTCTTTTATTCTTTGGATCTGCCTTCGTCCCTACAACAGGTCTCCAGATATCAAAGACATGAGTGACACTACTATTGACTCAGAATATCCTTTTGAGCAAGATATGTGTCCAGAGGAACCTCAGGACTTTGAAGGGGATTGAGACTGTAGCTTATCTCCTGATTTGTTAAGGATGGCAGAACAAGATCCTACCTTAAAAAAATCAATGGAAGCCATAGCCTTCCTTAATGAGGGGCATGGATGTCATCGAGCTGATCGCGCCGAAAGATTCTAGCGGCCATCAACTCATCTTTATGGTCATTGATTACTTCACTAAGGGGGTGGAAGTTGCTTCATATGCCAATGCCACGAAGTCGACAGTCAGCAAATCCTTGAAAAATCATATGTCAATATGGAATGCCAAAAAAGGATCATATTAGACCATGCATTGAATTTGAACAACGACAGGACATCAAAAGTTTGCAGTATGTTCAAGATTAACACCATATCGCCCCAAAGTAAATAGTGCAGTAGAGGCAAAAAAACTGTACTAGGGCAACATCTTTCTCTTTGGCTAACTACAGTTTTACCCATTGAAGTCAAGATTCTTTCTCTTTGAGCTTTTTGTGGACCTAATCCTGATTGAAGAGGATTGTTCAAAGTTATCCGTCATGGTCAAATGTACCAAAAGTAAATGATGCGAGCTCACCAAAAGTTCACCCCAAAGATTCCCATGAGAGAAACCTAGTAACGAAGAAGGTTCTTCCCATTCAAAAAGAACTTCATAAGAAAGTGAAATGTCAAACTGGGAAGGATTTTATAAAGAAGGCCTTATCTGGAAAAGCGTTGATTTTGATCGGAAGGGATAACAAGAACAAGCTTAATACCATAAGTTCAGATTCAATTAAAGAATATTTCAAAAAAGAAGAAGAAGAAAAGATAAAGAAAAAAGAAGAAAAGAAATGAAGGAGAGGCCAAGGTGAAAACCCGCAAAAAGGCGCATTGAGACCAAAGGGGTTTTGAATTGAAAACCCAAAAAAAGGGCAATTCAAATTTTGATCGAAGGTGGGGCATGTGGTAGTCTTACTATGCCTGAATTAGCAAGAAAGAGTGATGTTACATCTTGGGGCATCGACAAAGCATTCTAAATCCTCAAAATACACATCAAGTTCAAAAGGGTCCTCAAGAAGCTCATGCAGAGAAGCTCATGCTGCGATATCTGGGGCATCTGTTTTTATCTTATTCATTTTGAATCTTGGCAAAATATGTTATCTTGATTAATTTATTCATTTCGAGCTTTGCTCTCAATAAAATTTCATCTTATCCATTATGATAATCTTTTTCATCTTATTTTAGCAAAATTTGTTATCTTAATTAAATCATTTCGAGCTTTGTTCTCAATAATATTTTATCTTGTCCATTGTGATAATATTTTTCAAGCATTTTTCATTGAAATAACGATTAATAGACTAAATATTCAAGCAAAAGGAGTTTTACATATTACTCTGAATAATACAGGAACCTGAAACAGGACTATTGTTTAGAACACACCAAGTTTAAAGGTCGAAATGTCTAGGGAGGAAAAGTCTAGATTAAGACCATCCTTTCGGATTTTGTTGTCCAAACATGGATTGAACAAAACGACAAAATGTCGTGTTGGTGACAAAGTTTCAATGAACAAACAAGCAATGATCACCGAGTGATAAGAAGAGGTTTCTCAGAAGAGACAGTACTACAATTGTGCATAAACATTTGGTACGACACCCTGAGAATGGTGTAGGAGACCAAAGAGATTCAGATCCTGTATCCCTGAATTGTAGTGGGAGAGGATTGAGAAAGAGCCAGACCTTATACTCCTAAATTACAGTGAGAAGAAGATGGTTCAAATTTTATGTCCCAAAATTACAGTGGACTAAACCTTGAAGATTACAGTGGATTGAACTTTGAAGATTACAGTGGGGGCAATCCGATTAAGTAAGAGATAAGTGTTACCAGCCAAACAAGATAGCGTTCTGGCGTGTTGGTAATAGAGCCTTAATGAATAATGAGCAATCACAACTCAATCATTAAAGGATCATTTTTATGACATTTTTGCATTCATGCATGCACATTTAGTTAGGAGATTTTGATTCATTCCGATCATAACATCCTAATCACTAGGCATAAATAGGTCCATGAAATGGATTTTATAGGTCATGTTCCCCAGAGGACGGATCAGTAAAGCTACAATCCTATCTCCCTGAAGATGCAGTGGAGCGGATTAAAACACAGATCTTATGATACGAGTCACAAAGGCCCAACCCAAGCTCAAGAACATGATGCGCTCAAATTACCATAAGGCCCAATAACGAGGTCAAAGGCCAAACAAATGCGTTCCAAACTAAATGGGACCATTCAGGAATTTGTTAGCAAGGCCTTAGATGCGTACACGAAAGAAAGAGAAAATCAAGATTCACTTTCTTGTTTTCAAGAAAATCAAGAAACCGAATCTTGGCCCAATTTTGCTGTTTGGAGCGATTTCAAGAATCAAGAAAATCAATATTTCAAATCTTGGAAATCTTGGTCCAAGAAACTGAATCTTGCAGCCAAAGCGCATTGGATCTCCGTTACGAGCATCAACGAACCAATTTCGGTAGGAGATGGACTACAAGCCCAAGTTCTTGAAGGCAAGGCCCAATAAGATGATTCCGAGCCCAACCAAGAAGTCAAACCATACTTAGTTGAAAATCAGGCCAAATTGTTAAGGTGGCCCAATTTGTAAAAGATTTTAATTGTTTAAATATCTAGTTTAATTTTTAGACTTTAGGATTATTATATGTCAAAATTTGGCCCAAGCAGCCCATTAAAATGCCTTGGCCGAATTTCCCTCTTAATTTATTAATTAGGTTTTTTTTTAAGTTTTCCTAATGAGATTAGGAAATAGGTAGAAGGCCTATTAATAGGCATGACTGGCCACCCTATTGATTACATTACAATTACATTGAAAATTTCAGATTTGTTTTGAGTGAAAATTCTCTTTGAGTTCTTCAAGAATTTTCTCTTGAGTTTTCTTTAGAAGTAGTTTTAACAATCTTTTTGATTGTGGGAGCCATCTTCTGCCTTCTTCTAGCCATTGATCTTCATTGGAGGGGAGATTAGAGCCGTTTGAAGGGAGTTGTGAAATCTTTTGGGATTTCAAGGCTTCTTAGGACTTTTCTTTATTTTCTTGTTGTTCGTTCATCTTTATTAATTTCTGCTTGTGCCGATTTGTTGATTAATTTGGGATTAATTGTTCTTGTTGTGTTTCAGCCATTCCCAAAGTTCAAAATCTATCTTGCAACAATCTTTGGCATCAAGAAAACGTTCTCCAATCTTCAATTTCAATTGATCTTGCCGCCCCAATTTCTTATTTTTTGATTCAATCGATTTGCTGGATTTTTAAAATTAACTTGTTGTTTTGTGTTATTCTTTTCAGATTCGGCAGATTGGAGCCTAAATTGAACGCAATCTCGTGTTCTTGGCTTCCAAGATTAGTCATACCTAAGGGCGTTTGATCCTTGCTGTTCATTTATTGATTTGGGAATTTTCGTTTTCAGATCTAATCGAATCTAATATTAATTCTCTGTTTCGTTTCAGATCCATTCGTTTAGAGTTTTCGTAAGAGTTTTCCGTGACTTGACAACTCGATCTTGGTCCGCTCGCAACCCTCTATCATTTGGTATCAGATTTTGGGCGTTTTGGGTGTTCTTGGTTGAGTTCTAAACTGATCTCTATTTTTTAAAACTACAAACAGCAGTTTTACCTAGAAATTTTTTTGGAAAAAAATTCATTCAAGTGGGTAAATGCTTTCTGATAGATCTAAAATTTTACATGCATATTTTTTGCCCTGATATTGAGTATAAAAAAAAATTTTCTGCAAAAAAATCAGTCGAAAAAGTCAAAAAAATTGAAAAAGATGAAATCCAGTAAAAATTAAAAAAAATATTCAGCGGGTTGAGTTTGGTGGCCAAACTTTCCAGATCAAAAATTCAATATTTAAGGACATTCTGGATTTAATTTCATGATTTTTGGAGATCAGGAACACCTTGAACGAAGTTGTCAAGTTACTCCGCAGTTTTTCGGGCTTTTGGATTTCAGCAATTTTTATTGATTCTTAGCTGTAGGTTTTCATTTGTTTTGCCTTTATTCTCCCTTTACACTATCTAACACCTTCTTTTTTCTTGTGTTAGTAGAATTTTAAGGTGTGTACAATTCTTCCTTGGTGCAACACAAATCAATTGGTGTCTTGTCTGTTTTTGGCATCCTAGTGCAAATTAGGATTCTTTGGTAGTTTCGGTTCATACACTTTCTAATTGGTTGATATAGACTCTACTAAAGAACTCACAAGACTGAATTCTACCTCATTGAGAGTTTGATTTTTCTTTTTGAGTGATTAACGGTGAGATTTACTAATTTTCCTTTTTGAGTGTTGAGTGTTTGTTTTGTAGGTTGTTGAAAATGTATAGGATTGGTCAAGGTGATAATGATCATAATGATGTCTACGACACATTTACAAAATTCCAACAACAGTTAGACAAACAAGCTGCCTTACTCAGAACTTTGAGTGCTACTTTAAATGAGGTGCGATTGAATCAAGAGCCTCAATATCAAGATCCAATTAAAGAAGATGTGGATAACCAGCCTCCTGCTCATAGGCGCGCTCCTCGACATGTCCCTAGAACTGATTATGATTTTCATGATCGTGGGCAACCCTCTTTGGCAAAACCGAAGTTCATAATTCCCCAATTTCGTGGTAAGAATGATCCAGAAGCTTATTGTGAATGAGAATCTAAGATTGAACTTATGTTTTGATATTATAAATGTCCGGATGATGAAAAGGTAGCGTTAGCAATGCTAGAATTTTCAGATTATGCATTAAGTTGGTGGACTCAACTTAGGGTGAATCGTCATCGAAATTATGAAGATGAGATTTCGACATGGGATGAGTTGAAACACATTATGCGTAAAAGATTTATTCCACCTCACTACTATAGAGAGATTAAAACAAAGCTTAGAAGACTTGTTCAAGGTAGTAGGACAGTGGATGAATACTTTAAGGAGATGGAGATGCTCATTCAAAGAGATAATGTGGAGGAGGATGAGGAAACAACTATGGTACGATTTATTGATGGTTTGAATAGGCCAATAGCTAATACATTGCAGCTACAAACTTACATTGATTTAGAAGAAGCAGTTCATAAAGCCATTGAGATCGAGCAACAATTAAAGGAACAAAGGTTTGGTTCCTTCTCTACTTCACAATATTACAGAGGTGACACTTCCAATTCTGATTTTAAAAGTTCAAAATCACCTTTTGTTACTAATAAGTCTTCTTTGAGTAATGGAAGTAAGCAATCAGATTGGAAAAATGGGGCTACTGTTAAAGCGCAAACACCTTCTAAGCAGCCCAATTTAGGTGATTCGAATGTGAAGAGGACTCGTGAGATTGAATGTTTTAAGTGCAAAGGGCGTGGTCATTATAGTAGGGAATGCCCTAACACGAGATTACTTCTTCTAAAAGATAATGGTGAGAACACTTCCAACTCTGATAAAACAGATCCAGATATGCCAGAACTTGTGGATGACAGTGATAATGGCGAAGAGTTGGTTGAACCACCAAAAGAAGGGGACTTTGCTGATTTTCAATGCCTTGTAGTTCGCCGAACCCTTAACATCCAGATGAAAGATGATGTTGATAAACAAAGGACCAATATTTTCCATTCTCGGTGTTTTATTAAAGGTAACTTATGTTCACTCATTATTGATAGTGGGAGTTGCTCGAATGTGGTGAGCAGCTATTTGGTGGATTCTTTAAAGTTGCCTTGTACCAAACACCCTAAGCCATATCACCTTCAGTGGCTTAATGAATGCTCCGAAGTGAAAGTTACAAAACAGTCATTGGTCACTTTTAAGCTCGGGAATTATGAGGATGAGATATGGTGTGATGTGGTCCTAATGCATGCGTCACACTTGCTCCTTGGACGGCCTTGGCAATTTGATCGCGATGTTACACACCAAGGTAAGCTTAATCGATACTCCCTTGTGTTTAAAGGCTGAAAATTCACTTTTGCTCCTTTAAATCTCGCTGATGTATATAAAGATCAATTGAAGATGATGAAATTTTGTGAGGGGGTAAGGGAGAAAGGACAAGTACAAAAGACAGAGAGAAAAGAGGCTAGTAGTGAAAAAAGTCAAAATCTAAAAAGCCCAAAGGTGAGTGAATCCACAAGTGGTAAAATGAGAGAAAAAATAATTTGGCAACAAAAAAAGATGTACGAAGAGCCATACTCAATAAACAGCCTTGTATCCTTGTGAGGTTTAGGCAAAATTATTTATCTTTATCTAACATTAACAAAAATTTGCATAGTGTGTTTCAGTGTCTTTTGCAGGATTATGAGGATGTTTTTAGTGAGGCCCCTAAAGGTTTACTACCTTTACGTGGGATAGAGCATCAAATTGACTTAGTACCCAGAGCTTCAATACCAAATCGACCAGCCTATAGATGCAATCTCGAGGAGACAAAGGAATTGCAAAGGCAAGTTGAGGAATTACTAGATAAAGGGTACATTCGTGAGAGCCTAAGCCCTTGTGCCGTTCCTGTCTTATTAGTACCAAAGAAATATGGTACGTGTCGAATGTGTGTCGATTGCCACCCAATCAACAAAATAACGATAAAGTATCGACATCCAATTCCTAGACTTGATGATATGCTTGATGAATTACATGGCTCAATCATATTTACTAAAATTGATTTAAAAAGCGGTTATCATCAAATTTGAATGAGGGAAGGGGATGAATGGAAAACAGCCTTTAAAACAAAATTTGGATTGTATGAATGGTTAGTTATGTCTTTCGACCTTACTAATGCACCTAGTACATTTATGAGATTAATGAATCACGTTTTAAGGCTCCACTTGGGTAAATTTGTAGTAGTTTACTTTGATGATATTTTAATTTACTCCAAGACATTAGATGATCATGTTTTCCATGTTAGAACCGTTTTAAATATTCTGCGAGATGAAAAATTGTTTGCCAACCTTGATAAATGCACATTCTGTTGTGATAAGCTAATATTCTTAGGTTTCATAGTTAGTGCTCAAGGTATTCATGTCGATGAGGACAAAGTCAAGGCAATCAATGAGTGTCCGACTCCTAAATTAGTAACTGAGGTGAGATCTTTCCATGGATTAGCTAGTTTTTATAGACGATTTGTGAAAGATTTCTCTACTATTGCTGCTCTATTAATAGAGGTTATAAAGAAACCCGTGGGTTTCAAATGGGGTGAAACCCAAGAAAAGGCTTTTCACACCCTAAAAGCTAAGTTATGTTCTGCTCCTCTTCTTAAATTACCTGATTTTACTAATACTTTTGAACTTGAGTGTGATGCTTCAGGAATTGGAATTGGCGCCGTTTTAATGCAAGATAAGCAACCAATTGCTTATTTTAGTGAAAAATTGAATGGTGCACAATTAAACTACTCAACTTATGACAAAGAACTGTTGGCATTGGTTCGTGCACTTCAAGTATTGCAACATTATTTGCTGCCTAATGAGTTTGTCATACATGCAGATCATGAATCCCTTAAATGGTTAAAGGGACAAGGTAAGTTGAGTAAACGGCATACCCGATGGGTAGAATTCATTGAAACATTCCCTTATGTGATTAAATATAAAACAGGTAAAGATAATGTAGTTGCAGATGCTTTGTCTAGACGATATGCTTTAATAACTACATTGAATGCTAAAGTCTTAGGGTTTGAACATATTAAGGAGTTATATGATGATGATGCTGATTTTGGCCATATCTATAAGAATTGTGGACATACTACTTTTGAAAAGTTTTATCTTGTAGATGGCTTTCTTTTTCATATAAACAGGTTATGCATACCAAAGTGTTCCATGAGAGACTTATTGATTCATGAGGCCCATAGTGGGGGTTTAATGGGACATTTTGGAGTGGCCAAAACACTAGACATCTTGCAAGAACACTTCTATTGGCCACATATGAAGAAGGATGTCGAAAAGGTATGTTCCAAGTGCATTACATGTAAACAAGCAAAATCTAAGGTAATACCTCATGGCCTTTACACTCCTTTACCAATTCCTACTTCACCTTGGGTAGATTTATCCATGGATTTTATTCTCGGTTTTCCTCGAACTAAGAAAGGAAGAGATAGTATATTTGTTGTTGTTGACAGGTTTTCAAAGATGGCACATTTTTTCCTTGTCACAAAACAGATGATGCTACACATGTGGCAGACTTATTTTTTAAAGAGGTGGTAAGACTTCATGGCATCCCTAAAATAATTATTTTGACAAAGATGTCAAATTTCTTAGCCACTTTTGGAAGGCATTGTGGGGTAAGCTTGGTACGAAATTCCTTTATTCCACTACATGTCACCCCTAAACTGATGGCCAAACTGAAGTAGTTAATCGGATTTTAGGAATCTTATAACGATCTGTTGTAGGAAAGAACATTAGAAATTTGGAAGAATGCTTACCATTTGTTGAATTTGGATATAATAGATCTATTCATTCTACAACTGGTTATTCTCCATTTGAACTTGTTTATGGTTTTAACCCACTAATAGTACTTGATCTTGCGCCATTACCACTTGAACACATTGTTAATTTAGATGGCGAACAGAAAGCTGAGTTGGTGAAATCCTTACATGAGAAGGCTAGGCAACGGATAGCCAAAACAAATGATGCCAACACCAACAAAGCAAACAAGGGCCGCAAACGGGTTATCCTAGAACCCGGAGATTGGGTTTGGGTCCATATGAGGAAAGAACAATTTCCTACAAAAAGAAAGACCAAGCTGGACCCAATGGGCGATGGGCCTTTCCAAGTACTCGAGCGGATCAACGAAAATGCCTATAAAATTGATCTACCTGGTGAGTACAATGTAAGTTCTACTTTTAATGTGGCTGACTTGTCCCCATTTGATTTTTCAGATTCGAGGACGAATCTTTTTGAGGAAGAGGGGAATGATACGAGTCACAAAGGCCCAACCCAAGCTCAAGAACGTGATGGGCTCAAATTACCACAAGGCCCAATAACGAGGTCAAAGGGCAAACAAATGCGTTCCAAACTAAATGGGACCATTCAGAAATTTGTTAGCAAGGCCTTAGATGCGTACACGAAAGAAAGAGAAAATCAAGATTCACTTTATTATTTTCAAGAAAATCAAGAAGCCGAATCTTGGCCAAATTTTACTGTTTTGAGCAATTTCAAGAATCAAGAAAATAAATATTTCAAATCTTGGAAATCTTGGTCCAAGAAATCGAATCTTGTAGCCAAAGCGCATTGGATCTCTGTTACGAGCATCAACGAACCAATTTCAGTAGGAGATGGACTACAAGCCTAATTTCTTGAAGGCAAGACCCAATAAGATGATTCCAAGCCCAACCAAGAAGTCAAACCATACTTAGTTGAAAATCAGGCCAAATTGTTAAGGTGGCCCAATTCGTAAAAGATTTTAATTGTTTAAATATCTAGTTTAATTTTTAGACTTTAGGATTATTATATGTCAAAATTTGGCCCAAAGAGCCCATTAAAATGCCTTGGCCGAATTTCCCTCTTAATTTATTAATTAGGTTTTTTTAAGTTTTCCTAATGAGATTAGGAAATAGATAGAAGGCCTATTAATAGGCATGGCCGGCCACCCTATTGGTTACATTACAATTACATTGAAAATTTCAGATTTGTTTTGAGTGAAAATTCTCTTTGAGTTCTTCAAGAATTTTCTCTTGAGTTTTCTTTAGAAGTAGTTTTAACAATCTTTTTTATTGTGGGAGCCATCTTCAACCTTCTTCTTGCCATTGATCTTCATTGGAGGGGAGATTAGAGCCGTTTGAAAGGAGTTGTGAAATCTTTCGGGATTTCAAGGCTTCTTAGGACTTTATTTTAATTTATTGCTGTTCAATTTCCTTTTAATTTTCTGTTTTGTGCCGATTTCTCATCCTAATTTATTAAATCTTCTTGTTGTGTTTTCCAGCCCTCTTCATTAAAGAAACCAATCGGCACCCATTCTTGGCAGCAAAGATCGATCAAACTCCATCTTTTCAATTTTTCTTGCCGATTATTCTTTCTCATTCTAGTTAAATTCGGTTGCTGGAAATTGGGGAAATTATCTTACTATTTCAATTTGGGCAAATCGCAATCTTCTTGAGCATCAAGGATTGTTTTTTATTCATCAACCTTTCTTTTCTCTTGCCGCTCCAAACCCTAGCTTTCTATTAAATCTGGTTGTTTTCTTTTGATTTGATTTCTAATTCGTTTTCTTTTTTGGTGCTGATAGGTTCAAATGTTTGGGGAATTCTCTTTAAACTCAAATCGGGTTTTTGGCTTCCAAGAATTGACATTTCTTGGGGTATTTTAATGCTTGCTGCCCATTAATTGAATTGGGGAGTTTTGATTTCAGATCTGATTAGATCTAGTCTTAACTCTCTATTTTGTTTTTAGATCTGATCGTCTAGAGCTTCGTAGGAGTTTTCTCGTGACTTGGCAACTCGATCTTGGTCCGCGCGTAACTCTCTATCATCTTATCTCTCTAAAGTTACAGTAGAGCAGATCGCATCCAACCCTATCTCTCTGAAGATGTAGTAGAGTAGACTAAAACCACAAATCTCGTCCCCCTGAAGTTGCGGCAGAGCAGATTGAAGCTACAAGTCGTATCTCTTTCTGAAGTTGCAGTGGAGTGGATCGAAACAACAAGACACGATGAATTGGAATGAGGCTACTTGAAGAGGAGAAACAACCAAAGAAGTCAAGACCTGACAAGACCAGGCAAAATTGGCCCTTCAAAAGTGTTTGCTCTATTCCCGTTACACGATAATGAACAAAGAGGGGCAGCTGTTATAGGCCAATTTTTCCCAGGCAAAAACAAACAAAAAAATAAAAACCCAATACAGATTAAGACTCAATAACCCAAACTAACCCTGGCCCAATTAGCCCAACACCTAAACACTACACAAAAAAAACCCTAGTGTGCCACCCCTAGCAACTGCCGCCTCTGTTACCTCTGGTTCAGTCAACCTCCATCGCACGCCATCACCACGCGTCTGACACCTCTATCACCTGCAACACGCAAGCAAGAAGGCAATAGAAAGGAAAGACAAACCACAAGTAGACAAACAACAAAAACAAGTCATAAACAGCAAAAAATAAAACTAAAAGGTTGTAAATCGGCTATAAAAGCCGAAGTCGAGTGTTTTGTAAATGGCTTCCTTTTTTGGGGGAGGGAGATTTGAGAAATAAAAAAGAAAAAGATTTTCTTTAAAGGTGATTTTCTTATTTTAGATTTGTATTTTTCTGTCCATTTTCATTTTATTATTTTTTCATTTTTTATTTTTCATAAACTAAATAGTAAGAAATATAAAAAGAAAAAAGGGAACTCACCGGGGTCGATCCATATTCTCATCGTCGGAGGCCCTTTCTCCGGTGACAGAATCGGCTGTAGGGGAGCGTTGAGGGCCCTTTTCTTTATTTTTTTGGTTGTTTTGAGGCCGGATTCGGACTCAGGAGGTCGAGATCTAAAAGGAAGCATTTTTTACCTCCGCCGCCACCGTGCGCGGTGGTGCTGATGCCGGTGATCCGACGGCCAGTACGGTGGCTATCGGTCGGCGCTTGGAGAGAGGGGAGAGTGTTGAGAGGTTTTTTGTTTTCTTTTTTTTGAAAGGGAAGAAGAGAATGAAATTTTTAAAAAAAATTGCCTTTTATAAGCCCCTTTAAACAACGTCGTTTAAGGCTAGCTTCAATAGCTCCAAAACGGCGACGTTTTTCCCTTACCCGAATTTCAACCTGACCCGCAGCCAAGGTCCATGTGTTTTTACGCCATATGGGCTATTTGCGCTGTGGATACTTCCACATTGTCACCCTTTTTCAATTTGGTCCTTTGGCTTTTCATTTTTTGTTTTAATTTGGCCCCGTAGATTTTGTACCTGTTTCGATTTGGTCCCGCGTGAAACGACGCGCTTTAAGGGTCAGGGATTAATTTCCCAATTGGCCCCTACATATTTGCGCGTGTTCCAATCGACTCCAATTTTTTTATTTCAAATCTAACCCACTGATTTTATTTAAACTCCAATTCGGTCCTTAATCAATATAAATTCAAATTTCATTCTTTTTAAAAAAACGGTTACTAATTTTATTTTATTTATTTATTTTATTTGATATTTATTTAATTATTTGTTTTAAATTTCCAATTAAACTTATATGTCTTTCATTTATTTATTATTCATTTGCTTTATGTTTATTGGTTGACGCGTATTATTCGTGCCTTTATTTTCGTTATCTATTTTTTATTAATTTCAAATGCTTCCAAAATTTAGATCTATTAGTATTATGTGCATTGTCGTTGTTAAGTTCGTAATGTTATACTTGTCATTGTATTACTATTATTCATGCACATTGATACTAGAACTTTTAAGTATTAAAACATTTGTATTTTACGATGTATGTTAGGCCTTTGTTTCAAATGCATGTTGTATTATTATTAATAGCCATGTACAATTCCTTTTGCGTATTAAACGATTTCTCTAAAAACCTAATAAATTAAACTTACATTTTTAAGCATTTCATTTCCTTTTTATCCAAATTAAAAAATCTCGAAATAAGGCAATATTTTGCGTTTGGAAATTTGAGAAGACGTTCCCTAACGTGTTGGGTTTCGATTTCTTGTTTAACCTAAATAGCAAAATATCCTTTTAATTTATGACTTTTGAATAAGAAAAATTTAGTGTTTAGATTCGAGAAGGTCGTACCCTAACTTATGGGGTTTCAATTTTCGCGATAAATCTAAATACACGAGTTTTTTCAAACATAATTTTATTATATTCTCGGGAATTAATAAAAGATCGTGTTCTAACTTATGGGGTATGGCCTTTTCTAAAATCAAGAGAATTGAATGTCTTTCAAATAAGTAAATTTTTCGGCATGTATTCTCATATTGGGAATTCGATACGTTGTGTCCTAATGCATTGGATGTGACATGTTTTCTCGATATGAGGATTTTTTAAAAAAAATAATAAAGGCAATATTATGCATTTGGAAATTCGAGAAAGTGTGCCCTAACGTGCTGGGTTTCGATTTCTCGTTTGACCAAATAGCCAAATAACCTCTTAAAACTTCAAAGTATGGGTTTTTCAAACCATAAGGTGATATTGGTTTCGATGGTTTAAAGTATCGTCTCCTAACATGCTGGATGTGATATTCCTTCGGAACAAGAGAATCTTAAATTTCAATCCATGTTATTCGAGCATTTTTTAAAGGATTGTTGTTGACACCATTTTTTTGATAAAACGGGGTTGACTTAGATTTTAAAAATGAAAACAAACACGGGAGTCGCCACCAATCCTTTTTGATGAGCTGCGACCGGGTCACCTCGAAAAATGGTTGTTTTTAATAAACGATTGGATTTATTTAAAACAACAATTTTGGTCCGCGAAATTCAGTCGATTACGTACAAGGAAAGATTAGCACCCTCATAACGCCCAAAAATTGGTACCTAGTTTATTAATTAGTGTCTTAGTGTCGAGAATTGGAAACTTTGAAGTTCCTTGTATTAAAAAAACTTGTATAAATCAAATTACATGTTAAGACCCTCTCATTTCGGAGAGAGAAAATGTCATACCCAATGAATTAAGGCATGATATTTCACATTCTCAAAAATGAGTTTGTCCTTAAATAAAACTCATGCAATAAAATTCAAAATGATACTCAATTGTTTAAGTCAGATGAAGAAATCGTAGTCCAATACGTTAGGGCACAATTTCTCAAAATTCTAAACATTAAATATTGCCTTTATTATCTTTTAGAAAAATCCTCATCTCGAGAAAACAACATGTCATATCCAATGCGTTAGGACACAACGTATCGAATTCCCAAGAATGAGCTTTTTATTTATTTAAAAGATATTTGATTATCTCGGTTTTTAAAAAAGATCATATTCCGAAAGTCAGAACACGATCTTTTATTAATTCCTGAGATTATTTTAAAAATTTTGTTAAAAACATTAGTTTATTTGAATGTATCGAGAAAATCGAAACCCCGTAAGTTAGGGTACGACTTTTCGAGTCTTAAAACGCAGAGTATTGCTTGTCTCAAAACAAAAATTTAATGCATCGGATAAAATGTACATGATTTTGTAGTAAAATGAATTACAATGCCAACATGTATAATAGAGTAAGAATGAGTGCGATAATATAAATAACAATAATAAAGGCAGAAATAAATACAATAAAATAAAGAACTAAAACATACAACCTATAAAATAGAAAAGAAAAATAACATGTAAAAATTTTAAAAAATAAATAAAAATAAAAGAAAATAATAATAAAGCCTAATAGTAAACCAATAAGTAAACAAATAAGGTTGTACAATAGTTTAAAGATAATAAGATGATAGTAATAATAATACAATGATAATAATAAATAATAATAATACATTATTAAACGAATAATAGTAGTAAATAAATAAATAAGAGTAATAATAGTAATAATAATGGTAGTAAAATAAAAACAAAAAAAAGTAATAGTAATAACATTAATAATAGTAACGAAATAATAATAATAATAATAATAATAATAATAATAATGATGATGATGATAATAATAGGAATAAAGTAAAATATTCAGAAATATGAACAAATAAAGAAGTAAAATATACATAGTAATGATAAAAATAAAAAGAATATATGTACGGGCAAACAAATAAATAAATAGATGAAAATGGTACATATAAATATAAAAAAAATCAATAAGAAATGAATACTATATTAAATTGAAATTAAAATAAAATTGAGAGCCCAAATTATAAATAAAACACTAAAGGGACTAAATTAAAACTAGGACGAAATTGAACGGATAAAATTGAAAAAAAATAAAAAATGAACATAGGATTAAACTGAAAATGCGCGGAAGGAGAGAGGACCGAAAGGGAAATTATTCCCACTCTAAAAAAATGCACCACTTCATAGGGGACCAAATTGGAAATGGGTAAAAATGGAAGGATCCACCGTGCAAATAGCCCAAAGGTTGAAAACAAAGGATCCCCCGTAAGGTGTCGGTCACAGCAGTCGGCATCAAACGACGCCGTTTAGCGTTTGGGGGGTTTAATCCTAAACGGTGCCATTTTAGTAAGCTATATAAACCCCAAATTTCACCAAAAATTCCAATATACCCATCATTAAAAAAAACTCAAAAGCCTTTCAAACTCTCTCCCCTCTCTCCTCTCAAGACAAGCGGTCCGGCCGATCTGTCATTTCTAACCGCCACGGCCTTTGGTGATTTGCAATTGCAATGCTCACTGTTCGAAACCCAAAAGTCACCCTTTTCACTCTTTTTTTCGAGTAGAGCACTGA
This sequence comes from Gossypium raimondii, assembly GCF_025698545.1. Lineage (NCBI taxonomy): Eukaryota > Viridiplantae > Streptophyta > Magnoliopsida > Malvales > Malvaceae > Gossypium > Gossypium raimondii. Next base: position 41,835,699 of record NC_068569.1, on the reverse strand, counting down.
TATGGGGTTAAAATGGTCCGAAGGACCCCCAAAATTTGAGAAAACGAAGAAACAAAGAAAAAAACAAAGGGACCTTTCGGTTTCCCATCGCCTCCGGTGGGGGTTTTCGGCGAGCCCACTACTCAACCGCCCTCAACGCCGGAGAGACCTTCGGTTGCGGCCTCAAAGCTAACCAATCTCACTCCATTTTTATTTAGTACTAATATTTTTTAAATAAATAATAATAATAATAAGAGCACCCTTCTTTTTTAATCTGTTCAAACTGCTTTTTTGTATTTAGAATCAGTGTGTTCGTAAAAAAAATACAAGTCACAGATTGGGGCTTTTATAGCCGGATTGCAAACTCCTTAATCATTATTTTTTGTCGTTTTCCTATTTGTTTGTTGTTCTTCTTTCTGCTGTTGCGTGTGGCTCTCTTTGCAGGTGTCAGACGCGCGTGGAGAAGGCTGGCATACGGCGGCGCGGAGGTAGCAATGCAGGCCTAGGTGCGGCGACTGAAGAGGGTTAGGGGCTAGGGTTTATTTTTTGCTAAAATGTTAAGATAGTAGGCTAAGGTTAGTTTTGGGTTAGTAGGTTTTAGTTCGGGTCATCTGATTGGGTTGAGGGTTGTTGGGTTTGTAACATTTGGACTGTTTATTAATTTTTGTTGTGGTCTTATTTGGCCCTTAGCAAAAATCGGCCACTAAAGCTACCCCTCTTTGCTCATTGTCGTGTAATGAGAATGGAGCAAAGACTTCAAAAAGGACCAATTTTGTCCGGTCTCACCGGATCTTGACTTGTTTTGGTGCTTTTCTTCTTTAGGTAGCTTCATTCCAATCCACTGCATATTTAGGGGGGCGAGATTTGTAATTTTAGTCTGTTCCACTACAACGTCAGGGAGATAAGACTTGTTACTTCAACCTGCTCCACTGCGACTTCAGGGAGATAAGGTTTGATATGATAAGATCAGCTATCTACAGTTTGCTCCACTACAACTTTAGGGAGATAAGACTCGTAGCTTCAACTACAACTTTAAGGGAATAAGGTCTGATGTCATCTGCTCTACTGTAACTTCAGAGAGATAAGATCTATCATTTTAATCCGCTCTACTGCAACTTCAGGGAGATAGGATTGGCTTATTAAATCTGCTCCACTGTAACTTCAGGGAGATAAGACTTGTGGTTTTAATCCGCTCTACTGCAACTTCAGGGAGATAGGATTGGTTTCTTTTGTCTACTCCACTGCAACTTCAGGAAGATAAGACTGGATGCGATCTGCTCTACTGCAACTTCAGAGAGATAAGATTTGTGTTTTTAATCCGCTCCACTGTAACTTCAGGGAGATAGGATTGGTTTCTTCTGTCTGCTCCACTGCAACTTCAGGGAGATAAAATTGGATGCGATCTGTTCTACTTTAACTTAAGAGAGACAAGATCTGTGTTTTTAATCCGCTCTACTGCAACTTCAAGGAGATAAGACTTGTTGCTGCAACCTGCTCCACTGCAGCTTCAGGGAGATAAGGTTTGACATGATAAGATCTGCTATCTTACAGTCTCCTCCACTGCAACTTCAGGGGGATAAGACTTGTAACTTCAATAGATTTGATCCGACGAACTGCAACTTCAGAGGTATATGATTCATCATTTTAATCCGCTCCAGTGCAACTTCAGGGAGATAGGATTAGTAGCTTCAATCTGCTCCACTACAACTTCAGGGAGATAAGACATGTATCTTCAATCTGCCCCACTGCAACTTTAGGGGGATAAGACTAGTGGCTTAAATCTGCTTCCCTACTACCTTGGGAAGATAAGATTTGTCGTCTTCGATCTGCTCCACTACTGCCTAGGGAGACAGGACCAACTTTTGATCTGGTTCGCTGCCAGTACAGGAAGACAAGATCTGCTATCTTTGATCTACTTCGCTGCCGATATAGGAAGACAATATCTACAATCTTCGACCTACTCCACTGTTCCTCAGGGAGACAAGATCTACTACCTTCATTCTACTTCGCTACCAATAAAGGAAGACAAGACTTGCTATCTTCGATCTACTTCGCTGCCAATACAGGAAGACAAGATCTACAATCTTCGACCTACTCCACTACTGCTCAGTGAGACAAGATCCGTTATCTTCAGTCTACTTCACTGCCAATATAGAAAGATAAGACTTGCTAATTTTAATCTACTTCGCTGCCAATACAGGAAGACAATATCTACTATCTTTGATCCACTTCGCTACCAATACAGGAAGACAAGATTTGCTATCTTCGACCTACTTCGCTGCCAATATAGGAAGACAGGATCTACAATCTTCGACCTACTCCACTGTTGCTCAGGGAGACAATATCTGCTATCTTCAGTCTACTTCGCTGCCAATACAGGAAGACAAGACTTGCTACTGTTGATCTACTTCGCTGCCAATATAGGAAGACAAGATCTACAATCTTCGACCTACTCCATTGTTGCTCAAGAAGACAAGATCTGCTATCTTCAGTCTACTTTGCTGCCAATACAGGAAGACAAGACTTGCTATCTTCAATCTACTTTGCTGCCAATACAGGAAGACAAGATCTAAAATCTTCGACCTACTCCACTATTGCTCAGGGAGACAAGATCTGCTATCTTCAGTCTACTCCACTGTAAATTCAATGAGGTCAAGCTGGATATGATGACTTTAATCCAGCCTACTGTAATTTCAGGGGTATGGGTAACTTCATTGACCTGTTCTATGGGGAACATGACCTGTAAAATCCATTTCATGGACCTATTTATGCCTAGTGATTAGGATGTCATGATCAGAATCAATTAAATGCTTCTAACTAGATTTGAATGAATACATATTTGCATGAATGCAGAATGTCATTTTTCGAGAATGATCCCTCTTTATCGCTTAGGTTGTCATTGCTCAAAATTTATTAAAGGTTCTATCACCGATGCCTTCTTGTTCAGCTGGTATATTTGACAGAAAAACCAAAGAAATAGTTGCAATTTAGACTATTCTTTCTCCAATACTTCTAACCATTAAGTTGGTTAGTTCTAAACAATAGCCCTGTTTTAGGTCATCGTACTATTTAGAAGCTTTCAGAATAATATGTAAAACTTCTTTTGCTTGAATATTATCAATCCAGTAATTGTTACCTCAATGAAAAATGCTTGAAAAAGATTATCAAAATGGACAAGATAAAATTTTCTTGAGAGTAAAGCTGAAGTGAATGAATCAATCAAGATAGCAAATTTTGCTAGAATACAAAATGAGAATAAATTAATCAAGATGGCGTATTTTGTCAAAAATACAAAAAATGAATAAATTGAAAATAGGTGCCTCAGATATCGTAGCATGAGCTTCTCTGCTCCAAACATCTTGAGGACCCTTTTGGACTTGATATATGTTTAGAAGTCCCAGAAGACTTTGTTGATGCCCCAAGATGTAGCATCTCTCCTTCTTATTAATTCGGAGAGGACAAGGCTACCGTATGCCCCACTTTCGATCAAAAATTTGAACTGCCCATTCATGGGTTTTCAATTCAAAACCCCTTTGGTCTCAATGCGCCATTTGCGGGTTTTCACATTGGCCTCTCCTTTTTCTTTTTCTTTTTTCGGTTTTCTTTTTTTTCCTTTTTTCTTTTCGTTTCTTTTTCAAGTGAAGTATTTATTTCTTGAATCAAAACTCACAGGACTAGGAAGGTTATTGCCGTCCATCTTGGTCAATATCAACGCTTTTTTAGATAAGGCCTTCCACATAAGGTCCTTTCCAGTTTGGCATCCACTTTCTTCTGAAGTCCTTTTGTATGGGAAGGATCTTCTTCGATATCAGGTCCCCCTCATAGAATTCTCTAGGGCGAACCTTTTTTGGTGAACTCGCATCATTCGCTTTTGGTACATTTGACCATGACGGATAGCTTTTAACCTTTTCTTTTTAATCAACTTTAACTGATCATATCGGGCTTGGATCCATTCTGCTTCATCTAACTTCAGCTTTGACAAGACTCAAAGGGTAGGAATATCAACTTCTATGGGTAAAACTGCCTCTATTACATATACCAATGAGAAATGAGTTGCCCCGGTAGAGGTTTTTTCTTATTTTTTTTGTCTCCACTGTATTTTGGGGCAACATGGTGTTAATCTTGAACAAACTGCAAACTTCTGATATCGTGCTGTTGTTCAAATTTGGTGCATTTTGAGATATGATCCTTTTTTGGCATTCTATACCGACATATAATTTTTCTTTTTCAAGAATTTGCTGACTGTCGACATTGTGACATTGGCATATAAAGCAGCTTCCACCCTCTTAGTGAAGTAATCGATGACCACAAAAATGACTTGATGACCGTCAGAAGCTTTTGGCGAGATCAACTCAATGACCTCCATGCCCCACATAGAAAAATGTCATGGAAAATTCATAACATGAAGAGATAAAGGAGGCACATAAATCTTGTCTCCACAAATTTGGAACTTATGGCATTTCTTGGTATAACTGATGCAATCACCTTCCATGGTGGACCAGCAGTACCCAAATCTCATGATTTACTAGGTCATTGCAAAATCATTAGCATGTGTTCCTCAGACACCCTTATGGACCTCTTCCAAGATTTTCTTAGTCTCAACAACGTCCACACGTCTTAGTAGCTTAGGCATATCTTGATCATGCGAAAACATTTTTGAAATGTTGGAGTAACTCAATGACATCTCGCTTTTTCTCTGTGGTGATACAGGCTCTGATCTTCACCTCTTTCACTTCTCTTAAGCTCAATATTTCCACTGATTTTTGTAAGGTAGGATCTGTTTCTCGACTTGTTCTACCATCCTTAACAAATCAGGAGATAAACTACAATCTTGGTTGTCTTTAAAGTCTTAAGGTTCCTCTAGACACATATCTTACTCAAAAGGAGGTTCTGAGTCAATAACAGTGTCGCTCATATCATTGATATTTTGAGACTTTTTATAGGGACGAAGGAAGACTCAAAGAGCTAATGAATCAAAGGATAATTATATGTGTGGTATGAGTATGAATGAAATAGAAGGAAAAAAAATGTTTGCCAAGACAAAACACAAATATGCATTTCATTGAAATGAAAAATAGTGGACATGTGCCTTTTTCAAAAAAGGATTTCTATTGCTCCCAGGCTTAGAGCAATAAGAGTGTTCTGTATATTACTCTGAACTGGTCCTAAAAAACACAAGAATCTCCTCCACAGTCCAATTGTTTAGAACACCTCTAGGGATGTAGAAACAAATTCCCGATAGGTTTTTTTTGTTTGTTTTTTTTGGCTACTTATTTAAAGGCACAAACATCTTTACCTTCCGAACCATCGATATCTTCAAAGAATTCTAATTCTTTATCATCCATCTAGCTCTGTACTAAAGTTCTGAACTCAATGCACTTTTGGATTTTAGGAAAATTATTGTATGCAATGAAATATAATGCTAATGAATGAAAAGATGCATGCAATGAAATGTAATGCAGATGCATGAATGTAAAAGAGGCATAGATCTTGATTCAATTCCATTAGGACAACTTTTCTTGAAAAAAATCTCTTTACATAAAACGAATATTTACATGTAGGGCCATGCCCTAATACTCGATGTAAAGACATCGATCATTTTCCTCAAATCTATATGTTAAGATTGAATCTCGAAAACTCTTTAAAGTGGCACCTCCTCTATCTCCTTTTTGTTTGATCCGAGCTGCGACCCATTATTCACTCATCCTCGTGATGCTCATCGGCTTCTTTAAGAAAGTTGGCGTTAGCGGCTCTCGAATAGTCTTCGTTAGCTTGAGTCTTAGGGCAACAAGGCAAAGTCATTTACTCATTCACCAGACTATCACCCTTCCCTCGTTACATTTTCTCGGACCACATTCAGACGATCGCATTGTCTTCCATTTTATCAAGAAATTCGTTTTCCATGACAAGCTCTCTATTTAGTAATCAAACGTGAATCAACACCTCTTGTTTATGATGAAAATGCAATGCAATCATAACCAAAATGAAACGAAACAGGTTAGTACAAAAGCAAGCAAAAAAGAAACAAATTGAGCATCTACTCGGGAGATCACCAGAGTTTGGTGTATTTATTCCTAAGGTGGATAGTTAAGGCTCACTATATGCAGTTCGGCTCTAAAGTAAGGGTACCCAAACCGGCATATTCCTTGATCCTCACCCATTATATGCTCATACGGACCAAGTTCAGTTCAGGGGAATACATTTCCCTATGGCTGCACGGAGATGAAAATCTCACGAAGACATAGGTACAGATGTATCCTGAAAGCGATCCGCTATCCTGCACGGAGATGAAGACCTCACGAAGGAAATAGCTTCTCACTCCCACTTAAAAGGAAATAATCGAGCGGTTATGTAATGCAATATGCATAAACATATCAAAATTCAAACCAATAGAGTAATTACAAACTGAAGTAATGATAATCGTGACAAAAATAGACAAAATACAACAAAATGATCGTAAATTTAAACCAAGTTTTCGGGTAACCTCTAGGCATTTGGTGTGGTTCTACCTAGGGTAGGCTCTTAAGGCTCATTATATGCGGTTCGGTTCTAAAGTAAGGGTACCTGAACCAGCAGATTCCTCGATCCTCACCCATTATAGGCTCATACGGACTGAGTTCAGTTCAGGGGAATAAATTTCCCTATGGCTATGCGGAGATGAAAATCTCACGAAGACATAGGTACGGATGTAACCTGGAAGCAATTCACTATTCCATGCGGAGGTGAAAACCTCACGAAGGCGTAGTTTCACATTCCCACTTAAAAGGGTAAGGTCGAACGATCATGTAAATAGAATATGCAAAAACTATATCGAGACTTACACAAATAAAGTAGATATAACAAAACGATGCAGACTACGTGCAACAAAAAGGATCGTAAATTTGAACCAAAATTTTCATTTTCGACAAAAAGATGAGAAATAATCAAATTGTGGCCAACTCTCTTATTTTGGGTCCCCAGTGGAGTCGCCAAGCTGTTGACACCATTTTTTTGATAAAACGCGGTCGACTTTGATTTTAAAAATGAAAACGAACACGAGAGTCGCCACCAATCCTTTTTGATGAGGTGTGATCGGATCACCTTGAAAAATGGTTGTTTTTAATAAATGATTTGATGTATTTAAAATAATAATTTTGGTCCGCAAAATATAGAAAAACAAGTTCGAGAGTCGGTTACGTACAAGGAAAGATTAGCACCCTCATAACGCCCAAAAATTGGTAACTAGTTTATTAATTAGTGTCTTAGTGTCTAGAATTGGAAACTTTGAAGATCCCTGTATTAAAAAAACTTGTATAAATCAAATTACATGTTAAGAGCCTCTCATTTCGGAGAGAGAAAGTGTCATACCCAATGAGTTAGGGCATGATATTTCACATCCTCAAAAATGAGCTTGTTCTTCATAAAAACTCATGCAATAAAATTCAAAATGATATTCAATTGTTTAAGTCAGATGAAGAAATCGTAGTCCAATACGTTAGGTCACAATTTCTCAAAATTCTAAACATTAAATATTGCCTTTATTATCTTTTAGAAAAATCCTCATCTCGAGAAAACAACATGTCATATCCAATGCGTTAGGACACAACGTATTGAATTCCCGAAAATGAGCTTTTTATTTATTTAAAAGATATTCAATTATCTCAGTTTTTTAAAAAAGAAGATCATATTCCGTAAGTTAGAACACGATCTTTTATTAATTCCCGAGATTATTTTAAAAATTTTGTTAAAAACATTTGTTTATTTGAATGTATCGAGAAAATCGAAACCCCGTAAGTTAGGGTACGACTTTTCGAGTCTTAAAACGCAAAGTATTGCTTGTCTCAAAACAAAAATTTAATGCATCGGATAAAATGTTACATGATTTTGTAGTAAAATGAATTACAATGCCGACATGTATAATAGAGTAAGAATGAGTGCGATAATATAAATAACAATAATAAAGGCGAAATAAATACAATAAAATAAAGAACTAAAACATACAACCTATATAATAAAAAAGAATGTAAAATTTTAAAAAATAACTAAAAATAAAAGAAAATAATAATAAACATAATAGTAAACCAATAAGTAAACAAATACGTGTAAAATAGTTGAAAGATAATAAAATGATAGTAATAATAATACAATGATAATAATAAAAATAATAATACATTATTAAACGAATAATAGTAGTAAATAAATAAATAAGAGTAGTAATAGTAATAATAATGGTAGTAAAATAAAACAAAAAATAGTAATAGTAATAATAGTAATAATAGTAAATAATAATAATAATAATAATAATAGGAATAAAGTAAAATATTAGGAAATATGAACAAAATAAAGAAGTAAAAATATACATAGTAATGATAAAAAATAAAAAGAATATATGTACGGGCAAACAAATAAATAAATAGATGAAAATGGTACATATAAATATATAAAAAATCAATAATAAATGAATATCAGTATTAAATTGAAATTAAAATAAAATTGAAAGCCCAAATTATGAATAAAACACTAAAGGGACTAAATTCAAACTAGGACGAAATTGAACAGATAAAATTTAAAAAAAAGAAGAAAAAATGAACATAGGATTAAACTGAAAACGCGGGGAAGGAGAGAGGCCGAAAGGGAAATTATTCCCACTCTCAATAAACGCGCCACTTCATAAGGGACCAAATTGGAAATGGGTAAAAATGGAAGGATCCGCCGCGCAAATAGCCCAAACGTTGAAAACACGCGGATCCCCCAGGAATGGGTCGGGTCGCGCGCTGGTTGGCATCAAAACGACGTTGTTTAGTGTTTGGGGGGTTTAATCCAAAACGGTGTCATTTTGGTAAGTTGTATAAACCCCAAATTTCACCAAAAATTCCATTATACCCATCATTAAAAAGAAAGAAAAAGCCTTTCAAACTCTCTCCTCTCCAGACCAGCGGTCCGATCGACCACCGCCACGCCGGCCGCAGGTGATGGTGCTGCCGTCCGCGGTGGTCGGAAACCCAAAAGTCCCTTTTTCACTCCTTTTTTCGAGTAGAGGACTGATATGGGGTTAAAATGGTCCGAAGGACCCCCAAAATTCGAGAAAACGAAGAAAAAAAAGAAAAAAACAAATGGACCTTTCGGTTTCCCGTCGCCGCCGGTAGGGGTTTTCGGCGAGCCCACTGACTCAATCGCCCTCAACATCGGAGAGACCTCCGATTGCGACCTCAAAGGTAACCAATCTCACTCCGTTTTTATTTCGTACTAATATTTTTTAAATAAATAATAATAAGAAGAAGAGCACCCTTCTTTTTTAATTCTTTCAAACTCCTTTTTTGTATTTAGAATCAGTGTGTTCCTAAAAAAAATACAAGTCACAAATTAGGGCTTTTATAGCCGGATTACAAACTCCTTAATCATTATTTTTTGTCGTTTTGCTATTTGTTTGTTGTTCTTCTTTCTGCTATTGCCTGTGGCTCTCTTTGCAGGTGTCGACGCGCGTGGAGGAGGCTGGCATGCATGCAAAGACGAAGGCAAAGAATGCAGCCTAGGTGCTAAAGCAACAAGAGGTTAGGGCTAGGGTTTATTTTTTGCTGAAATGTTAAGATAATGGGCTAAGGTTAGTTTTGGGTTATTAGGTTTTAGTTTGGGTCATCTAATTGGGCTAAGGGTTGTTGGGTTTGTAACATTTGGGCTGCTTATTAATTTTTGTTGTGGTCTTATTGGGCCCTAGGCAAAAATGGGCCATTACAATCGTATTTTTAAAACTCTTGAAAGTTTTCAATCTTCGATACTAAGACACTAATTAATGAACTAGGTGCCAATTTTTGGGCGTTACGAGGGTGCTAATCCTTCCTCGTACGTAACCGACTCCAGAACCTATTTTTTTTTAATTTCGTAGGCCAAAAGCATTGTTTTAATAAATCTAAACCGTTTATTAAAAAATCATTTTTCGAGGTGACCAGGTCACACCTCATCAAAAAAAGATTGGTGGCGACTCTCATGTTCGTTTTTGTTTTCAAAATCCAAGTCAACTCTTTTTATCAAAAAAATGGTGTCAACAGATGGCACTAAGTCTCATTGCATTTTACAGTGTAAGCATTGACCACCCCCCAAGCAAGAACATAAATTTCCATTAGGACAAAGAAGAGGGGAATTGCATAGAACACAGCCCACTACATTTTCAACACAACTTCAGGTATTGATACTTGATGGAAATATTTCCCTTGTGCTTTTTCAAGATGTCTAAAAGAACCCTCGTCCAGTACCCCCTGTAGCTCAACAGCCCTAGATCGGATAGTGGTCTTTCAGGTGTGCCAACTTTACCTTCTTTCTTTGAAAGTTCATATGATGGGTCCATAACATAAACAAAATAAGCAATAAAGTTGAATTATAAAATACCGATGGGATCAAATGCAAAGTACAATACAACAAAATCAAGTATAACATCGTTTATATTCAAGACTACGCAACAAGCATGAAGCAATAAAATTTAAGAAATTAGAAGATAAAGATTAAGTTTACTCCATGAAAATGTTATAAATTTGCAGCAGCTCATGATTCTAGTAAACTAACTTGAGAACAATTCCAGACAACCAACTTGGTGTTATATTGAGAGTCTAACTAGTAGGATAATGGTACATTCTCACTTAATGCTGAATGAATAATCATAATCATATGGTGCTATCTATCCCCATCTCTCTTTCATTCAAACATATAAATAGCTCACTTATTTTGATCCATTAATGAAATAGGCCTTGAAAAAAAAATCAAATATCAAGAGGGGCAGGGAGCTTACAAAAGGCGATCAAAAACTTTTCATAGCCTTTCCTTTGATACGGAGGAAGGGTAAAGATACATGCCAAATTATATGATTCCTCAGAATACTTTTCCTGCATGATCAGACACAAACTACTAACTAAGATATTTGTTTATGTCAGGAAGTACATTCTAAAACACAAGTAAGAATGAAATGACAAAAAATGATCAGTAACTACAGAAAATTTTAGCAGACATGCTATAAAATGAATAAGCAATTGAAAGCCCCAAATACACATATATTAACAATAAATTCTACTACTTGAAAGCTCATAATTTGAGGCTACAAAGGCAAGAATTGTTGTATCCACTCTATGCCACATTACTAAATTCCAATTACAAAATATCAGAATGAACAAAAACATATAGACACTAGTTGTAAACCTCCATTGCATCAAGTAACAAAAACGCACTAAAAGTTACCTTAGAAAAGTGTCCAACCATATGGAAACCTCGATCATCACATTCACATAAAACATAAAACAGAAACAAATCAACATCATAATAAAAGGTCTTGTGGTCAAGGAATAACTTCGCCAAATAATAAAGATTTTGCCCATAAACTTTATTCTGGAATAAATCATAGCCCTTCCCTAATAAGTACAAAAATAAACAAACCTTTCCCTATATCAATTTTTTCAAGAACAGTTTTTCAATATCTTAAGCATTTTTTCAAGAACCAAAATGATGGCATACCTTAAGTAGTTTTTCAAGAACAAGAAGAAATTAAAATGATAAAGAAGATAAAGAAGATGTCATACCTTAAGCCAAGACCTTGCGAAAAGGGAGATTTGAGCGAAACAAAACAACAGCGTGTAATTTTACTGAGAAGAGAAGATATGAGACGGACACAGCTAAGGAAAAATGGAAGAGATTATAAAAGATGAATAAAGGAAGAAGTAGAAGGAGGAAAGTTACTTGGATGAAGAAGGAGAAGGGATGAAGAACGGAAGGAAGAAGGAGAAAGTAACCTGGTTAGAATTGGGAAATGTCTTAAGAAATAAAATCGGTAAGACATTTTCCGTAAACTCATACTCATTTTACCCATGTTTTGGAGAATGTTTTCCTATAGGAATTTATTTTCTAGCAAAAAAACATCAAAAAATAAGGAAAATGTTTTCTGGAAAATATTTTCACCCAAACAAACGGACCCTTAATGAAGACATATTAATTCGGCTAGCTCTAATTATGCTAAAACATGCAATCAACTGTACTAAGCTAAATATTAATTAATGAGCTGTAAAAAAACAAACTAAATGAAGCAAACACTTAGTTTATTCTAGCAATAGTTTATTCTAGCAATAAAGTAGATGAGCTAGAAGTAAATTGAAATGAGCTCAAACGAGCTCAAACGAGCTGATTTGAGCTGAATAGAGCTCGGGGAGCTATTGAGGAGCTGAGGTCGACTTGCAAGAGGTTGCAAGGAGTCTTCATGGAGCTGGTACAAACTTCTTCAATGGGTTTGGACAGCACTTCAACCCATATTCGAGAAACTAAGGCCCAAATGGCCTCGTTGAAAAGCTTAGCTTGTGCTCGTGTTATAGGTCCTTTTGGCAGTACCATTGGTTCTTTGTTTGAACTAGGGAAGCTCTCGGGCGTGCTTACATCAGCTAAGCCATTTAAGCATACTGACTTGTGCTTTTTAAAGATACAAGGGACACATGATCGTGTAACCTGGCTGTGTGTCACATACAGCTGAGACACACTCCCGTGTCTCTGCCTGTGTGGACAAAAATATGTCATTTTTCGAGCCATATTTCTCACCCAAATTGGTACCAACCTAAACACAAAAATTTGCATATAACCAAGTCATAAATAGACATTCAAAACAAACCAAAATCAAGCTTAAAACATGTAATATCATCACGTACAACCAATATGTCCATAGACACCTCAAATGACCATTTAAAAACATGTCAACTATGTAAGCAAACTTACCTAAATGACCAAACACATATATGCATAATTATGCCAAAACTTAACATATAGGTCACTTATCAAGCTCAACCATTTCGTACCCAAAATACCAATTCACAAACTAAATCATTTACATGATAACTATACAACAAACATGATAAGGCCATTTACACATATACCAAACAAAGTATACCAAAACACAAGTCAATTCAAATGGCTAAAAACATAACAAAACATGTAGGACATCATTAGCCAAAATAACCTATACATGCCATTATAAAAAAATTAGATAACCAAAAGTACCAAAATAGCCGATAGATAGTGTGATATAGTTTCGACAAACTTCCAGCCCGAACGAGCTTCCAAACCACTATAAAACATGGAAAATAACACAGAGTAAGCATTTAAGCTTAGTAAGTTCGTATAACATAGAATTTAACTTACCATTTAACCACAATTTAAGTAAGTAAACCAAAGCATATCACAACTCAATTTGGCCAAAAGCCTAACACATATTCATCAACCAAGTTAGCCATGTAATTCATATAAAAACAAAAAATCATGTATGAGTTCAACAATTATCTAAATTCCATGCACATGTAACATCTATACCATGTATCCATATATCATATATAAACCATTTCCATGTAATTCATGTAAATACCTATACTAATTCGTATTGAACTTATATAAACTCGTAACAAAATTGTGCCCGTTGAACCACTCAGAATATCGTTAGATACGCAGGTTACACACGAGGTGTACTGAACTGTAATCCATCAATTCCTATACATGTATGCTCATACGAGCTATAAATGGTAAGCTCCTCCGAGCTGAATAACAGTAAGCTCCTCTGAACTAAATAATGGTAAGCTCATACGAGCTGAGTATCGATAAGCTCATAATCGGTAACCCTAATGACATGTCATTTGTATCCTACAAAATTCTAAGGTTTAAACAGGGCTCGGTAGTTGTCGTACGTTGTCAAATATGCAATCGTTATTCATTCATGGCAACTACTCAATTCACAAACATATAATTCAATTTAAAACATATAAATGTACAATTTAATTACACGAACTTACCTCGACGAGGGCACGAAGATACGAAGGCAATTAATCTGAGATTTTTTCTTTCCCTATACTTTTAATTCTTTAAAATTTAGTCCCTAGGCTCATAAAATGAAATTCATTCAATTGTATCCCTACCCAAGCCTAGCCAAATTTAAACATGCTTATAGCAGCCCATATATTTCACAATTTCACACTTTTACCACAGAATTTATCACATTTCTAAATTTAATCCCTAATTGATAATTTCATCAAAAATTCTTTTACAAAAGTTGTTTATCTAACAACCATCATTCTTTTTTCTACCATTAAACTTCAAAACCCAAACTTATTCATCAATGGAAAAACTCAAATACTTTAATAGTTTTGCAAATTGATACCCGGGCTAGCTAGGTTAAGCTACAATGATCCTGAAAACATAAAAATTATTAAAAATGGAACAAAATTACACTTACATGCAAGGGATAGTCTAGCCGACAATTTCAAGCTTCTATGGCTTCTTTCACTTTGATTTTCAGTTGAAGAGAGAATAAAAGAGATGACAACTTTGTTTTGTTTTATTTAATTTATCTTTTATTACTTATTTTCAAAATTAACCTTAACTAACCTTAAAAATTACACAATCGTCAAGCCATGCACATCCACTATCACATTTAATGGTCTAATTACCATATAAGAACTTCCACATTAAAGTTCTATAGCTATTTAATACCATTAACTATTAGAACTCAACTTTTTCACCTTACGCGATTTAGTCCTTTTTATCAAAATGAGCAGGTAATCGGTAAAATTTCTTAACGAAATTTTTATATGGTAATACTATCATGTTGTAGATCATAAAATAATATTAAAATGAATTTTTTGATCTCGGATTTGTGGTCCCAAAATCACTATTCCAAATTCACTGAAAACGAGTTGTTACACTAATAGTGTGGCATGTATGTAGGGTCGTTTTGTTATGTACATAATCATCTTAATGTGAATGTCAATGTTGTAATTTTAGTTAAGGTTTTGTTTTCATGTTAAGCTTGATACATGGCCTAGTTTATGCTTAGTTTGATTATGTTAATGCCATTTGGATTCTTTAATTTAAAGTTTACCTAAGCCTTATGTGTTTGAGTTTGAAAATATGGTAACTTGGTATGTTAAGGTTGATAAATAGCTTGAATGCATCTAGACTTTAATCATGAGTTTTGTACCATTTGAGCACTTGATTTCAAATTTGTTATGAGCTTGAATTGCATGATTTTGCATGATATGACGATTTGATGATATTGAGATCAACTTTTATTTTTTAATGGTTGCCATTATAAGTCACAAAATTTGCACATTATATGGAATGGTATGTTCAAGAAAAGGGATATAATTTTTTACTAATTTTTCTGCAAAGTCAAGAAATTACCACATGGATGTCGCGACACCAACTACTAACATCACGACGTCCCTTATTTGAGGTCACGACGCCAACTCGGTGAAGTTTGAAATTTTTACTGTAACACCCTATACCTGACCTAGTCACCGGGTCCAAGTACTGGATGCCACAATTACCCATCATCTCTTAATAAGTTCCTAGCCAACTTGTAATAACTCGTTTTCAGTGAAATCAGAACAATGGTTTTGGGACCACAAATCTAATGTCAAAATAATTATTTTATTATTATTTTATTATCTACAGTATGATACTAGTATCATATAAAATTTTGTTAAGAAATTTTACCATTTGCATGCTTAATTTGATAAAAATGACTAAATCGCTTAAAGTGTAAAAGTTGAGTTCTAGTAGCTAAAGGTATTTAATAGCTATAGAACCTTAGATTATGAGTCCTTATTTGGTAATTAGACCATAAATATTGATAGTGGAATGTGTTGGCTTGGCATAAGTGAAATTATAAATGTTTTTAAAGGTTATATTTGTAATTTGGTAAATAAATGACAATTAAATGAAACAAAATTAAAACATCATCTTCCTAAAGTAAACACACCACCAAAACTTCAAAGTAAACGCATCCATGGGAGCTTGTGCATTTGGCCTATCTTATTTGGAGTGCATCGTATGTATTTTTGTTTCGTTTTTTATGATTTCTAATTTTTCGTGATCATTGTAGCTTAATCTAGCTAGCCTGGGGACTGATTTGTGAAACTGTTAAAGTGTTAGGGTTTTACCGTTAATGAATGTGTATGAGTTTTGATGATTTTTGGAAGAAAATGATTAGTTGTTTTTAGATAAACAACTTTAGTTAAGTGATCTTTTATGAAATTGTCAATTAGAGATTAAATTGAAAAATGTGAAATATTCATGGTGTAATTTGAGAATTAATGAAATGTGTGGGCTGCAATAAGCTTTAGGATATTCGGGTAGGCTTGGATAGGGGTGAAATTGCATAAATTTCATTTTACGAGCTTAAGGACTAAATTAAAAAGAAATTAAAAGTATAGGGGCAAAATTGTAATTTTGCTAAAATATGAATTTGGGTTAAATTGAATAGAATGATTATTGAATTGAGCTGAATTTATTCATTTAGATCAAGATAAACCACGAACAACCCTAGATAGAGGCAAAGAAAAAGCTTCGGATTAGTCGACTTCATTTTCTACGTTTATCGTTGAGGTAAGTTCATACGTTTAAATAATGTTTTTGATTAAGATTTAAATACTATTATTACATAATATTAAATTTTTCTTGATGGAAAATTCCAATAGCATTCATTGACGGGTGAAATAGGATAGCTTCAGCTATCAACTACAAAAAGGATAGCTTCGACTATCGACTACAAAAAGGATAGCTTCGGCTATTGATTATGAAAAGGGATGGAGACGACAATCAATTATGGAAAGCAATGGTGACGACCATAAAATTATAAAAAAGGGATGGCTTCGGCTATCGATCATGAAAAGGGCTGGCTTCGGCTATCAAATTATGAAAAGGGATTGTGACGACCATCGAACAATGTAAAAGGATGGTAACGACAATCAAATTATGAAAAGGGATAGCTTCGGCTATCGAATTATGAAAAGGGATAGCCTTGGCTATGAAATAAAGAAAAAGGATGTGTCAACCATCGTATTATTACCTCGTGTAAGCTTCGGTAAGAGCTTTCAATGTAATTTACATTATTATGATGGAAGGTAGGAAATGTGTACCTTTGTGGTAATGAAAAGCATGAATGTATATATATAAATTTATGAATTAGTTATTATCATGGTGGATTGATTTTTACATGCTTTGTGATTTTATACTGTATTGAAACGCTTAAACCATATTCTTTACGAGCTTACTAAGCATGACATGATTACTTTGTTTACTTTTCTGTGCTTTGTAGTTTATCGAAAGCTCGTTCAGGTTGGAAAGTCATCGGAGATCTATCACACTATCGATCGCCTATATTGGTACTTTTGGATGTTTTTAAGTTTGGTTATAATGATATGTATAGGTATTTTGGTTGTTAAAATGGCCATTTGATTTGGCTTGTGTTTTGGCATTTTGTTGGTGTAAAGGCATAGTTTGGTATGTATATAAATGGCCTTGAATTGGTTGATGTTTTGGCTTGTTAAGTTTGAATGTTTAAAGATGAAATGGTAACCTAAAATAAATATTAAAAATTGTCTTGTGATTTGTTAGAAATATGGTGAATTGGTACTTGTTATGTAGGACTTATATGGTTATTTGGTATTAGTTGTGGAATGCCATATTTGGTACCTAATGGTATATGATGGCTAGGTAAATCAAATGTTTTGAATTGATGCAAACTTAGTTAGAAGTTAGATGGTTATTTTGGCCAATTTTAGTGTATGGTTATACATGTTTGAATGTTGTCATTTGAGGTGCCTTTGGGAATATTGGTTGTTTGCTTGTATACCATGTTTCATTAGCTAGAATATGCATGATTTTGGTCCCTTGTTATGGCCTGTACTATGTACAATATTGGTTGTAGGTACATACTCATATGGGTGAGAAACATGGCTTGTAAAATGGTCTATTTTCGTCCACACGGGTAGAGGCACGGGCGTATGTCTCACACACGGCCAGGCGACATGGCTGTGTGTCCCTTATAGTTTTCAAAGGGTTGCAAGTCAGGCTGTTAAACGGCCTAGCACACGACTTGGCACATCAGCGTGTGGCTTGGTCGTGTGACCCAAGTCAGTGAGTTACACAGGCTGGGACACGGCCGTGTGTCCCTACTTCGAATGTCCACACGGCCTGAGACACAGCCATGTCCCTTGGCCATGTGAGTCACATGGCCTTCCCACACAGCTGTGTGACCCCTGCAGTTTGAAATTTTTTTTCTTTTTTTGAAAAATTCTATATGTTTTTTATTTAGCCCTAACTTGTTTCCAATGTACTTTTTAAGCCTCGAGGGCTCGTTTTAGGGACGATTTGTGTTTATTGACTGGAATTGCTATGATTATTGACATGAATTTAAATGTTTAGAATCTTTATTCTTTTTAAATTGAAAACTCTGGTAATACTCCGTAATCCTATTCCAGCGACGGATACGGGTTAAGGGTGTTACACAACTATTTGCAACCTTAACAAATTAAACATCCTTATATGTTACTCAATTTCATAAATAATAATAGTTTCTCATTTAAACATTGAAATAAATTTTATTCCATACTTGTACCAGGTTGATGTCGACATTTTAACTCAAGAGACTCGAATAGTTACTACAACTAAATAAGACTTATAAGTTTGCTTCAATTATTCTCTGAGGCGCGACCTTAAAGGGGTGTCCCTCTATATGCATGAAACAACTACCACCCTTCACATGGGCCTGATTATGTCTGGCTTGGCTCCCCATCACGACCATCAAGTCAACCCTTGACCCTACAGTCATCCACTTCAAAGGTAAG
Source organism: Gossypium raimondii (assembly GCF_025698545.1). Classification (NCBI taxonomy): domain Eukaryota; kingdom Viridiplantae; phylum Streptophyta; class Magnoliopsida; order Malvales; family Malvaceae; genus Gossypium; species Gossypium raimondii. The sequence continues at coordinate 41,817,103 of NC_068569.1, read as the reverse complement.
CTCGGACAAACTTACTGATATTCTATTCAGTAATGTCATATAGATTCTCTAATTTAGGAAATAAAAAATGAAATGCAATTTTCAAAACTCCCTGTGTATCGTTGGCAACATCACGGAGTTCCTAGCATAGCTACGACTAGCTATTCGTGTACTATAGTGGCAGTCTATCAGATGATCCGTTCCAATCTGTCAAATTCCTACCGTGTTACCATTATTGTCTTCATCTCGGGGTTTGACACCCATTTGGATCTTCTTCGACAAAAAACCCACCCCTTAATCATTTTCCTCAGTTATCTTGCTTTGGAGATATAGTGTTTATGCAACTCCCTATTCCTTGCGATTTTGTACTCACATAATGATCTTATAGGACCTTTCCCACTTTTGCTTATCCTTCCATGATGTCTCCGAGGTGTCAGACAGTACCCAACAACTAACTCTTCCTCAGGATTTCCCTTGGCAAACTCATTTGACGTGCCCAGGATTCCATTCCATGCAACCTTCGGCGAGTTCCCATATTTTCCTTGCGGTCTATGCCTCTTGGGCGTAGCTACAAATTTATCGTGTCTTTCATGTTTCCTATTCCATCTTATCCCATGGTATATCACTTGTGTGGTGATTTCCCCTGTGAGGGTCCCACATCTTACATCTTAATGATTCTTTCCGCCTTTATCACCCTAATGGATTTTCTATAATGTAGCAATGTCATATCACCATGATTTGACTCTACATAATTCCAATGTTTAACGTCGTGGTGCACTATCAGTGCCTGCATCCCGATAGACTCCTTTGATTAAGGCCCTACACCCTACTCACCATGTATTCCCTTGGTCCTGACAGAAAATCCCGTGCTTACTGTCCTGGCAGACTATCTATTATGTGTTTACTGTCCCGACGGACTTTTTCTGCGGATGACATGGAGTCTATCATCCATGGTCTTACACTGATCTTCCATCCTAGCTTACTGTAATGCTCAGGTTTGTGCAAGTGTACACAGTCGTTATCAAGTAATAAGTAAGTATCGAGTTATCATCTCCACAGGGATTGTATTTGTGCTAAGTCACTTAATTTGTAAAATTATATTAACAATTTGGTAAATAAAAACATAATATAGTTGAGAAGTGGTGATTAAAATATATTAAAATAAATGCAATGATCCCTAATGCAAATTATCCTAAGTATGCAAAATATATGAATGAAATAGATTTTAGTGACCAAGGGTTCTTTAAGAGGATTAATTGTTAAAATTCTTATGCAAGGATGGTGAAGGGGAAAGATAGCTAAAAGAGTTGAGAGAATGATGAATGAGTGATAGATGATGGAATGAGGGATGATTGAAAAAGTGAGAAATGAATTCTTATTTATAGGTGAGGGAAGGGAGCTAGTTTGCTAAAAATAGGAGTGTCCATCCTTTGAAACTTCCCCCAAGAGTGGCCGGCATGAATTGAGGAAGTGTGGTTGATTTTTCCTTGATTTTTGGTCAATTTGAGTGCCACAACAACTCAGGACTAAGACTCGGTCATCAGCAAATCTTCGGTAAAATCTCTGATTTCTTTAACTCTTCAAGGACTTTGTATAATTAAACCAAAAAATGGTTTATAAAATCCATGTGAAACCGAAAATTGGGTTGACTTGGTCCCCAATTTGAACAGTTTTGCAATTAGAAGAAAACTCTCAGACCTGTCCAAAAATAGTAGATAGTTTAGAGGACCAAATAATATAATTTAACCACTTTAATTAATCAATTTACTTCATTAATTAAAACCCAATTTATTAATGAAATATTAAAAATGAATTATTAAATATAATTTTATATTTTATTATTTAATTTAATCATGCATGGTCCACTTTATAGCTTAAAAATATAATATGCTCAAATTAATATAAAATAAGCTATTTTATGCATGAAAACTATATAATAAAGTATAAAATCACATTTTAATAATTTCTATGTCCTAATTTCATATTTTCGCGTATTTCATTAATTTGTTAAACAATTACTTGGTTTTAACAACAAATTTAAGTAAAAAGGAGATGAATTATATAGAAAAAATCCTATATATTTTTCAATTTACACTTACCATCTTATGATGCCATGGAGTCTTTCAGCTATAGTCTCACTCAACATACCTAGCTGCCAAAGCATCTTTCATCTATGGTCTTACACCACATACCTTGTACCTTGCCACCATACATCTTTCATCCGTAGTCTTACGCTATGTACTTCATACCAAACCGTCGTAGCCTCTTTCATCTATGGTCTTACTCCATATATCATCTTCACAGTGTCACCCAGAAAGACAAGTTGATACCGTTGTCTCGGTAAATACCTTTCCAAAACTTTCACTTCTCGAATCCTCCTTCCATTACCTCTTTTACACCACCTAACCTTAATGCTCAAACACCGCAGTGTTCCCTTTGCAAGGTCCAAAGCTTCGCCTATGGCGGTAACTAATAAGTTCACTTCTTATTTTCCCTGAAACACCCCAAACTTATATCCGTTGCCAAAATAGGGTTACAGAGCATTACCGAACAAACAGAACAGTAAAACATTCAATTCATACACCAATACAACCATAATCTAATTTCATTCAAATAAATTCATAACATCCACTAAGCAAGCCCTAGAGGCCCTAAAAATACTTTAGAAATAATCTGGGACTAAATCGGAAACATTTGGAAAGTTTAAGAAAAAGTTGAAAAATCAGGACTGTAGGGGTCACACGGCCATATTGCCAGGCCGTGTAACTCTCGAAATGGCCTCAGACGCCCGTGTGTCAAGCCGTGTGCTAGGCCATGTAACTTTCGAAATACAACCCTAAAAACCTATAGGGGACACACGGTTGTGTCCACGCGGCTGAGGCACACGCCCGTGTCTCAGGCCGTGTGGACCCAAAATTAACCTTGATCCACAAGTTTACCATTTCAGACTTACTTGAACCTTAAGAAACTCAAATACTAGCCAAAACACCAATTCAAAGTGACATTATACAAGCCAAAAACATATCAAATCAACCTATTAAATGTCTAACCAATTTACACTCATTGATACCACAAGTATCTACAATTATACATCAAAACAAATCTTCGAACACAAATTATCACTTACTCACCCTAACTTGTAATTCAATCCCATTTCAAACATACCATATCGAAGTTATACCATAACTAATTCACCATCTACTAATTTGGTCATTTCTCAAAAGCATCACATAGCCACTTTAACACATAATATAAAGACATCAAAAGTACCAAATAGGTATTAACCAAAACAACCTATACAATCAAGTTCATACTTGACTATTTACATTTCCAAAACATTAGTATCAACATCAATCTTATTACATGCCATATAATCTGGACTAAACATTTCAAAAACTACCGAGTTAAGCTAGATAGTGTGGCTCGAGTGTCGATCTGATCATCTAACCTTCCAAATATCTACAAAAATGAATATTAACACAAGTAAGCTTAAAGAAGCTTAGTAAGTTTGACGTAATAAACAATAAATCTTACTGAAGTAAATACAACAATTCAAACAACAATAGTTAACCATGAGAATTCACTGTCATCCACAATTCCAACCGATAAATTCATCTATGTTCAAGTCAATGATCAATATATAACAAATCTTTCAAATTCATTAAACATATTACCTTACCGAGATTTTCCATTCGAAGAAAGACTTACGGATAAGAGTACATTGTAAGTCTAACTATAACACACCGATGCTTATAAGAGCTAACCCAACTGAAACACGCTAATGCTCATAAGAGTTAATCCAACCGTAACATGCCAAAACTCATAAGAGTTAATCCAATCGTAACACGGCAATGCTCATAAGAGCTAATCCAACCGTAACATGCCAATGCTCATAAGAGCTAATTCGACCATAACACACCAATGCTCATAAGAGCTAATCTAACCGTAACACGCCAATCCTCATAAGAGTTAATCCAACCGAAACACACCAAACAGGGAGTATAACACGAGAGTTCGCAACAAATGCTGAACCTCGATTTACTTGGGATATAAATATATACCTCCCTCCAATCCATCTCCACCCAAATCCCTTACAGCATGTCATATCACGACTGTACCCCATTCCACTTTCAATCCAATCCGAGCAATCAAATTCAATATCATTTCTCAAACAATAACTCATTATCAACAATTAAATATATGTACTTTATATTATGTTATACTATTCAGCAATTTGTATAGATGTTAAATTATAATCGTATGAACTTACCTTGATTAAATTGTAGTAACTACAGAAGTTCAAGGACTATTCCGCTCTTTTTCCTTTTCCACGAGTATCTACGGGATCTTATTCTAAAATGTAAAATACCTCAATTATTAGCATACATTTCATATTTCAATCCATTTACAATTAATACCCTTTTATTTTCTAAATTTACACATTTACCCTAAACTTTTATAATTTTTTCAATTTACTCCCTTAACCTCTAATTCATAATATAAACTATTTTTCTCAATTCAAAATTTCATTCAAAAACACTAGGCCCTCAAACAGCCGCTAAACAACCTTAAATTCACTTTCAAACCTTAGAATGTTTTAAATTTTCACAATTTAATGCTAAAATCAAAATCTAACAAAAATCTTTTTACAAAATTCTCAAACAACACAATCAAAGGTTCAAATACATGGTATTCATCAAAAACATTAAAAATTCATCAATTGAACCTTCCAATTTTTTAACAAAATCAAAAACAAAAGTACAGGATAGCTGGACCCAGTTGAAACGATCTCAAAAATATAAAATTTACAAGAAACAGGCAAAAATCTCACTTACATGCAAGGCTTCTATGCTTGGTCGATTCTCTAAGTTACTTTCTATGGTGTTTTGGCAATGGGTAAGAAGAAAAATGAAAAAGAAAAGCTTATTTCTTCTAATTTATTTTATTTTAATTTCCATTTATTTACAATTATGTCATTATCATTAAATTTTCTTTCATTTTTAATTCTAATTGTCGTCCCACACATTAATTGCGGATTAATTGCTACTTAAGTTCATCCTCAACTATTAACTAATCAATTTGATCTCCTAATTGTAATAATTACTCACTTTTGTACTTTCTTTTTACAAATTAGTCCTTTTTCTTTAATTAACTATCTATACATTATAATTTTTTAACCAAATTTTAATAGGACTTTAATGACTCTAAAAATATTCTAAAAATAATATTTACGAGTCGATACAATGGAAATTTGTGGTTCCAAACCAATATTCCGTCACCACTGAAAATCGAGATGTTACAACTCTCTACCCTTAAAAAATTTCGTCCTCGAAATTGTTACTTGAAAATAGATTAAGATACTGTAGTTTCATTGATTCCTCAGTTTCCCAGATAACTTCTTCTGAATCATTTCAATGCCACAAGACTTTTACTAACAGAACTCATTTAATATACAATTCTTTGACTTTTTGAGCTAAAATTTTTCTGGTTCTTCCAAATACGTCAAATCTTGCTGCAGCTCAATCTTTTTATGAGGAATCATGCGAAGCATCGGATTATACTGTCTCGGCATCAAAACGTGGAACACATTATGGATTTTCTTGAGTTCAGAAGAAAAAGCTAATCTATAAGCTACAGGACCGATTCTTTCAACAATCTCTTACGGTCCTATAAATCTCGGACTCAACTTTCTTTTCTCGCCAAAACGTTGCACTTTCTTCCACGGAGAAAATTTTAGGAATACTTAATCGCCAACCACAAGTTCTATATCTTTTCTTTTTAAATATGCGTACGATTTTTGACGATCAGATGAAGCTTTCAAACAGTCTCAAATAATTCAAACTTTGTCTTGAATTTCTTGGATCAAATCAATTGCCACCATTTTGGACTCACTCAATTCAAGCCAATACAATGGTGCTTTAAACTTTCTTCCCTAAAGAGCTTCAAACGGTTCCATTTTTTTATTAGATTGATAGTTGTTATTTTATGCCAATTTAGCTAATGATAGGTACATTTCCCAGTTACTTTCAAATTTAAGTATACAACATCTTAGCATATCTTCCAGAATCTGAATCACTCATTTCGATTGCTTGTCATTCTGAGGATGAAACATTGTGCTAAAATTAAGCTCAGTGCTTAGAACCTCGTAAAGTTTTCTCCAAAATCTCGATGTAAATCTCGGATCTCGATCTAAAAAAATAGATGTCGGAACTCTGCGTAATCTCACAATCTTAGATACATATAATTTTGCTAATCTCTCAAGTAAGAAATCTGTTCTAACCTTAATGAAATGTGCCGATTTAGTCAATCTGTCAACAATCACCCAAATCGAATCTTTCTTTCTCGGAGTTACAAGTAAACCAGATGCGAAATCCATCGTGACTCATTCCCATTACCACTCAGGAATCATAACAGGTTGTAGTAAACTCGACGGTACCTGATGCTCTACTTTTACCTGCTGACAAATCAAACATTTAGCTACAAATTCACAGATTTTACATTTCATACCCGGCCACCAATACATTTATTTCAAATCATAATACATCTCCGTGCTACCCTGATAAATAGAGTACGTACTGCTGTGAGCTTCAGACAGAATATCATGTTTCAAATCTAGATTATTTGGAAAGCAAATTATATCGCGATAACGTAATGTACCATTATCATCAACACTGTACTCTGTACTCAATTTTTCTGAACCAGTTTTTGTTTCAATATCAACCTCGAATCTTCATTTGGTAATTCTCAAATTCATTGTAGAAACAGGGGTTTAGTTCTCAACTCTGCCAGTACCGAACCATCTTCATTCAGAGTTAAATGAGTGTTCAACACTCGAAGTGGAAATAATAATGACTTTCGGCTGAGTGCATCCGCAACAACATTAGCCTTTCTCAGATGATAATCAATAACTAGATCGTAATCTTTTAGTAGCTCTAACCATCGTCTTTGTCTCAAGTTCAATTCTTTTTGAGTCATTAAATACTTTAAACTTTTGTGATCCGTAAACACGTGACATTTCTCGTCGTATAAATAATGTCTCCAAATTTTCAAAGTAAATATAACCGTAGTCAGTTCAAGATCATGGGTAGGATAGTTCTTTTCATGTGGCTTTAACTATCAATGAGCATAAGCTACTACTTTTCCTGTCTGCATCAATACACAACCCAACCTATTGAGAGACGCATCACTATAAACAACATACGCTATCCCAGATTCAGGCTGAGTCAACATGTTCTTCAGCTGATCAAAACTCTGTCGACACTTATCAGACCAAACAAACTCGATATTTTTCTGTAACAATCTGGTTATCGATGAAGCAATAATCAATTTTTTTAAAAAAAAACATCGATAGTAACCTACTAAACTAAGAAAACTTTGCATTTTTGAAACATTCTTCGGAGTTTTCCAATTCATCACAACAAAAACTTTACCCAGATAAACTCGAATCCCGTCAGCTGATACTATGTGACCCAAAAAACCAACCTCACGAAGCCAAAATTCAAGCTTACTAAATTTTGCATACAACTATTTTTCTCTCAAAATTTGTAATACGATTCTCAAATGTCAAGCATGCTCGGATTCTGTCTTAGAATAGATTAATATATCATCAATAAACAAAACAAAAAATCTATCCAAATGAGGTTAAAAAACTTGATTCATTGAATCCATAAAAGCAGCAAGGGTATTTGTCAAACAAATTGGCATTACTAGAAACTCATAATGACCATAACAAGTTCTGAAAGCAGTATTCGACACATCACAGTCTTTAACTTTCAATTGATAGTACCCGGATCTGAGATCTACCTTCAAAAACACTATGGCACCTTTTAATTGATCAAACAAATCGTTGATATGTGGTAAGGGGTATTTATTTTTTATAGTGACTTTATTCAACTGTCTGTAGTCTATACAAAATCTCAAAGAGCCGTCTTTCTTTTTCACAAACAACACATGTGCACCCCAAGGAGATACGCTCGGTCGAATAAACCCTCTATCTAATAACTATTAAAACTATGCTTTCAATTCTTTTAATTTAATTGGTGCCATACGATACTGTGATATTGATATCGGTACAGTTCCAAGAACCAAATCAATCACAAACTCAACTTCACGGTCATGAGGTAAACCCGTCAACTCTTCAGGAAATACATCAATAAACTCACTGACAACAGGTAACTGATCTAGCTTCGATTCTAAATCTCTGGTATCAATAATGTATGCTAGAAATGTTTCACTACCATTACATATCAATCTCTGAGCAGAAAAAGCTCAATCATTTCTAACATCTTTCAAACTCTCAGACTCAACTGAAAACACCTCTCCTGTCTGACATTTCAAATCAATCTGTTTTTGTCTACAATTTACTATAGCATCATGCAACGATAGCCAATATATACCCAGAATAACCTCAAATTCCTGAAAGGGTAGTAACATCAAATCGGTAGGGAATTCACAGCCTCTAACTTTTAATGGACATTTACGACAAACTAAGTCAACTATCACACTCTGACCTAGTGGATTAGTAACTTGAATATCATAATCAATAGATTTAATAGGTAATTTCTTTTTCGTTACTAATGCAGTGCAAATATAAGAATGAGTTGACTCAAGGTCAATCAATGCATACACAGTAACATCAAAGAGATAAAATATACCAGCAATCACATTAGAAACAGTAGCTTGGCTCGTATGACGTATGTCCGAGTAGGTGCTCTAGCCTCTAACGGAACGACTGTGTCTTTTACTCCTGTGTGAGTAGTCCCAGTAGCACTATTCTGGCCCAGACTCTACTTTCTAAGAGGTAGACATTTGCTTTTCATTTTGTTCTTCATTTTCTTTAACTGTTTAGGGCAATTCCGGAGAAAGTGACAAGTCGACCCACAACTATAACACGCTCCCAACTTAGTCGCCAAGATGATATTTTCCACAATGTCTAGAACTGGTCTTCGGATCATTTCGTACGCTTCCCACACTATCCATTGGTTTAGCAGAAACAATGAAATCATGTTGAATTGACTTGTTTTTGTTCGGATGCTCAAACACTAAGGTAGCTCAGCTAAAATCTTCTTCAGTCTTCTTTGCTGGTGATGTAGAAAATGACTTTGAAGAACCTCTCTTATGAAACTCTCAAATCCATCTATGCCATTGTATCTTGTTGTTTTAGACGTCCTCTATTTTCTGTGTACGATCAGATAGGACAACAAATTCTTGTATTTCATTACCTCCAATCATCATTCGAATTTCATCATTCAAGCCATCTTCAAACCGAATACACATCTCTTTTTTAGTAGGTACAATTTCCCGAGCATATTTACTGAGGTATACGAACTCTCTCTCACATTCAGCAACTGATTTGTTTCCCTGTCTTAACTCAAGAAATTCTCTTTTTTTTCTTATCCAAATGTAGTTTCTTGACATACTTCTTTTTAAATTCAGATTGAAAGAAATCTTATGAAATTTTCTCCCTTGGTACCACAACTACTATCGTAGTCCACCAACTGTACACTTCCTCTTTTAATAATGAAATGACACATCTAAGAAAATCATCAAGAGGGCAAGTCATTTCTTCGAAAACTCATAAGATGTTCTGAACCCAAAACTCAGCTTTAACCGGATCATCCTCTAATCTACCCTGAAATTCTTCAGCACCACATTTTCTAAGCTTCTCAATCGGAATACATCGATTAGGCTCAATCACAGGAGGAGGTGGAGGTGCAACCGAAGGTATAACAGGTGGGATAACAAGGGGTGAAGGTCGTTGAGCCAGATTATTCATTTGCATAAACTAGTTGAACCACTGGTTCATAAACCCAAAGAACATATTTTTTAAGTTCATGTTCCTAAGCTGGAGGAATTGAAACATTACTACTCATCCTATGATCAGAGGTCGGTACATTACTGTTAATCTTATCATTGTTGGCACGATCAGATCCGTCTAACATCTTACAATCTATAAGAAAAACAAAGGTTAGATTGGATTAAAGACGTCACACTATCACAGATTTATATGGCATGTAATTCTAGACATTTCACACACTATGTTTAGTCCAAGAACTAACTAAACCATATCTCTGATACCACTAAATGTAACACCACTAACCCGTATCAGTCATCGAAAAAGGGTTACAGAGCATTACTGAACAAACAGAATAGTAAATCATTCAATTCATACATCAATACAAAAATAATCTAATTTCATTCAAATACATTCATAACGTCCCTTAATCGAGCCCTCGGGGACCTAAAAATACTTTATCGAAAATATTTGGAAAGTCTAAGAAAAAGTTAAAAAATTTGGACTGCAAGGGTGACACGAAGGCCGTGTGACTCACACGACTGAGACACACGCCCATATCTCAGGTCGTCTAAATTTTGAAATCGGGATACACGGTCATGTCCCAGCCCGTGCCTCTGCCCATGTAACTCTCTAACTTGGGTCACACGGTCAAGCCATACGCCCTTGTACCAGGCCATGTAACTCTCGAAATAGACTCACACTCCCGTGTGTCAGGCCGTGTGCTAAGCCATGTAACTTTTGAAATGCAACCCTAAAAACCTACAGGGGACACACGGTCATGTTGCATGGTCGTGTGTCACACACGGCTGAGGCACACGTCCGTGTCTCAGGCCATGTAGACCCAAAATGAACCTTGAACCACAAGTTTACTATTTCAGACTTACTTGAACCTTAAGAAACACAAAAACCAACCAAAACACCTATTCAAAGTGATATTATACAAGCCAAAAACATACCAAATGAACCTATTAAATTCCTAACCAATGTACCCTCATTGGTACCACAAGTATATACAATTATACATCAAAACAAATCTTCAAACACAAATTATCACTTACTCACCCTAACTTGTAATTCAATCCCATTTCAAACATACCATATCAAAGTTATACCATAATTAATTCACCACCTACTAATTTGGCCATATCTCAAAAGCATCACATAGCCAATTTAACACATAATATAAAGACATTAAAAGTACAAAATAGGTATTAACCAAAACAACTTATACAATCAAGTTCATACTTGACTATTTACGTTTCCAAAACATTAGTATCAACACCAATCCTATTACATAGCATATAATCTGGAATAAACGTTTCAAAAACTACCGAGTTAAGCTGGATACTGTGACTTGAGTGCCAATCCGATCATCTAACCATCCAAATATCTACAAAAATAAAGATTAACACAAGTAAGCTTAAAGAAGCTTAGTAAGTTCAACGTCATAAATGATAAATCTTACCGAACTAAATACAACAATTCAAACAATAATAATCAACCATAAGAATTCCTTGTCATCCACAATTTCAACTGATAAATTCATCTATGTTCAAGTCAATACTCAATATATAACAAATCTTTCAAATTTATTAAACAGATTACCTTACCGAGATTTTCCATTTGAAGAACGACTTACGGATAAGAGTACATCGTAAGTCCAACTATAACACACCGATGCTCATAAGATCTAACCCAATCGAAACACGCCAGTACTTATAAGAGCAAACCCAACCGTAACATGCCAATGCTCATAAGAGCTAATCCAACTGTAACACGACAATTCTCATAAGATCTAATCCAATTGTTACACGCCAATGCTCATATGAGCTAATCCAACTATAGCACGCCAATGCTCATAAGAGCTAATCCAACAGAAACACGCCAAACAAGGAGTATAACACGAGAGTTCGCAACAAATGTTACACCTAAATTTACTCGGGAAATAAATATATACCTCCCTCCAATCCCTTACAACATGTCATATCATGACTGTACTCTATCCCGTATTCAATCCAATCCGAGCAATCAAATTCAATATCATTTCTCAAATAATAACTCATTATCAACAATTAAATATATGTACTTTATGTTATGTTATACTATTCAACAATTCATATAGATGTTAAATTATAATTGTACAAACTTACCTGGACTGAATTGTAGTAATTGCAGAAGTTTAGAGACTATTCTGCTATATTTCCTTTTCCACGAGTATCTACGGTATCTTGATCTAAAATGTAAAATTCCTCAATTATTAGCATACATTTCATATTCCAATCCATTTACAATTAATACCCTTTTATTTTCTAAATTTATACTTTTACCCTAAACTTTTACAGTTTTTACAAATTAGTCCCTTAACCTCTAATTCATCAAATTAACTATTTTTCTCAAGTCAAAATTTCATTCAAAAACACTAGGCCCTTAAACAGCCCCCAATGAACCTTAAAGTCACTTTCAAACCCTAGAATTTTTTTCATTTTCACAATTTAATCCTAAAATCAAAATCTAACAAAAATCATTTTACAAAATTTTCAAACAACAGAATCAAAGGTTCAAATACATGGTATTCATAAAAAACATTCAAAATCCATCAAGGGAAACTTCCAAAATTTTTAACAGAATCAAAAACGAAGGTATGAGCTAGCTGGACCTAGTTGCAACAATCTCAAAAACATAAAGTTTACAAAAAATGGGCAAGAATTTCACTTACATGCAAGGCTTCTATGCTTAGTCGATTCTCTAAGTTACTTTCTATTGTGTTTCGGCAATGGATAAGAAGAAAAATGAAGAAGAAAAGCTTATTTCTTCTAATTTGTTTTATTGTAATTTTCATTTATTTACAATTATGCCTTTCTCATTAAATTTTCTCTCATTTTTAATTCTAATTGTCTTTCCACACATTAATTGAGAATTAATTGCTACTTAAGTCCATCCTCAACTATTAACTAATCAATTTGATCTCCTAATTGTAATAATTACTAATTTTGTACTTTATCCTCAACTATTAACTAATCAATTTGATCTCCTAATTGTAATAATTACTAATTTGTGTACTTTCTTTTTACAAATTAGTCCTTTTTCTTTAATTAACTATCTGAATGTTAAAATTTCTTAACCAAATTTTAATATGACTTTAATGAGTCTAAAAATATTCTAAAAATAATATTTACAAGTTGATATGATGGAAATTTGTGGTCTCGAACCACTGTTCTGTCACCATTGAAAATCGGGTTGTTATATTCCCTTCTAACTTTCTTTAGCCCGTTGAGGGTTTTCCCACAATTACCATACAAGGCATGCATCTTTTGTCATACAACATAATAGCATGGAGTACAACGAACCCCTAAATTATACCATGATCATTTCATGCATATTGACATGTAGTGGCTAATGCTCATGTTACCATGCATACAGGTCACACTAACCCACAAGGATCATACCAGCCAGATAAGAGAATAGAGTCTTACATTTCTTCCTTATTCTTAGTAGCTCAGCCTATCCATTTTATTGGAGCCTCCCTCATTTTGGCAATAGTTCATTATTTCTCTATTGTCAAACTTGGCTTCTCACGATGGTAACAACATGCAAAGCCTTCTACAACTACTTCTTCTTCTTCTTCAGATTGTCTAAAGAAGATGATACTTGGTTTAGAGAAGGAGAATATGGGTGAACAAAATTATGAAGAATTTTGTTTCCAACTCGTCTTATTTATACTCCCTTGGCATGATCTCCACAGACTGTTGCTACCACTCAGTCCTAATTATTGTGCCGTCCACTATGGAACTACTTGGTTCTAATCTAACCAAACTGGTTTTGAGATTCATCTTTTCCCTAACCAGCCACTTAAGTTTCTAAGTGTCTTGCTAGTGTCCAGGAATTTCTACTCTTATTCAATTAGATCCCTAACTCTTCCTCAAGTTCGGGTATTTAGGATGCCTGGGTGTGACATTTACGTTTTAGTCCTCAAGTTACAATACTAACTTATTATTTTGGAAGCCACGAAATCACACCCCTAAAGTCGCAAATCTAGCCCGAAACATTTAAAATTTTGTAATTTAATCCTTAAATGGTATCGGTTTATGAAAAGAGCTTTCATATGCTCGTATATACCCTGAAAAACATTATATATTATGATATAATGATGTAATGAACATGTTAGTGAATATAAAATGTTGAATCGATAACATGTTGAATCGATAACAATTATGTTGTAATTGACTATAGTTGTTTCGACAACAAATGTGGCATTCTGTAACTTAGACCTGTCGATCGAGTCGAGTAAGGTGTGTTACAAAAAAAACTTATAAGTAAAGAGAATCTACGTTTTTTTGATAAACAACATATATAAGTGTAACTTTATAATTGGTATAAAACTCAACATAAGTTATAAGAAATGGTAAAGTAAGATTATCCATGGTTACTTACTAAGCTCATCGAGCTCACGTGTTAGTGATTTAAAAGACGTTGGTATTCGATTTGGTGAGAAGTATAAGGTTTGGGTTTGGAAGCTCCGTATCTTCAATCATCTTGAGGTTGCATATCAATATTTTGGATTTTTTTTTTATATTAGAAACTAGCATACAGGCAAAGACTTAATTTGAATATTGTAATTCTAAAACTTTAAATTTGTAATTCAAGTCATTCATATACTTTTACTCAAGCTTTATTATGTAGTTTATTTTGAATGTGTTTATGGCTTGTATCATGAGTTGAAATGAGATTTGAAATTGGTTCAAAATTCTTTGGAATATATGGAAATTATTTGTATATGTTTAGGCTTGATTTTTAAGTGTTTTTGGATTATTTTTCAAATTCAGGGGCCTAGGGTCCAATACTCTTACCATAGGTATCAGACCGGAACAAGTCACTAGCTAAAATGCTAGAATATAGAGACTAGGTATCAATACCTATCCCCCTAGACAATAACCCTGCATTATTTTGATCGTTTTAAGCCCTCCAAGGCTCGTACTTGACTCCGGGCACCTCCAATCACCTGGAAAATGTTTCTAAATGGTTTTAAATTTATTTTAAAGCCATCAAAATATTTCTATATTATTTTTATGAATTTATTTAAATTATTTTATGTTTTAAATTTTGATAAAAATCCCATTTGTCTTAACCTTAATGATTGTTTTAAGCAGATGGGCTTCGAACAATTGTTTTATGATTTAGAAGTGCCCCATAAGTACCCAATGACTCGGAATGATTAATAATCGATTTTGAATTATTATGAACTTGGTTAATTTGATTTAAACCACATTAAAATGTTGCAAAACGAATGTTTTTATAAAAAAAAATTCATTAAAGTTTGAAAGTGCACAGTAACACCTCCTACTCATACCATACGTTGAGATTGATGAGGGGTGTTACTATCTTGTATTCGTTTTTAGTAGGTTTTAGACATTCTATAACAAGATAAAATGTGGATATAGATGCTCACAGACAAAATCTTGATAACTTTTTACAATTTTTTAATATTTTCATGATTTTATATTTTTTAAATTTTTTAATAAAGTTTATAATATTCTTAATTACGTCCAAAATGAACATGGACAAATGGGTATCTAGCTTCAAATGAATTTGGACATCCATTTATCCAAGTTTATTTTGAAGATAAATTTTAATGATTTTGTAGGGTTTTTTTAATACCAGCTTACTATCCATGTGGTCTGTCATGTGTTAGCTTTCCTTAGTCATGTTAGGATTTGTTGATAGCCAAACCAATCAATAACAAGCTTTGTTAAAGAAAGTGCCTAAAGAATTTTTTGTAGAAGTATCATAGATGCCACTGTACTAGGAGTCGGATTACATTTTGTCCCTTTTATCTAAAAAATGGGCAAATTAGTCTATGTATGTTAGGTTAAAGAGTAAATAAGTTCTTTTGTTAAAATTTCCATTAATTTCTATTGTTAAAAATTGATTCATGTATGTCAACATGAGGTATGCGTGACACATGTCTCACTATCTATTTATTCCATCGGCCACACCAATTTTTAACAATACAAATTAATACAATTTCTAAGTGAAAGGACCCATTTACGTTTTTTTATCTAACGTACAAATATTAATTAATTTTTTTTAAAGAAACAAAAATCTAATCTAACTACTTTTTTTTTCACAAAGGCTTTGTTTTTACCCGCTAAAAAAAATTATATTGTTATGTTTGTAAATCTCGCAAAAGAAAATGTGGAAAGGGATGATGCAAGTAGTAGCCATTGGCAAATATAATACAGTTAGAATTCATCAGCTGAATGTGTTACTGTTTACCAAACTGTCTCAAACTTCTATATGAATTGTGTTTGACCAACCAACCCAATAGATGGACTTTGGTATGTCTTGCCCATCTCAATATCCTCTCTTTTGTATAATACGTTGCTAAATATAACATTTTTTATATTATTCCCGACCGACCATTATACACCTAATCTCGTGAACTATTTTTGGAAAATTAAATTTTGTTGGATCGTATCATCTGTTGAAGTTGTGCACCTAAATAGAACAAAACCTTCTAAGAACAAATTATACACATTAAAAATGAAATCATTAATCAATACAATTGAGAACCAGACATGAACATGCAGGTTCTTGTAGTAAAAACGACAATCAAAACCCTAAAACAAGTACAAGTCTAACACAAAATACGAAAGGAAAGGAAACCAACAGAATCAAAAGACCAAGAAGTAATTGTTTCATATAATTTATGGACCAAGGTGTTTATTTCTGGGTATTTTTACTGCACTTCTTTTTTATCCAATTAAAACCCACAGTGGCTCCTTCTTTAGCTTTCTTCATGCTTGTTATCGCCACGGTTTTCGTTTTGCCGAGACCGTTTTCAACCTTCTTTGAATACTTAGCCTTAGCTCCTCCGGTGCCGGTCTTGCTCTGTTCGATCGGGTAAGGGTCGGGTCCGTTGTCCCATTGATCGGCCCATGATGTTCCATACGAGCTGTGGGATTCCATTTACAAAATAGAAGAGGGGATGATAAAGGAAACAAGATGTTTAGCCGAAAGCAAAATAAGAAAATGTGTATGCTTCTTGAAAACAGTGCTTTTTATTCTGTTTTTTGGTCAAATAAAAACAAATTGTTTTAAGAATGAACAAGGAAATTGCATCGAAGATGGTGATTCCAAAATTTGAGTTTTAATTAATTATTTATATTACCTAAGTTTATTTTCGTGTAAATGATTATTTTGTCAATATAATATGTTTGAACCATTTTAGAATTTTTCTTTTCAAACTTAGAATAGTTTAAGAATTATTGAAAGATATTTCAACACATTTTATAAATTTAAACTGTTAGACTTACGTGTAAACCTAATCGGAAAAAAATAAAAAAATATAAGGGATGTATTTTAATATCATAGATTAATTGTAATAAAAGTTAATTATTAGGATAATAATTATAAGGGATTTTAATTTCTTTTTGCATCGTTTGGTTATTGATGTAGTAACATTAAGAAAAATAGTTTATTTACTACATATGTTTTACAATAGTCGTTGAGTATGACTCCTATTTCATTAAATTTGAGATATAATCTTTCAGTTAAACCCTGTTTATTCGTTTCAATCAAACTCTGATTAGTCTGGATTATTTTATTATTATTTGACCTATGAATTTAGCCTTTAAATAGGTTTTTTTTTACAACCTTAGAAAATACACCCATTAGAGATTAGAACTCATAACACATTTAGAGAATTCTATGTTTACGTTTTGAGGGTTCTTTGTTTTCGGATTTTTGGAGTTTAGTTTTTATCTCCATCTTTTGTACTCTTCGTTCTTTTTTCATTATAATAAAATTATCTTTTCCCGTGGTTTTTTATCCACTTTAGAGGGGTTTTTCCATGTTAAATTTGTGTGTTCAATTTCTCAATTTATTTCGCTATTTTTTTTACTTGTTGCTTAATCGGGTCGATCCCAACAAGTGGTATCAGAGCTAGTTTAACTTTATAGATCAGCCCATTCAGAGATGGTAGCAACAAGGTTTGAAATTGAGAAGTTCGATGGTGAGACAAATTTCATCCTTTGGCAAGTTCGGATGATGGCAATTCTAGTTCAAATCGGCTTAAAAAAGGTTGTTACCAAGAAAAAGCCTGAGAATCTAAATCAAACATAATGGGAAGAGTTTGATGAAAAGGTCTTGTCTGCAATCCAATTGTGCCTAGCGAATACAGTATTGCAGGAGGTATTGATGGAGAAGACCTCAGCCACCTTGTGGAAAAGGTTAGAAACTCTTTATGCTTCTAAATCTTAGGCTAACCGTTTAGTGTTGAAACAACATCTATTTACGTTTCGCATGAACGAAGATGAGCTTCTTAGAGATGACATCAGTCAATTCATTACTCTTTTAAATGATTTAAAGAATGTTGAAGTTTATATTGACGATGAAGATCAGGCTACGCTATTATTGTGCTCTTTACCCCCTTCATACAAGTCTTTTAGGGAGACCTTGATTTATGGCAGAGACAAACTCTCGTTCGAAGATGTGAGGGTCATTTTTGAGTAGAGACAAACTGGACAATGAGTTTGGTTTGGATAGCAAGGCAGGTAGGCAAGCTTTCGTTTTGGTAGCATCAAAGAAACGAGACAAAAGGTGTCGCTATTGTAAAAAGTTAGGTCATGTCAAAGTAGATTGTTATAAACTGCAAAATAAAAGAGCTGCTGAGAGTAACGAGGAAGATGTAGCTGGTGCTAATTTGGCCGATGAAAGTGGTGATGATTTCTTGTAAGTCTCAGGCTAACCGTTTAGTGTTGAAACAACATCTATTTACGTTTCGCATGAACGAATGTGAGCTTCTTAGAGATCACATCAGTCATTTCATTACTCTTTTAAATGATTTAAAGAATGTTGAGGTTCATATTGACGATGAAGATCAGGCTACACTATTATTGTGCTCTTTACCCCCTTCATACAAGTCTTTTAGGGAGACCCTAATTTATGGTAGAGACAAACTCTCGTTCGAATATGTGAAGGGTCATTTGTTGAGTAGAGACAAACTGGACAATGAGTTTGGTTTGGATAGCAAGGCAGGTAGGCAAGCTTTCGTTTTGGTAGCATTAAAGAAACGAGACAAAAGGTATCTCTATTGTAAAAAGTTAGGTCACGTCAAAGCAAATTGTTATAAACTGCGAAATAAAAGAGCTACTGAGAGTAACGAGGAAGATGCAGCTGGTGCTAATTTGGCTAATGAAAGCGGCGATGATTTCTTGTTAGTGTCAATGAACGATAACTCCAAGCTCATGTCCGAGTGGATCCTACATTCAGGATGTTCTTTCTACATGTGTCCCAATAGAGAATGGTTCTCCACATTCAGTTCGGTTGAAGGTGGAGTTGTGCGCATAGGAAACGATTCATCTAGTATGGTAATTGGTATTGGTACTATTAAAATTAGGATACACAATGGGACGATTAGGACACTCTCAGATGTCAGTTATGTACCTGATTTACGAAAGCATCTTATCTCCTAGAGTATTTTAGACTTGAAAGGATGCAAAATCAACATCAAGTCGAGCGACATTAAAGTATCTCGTGGATCTCTCGTTTTGTTAAAAGGTAAAAGAACCGGCAGTCTTTATATTCTAGAAGGTTCGACAGTGACCAGTGAAATAGGATGTCCCTCGTCCGTTACGGAGTCGAATTCAACTCGTTTGGAGCGGAGGCAACTTGGTCATAGGAGGGAAAAAGGTATGATAGTTTCGTTGAAGAGAGGTTCTTTTTTGGATGCAGGTTTTGAAAAGTTAGGGCACTGTGTTCATGAAAATCATACTCGGGTTAATTTTAATTCAACAGTGTACAAGTTGAAGGCTAGAAGTCTTCCAGTTTCTAAGCACAGATTCAACTCAGTTAATTCCCTGCATAGTTCAAGATAGGCCTGTGGCGGGCTTTGGCAAAGATGGCATTGTGGAAATATGAGTCAAGGTGGAAATTTGTTGAGTATGACTCCTATAACATTTCAGTTAAACTTTGTTTATTTGTTTCAATCAAACTCTGATTAGTCTAGATTATTTTTTTATTATTTGACCTATGAATTTAGACTATAAATAGGTTTTTTACAACCTTAGAAAATACACCCATTAGAGATTAGAACTCATAACACATTTAGAGAATTTTGTATTTACGTTTTGAGGGTTCTTTGTTTTCGGGTTTTCAGGGTTTAGTTTTTATCTCCATCTTTTGTACTCTTCGTTCTTTTGTCATTATAATAAAATTATCTTTGTCTGTGGTTTTTTTATCCTCTTTGGAGGGGTTTTTCCACGTTAAATTTGTGTGTTTAATTTCTCAATTTATTTCACTTTTTTTTACTTGTTGCTTAATTAGGTCGATCCCAACAATAGCTGAATATAAAATGTACAAATTTAAATATGAAATTAGAAAGATGAATAATAACTTTTGTAAAAAAAGACATTTTCAAAATAAAAGAACAATTTTCTTTCTCTTTATTAAAATAAGTCATCGGAGTGACTAAATATTCTCAATTGAATTAATTTATTACTAATCCATATACTAAAACATGTGTAAAACTAATACTCATAAGTTGGTAAAAATAATACCAATCAACTAATCACAATGATTACTTAAATATCAAACATTTTTTTAGTTACGAAAGGAAGTTGAACTAAAACGATCCTTCAACATTACATCTTACATTACATCTTGCACCACCAAAGGTGATTGTGAGAAAAAATACGACCCTATTTGATAACACCTTACACCTTGTTTATAGTATCAACAATCATTAATTACACCCAAATTTAATTACTCAAGCAAAATATTTAATAAATGTGAAAATAATATAAAAAGTACGATATAATACTGATTAACCTAATAAATTTAATTATCCAAAACAATCATGTTGGTGTACTGTTTCCTTAGGCTGTTCAAAAGAAATGTTAGTTGGGTTGATTAATTTAATTGCAAAGGTCTTTAGGCTGCTTTTTCTGAAGCATATAATTTATGGTGGTGGCGGCGGAAGAAACCAAAATGTGCTTCTTATTCAAACCCTTTGCGTAGATCCACAGCCTTCCCTACAACATATTTGACTTTTCCCAATTACTTCTTTACCCCCTTTTTTCTAGATTCCTTTTATTCCAAAATTTCTAGAATGTTATTGGATTTTTTTTATTTTTAAAAAATATTTACGTTTAATATTTATATATATGAATAAAAACTTAAGATAAAAATTATATAAATTAAATGTAATATATTTATATTTTATGGTTATTTCGAATTGGAACAATGTATATGAAATTTTTTAAAGAATTTATAAGTATAATTATATATATATAAGTAGAAATTACAAATAATAAATGTTCCATAACTATGATAAATTCAATACAAAGCACAATGAACAAAATATCGAAATATATCTAAATCTATATTAGAATAAATCTGAATAAAGTTCATTGCAACTTTAACACGAATAATCAAAAATGTTAAAATAAGTTATAAGTCTCCATAATCTTGAAAATTTAGAATTTGTTGCTTATATTTTTATTTTCAAGAATTTAATTCCTTTACTTTTTAGATTTCAAATTTTAGGTTAAATTGTTAACACCGTTAAACTTTTTTCCTAAATCCAAGTTAATTACAACTCTCTCTCTCTTTTTAACAATCTCATTATAGATTCTAATCATATCTTCTTCTTTTTTATATATACAATGTTTACAACTACCTATAGCCCCTCCCCAACCCATAAATAAGAGGATAATGCGCTTCAGTATTCTCGAATCAACGTCCCCCTACATTGACAATAATGCTCATACTAATCCAGTTAATACTCAATTGCAACTCTTTTTTTTTCTTTTTGACTATATAGTTTTCAAGTTTTAAAATGTCAAACCAATAAATTTAATAAAAGACTAATAATATTAATAGTTAAATTAAATTTAAAAATTCTAAAAAATATATATATGGATTAAAATTTTAAATTTTAAAAAATAAAAATTTGTAATATATTTTAACGATACGAAATAATGTCAAAACTCGACCCGAAATATTTAAAATCTCTCATGGTGTCAACATTTATCCATAATATGAAAGCTTCGTTGTGATTTGACTTTACTAGAAAAAGTTCGATTCCTACTTCCTTGCCTAGACCTCAATAGAACAGTCTTCTAGAAAGCTAAATAAATAAATATATTATTTTGTAAAAGTCAGATAAAATTATGATTTCCGTTTAAAAAATAACATTTTAAGACTTAAGTTGAGCTTGCAAGCCATTATTTGAAAGATACGTGTTATTTTTTTAAGGTATAATGTTAAAAATAGCTCCTCAAGTGTAACTATTTAGTCACTTTGATCTTTATCTTTTCTATAAAGCATTTTAACCCTTAACGTTTATTTTTTTGTCAAATTGATTTATTTTTAACGGATATACTGACAACTAACGGCCAACATTACTCCCTGACATGGTGGTCTAAATGTAATTAAATGCTGATGTGGCACTATTTTGTTTTATATGTCACGTCAGCAAATGATTTTAAAATTATTAAAATTATTTTTAAATCATCATCATCATTGTTTCTTCTTCTCCATTGCTTCTTTCTATCGTTCATCATCATCATCATCACTGGTTCCCTCTTTCATTCCCCTATCTCAAGCAGTCAAACTCGCCCCTTCCTTCCTCTCTACTTTTACTTTGCTAAGTACAAGCTTTCGACTATGCCCAAACCCTCTATCATTTCACCAACTCCCCTCTAGTTTCCAAGAAGAAGTACATTTATACCATTGATGATGACTGCTTTGTAAGCTAAAAAACTCATCTATTTCCTCCTTTTTAATTTGGGTTTCGGGTTTTATTGAATTAAAAAAAAAAACAAGTATTTGGTACTTTTGAAGATCTGGGTTTCAGTCAATTATTAGAATTGGAATTTGGGTTCTTTTATTTTTACTGTTTTGCATGTGGGTTTTATGTTTTGGATCTTGATGTGATCTTTTAGTCTTCTAGGCGTGCAAGACCTATTCTCATCCCAGCTAGACATCCAAGTTAGCATTTACAACTCATTTGGACTGCCACGTAAGACAGTTGTTAGGGAGGTAACAAAGCTTAACAACAAAGTGACCACTTCGTAACAAAACTCTAAAGTAAGTGGCTAAAACGTAACATTTCAAACATAAGTGACTAAAATGTAATATGAGGAAAACAAAAGTGACTCTTTTTATAATTTACCCAAAAAGATATGCATAAGGGTGCTAGAATTCATGTTTTTCTTGTTGTTATAATAATAACGATGCCAACTGGATGAAGGCTTAATCAATATTAAAAAATGATTTATTTATATATATTATTTAGATAATTATTTGATATATTAACTGTGGAGTTTCTTAATTTTACAAGTAAGGTTAATAAATTGTTATATGTCTTTAATTGATTTTTAAAAAATAAAAATTAAACAAATGAAGCACATGACAATTTTTTAACTTTTTTAATTAAGAAAATATGTTTCTTGTATAGTAAATAATAATTCATATTAAAATATTTTAGAATTTTTCTTAAGGAAAACAAAACACGATAACTAAGAGGACAAAACCAAATCTCAAGTAAATAGTCTTACCCTATGCACCAGGTCCTATCGTCCTCAACAATAATTGGAATGATAGTCAAAACATTTTAGAGTAAAATCAAAGAAAGATGAGAATGATGTAACATCCTACCCGGTGAAGTCCTAGTGTCCGATTACTACTTATCGAAGTAGTTTAAAACAACATTCACATTGTTCCCAATTCTGCATAAAAGAAGCAACAATAACTAGGATTTATGAGGCCAGCTTGTCCTGATGTTACCAACAACAAAGGTTTCTATGAAACCAAATGGTTTATAACATAAGGACTTAGGCAGCTTAGAGCTACTAAGTATACTTCAGACCATGTTCGTTAAAGTTTGGTTTCTTCTTTCCGCAACACCATTCTGATCAAGTAAGCCTAGCATGGTGTATTAGCCAACTATACCATTATCTTGAAGAAAGTTCGCAAATGGACCAGGTGCTTGTCCATCCTCAGTATATCTACCAAAATACTCACCACCTTTATTGATTCTCACAATCTTGATTTGCTTACTGCATTGTTTCTCTACTTCAGCCTTGAAAACTTTAAAGGCTTCTAATGTTTCGCTCTTGCAATGAAGCATGTAGAGAAACATGTATCATGAGTAATCATCTATGAAAGTGATGAAGTATTTCTAACCTTTCACATCCATATATGGGAAACATATATCAGAATGGATGATTTCCAATATTCCCAAACTCCTCTTGCCACCTTTCTTTGACTTGTTAGTGTGGTTGCCCATAATATAGTCTATACAACAAAATAAAGCCTTGGTTGAGTGGTAAATTTAAGGTTTTACCAATTCAATTGGCATAGGTTAAAATCCCACCATATGTATATTTTTGTTGGTTTTTGTTAAAATAAAACTTCTAAAATAGCCTCGAATAATATAACTTATTTTAATTACAAATTGATATTATCATGATTTTCCTAATTGATTTGGTGTTCGATTGACTCATGACACCAATCCAGGCAAAGACTTAAATAATAATATGGATATGTATTTTTCTAGATTAATCAAAGTATTAAAAAAACATAATGTAATACCCCAGTTCTGGCATGTGCAAGGTTTTGGGTGTGGCCCTAAATTAGTCTGTTTGGCGAAGTAGTACCCGCCCAATAGTTTTCTTTGACATATAGGATGGGCGTATTCATAACAGTGTTTAATTCGAGTGTGGTTTAATGGAAAATTATTATATTGGTTGGATTGAGATAATAGCCAAGTGGAAAGATGACTACGAAAGGAGTACTCGTAAAAGGCGTAGTGCACCATGTTATTAAGGTGGCTATGCTAGTTGCATTGTAAGTGTAGTAATTAGGGACCCTCTGGTTAGGGTAACCAAATATTGTCTATATTGGATTCTTATTTTTATTTGCATTTACAACTATAGACCATTCATGAAGATATCTTCGAAAGAGCGTAACACATGTCAAGTCCCAATGGAGACTTAAGTTATATTTATGGGTATTCAGGCTAAATAAAGGGGGAGTTTTTCTTATTCCTTCTTCAAAAGTACTGCTAACTAAATCTTAATGAACCAACAATATTTCTGTCTCCTTTGAGCTGGAATTGAAGATCAAATTTGGAGTAGGAGATTTTATCATATCCTGGGTGAGTATTTCAGTTATGCCTGAGAAATCTCGAAGAGTAAGTTTGCTAACTTTGGTGAATAGTAAGATTAAAAGAAAAAATGGTTTTGTATGGGGTTGTCAATGTTTGAGAAGAAAATGATAAAATATATATGAATGAGTTTTGATGATGTTTCTATGTTTTTTGAGCAGTGATTGTTGTTGACTGCAAATCAGGTGTTCAGATCTGACATTCAAACTATTGTAAGTGAGTTTCCAGGTGAGTCTCTACTATAACTCTTGCACGCATATTGTTCATATTAAAATATATCTATGAACATGATCAAAATGCAAATCGAAAATCATGAAAAGTACAGAAAGAAGGTAACAAGTATAACATTGTAAGAATAAAGTTAGGTCATGAATGATTGATATTAATATAATTATCTAAGTATAAGTCGAGAACTAAAGGAAAGAAATTATCTGGCATGTGAATGAGTTAGGGTAAGTGAACACCCTGGTTAAGTTCTTCCTGTGGAGCCTCTGGTAGGGAAGTTATTACTAACCAGACTAGTAAGTCACAACATGAACGAAACAAAAAACCATGTGGTTTTGACCCATAGCATTCTATAACAGAAAAACACTCATGGCATAGGCTTCAGTAAATTAATGATTGAATTGGCCGATTATGATACATGATGTGTGTGTAGGTCCATGAGATTGAGTCACATGGCAGCAAAGAAAATGATATGATATGATAGGAATGATTCATGGCGTAGCCTTCGACATGAGAATCGAAATGGTAGATCGCAATACACGAATGTATATGTAAGACCATAAGGTCATGACCCATGACAGTATATGAAATAATGGTATGTTCTGTTTGGCATGAATGGTGTAATATGTAATGAATGTCTGGTAAGTTTTACATACTTGTATTTTCGTAAGATATGAATAAGTCAGATAGTTTTGTGATAAGTATAGCTGAGGTATAGTACTACTATGCTCAAGGTCAAAGGTTGAGTAAGACTTGTGAGTTAATCTAATAAGTTATTGAAAAGAACCGCGTAGTTGCAAGATGGTAAAGGTATTCGCCAAGATTATCTGAAATGGTTAGATATATATTTGTAACTGTGTAAGATTTAAGGATCTATCATTTAGAGTTGTTTATATGATGATGAATGATTAAATCAAAATTATTTGGAATATGTCAAATCACGGTTGACTGGGGTTTAATGACCTCTCCTGAAATCATAAGAAATCTGGAAAATGGGTATTCTGAATATACATATCCTTAAATAAATGAATGTGAAATTCATCTGAATGGCCCAAGTAGTATCTTGTCAGTATCAATACGTGTGGTATAGAATCAGGGTATGTTTGAAAGTCATTTGGAAGGCATTCAATTAAACGAGAGTATTCACCAAATACATATGTATCCACCCAAGGTAAATGTCAACGAATAATTGTTTGGAACAAGAGTATGGCCTACGACATGTGCTGTTGAGAAATTACTATTGTGGCCAGAAAATTATGAAAGGTTTGAAGGGATTTCTCAATTAACTAGATAAGGAAGATTTAGTAGGATAAAAGTATGATAACTAGCATATAAGAGAATGACGAGACTGTGGTGGTATCTGCCTAAATAAATGATACAGGATAATGGTTGGCATACAATAGTTTGTACAGGGTTGCTAAGTATCCATCAATTGTATTGTTATGATCTATATTCTAGAAATTGTTGAGAACATATATAAAAGATTGAAGAAGAAAGTATGTATGTTATATAAGAGATCAGATGATTTCATATTGCAAGTTGAATTTCGTAAAGGTATATATTATGTTGAAGTATATCTACATGAATGTGTTTAGTATGTGAAGCATGGGTTATAAGGGTTGTATGATTGGTGATTAGAAATGTCTAGTATGAATCATGTTAGTGTATTAGGGACAGGTCTATGTCTAATCACTCGGGTGGCAAATAATTGATAAACCCTCGAGTCATATTCTAACAGATGACTCGTGTAGCGAGTTTTATATATAGCTATATGGCGTGTTCAATTTGGCTCTTAAATGTGGGCACTGAAATTTGAATGATTTAAGATATCCATTGATTATATGGTAAGTGTAGGACCAAGTTAAGATAGGACTAAAGGTAATGAATTGAAGAGACATAATGGGAATATCATTGAGAAAATACTCTAAACATTCGAAGAGGGTTTGTCAATAAGTTGTAACTGTGAAAATTAGCCTGGGTTGATCCTAAGTATACAAATGAAGTTCTAAATATTTTAGTATGCAAAAGACACTGATAAATGAACGATAAGTTAAGGAACAATTAAAGAGATAATAGGATGGATGACCTCTCATCGAATGAAAAATTCTGAATAAGGTAGCGTCTGATAACTTGAAGAAGGGCATCTGCATGTAGACAGTGAAAGTTAATATTAGGCATGAGAAGCAATTTCAAACATTGGTTTGCAAGAATACGGGCAAGGAACCATGATTAAGATGAATTTAAAGAGATTTCTAAGAGAACGATGATAGTGATACATGACGGTAATGGATTCAGACTACCATATAGCAGAAAGAAGGAATGAATATGGTGTGCGATTTGTGTGAAGCTTTTTTTGGTAGACAGTTGATGTTGGAAGAAGAGAAGCTGGAAGTAATAAACTATTTGGCACTTTAAGGAAACCACGACTAAGGTATAAGTGATTAATTCTCACTGAGTTATTGCGAACTTGCATGAGTTATACTTATTGTTTTAGGTTTATTGAGATTTTGTGCCAAAAAGAACGATACTGGAAGTTCACCAAGGGAGTGCGAATTGGGTTGTTATGCATACAATGGATTAGTGGCGCAGTCTTGAATATGCTTTTGAGTCTGCCTTTAAATAATTCTTTATCTTGTAAGAATTTGTAACAAATTTGATGTAATAAGTCATTCAGCATATGTTTCATTCATAAATTTTTAAATGTTAAGTTTTCTTTCAAAACTTCAAATAATAGTTCTAAAATAAATGAAAAAAATTGTAAATTGTTTATTTTAAACGTTCTGTATTGTTTAGTAACACCCGGGATCCAGACCTGGTGAATCAGGTCGGGTTTGGGGTGTTACATATAAATATCCCCAAAATAATATTGTTACTTTGTAAAAGAAGTGGGTTTTTGGTAATTTTAGAACTGAGTTGGAACTCGATTAATAGGTGACACCAACTCAATTAAATATATTATAATCTATGCTATTATTTAAGCACTTGACTGAGTTGGTGTTACAAGTCAACTGGGCGCCAACTCTATTTGAGAAATTACGAAAATATCCTTCCATAATTAAAATAATTAATATTATTCATGAGTATTTCAGTCTTTTAATAATAATAATAATAATTGCATATGGTTGGTTTTAAACGCATGCTATTACATCAATATACTATTAACTTTATCATTGAACCCAAATTTTATTTTAATTGTATTATGCATACTTTATTATCTCAATCACGCTTGCTATAGAATTCTAGTATTGATAATGTTGTTAATTGAGTTAGTGTCACAAGTCAACTCGATACTAACTCAAGATTGATGACAACGCCATGATAAACAATTGTAGTACATTTAGTATTCTTAATATGATGTATTTACGTGTTTAAATTTTATTTTGCTCACAATTTAATCTATTTTTATTTTAATATTATACATATTTTATGTGTTACTATTAATTAGTTCCAAACCTTATGTTTCATTGTTTTTGTATATTTTCTTAAAATTAACATTTATGTTGTAGGTAATTTTTAATAATATATTTTATTCTTCTTAAAAATATCAGTCATACTATGTTTAAATTTGCATTGAACTTTGTCTTTGAAATAGTTTTTGCCTTTTTGGTGGCCAATTAGCAGCACGTGGCGTTTTGTGATGCCAAAACGTTTTCTCCATGATGTGAATTTCTTGGATGGCATAATTTTTTATTCTTTCTAGCTTAATTGCACATGGTTCCTATTATGGCAGATCTGAATCCTTATATAAATTTGTTTGTTTAACATATAATTTACCTCCAAAACAGGATTTTATTATATTATTAATAATATCAACAATTAAATAACAATCTAATTGGCCGCCAAATATTAACGAGGTCTACTAGTGATAGCGGTAAAATTACTATAAAAATCCTTATATTATATTTTAAATTGTATTTTAATTTTTTACAAATTGATCCATGTACATTAGATAAAACAACAAAATAATCTATCTAATAAAATATTGAATTCTAAGTTATTCATCTTTTATAACTATATTAAAGCTAAATATAAATTTTGAATATTATAATTTATAATCATACTCCATTGTAATTTAAACTATTACTTTTATAACTATTTTAAAGCTAAATAGATACACTTTTATTATAATTTAAAGTATCCAAATTTATAAATGAATATTATTTTATTATTTTAAATTATTTTCTAGCTTAAAAGTAAGAAAAATATTTTATTATATAAAATTAAAATTTTGAATGAATAAAATCAAATCCATACACCTTATATTTATCTTGAATTATACTTTCATTATAAATTATAAGATTATTCTATTATTATAAATTATATTTTATTATAAGTTTTAATCATGATCATACAATGAAAATTTGAAGTAAATAAATGAATAAATAAAAGTAATATAACATCAGTCCAAGTAAACAACAACAGCACAACAAAATTATAATAAAAAATATAAACAAAAGTCTAAAATACTACATTCTACATAAATATTGATAATTGAATGCATGTGTAACTTCATATAGTCAAAGCAAGCTAATTTAGAACTCCATCAAAAATAAAAATTAATGTACATATTAAACCAAATACCATACTGTACATGTTAATTTACAGAAATGGTGGCAACAATTGTCTTGACAAATGGCAAACCAAATACTATACTGTACATATTAAACTACAAAAGTAGAATAAGATAAAAGTTCTCTGATAATTGTATGTATACAACATATGATAATCGTAATCATAAAATAACATTATAATAATTTTAAAAACCCTGTGAAAATCTGATCAAATGCTCTGTTATGGCAATTAATTTTAATCATAATCATGTTAAACTGTTATTTTTTATTTACTGATGAAAGAAGAAGGAATAATAAAAATAAAAGTGATATAATCCAAATTGAATAGCCAAAACCTCTGGTTTTCATGTTTTCTTATTCTTCATTCACTTTTTAATATTTAATAAAATTATGAGTTGTTAGCTTATTGTCTTTCACATTCGGCTGATTTTTAAATTAAATTTATTATCAAAACTTAAATAGTCAGAATTTAGAAGAATTTTATTAGTAATGCAACAGCCCGTTTTCAGTGGTGTCGAAAATAGTAGTTTCGGAACCACAATTTTAGAAAAAGAGTCAATATTTATTATTTATTTACTGGTTATGACTATTTATTAGAGGCATATTAAAATTTGGTTAAGAAATTTTAACGTTT
This sequence comes from Gossypium raimondii, assembly GCF_025698545.1. Lineage (NCBI taxonomy): Eukaryota > Viridiplantae > Streptophyta > Magnoliopsida > Malvales > Malvaceae > Gossypium > Gossypium raimondii. The sequence continues at coordinate 41,786,729 of NC_068569.1, read as the reverse complement.
AAATAGTTAGTTAAGTGAAAAGGACTAAATCGTAAAAGTTTCAAAAATAAGTTACTATTAGTTAAAGGTGTCAAATGGCTAGGGAATGATAAATAAGTGGACTTAAATGGTAAATTTACCATTTAGTGTTATAGTGGACAGCTTTGGTGGCTAATTGCATGAAATTTGATTAGATTTTAAAGGACAAAATGGTAATTAAATAAATTAATAACATAAACAAAACCAAAACAAATGTTTTCATCTTCTTCTTTGAGCAAATTCATAGCCGAAATCACCATTGGAGGGCATTTGAGGTTCTGCCAAGCTCCTTCCTTGCATGCATGTGTTTTTTAGGTCTATTTTTAATGATTTTTTACGTTTTTGTTATCGTTTTAGCTTAATCTAGTTAAACCGAGGTTCAATTCATAAAACTGTTAAAATTTTAGGGACTTACCATGAATGAATTGGGTGTGTTTGTGAACTTAATTGATAGAATATTAAACTTGGTTGATAAATAAGTTTATTTTGTTAAGTGATTTTAGGTAATTTTAATGTTTAGGGATTAAATTGTTTAAATAGTAAAATTTCATGGAATTATTGGGAAATGATGAAAAATATGGGTTGTAATGGGTCCCTAGGAAATTCGACTAGCATGAATGGAGAGTAAAAGTGGTTAAATTGCAAGTTTCAAGTTTAGGGACTAAATTGCATAATGGTTAAAATGTGGAGGTAATTTTGTAAATTCATATTGATAAGGGTTATAAGTTTGAGTTAATTATTTTAAGTTATTTGAATGGTTTAATTGAATGAAATTCATTATCTAGGTAAAAATGTGGAGGTAATTTTGTAAATTCATATTGATAAGGGTTATAAGTTTGAGTTAATTATTTTAAGTTATTTGAATGGTTTAATTGAAAGAAATGTATTACCTAGATCAAGAAACGAACCAATCGGATTTAAATCGAGGAAAAGCTAAATTTTTGGACTATTCGTCTGTTTTGTTGTTGCAACCGTTTTTAGTCGTGGTAAGTTCATTAGTTAATTTAGTAGCTAACCGATTGATGTTTTGTAATTTAATGTTTATCTATATATGATTGGTTCATCAAATTCCTTGGATTGAGAAACGATAAAGACCATGATTGAAAGATATCATGGCATTTTACTCGAAATGAGAAAGACTATAGTTGAAAGATACTATGGCATTAAACAAGAATGAATAAGACCATAGTTGAAAGATACCATGGCACTAAACCGGAAATGTGTAACTTAACAATCAAGACCATTGTAATGGCCCAAATTTAAGGTTATCAGAATAGTGGTTTCGTAACCACAAATCCGATTTAAAGAGAAATTATTATTAATTTTTTTATGATTTATCGAGTGATTAGATATAAGTATTAGAGTATTGATAAGAAATTTTATTGATTGCATGCCTAAATTGCCTATTAGGACTTAATTGCAAAAGTGGGTAAATATGAGTTTTAGATGATAAAGGATTTATTTGAAGTGCATAATCAAAGTAGAGGTCCTTAAATAGTAATTAGACCATAAAATTTCCATGGACAAAAATAGGCATGTATAGATAAAAAGAACTAAAGTTTTAATGAAGGGTATTTTACTAAGCATAATTTGCTTACATTGTCTATATTTTTCTCTTGTAGATCTTGAAAAGCTTTGACAATTGGAAGATCGAGTCGGAGCACACACACTATCCGCTCATCACCTCAGTAGATGTTTTGATCTTTTGATGTCGGTTATAAATGGCATGTACTAGGAACTTTTAAGCTGTTTCCGTCAATGTGATGATGTTTTAACCTTCTTTTAGCTACTTGTACATATATGGCTTAGTTTTGGTTTGAAGTTCTACACTAGATGGTGTTTTGGTATCTTAATTTCATCTACTTATAAATGGTTATAATGTGTTTGTGGTAGACACTAGACATGAATGGTAAGAATGAATGATAAGTCTGGTATGTGTTTATGGTTGGATATTGTGGTTTGAATGCAAAGTAGCTTGGTAAATGAGTTTGATTTGGAAATTGAATTGTGGTGTCAATAAAGGCACATTGGTTAGGCATCTAGGTTGATTTTTTCTATGTTATAAGTTTCCTTAAATGAGTTTTGAAGGCATGAAAATAGTTTTTTTTTGTGGCTTGGTACCTAAGAAATGGCATTATTTTGGCTTGTTTTGGAAGGCATATTTGGTGCACATGGCCTAGGACACAAACTGTCACACGGTCGTATGCCACACACGACCTAATCACATGGCTGTGTACCATATACGATCGTGTATCTTATTGATTTTCAAGTGTAGGATGGTCCACACACTCACAGAGAGTTACACGACATGGCGACACAACCGTGTGACCTTTTTTCGAATGCACACAAGGTCTGGCACACATTCATGTGATGCTTTTTCAAATATCCACACAGGCGAACATACAGGCTGGGACACGGCCATGTGTCCCATAGTTCAAATGTTACACAGTTGCCCACGCGGCCATGTTCTGAGTAACACAGCCTGGGCTTTGTCACACGGCTTGGCCACACGGCCGTGTGACCCTTGTTTCCAAAATTTTCAAAGTTTTTCATGTTCTCCTGTTTTGATTCAAATTAGTCTCTGATTGTTCCCAAACTATTTTTAAAGCCCCATAGGCTCGTTTTAAGGTCTATAATGGTTTTTATGCTTTGAATAAATGTTGGAATGGAATGTTAATGTTTTAAATTGGTAAATTGTTTCCATGTGATGTTAATTATTTTGATTTGTATGATAATACTCTATAACCTTAATTCAGTGATGGAAATGGGTTAGGGGTGTTACAAGTAAGTTATATGAAATTTCGAGACAAGAATATATATATTGCTCACCCCAAGCAGCAATTATCTTTATGTATATTGTTCAGTGTCTCAGGATAAACCTGGGAGATGTAAAAAAGTTGAGGTTAAGACCGAAGAGAACGGATCAATGCCGGTGAAAAGGAACACCAGTTTCAAAGCAACCGAAGATGGTGAGGAATTTACCTAACCTAAAAAAGTTCGATGAACTAATGAAGAGAAAGAATGGAGGTAGGGATTTTGATTTTGGGGTTGAATGAACTGATGAAGAAGAATGGAGGGTTTAATTTAGGGATTTTTTAAGAAGAAGAAGAAGAATGGATTTTGGGTTTAATTTAGGGTTTTCTTTTGAAGAAGAATAGATTTATGGGTTTGAATTGAATGGATGGACGATAAAGCTGGAGGGTTTGATTTAGAGGAATCGGGAAAATGGATTGGTGGGGCAGACGGGCTTTGAGGGGAAATAGAGTAAAGTAAAAGGGTTTGGGCTTTGGGGGAAATGGGGTAAAGTAAAACTATAAAAGGATTTAGGGTTGGGGAATATAAATTTAAAATTTAAAATGATATAGTTTGTATTCAGTTTATTCGAATTATTTGAGTTATTCAAATTCGAAAATTCAACTTTACTCAAACTCAAAATTCGAAAAAAAAAGAAGTCGAGTTGATTCAATTAACACGATTCGAATAATTTAAAACTCAAACCTTTTTTCAAATTTTTTGAGCTGAACCGAATTTTGCTCACCCTTAATTCAATGTGTATCTTTACATTAATCAACTTCTTATGTCCTTAAAAGTTGCACTTTTACACTTTAACCTTATATTTAAGCACAAGCACCATTCATACTTCTTACCCCTTTTTAATATCTTTATATATATTATTTAAAATCTTATCAAAACCAATACTAAATAACCAAGCTCCTTAACTATATACTTTGTATTTTTACTCATGTTTTCATTTTACATTTGGTGTATAATTAATTCATTAAACATTCACCAATTGAGTCTTACCTCGATTGGCATGGGCATTGTTTCCAATCCAATAGGACGTGGGTTCAAGTGCGCTGAAGCTCATTATCCTCCTATTTATGGGTTGGAGGGGCTATGGGTAGTTCTAGACATTGTGTTAAAAAGGGCATATATGATTAGAACTTATAATGAGATTGTTCAAAACAAATTCATTTAACATCAAATAAAAATATGACAATCTATAATTGGTAAAATATTTAATTAGGCAGTTATATATTTATTTCAATATAACTTATTGATGTGATTCCGATCACATTATGTGACTGCACTAAAGGGACTCGAGATTGGCCCAAGTTTGAGGGGCTCAAAGCTAAAATGAAATTCTTCAAATGAGTGTTTTGTTTGTTATTTTTATGTTTTGTTGTTTTAACGTGTTAAGTGTCAAGTTAATTGTTATTTATTCCACAGATTTTTTTATACAAGTGTTCATATGTCTCTTATGTTTAAGTTGCATATGTGCATATAAGTGTGCTTCTGTGAGCATAACATATTTTAATTCCTTTATGCATATGAGCCTAGAGTTAGGATGGTGACTTAGCCAAATTTTGTGTGACAGAATTGTGCTCAAGTGATGTCTATTTATACTTATTGTAAGTGACCGTTGGAGGACCAAGAATGACCCTTCATCTAGCTGACTGCATGCGCAAAGGAAGTATCTAGAACATTCAAGAATTAGCTTTCAATTTGGATTCATTGTGACCGATCGTATGGTGGCTAAATTCATGTAACAAGCTTTGCTTAAAGATGAAGGATTCATGATATTAAAGACGGTGCATGGATGGTGGCAAAGGAAGGGAGAATGTGGCTGATCATTTACTCCATGCATAGAGGATTTCATGAACAGCATTCAAGGGAACCAAGCCACAATTAATTTAGCCAATGTATTAACTCATGCATGAACCAATTATTATTGTTGTCTATTCACCCTTCCAAGATACATTAAAGCATTCGAGAAATGTATCAGCTCATGCATGAACCGAAATGGGAGATGAATTCCAATTATTCGATCAAGGGGGCTTGAAGGTGAAATAAAGGCTGCTTATTCATGGGCTTAAAGGTTTCTTGATGGTTAAGCATTCATGCACGTCCAAGGGGGTGTTCAACATTAAATTCGACCATACATGAACCTATTAAGAACATGAATTTGATTTAATGCTTAGTGTGAACATTTTTATGTTGAATTTGTTTAGTCATTTTGGATTCTATAAATAGTTTGTAAGTTGTCATTTGTAAAGTTAGATCATTTTATATATTAAACATTATTTTGTGACTTTCTTCTCTCCAAGGCTCTTAACCGAACTTAAGTTGGACTTATCAAACTTCTCAAAGTGTGTGGCATTCATTGTCTTATCATCCCGTAACCCATCCCGAGGTGTGGCGGCTTCTACTATACCAAGGTTCGAGTATTTGTCAATTTTAAGGGGGTCAAATTCTACTATAACTTTGGTTCCTTAAAACATTCAAGTGCGCCGGGTCAAGGTTTCCACCCTTGTTTGAACCATTCAAGACGATCCTTCCCTTCAAGTAATTTTCCGAACATTCCAAGTCTTAGGAAATCACATCACTCATTTTCTATATAACTTATATAAAACAATATTTTAATAGGATGCTAAAGGAAAATATATATAATTTTTTGAAGGTTGGATCAAGATTGAAGATGAACGAGAATGATAAATTGAAGAAAAGATCAAGATTGAAATTATTTAATTATATATTCTAAATATTTTTAAGGTTTATTTTAATTAGATTTTATTAATTATTTTTAGAAAGTTGGATTTTTACCTTGGTCTAAATATAATTTTAGTTTACTTCCTTTTAGATAATTGAAGGTTTTTCTTAATTTATCTTTATTATTTAATTAATTATATATTATTTTTTATATTGGATGCTCTATTTTCCATAGTCGTTTCATTAATGAAAAATTATAAAATTAAAAAAATATTATTGTAATCTCATTCCATTTAAATAAGTAAATTTTGTATAAGACTAATAAAGTTGGTTTGGTTGTATTTGTTGAGACAGGTTTGGAGCAGTGCCTGGATCAGTAATGCTTGGATCAATGTCAACTAGTTGTGGTACTGTTTGTTCAGAAAACTTATCATGTTTAAGTTGACAAATTTTGGCAACAAAAATTGTTGGGCTATGATATTTCCTGTTATTTTGGATATGTACAAGCTCATATATGATATCCAAACTTGTTATAGGAACATATCTTGAAGATTGGTTTGAATTGGATCAAGGAAATTGACTTCCTATTTTTTGAAGAGATTGGATTAAATCGGGTAACTTGATAAAATATCTTGAAGATTTGAAGACTTATCATGGTCATATTGAAGATATTATTCATGTTGATTATCTTGCTATTTTCATGGGATGATTGATTGTAATTGATCTTTATCTTAACAAGCCTTAAACTCTTATATTGAAAGGTTTGTGCAGGTAAAAAGTGTGGAGAATTTTAGCACTTATTTTGTTATTTAGAAATTGTTTTTCAAAGCGCATTTCGTAACTAATCAAGTGAGTCATTTGGTTTGTTATCCTAAGTTTTTAGGGGGAAAACTTAGAGGAGAGTGATCTAGATCTTAAGTGCAAAAGTGAGGTTGCTAATCTAGTGAGTATTAGTACTTGTAATCACTTGTTGTATCAGGTGTTAAGATAATGGATTATCTCTTTGAGCAAGGCCTCGTAGATGTAAGGAAACTGAACAAAGTAAACATACCGAGTGTTCTTCATTTTTTTTACCTTGTTCATTCCCAATGCTTAAAGCAGTTGGCATTGATCATACTACTACTTCTGGCACTAATTGGTTTCTACTTACAATTTTCAGTTTTAAACCTTACAATTGGTAGTAGAGTCTCCCATTTAACATATCCAATTGTGTTTTCTTGTGTCAATTATTACTTGTAATGGAAGGTTCTTCAGTTTCATGCCCCCTATGTTTGATGGATCACATTATGCCTATTGGAAAGTAGGTTGTCGAAACCAACTTTTTTGAAAACAAATATTTTAGTTGTCGACTTAAAAAAACAAAAATTGGGAGTCGCCACCAATCTTTTATTGAGGTGTGATTGGATCACTTAAAAAAATAGCTTTGGTCTACGAGTTTTAGAAAAATGGATCCGGGAGTCGGTTACGTACGAGGAAGGATTACCACCCTCGTAACACCCAAAATTGGTATCTAGTTAATTAATTAGTGTCTTAATGTCAAAATTTTAAAAATATGATCCTTAATAAAAACTTAAAAACGTTACTTATTGAGACTCTTATCATTTTGGAGAAAGAAAATGTCACACCTAATACGTTAGAGCACGACATTCTAATTCCTCGAAAAAGAATTAGTCCAAAATACTCGTGTAATAAAATTTAAAGGAACATTCATTTGTTTAAGGTTTATAAAGAAATCGTGGCCCAATACGTTAGGGCACAATTTCTTAAAACCCTAAACTTGGAATATTTCCTTTGTTATTATTTTTTAAAAAAATCTTTGTCTCGAGAAATCAATACGTCACATCCAATACGTTAGGATACAACATATTAAATTCCCAACAACAAGCTTTCCATTTTATTTCTTTGATTAATGAGCAATTCTCGATTGTTAGATTTAATGAAGAAAATTGGAACTCAATGCGTTAGGGCTCAATTACCTTGAAAATCCTAAATACGAGTATTATCTCAATTTTGAAAATTTTCTATTTTAAACTCGAGTAAAAAATGATGTAATGTTATATTGAATGCATGTATAAATGTCACAATAAAAATAATAATAATAAATACAACAATTGTATAGAAATAATATAAATAAATAAATAAAAATCAATCAATGACATGCAAAGCATCAAATAAATGAGCAAAATAAAAAACATGCTTTTAAAATATAAATGAAAACATAAATCGATAAACAAAAGAAGGAATTAAACAAATTACGTAAAGAATAAAATGTACATAATATATTCATTGAAATTATGAGGAATAAAAAACAAACACATGATTTACATATAAAATTTTGAATTATAAAATTTATATATATAATGCATTTATGAAAATAAAGAAAATATATAAATATACATATATAAATTTTAAAATATATGTGTTGAAAATATAAATATGTATTTAAGCATTTTCAAAAATATATAAAAAATATGTCTCGTATATATATGTAAATATAATAGAATATTCGAAAAAATAATTAGATAATATCTACATTAAAAAAATATATGTATATATATAAATATGAGAAAAATATTAGTTGAAAAAATATGTACCTAAGAAAACAATAAATAATAAAAATAATGATAATTACATTATTAAAATTAACTAATTTTAAGAAAGATATAAAAAGGACTAAATGGAACTGCAAATAAAAAATCTGGGGTAAATCCGCAAATAAATAAAGCCAAAAGGACCATATTGAACGCGCAAATAATCATGGAGGGACTGCAAGAGCAATTTTCCCTTTTCCTCTAAACAGCGTCGTTCCACATGGACCAAATTGAAATTGAAAATAGATTAAAGGAGAATTTTAAAAATAAAATAAACTTAATTGTAAAAATATTAAAAGGCGGAGGGGTGGAGGGGCTAAAAGCGCAATTTACCCCTCCGCTCAAAAACACATGGATCCTAGGCCGGGTTGGGTCGGAGTCGGGTCGGCCTCCCCAAAACGACATCGTTTTCGGCGTCTGGGGGGCTCTCCAAAACGATACCGTTTTGGTACCCTATAAAAGCCCCCTACTCATAAAAAAAATCATTTTAAGCCTGTTTTAAAAAAAAAAACCTTTCCCAAAAAACTCTCCTTCCCCATTCGTCCTGCAAGGGGTCCGGTCACCGGCCACCGTGCCGGCCGCCGATCTCCGACACCGGCACCGCCGTCTGCGGTGGCCAGAAAATGGGAAAATTCCCTTCTAAGCCCTTCTAACCCTTTAAACCCCAAATTTGGGTTCAAATCTTTTGAAATATGGCCGAAAAAGCCCTTAACTTCGAGAAACTCTTCGGCTTCCGACTGTCTATCCTCGAAGACGATTACCTCAATCGCTCGCAGCGTTTCAGAAGCAAATCATGGTGAGTCTCTTTACCTTTTATTTCATTTTATTTTAGTAAGTAAAAAAAATAAAAAGAAAATAGATAACAAAACGAGAAAATATATCAACCTTTTTGCGTTTTCGATTGATTTTCTGATTTGTATTTCAGTTGCTCTTTTTGTGTGAAAATGCTTTTTTTATTGATTTTTTCGGGATCCCTCTTACAGTATATTCAGTGGCTTTTTATAGCCGAAATAAGAATAAAAAATCAAAAAGAAAATATGTTTGATCTTATTTGTTCTGCAAATCTTTGATTTTCTTTCCTTTTTTGCTGTTTGTTTCCTGCAGGTGAAGATCGCGCGGGGCTTGGTGGCTATGGCGCTGATGAACTCCATAGAAACCCTAGGGTTTCTTCATCTATTTTGGGCCACTGTATTTAGGCCTCGAAAATCATGTCTGGGTTTGGGCTTATTTGGTTGTAATTGGGCTATTTCTTTTGGGGCCATTTTTATTTGTACCCGGGGTAAAAATCGGGTATTACAGCTGCCCCTCTTTAAAATGCCCGATTTTGCCCGGTCGTGCTCAGCTTTGGTACTCTTCTTCTTTAAGTAGCCTCGTTCCTTCCTACTGCATTTTCAGAGGTATAGGAAGTAGTGCTTCAATCTACTCCACTGCAATGCCAGGGAGATAGGATGTGTATGATGTAGTTTCTCAAGAGAACAAAAATTGTTATCTTTAATCTACTCAACTGCAGCTTCAGGGAGATAATACTTATAGCTTCAACTTGATCTACTACAACTTAAAGATGAATGTGATGCGATCTGCTCTATTCCTTGGGTCTGCTCCACTGGAAATAAGATTCGTCATTTTGAGTCTGCCCACTGCAACCTCAGGGAGATAAGACTAGATGAGATCTGCTCTTTGCAACTTCAGAGAGCTAAGATCTGTGATTTTAATTCGCTCCACTGCAACTTCAGGGAGATAGGATTATAGGCTTAAATCTGCTCCACTGCAACTTCAGGGAGATAAGATTCGTCATTTTGGGTCTGCCCAACTGCAACTTCCGGAGGATAAGACCTGCTTATTCAGTCTGCTCCACTGTAACCTTAGGGAGATAAGACTTGATGCGATTTACTCTACTGCCACTTCAGAGAGATAAGATCTGTTTTTTTAATCTGCTCCGTTGTAACCTCAGGGAGATAGGATTATTGGCTTTAATTAGATCCACTACTACTTAGGGAGATAAGATCTACCATCTTCGATCTGCCCACTGCTACTTCAGGGGGATAAGACCTGCTTACTCAGTCTGCTCCACTATAACCTCAGGGAGATAAGACTTGATGCGATCTACTCTACTGCCACTTCAGAGAGATAAGATCTATTATTTTAATCCGCTCCACTGTAACCTCAGGGAGATAGGATTATTGGCTTTAATCTGTACCACTACTGCTTAGGGATATAAGATCTGTCATCTTCGATCTGCTCCACTACTGCTTAGGGAGATAAGATCTGGGGACTTCGATATGCTCCACTACTGCTTAGGGAGATAAGATCTGTAATCTTCAACCTACTCTACTACTGCTTAGGGAGACAAGGCTGGGGTCTTCGATCTGCTCCACTACTGCTTAGGGAGATAAGATTTGTAATCTTCAACCTATTCCTTTGCTGCCCAGGGAGATAGGACTTGCAATCTTCAACCTATTCCACTACTGACTAGGGAGATAGGACTTACAATCTTCAACCTATTCCACTGCTGACCAGGGAGATAGGACTTAAGTTTCACCGATTTGTTCTCTGGGGAACATGACCTGTATAATTCAATTCATGAACCTAATTATGCCTAGTAATTAAGATGTCATGATCAAAATGAATCAAATACTCCTAACTAGATGTGTATGAATGACATTTGAATGAATGCAGAATGTCCTTTTTCAAGAATTATCACTCAAGTTATCATTACTCAAAGTTTATTAAGGCCTTATTGCTGACGTGCCACAACGTCTTTTTGCTCAGCTGGCATCAAATTGCCCCCACTATGAATTTCAAAGCTCAATCCACTAGGACGCAAAATTTGGCTTTTCCTCAATCTTTTCTTATCAAATCTCAAAGATGCAGATCATGAAATACCTTAGTTCTTTACACCATTCCCCAGGTATCATACTAAATTCTTATGCGCGAATGAAGAATTTCTTTTCTAAATGGAACTTATCCCATGAAGCTTTGTCACCAATCAAGATTTCTTGTCGTCTCGTTCAATCAACATTTGGACAACAAAATTCGAAAGAACAGTCTTGATTTAAACTTTTCCTTCTTTAACATTTCAACTTTTACACTTGGTGCGTTCTAAACAATAGCCCCGTTTTAGGTTACTAAATTATTTAGAAATTCTCAGAGTAATATGCAAAACTTCTTTTGTGAAAGTTTATTAGTCCATTAATCATTATTCTAATGCAACATGCTTGCACAAAGATCATAATACTGAGTAAGAGATGAATTAATTCAAGGCATAACTCGAATAATAAAAAGGAATTCATTAATAACAAGTGTCTTGAAAATAAAAAGTATTCAAGAACATCAAAGAATGAAGTATTACAAGAACAAACAAATTTAGTACAAGTAATATGAAGACTAGGTGCATTGGATATCGTAGCTTGAACTTCTCCATAAAAAGTAAGGACCATTTTGAATTTAACACATGTTTAGAAGATCTACAGTACTTTGTCGATGCCCCCAAGATGTCGCATATCCTTTTCCTGTTAGGTATAGCAAGATCACCATATGCCCTAATCTGATCAATGTTTGAGCCGCCCTTTTTGGGTTTTCCACTTTGGTCTCAAGGCGCCCTTTCTGGGTTTTCACATTGGCCTCTCCTTATTTATTTATTTATTTATTTGGATTCAAAGTGCCCTTTACGGGTTTTCACTTTGATTCCTCCTTTTCCCTCAAGTGAAATATTTCTTGACTGAATCAGAATTTATAGGATTCGGTAAGTTTCTACCATCCATTTCACTCAAAATCAAAGCACCTCCAGAAAAAGCCTTTTTTACAACATAAGGTCCTTCCCAGTTTGGCATCCATTTCCCTCTGAAATCCTTTTGTAAAGGGAGGATCTTTTTCAAAACCAAGTCCCCCTCATGAAATTCTCTAGGACGAACCTTTTTGTTATAAGTCCGCATCATTCGTTTCTGGTACATTTGACCATGATGAATAGCTGTTAGTCTTTTTTCTTCTATCAAGTTCAACTGATCATACCGAGATTGGATCCATTCAGCCTCATCCAACTTTAGCTCAGCCAATACCCGGAGAGAAGGAATTTCAACCTCAATGGGTAAAACTGCCTCCATTCCATAAACCAAAGAAAAATGTGTTGCTCCAGTAGAAGTCTTAACAGATGTTCGGTAAGCAAGAAGAACAAATGGTAACTTCTCATGCCAATATTTGTAAGTTTCAGCCATTTTCGCCATAATTTTCTTGATATTTTTGTTGGCCGCCTCCACTGCACCATTCATTTTTGGACGATATGGCGATGAATTATGGTGTTTAATGTTGAATTGACTGCAGAATTCTTCTATTGTGTTGTTATTCAAATTTAACGCATTGTCAGATATGATTCTTTTAGGCATTTCATATCAACATATGATCTATTTCTTCAAAAATTTACTGACTGCTGACTTCGTGACATTAGCATATGAGGCTAGTTTTACCCACTTAGTGAAATAGTCAATAACCATAAAAATGAAACGATGTCCATTAGAAGCCATCGGTGATATTGGCCCAATGACGTCCATACCCCACATGGAGAAAGGCCATGGAGAAGTCATAACATGAAGAGGTGAAGGAGGCGCGTGCATTTTATCCCCATAAATTTGGCATTTATGGCATTTCTTGGCATGATTGATGCAATCTCTTTCCATGGTGGACCAATAATATCTGAATCTCATGATCTGTCTAGCCATGGTGAATCCATTGGAGTGCGTTCCACAAACACCCTCATGGACTTCTTCTAAAATTTCCTTAGCCTCTACAGCATCCACGCATCTCAACAGTATTCGATCCTTTCCCCTTTTGTATAGGATCTCTCCATCTAAGACATAGTCAATAGCTAGTCTCCTCAATTTCCTCTTATCATTATCCGTTGCCTGATTAGGATATTCGTGATTCTTCACATATAGCAATATATCTTAGTACCAGGGACGATTATCATCCTCCACTTCTTCAATACTGTAGCAGTGGGCCAGGATCTCATAAATACTAATTTGCATGGGTTTCATGTCCTCTAACTGATTCACTTTAATCATGGAGGCTAAAGTAGCAAGAGCATCAGCCATCTGATTTTCTTCCCATGGGAGACAACAGAAGGTAATGTTGTCAAACTCTTCAATCAATTCCAGAACCAATCTCTGATAATGGATCAACTTGGGGTCTCTCATTTCCCATTCCCCTTTTAGTTGGTAGATTACCAATGCTGAGTCTCCATATACTTTTAGTGCCATAATTTTCCGTTCTATGGCCGGTCGGATACCCATGATGCAAGTTTCATATTCAGCCATATTATTAGTGCAATCGAAGTCCAATTTACTGGTGAAAGGATGATAATCTCCATTTGGAGATACCAGGATTGCCCCAATCCCATTGCCTAACGCATTCGAAGCTCCATCAAAGTTTAACCTCCAAGAATGATTTTCCTGGGGATCCTCTTCAACATTCGCCACACACATCAAGTCTTCATTCGGGAAATCAAAATCCAGAAGTTCATAATCTTCTAACGCTCTGCTAGCCAAGAAATCTGCTATCACACTCTCTTTTATGGCCTTCTGACTTACATATACTATATCGAACTCGGAGAGCAAGATTTGCCATCTAGCCATTCTTCCATTCAACGTCGTTGACTCTATCATATACTTTAAAGGGTCTAATTTTGAAATTAGCCAAGTCGTATGATAGAGTAAGTATTGCCTCAACCTATTTGTCATCCAAATTAAGGCACAACATAATTTTTCGATAGACGAATATCTCATTTCGCAATTAGTAAATTTCTTACTGAGATAGTATATCGTCTTTTCCTTCTTTCTAGTCGCATCATGTTGTCCCAACACACATCCCATGGAACTATCAAACACCGTCAAATACAAAATCAAGGGTCTATCAGGGCTAGGTGGTGATAGCACTGGAGTATTGGATAGGTATTGCTTTATCTTTTCAAACGCTTTCTGGCATTCTTCATTCCAAACACCAGGATTATATTTCTTCAGAAGACGAAATATGGGATCACATTTTTCGGTCAACTGCAAAATGAACCGAGCAATATAATTCAATCTTCCTAAGAAACCTCGAACTTCTTTCTGAGTACGTGGTGGCGGTAAATCCCGTATTGCCTTGACTTTGCCTGGGTCAATCTCGATTCCTTTTTCACTGACTACAAAACCCAACAACTTTCCTAATCTGGCTCCAAAAATGCATTTTGTCGGATTAAGTTTGAGCTGAAACTTTCTTAGTCTTAAGAACAATTTTCTCAAGACCTACACATGTTTCTCCTCTGTTCTGGATTTGGCAATCATATCATCAACATAAACCTCAACCTCCTTGTGCATCATGTCATGGAACAAGGCTACCATGGCTCTCTGATATATTGCTTCCGCATTCTTTAACCCGAATGGCATCACTTTATAGCAAAATGTTCCCCACAAAGTAATGAATGTAGTATTTCCCATATCCTCAGGATGCATCTTTATCTGATTGTATCCTGAAAAACCATCTATGAAAGAAAAAAGTGAATATCCTGTCGTATTATCCACCAAAGTATCAATGTGTGCCAATGGGAAATTATCTTTTGGGCGTGCTTTGTTCAAATCTTTGTAATCCACGCACATTCATACTTTTCCATCCTTTTTAGGGACTGGAACGATGTTGGCTACGCATTCAGAATATTTAACCTCCTGTAAAAACCCAGCATCAAATTGCTTCTTGACTTCCTCTTTTGTTTTAAGCACAATATCAGGCCTCATTCTTCTGAGCTTCTGTTGAACTGGCTTGCAATCCTCCCTTATAGGTAGGCGATGCACTACAATGTTGGTGCTCAACCCGGGCATAACTTGGTATGACCATGCGAAGACATCCTTGAATTCTTGGAGCAATTCAATGAGGTCTCGTCTTGTCTTTGTGGAAATCTCAGTTCTAATTTTCACCTCTTTCCTTCTTCCAAGCTCACAACTTTTATGGCTTCCTTATGAGGTAGAATTTTTTTTCTTCCTGTTCTACCATTCTCAACAAGTCCAAAGATAAACCACCATCTACGTCACCTTCAAAGTCCATTGATCCCTCTAAACACATGTTTCGTTCAAGAGGAAACTCTGAGTTGTAGCAGCGTCATTCACGTCATTGATATACATGGACCTAATATGGTTACCAAAGAATGTATAAATTTATGTACAAATATTTGTGCAATATGATTATAAATGAAAGAATAATTTAGTGTATGTACTCGTATGGGAAGAATAAAAGAATATTTGCTCGAAAGAATTGCAAAGATGTATTTTATTAAAATAAAGATATTTGAACATAAGCCTTTTTCACAAAAGAGTTCTTATTATTTCTAGGCTAAAACAACAGGTTTGTTCTGAATATTACTCTGAGACAGTTCTAAAGACTTCAGGTATTTCTTTCGCAGTCCAATTATTTAGAACACTCCCAGGCTCATAAGGCTAAATGTCTAACAAGCTCCTCTCTTCATTTGCATCCTCATGAATGTCATTGATGTGCATATTTTCCAACGTCTTTTCTATGCTTTCCTCAATCAGTATCCTTCTATCAGAATGAATGACCCCTCCAGATACGAATGTTTTGGATATGTGGGGAATTATCATTTGCTCCCATTTAGTTTCTTCTCCACATAGGCGCGCTTTTCTTCTTTCCAGCCTTTTCTCTAACTCCTTCTTTCTCTGTCCTCTGTCTGGCTTGTATCCTAAGCCAAAGCGATCTTGTTTTTCTTTCAACAACGGAACCTCAATTTTCCCTTGCAGATATCTCCCTAATCCTCTTTTGGGTAAAGCTTCTTTTCCTACCAGCAATTGCAATCCCTTCTCGATGGTTTTTGATAATTTAGGCACCAAAATTTTTCTCCCTTCTGGAATAAATGTTGCATTTACAAACTCCAAAGATCGAAAAGAGCATTCCACCGACTCGTCATTAATCTCCACATACAGTGCCTCATTGGATACTACTGCTATAATATCCTCCTCGGCATTTATTGTCACCAGCCGACCTTCTGACACTAGCTTCAATTTCTGGTGTAATGATGACAGTACGGCCCCCGCCGAATGTATCCATGGTATCCTTAATAAACAATTGTAGGAGGGTTTGATGTCCATCACAAGAAAATCCACCTCGTAAACTGTTGGACCAATCAGTAGGGGTATCTCAATTCTTCCCATGACCTTCCTTTCTGTACTGTCAAATGCCCTCACTATATTTTGGCATGTTTTCATGTACGAGCTGTCTATGGGAAGCCTGTTAAGTGTGGATAATGGCAACACGTTCAAAGCTGATCCATTGTCAATCAACACTCATGGCAAAGTATACCCCTTGCATCATGTAGTGATATGCAAAGCTTTGTAGATCCCATGCCCCCAGGTGGTATCTCATCATCGTTGAAGAATATGAAGTTATCAGCACTGATATTATTGAACAACCGATCCAATTTATTGATAGAAATATCATTGGCTACATAGGTTTCGTTTAACACCTTCATCAACGCACTACGGTGTACTTCTGAATTCAAGAGCAAGGCTAGTACGGATGTGCGAGCCGGTTGTTTATGCAACTGTTCGACCACATTATAGTCACTATGCTTCAAAATTTTGAGGAATTCCATAGCTTCTTCCTCCTTCACTGGCTCATTGATAGATACACAGGCTCAGCTACTTTCCTTTTTTGTTCCACTGCTATGGCCTTTCCTTTCACAGGTTCTGGATAGGCACCTATACTCTGATCCTCTAAGATCCTCTTTCCAGGGTTAGTTGTATTGCACTCGTAATTCCATGGAACCTTCCTAATATCTTGGTAAGAAAAGGTCGCAGGTTTCTTTATTATGATCCTTGGCATTACTGGCGTTCTTACTTCATCTTTCTTTGGTTGCGAGATGATGACCACAGGCTGAGCTACTCTTGGAGTCTTGATGGATTCGGATGTGCAAATACTCCCTTCTTCCTTAACTTCTTCGTAGAACTCCATTTCCTTGTTATCCATCATGCCTTGCACTAAGGCTCTGAACTCTGTACAGTCCTTAATCTCGTGTCCCTCCTCATTATGGAACTCACAGAGTTTTCTACCCTTCCAAAGCTTCTTTTCAAATCCAAAACAAACAACCCCCTTTTTGCCATCTCCTTCCAGACCCATCTTAAAGGAATTTTCACTTCTGTGATATCTTCCTTAATTTTTCTATCCATGTTCCCACCTATCATGTTCACCCCATTGTCATTGTGGTTAGGTAACGGATTCTCTGTATTGGGCGAATCATCCAGCTTAACAACGCCTATATCTATGAGTCTTTCAACCAGTTTTTTTAACGCCGTACAATGTTCTATAGAATGCCCCATGATTCCCACGTGATAATCGCATTGTGCGGTTGCATCATACCATTTGGGGTACGGAGGCTGTAAAGGTTTTAAGTAGTGAGGGGAAACAACGTGTGCATTAAATAAATTTTGATACAGATCCTTATACGACATTGAGATTGGCGTAAATTGAGGCTTCTCTGTGTTTTGTCTTGTGCTGGACCCCTGTTTTGACTATCCTTATAGGTTAATAGCCACCTTTCTTGGCTGATTCACCGTAATCATTTTTGAATAACCTTTGCTATATGAGCTTGTGTTGTTGACCTCATTTTCTGTCTTCTTCGAGGCCGTCCTTCTGCTACTTTCTCCAGCATCTATCTTCCCACTTCTGATAGCATTTTCTATCATTTCACCATTCATAACTATGTCAGAAAAGATTTTTGTGGCACTTCCTAACATATGTGTGATAAATGGGGCCTTCAATGTGTTAACGAAAAGCATGGTCATTTCTCTTTCTAGAAGAGATGGTTGAACTTGGACGGCAACCTCCCTCCATCTCTGTGCGTATTGCCTAAAACTTTCGCCTGGTTTCTTTTCCATGTTCTGTAAAGTGATTCTATCAAGTACCATGTCGGTCACATGACTGTACTGCTTTATGAATGCCTGTGTTAAATCTCTCCATGAATTTATTTTGGTACGACTCAATTGATTGTACCATTTGGATGCTGCCCCTGTGAAGCTATCCTGGAAACAATGTATCAGCAGTTGGTCGTTATTAACATACCCAGTCATCCTCCTACAAAACATGGTAATATGAGCTTCAGGACTACTAGTTCCGTTGTACTTCTCAAACTCGGGCATTTTGAACTTGTAAGGTAGTACTAAATCCAGAACCAAGCTCAATTCTTTAGCGTCAATTCCATGGTAGCTCTCAGTACTTTCCATAGCTCTAAGTTTTTCCTCCAGCCATTTATATTTTTCTTCGAGCTGTTTTGGCAACTCATCCTTCAGTTTCTCAACTGTTTCGTCGAAGTCAGGGATGGTGGGATTAGCAAGGTTGTCTCCGGGGTTAGAGCCTGATCTAGCTTGAAAAATCATTAGTGTTACAGCACTGTCCTGAAACTGCTGAGGCTTGATGGTGACAGAGGATTTGCGCGGATATACCTCCATTTGGGTCTGCCCATGCTGAGGGGTAAAGCCTGGGGGATAAAGAAGTCCCTCACCGTCTCCTTCTCCCACATTGAGCACAGAGCCCTTTCCTTTATCAGTTCTTCTGGTTAACAACTGAGTTAATTGAGCCATCATACTCCCTTGAGATTCCATCATTTTGTCCATCATTTTTTGTTGAATTTTCTCAAACTGTTCATTCATTTGTTGTTGAAGTTGATCCTGCATCTCTTTTTGGAATTGTTCTATCATTTCCATCCTTTGATCCATGTCTTTAGTTTTTGATCGAGTACCGTAGCAGTGTGTGGTGGGTTGGTTGGTTTCCAGATTAACTGAGGAATGATTTATACCAATTATAATCTTTTAATATTTTTTAATGCACATGAAACAAATGCTGTAACACCCCCAACCCGTATCCGTCACCGGAATTGGGTTACGGAGCAATACCAGACATATCGGATAACTTATCACTAGTTCACAAATAAATAACATACATAGCATACTTTAATTAATACATTACCTAAATACATGCCACAATATCAAAAGAAAGGCACATCACTAAAATTTATCTGAGGTCGGGATTGCTTTGGATGCTGGACCGGACACTGGCTTTCTACTAACCTGCGCATAGAGACAACCGTACGCTGAGTATAGGAATACTCAGTGGTTTTACCATAATTCAAATTAATAACATTAATCGATAAATTATAGACATTTAAATTTATGTCTACAATTATTCATTAATTATCTCGTACTTTAAATCAACTTGATAATTAATAACAATAAGCAATATTTCAATCTTATATTTAATTGTATTCATACATTATTTCACTATCTAAATTTTTATTGGATTTTTCAACAACAATTATAATAACTAATTTTATAAAATTGTATTCAAATTAACTCATACACTATTTCTTAATTCAATTTATACCATTAATCTTTCAATAAACATTTAATACATTAAACCAACTTGTTTCAACAACAATAATAATAATAATTATCTTTTAATTGATTTGTTCATTTATAATCAATTTACACTTATAATCTTTTAACACTCAATTTATTCATTAAATCCATAAATAAATTTCAATAACTTGTATTCAATTAAATTCGCATATTAATTCACTATTTCAAATCATTTTATTTTCACTTCTCATTTCTCAACAATAGCTATTTTAATTTGCTTTTCTTCACTTAGATTTTTACATTATCTCATTCTACCAAAACCACTTCATGAACTATATCATTATCTATTTCTTGAACCCATGGTTCATACATTTCATTTTCTATATCTCAATTTAATATCTCTTTTTGATTCATATTCAAGATCATTCAATAAAATTTATATTATCAAAATTATTCATTTACCTCTATTAACTTGACTCGGACTCTGACAGATATGCGGATTCCACCCAAACACACCAGAATATCCAACCAAAACACACCCGAAATAAATATAAATCCTCCATAACACACCAATATATCATATCCTCCCAAACACACCAATAAGGCATTAAATGCCTCTTCGGATAAACCGAAGCATATAATAACATAATCATCTTCTCGACCAAGCTACAAATCTCCTCATCACATCACAAATCCTATGGCATGCCATTTGTATCCAATCTAGTCCGATAAGTTAATAGGGTATTCGAATCACATTTCAATTCAATCACTTTCTCATATTTTCAATTCCAATTTAATCACAATTTAATTCAATACATTTTTCACCTTCCAATCAGTATACCATCAAATGCTCATACATATTTATACTTCATTTTAATTTCATTCAATTCACAATTTCTTATGATCACAATTCAAATCAATTTTTTTATCCAATATGCATTTCAATACCACATTAATTCTTTTAATTCAAACCATATCACTAGTAATTTTCATTTAATTCACATACAATTCAATATCATTTAATTCAATATCGATATTCACCTTAATTTTATTTACTAGACATATTATTCAAAATTCAACAATTGCTATTAATAAATTCAATACCAATACGTATTTATCATTCAATTCAATCATGATACTTATCTTAAATTGCTTATCATGTAAATTAATTTAAATTTTAACAATTAATAATTAAATTCGAATTATGGTAATACTAACCGTAAATTTTCTCGAGTCACTCCTTGTTCACCTTCTCCTTTCCTTTATCGGACAATGACTCTTGCACGGCATTAGCTACGTAATTAAACAATTAAAAATCATTAATACACAATTTCATCAAAATATTTCCATTTATACCTAAACTTTACCTAAATTCTAATTTAATCCCTTATCAATACTAATTTTATTTTCCCAATCTAACTCCATATTCTCTCTTAATTCTTACTATAAACTCATTTTCACCATAAATTCCTAATTTGAAATTCTCTCAATTTAGTCCTATTAATTCAAAGCCTATAATTTATTTTACAAATCAACCTTTTACTAACTTCTAACTTGAAATTTAATCAATTTAACCCTAATTCTTTCATTTATTCAACATAATAAATGTCTAAAAATATAATAACTTCTCAAATTTCAACATAAATCCAATAATACTTTGTTCTAGAATACCAAAACTCAAAATTATAAAAAAATGACTTAATTTGACTTACCAATTCAACTTGAAATCTTGAAATCCCAAATTTTCTTCCTTTCCTTCCCTTTTTTCTTTTCTTTCCTTTTCTTCTTTCCTTCTCTGTTTTGTTTGCCTATTCTGTTTCTATTCCCTTTTCTATCTTTTTTTCTTTTATTTCATTAGTTTAATATAATAACAATAAAATAATAATATAATATTACTTACTTAAATAATAAGTAAATATGTAATCATTACTAATATATATGTATTTCATTTTTCCACATGTCATCATATACACCATGCATTTGTCAAAATTTTGTTTATTTGAAATATATTAATATAATATAATTAATATAATTTACAATATAATAAAATAATAATATACTTAAAAAATCTAAGATTTTTATCATGCATATGCCGACTCAACTTTAGAAAAAGGCATAATTGCCTATTTGGCCCTTTTAACTTTTTTAATCTATTATTCAACTTTTACCCTACTTTAATTTAGTCCTTTTTTACAATAAATCCTAATTAAGTCAAATTCACCTAATTAACTACACAACTAACTTCTTAAATATTTATAATAAATATTTACAAGTCGATTTATCGGAACGAGTCCCAGAAATCTATTTTTTAGTTAGATCCTTTTTAATCAATTAACCATCGAAACATTAAAATTTCTTAACGAAACTTTAATACTAACCTAATGACACTCCGTAAATATTTATAAAAATATTTACGACTTAGTTTATAATATCGAGGTCTCGATACCTCGTTTTTGACCCAATTTACCTAATAATTTATTTTAAATCACAAAATTCACTAATTTTAGAAATATTTCTAAAATCATTGTTCTGACACTACTGAAAATTGGGCTGTTACAAATGCAATGCATGAAATGAATGCAAAAAGGCGTCAATTTTAATTCAATTTCATTTAAGAAAACTTTACTAGAAAGCAAATTTCTTTACATAAAGTTAATTACAAATAAAGCTTTGCCCTATTACTCAGCATTCTAATCTTCCTAAGTAACACAGCTAACTCTTGCCCCCGATCTGATTCTAATTCATACTTCACACTCAGCATGTCAACCTGTACTGCCAAAGTCTGTACGTGGTCAGCTACTTATCGAATCTGGACCACAGCTTCCTCCATAATATGATCTCTGCTCCTAACTTGATTCTAAAAGTAGTGGAGCTGTTCATTATTACGGCTTTCATTTGCTTCCAAGTGCTTGATCCGGATCTCACAATTTTGCAGCACCGTTTCTAGCTCTTCTATTCTTTCCTTCATTTTCTCAATCTTGCCTAAGCTTGCTCTCAACTCTATTGTGGAATTCTGATTTTGATACTGACGAAGAGATCTTTCCAACTCAGTCACCCTGTCCTTTAATTCACCTTTTTCTCATTGGCTATCTGACAAACTTTTTTCTAAAGCCTCGTTTGGCATCTGCGTCTCTTGGAATTTTCGTTCCCATCTATCGGCTTTGTCCTTTTCTTCTTGAATTTCTGTACGCCACTGTTCTGAAGTTTTTCCTAGCCCAGCAGTTCTCATTGACCGGCGCAACTTTTTATAGTCAGTCTTCAACCTATCCAACTCTTCCTCAGCTTTACTTTTCCCTTTCCTTAATTCCTCAGTTTCAAGCTTCTGAACGTCTATGTCTAATCTTAAGTTCATCTTCTCTTCCTCCATTTGTTCTTCTGAACGTCTATGTCTAATCTTAAGTTCATCTTCTCTTCCTCCATTTGTTCTATCTTCTTTTCTAACTCCGCATTTCTTCTTTCAAAATATTTTCTTATGATTTCCAACTCAGAAGGGACGACCCGTAAATATTCCTCTATTGACTGGCTGCTTTCCTGACTTATCTTGGGTATATTGTCATTAACTCTCCTAACCCACCATTCATTATACTCAGGAGTTGTCATCGAACCCACAGCTAACCTATTCATTCGGCGAGTCTGTTTCCATGCACTAGATATCTCTTGAATCTTCTTTCTATAACCATCATCTTTGTACGAAAATCCACAATCAACTATCCCTCGAGTCGTAGGTATAAATTGCCTTCACCTATATTGCCTTAGCACCAATAATGGGGCATATCCAACAGCTCCCCAAATTCCAAGCAGTGGAACCCAATCAAAATTACCACACCTATACAGGATCTCATCTGGAAGAAACCAATGAGCTCTCCTCTTGATGTCCTCTTCTTGAAGATTCTGAAGAATTCCTATCCACTTTTCCTCCGAAATGTCATCTTCCCTGGGCGTAGCTACTATCTCCTTTAGTGATGAATGATTTTCAGAGAAAACCTGATACGAAACCTTATCCACCTTCCAAAAGTGACTGTGAAACCATGCGAGTAGAAGCTATGCACATCCAATGAATCTCCCCTCTCCCGCTTTCCGGCATGCACTCAATGACCTGAAAGTTTCTGCCAAAATTGCCGGAATTGGTGTAACCCTCTTATCAAGCCGGTCGAATAAATCGGTAACTACTTCATCAACATGCCCCGAACCTTTGGGAAAGACAACCAAGCCATATATACTTAAAGCAAAGACATCTAACCTCTTCCTCGCGACTACTTGTATTAAAATTGCATCTTTCAAACTCCTTCAAAGAATGCACTTACTATCCCCCTTTTGCTTAATCCGTGAGCAACTCACTGCTCACTCATCCCTGTTATGCTCACCAGCTTTTTCGAAAAGGTTGGCACATTTATCGCTCTCGAGTAGACCTTGTCCACTTGAAACTTTGAACATCGGAGTAAAGCCGTATATTCTTCTATCGTAGGCACCAAATCGACCTTCCCAAATGTGAAGCAACTGTAAGCAGGATTCTAAAACTGGGCGATGGCTCGAAACAAACGCTTGTCTACCTTCACGGCAAGCAAATAAGGCAAATCCTCATAATTATCATAAAATAGCTGTCTAACCTCGTCATTCCACTGATCCAAGATTTCCTTCAACTCTTGCAAACTATTTTGAGTTACACTGATACGAGTAAAGTCCCACAATTCTGATACATATCCGTCAGCCAAACTATCGCCTTTCTCTCGCTGTGTCGTTTCAGACCAAGTTCAGACAGCATCATTATCCTCCACTTTATCAAGAAACTCTTTTTCCATGATAAGTTTTCTATCTAGCAGCTGAATATGAACTGACGCCTTTTATAATGAAATGATATGCCATGTCATGCAATCAAAATAAAAAAAAACGTCAGTATCATACAAACATAATTAAGAAATAATAAAACACCTATTTGGATATCTACTAGGGCTCAGTGTAGTTCTACCTAAGGTGGATTCCTAAGGTTCACTATATGAAGTTCAGCTTCTAGGGCAAAAGTACCCGAACCAGCAGATTCCTCGATCTTCACCCATTACAGGCTCATATAGATCAAGTTCGGTTCAGGGGAATACATTTTCCCTATGACTATACGGAGATGAAAATCTCACGAAGGCATAGGTACCGATGTATTCTGAAAGCGATCCACTATCCTATACGGAGGTGAAAACCTCACGAAATAATAGTTTCTCACTCCCACTTAGAAGGGCAAGATCATTCAATTCATGTAATGTGTAATGCAAACAATACTTAGATCGATTAAGCAAGAAAATAATGAATGCAAAAAGAATATCATGAATTTTTAAAATTTATTTTTTCGACCATAAGACAAAAATTAATCAACTTTATGGCTCGACTCTCTTATTTTTTTAAAAAAATCTCTAGTGGAGTCGCCAAGCTGTCGAAACCAACTTTTTTGAAAGCAAATATTTTAGTTGTCGACTTAAAAAAACAAAATTGGGAGTCACCACCAATCTTTTATTGAGGTGTGATTGGATCTCATAAAAAATAGCTTTGGTCTACGAGTTTTAGAAAAATGGATCCAGGAGTCGGTTACGTACGAGGAAGGATTAACACCCTCGTAACTCACAAAATTGGTATCTAGTTAATTAATTAGTGTCTTAATGTCGAAATTTTAAAAATATGATCCTTAATAAAAACTTAAAAAACGTTACTTATTAAGACTCTTATCATTTCGGAAAAAGAAAATGTCACACCCAATATGTTAGGGCACGACATTCTAATTCCTCGAAAATGAATTAGTCCAAAATACTCGTGTAATAAAATTTACAGGAACATTCATTTCTTTAAGGTTTATAAAGAAATCGCGACCCAATACGTTAGGGCACAATTTCTTAAAACCCTAAACTTGGAATATTTCCTTTGTTATTATTTTTTAAAAAAAATATTTGTCTCGAGAAATCAATACGTCACGTCCAATACGTTCGGATACAACATATTAAATTCCCAACAACAAGCTTTTCATTTTATTTTTTTGATTAATGAGCAATTCTCGATTGTTAGATTTAATGAAGAAAATTGGAACCCAATGCGTTAGGGCTCAATTTCCTTGAAAATCCTAAATACGAGTATTATCTCAATTTTGAAAATTTTCTACTTTAAACTCGAGTAAAAAAAAGTGATGTAATGTTATATTGAATGCATGTATAAATGTCGCAATAACAAATAACAATAATAAATACGACAATTGTATAGAAATAATATAAATAAATAAAATCAATCAATGACATGCAAAGCATCAAATAAATGAGCAAAATCAAAAACATGCTTTTAAAATATAAATGAAAACATAAATCGATAAACAAAATAAGGAATTAAACAAATTACGTAAAGAATAAAAGGTACATAATATATTCATTGAAATTATGAGGAATAAAAAACAAACACATGATTTACATATAAAATTTTGAATTATAAAATTTATATATATAATGCATTTATGAAAATAAAGAAAAATATATAAATATACATATATAAATTTTTAAAATATATGTGTTGAAAATATAAATATGTATTTAAGCATTTTTAAAATATATAAAAAAATATATACGTATATATATAAATTTAATAGAATATTAGAAAAAATAATTAGATAATATCTACATAAAAAAATATATGTATATATATAAATATGAGAAACATATTAGTTGAAAAAAAAATATGTACATAAGAAAACAATAAGTAATAAAAATAATGATAATTACATTATTAAAATTAACTAATTTTAAGAAAGATATAAAAAAGACTAAATTGAACTGCAAATAAAAAATTTGGGGTAAATCTGCAAATAAATAAAGCCAAAATGACCATATTGAACGCGCAAATAATCATGGAGGGACTGCAAGAGCAATTTTCCCTTTTCCTCTAAACGGCGTCGTTCCATATGGACCAAATTGAAATTGAAAATAGATTAAAGGCGAATTTTAAAAATAAAATAAACTTAATTGTAAAAATATTAAAAGGCGGAGGGGTGGAGGGGCTAAAAGCGTAATTTAACCCTCCGCTCAAAAACACGCGGATCCTAGGCCGGGTCGGGTCGGAGTCGGGTCGGCCTCCCTAAAACGACGCTATTTTGGGTGTCTGGGGGGCACTCCAAAACGGTACCGTTTTGGTACCCTATAAAAGCCCCCTACTCATAAAAAAATCATTTTAAGCCTGTTTTTAAAAAAAAAACAAAAACCTTTCCCAAAAAACTCTCCTTTCCTATTCGTCCGGCCAAGGGTCCGATCATCGGCCGGTCACCGGCCACCGCGCCGGCCGCCAATCTCTGGCGCCGGCACCGCCGTCTGCGATGGCCGAAAAAGGGGAAATTCCCTTCTTGGCCCTTCCAACCCTTTAAACCCCAAATTTGGGTTCAAATCTTTTGAAATATGGCTGAAAAAGCCCCTAACTTCGAGAAACTCTTCAGTTTCTGACCGTCTATCCTCGGAGACGGTTACCTCAATCGCCCGCGGCGTTTCAGAAGCAAATCATGGTGAGTCTCTTTACCTTTTATTTCGTTTTATTTTAGTAAGTAAAAAAATAAAAAGAAATAGATAACAAAACGAGAAAATATATCAACCTTTTTGCGTTTCCGATTGATTTTCTGATTTGTATTTCAGGTGCTCTTTTTGTGTGAACATGTTTTTTTTATTGATTTTTTCGGGATCCCTCTTACAGTATATTCAGTGGCTTTTTATAGCCGAAATAAGAATAAAAAATCAAAACGAAAATCTGTTTGATCTTATTTGATCTGCAAATCTTTGATTTTCTTTCCTTTTTTTTCTGTTTGTTTCTTACACGTGAAGATCACGCGGGGCTTGGTGGCTACGGCGCTGATGAACTCCATAGAAACCCTAGGGTTTCTTCATCTGTTTTGGGCCACTGTATTTGGGCCTCGAAAATCATGTCTGGGTTTGGGCTTATTTGGTTGTAATTGGGCTATTTCTTTTGGGGCCATTTTTATTTGTACCCGGGGTAAAAATCGGGTATTACATAGGTTAAGAGCCTTTATAAGTCTATTCATGAGAAGGCTTAGAAGGTTTTTTATCAAGTTAGGAACCACTTACAAAAGAAATAAATAAAGTTTGAACCATGAAACCTGAAAATAGCTGGGCTGCAATGTTGGATCTAGTGCCCTAAGTGTAGTATATTCGTTTGTGAACTTGTATTTTTTTCGAACAGATTGGTTAATAAAATATTTCATAGATTACTTTAATATACTTTGTATAATTTCCTCATGTGATTTTTGCATGCAAAGCAAAATAGAAACAAATATTGGCTCACTGGTTGTCTAATGTTTAAACTAATACTAAGTGGTATTACGTGGTTGGATCGTAATACGAAAAGAAAACTTATATTAGTAGACCTAAACATGTCCTTAGTCTAATCGAAAATGAGTAAACCGATTGAAAACCTAATATGTCGCCTATCAAGTCCAATTGAGGAGATGTCTTGTCTTGGGCATCGGAGCGGATGACTCTCAAAAGATAAAGACATAAATGTGACTGACTAGACTGATAGTATATTGGATTGGACCCAAGAAGAATAGATCTTGAATCCATTTATGGATTTATTCACTTGTGACGTTTAAAGTGTGTCATACTTTAATCCTAAGTAGATGACGAATTATGCATGTGCGACTCGTATATTTTGATGTAAGTAAAAGCCTAAGTTCAAATTGATAGGGAACCGAAAGCTAGTACGTTGGGTATAGGACTTCTGCAGTATGTAGCGTCATTCACAATAGTAGAATTCATAGCCTGAGATATAGGTAAATGATATCCTCTCATTGGCGTTACATGGTTGATGGAAAGTAAACATGACCATGGGTCATTCGTCTCTGTGATGAATGTATTTATTAGTATTTGATAGTAATCGACTTTTCATGAAATAAGTTGTAATAGTTACTATGAGATAAAATAGGATCATATTGGGAGAATGAATTTATCCCAAATAGATTAAGGATGCCCTATGAAGGTAACACACTTATGACAAGGTTATTGGACTAGAACTGATCAAGTTACTTTTGTAATGGTATGTCGTTATAGAAAGCTCAGTCACAATACTATAATGGAATGACTTCGTGACTACTCAAAAAGAATTTACGAATACACAATCCATACTATAAAGTTTAATAACAGTAGTGGTAAACTTGAAGAAATCCTTGCTGCAGGAAAAAAGAATGCAACAAAAAGTGGCATTGGCTATATTGAGAAGAAGGAAAAATATGTGATGAGAAGTTCAATAGTGTTTGTCAAAGCTACTAATAATGATAATCAATGTGAATCACTACACCAATATAGGCTTTTAGCGGCGGTTTTAGCGGCGTTTAGATGAAAAACGCCGCTAAAGTTAGATCATTAGCGGCGCAAAATGAAAAAAGCTGCTGAAAATAAGAATTAGCGGCGTTTTCCAGAAAGCGCCGCAAAAACCAAAGCCCAACGATGCCGTTTCTGAGCTTTTGGGGATTTAGCGACGTTTTTAATCAAGCGCCACTAATAATCCTAAGCCAAACGGTGTCGTTTCCGTAGTTTTTGGGATTTAATGGCGTTTTTGGTGAAGCGCCGCTAAAAAACCTAAGCCAAACGGTGTCGTTTTCTCAACTTTCGTGGAATTAGCAGTGCTTTGACGAAAGCGCCGCTAATGTTCAGGGATTTAGCGGCGTTTTTAGGAAAGCGCCGCAAAAAAACATATGTCCAACGGCACCGTTTTCAGATCTTTCGAGGCCTTAGCGGCGTTTTTAATGAAGCGCCGCTAATGCTTGGGGGTGCCCAACGGCACCGTTTTCTTAACTTTCAGTGGATTTAGCGGCGTTTTCTAAGAAAGCGCCGCTAATGCTTCCTTTAGCGGCGTTTTTCGAAAAGCGCCGCAATAAAACTAAGTCGAACGATGCCGTTTTCGGAGCTTTTTGGGGATTTAGCGGCGTTTTTTGGGAAGCGCCGCTAATGCTCAAGGGTTTAAAATATTTTAAAATATTCGTTAAAAATGGAAAAATTAAAATACTATTATTTAAAATAATTTTGATTTTTGGATACATTCTTGATTTTTTAGATTATATATTAAATAATTTCTTATATAATCGTAAAAGAGATAGTATTAATTTTAAAATATTGAATTAATTATCTCTATAGTATACGGTTTAGAGTTTAAGGAGTAGTCTGGGGTATGGATTTAGGGTTTGGGATTTAAAGTTTAGGGGTTAGGTGTTATGCTTTAGGGGTTAGGGGTTAGGGGTTAGGGGATTTAGGGGTTACAGTTAGGGTTTCAATGCATATCAAAGTGTTAAGCAAAATCCATCATTTTATTTTAGGTTTTAGGGTTTAAAATTTAAGATTTAATGTCTACGGTTTAGGGTTTATGGTATACTGTTTATTAATTTGGGTTAAGTGTTTATGTGTTAGAGATTGAGTTTGGGGTTTAAGGTTTGAGTTTAGGGTTTTAAGGTTTAGTTTGGAAATAGAAGAACATTTGGATTTTACTCGGATTCATGCCATTTTGTACTACAACCATATATATAATATAATAATATAAAATATATGTCTACTGGCCACACGAATTCCAAAAAATATGGTTTAGGTTTACGGTTTAGGGTTTACGATTTATAGTTTAGAGTTTTAGGTTTAGGGTTTAGGATATTTAGAATATAAATGTAAATAAGATAAATATAAAATATTAATTCAAACAATATATATATCAAAATGGGTTAAATCCCAAAAGCGTACATGAAAAACAGTTTAATGTTCAATTATATACATAAACTTTAGTTTAATCTAAATATTGTAAAATATTAACACAATTATTGATATAATTAACATCATTTTTCATTTATATATTGCATACATAAATATTTATATTTATTCAATATAAAAATATATTGATGTAAAAAAAATTTTTAAAACATGAATTTATTTTTTAAAAATGCATTATTCTCCCATTTTTTATTAATTAATAATTTCATTTTATAAATTTTGTTTTAATTTTGGATCAAATTGACTTCAATCTTATAGGAAGGCATTAGCGGCGCTTCAGAAAAAACGCCGCTAAAGGTGATATATTACCGGCGTTTTGTGAAGAAACGCCGCAAATTTCCTTTAACTGTAACAAAGACGGTGCCGTTTCGTTGTTTTCTTTTAGTGACGCATTTGAAAAACGCCGCTAAAAGTGATATATTACCAGCGTTTTACGAAGAAACGCCATAAATTTCCTTTAACTGTAACAAAGACGGTGTCGTTTTGTTGTTTTCTTTTAGTGGCGCATTTTAAAACGCGAAATATTTATTATGAAGTGAGGAAGCGCGTCGTTTCCTATTTTTATTAGTGGCGCTTTAGCTAAAGCGCCGCGAAAATGTTTAATGTTATCTTATAACGGTGCCGTTTTGTCCGTGTTATTAGTTGCGCATTTGAAAAACGCTGCTAAAGGTGATATATTACCAGCGTTTTACGAAGAAACGCCACAAATTTCCTTTAACTGTAACGAAGACGGTGTCGTTTTGTTGTTTTCTTTTAGTGGTGCATTTTAAAAACGCCACAAATATTTATTACGAGCTGAGGAAACGGCGCTGTTTCCTATTTTTATTAGTGGCGCTTTAGCTAAAGCGCCGCAAAAATGTTTAATGTTATCTTATAACGATGCCGTTTTTTCTGTGTTATTAGTGGCGTTTTTACTCTAAGCGCCACAAGTTTTACTCTAATGTGTGTTAAACGGCTGCGTTTGTACTGATATTAGTGGCGCTTATTGTTAAGCGCCGCAAATGATTATTGTTAAGCGCTGCAAATGATTTCAATTTCATAGATAAGCGTCATCGTTTTTTTCCCATACATTTTACAGAAACTTAAACCCCTATCGTGACTTATCCCCCAAAATCCCATTCTCCCCCAAATCCCTAAATTTCCCCTAATCCAAATTTCCCCAAAGCCGACCTCTTGCAACGTTGCCGTTTCCTCTGGCGCATCACCGTCTCCCTCCGTTGGTCTCCTCTGCCCCATACATTTAACCGAAACTTAAACCCCAACTATTGTGACTTATCCCCAAAATCCATTTCTCCCTGAAATATTGAGAAATTTCCCCTAATCCACATTTCCCCAAACCCGACCTCTTGCAACGTTGCCGTTTCCTCTGGCGCATCACCGTCTCCCTCCGTCGGTCTCCTCTGCCTCAACAATCGGTAAGTTTTCGTGATATCTTCTGCTGCAAAATATTCGTCCGTACTTGTTTCTTCTTCTTCCTGCCCCAATTACGATATTTTAAATTGTTGTAATTTAATTTAATTACTTTTAAAGTGTGCATTATGTAACAGATAAGCTATGTATACCTCTTGCATCTGTAAAAAATGATGCATTAGTTTCTAACGATTTTTTCAGTTGCATTTACATGGCGATAATTTCATGGCTTTAACGAAAATCATAGCCAAAGTATTTTAATCGGTATTTTACGGTGTTAATTATTTATTTTAGCAATACAAATAATTATATTAAATATTAAATATCAATGTTAAACACTGCAGAGGGATTAAAATTGGAATTTTACCTAAAATTGCCATTTGAATTTAGTGTTGTTAAAATTTAGCCAGAATAAGCTTAGAATTAGGTTGAATGAAAGCAATGGAATGGAGCTATTTTGACCAATTTATTTATATTTCTAGGTGAAAGCCCATCAAATATTGAAAACTTGACCACTTTCAAGTCATGGTTAGATTCTAATAACAAGTTATCGGTATAATATCAATTTTTGCTTTTGTTCTTACATTATGCAATATCGTTTTTCATAACTTGCATAATTTGAGCATCATTTTATGATAAATTTGAGCTTTTCTTTATGATAAAAGTTGCAAATTGAGGGGATGTGGTTTTTAAAAACACATGAAGCTTTCGGCAAATGGTTAAGAAAAAAATACGGCCTACTGTTAAAAAAAAGATGAGCCTTGTTTGTTGATAGCAGTAGCCATTGCTAGTGGTTCATTGTAAAATATGAGTGTTTTGAACATTGTTATGTAATGACACAGTTGAGCTTATAGGTAATGGCTTATTTTAAGAGAACCCAAATGGACTGTCACGTATTATCAAATTGCTGTCATTCTTGTAAAAATTAAATTATACATTTTGTTGGTGCAACAATAGATGGTGTGCTTTGCAATATAATTTCAGATGTTGAGACATCTTTTTCCATGTACCTTGTAAATCGAAATCTTTTTTACATTATACAAGATAAGGTCACATTTCATTGAGACTTCTTTAGTTGATAATGTGATGGCAATTTCGGCTACATACTTTTTAAAAATAATTATATTCAATAGTGATCATCTAAATCAAATATTTAGGGATAATACCATGTTGTGCGAATGTCAAAGGCACACCTCACTAGCACTGTTATATTCACTTTTTTAATTTCAGTTTACAACTATATGAACTAGCATAATTAAAATCAATCATTATAAATACTAATTAAATAATTTATTTAACAAATTAACTCTCCCATTCCAAAGGAAACAATTTGTGAAATGACAGTAATTGTTGTTAAATTAAAAGCATTAAAGGCAAATTAACCCTAAATTTTAAGCTATATATGCTAGTAAAATATATATACTTGGTCCAAATATATTTATTTTGTAATGCCAAATCAAAGTATTATTTCTTTAATAACAAAAGTTGTTTTGATAAATATAAAAAATAATTGTAAATATAAATGCCAAGTCAAAGTCTTTTGATAAATTTTAACTTATTTTGATCTTTGAATTAATGAAAGCTCAAAAATATATCATATCAAAACTTGTATTTTAATTTAATACATAATTTACATAACTCACATAACTTACAAAAGTCACATACATACATAACTTAATAAATGGTACATAGCTTATATAACTTACATAATACATAACTTAAATAAATACATAACTTATTTAATACATTACTTACATAATAACTTACATAGCTTATATAACTTACATAACTTATATAACTTACATACTCCATAACTTACATAATTTACTTAATACATAATCAACATATATTATATCTTAACTTACATAATAACTTACATAGCTTATAATAACCTACATAACTTACATAACTTACATAATACATAACTTACATATCTTTTATACTATATACATAACTTACATAATTTACTTAATACATAACTTACATTGAGAAAATATTAACTTACATAATAACTTACATAGCTTAGTTATACTTATCCCTAAATCCTAAATCCTAAACCCGTGCAATTTTTTGTCAACGTCAGACTTCAATAATTAAGAAATGGACCAGTCTTGGATGAATTTGTCAAGGGTAAGCAACGGCTATCGAAATGGAGTACAGACGTTTCTAAATTTTGCATTTCAATACGCAAGCCAAGAGAACATGATTCTTTGCCCCTGTAAAATTTGTGTCAACATAAACTGGCATTATCGTGAGGTTGTATATGAGCATCTAATTGTTGATGGGTTTGTTCGAGGTTATAAACAATGGTTATTTCATGGAGAATGCCCGCCTAGTACTAGTGCACAATTTCAATGGGTTCGTCAGGATACCGATGAAGATATTTACGAATAATGATGTAGTAAGATTTTACGATTTTTTAAACTTATATAACTTACATTAGTATTAAATCTTGGTCTTATTATATATTTCAACTATTTTATATGTGTTGTTATTGTTGTAATTAGTTATTAAGTTTAATTACATTTTATGTGTATTGCAGATAAAATGCCTAGAAGAAAAATTATAAGGGAAAGCATTGTTCAAAATGATCCAAACTCGACAGAAACAAATAGTACTGAACAACAGACAGCAATTGGATCTTCGAATGTTCCGATTATACCTGAAGATCCTACGGAAGTTCAAAGTAATTTTACATTTAATTTACATGCGTGTTGACTTATAATTGATTTATTTTTCAAATTCTTATATTATAATATACCATTTGTAGCTGAAAATGGTGGGACGCGTAGAGGTCGAGGACGTACGCTACTTAGAGAGTTATCTGAGTTAGATCCAATCGGCGTGTCAAGGTATGCGAAAGCAGCTTTGGTCAGCCTGTTGGATCTGAAGCTCGACTTTTAGCAGGATACATGGGTATTTTAGCACGAAATGCGAATATGTTGCCTATCAACTACGAGTCATGGTGTCAAATGCCCGATAGCAACAAAAACCAAGCCCTCGATAATATTAAGGTAACAAAATGTTAATGTCATCTATAATGCTTGGAAAATAGTTTCATTTATATTTACTTTATTAACTTGTGTTTTTTGTAGGCGAGGTTTGCTTTAGAGGTCTCGGATGCTTATGTAAAGAAGGCATTGGGAAAAAGATGGAGAGACAATAAAAGTACTTTGAAGAAAAATTATTATAAGACAAAAACAACCCTCGATGAGAAATTGCAAAATGTCCCGCCGGGTATGTTGAGGTACCAATGGGAAGATGCGGTTAGATTTTGGCATTCTCAGAAAGGCGAGGTACGACGTACTTCCAAACTATTGTAATTATTTTGGTTTATAGTATTTACTATTTACGTACTAAAAATTTTATAACGTAGGATCGTGAACGAGTTGGAAAAAGCAGCCGGCAGCAACAAAAATTAACTCACATTGCCGGGTCTAGAAGTTTTGCATGTGTAGCTGAGGCGGAGGTATTTTTAATTTTTTAATATTCTCAAATATGTATAATTTTCTATTAAATAATATTTTACTACTATATTGTAGGAGCAGTCGTCCGGTCAAAAGTTGGACGCCTTCAACTTTTGAAATTACATAAGAAGAAAGATGGATCTGCTATGACTCAAGTTGGTGAAATTATGGTACGTTTACTTAATACTGATTTGACTTGTTTTAGTTATTTATAGTGTTTATTTTCTAATGGTTTAATTCATTACTTGTAATGCGACTATTGTTATATTGCATTTGTTTTTTTAATATATATTGCGTTCCTTTAGGAAAAACTAAAGGAAAAAAAGACGAAGTACGAAGTGATTGCTTCTAGTGATAGTTCTGTTCATCTTGAAGACATTGATAACCGGATTATTACTGAAGTTTTGGGTCCTGAAAAGTATGGTCGAGTTCGATTTCAAGGATCTTTTATCAGCCCAACCCAATATTTTGGATCCAGCTCGCACCAATACATGGCTTCGGGAAGTCAATCTCAAGCTGAAGTTCAGAGGTTAAAAGACAAGATGGCTAGATGCAAGCGACCACATTTTAGGTTCAAAGGAAATATGAAAAACTTCAGCAACAACTTAAAGCAGAGGCGGCAGCGAGGGAAGCAGAGGCTACAGCGAGAGAAGCAGAGGTCGCAGCAAGAGAAGCAGCGATA
Organism: Gossypium raimondii; assembly: GCF_025698545.1. NCBI lineage: Eukaryota > Viridiplantae > Streptophyta > Magnoliopsida > Malvales > Malvaceae > Gossypium > Gossypium raimondii. The sequence continues at coordinate 41,750,918 of NC_068569.1, read as the reverse complement.
AAAGCAGAGGTTCAAAAGAAATATGAAGAACTACAGCTACGACTTCAAAAAGATGCAGCATCGAGAGAAGCAGAGCAGAGCAAAAAGTACGACGAACTTCAACAGCAGCTTTAGATTATGATGAAGATGTTTCAGCAGTCGCAACTCCCGCCGTCATAGTGTATGTTGCATCAACATTTTTATCATTTCAACTTTTAACGTCTTTGTAAAGAAAAGTATGAATTCACTTTTTTTTATATCAATTAATATTATTTGTCATTTAATTTGAAATATTATATAAATTTTTTTTTGGTTAGTTTAGATCTGGTTGTTTTTGATTTGTTGTTGCAGGAGGGTTGAAAAAAACAGAAAATTTTATTTTAAAAAAAATCCCAAAATTAGTGGCGTTTTTTCAAAAAGCGCCGCTAAAAGTCATATCAAATTGTGGCGTTTGTGAAATAAGCGCCGCTAAAGAACACTACTTTTAGCGGCGTTTTTGACCAAGCGCCGCTATAGAACATTACTTTTAGTGGCATTTTCTTCCTAAGCGCCGCTAAAGAACATGATCTTTAGCGGCGTTTAGCGGCGTTTTTCCTAAACGCCGCTAAAGAACATGATATTTAACGGCGTTTTTTAATAAGCGCCACTAAAGAACATGATCTTTAGCGGCGTTTATTTCCTTAGCGCCGCTAAAGAACATGATCTTTAGCGGCGTTTTTTTCTGTAAACGCCGCAAAAGTTAGCGACGTCGTTAGCGGCATTTTTTGTGGCGCTTCTTCAAGCGCCGCAAATGCCTTTAGTGACGTTAAGAAGCGCCGCTAAAGGCCTAAAAAAACGCCGCTAAAAACCTGTTCTGGTGTAGTGAATGCTTCAAGATCCATGTTGAAAAGAAGGTAATCTCTAATCATCAAGTTATTTGTCATTATTGTAGAGTTTCTGGTCATATCAGACCTAGGTACTTTAAAATGCTAAAAGATCAAAGGTGGAAGCAAGCCGTGGCAAAACCAGTGTCCACTGCTCCTAGCACTGCTCGAGGTCAGAGGCAAAAATCTATATAGAGGAAGAATAAAATACCATCTCATGGAATATAAGAGCATAAAAAGAGAAAGATTATATGTCATTATTGTAGTATGGTTGGTCATATCCAGCCACATTGTTATAAGATGTTGAATGACTTAAGATGGGGAAATGTTAGAAGACAAGTTGCAACTCAACCAAAATACAATCAGAAGCATGTCTGGGTAAGAAAAGATCAATGGTATGCACGAGTGAAACGTGAAGTGACAACTAATGCAACAACTTTTGAAAATCAACATGAAGATATTTTTACTCACTCAAGATCTCGTGGTAAAAATCCTTTTTGTTCCACAAGTTACATCTCCCACAAATAAAGTTGTTGATGAGTTAGCATCCATTACACCCCTACTGAAACATCTTATTGAGAGGAGTGTGTTGGTGCTACTATTAAGGGGGAGTGTGTTGACATATATATATTGAACAAAAAAGGGGAGTAAAATGAAAAAGGTTGATGTAGATGTTGTACTTTGATTGGTAATGCATTTGTTTATTTGATTGTTAAGTTTGATTGATTAAAGGGGGTTACTTAGGGTTAGCATTTGTTTCTATTGTTGAGTATAGTCTCCTGTTATGGTTTTGTTCAAAATTTTTCCAAAAAGGGAGGTTGCTGAGGCAATTTTTGATAAGTGCTTGGACCAGTGCCAATTGGTTGTTGCACTGCTTGCTCAGAAAACTTGACATGTTTAAGTTGGCAATTTTTTGAAGAAAACCATAATAGGATAACAAACTCAACCATGTTTAAGATAATGAATTATCGCTCTAGGCAAGGCCCTATAGTTGTAAGGAAACCAAACTGCGTAAACATATCAAGTGTTCATCTTTTTTTGCCTTGTTCATTCTCAATTCCTGAAGCAATTGACACTAGTTATAGCATTGCTTAGTTTTTTCTTGAAAATATTGATTGTGGACCTTATAGTATTTGTTTCAATTTTATTTACTTTTTAATTAATAATTTTTATATTTCATTTAAATTAGAAAATATATTTAAAATATAAAATTTTATAATTTTAATATTAAAACTAAAAATGAAATTAATATTTTGACATTAAATTTAAAACTTATAATCAATTTGGTAATTTTAATACATTAAAATTATAATTAATTTTATATATTAATGGTTTATATGCATAAATTAAATCAAACTCTAATATCAATTCTAAAAATACGTTAATTATTTTTAGAAATTAGCCTTTAAAATATTTACATGGATTATAAAAGATAGATTCGTTGTTCTACTTTTATCCAAACTTAGAACAAGTGTTGAAGTAGATTTCTTTTATATATACCAACATTTTATTATTTACAAGATTTTCTAAAGTCATTATTACACATCAAATGTCACATAAGCATTTAACTATGCAATTTTAGAGGAGGATCGTTTTACCATTTTATCTAACATATAGAATTAAGTTTATCAATATTTTTAGTACGGAGACCAAAATATAATTCACTATATAATACAGGGACTTCTACTATGGTTTTACCTAATTTATTCATGATTTTGTTGTTAGAAATAGTCTATTCTCTGACTGACAAATGAGAAATAAGAAAGATGAATGACATAGGCTTTTTAACGTATTTCTGGCTATTTTTTCAAATTGGTCCAAAATAATTAAATATTTATAAGAATAACCTAGATTCAAAATCATTTACGGGAATGACCTGAAAGGAATAGTGTCCCATATGTTGTGGTGCCTTCATGGCCGACACCCATGTTTGCATATATTTTCTAGTGCCGACGGTGCAATGGCCAACACCCATTTGTATTTTTTTCATTTGTATTTTTAAAAAATATATGTTATACCAGGTATAAAAATAATATTTTTTAGGGGGTCATGTATTAGGTAGCTGACACCCTAAAAATATTTTTTATACCCGATATAACATATATTTTTAAAAATACAAATGAAAAAATACACATGGGTGCCAACCATTGCACTATCGGCATTAAAAAAATATTTTTAATCGCTTTTCTAATCATTTAGTAATTTTTAGGGGATTGCAAACATGAGTGCTAGTCAAGAGGGTGTCATAACCCACGGGCATCGTTCCTTTCAGGTCACTCTCATAAATGTTTTTGAACTTGGATCATTCTTATAAATATTTAATTATTTTAGATTAATTTGATAAAATAGCCTGTATTTCTCAAAGCTAGAGAGATAGGTTAGGGGCCGACTTGAACTATTTATTTAACCATAAAATTAGAATATGTTACTTTCACAAAATCCAATTAAATCTCTAATTGAATAGTTTGTATTTTTTTTCTTTTACCATGAAATATCTGATTGGTTCAATGATTCAATGATTCAATTCTTAAATTATATAATGAATGGAAACATAACATGCGTAAATCCAGATGTGATTTATTGTTGGATTGAATCGAATCAAAAATTTTGAGTTAATTAAAATGATGAGTCTTATTTTATCATTTTAATTGATTTAAAATTTTTTCGAATCAAGTCGAGTGACATGAAATTCAAGTTGAGTCGAATCAAGTGAAATTGTTCAAGTTAAATTAAAAATTAAACATGTCAAATTAAAATCACATTCTTGTATAACTAATTTCATGTTTAGGCATATAATTTGAAATCATATGTATTTGAAAAAATTTCAAAGCAAAATAAGAAAAAGAAAGATACTATAAACTTGAATCATTAATTAACTTATTTAAGTCACAAAATTATTGTTTTAGAAAACTTTTGATATTCTTTAGAAATTTTTAAACTTTTATAATTTTTTAAAAAATATAAATTTTGGAATTTTTATAAATGATTTGAATTCTAAAATTATTTTGATTTTTTATATTTTTGTTGAGAGAGAGACTAATTTACTCATTTTCAAAATTGACAGAGACCAAAGGGGTATATACATTAATCTGTTATTCGAATTATTCAACTTATTAAAATTGTAAAATTCAACTTGACTTGAACTCGAAACTCGAATTACTTATCTGAGTTGACTCAAAAAATCGAATAACTCGATTCTATTAACTCGAAATTTAAAAAAAAATCGATTTTTTCGAATCAAATCGAGTTTTGCTCACCTTAAAAAAATCTATAAAAAATTATAATTTATATAAAAATAAAATATTATAATAGTTTATATTATATTTTACATGATAAAACAATAATAAAAATACTATACAAACAAATAAATTTTCTTTAAATTGAATCCCAATGACAAAATATTACAAATTGAAGATAACACCACTCAGGTTTGGTGGCATTGCACCTTGAGGTGCTCAAGGGTTAATCTTGAAATTTTTTTAAATTTCTTACTCAAGCTTGATTTTGATTTGTCATTAATTAGTACTTTGAATCGTGTGAGTAAAATTTCTAATAAATCTCATCGAAGAGTTAATCCATGAATAAATATTTTCGGTTGTGTTTAGAGAGAAACTCAATAAATAAATTTGAGTGTAATTTATAATTATATTTTTCAATTCTAAATGAAAATTAACTTATTTATTATTATTATTATTATTAAAGTTATAATTACATTTTGCGAACCAATCATAACTTTAAAAAATAAAATTTCTAAGGGTGTAACTCCTGTTGAAATAATTATCTTAAATTTAAAAACATTACAAATATTTTAGTAATAAAAAATTCTAAAAGATCAATGTCAACGTTTGAAATTTAGATAATATTTTTCATTAATAGATTTTTATGTGAATTTTAAATATTTATATATCTTAACTAAAATACATTATTTTTAGGAATATAATTTTTTCAATTAAAATACTATTAACCTACTATCATCGAACCAACTTCACGTTGAATTTTGGTCAATCAAAAAGACCCAAAACACCCCCATGTAATTTTGTTTTATACTATGTACTTTGGTGGCGCATTCGGCCTTCACGGCTTCTTCCTTGCCCTTCATTACCGCGTCAAAAATGATGTCGAGTTTCCACCAACCTGCCTATCATACTATTCTACAATGAAACCCTGAAAGACTTTTCTTTTGCCCCCAATCCCCCACCCAGAGTTGCGAATTCAAAACTAAACAAACACTAAAAACATCAGCATTTAGAACATTCCCAGAAATTAAACCATTCCTCATTTTCTCTATTTACTCTCAACCCCCATCATTGTCTTCTTCCCCACGACTTTTCAAATAAATATATAAAAACTCCCACTTATACATTCAAAGCAACCGGCTTTCAACTCCTTTGGGTTTTTCTCTCTTTTATCTATTATATATCCCCATTATCATTTCTTTTTCAAACACAAACAAGGGAAGCTCAAAGATTAAAGACGATGAAGTTTCAAGTTTTGGTGATTGCGATTTGGGTTTTGGTATGTTTTGGTTCAGTTTCAGCTAGATTCTTTCCCAATATCACAGATATTCCGTCATGGATTAAGAACAACGCCACGTCAAAGGCCCCATGGGACGCCTTCAACAAATTTGCCGGCTGCCGGCCAGGCGAAAAACGGGAAGGTTTGTCGCAGCTTAAACAGTACTTTAACCATTTCGGTTATATACCCAACTCGCCCTCTAATTTCAGCGAGGACTTCGACGATGAGTTAGAAAAGGCATTGAAAACATACCAGCAGAACTTCAACCTTAACGTCACTGGTCAACTGGATGATCAGACTCTTCAACAGATCGTACGGCCCAGATGCGGTAACGCCGATGTAATCAACGGGACGAGTTCCATGAACTCAGGTAGATCGTCGTCTTTTCACACTACCGGACACTTGCACACGACGGCGCATTTCTCTTTCTTCCCGGGAACACCGCGTTGGCCTTCGAACCGGCAGGACTTATCGTACAGTTTCTTGCCGGCGAATGGGTTAACCGACGAAGTAAAAGCCGTCTTCACGAGCGCCTTCCAGAAATGGTCAACCGTTACGCCGCTGACGTTCACGCAAGTGGATTCCTACTCCTCGGCGGACATAACGATCGGGTTTTACACTGGAGACCACGGAGACGGCGAGCCATTCGATGGGGTTTTAGGGACGTTGGCCCACGCTTTTTCTCCAACAAGCGGAAGGCTCCATTTGGACGGGGATGAGAACTGGGTAGTTTCTGGTGATGTGACGAAGGCATCGGTGTCGACGGCGGTGGACTTGGAGTCGGTGGCCGTTCATGAGATCGGGCATCTGTTGGGTTTGGGGCATTCGTCGGTAGAGGATGCGATTATGTACCCATCGATCACTTCGCGGACGAGAAAAGTGGAACTGGCGGACGATGATATCCAAGGGATTCAATTGTTGTACGGCACTAATCCTAACTATAACGGTTCCACCACTTCGAATACGCAGGAGAGAGAGAGTAGCGGCGGCGTTCCCCGTTATCTGGGTCCACGGTGGGGCCTTGCTCTATTCTTGGCCGTTGGATTTGGGTCTTTATTTTTGTAGATTCTTTATAACGTGCTCTGTTGATTATGAATAATTTATAGGCATACTTTTTTTTTATTTTTTTTATAAATTTTAGTGTTTGGTATTTTCTATGTGAGATTTATTACCATGCCGCGCCATGTACATATTCATTTGTGTTATACATATACCTACTGATTTGTTGTAGTTGTTTACTGTTTTGCCCTTTGAATTTGGTAGTTAAAATTTTCATCACATATTTTGATTAGTTTGTAGGGATTTATGTCAACTTTTTGTGCCATTTGCTTTGTTTTTTCTTTAAAATTTTAGGGACTAAATTGAAATTTATTTTATTTGAATTTAATTTAATCTAAGGGCGATAAGTTTGATTCATTGGAGCATGTTTTGGTGAAAAGAAAAGGGAAGAAATTTATTAGAATTTTGAATTTTATTTTTAATTATTTAGGTCCAATACTAGAGCCCGTCTAAGTTCAAAGTTAAGGTACAATAGGCCGAAGGCCCAATTTAGGGCCTGAATTTTAGATTGGTTTTGGTTCATTTTAAGCCTAATTTTATCCTTGGTCGCCACCTGGAACAAGTACAAATATATCTTATTATTAGTATGGATTCTAAAACACTTTGTATTGGATTAATCATTAATTATTTTTAGATCAAATTATAGAGTAAATATTTGAATGTTACAATATAATTCAAGTCTCTATACTATTTGTATATTTACATTTTCATCTTGTACTTTTAGTTTAAATTTGAGTTTAGCTTAGGGACTAAAATTGAAATTGGACCATTTTACTATATGATGCAAAAAAGAGGGTAAACTGCACAAATCATCACATCCCAATTTTGTGGATCCGAGAGAAAGGCGAGATGTGAATGTTATCTATTTTGGCACACTTTGGTAGTTAGTCTGCTAATTTTTAAGTTTCTGGCGAACTGATGTTTGGCACATAGAGTACCTGCCCATAGAAGCTTCTCAAGATTTAATTCTTGTAATATTCTTTAATTGAAGGAGTACAACAAGCTAAGAGTATGCCTTGGCAGTTCTTGTTGAGTATAACACACCATATATGAGTTATCGCTAATAGGTATAGTACGCCAAGTTTACTCGAACGATGTGCAAAATGGGTTTTGTAACGTGATTGGTTGAGAGTCAACTAAATGGTTTAACTGGTCAAATAGCATTGATACCAAATTTTCTTTTATATTTTTTTCAGGTTTTGTAGGACACTAAATGGACAACTTTTGTATACATTTGACACTTGTCATGATCCATTAAAAGGTGCTGGGGGATATATATATGTTGAGAATGGAACGTTTGGATGGTTTCTTTTTTCTTCATCCAATGTTACTCTCTAGTTCTTCTTCTTAAACTTAGATGTTCTCTTCTTCTTTATTAAGTTGGAAGCTAAGGATTTGAGTTAATCAGTGGATGCTCCACCTCATGTTAAGTTTGATAACTTTGTATGTTGAATTTTTGAATGAGTAAAGAAGTTATGAAGCATAAATAACAAGATATGAATAAGAGACCCTGCATGGTGGTCATTTATAATTGAGATGTTAGCAATCTGTCTGTAAATGTATTTTAATGGTAGTTCCATGTTCTTTAAGCAGTTGTTGTTGTTGGTTTAAGAATAACTTCGGGTTTGGGATTTTCAAGCTACAGTAGGTGAATTTTAAGTGAGTCATTATCCTGACTCATGCATGTTAAATTTACAAGGGAAATACTTATGTTGATGTCATCTCAAATGTCTGGTAAGTGTGTGAGAAGTATCATCAAGTTGCATGTTATGAGTGAAATATATTTGTTACTGCATGAATAAGAAGAGTGTGAATCAGTAAGATGGGTGCATGAATTTGGGTAAGTACATGTGGTGTTAAGTAAGTAAATTTTCCATTTGTGATGCCTCTGGTAGGGCAGGTACACTGCTAACCGGACAGGCAGGTCACGTTAACCACGAAGACCCTCATGGTATAACCTCCGGTTAGATGTAAACTAGACTGGCAGAACACGACATGGGGATGTATAAGACCATGTGGCTGAGACCCATGGTATTGTATGATAACGAAAACACTTATGGTGATGCCTCCAATGAAATATGGACTAGACTGGTAGATCACGACATGAAGTTATGTATAAGACCATGTGGGAGAAACTCTATGGAAACCTCTAAGATAGTCCAATGGGACAATAAACACGTAATTCTATGGCACATTCGTGGCATGTTTTGTAAGGCCTTTATGGGATATTTCGATTAAGCTTGTGTGGCTTATTTTGTGATTTTTATGTTACGTATTCTATAACGTGCTTGTGGCAAAGTCTGGTCGAACGCTTCCGTGTCATGATCTAGGTAAATTTTGAGACTTATTTGCTAACTAATGTGATGATAGAGAATTAGTAAGTTTAATGATAGATCTACTTGGTTAGTCTTATGGAAAATTTTGAATATGATCTAAGGAAACTTCTAAAAGAGTCTTTAGCAATATTATATGAAGGGTGCATCCGCCATATTAGTTTGTCAATATAGGAGACTGGTGTAACACCCATAACCCATACTTATCGTTGAATTAGGGTTATGGCATATTATCGGACAATCCAGAATAATTAATAATAGATAGCATCAAGTTGCCAATTTAATTAATAGAATTTCATAATAATTCAGATTAGAGTAATACATTCATTTATAGGCCTTAAATTGAGCTTACGTGGCCTTAAAAATAATTTATGAACAATTAGGGACTAATTCGAAGCAAATCAAAAAGTTCAGGGAAAAACTAAAAATTTTCAAAACAAGAGTCACACGGCCGTGTGTCCAGGCCGTGTGACAGAGCCTAGACCGTGTGGTTCCAGACATAGTCGTGTGGCCAACCGTGTGACAGATTGTGTACCTTTGAAATAATTTCAGACGGTTGTGTCGTAGGTCGTGTGCTTGCCCGTGTAGCATTCGAATTACCCTCACACAGCCGTGTCGCTAGACTATGTTTGAAATTGTTTTTAGACACATGACTGTATCCCAGGCCGTGTGTCAGCCCATATGAAACCTGTATCTAACACATTCAGGGCACATGCCCGTGTGGGTTCCCATGTGTGACACACGACCGTGTGACATCCCATGCCCCAGGTCGTGTGTGCCCAAAAATAAACCAAAACATGCTTAATTTGCATCCAAATGCTTAGGTACATAAACCAACTTATAACACATGATCACAAGCCATCAAAACATATTTAAATACACTCAAACCGTACCAAAAAAAAAAACTAAGTGCTTAACCAATGTGTCATCAATGACTCCACAAATCAACATTTACATTCAACCATTTAAGCTAAATCTCAATTCACAAGTTTATAACCTAGTGATTAATAATCACCTAGAGTATTATACCAAAATTCATGTCAAGACTTACTATTTCCCATTTATTTTCAACCACATCTTTGTATCATGCATGCGCATATTCATTGACCATTTAGCTCAACAACATTATAAGAACAGCAAGTTATACAATTTAAGTACTTATGAACATTACAAAACATAACCAAATGCTCATATTACTTGCCATATAAGCCAAATCGAATTCATAATCTACCAAGGAACCTCAGATAGTGTGATTTAACGATAAAGCTTACCGAACTAAACATAATAATTCAAATAATAATATTAATGATTAAAGTTCCTGTCAACAAAGTTATTATCAGAATTTCTGCCAATCACAGCTCACAATAGGTGAGAAATGCTCAATAATAGTACAAATCAGTTTTCCATATTTCAATAACATTCAGTGATCAATAAATAATACCCCATGAATGATATACAGATAAGAGTACATGGTTATCCATCCGAAACACGCCAAACGCTCAAATGAGCCAGTCTAACCGATAACACGCCTCGACATCAAGTGCCTAGCCCGTAAGCTAACATCCCTCCTGTAACACGCCTTGGCACCAAGTGCCAAGCTCGAAGGCTTTACATCTGCCCCCGATAACATGCTAGAAACACTATAAATATAACACGATAGTCCGCAAAAAATGCTGCACTTCGGTATATTCAGTGGACAGGAAATATACAAGAATCATCATCTCATCTTATACCAATCTCGTATAGCAAGCAATATAACCTATTGGCATGCTAATCGTACTCTATCCTATGTTCATCGGCTCAGAGTATTTCAAATCAGTAATCAATGCCATATCAATTCATTATCTCCGTTCTTAATTACATGCATCAATATTATCCATCATTCTACAATCGAGTTCATATAATATACATTTAAAATATATTAAAATTATCCAAACGAACTTACCAGACTAATCTATAGCAACAACAAAGTACAAGGGCTATTTGATAATTTCTTTTTTTCCACTCGTTATTGATCTAAAATAATAATTTCATTCAATTCACTAATTCCAACAACAAAATTAACTCATGTTATGCAATTAAGTCTTTTTGACATTTTATAAAATCCCCCAATATTTTACTTTTATGCAATTTAGTCTCTAAACTCAAAACATGCAATTTAACCATTTTTATTCAAATTTCAGTTTAGCCGAATATTCAAGTGCCTTTCTAAAACTCATTTTTGCAATTATTTCATAACAAGTAAAGTAATTTTATCGTTTTAACAATTTAATCCTTAAACATTAAAATTATCAAAAATTAGTTTACAAAATAGTCCAATCTAACAACAAAGCTTAATAATCTTCCATAAACTTCAAGAAACAACTCAACTCATCAATGGAAAATTTTATAACATTTGATAGTTGTCGTAACGTTGCCTACATAAGAGTACGGTTGGCCTAGTAAGCAAAGCTAGACATGAAGGGCATAAATTAACGTAGAGTCGCCACTAACCAATTAGGGCTAGGTTGGTTAGCCACCTATCGTCTAAAAGTCTAGAATTAATATTACGAAAAATCTTAAAAGTCTAGACTCGATCTCATCACCAAATTTCAGGTTCGGGAGTACGATTACGTGTGGGGAAGGTTATATCACTCCCACAACGCCTATCCGGAGATAGTCCTATGGTGTCTTAGGAGTAGGTTTTTATTTATTTATTTAAGCATATTAATGTTTTACTCTAGACTAAAATCTTATGGAGATCTTAAATAAAAACTCTAAAGAAAATGTCTCATGTTTACTTGTAACTCGATTAAGATGTGTTCACCAAACTTATGTAGTTTGAAACTTAAATTAGAGATTTTTACTTTTAACGGAACCCTAAAGGATACATAAATAATTCTAGTAAAATATCTTAAATTTCTAAAATTAATTCTTTTTAGAATTCTAAAATAAAACCTAGAAATTACCAATGAATTAAGAGAAATATTAAAACTCATCTACAACTTATTCGATCTTTTTTTATTTTTAAAAGATTTAATTAATAATGTTGAACCTATCAAGATCTTACGAAAGTATCCTATATCGGATTTATGATTTATTTTAATTTAAAATTCTCAATCTAAGGTTTAAATTCGTCAAAATCCTAAAATAATATATCTTAAATAACATTTATTAGCTTTCTTTAAAAGATTCTAAGATAAAATATTTAGAAAGACCTACTCATGATTTACAATTCACCTACAAAATCTTTAGTTTTAATCTTGAGTAAAGTCCTAAAGAATATTTTCATATTAATTTAAAATTCTAATCCTATACGATATTTAAAATTAGTTTAAAACCCTAAAAATATCTTACATATTATTTATAGTTTTTCTAGGGTAAATGGTAGATAAGATCTTAGAGACTAACCTAAATCCAAATGTAACAATCTTATGGTTTCATTAAAATGTAACACCAACTTAACTCACTTCATGTCAATATTTATAGGATGGAAAAACGACCTAAAGTTCACTCTTTTAAAACGAATAGTAATAAAATAGGAAAATTAATTAAATTGACTAAAGTTAATGAAAAGTTAAATCTCTTTCAAAAGGGCAATAATGAAAAGAAAACATAAATAAATGAAATAAGTAAGATCTTAACATGATGATGATAATAATAACAACAATACACCTTATTCATAATACAATAAAAGAATCAAAGTGACATAAACAAATAATATTAAAATGTATGTAAGGGAATATGTAAAAAAAAACATAAATATAAATAGACATCAAAATAAATAAAGATGAAATAAGAATAAATAAAATTATACAAGTGTGAATAAATGTAAAACATTAAAATAAAGTGTATAATTGACATTAAATATATAAGGTATAAATGCAAATGAAAGGGAATATATAAGTGTAAATAATTTATTAAATATGGAAACAAAATGACATAGCTTGATTTTGGAAGATAAAAAATATGGAAGACAGATGACTGATTTAGCAATTAATTTGCTTTTAATTTTTAAATTTCGGATTAAATCGAAGGTTTGAATAAACAAAATGGTTACAGGTGTAAATAAGTCAGAGAGTGAGGGCGGTACTGCAAAAAACGGGGTATTTTTTGTAAATTTAAAAAGTAGGGGGTGAGAATAAATTACCCATTTTTGGTACCTATAAATGAAAAAAAAATATTCATACTTTCATTTTAACCTCATTTTTTTCGGGCAATTTACACAAAAAAGCCCTTTTTTAAAAAAATTACCAAAATGGGCCCAATATTTAATTATTTACTGGAATGGGTCATTTTCCGGCAAATTGCGTCCACGTCAGCGCGATGTCAGGGGACGCGCCAGCAAGTCGCGGCCACGTCAGCGTGCTTTGCTGACGTGGCAACAAATCGCGCCCTCAGTAAAGCGCGCTGACGTGGCCACGACTTGCCCTGTGCGTGAATAGTGCAACGGTCAAAAATTTGAACGTTGTCTCCCCCAGCGGTAGAAAAAAAAACTATAAATACCCCCACCCTTTTTTTTCACAAACTAATCCTCTTTCAAATTTCCTCTCAATTTGCTCTAAATTTCCTCTCAATTTGCTCTCAAATTTCTTCCAAATTTCTCTCAAATCCATATTTAATCTCAATTTGCTCTCAAGTTCCTCTTAAATTTCTCTTAACTCCCTTTTTTTTAAATAATTTAAAAAATTTTTGTTTTAATTTTTTTTGAACCGTAAAAATTTCTAAATTTCTCTTAAATTTTTTTAAATAATTTTAAAAATTTTGTTTTAAATGGTCGGAGAATTGACTCGTCTTGATAAGCATCACATATCGGTGGAACAAATGAAAATGGTAAGTGTTAAATTTAATTTCTAAATATTATTTAAGAATTTTTTATTTATGCATTTTTAGATAATTATTAATTTATTATTTGTTATAAAAGTCTGTAGATCGGGTATTGGAATGCAATATCTGGAATATGCATGGTCCTCCATCACCGTTGGTAGAGAACTACCTGCGGGAAGCGGGTTTTTGGCACGTGGCAACGGTAGGCCAGGGATGCAAGGTGGACCCGAAACTAATCAGTGTGTTGATCGAGAGGTGGAGACCCGAGACGCACACATTCCATCTTCCATGTGGAGAGTGCACTATCACTCTAGAAGATGTCAGTCTGCAATTGGGATTACTGGTGGACGGGTACCCAGTCACCGGGTCTGCCCAATCTAGCGTTTAGGGGGCGGTGTGCTACGAGCTTTTGGACGCTATTCCGGAGAAAATGGAGGGAGGTAAGATCGAGATGAGCTAGTTACGTGATACATTCCCTGATCTGGATTGAAGATTCAACCGAAATTGAAAGAATCCGATATGCTCGAGCATACATTCTTCAATTAATTGGAGGTTATCTGATGCCCGACACGTCACGGAGCCGCGTACATCTAAGATGGCTGCTAAAACTCATTGATTTTAGAGGAGCCAGTGAATTGAGTTGGGGGTCTGCCATCTTGGCAACGTTATATCGGGAGATGTGCGGGGCGACACGACCGAGGAGAGCAAAAATCGGAGGTTGCCTGTCACTACTGCAGTCATGGGCACGGTTTTGCTTTCCATTTCTACGTCTTCAAGTGGACCACCCATATACATTCCCACTCATAACGAGGTAAATTTTATATTAGATTTTACAATTATTATGTAGATTTTTAAAAATAAAAGTATGCTAAAAATTTATTTAATTAGGTGGAACCATCTGGCAAGTCATGCTCGATTACCTACCTCTCTTGAAGATATACGGCTTCTATTAGACCAACGGTCGGAAGCACAAGTAAGTATTAAATAAAATAGATATTTCTATACATTCGCTAGTCGATTGGTATTTAGTATTTAGTATTTAGTATTATGTATATAACTAATATTTCTATCATGTTCATATAGTTTCAATGGACACCATACGAGGATCCGGCAATTCGGGCAGTAATTCCAGAAGAGTTCTTACAAAATCCACAAGCTTGGCACGTGAAAGTCGTGTTGATCAACTACGCAACCGTGGAGCCGCACCAGTCAAACAGAGTGCTACGACAACTTGGATGTAGACAACCGATTCCCATAGATCCTCAAGTGTTTGACGATCAACACAAAGTCGACCTTCGGCAATTGAATACGAATTGGCTGAGATACTGGTCCGGGTACATGGAAATGTGGGAAGATCGGTATGAATATATACCTACTCGAGAACCAATTATCGTTCCGGAGTTAGCGTGCATTCCAGAATACATGACATGGTTTAGGATTTATGGCAAGCCGTATTTACTGACGTCAGAGGAGAGGCAACAACAAATACGTGTCGAAAGAGAAAGGCGCGGGCCTCTAAATCTAAGATGACAAGATGACGAAAGCAGCCCCTCAACGAGGCCCAGACATTCACCCGGCTCATCATCAGTGGCTATGCAATCACCAGGCCCAACGAGAGCACCGACACAATCACCCGACGTAGCAGTTCAACCGATGATACCCACGCAACCGGCTTTTCAGATGATGCCAGTTGCGTTTTCTAGATCTTATATGTATCCTAACCCTTATATGTATCCTTTTCCGAGTCCTATGGCAGGTTGGAGCCAAATGCCCGATTCAGCTCCATTTCCTGTTATGCCAAGTGGACCACCGATGTATAGGCCAGAGGCACACGAGGGATCGCAAGAGGGGCTGTCGAGGAGCTCTCATTTTTACCAATCCCCACCAACGTATGGGTTTCAAACACCGTCGCTGTTCGTGATGCAAACACCTCCACATACACTATTCTTTGAAGGTGGGTCATCGTCCCAAGTCTGACAACCAAATGCCGTACCAGAAGAACCAGAATTCCCACCGGAGGAACAACAACCGCCTTCGGAAGCTGGAGAAATGAGGAATCCAGCGCGTAACCGTCGACGGCCGCCATGTAGCACTGAATCCCCCGGACATAGACATTGATGGCCGTATTTAAATTTATTTGTACAAATATTTTGAATATTTTGATATTATTTTATGTAATAAAATATAAATATTTTGAGTTATTTTGATATTATTTGATGTAATAAAATAGAAGTTTATTTGATGTAATAAAATAGAAATTTTTTTGAGTTATTTTGATATTATTTGATGTAATAAAATAGAAGTTTATTTGATGTAATAAAATATAATTTTTTGAGTTATTTTGATATTATTTGATGTAATAACATGAGATTAATTAATTTGTACAAATATTTTGAATATTTTGATATTATTTGAGAATTCTACTAACCATTAATATAATCATCAGTTAATATTTTTACATTCACATAATGTTAGATTTGAAAAAATGTTTTGACTGTTACTAACAATTAATACAATTATCAATAAATAATTGAAAAAATATAATTTATTTACAATTACATTCAACTATTCCGATTAGGGCATGATCAGTTTGTATGGCCTGGATTCCTACACCATCCACACAACTTCTGTTGACTGGCTGTTTCTCGGATATCTATATTGTTACGTATTCTAGTCGAGCAAGGTCGACCCTTTAGTTTACGATGCAATTCTCTATCCGGTAACAGCTTAAAAGGAGCAAGAGATACGGGCGGCCACTTACGTTCATCTGGGACCGGTGGGAAAACGTGTCTCCAGACGCTGTACATGTTTTCTAATTTGTACACTTCGTCCACATAGCTCATCGGATCCAGACGGAGATTCTGACAAGCTGCAATAACATGAGCGCATGGATAACGAAGTGCATCAAATATCCCACAGTGATAGAGGATTGCGCGTGGACCAAGATCGAGTTGCCAAGTCACGAGAAAACTCCTACGAGGCTCTAAACGAACAGATCTGAAACAAAACAGAAATTAAAAGATTAGAACTTTGAATTTCCAGATCTGGAATAAAAATCCCCAAACCAGCAAAGAATCAAATTGAGAATAGGAATAAGTGTTAATAAAGTTTCTTGGGGAATCAAGAACATTTAATTGAACCCCCAAAGAATACCCCAATCTGCCGAATCTGAAAAGAAAGACACAAATAGCAAGTTAAATTTCCCCAAAATTCTAGCAATCAAAACAACCCAAATCTGAAAAGAAGAAATCGACAAGAACAAGGAATTTAGGGATTTTGAACGAATTTTGATGCCATGAACAAAAGGGCCGATCCGATCTTTAGTAAAGAAGAGGGCGAATCAAATTTGGAATGCTTTGGAACGCCTGAAACGCAACAAGAACAGCAAACAAAGTGATTAAATAAAATCGACACAAGCAGAATTTAAAAGAAAAAAATTGACAGCAAGAAATTAAAAGATAAGTCTTAAGAAGCCTTGAAATCCCAAAAGATATCACAACTTCCTTCAAACGGCTCTAATCTCCCCTCCAAAGGAATATCAATAGCAAGAAGAAGGCTGAAGATGGCTCCCACAATCAAAAGATTGTTAAAACAACTTCCAAAGAAAACTTAAGAGAGAATTCTTGGAGAAAAACTCAAGGAGAATTATGCACTTAAACAAATCTGAAATTTTTAATATATTTGAGAAGTGAATAGCAAGGTGGCCGGCCAAGCCTTTATATAGGCCTCTCAAGTGTTTTCCTAATCTAATTAGAAAACTAAAAATTAAAAAACTCCTAATTATTTTAATATTTAAATAGAAATTTGGCCAAGGGCTTTTAATTGGGCCTCTTGGACTGAATATCTACATAAAAATTTAAACTAAGTATTTAAAAATAAAACTTTACAAATTGGGCCACTTTGACAATTTGGCATGATTTTCAAGTAAGTATGGTTTGTCTCCTTGTTTGGGCTTGGAACCATCTTATTGGGCCTTGCCTTCAAGAACTTGGGCTTGTATTCCATCTTCTACCGAAATTGGTTCGTTGATACTCATAACGGAGATCCAATGCGCTTTGGCTGCAAGATTTGGTTTCTTGGACCAAGATTTCCAAGATTTGAAATCTTGATTTTCTTGATTCTTGAAATCGCTCCAAACAGCAAGATTGGGCCAAGATTCGGTTTCTTGATTTTCTTGAAAACAATAAAGTGATTCTTGATTTTCTCTTTCTTTCATGTACGCATCTAAGGCCTTGCTAACAAATTCCTGAATGGTCCCATTTAGTTTGGAACGCATTTTTCGGGCCTTTGATCTCGTTATTGGGCCTTATGGTAATTTGAGCCCATCATGTTCTTGGGCTTGGGTTGGGCCTTTGTGACTCGTATCATTCCCCCCTTCCTCAAAAAGATTCGTCCTTGAATCTGAAAAATCAAATGGGGACAAGTCAGCCACATTAAAAGTAGAACTTACATTGTACTCACCAGGTAGATCAATTTTATAGGCATTGTCGCTGATCCGCTCGAGTACTTGGAAAGGCCCATCGCCCCTTGTGTCCAACTTAGTCTTTCTTTTTGTAGGAAATCGTTCTTTCCTCAAATGGACCCAAACCCAATCTCTGAGTTCTAGGACAACCCGTTTGCGTCCCTTGTTTGCTTTGTTGGTGTTGGCATCATTTGTTTTGGCTATTCGTTGCCTAGCCTTCTCATGTAAGGATTTCACCAACTCAGCTTTCTGTTCACCATCTAAATTAACAATGTGTTCAAGAGGTAATAGCGCAAGATCAAGTACTGTTAGTGGGTTAAAACTATAAACAAGTTCAAATGGAGAATAACCAGTTGTAGAATGAATAGATGTATTATATGCAAATTCAACAAATGGTAGGCATTCTTCCCAATTTCTAATGTTCTTTCCCACAACAGACCGTAATAAAGTCCCTAAGATCCGATTAACTACTTCAATTTGGCCATCAGTTTGGGGGTGACATGTAGTAGAATAAAGTAATTTAGTACCAAGCTTACCCCACAATACCTTCTAAAAGTGGCTAAGGAATTTGACATCTCTATCAGAAACAATTGTTTTAGGGATGCCATGAAGTCTTACCACCTCTTTAAGGAATAAGTCTGTCACATGTGTAGCATCATCTGTTTTGTGACAAGGAATAAAATGTGTCATCTTTGAAAACCTGTCAACAACAACAAATATACTATCTCTTCCTTTTTTAGTTCGAGGCAAACCTAAAATAAAATCAATGGATAAATCTACCCAAGGTGAAGTAGGAATCGGTAAAGGCCATGAGGCACTTGGAACATACCTTTTCGACATCCTTCTTTATATGTGGCCAATGGAAGTGTTCTTGCAGTATGTCTAGTGTTTTGGCCACTAAAAATGTCCCATTAAACCCCCACTATAGGCTTCATGAAGCAATAGTCTCTCATGGAACACTTTGGTATGCATAACCTGTTTATACGAAAAAGAAAGCCATCTACAAGATAAAACTTTTCAAAAGTAGTATGTCCACAATTCTTATAAATATGGCCAAAATCAGCATCATCATCATATAACTCCTTAATATGTTCAAACCCTAAGACTTTAGCATTCAATGTAGTTATTAAAGCATATCGTCTAGACAAAGCATCGACAACTACATCATCTTTATCTGTTTTATATTTTATCACATAAGGGGATGTTTCAATGGATTCTACCCATCGGGCATGCCGTTTACTCAACTTACCTTGTCCCTTTAACCATTTAAGGGATTCATGATCTGTGTGTATGACAAACTCATTAGGCAGCAAATAATGTTGCCATACTTGAAGTGCACGAACTAATGCCAATAGTTCTTTGTCATAAGTTGAGTAGTTTAATTGTGCACCATTTAATTTCTCACTAAAATAAGCAATTGGTTGCTTATCTTGCATTAAAACGACGCCAATTCCAATTCCTGAAGCATCACACTCAAGTTCAAACGTATTTGTAAAATCAGGTAATTTAAGAAGAGGAGCAGAACATAACTTAGCTTTTAGGGTTTGAAAAGCCTTTTCTTGGGTTTCACCCCATTTGAAACCCACTTATTTCTTTATAACTTCTGTTAATGGGGTGATAGAGGGTTGTGCGCGGACCAAGATCGAGTTGTCAAGTCACGGGAATACTCCTACGAGGCTCTAAACGAGCAGATCTGAAAACGAAACAGCAATATCAGTTTTCAGAATTTCCAGATTTAAAATTAGAACCCTAAAACAGCAAGAGATGAGCAAGAAAAGAAAGCACTTATGAAAGAGATTCCGTGGAAGCCAATAACACGGAATAGCAATTAAGATCAGCTCCAATCTGCCGAATCTGAAAGAACAACACAAAACAACAAATTAACTTTATAATTTCAGCAAAATCGATTAGACAGAAAATAGGGAATTGGGACGTCAAGAGCAATTGAAATTGGAGAGATGAGAACGTTTCTTGATGTCAAATATCATGCAAAATAGATCTAGATTTTTTAGAATGGGCTGAAACGAACAAGGATAATTAATTCTGAAACTAAAGAAAATAGGATTCAAGAACGATTTTTCCAGCAAACCAAATTTAATTGGGAATAGAATGTGCAACCGATAAGATCAATTAAAAGGGACAACAATGAACGTTTCCTGCTGCCAATAAGACCACCGAATAAGACCTTGAAGATTTTGATGGCAGAAAAACAAAAGAATTAAAAGATTAGTTAAAGGAATTCAACGCAAACAACAAGAAAACTTAAAAGAACGAACAACAATAAAAATCAAGATAAAGTCCTAAGGATCCTTGAAATCCCGAAATACTTCACAAATCCCTTCAAACGACTCTAATCTCCCCTCCAAAGAATATCAATGGCAAGAAGAAGGTTGAATATGGCTCCCACAATCAAAAGATTGTTAAAACAACTTCTAAAGAAAGCTCAAGAGAGAATTCTTGGAGAAAACCTCAAAGAAAATTTTGCACTTTAACAAATCTGAAATTTTAATGTATTTAAGTAGTATAATGTGTATAAGGGTGGCTGGCCAAGCCATACATATAGGCCTTCTAACTATTTTCCTAGTCCTAATAGGAAAACTAAAAAAAAAAACCTAATTTTTTTTTTACTTTCAAGGGAATTTCGTCCAAGGCCTTTAATGGGCCTCTTTGGGCTGAATTTTTACATAGAAATTTATTTATAAAGTCTAAAAATTAAAGCTAAGTATTTAAAGAATTAAAATTTTACAAATTGGGCCACTTTGACAATTTGGCCTGATTTTCAACTAAGTCTGATTTAAATTTCAGGATTGGGCTTGGAACATCTTATTGGGTCATGTCTTCAAGAACTTGGGCTTGTAATCCGTTCTCTCCCAAAATTGGCTTGTTAATGCTCGTAACTGAGATCCAATGCACCTTAGTTGCAAGATTCAGTTTCTTGGACCAAGATTTCCAAGATTTGAAATCTTGATTTTCTTGATTCTTGAAATCGCTCAAAACAGCAAAATTGGATCAATATTCGGTTTCTTGATTTTCTTGAAAACAAGAAAGTGAATCTTGATTTTCTTTTTCCTTCGTATACGCATCTAAGGCCTTTGTGACTCGTATCATGGGGCAGCAATAGTAGATAAATCTTTCACAAATCGTCTATAAAAACTAGCTAAACCATGGAAAGATCTCACCTCAGTTACCGATTTAGGAGTCGGCCACTCCTTGATTGCCTTGACTTTGTCCTCATCGACATGAATACCTTGAGCACTAACTATGAAACCTAAGAATATTAGTTTATCACAACAGAATGTGCATTTATCAAGGTTGGCAAATAATTTTTCACTCGCAGAATATCCAAAACGGTTCTAACATGGAAAACATGATCATCTAATGTCTTGGAGTAAATTAAAATATCATCAAAATAAACCACTACAAATTTACCCAAGTGAAGCCTTAAAACATGATTCATTAATCTCATAAATGTACTAGGTGCATTAGTATGGTCGAAAGGCATAACTAACCATTCATACAATCCAAATTTTGTTTTAAATGTTGTTTTCCATTCATCCCCTTCCCTCATTCGAATTTGATGATAACCGCTTTTTAAATCAATTTTTGTAAACATAATTGAACCATGTAATTCATCAAGCATATCATCAGGTCTAGGAATTGGATGTTGATACTTTACCGTTATTTTTTTCATTGGGTGGCAATCAACACACATTCGATACGTACCATCTTTCTTTGGTACCAATAAGACAGGAACAACACAAGGACTTAGGCTCTTACGAATGTACCCTTTTTCTAGTAATTCCTCAACTTGCCTTTGCAATTCCTTTGTCTCCTCGGGATTACATCTATAGGCTGATCGATTAGGTATTGAAGCTCCGGATACTAAGTCAATTTGATGTTCTATCCCTCGTAAAGGTGGTAAACTTTTAGGGGCCTCACTAAAAACATCCTCATAATCCTGCAAAAGAGATTGAAACACACTAGGAAAATTTTCGTTAATGTTAGATA
This sequence comes from Gossypium raimondii, assembly GCF_025698545.1. Taxonomy (NCBI): domain Eukaryota; kingdom Viridiplantae; phylum Streptophyta; class Magnoliopsida; order Malvales; family Malvaceae; genus Gossypium; species Gossypium raimondii. The sequence goes on along the minus strand of NC_068569.1, from coordinate 41,728,893 downwards.
AAGATAAATAATTTTGCCTAAACCTCACAAGGATACAAGGCTGTTTATTGAGTAGGGCTCTCCTCACATCTTTTTTTGTTGCCAACAGATTTTTTTCTCTCATTTTACCACTTGTGGATTCACTCACCTTTTGGGCTTTTTAAATTTTGACTTTTTCCACTACTAGCCTCTTTTCTCTCTGTCTTTTGTACTTGTCCTTTCTCCCTTACCCCCTCACAAAATTTCATCATCTTCAATTGATCTTTATATACATCAGTGGGATTTAAAGGAGCAAAAGTGAATTTTCTACCTTTAAACACAATGGAGTATCGATTAAGCTTACATTGGTGTGTAACATCGCGATCGAATTGCCAAGGTCGTCCAAGGAGCAAGTGTGCCGCATGCATTGGGACCACATCACACCATACTTCATCCTCATAATTCCCGATCTTAAAAGTGACCAAGGACTGTTTCGTAACTTTAACTTCGGAGCATTCATTAAGCTACTGAAGGTGATATGGCTTAGGGTGTTTGGTACAAGGCAACTTTAAAGAATCCACCAAATAGCTACTCACTACATTCGAGCAACTCCCATTATCAATAATGAGTTAACATAAGTTACCTTTAATAAAACACCGAGAATGGAAAATATTGGTCCTTTGGTTATCATCATCTTTCATCTGAATGTTAAGGGTTCGGCGAACTACAAGGCATTGAAAATCAGCAAAGTCCCCTTCTTTTGGTGGTTCAACCAACTCTTCGCCATTATCACTGTCATCCACAAGTTCTGGCATATCTGGATCTGTTTTATCAGATTCAGAAGTGTACTCACCATTATCTTTCAGAAGAAGTAATCTTGTGTTAGGGCATTCCCTACTATAATGACCACGCCCTTTGCACTTAAAGCATTCAATTTCACGAGTCCTCTTCACACTCGAATCACCTAAATTGGGCTGCTTAGAATGTGTTTGCGTTTTAACAAGAGCCCCTTTTTTTCCAATCTGATTGCTTACTTCCATTACTCAAAGAAGACTTATTAGTAACAAAAGGTGATTTTGAACTCTTAAAATCAAAATTGGAATTATTACTTCGGTAATATTGTGAAGTAGAGAAGGAACCAAACCTTTGTTCCTTTAGTTGTTGCTCGATCTCAATGGTTTTATGAACTGCTTCTTCCAAATCAATGTAAGTTTGTAGCCTCAATGTATTAGCTATCGGCCTGTTCAAACCATCAATAAATCGAACCATAGTTGTTTCCTCATCCTCTTCCACATTAGCTCTCTGAACGAGCATCTCCATCTCCTTAAAATATTCATCCACCGTCCTACTACCTTGAACAAGTCGTCTCAGCTTTGTTTTAATCTCTCTATAGTAGTGAGGTGGAATAAACCTTTTACGCATAATCTGTTTCAACTCCTCCCATGTCGAAATCTCACATTCATAATTCCGATGACGATTCACCCCAAATTGAGTCCACCAACTTAATGCATAATCTGAAAATTCCAGCGTTGCTAACGCTACCTTTTCATCATCCGGACATTTATAATATCGAAATATAAGTTCAATCTTAGATTCCCATTCACAATAAGCTTTTGGATCATTCTTACCACGAAATTTGGGAATTTTGAACTTCAGTTTTTCCAAAGAGGGTTGCCCACGATCATGAAAATCAGCATCAGTTCTAGGGACACGTCGAGGACCGTGCCTATGAGTAGGAGGCTGGTTATCCATATCTTCTTTAATTGCCTCTCGATATTGAGGCTCTTGATTTAATCTCACCTCATTGATGGTAGCAGTCAAAGTTCAAAGTGCAGCAGCCTGTTCGTCTAACTGTTGTTGGAATTTTTTAAATGTGTCATAGACATCATTATGGTCATTATCACCTTGACCAACCTTAGACATTTTCAAAAACCTGCAAAATAAACACTCAACACTCAAAAATAAAAGTTAGCAAACCTCACCGTTAATCACTCAAAAAGAAAATTTAAATTCTCAATGAGGTAGAATTCAGTCTTGTGAGTTCTTTAGTAGAGTTTATATCAATCAATTAGAGAGTGTATGAACTGAACTACCAAAGAATCCTAATTTGCACTAGGATGCCAAAAATGACGAGACACCAATTGATTCGTGTTGCACCGAGGAAGAATTGTGCACACTTTAAAAATCCTACTAACACAAGAAACAATAAGGTGTTAGATAATGTAAAGGGAGAATAAAGGCAAACAAATGAAAAACTTATAGCTAAGAATCAAAAAAAATTACTGAAACCAGAAAACCCGAAAAACTACAGAGTAACTTGACAACTTCGTTCGAGGTGTTTCTGATCTCCAAAAATCATGAAATTAAATCTGGAATGTCCTTAAATATTTAATTTTTGATCTAGAAATTTTGGGCATCAAACTCAACCCGCTGAATATTTTTTAAAATTTTTATTGAATTTCATCTTTTTCAATTATTTTGACTTTTTTGACTAACTTTTTTGCGGGAAATATTTTTTTATATTCAATCATAGTGCCAAAAATATGTATGTAAAATTTCAGATCAATCGGACAACGTTTACCCACTCAAATAAATTTTTTTCAAAATTTTTTTGGGTAAAACTGCTGTTTGTAGTTTAAAAAAATAGAGATTAGTTTAGAAATCAACCAAAAACACCCAAAACGCCCAAAATATGATACCAAATGATAGAGGGTTGCGCACGGACCAAGATCGAGTTGCCAAGTCACGAGAAAACTCCTACGAGGCTCTAAATGAACAGATCTGAAACGAAACAGAAATTAAAAGATTAGAACTTTGAATTTCCAGATCTAGAATAAAAATGCCCAAACCAGCAAAGAATCAAATTGAGAATAGAAATAAGTGTTAATAAAGGTTCTTGGGGAATCAAGAACATGTAATTGAACCCCCAAAGAATACTCCAATCTGCCGAATCTGAAAAGAAAGACACAAACAGCAAGTTAAATTTCCCCAAAATTCCAACAATCAAAACAACCCAAATCTGAAAAGAAGAAATCGGCAAGAACAAGAAATTTAGGGATTTTGAATGAATTTTGCTGCCAAGAACAAAAGGGGCGATCCGATCTTTAGTAAAGAAGAGGACGAATCAGATTTGGAATGCTTTGGAACGCCTGAAACGCAACAAGAATAGCAAACAAAGTGATTAAATAAAATTGACACAAGCAGAATTTAAAAGAAAAAAATTGACAGCAAGAAATTAAAAGATAAGTCCTAAGAAGCCTTGAAATCCTGAAAGATATCACAACTCCCTTCAAACGGCTCTAAAAATCCCCAAATCAATAAAGAACAGCCAAGAATCAAAACACTTATGAATAGATGTTCTTGGAAGCCAAGAACACGAAATTAAGCCCTAAGATTAACTTCCAATAAGCCGAATCTATCAAAGAACACAAAACAGCAAATAAATTAAAACAGATTACGAAATCAATTGAAACTAATTCTAGGGATTGGACGGCAAGAAAAGAGGGGTTTTTGTGAAATCAAAAACGTTTCTTTATGTCCAAGGAAGTGCCGAATCAAATCTTCGAGTTTTAGAAAGGCTGAAACACAACAAGAACAGCAAACAAGGTGATTAAATAAAATCGACACAAGCAGAATTTAAAAGAAAAAATTGACAGCAAGAAATTAAAAGATAAGTCCTAAGAAGCCTTGAAATCCCGAAATATATCACAACTCCCTTCAAACGGCTCTAATCTCCCCTCCAAAGGAATATCAATGGCAAGAATCAAAAGATTGTTAAAACAACTTCTAAAGAAAACTCAAGAGAGAACTCTTGGGGAAAAACTCAAGGAGAATTCTGCACTTAAACAAATCTGAAATTTTTAATATATTTGAGAAGTGAATAAGAAGGTGGCCGGCGAAGCCTTTATATAGGCCTCTCAAGTGTTTTCCTAATCTAATTAGAAAACTAAAAATAAAAAAACTCCTAATTATTTTAATATTTAAATGGAAATTCGGCCAAGGGCTTTTAATTGGGCCTCTTGGACTGAATATCTACATAAAAATTTAAACTAAGTATTTAAAAAATAAAACTTTACAAATTGGGCCACTTCGACAATTTGGCCTGATTTTCAAGTAAGTATGGTTTCTCTTCTTGTTTGGGCTTGGAACCATCTTATTGGGCCTTGCCTTCAAGAACTTGGGTTTGTATTCCATCTTCTACCGAAATTGGTTCGTTGATGCTCATAACGGAGATCCAATGCGCTTTTGCTGCAAGATTTGGTTTCTTGGACCAAGATTTCCAAGATTTAAAATCTTGATTTTCTTGATTCTTGAAATCGCTCCAAACAGCAAGATTGGAATGTTTGAAGTGTTAATTTCATGTTTCTTGATTCTTGATTTTCTTGATGCTTGAATTTCATGTTTCTACCATTTAATTTAAATGAAATTAAAGTTTAAAAATTGACCCATTCATGATATAATTGTAAATTGATTAGTGATGTTAGATAATGAATGTTTGAAGTGTTAATTACAAGTTTTACTAGATGAATTTTGATGAAAATGTTGAAAAAGGGCTAAATTGTGAAAGATGGTAAAGTGTGCATAAAGTTGTGATTTTGTGAAATTGAGGGCTGTTATGAGCATGAAATATGATTTAGTGAATTTTGAAATTTAAAAATTTAGTGAATTTTATTTTTACGAGCTTTGGGACAAAAGTGGAATTTTTGAAAAGTTATGGGGAAAAATGTAAATTTGCCAAAATATTGTGTATGAATTGTATTTGAATGGAATATTGATAAAATGTATTAAATTGTGTTAATATAGATCAAGAAAGAAGAAATAGTGGAAGTGATCGGGGAAAAAAGAAAGTTATCGACTAAATTACAAAAATAGTCGTTTTGCATCCGAGGTAAGTTATGTGTAAATAATAGTAATATATTTTATAAATTGTGAATCTTATTTGATATGTGAATCAATATTGAATGTGGAAGGAAAATTGTTCATGAATTATTCAAGTGATAAAGTGTTTAAATAAAGTGTTAAGTGTAAATTCCGGTTGAACTTAGGAATAGAAGTGGATACAAGTGACATGTCACTAGAGATCGATGTTCTGATGTTACAGTGAGTCCCGAGTCTTGGGTGATCTAGCATGTGTTGCGACACTGACAGCTTGTGTGAGCGGAACCGTGGACATTTCCGGTGTTATTGATCGGTGGTAGCTTGGCTACATTCCGATGGTAACCGGCTACATAACGATGGTAACCGGCTACATATCGTGTTGCACTTATGTGCTAAATCTCTACGTATCTGTGTATATTACGAGTATTCAACGGGATTAATGATGGGTTAAAGTGAATATGAAATGAAGTGTGTTTGCAGGTACAATTGAAAGAATTTAGCATATGTGATAAATGTTAAGTGTGAAAATGTATATGCAAGTAAATTGGTAAGATTGTGCATGTGTAAGTGATTGAAATTGCTAAGAAATGTTTTGATTAGTTATATGTTAAAAATGTTAATTATTAAATGAGTAATTATTGTTTACATGTAACTTACTAAGCTATTTATAGCTTACACCTTTCTTTCTTTCCTTTGTTTTATAGTGATTTGAACTTGATCGAATTGGGGATCGTCGGAGCTCGTATCACACTATCATAATCATCTCGGTATTATGTGCTTTTCAAAATGTTTAAACTATGGCATGTATAGAGTCTTAATCATTTTGAGTATGTTCATATTATATGGCTAAGATTAGCTATTGAAATGGTTAGTAAAGATTATGTTTTGGTATTATGTGTGTGTAAATGGTAGCTAATACAAAGAAGCAGTTTCTTTGACAGCAGCAGTGATGTGAATGTGAAAAATCACCATAAATAGTAGAAATTGAATTAGAGAGTTAATTATATATGGAATTAAATCTTATCAAGTCTATTTTTATATGAAAGAAACGGTGTAGGCAAAGGAATTCTGTATTTTGAGATAGTTGAATTTTAGTGAGACAGGGTCAGAATGGTTTTTGAAGTCCCCTGTTCTGACTTTGGAAAATCATTATAAATTGTACAGAAATAATTATGGGTCATAATTTATATGTATAGATTTCTTAGTGAGTCTATTTTCAAAAGAAACAAACGATATCCTTATATGATTTCTGTGCAATGAGATAATTTATTTTTAGTACCAAGAGGTCAGACCTGTCGAGCTGTGAAACAGGGGATACTTTAATGAATAAACTGTACTAATTGGCTAAGTCAAAAATTCTGAAAATTTTATGGTTAGTAGGAATATGAGTCTAGTTTCAGGTAAAATTTACGGATTTAAATTTTGAGTCTCATAACTCGAGTTATAATTAAATTAGTGACAGTCACGCAGGTGGACAGTTTTGTTGTGAACACTAAATTTAATTTTAAAAGTAAATTTTTATGCTCCGAATTGGTAAGTTAAATTGGATGACATCTCTTACTCGATTCCGGTGATGGTCTCGGGTAAGGGGTGTTACACTCTACGTGGCGCTTTGCTGACGTGGTCGCGACTTGCTGGCGCGTCCCCAGACGTCGCGCTGGCGTGGACGCGATTTGCCGAAAAGTGGCCCATTTCGGTAAATAATTAAATACTAAAAGGGCTTTTTTGTGTAAATTGCTTTTTTTTTCAAAAATAGAAAGAAAAAAAAACATCTTCCTCTTTCTCTTCCTCCTTCAATGTTGGTCATGGCTCCACCACCGAAGAGTCCGACGGCTCTCCTACCTTCGGTGGTGGAGCCGCCGCGTACGGTGGCTGGATTTTTTTTTTTTTTGTAAAATCAAATTTTTCTTTAAAAAATCACTACTTTTCTTCAAAGCTTTATTTCGAAATAGTTGGACAAGATCAAAACTTTGTTTTAAAAAATTTAAAATTTTCCTTAAAATGACTAAAAATATTTTTATTTTAAAATCTAAAATTTCTCTTTTTTAAAAAATCACTATTTTTCTTAAAAATCAAAACTTTATTTTGAAATAGTTGAAAAAGATCAAAATTTTGTTTTAAAAATTTAAATTTTTCCTTTAATATGACTAAAAATAGATTTTTATTTTAAAAATCTAAACTCTCTTTTTTTTTAAAAAAAATCAATTTTTTTCCCAAGATCAAACCTTTTTTTTAAAAAAACATTTATTTTAGAAAGGAAAAGGAAAAAAAATGGAATTTTTGGGGCTCCTAGGGGCGGAGAACCGACATTCCGGTGACGTCCCTTCATCGGAGCCCAAACCCGATCCCTCAAGATATGTATATGACAAAAAAAAAAGAAGAAGAAAAGAAAAAAAAAAGAAACTAGAATGCTTGTTGTTGTAGTTGTTTTACTCTTTTTTTTTAAGAACAAAATATGAAAAACCTCCTTTTTTTTTTCATTTCATTTCATGTATATATATAAAAAATGATAATAATATTTAATAATAATAGTAGTAGTGATGATAATAATAATAATAATTTGGGCCCTTGATAGGCCCAAAAAAGAAAGAAAAATAAAAGAAAAACAAATGTCTTAAATTGACCAAATTCGGGTGGTTTCGAACTGTCTAAGAGAAAACAAAAATTTAAATGGGACTCCAATTAGGTTCTGACAAAATGGATGTCTACAATAGTTTTACGAATTAATCCTCGGGTTAGATAAATTAAGCTAATATGAATTTACAAATATAAAAGTTACTAAAAACGAGTAAAATTTACCTACCAAATTAATGAACCCTAGCTTGGTCGAATGAGCTCTCTCCCTTGCCATGGTGTTTCGTTTTGAAAGTGTGAAAATGAAGAAGCTGAACTAAATATTTATATTTCAGTTTATTTTAATTCCTTTTATAATTTAATTACGATTATACCCTTTTTATTTCCATTCAAATATCACCAATCATAAACTCATTACCGTCCACTATGGGTAATGGTGGTTTATTTACCATCCAAACCCCTTTAATTTACCTTTTAAGTAATAAATCCATCTTTTTTCATATTTACAATTTAGTTCTTTTTACTTAATTAACCATTATTCAAATATTAAAATTTACTAACTAAATTTTAATACGACACTAATGACCTCGTAAATATTAAATAATTAATATTTACGACCTGACTCATCAGAATTGTGGCCCCGAAACCACGATTTTCGATCATACTAGAAACATATTAATTCGTAAATTCTTATTTAATTAGGATTTAATTGCAATTTACCACAATCTAAAGAATTTCACATCATTTCTATTATTAGGCCATTTAAGGAGGGTCTAATTACACAATCAGTCCTTCAATTCTATTAAATTCCAATTAAACAAAATTGTTTACTATTTAGCCTTGAACTAATTAGGACTAAATGAATAAATACCCCAAAAGTTAGTGGAATGGTTGACATCCACCACCGCTTGGCTTTTTGACCATGGGTTAATAACCATTTTGGTCCCTTTACTATTTAAATCTATAGCGATTAACTTTTATCTCTTTTACAATTTAATCATTTTACCTTAATTAAGCAATAAATTATCAAAATTACTGGACCAAACTTCTGTTCACATATAATACGACTCTGTAAATATTTAATAAAAATATTCAAGAGCTCAGTTTACAGAAACAGGGTCTCGATACCTCATTTCCTGAAACCACTTTACTTCCGAGACAACCACTTATACTAACCCTTAATTCAATTAATTAAAATTCATCAAATAGAATTCAATATAAAAATTATTATTGACTCACATAATTTAAATGCTAATTATACGAACTTACTTGTCGGATTTGTGATCCAAAACCACTGTTTCCGACACCATTGAAAAATGGGCTGTTACAACTGGAATATTCATAAATGTGAACAAGTAAATGTTCGACAATCCTGAGTTTGTCTGCACTATTCAAGGAAGTAATCTGAGTTATCTGGTAATCGCCAAATCTGAATGATTTTCACGTCATGTATAGAGGCCATCTGGGATCTAAATTGTTTTGTTAAGTTGGGCATTCTCGTGTTTTGTAGCACAGTTGTTTGGAATTCTCTTAAATGATTTAGAACGTTTCATTATCAGTAATAAGTCATGATTTTTGGGTCAATCTGAAATTCAATTTGATTAGTATTCTGATTGTTGCCAAAATTAGTATGAGAATCCGCCAAATGAAAGATCAATTAGTAAAAGTATTCGCCAAAAATAATATCTGTAAGAACACCATCTTGGGTAAAGTATTTAGTATCCATTTGAGTGAGAATCCGCTAAAAGAGGTTCTATTTGGACATTCTTATGAGGAGTACATTCGTTTTCCAAGTAATGAAAAGAGGTTTGTATTGAGTGTTAAAGTTTGGAATAAATTTAAGGAGTGACTTATGAATAGATTGATAAAGCATGGAAATTGATGAATATGTATACGCTGTTACGGGAAGGTACCTACCAAAGACAGAGATGAAACCCAAAGCCTTCAAGATGATGAATTCAACTAGAAAAGCTTTGAGGTAATCTAGAATTAAAACTCACTAAATTCGTTTGAACTTACAGGTGTTTGTTTATGTTTCAGGTTCTGCCGTAAGAGTGGGTATGCTAGGAGGGACTAAACTAGGAATGCGCCAGGGTAGTAGCAAGTTGGGATGTTATGCATATAGAGGACATCTTAAGAATATGATGTATAGTTCTCTACTCCACTTAGAGTCTGTCTGTAACAAACTTTTAAGTTGTAATGTCTTATATTATTTTTTTAAAGGCTTGATGTATTTTTAGAGATTTTTTTCATTTCCTCTTATTTTGAAAACACTAAATAAGTTAATGAAAAATATGTTTAAAAAGAGTTATACGTCAATTGTTTTAAATTTTTGTTAAATGTTTTTGGGTGGTAATATCTGATATCCGAACTCGACGAATCGGGTTAGGTAAAGGGTGTTACACAAATAGTCACCCAACTATCAAAAGTTTTCATTTTAGGCATCCAAAAAAAAAAGTTTGCAATTTAAGCACTCACGTTACAAAGTTCGGTCATTTTGATCACTTCTGTTAAAATCACAAATGACAAGTTGAATGCAAAGCAACCAATGGGAGAAGAAAACAAAAAAATTTAGCAAAGAGGTAATTGCAAAACTCAAGGATGGTTGTGGGGGGAGGTTCAATGGGGAAGGGGATAGGGATAGATAGTGTAACACCCCTACCCGTATCCAACACCGGAATAGGGTACGAGGCATTACCAAAACACATACACTTGTAAACGTATTTAACTGAGTTATAAAATTTCATCTAAATTAAAACTTTCAAAATAATTAACATGTTTCTATAAATTTTCACAATACATCCTCAAAATATTATAATCATAATAATTAGGGTCTGTGAGACTCGATACATACTCATGCAATTTAATGCTTCATTTCCGTTTCATTCAATTCGTAATTTCTCATGCTCACAATTTAAATCATATCACAAGCAATTTCCATTTAATTCACGTACAATTCAATGACATTAAGTTCAACATTAATACGTATTTACCATTTAACTCAACATTTATCGAATATGCCATTCAATAGCACATTTATGAAATTCTCAATTTTACAATGAAAATATCACTTTAGTTTAATAACAACATCATCCTGGTATAAATACACTACCACTTATCCATTTACTTTAATTCTTTTGGGTCCATTTGTCATTTACCATCCTTAATCAAATTAGGGAACGATTACGGAAAATTGAGTACTTCACTTTCACTTTGCCATAGTATAACTATGGTCTTGCGTATGATCACTTATCACTTGTCCCTGATCAGATAAGTGTAGCTGAAGCTATCACTTATCACTTGTCACTTGTCACTGATCAGATAAGTGTAGCTGAAGCTATCACTTACCACTTTCCACTTGTCACTGATCAGATAAGTGTAGCCGAAGCTATCACTCATCACTTTCCACTTGATCAGATAAGTGTAGCTGAAGCTATCACTTATCACTTTCCACTTGTCACTGATCAGATAAGTGTAGCCGAAGCTATCACTCATCACTTTCCACTTGATCAGATAAGTGTAGCTGAAGCTATCACTTATCACTTTCCACTTGTCACTGATCAGATAAGTATAGCCGAAGCTATCACTTATCACTTTGTCACTTGATCAGATAAGTGTAGCTAAAGCTATCACTTATCACTTTGTCACTTGATCAGATAAGTGTAGCTAAAGCTACCACTTATCACTTTGTCACTTGATCAGATAAGTGTAGCTAAAGCTATCACTTATCACTTTGTCACTTGATCAGATAAGTGTAGCTAAAGCTACCACTTATCACTTTGTCACTTGATCAGATAAGTGTAGCTAAAGCTATCACTTATCACTTTGTCACTTGATCATATAAGTGTAGCTAAAACTACCACTTATCACTTTGTCACTTGATCAGATAAGTGTAGCTAAAGCTATCACTTATCACTTTGTCACTTGATCAGAAGTACTCAAATCTGACGTTCCGCTCAATTTGATCATTTATTCGATTTTAGCATTGTTATTTTATTCTCAATTCATCAACAAATATATCTCATCATACATTATATAGTTCATGAAATTAACATGTAATCATTAAATTTCAGCCATATGAACTTACTATTTCATAATCTTTCCACACTTGTTTCCTATGTGCATCACACAAGATATAAACTTATCATTCAATCATAGTTGCAAGCTAGTGTATTTAAACATAACTCTTTTTGGAACTAACCACATGATAAGCCATTTCAATGCATAACTTATAAATTTAACGTGACATAATTTAGCCACTACTTGGCCAAAGCTTAAGCATGTATACCAAATATGTTAGTCAAATACACATATAGCATAAGCATTATAAGCATGGATGAGCACAACATTTATTAATGTACCACACTTACCAACATGTGTTAATTCATAAACCATTCATGACATTACTTCATGCCCAATCATATACCAAATATTTTATTCACACATACTATGAAACTTTATTTTCACACATGAGCTTAACCCACGTTCAATAACGCACAAATATAAGCATCATTTCTTTTTTTATCGTCTATCAATTATAATCAAGCATATTACCAATTATACACAAAATATTCATATATTTCTCAATTTTCCTCCTCCTCATCCTTAATGTGTATAACACACTTAAACATCATTAACTATAATTTCACTATTCACTCACATGTATATTCAAAGCTGTTTATCCGAGTCAGAGTCACTAATTTATTTTTATCCGGAGCTACAGAGTTCAAAATTAAGATCCGTAAATTTTACCTGAAACTAGACTCACATATATTCTTACCATAAAATTTTCAGAATTTTTGTTCAGCCAAATAGTACAGTTTATTCTTTAAATTTCCCATGTTTCGTTGTCTGACAGTTCCAACCACTCTTCATTAAAAATTAATTATCTCATTGTACAAAATTCGTATGATGTTTCTATTTGTTTCTTATGAAAATAGACTCATTAAGGATTCTAACCATTAAATTATAACTCATAATCATTTTTTTACAATTTTAATGATTTTCCAAAGTTAGAATAGGGGAACCCGAATTCATTCTGACCTTGTCTCACAAAATCTATTATATCTCATGATTTATAATTCCATTGCTTACACCGTTTCTTTTATAAGAAACTAGACTCAATAAAATTTAATTTCATATTTTATTCATCCTATAATTAAATCTCTACAATTTTTGGTGATTTTTCAAAGTTAGAGTTCTGTTGCTGTCCAAAACTGTTTTAGTGCATGATGTTAATTACCATTTTTCCCCAAATTTCACAGTTTATACAATTCGGTCCTTTCTCAATTAACCCCTCAATTAATCTAATTTTCTCAATTAATACTTTACCTAGACATTATAAGTTATTTCACAACTATTGAAATTCAGAATTTCTATATATAACTCTAACTTCAAACTCTTTTACTATTAGGTCCCAAACATTCACTTTCTATTCAATTCTTTCAATAAAATCAGCATATGAAAAATTTAAAGCTCTAATGCCATGCTAAATCATCATATACTCCCATCATGTATTCATAGAAACTTTCTACTTCTTTCATAGAATCAAAAACTAATGAATTCAACAAGTGGGCCTAGTTGTAAAAGTCACAAAAACACAAAAATTTCAAGAAATGATCAAGAATTGAACTTACTTGTAGTAAAAATATGAAGAACCAGCTTGAAGAAACCCTTCCATGGTGTTTTAGCTGATGAGCATGCAGAAAAATGAAGATAAATCTAGATAATTCCACTTTGGTCCTAACTTTATTAAGCAAATTTTGCAATATTCCAATTTTGCCCTTAATTCTTCTTACTTTCTTACTGATTTCATGCCTTTTTCGTCCAGCCCAAATAGACCTTGGGTCTATTTTCCTTTTAAGCCCTCTTCCTTTATCATTTAAGCTATTTAATCATTTTCTATAATTTTGTATTTGTTACAATTTAGTCCTTTTTGTTTAATTAATTATCGGAACTTTAAAATTTCTTGACGAAACTTTAATACTAACTTTTTAACACTCCATAAATATTTATAAAAATATTTATGACTCGGTTTAAAATCTCTGATGTCTCAATACCTCGTTTTTTATTCTAATTATTTTAATATTTATTTCTAGTGCACTATTCACTATTAAATTTTTTCTAACTTCACATTAAACTTTTACTCACTAAATTAATAATATTTTCTACTCATTTGTCAAATTTAGTGATCTCGAATCACCGTTCTAACACCTTTGAAAATTCAGGGCATTACATTTTTCCTCGTCGGATTTGTGGTCCCGAAACCACTGTTTCGACTAGACCCAAAATCGGGCTGTTACAGACAGGGGTGGGGAATTTTTATTTTATTTAATGTTAATATAAAATTTAAATTTATTATTATATTTTTTTTAAAAATATTTGTGCATTTTTATATATTTATTTGAATTATTTGGTATTAGGATCAAATTGAGACTATTTGTAAATTTTGAGTGTTAATTTTTTAAAATTTTGACTAAATTGATATATGTAAAAGTTGATAACTAAATTTGTCATTATATCGATTTTTTAACTGCCACATCAGCTTATTGTTAGCGATTTTAACAGAAGTAACTAAAATGATTGAACTATATAACGTGAGTGCTTAAATTACAAACTTTTTATTGTAAGTGCCTAAAATGTAATTTTTTAATAGTTAAATGACTATTTGTGTAATTTACTAAAATAGGAGGTTGATCTACGTGTCCGATTGATATGTCCGAGCTCAGGCCGACCCAACCCAAAAAATGAGCTTAAATTTTTGCCCAAGCCCTACGCGGATAAAAAAGCTAAAACTCGGACCCGACCCGACTTGCCCGTATTAAATTTTCTAAATATTTATTTTTTATATAAATTTTTTTAAAAAAAATATATAGTACACCAAATATACTAAAAATATTAAAATAAATATTTTCCAACAAATTGAAAATAAATTAAAAAAGTCTTTATACTTAAATAACATTAAGATAAGTGCAACTTAACAAGCAAATAACTCTAAAATAGTAGCAAAATTAACAACAAAACAAGTGTTATACAATATCCAAATATTAACAACAAAATAATAGAAACATAGTAGTGATATGGTAGCAAAACAGTGGGAAAAAATGGGAAAATAGTAGCAAAACATGGAAAAACAACAAAACAATAAAGTTTTTTTTATTGCAAATACGGGCCAGGCCAGGCTCAGGCCAAAAAACATACACGAGGTCCAATCCACTTCCTAAATAGACCTTATTTTTTACTTAAGCCCATTTTTCGGGCCTATATTTTTGCCCAAACCCTTCCAATTTTCGGGCGGGCCTTTGTACCGGGCCGGAATGGACAACTCTAATATAGATATTACTTTTTGATATATATTATATTCATCTTATTATACCTATTTATTATCCTTCAAAAAATCCCAAAAAAAATTAAAAAAAAAGAAATGTTGGAAAAATAGTTGTGTTAAGTTTTTGTTCTTGCGCCGCACACAAATTATAGATTAGGGTTTATATCAAGTTACTCAATACCGTGTCAATACTTTTTTTTATCGATATAGATACATATTGGTATCACGCTATTTTGATGTTTTATTTTAGACTATTCACTATTTAAAAAATATTTAATATATGTATACAAAATATATTTATGTATTAAATAAATGAAAATAAATCAATTTCAAATATAAAATACTTATCAATAAATATAAATATTTATTACATTATATTTTGTTATGAGGAAGATGGAAGGATAAATTCTAAAACTATACAGTTTAATGTACAATTGTATAAATGAACTTTGATTTTATATAATTTTATACATGAATTTTTATTTCATCCAATTCTTGTAAATTATTAACACAATTATTGATATAACATCATTTTATGTTTATATATTTCATACATAAATAATTATATTTATCTAATATAAAAATAAATTAATGTATTTGTTTATTTAAATGTGTATGATTAAATAAAATATATACATAATATATATTATTTATTTCGATTAATATAAAAATAATAGCTCAAAAATACATTGCTAATATAAAATATATTATATATAATACATAATATTTATTTTGGTTAATTTGGTTAATTCCTTAATTTTGAACCAGATTAACTGACAACTGAAATTTCAAAAAATCATTAACCGACCTCCGATCGAACTACATTCGGCCATCAACTGATTAGCCGAATTAGATCGGCTCGGTCAATTAATTCGATTTTAATCGAACTATGAACACCCTACCACGTCCATAAATAGGAGGATAATATGTTTCAGCGTACTCAAACCCACGTCCTTATTTATTGGTAATATTGGCCAATTCAATCGAAATAAGACTCAGTTAGCTAATATCAAATTTTTATTTATACATTTTATAAATGATCTTCCACTAACGTTTTTAATGGTTTTTTTTTTCTAATTATACAAAACAATTGATTAAAATTTTTATACATCCCAATTAATTTAAAAATCTTATCATTAGAATTTTAAAAAATATCATTTAATTATTCAAGAGATAATAGTTATAAAACTTGGAGATAATATCATATTTGATACCTGTAGTTTCATAGAATATTCAATGTGGTACATGTCTTTTGTATACATTCAATGTGGTACTTGAATTATCAATATGTATTTTCTTTATGGTACTTGTATTTTCATAAAATGTCTAATGTGGTACCTACTTGAACTATCAATATATATTTTATTATGGTACTTGCTCTTAACATTGAATTGCTAAACCAGTCAATAAAAATTGACATATACAAATTTTTTTCAAACAATCAAGTCCACATTGATAATATAATTATGTGAAAACCTAAATAAAACAAAAAAATAATTAAATTAAAAAGCAAATAACTAAACATATATTTAATAAAAAAGAAATAAATACTAAACTTACATAAACAACAAAATCATCATTTTCATTTAAATAAATGACCATCTTCATCAAAGAGTTTTCAATTTAAAATAATTATTTTGTGAACCCCATGTGATGGCCTGATGGTTAAAGGTGTTCACCGTCCTAGGTGTAGTGTTAGTTTGAGTCGTGCTAGTTGCGTTTGTTATTCAAATTTTACTCTGTTATTGTAATTCACCAACAAAAAATAAGATTTGTATTTGATTTTTAAATGATTTTTAATTATCCATGAAAATGCACATTCATATAAGTTTAATATTTAATTTTATTAACCATACATTCAGTTATTTTAAATTTAATTCAATTTTTGTTTTTATACAAACTTTTGGGTTTTATTTAGCTTTTCACATGATTTTATATTATCCATGTCGACTTGATGATTTTGAAAAAAATGTACATATCTAATTTTCATTGGTTGGTTTAGTGTTAACATCAATTTCGTAATAAAACATATATTAATAAATCAAGTAGCATTGGACATTTTCAAAGTACAAATACCACGTTGAACATTTTATCAAAGTACAAGCATCGACATTAACCCAAATTTTTTTATAGAAAATTTAATTAAAAAATTAATAGAAAATTTAATTAAATAATATAATTTCATTTATTCTTTTTTTTTGATACAATGTTTAGAACTAGGCATAGTCCCTCCCCAACCCGTAAATAAAAGGTTAATGTATTTCAACGTATTCGAACTCATGTCCTCTTATATTGACAACAATACCCATACCAATTGAGCTAAAATTCAATCAGCATAATTTCATTTATTCTTAAACAATATAGTTTAACATTCAAAATTTAAAAATATAATATAATATAAAAATTATCATAAAGATAAATAATCTTAAAATTTGCATTATTTAATTAAAATTAAAATTAAAATTAATCTTAAATATAAATAAATTTAATTAAAATCTCATATTTAAATAGTATTTATCTTAATATTAAAATTAAATTTAAAATTCATCGTAAATATAAATAATATTATCTTAATATTTGAATTTCTTATCATTAGATTTAAAAAAAAAGAATTGTGATTATGATTATAAATTAAATTAAATAAAATTTTGTATCCTTGTAATATCAAACCTTAAGCTTTAAGAATTAATAAGAAATAGGTCTACTATCTTAGCACGGTTCTGTCTGCCGCCGCTGGCACGAGTTTTAGGGTTTTGTTTGTTTTTGGGTGTTTTCTTTTTTTCTTGTTTGATTCTCTACGTCGTTTCAAGGACATCTTCATTCTACCAATTGGTAGATGTGAAGCGTTTTCTCTGGTTCCCAATCCCTGCAATCATGGAGAATGAATTAGCACAATTATCGCTTAATGAAGAGGAAGAATAAATTTTGTAGATCCAAGGTGATCAAAGGACACAAACAGGGGTGGGAGATTATTAGCTTGTGGGTTGTTTCTTAACAGCAAGTATTATAAATTTTTCGGCTATGAAGAGTACTTTAGCAAATTTATGGCATCCAATCTGTGGGATGCAGATCCGAGATTTGGGGGAAAAAAGGTATCTTTTCAAATTTTTTCATAGCATGGATATGGAGAGAGTTTTGAAGGGTCTTCCGTGGACTTTTAACAATCATTTATTAATTTTAAGCAAATTGAGAAGAGTTGAAGATCCGCTAAAAATACCTTTAGTTTATGTGCCGTTTTGGGTACAAATCCATGAGGTTCCAATTGGTTTATTCTCTGAGAATTTAGCGAAGCTTTTAGGGAACTTTACTGGAGTTTTCCTAGAGTATGACGGTTCAGATTTGGGTAAGGAAAATTGCAATTATATGAGAGTTAGGGTGCAGATTGATGTTAGGAAGCCACTAAGAAGAAAGAAGCAGGTTATGTCTGGTGGAGTATGCTCATATGTCAAGTTCAAATATGAACGTTTATCGCTATTTTGTTTTTTTTTGTTGTTGTCGATTGGGATACAATGACTATTATTGCGAGACAAAAATGATGATGGGAACAGATCTCACAGAGATGGGTTGGGACTTATCTTTACGGGCCCCATTCCGTAGAGCTCTATCAATGAATAGTATTTGGCTACGAGAAGAAGAGGAGGGGGACAGGGAAGGATGTTGGATGGAAAATAGATCAAGGGGGCTGAGCCCAAGGAATGGGGATCCAAAAGAAAGTATGAAAAAAACAATTGATCCTATATTAGGGTTTAGCTCAGAAGAGAAATGATCAGCTACGGATAAACAGAAAGAAAAGTTATGGCCCCATCAGACGAATGCATTAATGGATCATGATTTGGAAGATGAAGCTGTAATGGGGGAGGAAGGGAAAAACGAAATAGGGGTGAGATGGAAGGTCAAAATCTATTATCATCGGCGGTTACCAAGAGGTTAGCCGACCGGGCGTAATAAAAATCATAAGCTGGAACGTCCGTGGTTTGGGGAGTCAACGGACGGTTAGAAGACTTTGGTATTTACTGAAGATAAAGGCTCCCCAAATAGTCTTCTTTATGGAGACAAAACTCAGCAGAAAGCAGATGGAACTAGTGCGTAGGAGATGTCGGTATCTAAATGGTATTGAAGTCGATTCTGAAGGTACAAGGGGAGGGTTATGTTTAGCATGGAGAACTGATGTGAATGTAATTCTTTGTAGTTTTTCTAAAAGACATATTGATGTGTTAGTTGAAGATAATGAAAGAGGAGCAAAATGGAGACTTACTGGATTTTATGGATCTCCATACGTACAAGATAGGATTGATTCATAGGAAACTTTGAAGAGCTTAGCTACAAGAGTGGACATTCCTTGGCTGGTTTGCGAAGATTTCAATGAAATCATGTATGGATTTGAAAAAAGAGGAGGATTACCCAGAGACGAGAGAAGAATGGAATGTTTCCGGAAAACACTTGAAGATTGTCAATTGTATGATGTGGGGTTTGAGGGAAGCTGGTTCATATAGGAGAGAGGTAATCTACCAGAGACGAATATACGAGAATGGCTTGATAGAAGAGTTGCTAACATATGTTGGATTACGATGTTTCCAGAAGTGAAGGCCCAACATCTTATCCACTCGTTCTCAGATCATTGTCCTATTCTCATCAATACTACTGAAAATGCAGTGAAAGTACGGAATAGTAATTTTAGATTTGAAGCTTGGTGGCTAATGGAGGATTCTTTCATTGATGTGGTAAAAGGGATATGGGAGAAATCATCAGGGGAATTGTTACAGAGGTTGGAGGGTTTGAAAACAGGATTAAAGAAGTGGGCTGGGGAAATTCAAATTAAGAGGAAGAAATCTAAACAGATTCTTACAAAAAAACTTGGGGAGTTGGTTGATGCTGAAAGGGATGATAAAATCTTAGCTGAGCTGATAGAGACAAGAATAAATTTGAATTTTGAGATCAAAAAAGATGAATGCTATTGGGAACAAAGAGCAAGAATAAATTGGTTAAAGTTTGGGGACAAAAACACAAAATTTTTTCATAGTCAAGCTTCACAGCGGAAGAGGAAAAATTCTATTCATAAGTTGGTGAACGAAGAAGGGAGAGAATTGGCATTTCTACAAAATATTGAAGAAGCTGCGCTGTATTATTTTCAGAATCTATTCACGACTGGAAGAAGAGGAAACAATGATTGTATACTATCAGGGATTGAACAATGTATTCAAGTAGAAGGCAATCAAAATCTTACAGCACCATATACAATGGAGGAAATCAAGGAAGCAATTTTTGATATGGGACCAACGAAGGCTCCAGGGGAGAATGGATTTCCAGCAGTTTTTTACCAGAAATGTTGGCAGATTTTGGGAGAAGACGTCATATCCTTTTGCTCCTAGATATTGAATGGAGATATGGAGGTTAGTCAAATTAATTCTACAAATATTGTTCTTATACCCAAAGTTAATAATCCCTTGACAATGACACAATATAGGCCGATTAGTCTTTGCAATGTACTTTATAAAATTATTGCGAAGGTAATAGCTAGTAGACTTTGAAAGGTTATTGAAAAATGTATCGATGAGGCACAAAGTGCTTTTGTGCCTGGTTGGTTAATCTCAGACAATGTGATGCCAGCATATGAAGTACTGCATAAATTAAAACAGAAGAGACTGGGGAAAAAAGGATTTATGGCCGTTAAACTTGATATGAGTAAAGCTTATGACAGGGTTGAATGGAGTTTTATAGAAGAACTCATAATAAGAATGGGGTTTGATCTTAAATGGGTGAGGGCTATAATGAAATGTGTTTCTACCGTTTCCTACTCTGTAGTTATCAATGGACATTGCGGGGAAAAATTTTTGCCAACCAGAGGACTGAGACAAGGTTTAGCCCGTTTTTATTTCTTTTATGCGGTGAGGGCTTATTGAGCTTACTGAGACAAGCAATGAGAAGAGGCACTTTAAAGGGAGTGAGGGTTAGTAGGAATGGGCCACAGGTTTCCCATCTTTTATTTGCCGATGATTGCATTTTGTTTGGAGAAGCAACAAGCGGGAATGGTAACATCTTCAAGGAAATTCTGGATGAATACAAAATTTAGTCGGGACAGTGTGTAAACTTTGAAAAATCTTCAGTATTTTTTAGCGAAAACACGTTGGAAGAGGATAGAAGACAGATTGTAAATTTGATGGGGGTCTGGAGGTCGAGTGAACCATAAAGATATTTGGGGTTACCCAATATGGTGGGTCGAAGGAAAAAGGAAGCTTTTCAAGGTCTGAAGGACCGGTTCAAAAAATGCATTGACAATTGGAGCAATATATTTCTATCACAAGGAGGTAAATAAGTTTATTTAAAGGCAATTCTACAGGTTATTCCAACCTATTCGATAGCTTGTTTTCTATTTCCTAGAACTCTATGTGATGAGTTGGAAAGTATTGTTGCTAAATTCTGGTGGCAGAAAGGAAAAGGCAGAACAGGAATACATTGGTGCACTTGGAAAAATCTCTGTTCATTAAAAGAAAATGGTGGGATGGGCTTTCGAAATTTTGGTCAATTCAATATTGCGTTATTAGTGAAGCAAGGTTGGCGTCTCATTAATTACCAAAATTCTTTTTTAGCCAAAATCTTAAAAGCAAAGTATTACCCGTACTCTAGTTTCTTAACTGCGAAGCTGGGAAATTTACCTTTTTTTACCTGGAAAAGTATCTGGGCTGCAAAGGGTCTTCTCCAAAAAGGGATGTGTTAGAGAGTGGGCAGAGGGGATAGAATCTCGATATGGAAAGATTGCTGGATTCAAGGGGTTGACAAAATTGATACACATAACAGAACAAACAAAGGTGAAATTGAGTTAGTTTCGGACCTTATTGATTAATCAAACAGAGAATGGAAATTGGAATTGGTTAATAATACCTTTCAAGAGGACATTGCTCAAAAAATTCTTCAGATTCCCCTCGCAGAGATTGAGCATAAGGATTTCCAGGTTTGGAAAGGAGAATTATCTGGTGAGTTTTCGGTCTGCAGTGCTTATAAACTATTACAAGATGCTAATCTAGATCCTAGAAACTATTTATTACAGACCGAAACAAAAGAATTTTACAAGAAACTTTGGAGCCTATAGATGCCATCAAAAATTGCATTTACAATCTGGCAGATCTCTTGGGATTTTATTCCAAACTTTGCTAATTTCAGAATCAGGAGAGTTGTTACAAATGACAGATGTCCCCAATGCAGATCTGAAGTTGAAGGAAGCTTCCACGTCTTTCGAGATTGCCCTATGACAACTGAAGTATGGTATCTGTTAAATTTCTCATGGATTATGAATAATACGAGTCAGTCTATGTGGGAGTGGCTAACCTGGGTTTTCAAGAGGAGTAACAGCTGTCAATGTCTTCTTTTTTGTTATGCGTTGTGGTGGATATGGTTATCCAGAAATCAATATATTCACGAGAGGAAAAACATAACAGGAAGGGCTTTAGTACTTAATATTTAAAGATACATGGCAGAACAGGAAGGATTAAAAGCTTTAAAGAATAATGAGAGTATATGCAGAAGCTATGGAGTACAAGAGGACATACCGAGAGTTAGGATCCTTTTTGATGCTGTGTACGGCAACAAAACTTTCAGATCAGCTTCCGACCTGGTAGGATGGGATCTGAGGGGAAACTTAACAGTGTTAAAGACAGTTATTCATAGCAATGTTCCTTCTCCTTTTGCGGCAGAGGCATATGCATGTTTAGATGGTACAAAGCTAGGGATTTCACTAAGAACCCACTCAGTAAAACTTATGGGGGATTCAAGAACAGTAATAAGGAAATGTCAGGAGACTACCACAGACAAATCAGCAATCGAAGCCATTATCAGAGATATTCAGAGCAAGAAATCTGATTTTCAAGAACTCATTTTTTAGTATATTCATCGATCAAAGAACTCATATGCTCACAGATTAGCAAAAAATACGCTTGAAAAAGGAGAGACTACTTATCTGAGGGGAGAAGAACTGGATCGCTATACTTTTGCCTCAGTAGAAATTTGGCCAAGAAATCCAGATTGAAGATTTGATTCACAGAAGAAGAAATCAAAATAGATAGCAGAGTGAAGTATTAATGCCTTGGGGACTGCTGTCGATGGAACGTTAGGAGCTTTGGAAATGACGGTTCAATTGATATTTTTGGATTCCAGCTGTGTTTGAGTTGACTGGGTTAGGTTTTGAATTGTTTTTTTAATTTCATTTATTGTTTCTCTAGTTCCGTTTAGTTAGAAAGAAGTTGGATAGTTTTCAATTTAGTTTTCTTTGACAGATCTTTGGGCCATTGATTGGGCCGCCTGTTAGTTTTTTTTTTCTATCTCAATAAAACCCCAGTCTTATTTTCAAAAAAAAAAATTGTTTCTAATTATTTGATCAAATTTAAAAATGATCATAAAATATGTATGATTTTATTATTTAATTTAAAAAATAAATATATAATTTTATCAATTTTTAGAAAATCTAAATAAATATATATAAATGACACCCAATTATTATATAAAATAAAAAATTATTGAGAGAATTATTAAAATTGCTTAAGCCGGCCTGGCCCGGACAGATCATCATCAAATTCTTATAGGGATCAAGATAAACCCAACCCGCAAAGTCTTGTTTGTTGAATGCAAACTTTGCAAAGTCCAGTCCATATGCTTTTATTTTTAGTTATTTGGTTTTATAATTAGACAACATTCTGGAGATACTGTCGCTCTGTTCGCCGCTCCTATCCCTTCTACTTCTTCTTCTCTGTAAACTGTGAAGTCCAACCGGTAGGTGCAAGATAGCAGCCTCTCTACCCTTATGCGCATTTAACCTCCACTTCCATGGCCCTCACTTCCACTCTCCCTCTATACTCTCATCCCAAGGTAATTACACGCGCTCACTCTTTTTCGTAATCTCTTCGGTCTCTCGAAAGGTGAAGCTCACTCTATTTGTTTATATGTTTCGTTATTCTCTGGTTCTTCCGATGAAGCAGAGGCTTGGCCTTCAAGCGTTGGCTTCGGACCACGGCCGCTGTCTTGGTCATGATTCCGCTTGGTTTATTACTAGGAGACGTTACTCCAGGTCCAAGAGATTGGTGGTAGCGGCAGCGTACGGTGCGGAGGGAGGCGCGAGGCGGCGTGTTTACAGACAGTCGCAGGCGAAGCAGCCTCTCAGTAGTGCTCCGAAGCAGATTGCAACCTTTGTGGCGCCCGCTGGCGTTTTTATCGCCGCTACTTTTGGTATGGATTTCCGTTTCTCTTCTTCTCTAGTGGATGGTGAATTTGGAATAATGTAACTGATTGCATTCCTATTTATAAATTCTTGAGTTTCGTCAATAATTTTGATGAGGTTGTTGAAATTCCCCAATTTGGTTGAGCACAATGAAAATTTACTAGCGCTCTGGTTTTTCTTGATTGCTTACTCAGGCCATAGCTATAAGCATTACATTTGTTAATGGCATTTGATTTTTAATCCGACTTTAGCATTTATTTTAGTCTTTAAGCCAACGTGTTGTCAGTTCTTATACCTTACTATTTCTTTCTGTTGCGCTAGGCATATGAATGGCATTTTGGAATCTTTCTTTTCCTTTTATTGGGGATGCGTTAGGCTTTGTATGGAATGTTTACACTAGTGCAGCACATATTCTTTGTTATGTTTATCCTATATGTACCCTAATTGATGTCTTCAGCTGACAGTTTTATGGAAATTGGTGGAGAAACTCCTTATGCCGAAGCCATCTAGGTCTTCATCTGTTGAAAATAAATCTCCTTCACAAGGAGTGAAGTGGTCTTTTGCCCCAGGAACAAATCTATTGTCAGGTGTTACTGCTAAGATTGATAGACAGTCAAAGCTGACACTCAATGAGTTTGCCAAGGAACTTAGGGCATTCAGCAGTGTTGATATGTCAGGTATGCTGACTGATTTTAGACTATTTCCATAGATAAAGTGAAGCACCTATTTTAATCCTATTCACTTTTCATGTCTGAGTTTAATGACGCAGCCACGAAAATCCAAGATGCAGTTAATGGACAGTAGAAATGGTCTACTAGTCTTTTAAAAGTTTTCATTGTGATGTAATTACTTTCTTTCCTTAGCATTGTTAGCAAGTTATCCAGTTGGATTTAAGATGCAATATATTTTTTACTGCATGTGGATTCATTTCATGTGAACGAAACATGATAAACCTTACTATACATTTTTATTAGGACGCAACTTTGGAGATGAAGGACTGTTTTTTCTTGCCGAGAGCTTAGGTTACAATCAGGTTATGCTTTCCTAGTCTTTATTTGACTATGTTTTTTATTTTTTTATTTTCTTTGTGTCCATTATTATGATTGAGGTGTTGTATCTTATCCTGTAAGATCCTCTTGTTGACTGTGTTCTGTACAAACTTTTCTATTTCATTATTGAAAGTTTGAA
Source organism: Gossypium raimondii (assembly GCF_025698545.1). Taxonomy (NCBI): domain Eukaryota; kingdom Viridiplantae; phylum Streptophyta; class Magnoliopsida; order Malvales; family Malvaceae; genus Gossypium; species Gossypium raimondii. The sequence continues at coordinate 41,703,763 of NC_068569.1, read as the reverse complement.
GCATTGGTTCTCCTTGCCATGCATTCTCTGAATGAGTACTTCTCCTTTTCAGATTGTTGAGGAAGTAAGCTTTGCTGCTAATGGAATAACAGCCAGAGGAATGAAAGCCTTTGATGGTGTTCTTGAAGCAAATATGGTATTGAAAACCCTTGATCTTTCAGGCAATCCCATTGGAGATGAAGGAATAAAGGTCAGCCTAAATTTGCCATTATATAACTGACAACTTTACAAATAGTTAAATGTCCCTGTCCTCCAACATTGAGGGCTCAGTTATTTTATATGTAATAATAGTAAGATGAAAGAAGTTGCTCAATCAACATAAATTTTCCTTTTGGTACCTAATGTGTATAGGGATACATCTGTTTATTTAGAGACTCCTTGTTCTTTCATATCCCTTGCTGCTATTGTATGGTTACTAATTTTCATTCTTATAGGTTTCCTATAAGATCATCTCTGCAGCTTGTATTTGTTTTTCATTTGATAATGTCATAATGAACTATAATGGGATGGAAGTTCATACTTGGAACCTTGATAAAAAATTGCCTATGAGCAAGTTCTATATTGTTTATAATGGAAATAGTAAAACATTTTTCCCTACTTCTAAATCACCTTATAATGAGGTAATCTTTAATTTAAGGTGTACTTGTAACCGTTGATGAATTCTTTTAAATTGTCAAGCAGTCTAATACTAATATAAATTACATGCATATGGTGATGTGGAATTCTTTTCTGCACGTCTTCATAACATAGATACTTTAGAAATCTAATCTGTGGTGATTTTATTTATTTATTTGTTCTTAGAATATCAAGAAGTATTTGTTTGCTATATGAAGATTATGAACTTCTGTAATTTTGTAGATAGAAGTACTGAATTAATTGCATGAATGTTTGAATCCCAGTGGATGTTGTGATTTAGTTGGGAGCATTGCTAAGAATAGAAGCTGTGTACTGTACTTTCTAGTTTCTAGCATATGCTTTCCCAAACAAGGGCACCTAATGTTTCAAATGTCATCACTAAAGTGCAATATATATAAATATTGTTTGTGCCAACGTTCTGTGGATTCACATTTTTGCTGAGAATTTTGTTAATGCTTCAGTGTCTATTATAAATAATCTACCTTCGCCTGCAGTGCCTATGTGATATTTTGGTGAATAACACTGGCATTCAAAAGCTCCAGCTAAACAGTGTTGACTTAGGGGATGAGGTTAGCTTTCTGTTAATATCCACTCTGTTATCCATGGAATTTCTTTGTGAAGAGGTAAAGGCCTTTGCAGTGGAGATTTACTTTAATGGTGAATCACTACCCTATGCAGGGTGCAAAGGCAATTGCTGAGTTGTTGAAGAAAAATTCAACCTTACGTGCCCTTGAACTCAATAACAATATGATAGACTATTCTGTAAGAAATTACGTTGCCAATTTCTTTAGAGCATTGCTTCAAATTTAATTAAGCAAGTGGCATTTATTCTTTTTTCTCTGTTTTTATGGAATGGAGATAGGGATTTACAAGTTTAGCAGGAGCACTTCTTGAGAATAAGACTATCCGCAATTTTCACCTAAAGTAAGTTAAAGTCTTCCAGTTTTTGTATTCTAAAACCATCTTGAGTTTTTTACGTAATAGTTTATGTCTCAGTAGGCTGGATGGCATATGCACCTTCCATTCTTGAACTTTGTTTTGATTAAAAGCAAATATCTGCTTAAGTTTCTTTGTACATCTGGGTTTTTTTTTAACCAGCATATGAAAAACTTTCTGACATAATGTTACTGTTCAAGTGGTAATTATGGTGGTGCTCTGGGGGCTAATGCATTGGCCAAAGGACTTGAGGGGAACAAGTCTTTACGGGTACATTTCCTATTCACTTCAGCTACTGTTTGTTCTAAACTACATGATGAAAGGCTACTGGTTTTGACACCTTTATCCATTTGATATAATACTTCCATTTTAACATTACTTCTGGTACTTAAGTAATAGTTTGGAGCATTAGAGACCTTTGCATATATTGGATGAAATGCTTTTGTGATTAGAGTGGTCATTTTCACTAAGTAGTCATATTGGCAGTTGATAAGCTCTGTTACATGGTTTCGGGCATTTAGTGTCAGTGTATCAGTGTCAACATGACACAAGGCTGGTAAGAGTATGATTTACGTGCCTGACATGGCTCTGAACTTTTGTATGTATCTTTTTGCCCTTTGCTTAGTTGCTGTTGCAAATGAAAGAAGGAAGAACTGAAGACAAATGTAGGGAGAGTAATTTTGTGACTGTGTTGTCATACTGAGAATAATAGGAGAATGTTGATGAAGAACAATAAAAGGAGAGAGTAGGGCTTTCTCTTAAATTCATAATAGGGTTTCAAAATGGAGTTAAATGTTGGGCCTCAATCCTTTTCAATTTTGGCATCTGTAAATTGGGTTTAAATTGATATGTTTCAGTCTGATCCAAAAGGCAAAAGTACTATGTCTTGGGCCATTTATATCTGGAATATTATTTGAAATGCTAATAAGAAAGAAAATGAGAGAGGGATACAAGTTAAGTGTGCATATTTACAAGATAGTGCATTTTTAAGGATTTTCATTTTCTTTATTCTTAATTTTCAACTTCACAAAGCAATTCATGGAACAAATAGTTAATTTTTCTTTTCATTCTTCTGTTTATCCTACCAAACACACTAATGGAAAGAAAAAAGATCTTTCTATTTTTTCTGTAATTTTTTATTTTTCAATTTTATTCACTCTACCAAGTAAAGGCTAGGCATTCAAGGAAAAAAAGAGAGAGGATAATATTGGGAATTCCAAAGTAGGAAAGAGGACAAAGAAAATTGGACAAATGGTTATATTTTATTTGTTTGTGGATCTATTATACAGTGATTGTAATTTGTAATTCCTTGAGTTTTTTTTTTTTCAGGAACTTCATTTACATGGAAATTCAATTGGCGATGAAGGAATTCGCTCCTTGATTTCAAGCTTATCTTCACATAAAGGTTTACATTTGTTATATTGACTTTTTTTTGGTGCACGCATGTGTTTGTAGTCATTGGCTTTTATCTTTCCCTGCCTATTGCAGCAGTTCATCTAACAAACATGTTCTTTCTAGGAAAAATTACCCTACTGGACTTTGGGAACAACTCAATAACGGCAAAAGGTGCCTTTCATGTTGCGGAATATATCAAAAGGAGCAAGAACTTGCTATGGGTGAATCTTTACATGAATGACATTGGTGATGAGGTATTCAATAAATTAACAGTTAATATACCAAGTTTTTCATTTATAAGAGCTAAACAGTGGCAACCCAGTTATGGAATATATATATTTTAATTGGATGTGTTATTTGTTCGACCTTGTTTAGAATTACACTTGTATACTTGGAGTTAAACTTCATTGGTACAAAATTTTGAAAATTTATCAGGGTGCAGAAAAAATTGCTGATGCTTTGAAAGAAAACCAGACAGTAACAACCATAGACCTGGTGAGAATAGAATGCTTCGTTAATTTCTCATGTAACATATTTTGATATTTAATTATTTTTGGAGCATGTCTCTTTTTTGAGATAATATTTGGAGCATGTCTCTTTTTTGAGATAATATTTGGAGCATGTATGATGCAACTATATGAAGACAATAATTGGTTTCTACTGTCGTAGGGTGGAAATAATATTCGAGCCAAGGGGGTTGGTGCGATAGCTGAAGCCTTAAAAGATAACACTGTCATTACAAATGTGAGTCTTTTCATCATTATGATCATCTTTTTATCATGCCTCCCTTTTTATACTCCAATCGGGACGATGGCCTGATTGACTCCTGTCTCACTTTCTCCCTCATCTGTTCAGTTGGAACTTGGTTATAATCCCATTGGAGCAGATGGAGCAAAGGCTTTGTCTGAAGTTCTTAAATTCCATGGAAATGTAAAAACACTAAAGCTTGGTTGGTGTCAGGTAAATTCACATCCATAAACCTCTATAAAAACTAATTTCAATTATCTTATCTTTTATGTATAACAATGCAAAATGGGATCTCTTGTAGATAGGACCAAAGGGTGCAGAGTTTGTTGCAGATATGTTGAGATATAATAATACCATATCAATTCTGGACTTGCGAGCAAATGGACTTAGAGATGAAGTTTGTACCTGCTGATACACCATATTTTTTCATTAAACCACCATATACAATGAATCTTAGTATTTGCTTTGTTATACATGTATTTTGCAGGGTGCAGCCTGTCTGGCTCGCAGCTTGAAAGTTGTTAATGAAACCTTAACTTCACTTGACTTGGGATTCAACGAGATTAGGGTAAACTTCGTTTATCCTTGTTAATATTTATATATTTCATGATTTTCCGCATACTGCATCATTTGACTTGAGGTTTTATGTAGGATGATGGTGCTTTTGCCATTGCTCAAGCACTCAAGGCCAATGAAGATGTCACAGTAACATCGCTCAACCTTGCGAGTAACTTTCTTACAAAATTTGGGCAGGTAATTGTTATTTCTGACCTAAAATCCATTTTATCTTCTGCGTCATATTTAATCTGACAAAATTCTGGCTTTTTTCACCTTCTCTTTTGGCAAATGCTATTTTCATGTTTAGGTTCCTTATTCATTTCTGGTTTGTCTCTAAGTTGGTTGTTTTTCTTGATATCATGCAGAGTGCATTGACAGATGCAAGAGATCATGTTTACGAGATGAGTGAAAGGGAAGTCAATATTTTCTTCTAGGATTTCTCTTTATGGAGAGAGAGTTATGTCGACAATCGGATTTTTGGTATAATTCTTCATTTGGTATGTATCAGTGAGAACTCCCAACTTTTGTGTTAAAATTCTTTAGCTCTAACCATCAAACTGAGGTACATACGGAAATTTTTGACAAAGATAATACTATTTAGCTTCACTAATGGCATTTTGTTCCCGAACATTGTAGTTACAAGCTTTCACTCCATTTGCCCAAAATATGTTCTGTACTGTAATTGGTGAAGAAAAGTCTGTAATTTGAGGATTTTAATATCATAAAATTTTGTTTGCTTTTAATTCAGCCTTTTACCTTGTTGAACAATTTAAAAATGCATGAAGTGAAAAATATCTGACCAAAGCCATGTGGCATTTTTCTAATTCATGTACCCCATTAAATGTTGGTATTATTTTTCTGTGTCATAGTCTTGTTGTTTAACTTGCATATTTATATATATTTTTGACATGCTAATAGTTCATGTTGTACAGATTGAACCTATGGATGATATGGAGTTTTGATTCTCTTCTGAGGCGGAAATTGTTGGTCTCTAAATTAAACTTTGTATAGCTAATAGCTGGTTGAAAATACAAATACATTAAACATAAGTTGGTAGTTCTAGTGCTATATCTTGGTCGCAATTGCAGACAAAAGTAAATATTGCCCATTTTCAATTAATCAGAGAACGAGCATTGGTGGCATGAAAAAAAAAGGAAAGAGAGAAAGACCATTATGAGCAATTGAAGTTTCTCCGGATGCGGCAAAATTAATTTTGTTTTTTGAATTGAGTTATGAGAATCATGTGCTCTCGATTTATTTTTACCCGAAAACCAGATCTTTTTTTGATTTTTTTGATGGTGGTGTAGAAAACGATTTAGAGAAATTTCTTTTACTAAATTCCTGAGCCTTCCTTTCCCTCTGTTTCTTATGATTATAAACTTCCTCCAACTTTTGTACTCGATCAGATAAAACAACGAACTCTAGGATTTTTATCCCTCTAATTAGCATCTTAATTTCATCATTTAGTTCATCTTCAAAATGGATGCGTATTTCTTTCTCATTTAGCATAATTTCACGAGCATACTTGTTGTTGAGATGCATAAATTCTCTCTCGTATTCGATTACTGATTTGTTTCCCACTTTAATTTAAGAAATTCTTTCTTTTTCCAATCTAGGTATCATTTGCTAATATACTTCTTTTTAAAATCAAATTTGAAGAAGTCCCAATTAACATTGTCTCTCGGTATCACCACTGTTAATGTTGACCACTAATTGTAAGATTCATCTGTAAGTAACGACACATCACATCTAAGATAGTCACTAGGAGAGCAGGCCATTTCCTCGAAAACTCACTTTCAAGCCAATATTTAGCTTTAGTTGGACCATCCCGTTCTGCCCTGAAACTCCTTAGCACCACATTTTCTAATTTTATCAACATGAATCCATCGACTCGTTTCAATTGTTTGAGGAGGTGGGGGTGCCACAGGAGGTACAACAGGGGGTGGAGGTTGTTAAGCCATAGGGTTGGTTCACATAAATTTCGTGAACCACTGACCCATTAAATCGAAGAAGACATTTTTAACTTCATTTTCAGACATTTGCGGAATCGGTAAACTACAACTTACTTCCTGCTCGGAAGTTGGGACATTGCTATTTACTTCATCACTGTTAGCACGATTAGATTCTGCCGACATTTTTTAAATCTATTAAAAAAAGGGTTAGATCGAATCAATTATTATCACACTATCACAGGTTTTTATGATATGTTATTTCTACACTTTAACACGTTATGTTTAGTTCGATAATCGACTAAACTGTAGCTCTAATACCACTAAATGTAACACCCCTACCTTGTCTCCGCGTCGGATTAGGGTTACAGAGTTTTATGTCTCATATAAAAACAATTAACATAATCAAACCACTCATTTATTAATTTAAATAACAACAGTCAAATCTAAATTTCATTCAAGGAAAAAATACATTTACGGGCCTTAAATTGAGCTTATAGGCCCTTACAAATAGCTTGGAAACAATTAGGGACTAACTTGAAACAAAACAAAAAATTACAAAAAAATTTAAAAATTTTGGAAATCGGGGTCACACGGCCGTGTGGCCGAACCCAAGTCGTGTGGCCAAACCATGTACAATTCAAAATAAGGGTTACATGGCTGTGTCGTAGGTCGTGTTCCAGACCGTTTTATTATTCGAAATAAGGTCACACGACCGTGTAACAGCCTGATGCTGTGTGGAGAAACCTATACTTGAAATAAAAAAGGCACATGGCCGTGTGAGGAGACCGCGTGTGGCATATGGCCGTGTGACAGCCTGTGTCCTAGGCCATGTGCAATTTAAATAGCTTTTAAAACAAGGTAAAACTTCATCCAAACTTAGGTACCAAGCCAAACAAAAAACAACCATTTCCATACCTTCAAAACACATTGAAACATGCTTAAAACATATCAAGTCAATCAACCTAAGTGCCTAACCAATGTGCCTTTATTAACACCACAATTCAATTATCAAATCAAATCCACATTTCATACCAAACTAATTTGCATTCAAAGTTCATAAGTCCATACATTAAATACATGCCAAACTTACCATTTCATCCAATCCATTCACATTCAATCTAAACATATTTCAAACACTTTCATAAAGTCTATGTCAAGTGGCCAAAAAACAAATTTACATGGACATTTATATACCCAAAGCCAAAGACAGATACACAAACAAGCTCAAAAAACTTTATACCAACCTATGATGCAACACATGAAATAAGTATCCAAAACATATTCAAAACACACCTATTACATGCCATATAACCTTAAGATAAACATGTCAAAATCTATCGATAAGTATCTGGATAGTGTGATCTTCAGATTGATCTGATCCCCCGATTCCAAAAAGCAATATCTACAAAGAAATAGGAACATGACACGAGTAAGCCTCTATAAAACTTAGTAAGTTCAACGGTTAAAATGATAAAACTTACCGTATAAACATAGCAATTACATTAACAAGATTAACAACAATAAATCCTGTCAACCATAATCATTCAACAAGTGAGTTTATACATATACATATATGATTTGAATAATATGCTCAATCACATGAGATCATTAATATCAAGTTACAATAATATTGAAAAATCATGCAATCCATTATACAATTCAATAACAAGTCAACTATCACGAGAAATTCGCCCGATGAACAATTTAACAGATACGAGTACGCAATTATCTATCCGAAACATGCCAAAAAACTCAAACGAGCCAATCCAACTGAAAACACGCTTGGGCACCAAGTGCCAAACTCGAAGCCCCTGGTAACACGCTAGAATCACTGTAAATATACACGACAGTCTGCAACAAATGCTAAACTTTGGTATATTTAATGGATAATAACAAATCAGGAATAATAATCTCATCACAAGTTAGTCTCGTACAGTGCGCAATATAACTTATTGGCATGCCAATTGTACTCTATCCTACGTTTATCTGGCTCAAACACATCATCATTTAACAATGTTCAGAACAATTACTTTCTCAATTCACAATAGTTTATAACAAATTAATTATACCAATAATATTCAACAACCAATTTCACAATCAATATATCATTTCTAATTATAATAAACTAAACTGAACAAACTTACTAGGGCTAGATTGTAGAGATAGTAAAAGTTCAGAGACTAGCTAACAACTTTTCTTTTTCCCTGGTTATCTACTTATTCTTGATCTATAAAATATTTATTTCAACTTATTAGCTTCAAATTCATATAATATTCAATTTAATGTATATGATTTTATATTTACAAAATTTTCACATCGCCCCAAACTTTTACATTTTCTTCCATTTGGTCCTTAAGACCAAAACAAACTTATTTCACAATTAAACCTTAAACCCCTTGTGCTGAATTTACTAATGCTTTAAATAATTCCTTACAAGCTAAAATTTCACAAGAAAAATGTCCTATTTTCATTATTTTCAATTAAATCCTAAACTTAAAAAGTATACAAAATTACTCTACAAAATAATTCTATTTAACAATCAAGCTTAATATTCTACCATTAAACTTCAAAAGCACACCAAACTCATCAATGAAATCTTCCAAAACATTTAACAATTTTACAAATTAACCCCTGTGTTAGCTAGATTAAACTAAAACGATTACAAAAACATAAAAATTACTAAAAACGGAACCAAAAATCACTTACATGCACCCAACCTAGCTTGGCCAAATATTTTTCTTCAACAAAGGTGTTTTCCCCTTTAATTTTCGGTGGTAGCATGAAGATGATAATTTTTTTACACTATTTTTAGTTTATGTTAACATAATTATTATTTTACTATTTTACCCTTACAAATATAACTTAATAACTAACCAAACTTAGTCTATATTTTTCCACTAACTTTCTATATGGTTTAATTACCATACAAGTCCATCAACTCACATTTCAATAACCATTTAACACATTTAACTATTAGAACTAACTTTTTAAGCTTTTCCTATTTAGTCCTTTTTATTTAATTAACTATCTAAACATTACAACTTCTTAACCAAATTTTAATACGACACTAATGATCTCGTAAATATTAAATAGTTAATATTTACGAACTCACTCGTTAGAATTGTGGTATCAAAATCACTATTTTCGACACCATTGGAAAACGGGTTGTTATAGACATTCTATACGCAGGTACATATGGGCATACTCTTCAACATAGATCTGTGGCGGATACCTATCCTTGGTGGATAGTATCTGTAGGCGAAATTCTAATACCTGGCAAATACCTTACTTCATTGTTTTCACAAAGAACTCTTGACTTATCAGAACAGACACTTTCCTTCGAAAACATGATCTCTACCACACTTACTGTTCACATCTCAGACATATTGATTGGCTAGTACTTACATATCTACCGAACTTAATTTCACTAGGGTGGATTCTACATGCCAAAGCACAATAACTTAGCAGATATGTTACGTACTCCACACAGTCTCTAGATGCAGATTTACCACTTAACATACAAAATTATCAAAAATTCTTAATCAACATTTCTTTCTCAATTGTAGACATATACAACATGCAACAAATCCCGAATTCAAATTTTCTTACCTTTTTACCGATCTTCCTTATGCTAACATCGGATCCCTTATTCACTTAATGGAACAAATATCTCAATCATTGTTGTTTCGAAAACATACGTGTTCCCATGAGTTCAGGGCACTTTACTATGGTTTACAACTAAATGTCCTACCGAAGGCAGCGCCCATATCGCCAAGCTGGTTAGCAACTAACATGCCCTACCAGAAACCTAACATTCATGCCAATTTGGTTAGCAACAAATATGCCTTACTAGTGGCCCATCTTATTTGCCTAACTCGGTAGCAACTAATATGCACTACCAGTGGCCTTTCACATCTGGATATCGAGTTTGCACATCAAGGCAGTAGTGTCTATTTCCAGTCACATACATGCACATGTATATGATTACATGCAGAAGCTTACCACATTCCAAGAGCTGGTTTTGCCCGAGTTCTTAACTTGTAACTATGATAACCAAAACTTAACAATATACAAAGACTCAGAGAATTCATAGACAACTAGCACAAATTGGAATACTCACAAAAAGACTTAAATGGAGTTGGTTACACCAAAACTTTCACTACAATCCACATCTTTTTCTTTTTATTCGAACACTAGCTGGTTCTTCTCCAACAACGGACTTCTTCTTAGACGGTGAAAACCCAGAGTAAGAATAAGGTCAAAGAAAGAAAAAGAAGAACCCCCTACTATCAAAACCTCACTGATATTTATGGCTCACACAACTCGCACAACTTATACATGGCTACCATACAAAGTTGACTCATTACTCTATTGTGGCCAACATAATAAATTTTAAGCAAAACCCACCTTAAACATCTAATGCACTCTAGTCAATTTTTAACTATATCTTAACAATAAACCAACTAAAATTGTACAATAAACACACATGCTCAAAAAGAAAACTATCGGGTCCACAAGCCTACAGTCCACCATTAGAGGATACAACTATAAGGATCCGTCACGCAAAACTTACCAAGAGAATCTGCCGATTGGCGGGTTCCCCCAATGACCATGCCAAGACATATTAACCTATTCTTTTCCAAAAGACAAATCCCTCATTCAAGTCATTATAGACCTACTTGATTAGCCAAACAGTCCACTAATCATGGTGCGACAACAACCACTTAACACCACACTGACGGATAGGGCGTAAATCAGCCTTCTCTGGCTTATACTTAACCAACAATTTGCCCATACATAACACCAACAAGAACTACACCAGACGGGATGTTACAAGAGATCCGCTGGATGCTCCGTCTAGGTTAGATCTAATATGTCTGTCAACACCATTGTAGAATATTTAGATTTGGAGGCATGCTTGTAGTCCGTGGTGCAGACACTTTCTTAACATTTTGAAATGCTCTCAGGCCTCGTAATGGATTTCACCTTTATATTGTTTAAAATTAGTTATTTCTCGCCGAAGTTGAATGGTTCAACTAATCGAGAAAAAATTATAAAGAAATGTTTCTGCTAGATTGTTCCATGTTCTAATGGAACCGAGTTCTAATGAATCTAACAGATCGACTGTGTTGTCACATAATGAAAACATGAAAAACTATAGATGTATAGCATTGTCAGATACCCCGTTATACTTGAAGGTATCGTATAGATGAATAAACCGCTTCAAGTGTTGGTTCGAGTCATCAACCATGTTTCCTTTAAACTATAGTGTGTTTTTGGATCATATGTATTGTGGTCACTTTTAGCTTGAAATTATTGGTGTTAATTTTCAGGGTCTTCAACCATGTTCCTTTTAAATGGGGAGATTGTGTCTAAGTAATTGCTCCGGATTTGGGTAAGGCTCAATTGGGGTACTGGAGCTTGCCATAATTGCGAATCCTTACCTGAATAAAATCTCTTCCTACTATTCTCTTTTCCTTGGTGGACTAGTGCCCAAGATTTTACTCTAAAATACGTATTCTCTTAATCCCTTATTTTAAGGTACTCTAATGAACAGGCAGTTCCCGGTGTACCATTTCCTACTCAGGTATTGCTTGATAGTTTTCACTCTTGGTAGACCTATAAGGTCTTTCCAGTGCTTCATGACCTTGATGGACTTCCGCTACTTACTATTTTCTGGTGGACTTTACTGATCATTCAACCTTGAGCTGACATTTCCTCCCATGAATACCCTATTTGTCTACTCATTCTTTCAGCTGCCTCTTTGTCTATTTCCAAATTGAGATTTTATCCTATTATACCCTATTCTGTATCTGCTTAAACAATATGGGATCCTCGACTTCTTTAGAGGATTCTTATTGGCAGACATCACGTTTACCATATTGTCTAAGGAATCTCCCTCCTTTTACACATAACTGATTAAGATGCTTCTTAGGCTTCACTCATCATTGCCTTCGGTGAATCCCCTTGTTATCCCATTAGCCTGTGTTCCCAAATGCGCTAAGTCCATTATGTCTTGTGGGTCTCCTAGTTTACCAATTTACGGACCCCACATATTGTAATAGCCAAACAATGGTCTTACACATGTAATCCTCATGTTTAATGTCTTGGCGAACTCCATATGTTGCCATAGCTGAGATATAGACTTACACATGTAACCCTATGTTAAATGTCCTGAAAGACTCCATTGTTGCCATAGCCGAGCTGTGGTGTTACACCTGTAACTTCTTTCGAGGTGTCGCCCCGAAGGCCCTTACCATCATCGCGGTGTCGCTGCATAGAGTCGATAGACCATTGTCATGATGTTGCTCTAGCGAGCCAGTTGATAATATTTTGTGATGTCACTCAAACTCCCTTGAATCCCCATTTTAGTTTACCCGTTCCTCATTTTCAACAACTATTCCAATCTTTAACTACCCTATCATGGTACTTTTCTCCGTACCTCGCTTATCATACACTTTACGAGCATTTCATATAAATAATTATATTTATTTCATTAACAAATAGTTCACCACACATTAATACTTCAATTTAAAACTAAACAAACATCCACTATACGTGCACTCAAGCGTATTTAGTCACCATGTTCATACACAACTACCGGTTCTAAAAACACAAAATAAGCATAAAAACATATCAATCAGTAGTTCAATATCATCAAACACCAAGAGATAGAGCATGGAAACTCACCTTGCTTCCCTAATCCTAGCCATATTCGCTTGTCCAACCACCAGAGCCTCCTTCATCTTGGTAGCTAAGAATGACAACCATTCATCAATTATTTTAAAGGTATTCAACCTTAAACCCAGAACCTAGTTTACAGAAACTTATTAGGAGTTCTAGCCTTCATTCCTTTCTCAAAATCTCGAGCACAAAAAGTTTAAAAAGCTTACTAGTTCCTCGATTTCTTTATATCTAGATTTCACTTCTCACAACATCGGCTCCATACAAAGCTCTCCGAAGTTCTCCTCTTCTTCAAAAAAATCGGAAAAGATAATACAAGTAAGAAGAAAGTTTATAAATAGAATTAGGGAGGATTTTTGCTTCCAAGAATGTCCTCTTTACGCTTATATATATCTCCTATACATGGTCTTCCAATCTCTTTCAACCAATCATAGGTAATTATTATGTCTCCCACTTTGGAACTAGCCATTTTCATCCTAACCAAACCAGAATTGAAATCTTAACTATTTGCCTAACATGTACAAAACTTTCCAAAATTTCTTAGTAGAGTTTGCCAACCCTCTACTTGCTCAATTAACTCCCAAAACTCCCTTAAATCCGATTCCTAAAGGAAATTCATGTGTGACATGTTTAAAACTACTTCTTATTTAGGGTAATTAGAGTTTTGATATACTTAAGAGTATTCTTTGAGTTTTCTTTTTAAGAATTTCTATTGAGTTTTCTTTTAGAAGAGTTTTAACAATCTTTTTAGATTGTGGGGATCATCTTCAAGCATTTTCTTACCAAGTTTTCTTTCTTGGAGGGAAAATTAGAGCCATTAATTGAGTTTGTTGGGATTTATATCTCAAAGGGTTCAATTGGAAACTTATCTTTCTATCTATCATATCCATCTGTTTACTTATTCTATCTTCCACATTGTTTTAACCTATCTTTTATTTGTTTAGTAATTAGTTTGAATATTTATTCTTTATTTTTAATTTTCTTTTTTTTTCAAAATCTATTTGGTTTCTTCCTTTTAGGTCATATCCAAATCTTTATTTCTCGAGTTGAACAACATGAATACTTGGCACTCTCTTAGCATATTAAAAAAATATTTCCCCAAAAAAGTGATAAAAAAGTGGAAAAATTAGAAAAATATGAAAAAATAAAAAAGAAATAAAAAAATTATATGGGTAAAATTTTGTGCCGAAACTTTCTAGATCATATGTACATTATTTTAAAAGGCTCTAGTTTAAATTTCGTGATTTTTGGAAATTGAGAACACCTTGAATGAAGTTTGTGAAGTTGATTCGCAATTTTTGAAGTATTCTGGTTTCAACGATTTTCATTGACTCTTAGCCTTAGGTTTTCATTTGAGTTTTTTATTGTTCTTTTAATAATTCTAACATTTTATTGTTTCTTATGTTAGTAGGTTAAAGCTCGTTGCACATCCCTTCCTTCGTGCAACAAAATTCTTTGGTGTCTAGCTGATTTTGGGCTCCTAGTGCCACTAGGTTTGCATTACTAGTTGATTATAATACATTATAATTAGTTAATATAAAAATTTTAAAAGACTCAAAAGATTAATTCTTATCTCAATGAGAATTTAATTTTATTTGTAAGCACATAACTGTGAGGTTTACTTAATTATTTTTCCTTTTGAGTGTTGTGTTCTTTTTAGGCTTTTACAATGACTCGTGATACGTGTAGTAGAAAAAAGGAGTGATAATCTGAGTGAAAAGCCACCAGTTACAATGGATAACCTTGTTGGTTTCACGATGAAATTACAAAATGACCTATACAAGGTCAATGATAAGTTCAAACACTTGATTGGCAAGATACAACAAGATCTAGATGCTCGAGAGGCTAAAGACAAACAATTGGATTTTCAAGATAAACAACATGGTGCTCTACTTCGGACAATACTGGAGCGCTTGAATGCTCAAAATGAATGTTCTACTCATAGTTTTGGCAATGATGATGATGTTGAGGTTGAATAACCTCATGCTTGTGGAAATAATGCTAGGCGTGCCCCTCGCACAAATGATGAAACTTTGGTTAATAATGACCATGGACAACCTTCTTTGGCTAAAAAAAAGTTTCTCAATTCCATAATTTTGTGGAAAGAATGATTCGAGACATATTGTGAATGGGACTAAAAAAATGAACTTATGTTCTGTTACTATACATTCCCGAAAGAGGAAAGAGTCCCATTGGTGACTTTTAAATTTTTAGATTATGCGTGGAGTTGGTGGACTCAACTTGGAATTAGTCATCATGAAATGGAAAATGAAACATGGGATGAGTTGAAGCAAGTGATGTGAAATTATTTCATTTCTTCTCATTACTACAGAGAGGTCAAAATGAAACTTTGATGCCATGTTCAAGGCAACCGATCAGTTGATGAGTACTTCAAGAAGAGATGACCAAACGAAAGGAGTACAACTGATCTCTTACCTGTTGTGAAATATTATTGGTGTAGTTCAAAAGATCATGATGATTTTCGATGTCCAATTAAATATCCAACTAAAGAAGAAAGTAAGTATGACTTCGTGCCTTCTATTGACTCTTACTCTAGTGGAAAAGAGATTTTTGATGACAAATTTTATGAACCAGAAAAAAATGATAATGAAAAAAAATTTTTCCTTGAAAATATAGAGTTAGATGAAATAGAAATGTCATGTTCTCCTACTGAGATATATTGTACTGAATTGAATATTCATAATATTTGTGAGGGGGATATGTGAAGTGAGGAAAAATCATGTGAAAAGACTGAGAGAAAAGGGATCTTGAGTGAAAATCTGTATGAGGTAAAATTGAAAAGTTCTTGTAACAACTCGCCCGATGGAGACTATATCAAGTTATTGTTTGGCGTGTAAGTTAGTTAAGTCAAGGGTAGAAAATGAGTAAGTTAGTGAAGTATTTGTGTTTAATTATGTGGCGTATTCTGTGGGATATGCCATTTGGCGAACTCTAGATTTTGGCGAACTCTTCTGTTAAACTATCTACTAACCCAGATGTTTTGGGTGAACTTGTTAGTTCGCAGTTTGATAGATTTGTTTTTGTGTTTAGAATATATCATGATGGTTCGGTTAGTAATGTTGGGATTTAGATGATTAGATTCTTAATTATTTTCTATTCGAAGTTCTAGAGCGATCGTGGAATCCTCTGACTTTCTAGTAAGTGTTGTTCCTGGTTGTCTCTACTATATAAGGATGGCTAGTTAGCATATTTTTACGTTTTACTCCTGCTTCTTCTTCTTCTTTCTTGCATTCTTCATTAAAGCTTTAGAAATTTCTAAGTTGGAATCATCAACGAGGAGTTTCCAATATCCAGCTGACTCCATTTTTAGTACTAGTTTATTGGTAATTTCTAGTAAACCCTTAGGTTATTATTGAAGGAATTCACATTTTTACAGTAAAGCATGCATAGGTTTTAGAACTGCTTGTGACGAAGGAAGCTTCCTGATTTTGGGTTGCATGCTATCGATTCATGCATGCATGTTAAATTTTAGTATTTTAATGATCTGATAGGTATATTTGTCTCTCTTTTTAGTTTAATGATTTGGTGATCGGACTGGGAGTAGGGTGTTACAATATGAAGTTCTTGACTCATCATTGGAAATTCTTATGGATGATCATGCATATCCAAAGAAAGTTACAAGTTATTTTTTACTTGAACACTTATGTGCCTGACATTACTTTGTTTAGTGTTGATGGTTTGTTTTTGAAGGAGAGATACTTGATCCATGCTGAGTTGGGGGATCAAAATCATGTCTTTGATTTTGGGATAGTTTTCATGCATAGGAAAGCTTAGGTTAGTATTTGTTTGATTTTATTGTTATTAATTCTATTCCCTTTTCTTTTTCTATAGCTAAATATTCAAGGACGAATCTTCTTGAGGAAGAAGGGAATGATACGAGTCTCAAGTCCTAATTTTAGGCCCATAGATGTGATGGGCTTACTCTACCTCAAGGCCCAATAACAAAGTCAAAGGCCAAGCAAATCAAACCAAGCAAATCCTTTCGAGGAAAGGGGGAATGATACATGCACGAAATGGGTAAAATTTATTAAAGTTAATTCAACCACGCTGCCAATTTTCAAGTTGAAAAGATTAGTCAACTTGCGATGGATTTTTGGATGAGATCTAGACATTTATGGGCTTAGATGTCTGCATAGCATTTGAAGAGATATCTGTTAGCTTCGAAATGCATTTTGAATCACTCAATTTCAAGTTCGAGAGCTCAATTTTTGACTGTTTTAGTGAATACTGCGTGAGCAGAATTTCTGGATGGGATTATTACGGAAATTACGAGTTTCGAGTTTTTTATTCGAGTTTAAATCATATTGGGTTCGAGTTTCAGGCTTAATTTTTATTATAAATGAGCTAAATATTATATTTATTAAGTTTTATTATTTTATTATTTATTTATTCCAAATTTTAAATAATTTTAAGTATTTTAAGTTATTTAGGAGTTTTATGTCAATAAGAAAGTTTAGTTTAAAACTACTTATTGTTTAGAGTAATTAGAGTTTCAACATATTTAAGAGTTTTATTTAGATGTACTTAGTTAGCCTATATAAAAACCTCTTCATTTTACACAAATTAATTCATTATTATTCAACAACTTCTCTTTTGAGTTAATAAAATTTTCTTTGAGTTTTTTTTTAAGAATTTTTTTAAGTTTTATTTTAGAAGAGTTTTAACAATCTTTTCAGATTGTGGGGATCATCTTTAAACTTTTTCTTGCCAAATTTTCTTTCTTGGAGGAGAAATTAGAGTCATTAATTGAGTTTGTTGGGATTTATATTTCAAAGGGTTTAATTGGACACTTATCTTTTATCCATCATATCCATCGATTTACTCGTTCCATCCTCCACTTTGTTTTAATATATTTTTCTTTATTTAGTTATTATTTTGAATATTTATTCTTTATTTTGAATTTCTTATTTTTTTCCAAATCATTTTATTATTCATGTAAAATACTTATGTATCGTGTGGTTATTAGAGTAATAACATGAAAAAAAAGAAAATTTAGTACACATGTATTATGATAGTTAGACATAAAATAAAGAATAGTTAATATAAAATTAAAATTAAAATTAGAAGAATGAGTAAAAGACATGGTAAAAAAAGACCTCCTAAAAATAAGAAAAAATATTTTTTTCCAAAACAAGTCAAATGAATGACTAAAATTACTAATTAAATTAATTTATTATTAACTCATACACTAAAACATAGTGAAGTAAGATTAGTATACTAAAGTAACACTCTAAAAATGAAGATTAAAACATTAAAACCACACAAAATGCAAATGCTAACACAAATACAAAAATATATTTGATACTTGACTTAACAAGTCATATTTTATGAATAAAAATTAAAATTTTATTGAAAGGAGTAGAATTAAAAGCATCCAGCAATTGAGAAAAACCATAACACTAGTAAAGTATTCGTTATTCCTTTACTCCAACATTAGTAGATTTTCTTGCATTTCTTTTATTATTTCACTTTACCACAATGCTTGTCAAATAATTAAGCAACTTACAACTGGTTGTCCTTCATTTGAGAGAGTCGGTATTGGAATCACCATTTATTTTATTCTCAATGCTAAAATAATTAACGGATGAGAACCTAATTCCACCAAAATGATGGTTAATATAGAAAGAATAATTAGTAACTTTCTAGTTTGGTCCTCGTCCTTACAACTATTATATGTTTTACAAATAAATATATAATTAAAGCCTATGCTTGAGGGAGTGAAGGTTGAATATTGATGGTTAAGGTTGAATACCTTTTAGAATTTTCAATGACTAGAAAGGTCAAACACTCCAAATTGTTCATAATTTACTAAATTTATCACATTCGCAAAATTATTTGTACGAAAAGTTAGTTAAACAAACTTTCAAACATTTTTCAAATAAGTTAAAATTGCTTCAAGTTAAAAATATCGATCCAAAGATCGATTACTTTTTATCAAGTATTAATAGATTTTGTTGAGTATTGATAGATTCAAAATTTTATCGATACATTTTTCAGTATCGATACCAGAATGATATTATGTTTTTCAAAGTATTTATCAGGTATCGATACAGTATCGATACCTTTTGTTGGGTATCAATAAATTTCTTCAAGTATCAATAATGATATACTTTTATCAATAATTTTTTCAGTATCGGTACGAAATTGGTATTCTGACTTCCAAAGGATTTATCAAGTATCGATACGATATCGATAGCTTATATTTGGTATCGATAGAATTTCCTTGGTATCGATATTAATGGTTCCAACGGCCACTAAATTAGACATTAAATGCTTATGGTATCGATACTCATAGAAAAAGCATCGATACCTGTTGTTGCAGGTGACATTAATGCTTGGTATTTTCATCCTAATGACTCTATTCAATATTCCAACAACCACAACAGTTAGAAATCAATTAAAAGGTATAAGTACCAGCCTCCAAAGGGTCCACAACAACAAGAGAGAGTATCCAAGCAAAAATTTCAATCAATCAATTTTGAGCTTAAAGTTTTCATACTTTTCTTGCGCACACTTGTGAGCTTTCATTTTTGTTAATTCAACTCAACTGTTTTATTGTTTCATTTGTGCTAAATTTGCAAACAATCCAATCTTGTAAGGATTCATTCTTAGTTTGCTTATTTGTGTCACTCTTTGAGAGAGTTTTTACTTAATGTTTGGGTAAAAACTTTAAGGGAGGTGCGTTAAACCTTGTCCTCAAAGACAAGTCAAATTAGTGAATTTCAGAAAAATCCTTAGTAGTGGGAAGCTAAGATAGTGGAGTAGGCAATCGGGGTTGAATCACTCTAAATCATTGTGTTAATTTGTTCCATCTTTTCTTTATAGCTTCTACAAATTTTTTAAAAGTTAATTCACAGTCCTCTTGGCGATTTTGGTTTGATTAATTGAGCTAACAGACTTGCATTAACCAGTTTTATACAATAAATAATATTTTTATATACTAGCAATTCACATATTTAGAATGTATATATGCATTCAAAAATAACATCCAATAAATAATGAAATGCATGGTTTACAACTAATAATAATAACATATGAAAATAAAATAAAATAAAAATAATTTAAATTATCAGTAAAATGGAATTTAAATAGATAAATAATCTAAGTAAAAATATTAAATGTACTTTAATTGCTTTCCAACCTATTTTTTATTTTTCTATAGCACATCGAAATGTTAGCATCTTAGGATGTATTATTTAATATGATATCAAAATGTTATTATGTGGGTGAAAAAATTTCAATATTAAAATATAGTTATAAAAATTATTTAATAATTGAATCATAGGTAGAGTTATACCCTACCTATAAAGAAACCATTATCAATCTTGGGTTCAATATCTAGACAGTTGGTTTTTCGTTATTTTATTTAAACGTTTAATAAATAATAAAATGAAAAAACACAATTATAATATTATTTATTACTTTCTTAAAATGAGCTTTTAGTAATTCCAATAATTGAGTTGGTCATGAGTTAACTTGTGACACGAACTCAATCAAAGTCAACCGCACCAACTTAGTTGAGTAATGATGAAAATACCCTTACTTTATAAAGTAAATTGTAATATTTTATGATATTTTTGTCATTTTATATCTTTTACATAGAACAAATATACACACAATAACATTCGAGTTTATACTATAACCATAAGATGGCCAAACTTTGATATAAATTATTGGAAAATCAGGTTAAGAATACAATTATTTAGTTACAATGGAAGTTTAAAATTTTCGTAAAACCGAGCCATTCTAATATTTATATTAATAAATCTAAGCCAGAATTATACCTATGCTTTGTGCGATGCGGATTTAAGTCGAGCTTTACTTTTAATCGGATAGCTTTATCCACTAGCCTCGAACCTTGAATTGAGTAGAGTGTGAGCTTGAGCAACATGAACAAAATACAAAAAGGAATGATTTACTTACTTTCTATAGGAAAGTAAGTTCTTCATATAAATCAGTAAAACTCATAATTCCCATAAAATACAATTTATTTTGTGTAAATAAATTATCACTACTTTCTAGCAGATTAATCATGCATGGAAGTTGTGTAAATAGCTCAACCGTTGCTCTTTATTTATAGGGAGAAGTACATGAGTATTGGTTGAATAAGAACTGACTAAATAATTTTATTTAGTAGAAAATACATTCCTACTGTAACTAGAGTAAGGGGCAGTACAACCTTGTATTTTCTACTAGGGTTGTCGCCCCTCAAGTACATATGAGGGCTAATAGGGCCTCTCATTGGGTCCAATTATATGTGCTTCTTACATTTTTAACCCAACACTTTGTAATTTATTCCAACGCAATATTTATTTTCTATTACACAATATAAATATTATTTAATCAATTAATTTAATTTCTCAATTAAATAATTTTTTCAAACCAATTCTAATTTCATTAAAGTCATACAACTTTATTGTAATAGAATCTATGAGGAAATATATTAAATTTCCTTTATTCATCAAACTCATAATGACTAATTATTTTAATTTTATCATCAGACTTCAAATTGTTAATAATAATTAATTAATATTTTTAAGAGCCGTAAATTAATTCTGAAGTGATTTCTGTATTAGCGAGAAAATACATTCGCTACGGACAGTGATACATGCGATCTATTTCTTGTACTTCTTCGTTTTCATTCGTTTCTATTAATTGGTTCTATATGCAATTTATTTTTGGATATATCGAGCTAGTTGGCCATACCTCGATGTGCGTGCATTGACACTGAGAATAATGCAATTAAATATAGATATAAAGTGTAGCATCTGCAAGCGAACAAGTCAAATTGTAATATAGAATGATTTACAACGAAATGCTGGAAGTATTTCGAGGATCCTACCCAATGGGATATGACTAAATTGAGCTAACAGTGATAACAAACACGCTAAACTAAGTCGAAATAGCTACTACACTACTTACTATAGTATGACTAAATATTAATTAAGAATGTGAATTTAACTACTAAGAGGACTAAATTGAAAAAATATGGAAACTAACAGATTAACAATAAAGAACGAAAAATAGGAGGTTGATTAATATCCATGGCTGCAATTAACCTAAAATTAGGGATTTTACCTATTAATTATTAATTGACCTAATTAATACCCTTTGGCCTATAATCACATCAACTACTTAACATTGTCCACTTATCTTTCAACCTGATGGATCTAAACAGGGCTAAATCAAAATTTTCTAAGTAGAATACTCTTTCAGTCTCATCTACCTAAATTACTACCTAAAGTTGTCAATTCTAGGGTTTCAAGCACATTTGATTTAATCCAATTAATCTATTTTTGGAACCCTAAATCAGATTAATTATGTCCACTTCAATTAACCAACTCTACGGGTTTAGTTACTATCCATTCTAAATACACTTAACCCAAGTAATTTGGAAAACATCAAAATAATGAAAACAAAGTAAGGGTTAAGAGATGCTAAAAAATTTGACGCATATGAAGCTTGAGATCACTTGGGTGGCAATGGTGATTTGTGAACACTCGCGATTAGAAACCCCATAATAAACAAAAGGGCAAAAAGTAAAGAAAAGAAACGAAGAACAGAATTGTAAAAATTAAAAAAATTACTTAGAACAAAAAATTGAAAAGTAATAATGTTAAATCCCTAAATCTATCTAATCTACTAAACTGAAACGGAATTGAGCCTTATTTTCTAATGTTTTAAAGTTACATTTATAGAGTTCATCTACCTTGACCTAATCGAGTTGACTCTACCCTTAATTACAAGTTAATGTTGATTGTACGAACGGAAACACCCGTGCGAATTTTAACTCCTTCGAGCGCCATTGTCGTGACATTCCAAGTCCAATTTCGTGACTTTGGAAACAGTTTGCTCGAGTCTTTAGAGAAGGGTTGAATGTCGCGACTTTGTTGCAGTTATGTGATTGACTTCTATCTTTGACTACTATTAGGAATTTTGTGAGTTGTAGTGTTGAATGTTGCAGCTCTTGGGTCCAATGTCATGACTTCTTGCTTCCAATGTCGCAACTTTGGCCATAATTTACTTGCCTTGTCGATGTTGGTTGAAAATTCGTCTAAGTGTTGGAGCATCTTCAATGTCACGACCTTAATCTTTTAATATTGTGACATTCAGTCCAGTCCACTAACTCGGTTTTTTTTGTTCAAGTTGTTTACTGCACACTACATCAACTCGTTAGAACTTCTTTAAGCTCAAATTGGCCTAATTGGTCAAGAAACATCATAAAAATACTCGTTTTATTCAATTAACAAAGACTAAAATTGTAACACACCATTATCCAACCTGATCGTTGGGTTTGAGCTAAGGGATGCCACATTTGTTGTAGGAGCAAATACAATCAATTTACGATCAAATTATGCAATTTATTGAAATGAGTAAAAAAAGTATACATTCAATGTGAAATACAATCATTCCTAAGCTTTGTACGAGTTTATGAAACCTCTAAAGTAAAGTTAAAGCTGAAGAAAGACTAAAATGAAAAGTATCAAAATTTCAAGGTTGACGTCATGACGTGAGAGAGTTCCTCATCATGACATGACTCACTGACTGATTTTGTTGCAACAACTTAAGTTCTCGTCATGCCATGACTTAGGCTCAGCATTGTCCCGATGTCCTGATTATCGATGCCATGATGTGGATCCCTTGTAGTGCCTCATACTTGACCCTAGAGGAGGATCCAAGAATGGCCTGTTACAGCCTTACATCCTTTCCATTTTTTTTCCAAACACAATTAGAAAAGAAGTTAGGCTTCATCAAAGCTAACTTAAGATAAAATTTTTTTGAAATACTAAATCATGAAGTAAACCATTACAAATCAAGACAATAAGCTTAATTATAGAAGTTAGACATAAATTATAATTTGACGAATACAATTTTAGTTACAAACTATCGCTCTTTAAAATTCAAGTTTAATGTACTATGCACCGAGGGCAATGCCATAATTCACTACAGAGTCGTGTTTCAAGTACCACGATTTGCCAGTTCAATGGATATTTCATCGAAGGCAACACCATGAATCCTTTTCTTTATTTTGACCATATTGTTACTTTTTTAGAGTAAAAAGAGTAATGAATCAATACAAAGTAAGGTTCTTTATCACTTTCATAGACATGCAAGACTAAACTTTTCACTGAACAGGTGAACTTACCTTGAATCAGACATGAACATAAGCATAATATGCACATATGAGGTATAATGGAACTCACCAGAAAATATAGCAAGGCTTAGACTGCAGGTCTCTTGCCCTTGTCTCGAGAGCCTTAAGGAGTTTCTTGAGCTATGACATAAGTAGTTAACTTATCAGATTACATTATCTAGAAAAGCTAAGTAGTTTTCAAGAATACTAAATCAGGAAACCTAGAATCTGAAAGTTTCCTCTCCTCTTTCCTTCTAAATTGATTCTAAACCATGAAACCCTAATAACCATGATAATAGCTTAAGTTTTTTCGATATTTACTAGGTATCAAACATCGATGGAGTTTGCTGAATACAATGAACCTAAACCTTCAAGCTAGCCTTAGTTCTAGAGTATTTCTGGGAGTTGCAGAGAGAATAAAGAGAGAAAATAAAGTTTGCGAAAGAAAACACAAGGCTTGGTCAAGAAGCCAATACTGGTTTTATATTGGTTGACACGGAAGGAAAACTTAGCGGGAAAGTTTGTTGTCCCCACTAACCCTCATTCGACAACCACGACTAATAACTTTCTCTCTCTTGTTAAATACATGTCCTCTAAATATCTGATTTCTTGTTTTATGCTAACTAAACCTTTCTAGGCCAACTATCTAGTTCAACCAAAATAATAAGGCTAATAGTACTAAGAAATAAGCGCTAACGTCTATCAGCTGGGGTGGCGTACACTCTATAAAGAAGGCCCGCCATCCACCAAGCTCTTCTTAACACAAACTTCGCCTGAGGGCGTACTCATAGTCCTCAAGCACTTGGCTAGTTCTTAACATTTTATTTTCTTAGAATTTATTCTATAAGCCTATCTCCATAAATAGTACTCAAATGACCTAGACTATGTCAGTGAGATGTTACAACTCTCCCCCACTTAAGAATTTTCTTTCTCGAAAATCATACCTGAAAACAATTGTGGATATTGTTTTCTCATTATGCTCTCCCTTTTCCAAGTGGCTTCTTCAGTGTTGTGATTTCTCTATGGTACTTTCACTAAGTGAATTCTTTTATTCCTTAGCTCTTTAACTTCCTTAGCCAAAATATGGACCGACTATTCCTTGTAAGATAGATTTAGTTCAACTTCAAGCTGTTCAATTTGTAGTACATTTTTAGGGTTGGATCTATACTTACGCAACATCGATACATGGAACACATCATGAATCTTTGATAACTTAGGAGGCAATGCCAAACTATATGCCACTAGACCAACCTTGTCCAAAATCTCATATGATCCTATAAATTTGGAGGTTAGCTTCCCTTTTTTACCTAAGTGTATAATCCTCTGCTAAGGGGAGACCTTTAGGAATACCTTATCTTCTACCTCAAAGGTGATTTCTTTCCTCTTTAAGTCGGCATAGGACTTTTTTCGATCTTGAGTAGCCTTTAACTGATTGCGAATAACAAAAGCCTTTTCTTTTGTTTCGGGCGCTAAGTCTGGTCCCACAATTTTTCTTTCGCCTAGCTCTATCCAACAAGTAGGCATTCTACATATTTTACCATATAGGGTTTCAAAATGAGATATCTTTAAATTGGCGTGGTAGCTATTGTTGTAGGTGAATTCAATTATGGGAACATACTTTTCCCAGTTTGTCCTGAAATCGATCATACAATAGGGCATCATGTCTTCTACTACTTGAATCACTCTTTCAGATTAGCTGTCTGTCTGAGGATGGGATGCAGTGCTAAATTTTAGTCTTGTCCCTAGTGATTGCTATAATTATTGCCAAACAACTCCAGTTTCGATAGCACTTTACAAAATGGTTCATACAGAATTGAAATAGTTGAAAGTATAGTTGCAAGAGTTGTTAGATCATGGATTTATCCGATCGAGTGTGTCACCTTGGGGTGCTCCAATTCTATTTGTGAAGAAGAAAGATGGGTCGATGAGATTGTGTATAGATTATCAACAGTTGACTCGAGTTACTATTAAGAATAAACAGCCGTTACCTCTTATTGACAATTTGTTCGATCAGTTAAAAGAAGCTACAATGTTTTCAAAGATAAATTTGAGGTTTGAATATTACCAGTTGCGAGTTAAGGAGCTAGATGTATAGAAAACTACTTTCAGAACACGATATGGTCATTATGAATTTCTTGTAATGCCATTTGGTTTGACTAACGCCCTTACAACATTTATGGATTTGATAAATAGGGTCTTTTAACCATATTTGGATCATTTTCTTATCGTATTCATTGATGATATCCTGATATACTCGTTGAATGAGTTAGATCACCCTGAGCATTTGATAATTGCATTACAAACTTTACGTGACAAGTAACTTGATGCAAAATTCAAAAAATGTGAATTTTGGTTGCGAAAAGTTTATTTTCTAGGTCATTTTAGTTCGGTTGATGGTATCCGTGTTGATCCGAAGAAAATATCTGCAATTGTTGATTAGAAAGTTTCAAAGAATGTTTTAGAGGTTTGTAGTTTTTTGGGTTTAGCATGATATTATCGACGCTTTGTTAAAAAGTTTTTCTAGTATAGATTCGCCGATGACAAAATTGTTGCAAAAAGATGTTATTTTTGTCTGAACTGATAAATGTCAGAAAAGTTTCAAGCAACTGAAGAGTATGCTAACTGAAGCTCCAATTTTGGCAGAACCTAAATCCAGAAAAGAATTTATAGTGTATAGCGGTGCATCTCTATGTGGCTTAGGCTGTGTTTTAACACAAAATGATAAAGTAATTTCTTATACCTCGAGATAATTAAAGCCTTGTGAACGAAACTATTTGACACATGATTTGGAACTGGCTGCAGTAATTTTTGCCTTGAAGACCTAGCAACACTATTTATACGGTGAAAAATGTCATATCTTTACTGATCATAAAAGTTTGAAATACTTAATGACTCAGAAAGAATTGAATTTGCTTCAGCGAAGGTGGCTTGAATTGTTAAAGGATTATGATTTGGTAATTGAATATCATCCAGGGAAAGCTAATATTGTTGCCGATGCTTAAAGTCAGAAGTCCTTATTTGCTTTGAGGGCTAGGAATGCAAATTTGACATTAGAACATGATGGTTCTATTTTGGCAGAGTTGATAGTGAAGCCAATATTGTTATCGAAGATTCGTGAATTACAGAAAATGGATCCGGAGTTGTTGTCCAAGTTCAACTTAATTAAAAGTGATCAGAAATCTAATTTTTGTATTGGGAATGATGATTGTTTATATTTTCAAGATTGACTGTGTGTACTACATGATTCAAAGTTATAGCGAGAACTATTGGATGAAGCTCACAATAGTGTTTACTCAATTCACTCTAGGAGTACGAAAATGTATAACAATTTGAAACAACATTATTGGTGGCCTGGTATGAAGTGAAAAATAACAAAATATGTGTCTCGATGCTTAATTTGCTAGCAGGTGAAAGCTGAACATCAGGTTCCGTTGGGTTTACTGCAACCAATAATGATTCCTGAATAGAAGTGGGAACGAGTCACTATGGATTTTTTTTTGGGCTACCCCTTACTCTAAAAAGAAAAGATTCCATTTGGGTTATTGTAGATAGATTGACAAAATTGGCTCACTTTATACCTGTTAGAACTGATTAATAACTTGAGAAATTGGCTGAGTTATATATTTCTAAAATTGTGAGATTGCATGGTGTGCCGTTGGCAATTATATTAGATCGTGATCCAAGATTTACTTCCAGATTTTGGGGTAAGTTGCATGAAGCTTTAGGCTTGAAGTTGAATTTTAGTACTGCTTTTCATCCGTAAACAGATGGTCAGTCTGAGCGAATTATTTAGATTTTAGAAGATATGTTGCGATGTTGCATCATTGAATTCGAGGGCAGCTGGAAAAAGTATTTGCGACTAGATGAATTTACATATAATAATAGTTATCAAACGAGCATAAAAATTACCTCATATGAGTCTTTATACGGACGTAAATGTAGAAGTCCACTATTTTGGTCTTAGTTGAGTGAAGGAAGTTAATCGGGGTTGATTTAGTTCAAAAAAATAAAAAAAGTCAGGATTATTCAAGATAATTTGAAAGCTACATCCGATCGTCAAAAATCTTATGCAGATTTAAAAAGAAAGGATATTGAGTTTACTATTGGCGAAAAAATATTTTTGAAAGTGTCACCCTGGAAGAAAGTGTTGCGTTTTGGCAGAAAGGGGAAGCTCAGTCTTAGATATATCGGGCTGTATGATGTTCTTGAATGAATAGGACCGATAGCATATCGTTTGGCTTTACCTCTAGAACTCGACAGTATTCATAATGTTATTCACGTTTCAATGCTTCGATGATATCGGTCTGATTCGTCGCATATTTTGTCTACAGAAGAAATTGAATTACAGATTGATTTAACCTATGATGAGGAACCTACAAAGATTTTGGCTCAGGAAACAAAAGAGTTGGGAAATAAATCTGTACCATTGGTTAAAGTGTTATGGCGATGAAATGGAGTTGGAAAAGCAACACGGGAAATTGAAGAAAATATGAAATCTTAGTATCCGAATCTTTTCTTTGGTAAGATTTTCGAGGACGAAATTTTTTTTTGGGGGGAGAGTTGTAATATCCCGTTTATCAGTGGTGTTGAAAATAGTGATTTTGGGACCACAAATTCGATATGTGAGGTTTCTTATTATTTAATTAAAGCTTATAGAGCTATATGAGGGACATATTAAAATATGGTTAAGAAATTTTAATGGTTAGATAGTTAATTAAGTAAAAATGATTAAATCGTAAAAGTGGTGAAAGTTAGTTGTTATTAGTAAATTGAGTTCTATAGCTAGATAAACTTATTTGGTGGCCTTAGATGAAAAGTAAACCATTTCTAATTATGATGGACGGTTAGGGGTAAGCATATTTGATGTTTTATAAGTTTAATTAAAGGGCATTATGGTAATTTAATAAAAATAATAAAAGAAACAAAAATATAATAAAACTATATCATCTTCTTCAATTGTCCCCTTCCACCACCGAAACACCATGTTTATGTAAGCTTAGGGTTCGACCAAGCTTTGGATGCACGCATGTGAGTAATTTTTATATCGTTTCTTGTGATTTTTACAGTTTTGAGA
This sequence comes from Gossypium raimondii, assembly GCF_025698545.1. Taxonomy (NCBI): domain Eukaryota; kingdom Viridiplantae; phylum Streptophyta; class Magnoliopsida; order Malvales; family Malvaceae; genus Gossypium; species Gossypium raimondii. The sequence continues at coordinate 41,674,626 of NC_068569.1, read as the reverse complement.
TCGTTACAACTAGGTCCAGCTAACCCGTACCTTCGTTTTTAAAACTGTCAAAGATTTTAAATGATGCCATTGATGAAACCTTATTAATTTGGATGTTATTTGATGGAGTGGAAATTATAGGTGTTAATTTGAATTAGTTTATTAAGTAATTTTGTTAGTTTTTGAATAAAGGATTGAATTGAGTAAATGTTAGAATTGATGGGGAAATGTTTTGAATTTAGAATATATATGGGATGGAAATAAGAGGGTAAATATTCAACTAGAATAAATAATTGGTAAATTTTTCCAAAATTTGAGATTTTAAGTTTAGGGACTAAATTGTGAAAATATAAAAGTTTAGGGAAAATGTGCAATTAATGAAAATTTAAGGGTCATATGTATTGCATTGAATGTGAATTTAATAGATTGTATTTAATTATTAGATAGATCAATATTTTAATAAAAAGAAAATAAGCGAGGAAAATGAAAAATTACAGAGTAGTCATTGTGTTTAAACCTAAGTGCTTTAGAGGTAAGTTCATAGTTATTTGCTACTTAATGCATTTCAATCATAATTTTTATTGTTATCTTCTTGTTAATTGATCTCTTTGTATGTACATGTGAATATAATTTAGTTAATGATATAATTATTAAGAATGCAAATATCATGTATATATATGAAATTGATAAGTGGTTATTAGTAATGCTTTTTGGATTTGAAATGAACTGTATGAGACTGTAATGAGTTCCAATATGTATACAGAAATGTTGAAGCACCTTCATTACACCTCAGTGCCCCTGTATACACTTTGGTGTCCTTGATTGCACTTCGGTATTCCTATTTGCACAATTGTGCCCCTGTAAACACTTTGGTGTCCCTGTTTGCACACCCGTGCCCCTGAATGCACTCTGATGGACCTAACAGCACATTCGTGCCCTTGAATGCACTCTGTTGCCATTGTATACTTGTGCTTTTGATTGTACTTTGGTGCCCTTGTTTCGCATCTATGATGCCCCTGAAAATGGAGTGAGGTTCGAGTATGTAAACCAAGTAATGCTGAATTTCTTGAAAAATTATAGACAATGTAATTGAGAATTCTAGTTATCATATGATTTTTAAGTGATTGTGTTACTTAGAGAAAGTCAAGTAGATTTTACACTACATTCTTACTAAGCTATTTAAGCTTAATGATTTTGCTCATGTTATTTTGTAGTTAACGATTGCGGACGACTTGAAGGATCGACATCAAATCTCACACTATCCATTTACTTTTGGTAACTTTTAAATCTCTTTTTGAGTTGTGGCATGTATATAGGTTTTGTTGTAAAAATGTTAATATTAGAAGTTTTGGAAGATATAAAAAGTTATTTAGTACTTGTGAATGTGTTATGTAATGGTGAATGGTAAACTTTAATAGTATGTTTAGAAGATGACAATGTGGTTGGTTATGAAAGTTGAATAGAGGTATGTTAATGGATAAAGTTTTGGTGTAATGTTTGAATGTTTGGTTATAATTGAAGTACCTATGAATGACACATTGGTTAGAAGTTTAGGTTATTAATTTTTATATACTTTAAGTGTATATTTTGATTGTTTTGGTCATGGGATGGTTTGTGTTTTAGGTGTACGTTATTAGGCAAGTTTTGGTTTGATTTTAGCTTGTTTTAGGGGTTAATTTGGAAGTACACAGACTGGGACATGGGCTATCGCACGGTCGTGTGCCACACACGGTCACCCTACACGGTCGTGAGTCAATTTAGTGAGTTACACGCTCTATGACACGGCCTGACACACGGCCGTGGGACCCTTGTTTTCCAAATTTTCAAGTTTTTCCTAAAATTTATGTTTTGATTCATTTTGATCCTCGATTGCTTTCAAACTAATTTTAGGGTCCCGTAAACCCGAATTAAAGCCTATGTGCATATTTATTCTTTGAATTGATATATGTTTATAAATTAATTGAATATTTGTTCTGAATTAAGATAAATTGTTCTGTTTGGTTCTGTAACACTCCGATCCTTAATCCGGTAATGGAGACGAGATACGAGTGTTACAAATTGGTCAAACATTTGGGTCATCATAGTGAAGAAAACATTTCAAAAAACATTTCCAACTGCTCCCATATCCACTATAAGAGTATGCTCTCAGGCAAGAGGCATATGACTTTCAATTTCTTCACTAGCTGCTTCTCTTGAACCTTCTGACATTTTCTTTGATATTCTACAATAAAAGTCAGATTAGTTCAAATTACACGGACTAAGTTAGAGGTGTATCATGCAGGGTATAACATCTTAGCCTTTGGTTTTCCAAGAATCGACTCAACCTTTGCTCCAATACCAAAACTTGTAACACTTCTTACCTGACCTGATAATTGGACCCGAGTATGGTATGCCACATTTTAAAATTATACGAGTTTAGTAAAAGTATTTGAAAATTATATAAAACTTCAGGTGTTGGTGTAATCCTCAGGACGACAAGGGCAAAACAATCAATTTAATTATACGCCAAGAAAAATATTCTAGACAAAACATTTAGTGGAAGCCTTATAAAAGTCGATAGAGTTATTCCTATTACAAAAGTTTTAACTGCATCATTGACCCTTAACTATTCTTCAAAATAGTTTGACATACACGCCTAAAATATTATCTCACAAACCATAGCTTATTGGATAAAAAACATACACACATATATTGCTGGAGTTTATAAAAGATTTCATAAAATAGAGTTTAACAAAAACTGCAAATCATTACAAGAGGTAATACAAAATGTTTCTACACGCCACCCTGCCCACGATATGTATGATACATAAATTAACAAAAGGCTCACAATCAATAGTGTTGTAGCGTAGTCCTTTCAAAATTCTCTTCCTTCAATCAACACTTCTAAGAAGGAAAATGTAACAAAGTAAGTTAAAAAAAACTTAGTGAGTTCCAATGATAGAGAAAGCACATATAAATCATAGACAATAATACCTGAGATGATATCAAACCTTTCAGAAGGGTTTAAGCACAATGGTCATAGTACGCCCACTAGTGTTCACAGAATACATACAAACTTGATATATCCATTTAGCACTACATAGGGGTGGTCACTATCCGCCAACTTAACCATAAAAAATACTCAAACCATCCTTATGCCAGCCTTGTACATAAAATTCAGATTCAGAAGCATATCAGCCCATCATATTCATATACATACAGCCCATTAACTCATCATATCATTTTTTATTAGCCATGTATGTTTTCTTGTAACTTGCCAGCTTGATTTACAATATAGCTACCTTACCGGAGGAAACACAAACGTAAACCCCCTTATTCAATATATCATCTCACATATCACATAACACATATCGATGGTGTAGCTTGTGTAGTATTGAGGGTATTTACTTTGCAACATAGATAGACCATACACACTATGATGACGCTGGATAACCACCAACAACACAGACACCATTATACATTATTGAGAGAGATTGCTTACCTTATACAATATATACAACAATGGAATTTATAGCCCATAGAAGTAAGAAGGAACTCATTAAAAAATCTAGTATAGTGATCTACTCTACAGGTCCTTTGCCCTTGTTGCGTGGACTTTTGTTAGCTTCTTGAGCTAAAAGAAAGATGAATATCCCTATCAGATTATTAAACTATCAAACATTAACATGCATGCAAGAATCGGTAATAAACAACCCAGAATTAGGAAGTTTCCTTCCTCACGAACAGTTCCAAGGTTTATGCATACAATACTATAAACACATAAATTTTTTCAATCATAACCTAAGGGTTTGCCATAAATTATAGTAAGTTGGTACAAACGTAGGTGCTCACTAAACACTAAGAACCCTCTTCGTTGAAACTCTCTACACTAAGGTTTTTTGGAAACTTATAAAATAATTCTAGGAGGAAGAAGATGTAAAGGTAACTCATGATAACCAATGATATTCTTATATACTCATGCAACGGAGACAAGGTTTAGTGGGAAATTTAGATAATTCCACTAACACCCTTGATTCCCGTGATTAAACACACTTAACAAGTTTTAAGTCTAATCATCTACAGTATTCTAGTTCAGTCCTAACAAGGTCTCAACTAAACCCCAACATCATTAACTAAGTCATCATAATATGCACTAAATATAGAAAGAAATCTATTTAAACTACAAACTTAGCGAGTTTGCTCAAAACAATTGGGGTTGACGGTTAATTAATAGAAGAGTCTGCCAAACCCTAGAGTTTGCTAAGCGACAAATCCCACAGAGCATGCCACTCAGCCAAAATAAATAATTTCCTTACTCAATTCTACCTAACTTAACCAACTTGTATGCCAAATAGTAACTTGATATTGGGTTTCCACCGGGCGAGCTATTACATTGCAGTAGCCGTATTAGGCGTATAGTGGGGCACCCTCAGAGGCCACGCCTCTGGTGTAACCAACTAAACCCACGCCTCCGGTTTAACCCACTAAACCCACTAAAAATGTCCTTGTTGAGAAAACCAAATTTTGTTTGAAATTGTTTATCTTTAGAAAACTCAAGTTTTGATATTCTTTTTTAGAAAGTGTCGTACTTCAATTAAAACATCGCAGCGAATAAATTGACATATTTAAAACTCATTTGTCATTTTCAAAATGCAGATTTAATATATATCTCATAAAATATCAATTTTGTTAGCAGATAGTGTTGAGTTTCGAAAACAAAGTATTGAATATTGAAAACACCCTTGTTGGGCCTTGTTTGACTTAGTTATGAAAAATCCATTATAAATTGTCAATTCCACTATCTTTTAAATGATAATTTTAAAACCTAAATCATACAGAAAATCCAAAATCAAAATAATCCAAAGTCCAAAAGAAAATCCCAAGGAAAAGTCCATATTAATAAGAACACATCCCCAAAATATCAAGCACAAAAATAATATATTTTTCTGGAAATGACCAAAAGCACCTTCGTAAGCCGAACCTATCCTAACCTCAATTATTATCTGAAATGTTTGAACTAAAAAGAGATGAGCTTTAAAAGACCAATGTGAGATCAACACAAATGTAATTACATACATATCAAGATATCAATCTCATCATATCAATATCATCATATCAATCATCATAATAATCACAACTTCTAATACTGATACTTATGCATGAACATGTCGATGCATATTTTAAAATGATGCACATTTTATAAAATTTCCTACTCATCTCCACTACACACCAATATATTGAGTTCCCTAGAACTCGTCCATCCAATAACATACCATTTGTGGACAAGTCACCACTGATTTGCAGTGAAACTACCCTTGATTTGTAGATAAACTGCCACTAATAACACTGATGTGAACAAGCCACCACTGAATTGCAGATATACTGCCACTGCTTCCACCTTTCACAAAATCTCACCCCTTCCATGTGATATGGCAATTTTCACTTATAACACATGTAGATAACTTATACACTTATGCATTTAAACATGCTCTCATAATCACTTAACACATAATAATCACTTTTAACATGTTTAACAGGATTTTAACATTAGATCATAGATATTGATTTATCATACACATATACATAAATTGCACATGTTTAAAACATCACATATAACACACAAGCCATATATCACATATCATGAGCATGAGATCTACACATACATCATAATCGCAAACATAAACATATCGATTGTCATGCGTTCCACAAGATCACTTGGTTAGAATCACTTGGTATCCATCTCGACGATTATTTTTTGGTCACTTGATTAATTCAAATCGATCAATGAATTGAGAATGAGCGTTATATGAAAATCGAGCGACCTAGAAAGGATCATTACAATGAAAGAAAGATTTTGATTGAATTAAAAAGAGAAACAACACAAGGAAAGGGAAAGGAAAAGAAAAGAAAGATTTTTTGGTCACCGGTGGCAGCGACGATGGCGACTCGATGATGGTCAGGTGGTGGAGGAGCTATGTTTGACGGTGGCTAAGCGGCGGTCCAACAGTGGTGGAGTTATGTGGTGTGACTAAAGAGGGGAAGAAAATAGTAGGTGAAGAAAAATAGAATAAAAGTGAAGGAGGAGGACTTGCGGTGGCACTCAACGGCGTCCATCATGATGATGGGAGGAGGGAGGTGAGAAGAGTGGAGGTGCAATGACCATAAAGGTGGTGATCGGTGGAACGAGGTTTGGGTCACAGTAGAGGAAGAAAAAGATGATTAAAGGAGTAGTGGTGGTTGTTGGTCAAAATAGAGAGAAAAAGGTTAGAAAATAAATGAAAAATGGAAGAAACTGAGAGGGAGAGAGAGTATGGATGGAAATGGAAGGGTGGAATACTTGGTCAACCTTGGCCAGGTTCATTATACCTTGCAAATAGGTAAGATGTGAGGTTATGGAAAGGGAGGGGGACATGGAGTAAAAAGGGGATCATGTACCGCCTAACTATGGTAAGTTTGACCTTTAATGTAGGAAACTAATCCCCCTAATTATGGTGATGGAGGTGGATGACAGTGCTCATTAAATATGAGGAAAATTGTCAAAAAAATTAATTGAAAAGTTTGAATAATGAGGCTTGAACCTTGGACCACTAGGATAGATAAGTAGCTACTAAACCACTAGGCCATTATTTCCCTTGTTCTCGAACTTGCACAAAAAATATGGATGACATTTTCTAAGGGTTTGAAACAAATTTATACTAAACAGAAATTAATGAGAGCGAAGGGATTCAAACTCAAATCATCAAGGACAACTCCACCACTACTCAATCACTATAATTGATATTTATTTATTATCAAATGAGCAAAAGATTATCTAAATAAAAATTCGGTCATGACCACTCTTGGTTTGTTAACCTAATTTCTACTAACCCATTTTTCAGATGTGACATTCAGGGTTAAGTTGGATATGTCTATATTTAAGTTTTAAAGTAAAATTTGTAAGAAACTGCTAGGTTTAATAAGGTATCAAATTTGTTAGAATTTATTCCTCGTATGAGATGAGCTATAGTAAAAGTTAAATTTTGTGATTTGATTACATACATGAATAAATCAGTTTATAAATTTTGTTATGTTAATTGTGTTGATTGTGACAATCGATACTCAGAACCGACAATCGGATCGGGTATAGGGTGTTACATTATCGACATGCGAGTTAGAAGATTTAGGATACACACAGGACCCTGGTTTACATGAGAGAGAGGAAAACTAGAGCATAATAATATAAGAGAAAGATTAAACCGAGGGATCGTAAACTCAGCATGGTGGTTAACATTCCCTCAATTTTCACTTTCTCACTTACCTCATTTGATTTCTGATCATTTCCCGTTATTAAAATTAACAAATGATAGAAGGAGTGTGGAAAAGTACATGCATAGATTTGAGGCATGGTGGACATTGGAGGACTTATGTGAAGTGAAAATTAGAAGGTTATGGTCCCTAAGCAAAGGTGACATTCAAATTCGGCTCCAATTCGTGATGAAGGGGTTGCAGAGATGGACAACATCTATAAAAATGAGTCGAAAAGGGGCGATAAAGGAGTTGTACAGGAAACTAGACCAACTAAATAGTATGGAAAGGGATGAGGAGACTTTAGATGCATTAGTTGGAACAAAGCTTAATTTAAATATAGAGATTGACAAGGAGGAATTGTATTGGGAGCAACGGACAAGGGTGAACTGGTTGAAAAATGGTGACCGCAATATGACTCCTTCCACGAATCGATAACTCAAAGGAGGAGAATGAATTGGGTTAAGGGATTACAGGGGGAGGATGGTCTGATTGTGTCAGATAGATCAGGAATGGGGGACATTACGAAGGATTATTTTCTCGAGTTGTTGATGTCACAATGTATGGGAATTACAAATCATATTATGTCAGGGGTGAAAAGACGCATTAAGGACAATATGAATAGTACTCTTACGGTCGAGTATAGTATCAACGAAGTTTATGCAGCCCTGAATGATATGGCTCCAATGAAGGCACCCGGTGCTGATTGTTTTCCCGCATTGTTCTTCCAAAAATACTAGCATATTGTTGGGCGAGAGGTAGGTGATCATTGCCTTAGCATTCTCAAAGAAGGTACTTCTGTGGAACCATTCAATAATACTTGTATTGTACTTATACTAAAGACTGTGCATCCGAATAGTCTGGAAAATATGTGACCTATTAGCTTATGCAATGTGATTTATAAAGTAATATCGAAAATAATAGCTAATAACTTTCAGAAGGTCCTTGATTTTTTATTGACGAAGAACAGAACACTTTTGTTCCTAGGAGGATAATTATAGATAACATTTTACTTGCTTATATAGTTTTGCATTCATTTAAATAGAAGAGAATAGGGAGAAAAGGGAGTTTGCTCTAAAGTTAGATATGAGTAAAGCTTATGATAAGGTTTAATTAGAGTTCCTTAGAAAGATGATGTTTAGAATGGGGTTTGCGAATTCATAGATGTCTCTTATAATGAGGTGTATTAACAGTGTGTTGTATGTAGTAGAAATTAATTGAGAGGTAAGAGAGGTTTTCAAATCGAGAAGGGGGATCAGGTAGGGAGATCCATTAAGCCCATATCTATTCTTAATCTGTAGTGAGGGTTTATTCGCTTTATTGAGACTTGCAAAGGAGAGTGGGCAAACAAGGGGAGTAAAATTTTCTAGACGAAAACTTGTGATCACACATTTGTTATTTGAATATGATTGCATTTTATTTGGAGAGGCAACAAGTAGGGGGCATAGATAATGAAGGAGATTTTGCAAGAACATGGAAATTTATCTGGATGGTGCATTAATTTTGAAAAGTCACTTATATATTTTAGTACAAATGTCAAGGAACAAATAAGAAACGATATCTCCCAAACTCTAAGGGTTTGGCACACAAGGGAAACTGGAAGGTATCTTAGATTACCTAGTATGGTGGGACAACAAAAGAAAGTAGTGTTACAGGGGTTAAAAGACAGATTATGCAACTGGGTGAGTAATTGGTGTATCTGACCTCTCTCCCTAGGAGGTAAAGAGGTTTTTATAAAGAGTATTTTACAAGCTATACCAACTTATTCAATGTTATGTTTTCTATTACCCAATTTTGTTTATTACGAAATAGTAGAAATTATCAGTAAATTTTGGTGCTAGAAGCATAAAAATAAGTGAGGGATTCATTGGTGTAGTTGAAATTAGTTGTGTCTGTTTAAAAACAGATGGAGGTATGGGATTTAGATGCCTTAGGAAATTCAATTTGAAGCTCCTGGAAAAGCAGGGATGGAGATTGCATTATCATCAGGATTCATTATTAGTGAAAACTTTAAAGGAGAAATACTACTCGTTACTACGTTCTTAGAATCAAGTTTAAGGAATAACCATTCCTATACCTAGAGGAGTACCTGGGCGACAAAGGGTCTCCTTAAATCTGGAATGTGTTGAAGGGTTGGAACGAGGGATTATATATTCGTGAGGGATGAAGCATAGATCCCTGAATATATGGATTATATAGTTTAGAATCAGGTTACAGATAATTCAATAATTAAGTGTCAAGTTTTATTATTCAAGAAACTAGACAATGAAGGAAGGATCTGCTTACCAATGTTTTTGCAGCTAAAGATTCATAACACATTCTATGAATTCCCTTGTCGAAAAACTCGAAAGAAGACAGATTGGTGTGTACGGGGGAAGCGATGGGGGAATACATAGTGAGAAGTGGGTACAAGAAGGCAATACAAGACACCAATACAACAATGAGCCATATCTTTACAAAAATTATTACAAGAAATTATGGCAGATAGAAGCACCTAGCAAAGTTAAAATTACAAATTACAGGGTGTTTAATAATTTTATCTCGACCCTCAATAACCTAGCTTTCAGGAGACTAGGGAATGAAACAACATGCCCTAGATTTGAGAACGACTACGAAACTCTTGAACATATGTTTTAGGATTGTGTAACTACGAAGGAAGTATGGGGTAAGTTAGAGATTGGGTGGCTACAGAATCTTTCAGCAATTGAATATAGGGAATGGATTACATACCTATTAGAGAATGGAATAGGTGGGTAGATGAGCTTAATAATTGGGGCTATTTGGGCAATCTGGATACCTAGGAAGCAAGTCCAGCATGAAAGACATAATTAGCCAGCTTAAGAAAAATGGAAATGATGAAAAAAACATACAAAAGAATGAGACGAGGTTAGACAATGCTTATCTGTTAGCATTCTTGTACTGATAACATGTTATGATAAGTTTCAAATTTACAAATGGATGCTTTAGATTCATTTTTGAGATTTAACATCTAAAATTCAGGTTCGCATAAAGATTGCAGCACTAAATATCGCATCATAATCAACTACCTTAAATTCATGTTTTAAAATCAACTTGCAATTTATTAAAAAAACATGATAAACACCAAATATAATCTCTTATCAATCCTCTCAACATGCATCCTCAACATGCAATACTCACCTTCTCCATATGAAATTATTGCATTAGTTCAATTCTTCCAATTAAATAAAAACCATGTACAACTTTATAAATATATTCATGAATAACAAATAATAAATTTTTTACCACTTATTAATCACAATTGTTGTGTGGTTGGTTGCTCGATCAAAGAACTCATTTTGATATTTGCACAAATAATAAATATTTTAATCATCGGCTAAACAAAAAAATTAAAATCTTTTTCAGTAACCCAAATTTTTTCAACTAAAATTTAAGAATATTTATTAAAATATATGAATATAAACACCAACTATCTGTCTTAATCTATCCATACACCTTAAACACAAATCTAATCTTTAAAATAAAAATATAATCTTAAAAGTTATATCTACAAATTAATATTACTCTAAAATATAAACATAGATATTTTATAAAAATATTATTAGAACATAAAATAAATGAAAACATACCTTACAATTATAATAATTTTTCTCTAAAACACCAATACAAATAAACTTCCTCGCAAAATTCCAACACTAAACACACACACACGCATGCACACAAAATAAACTCCAAGCTTTCTTTCACGGGCTCCCCACACACTCTATTTTTTTTAGATTTTTATTTATTCTATTTTTTTCAGTTTTCTTTTTTTTTTCCTCTCTTAGCTTTTTTCTTAAACCGGTTTTTTCCAACCATGAATACTCATTAAAATAGTTTTCACCTATTAAATTATATTTTCACCTATTAAAATAGTTTTAACTTGATAGTAGTGATTGTGATAGTGAAAAAAAATTCAACAGACAGTTGAGATCATTATTCCATATATTTTGATAGAGAAAATAATTTTTTGAACTTAACAACGATCATTCTTTTTGAATGAACTGAAATTATTTATTTTATAGTTATTTTAATTCTAGTTACATGAATAATTGTTCGAAATATGATGATCCCCACTATCATTTTAACTTGTATGATAATGATACTAACTATAGTTGGAATAATCAAATGATAAAATGGAGGTCACAGGCTCCCCATATTTTCTTCTCCTTTTTTTCTCAATCTTTTTTTTCAATTTTTTTATTACTCTAGCCTTCCTTTCATGTACCACTTTAATAACTACAACCACTGCCGTCCCAAGTCGTGTTTCAGCTTATTCCTACCATCTCTGCCATTTCCCCCACCGTTGGTCTTCTTACCCCCACCTTTGGCACAGGTTTTGGATAATGAGGTTAAGGATACTACTTTGATAGAGAAAAAGAATAAGTTGATTAAACCCCTTTTTTCTCTATGATTATGATCTCAAATTTATTTTTTGGGTTTATAAAACATCCTCTTCTGGTGGTGTAACACCCCTGACCTGGTCTAGTTTTTAAGCTAAGTTGAAGGCGTTACATTCCATCACCGAACTGATCGTGTAAGTCTCTCTTTAAACATGTGAAAAGAGTTTAACAAAATCTTCAAGTATTTAAAAAAAAAGTGGAAAATAATTTGTTAAAAATTGGTAGTTTTCTAAACCGAATTAGTATGCAATATATTCAACTATTAACTTCAAATATCAAGCTAAGTTGAACTACTTTTAATCCTAAAATAAAAACGCAGAACAATAATAATTACAACCCGAAAAAAAACTATTTTAAGGAAAAATTTACAATAGAAATAATGAAAGCAACTTTCTAATTTGAGGGCCTCTGATGCCATCTCGTGTCCTAATTTTCTATGTTACGTGAGAGGAAAAGAAAGAGGGAATGAGCTTTGAATGGATCAGTGTGAGACTAATCTTAAACCATTATATATAATTATTCAAATAGTAGAATATTTAATTCATAAAACAATAACATATTAATCATAATGTAAGTAACATATAGTAAATCAATGCGTTTACAAAATATATTTATGATGCAATGCAAATGTAAATTTCCCACCCGTCCATCCTAGCCTCTCTCGAGCATTGCTCGACATACCAAAAACACATCTAAAAAACTAAACATCCCGGATTTGTTTTTTGGAGATGATGGTCATTCACTTGTCATCCGTGATGATGAATTTTAATCAAATAACTTACCATCCCAGTTGCCCAGTTTCGAAAGCTTTTTACTACAAAAACTATCATCCCAGTCATTCCGGTTTGGTGGCTTTTTAGCCTACCATCTCGGCTTATTCAGTTTTGATGACATTGCAACCTACTTCGTGCAGTACTAACTTTCAATGTGGATTTAAATTACCACTGTGTCCTACGGAACTCCTCTGTCCTCTATACTCAATTTCATGTAACTGTGCACATATACATAAAAAATTTATTCTATTTATCATTTATGGATGCTACATTCAATATTTCACACTATCATTCAATGACATGTGTTTATGCATTCATTCTTAGGGTTGTAAATGAATTGAGCTTGAACGAACAAACCTTTGTTCATGTTCGATTGTTTATTTTTAAGCTTGTTGTGTTCAGTTTGTGTTCGTTAAAAGTTTCAAATTTTTGTTCATGTTCGTTTATTTAAAATTATGTGTGTTCATATTCATTTGTTTAATGTTCATGTACATGTTCATTTAACTTGATCGAACATGTTCATGAACATTAAACGAACATGTTTATGAACATATAATTGAACATGTTCACGGACAATGTTAATAAATAATAAACAAACAAACAAACAAACAATATATATATTGTTTAGATATAAAATAATCAAATATAAATATGAATAACTATATTATAAATGAAAAGTACAAACCAATATAATTTTATTAATATATACTAATGAAATAATAAATGAGTTTTAAAATAATTTTATTAATATATACTAATGTAATTTCTATAAGAAAATATTAATAGTAAATAAACAAGTCATAAACAAGTTCATAAACAAGCTTGTTGGTGAACATAAACGAACCAAACACACCTCTGTTCATGTTTGTTTATTAAACGAACATAAAAATTTTGTTCATACTTGTTTATTTAGCTTAATAAACGAACATAAATGAATGTTATACGAATAGTTCATGAATAGTTCATTGAAAGTTCTATTCATTTACACCCCTATTCATTCTCATCAATTTCACATAAGTAATTTAATTTGAGCGGACTTAAACAATTTCACATATATAGTATCTTCATGCGATTTAACATGCTTAATTTGGTTAACACATACATAAGTAGGGTTCACATATATGGTTCACACCTAGGGGTTTGCACATAGGGGTTTGCACATGTAGGGTCACATAAATAGGTTTCTCACACCTAGGGTTCACATACCGAGTGTTTGCGCAGGGGTTCGCATACCTAGTGTTCGCACACCTAGGGGTCACACAGGGGTTCACATGTATATAGTTTTACATATGGGTCCACAGTGGGTTCGCCTATATGGTTTCACATGTTAAGGGCTCACACAATAGGGCCTCACACATAAAGGTTCTTATACATGGCCTCGCACAACAAGGGCTTGCTCATAGAGGTTCACAAACATGGGCTTGCACAACATAGGGGGTTGTCTTAGGGGTTCACCTATACTAACATAAGTGTTCGCATGGTATAACATATAGAATCACATATATAAACATTTAGGTTCACATATATTAACATATATGGTCACATATATCAACATATAGGTTCTCATACTTTAGAACTTGCAGAGTTTGCGTAAATAAATTTATAGGGTTCTCATGACATTTTCTATAAGCTCCCATAACTATTTCCGATAGGGTTCGCATAACTCTCTGTTACAACTCTCCTAGATGAGTTCACATACATAACTATTTACGCAGGGGTTTCCATGCATGGGTGTTCACATTTTGCATTACTTAGGGTCGTATACTATGGGGGTTTGCCTAGCATGGGGGTTTATTTACAAAGGAGGGGTTCACATGTTTATTGTTTATGCATTTAACCCTAATCTCTTAATTATTCAACATAATTATTCATACATAATGATTTTAAATTAGATCCCACACTTGATTTGAGAAAACACAAAAACCTTATTTTGGAAGAGGAGGTTGAAGATATACTTGAGGGAGAGGGATGATTTTGAAACTTCAACTTCTTTTTCTTTGAAAATTGATTTGGAAAGAAAAGAGTTTGAGGGTGTTTTTCTTGAAAAATTGCTAGGAAAAAATTCTAGGGTTTGATTAAAATTGGCTATTTATAGTACTTTCTTTTCCTAATTGAAATATGTTTTAAAAATTCATGTAGAATTAGGACTAATTTTAATCATGGACTAAATTAAAAAAAATAGTTTTTAGGTTAGGCTAGTTTTAAAATTCGGCACTTTTGTAGGGTAGAAATAGGAGCATAAAATATTTTGGCTGAATGCATACAAGAGGTTTCAAACTTGGGACCTAGGATAAGCTAAAGTCTTAACACTTGAACCAACAAGCTTATTCCTTTCAACTTTTTAATAAAAATAATTTTTAAGGAATTCTAAATTCTCTTACCCCTTTGTTTTTAATAAAACTCTAATTTTTATCTCGATTTCTTGTATGCCCATTTTTGGGATGTGACAGATGGCATGAAACTTGCTGCATAACTATCGCCAACTCGTGAGGTTTTCCATGCACATGTTTGAACACTATACTTGAATCGGTGACTGTATAACCACCGTCAAATGGGAGCCAAAGTTGCAATGTGACATCTTCTAAGTTGATGGTACACTCCCCACACAACAAATGAAATGTGTGGGTCTCCGAGCTCCACCGCATCACCATGAACCCAAACATACCTTAAAACTGTCACAATTTCTCGCTAAAACACCAACAAAAATAAATCTTTCTCCCCAAATTTTGAATACCCAACACAAAAAAGAAAACAATTTTTTTTATTTTCTCCCTTTCTACTGAACACAAGTTATTTTTCTCTCTGTTCTCCCCCGTACTAATACTTAAAAATCTTTCTTCCTTTTTTTTTTCATTTTTTCAACAGGAAAAAAATTCAACAAAAAACCAAACACTTCAACATATATAGATTTTGCATCGAGGATGGGGTATATATAGTGGGTGGTGCTGCTTAATAGCGTGGGACCACTTATGTCGCTTGACACGTTGGTGGCACCAGTAATAAATTTATTCTTTTCATAAAAAAATCAGTGTTGCCTAACACACCGATGACACCCATTGAAAAATTAATATCTTCATATCATATATTTAATTAACATAACATTTCATGACAAACAGTTTCAACATAACAAATTATTGACTTATTTCATGTCTTTTTAAACCATAGAGTTTACATGTGTTTATTATAATTTCATTCCATATTTATCACCTAAATTCTATTTAATTCATAAAATTTAACATAAGATAAATAAGAGTCTCCAAGTTATTTACCTTTTGGATATTCTTCAACACATAATAAAGCCTCCCTAATCTTGAATTCCATTCTGATCCATCTTGGAAAATCCATTTTTCACCATTCAACATTTTCCATACACAAATATACATATCAAAATATTAACATGTGGTATTTCCAAGTTTTTTCCTAAATAACCAATATAAAAAAATCAAGTTAGGGGAGGTGGAAAAACTTCTTTCTTAGCTTAATGAAACTTTCTCTCATTAGTTGTATTTTCTCTCACTAAAAATACCATGAACCCTTAGTTGAAATGATGGAAATATGGTGATAATGGTGGAATCCATGCAATAAAGTTGGTTTCTAAGTGATTTCACCAAAACTTAAGGTTGGGTGTTGTGATTCTTGAAAAATATCAAAGAAAAAGCATGAAAAATGAAGAAAATTGGAGAGAACCCCATGGAGGAAGGATTTGGTTAGCTATTTAGGGGAGGTTGATGATGGCTGATTTCTCTTATATCTTTCCTTAAAAAAAAACTAAAATGGGCCCCCAAGCCCACATACCAAATTTCAAGATCCGAATGGTCTATAAAAATTTTAGTTATCAAATATAGCATCTAAATAATATTTCAATCATAAAATACTTGAGAAATAACTAAATTAACCTTTTATGGCTAAAGTATCATTTTTCCCTTTTTTGACTCTTTATACTGAATTCTTCTCAATAATAAGAAATTTCCAAGCCCAAAATCTCACAATTAACTTATATTATTTAATAAGAATCCTTTAATGACAAGAATTATGCTTTTACCCTCGTTTTTCTTGAAAGTAAAAAATTATATTTAGTCCCTACACTTTTGAATCTTTCAAATTTAGTCCCAAAAGTGATTTTCATCAAGCTAATATGTATTCCAACTTTTATTCATGAAAATTCATCACTAATAACTCACTTTTCCCATTTGTACCAAATTTCCACTTTAACCCTTGAACTTTTCAATATTTTTTTATTTTGTTCCATTCATCACCTTTTCATTTCTAAAATTCTTTCATTAATTCCTATATCTAAAAGAACTTTATTTTCATGAGAATTCCATTATTTGGAATTTTTCCAATTTTTCTCAGTAATTCACCATATTTGCTACTGGGATAGTGCCATGTGTTTGATCGAAATTTTTTGGGATGTTACAGTTTCATACACGTATTTTAGGTATATATTCTCAACTTAAACAAGGCGAAAAGTTCATACCAAATGCTCAAGGTCTAGTTCTGCTACCAAGGGTATCATGCTCTAGCCTCGCAAAATGCCAAACTAGTACAAGGACAAGGTATCAATACCTAAGGCCATAGATACCGATACATAGGCCCCTAATAGTGCTATTGCGTTATTTTCTTGAAATTAAGTGCTAGAAGGTTTGTATTTGGTCTCAATCAGCTATAAATTGATTCATAATGGTTTTAAAAAATAAAAATTCTAAAATTGATTTATCCATTTTCTATGATTTTATAAAATTGTTTTAATATTTAATTTCTTAAATAAATAAAAGAGTTTTGTAATGAAAGTGTTCTGGTGACATCTCCCATTCGTACCGATTATCAAGATGGATGAGAACTGTTAAATAAAGCCTTTAAACTTCTTTAACTTTATTAATTGATTTTATAAAATTGTTTTAAAGTGGGAACGATAAAAAAGAGAAAGAAAAATGTATTTACTTGATTTATGGTTTGTACATGTTCTAGTCACATCACTCATCCAGACTAAACGTCAGGACAAGTGAAGGGTGTTACAAGCTTCATTACTTGGAGAGTCAAATCAAATTCCAAAATAGTTAAAACGCTCGAAAATTATGCTGTAAAACCAATCTTCTTACTTGTGACACTTGACTAGGCCTTTGGGTTTTTAAACAAAAAATGGGGAGAAAGGAGTTAAGGGAGGTTGTTGTGCTAGGGCAGAATGCTGTTGGTGGTTGTTTCTATTATGGATGAACTTTTTTGTCGATATACTTTGATTTTTTTTGTTTATGGTTTCTTGGTGGATATGTACTTAAGTTACTAATTGTTATGATAATATGCCATTTTTATTAATGCTAAACTCCTTATTACATTAATGATGAGTTCATAGTCGATGGATTAGATTAAAGGGGAACATTGTTTTGAAGATAAACTTTTACTTGGTTGAGATTGCTATGTGGTTTTTGATAAAAAAAATTACGAATTGAGGAGAATGTCAATGCTAGTTGTGTAACACGCCAAACCCGACCCTATGATAGGATCCGAGCATGATGTGTCACTACTAAAAATTGGACTAACTTATGGAAAAATAATTTGGTGGAAGCTTTATAAAATTATTACAAAGTTATACATATAAACATATGATGGTTGTGGTTTTACTGAAGTTTGAATGGAATCGTTAACAGTTTTAAATAACATTCAAGCCATTTGGCGTATAACTTCAAATAAAATAACTTCATTAAACTGAATGCAATAATTCAAATCTAGACATTAATACTTAATAGAAATCTTGTAACACCTCATATTCGGCCTAGACGTTAGGACCAAGTCTGAAGGCTACATCAAAACATTTATGAAAACCAAGCTTAAAGTAATTAAAACTTCGTCATTTAGAAACCACCAAACTAGTCAAACCAACGTGGAAATTAGAGCGTACAATTGAAATCCAAAATAAAGCATAAGTTAAATTGAATTTAAACAAATAATAAAATATCTTATAAAGAAAGATGACCGAGCTCCCGACATGCCTAGCTTTCTAACTCTGTGGGTTACCTACAATGTAGTCAACAAATAAAATGAGCTTATAACTCAATGTGTGTAACTGACATATAGGCAAAATAACAATACAAACATATTAGTAGTTGCCCAAATTTAGATACAAAATCAGAAATAGATGATACTTAGTAATATCGTAACAGTTCAGGTAAGATGCAAAATAAATCAGATACAGATGCAGAACATCTCAGATACATATGTAGTTTCCTACCCCATCCACTACATACCATATCCGACCATCCCAACACACCATATAGGTATTAAGTATCCAACCAGCCCTACACACCAATTAGTGTCGGTATGACACATTTCAGAATGATCACAGGCTAGCTTTCAAATCAGTACGTGATAAATCGCCAGAACTAAATACAAATTTGTGGCTTAACAACTCAATTTGGCAAATCATTAAACTGCCAGCACTTCTTTCTTTATATCATTCCCACCCAATACATATATATTTCACAGATATCAGATATCAATGGTGCACATATAGTTATTCACACATAAATCACAGTAAGATATTACAGATCATTACCATTTAAAAGTTATCGCATCAATTATATGTACAAATAATCGATTATTCAACTTCAGAGTATTGGATATCAATTATACAGTCTAATTTAGAGCATACAGACCCTATGGAAGGCCTATGTTTGGTTTAAATGTCACTTACGACCCTAGGGAAAATTTTAGTATTCTGGCCCACACGCTCGTGTGAATTCACACGGCTTGGGTGTCTGGCTCGTATGGTCTACACACCCGTTTGGCCCTCTAATACCGTACATGGCTTGGACACATGCTTGTGGCCCTGGCCCGTGTAACTCTTAAGAACAAACAGTGAGTTACACAGCCTGAAAACATGCCCGTGTCCCTAACCCGTGTGACTCTTAAGCATAAACAGTGAGTTACACGGCTTGGACAAACGCCCATGTCCCTAGCCCGTGTGATTCTAAATCACAAACAGTGAGTTATACGGCCTGTCCCGCGGACGTGAGATATACACGGCCTACCACATGACTATGTGGCATCGACAACCATGTTTTTTGATGTTTAAAAATCGTAGAAAATTAGGTTTTTGGTACACACCTGCTGTAAATTTGACATAGAAGCAATAGAGAACACTTCAAAACCTAAAAACAACAAACAATTGTCTAATTACAAGATTTAATCGGACTTACAAGACTAATTAAATAATCAGTTGAAACATCTTGAAAACTTCAATGCAAACCCCCAACTAAAGAATAACCGTTACCTTGAGACCTTCTTCTCGCCATCTAGGGAACCATTTTCCTTGAGACCTTCTTCTACGAACACCAATTGAATATTTAGATAGCGAAATTGAGAAATTTACTTAAAAAAGAAAATTTTGACCAAAAATGAACGACAACGAACATTAATAGAAATTTAACACCAGAACTTACATAATTGACTTCCAGTAAAAGAACAATGGAAAACGAAACTTTCTCGACCACAGTAGTAGAATTACAGGTAGAATTTGATAATTAAACGACAAAAATGGAAAAGAAGAAAAGAAAATGAAAGGGAACGAGGGAAGGGAGAAAGAAAGTTACGTTAACAAAATAAAAAAAATGAAAGATTTATTTCAAAAGTAAAACTAACTAATCCCGCAAAGTATAAAAACATATGTCCGCTTTGCTTACGCAGAGACTCAAACTCAAGACCACAGGGCAAACAAAAACTTAACGATCAAACCGGTAAGCTCATTCTTAACACAAAATCATAAAGAAATAAACTTAAGTCCAACATTCAAGGATAAGGGTCAAATCAGGCAAAACAACCAAAAATCCTAAAAGTGAGATTTGAACCCCTGACCTCTAACATACAAGCAGAGCACTTAGCTACAGACGCAGAGACATAATTATATCAAATTTTAACAAAAAACCACTCAAATTTTTGGGGCATTATAACTCTCTCCCTCTAAAAGAAATTTCGGTCTCGTAATTTACTTGACTAAAATAGATAGGGGTATTGTTGACAAATCACATCCTCAAGTTCCTGAGTAGCTTCCTCAGTACCATGATTTTGCCACAGAACCTTAACCAAAGGAATTTTTTTTCTCCTCATGACCTTAGCATCTTGATCCAGAATCTAAACAGGTTCTTTCTCAAAATTCAGATCTGGTCTCACATCAATCTCCTCCACAGGGACGATGTGAGAAGGGTTAGACAGATACCGTTTCAACATCAAGACTTAGAACACATCATGAATCTGATTTAACTCCGAAGGTAACTCTAACTGATAAGTGACAGGTCCGATCCATTTTAGAATACTGTAAGGTCCAATGAACCTCGGGCTTAACTTACCCTTATGTTTGAATCGGAGAACCTTTTTTCACGAAGACACTTTCAGAAACACCTGATCACCTATAGAATACTCAATATCTTTTCTCTTTAAATCTGCATAAGATTTCTGTTAGTCAAAAGCTACCGTTAGACGGTTTGAAATCAGTTTAATAGTATTCTCAGTCTTGAAAACTACTTGGGACCTAAAACACGATGCTCACCTAACTCGGTCCAACACAGAAGAGTACAACACTTACGGCCATAAAGAGCCTTGTAAGGTGGCATCTGAATTCTAGACTGAAAAATGTTATTATACACGAATTCAGCCAGCGACAGATATGCTTCCCAACTACCTAAAAAGTTAATCACACAGCTCCATAACATATCCTCTAAAATTTGAATGACTCACTTAGACTGTCCATCGGTCTGAGGGTGATATGCAGTACTGAAATGCAATCGGGTGCCTAAAGCGTCATGAAGCTTCTTCCAAAATTGGGAAGTAAAACGTGGATCGCTGTTAGAAATAATTGAAATTGGAACTCCGTTCAGTCTTACAATTTCAGAGACATACAGCTTAGCTAGCTTTTAAAGTGAATAGTCTATCCTAACATGTAGGAAATGAGCAGAATTGGTCAATCGATCGACGATGACCCAAACTGAATCCTTCTTAGTAGGTCTTAAAGGCAACCCACTAACGAAGTCCATCGTCACACACTCCCATTTCCACAGGGGAATCTTAACAGACTATAAGAGACCAGAAGGCATTTGATGCTCAACCTTAACCTTTTAACATGTTAGACAGTGGGAGACGAAGGTAATAACCTCTCGTTTCAAATCGGGCCACCAATAGAGCTCTCGGAGATCTCTATACATTTTATTTCCACTGGGATGCATAACATAAGGGCTACTGTGCCCTTCCCAAAGAATCGATTGCCTTAACTCCATATCGTTAGGCACACGAATTTGACCTCTGAAACATAGAACCCTATTACTGTTCAATCCAAAATCAAAAGTTTCACCTATTTCAACATGACGAAAATATAGAACAAGAGACTCATCACTTAACAGTTTGGCTCAAATCTGACCATTCCAGGTTAGTGTAACCTGTAACTCAACTAGAAAAATCCCATCATTTAACAAACTCGGACGAGCGAACATTGCTCTCAGATCAGTTATTGCTTTGTGAATAAGAGCATCAGCCCCAACATTGGCCTTACCAAGATGGTACTTTATCTACATTGCCTAAGGTTTAAATCATTTTGAGTTAGTAGATAATTGAGGCTCTTGTGGTCGGTGTAGATGATACACCTCTCACCATACAGATAGTTGCCCTCGTGCGTAGGATAGTTGCCCTCGTGTGACTTAAGCTGTCGAGATGCATAATCCCTTACCTTACCGTCCTACATTAAAACACACCCCAAACCGACGTGTGAAGCATCATTGTAGACAACAAATTCCCTATCTAACTCAGACTGTACTAGAATAGGTGCCTTCATCAAAACGAGCTTAAGCTTCTCAAAGCTCGTCTATTTCTCATCAGACTACACAAAAGGAGCATTCTTACACAACAACTTAGTTAGGGGAGCTGCGATAAGAGATAACCCCTCGACAAACCTCCAGTAGTAACCTACCAAACCTAGGAAGCTCCGAAGCTCAGACACATTCTTTTGCTGTTTCTACTCGATCATAGCCTTGATTTTCTTGGGATCAACCCGGATCCCCTCGGTAGTCACAACCTATCTTAGAAAGGTAACTTCTTGCATCCAGAACTCACAGTTGCTAAACATAGCATACAACTGTTTCTCACGGAGTATCTACCAAACTATTTGAAGATACTCGTCATGCTTATTCTTAATCTTTGAATGAATCAGGATGTCATCAATAAAGACTACCACAAATCAATCCAGATATGGCTAAAAAATCTAGTTCATCAGGATCATACAAGTAGTCGGAGCATTCGTCAACCCGAAGGTAATAACTAAGAACTCGTAATGTCCATAACGAGTTCTGAAAGAAGTCTTATACACATTGGATTCCTTAACCTTAAGTTGATGGTAGCTAGAACGAAGATCAATTTTAGAGAATACAGATGCCCTACAGAACTGATCGAACAAGTCATCGATCCTGAGAAGCAGATATTTATTCTATACTGTTAACTTATTCAACTGATGATAATCTATACACATCCTCATCGATCCGTCTTTCTCTTTAACAAACAGAACCAGTGCTCCCCACAAAGACACACTCGACCAAATGAACCCTCAATCGAGAAATTCCTGAAGCTGAGCTTTTAGCTCCATAAGCTCTTTTACTGCCATGCGATAAGGACCAATGGACACGGGAGCTGTACCTGGTAACAGCTCAATGCTGAATTCAACTTCTTTGTTCAGAGGTACACCCGACAACTCTTTAGGGAATATATCTGGAAAGTCTCTCACAGTTATTATATTTTTAACAAAAAGCTTTACATAACTAGAATCAGATACAAAGGCTAGGTATGCCTCGCAACCTTTCCGAACTAGCTTTTTAGCTACAAGAATGGAGATTACGTTAGAGAGGTAATCTTGACGATCATCGATAATAATGATCTTGCTATCCTCATCAGAGCTCAGAGTAACCCTCTCAGAATAACCACTCCCTGAATCTCCAACGGAACCCATCGTATACTTTGTCAACTTGGACCGATTGACCTAATGGACTAATTACAAAAATCTCTGTAGTAGTGCACTCAATAGAAATACCCAATTTCACAGATACAGTACTAGATACATATGAATGTGTAGACCCAATATTAATCAGAGTAAAGTGTGGAATAGTATAAATTAAGAACGTACTCGCTATAACATCGGCGTCGTCCCTATCCTCGCAATGCCTTATCGCGTACACAAGAGTAGGTTGTCATGCCTTAGTGTGAACCGCACCTCTACCCTCTCTGACCTCTGCCAGAATTATTACTACCCTTGTCCATACCACGGCCCCTAGGTGGCTCCTGAGCTACCCTCGAAGGCTGAAGGAACCCAGAGCTGGAGCCTGTACAGGAGCTTGCACTTGATTAGATCATTGGGGACAGTCCCGAACACGGTGCTCCATCGATCCACATCAAACATAAGCCCTCATATTCCTCCAGCGCTCACCTGGATGACGTCTACCATAGTCGCTACAGGTTTGAATCTTAGTTGATGTAGTTGAACACCCAGTTCTTGGAGCCCCATTAAACCTCACCAACTGTTTAGGGCACTAAACATAATTAGAGGGACTCGAATCCCTCTTAACCTTACTCTAGCCTCTCTTCTAATCTCTCCTCTTGTGCTCAGTGCACTTAACCTTCTTTGCTATCTTTTCCTTTTCAACCAAGGTTGCAAACACTCGCTCCGAAACTCTTAGATCATAACGCAAACCTTCCTCAAACCGTACAGTCTTATCATAGCCAGTCGCAACCAGTGCTGAGCATACTTGTTTAATCTCAGAAACTTAGACTCATACTTGGCCACGTACCTCAAACCCTAAACTAGGCTCAAAAACTCATGCCTACGAGCCTCCAAATAACTTGTCCCCACATACTTCTTTTAGAAGTTATTCTTAAAGAAATCCCAGGTAATCTGTTTCTGTTGAGCACCCTCTTCAGTGGTTAACCACCACTAATAGGCCTCATCTCTTAGAAGAGACATGGCGCCACTCATTTATTGAGTAGGAGTGCAGTCAATCTCATTCATGATGTGTTTAGTGGCCTTCAACCAGCACTTGACCACCATAGGGGCGACTCTAGTGACACCCCTAAACAACTCAATACCATTCGACTGGAGTTGTTCAGCAATCGAACCTTGACCTTCAAATCCAGAATAGGTCTTATCGACCCTCTGCAGCATACGCAACATAGCCTGAGAAAATTCATCATCCCCGATTGTCGGAGTCTGGGACCTAGTCTCAATAGTAGAGTACCAACAGTCTCACTGGTCTCTAGATTTGGCATGCTACTGCCATGTGTGAAATGATATGCTATTTTATGCAAGTATGCACATCAGTTCAAGTAATAAAGTGATGGGTGAGTATCATTCATACGAGGATTGGATTGAGGCACAAAATTGGTCAAGTTATTACAATAAAATGTGATTAATGCTATGGCAAAATTCAATGATAAATATGAAATAGCAATTAGTGGAGTAATGATGCAAGCAATACGTGGTATTAATAAATAACAGGAAATGCTATGGCAAAAGTGAAAGCAGAAATGTAATGGTAGTAACGAGAGTGATTATCCGAATAGACTGTAAGGAAAAAAAAGACAACTAAATATGTTGTGACAAAGATACTACGACAAAGAATAAGGATAGAGTGATCTTGATTCGGAAGGTTAGGATTACCCAGAATCGACCGTTACTCTCAATAATGCCTTGGAAAAATTGTATCTACTTTATTGCACAGAAGAGTTCTAAAATGGCCTGCCTCTCGCGAAAGCAAGGCCTCAAGTTATCTTGCTTGTGTCTATAGACTTTTTAGATATCTTGCATGGGTTCCTTCTGTATGATCATGACTCTATATCTAGATTCGACTACAAGTGTCTATTGAATACTTGCTTATTTCATTTAATCTTAATCCAACCAATCCAACCCTTTCGGAATTAGAATTAGTTTATAGTATGCGAACAACCTTCTATGTCTAGAGATCGTAGCATTTTAATTAAGAAATAAAAACAATAAAAAAATATTAAAGTAAATTATATATATATGACATCGATAAAATAGTTAAGGTTTCCTCAAAAGTAATCCCAGCCCTATGAGGTTTAGCTCATGGGCTGGGAAATAA
Source organism: Gossypium raimondii (assembly GCF_025698545.1). Taxonomy (NCBI): domain Eukaryota; kingdom Viridiplantae; phylum Streptophyta; class Magnoliopsida; order Malvales; family Malvaceae; genus Gossypium; species Gossypium raimondii. The sequence goes on along the minus strand of NC_068569.1, from coordinate 41,649,069 downwards.
AATTCCAAACCAAAATATTATCCGACATTGCTTTCAACTACTTCAATTCAATCTTTTGAAGGAATACTAATGGAAATAACAGAAGAACTTCGAAAACTAGCTTTCGCTTGCCCAGTCCACACTTTGGAACACAATGTCTTATAATGGCTAAGAAGGACTGCCTTCAATTTCCTTTCCTTTGCATAGCCGAACCCTTATTCACGCCTCAGGATCTCTCTTACTCATTTTTTTCGCCGTTTGTGAGGTCCCCTTCATTGGCTTTTATAGATAGATTAGGCTAGGGTCAACCAACACTCGTGATTATCTTCTCCTCTTTTAGGGGGATTTATTTGGTTCAAGTTTGAATTTTAATTTGAACTGGGACTACTACACGGAAAATGTTTACTTGGTCTTCCCGGTATTGCCACAACATCCGTGCTAGCAAACTGTTTGCATTTTGCCCTGACAAAACTTCACTCCTTTATTTCCTCGTTCCAAAACCTGTTCCTACCAAACCATCAAACACAAAAAAAATTCACCATAAGCGATTAAAAGCACCTAATTCCAACACGGTCCAAGTCCTAATGCAATATTAAAAATGCTAACAAAAATGTCCTAAAATGCAACAAAATGTACTTAAGTACAAGCAATTAGCTAGGTCTAAAGGCATGAAATATAACTCTTTTCAAGAGTGATCACACCCCTAAACCTGAATTATTACTTGTCCTCAAGCAAAATACATCTAAATGCATGAATGCACCCATCTTGCCTTGGTAAAAAAGAAACTTTCTTGTTCTGCCTAACTATTCGAAAAACAATTTATACCTCCGTTCTCAGGAATCTTCTCTTTTCCTAAAACTGATTCAAATGTCAAAGGTTTGTTCAGCAAAGATAGTGCACAAATTTCTCCCTAAAAATGAAATTTCCTAAGTACGCATGCATTCTCTCGTTTGTCCTATAGGGAATATCTTTTTTTACTTAGTTCATTCGTTACCTAAATAGAAGTCGCTTGCTTTAAGCTCATATCAAAATATATTATTCACATTTGCATATATTTATTCTTTTTTTTCTGAAATAGTAAAGTAAATTTTTATTATTAGAGGATTTAGTATGTCACAAAATTCTTTGACTTGACAATCACGATGGAGCATACAACGAATTTCCAAGTACTCAATCATGTCACAATTTAAACTAAAAGTCACTCATAAAGCTAAGGCTTTTAATTAAAAAGATCGATGGAGCATAGAACTACCTCCTTAGCTACTTAGTCCTTTGCTACAGCAAAATATCCCTAAAATTATACCACACACTCTTACTTAGGTCCTCCTTTCTAATAGACAACACGATGGAGCTAACAAAGTGATGCTGACCTACTTAGCAACTCTAACCATTGGAGTGCATACTTATTTAAACAAAATGCCGTAGCAATTTAACTAATGTTTGGTTTCAAAAATCACTAAGTTCATTAAAAAGATACTTATCATATTTTGAAAATCGGTAAAAAACCAGAGTATAGGACATCCCATTTTTAGAAATCAATTTCCAAGCAACCTAGCCTAAGCTAACTTCACCCAATCCATTGTTACCTATTCTAGGTATATTGAAAAAAAATTTAAGCTCATTATCAAACAACATAGAGAAAAACTGTAATTCTTATAGTCAAGCAGTATTTAAATAGTTATATGTCATGACAAAATATCCTATATACCAAAATGAACATATAAAATGCAACCTAGATACACAATACACCCCCAAACCTAAGGGATGCACTATTCTCAATGTATGTAAAATCATGAACAATATATAACAAGTATGCAATGCATGAGAGAAAAACAAAACTTAACTTCCTTAGACTAGAATGTTGGCACTTCATTCAATTCTTTCTCGTGGACTTGCAAGCACTGACTTTGTACCACATCTTCCTTTTCCATAGGTCAACTTCCTCACCTTCTTTGTTGGTCTCTGTTAATTGATCGATTGTTTGATCATGTGTAGTCATGGAGATGGGTAAAGATGTTAGTTCAAGAGTATTACTTTTCTCAGTGGCAATAGCTAGTGTAGTGGTAGGGACTTTTGTTTCTTCTTTTCCTTCTTCTACATCCTTCTCTAGGTTGGCAGAGTTTTCCTTCTCTAACTCCTCCTCAACAAATTTTCCTTTATTTGCAGTGACTCCTTCAGTTAGGGGGTCAGTTTTGGCAACGGGTGGAACTGACTCTTTTTCGCACTCTGTAGAGCAATGTAGCTGGGAAAGTAAAAAGTTCTGGCATGGGTCTCAAAATATTTTTTTGGAGGGACCTTCTTAATGCCAAATCCCTCTCTTTCACATACGACCAGTATTGAGCCTGACGTTTATTGCTTTGTTCTAACTCTCCCATCATCTGGTATTACTACACCTCAAACAGAGAGAACCTCTGTTCTAACTATCTTAAATAAGTCAAGATTTGCTGGCCATGAGAGGCCGGAGATGTGTGGTAGAGGAAGCTTGATTGTGCTGGTAGGGGAAGCTTGATTGTGCTGGGATGCTTGAAAAACTTAGTTCCTCAAAGCTTGGAAAAAATTGCTCGTGTTTTCCCACCCTTATTGGGGGTAAGGTCCTCAACATCAACTAAAGGCACGTTTTTCCGTCTTACATAGGGAAGAAATAAGGGAAGGAAAATTGAAACTCCCGACATTCTTATCAGTACACCTATGGTTCTCTTGGAAGATATTCTTCCCTACATTTATCTGTCTTCCTTCTAGAATAGAATGCAATAGTAACATTGTTTCTTTCGAAACAGTCGTGTTATGCGTAGATGCATAATATGAATTTTTAAAAAGTGGTACCACACCTTCCAAATTGGTTTTAATGCAGCTTTTTCAACCGTGTAACACTCCTGGCTTGAAAGAATCCACCGCATTCCTTCAATGCATAAATCCTCTAATACTTTTGCCAATCCCTTTGGTGTAATATTCTCGAAAAATTTAGAATTCTCATCTCTAACCTCCTCGATGTCGAACTGGGCATGAATATGGTCTTCGTCAAATGGCACAGATTTACCCCACACATAAATGAAGGAAGAATCTAGGGAATTCACATTAGCGTAAAACTCTCTTACCACTTTAGCCAAAACATCCCTTGGGTGTAGACAAAATCTGCTCCAGTTGTGCATTTCTACAATCGAGGATACTGATTCGTCGTACCCCATTTGGGGTTCATCCTTCAAAAAAAATCCAGGTTTAAAACAAAATGGCCGTTTTAGAACATTAGTTGAATACCTTGTGGCAGCAGCAGTATTGAATAATATCTTTGGTTGAGGGGCGCCAGCGCGTGAAGATTCTATTGTTTTAGAAGTACTCCTTACACTAGCCATGAAGAAAAGGTCAGGGAAATAGAAAAAAGAAAATATTGGAGTAAAAAACAAACAACAGAGAGGTTGAAGATGAGAGGACTGTAAAAATGTGAACTTTGTGAGAAATGGGAAACATGAACTAGTTGAAGAAAAAAAAAGGGATAATGATGACAGTTTTTAGGGAATGAGAAATGTAAGGGAGAAGCGTTATGAAGTGGGAAAAGTTAAAAATTGAAAAGACTTTTGGGGGAAAATGAAATAACTGAGCCCTAAATTATGGGCTTCATACTTTGTTTTTCCCACTATTCACTGAATGGAACTGCCTAGAAATCTTTCCTTTGGAATTTTCTAACCTGTCCACTCTTTTATTAACACCTCATCATTCAGTTTGGCATGGCATAACATTTTTCTATAATGCTGCGACAAACTGCTGCTCTGTATACACTAACAAATCCTACTTCTTTTATTCTACTCCTGTTCATAGTAATAAAAACAAAAATTAAATTGTATTAAAAATAAAGAGAATAAAAATAAAAATAGCAATGAGAATTAAAACGAAAAAAAACAACTTATTAACAAAAGTTCACACATCACGAAGGCTAACACTTTGCTTGTCATGTTCTCTAGGAGCACCCCAATAATACTTCAAGCATTGTCCATTAACCTTGAATGTAGCCTCTATTCTTAGGTCTTTAACAACAACATCACCATACAAATACACTTGAATTACTTTAAAAGGTCCTGATCATCAAGATCTTAACTTACCAGGAAATAATTTGAGCCTGGAATTAAACAATAATACCTCCAGGTTCAAATTGCCTTGGACTGACCACTTTTTCCAGAATTTGTTTAATTTATCTATTAGAGATTTTAGCTTGGTCCTTCGTCTAAGGGTGATCTGTTGCGGCAATTTTATGTTTCACCCATACCTGCGCAAGGCATTGGTAATCAGTTTACAATCACAATGGGATCCCTCGTCATTGATATTGGCTCTTGGTGTACCAAATTGTGTGAAAATGTTCTTATGCAAAAATTTCAATACTGACTTAGCATTATTAGAGGTTTGGGCTATTGCTTCTTCCCACTTAGAAACATAGTCTACTGCCAAAAGTATGTATAGCTTGCCCATGAGTGGTGGAAACAGGCCCATAAAGTCTATTCCCCATACATCAAATAGTTAAATCTCCAATATACTTTGCAACGACATTTCCCATCTCTTAGACACATTTCTTGTTCTCTGACAGCAGTCACATGAATTATAGCATTGATGAGCATATTTAAATAAACTTGGCCAATAGAATCCTGACTAGAGTACCTTGGTAGCTATTTTCATCCCTCCAAAATGTCCTCCATATGGTGCTAAGTGACAATGTTGTAAGACACTATGCATTTCACTGTCGATGACACACTTTTAATTATTTGATCTGCACAATGCTTGAATAGGAACGGTTATCCCAATAGTACTGTTCAATATTGTGAAGAAATTTTTGTTTTCTTTGAGAATTGAAGTCAGATGGCATTACACCACTTACTAAGAATTTTATTATGTCAGCGTACCAAGGTAATGCCTTGGCATTGAGCAACTGTTCATCTGGGAATTCTTCCTCAATATATTTCTTGCTTTCATCTTCATTCCTCGATTCTATTCTTGACAAATGGTCAGCCACTTGATTTTTAGTTCCCTTCTGATCTCTAATTTCCAAATCAAACTCTTGTAACAAGAGTACCTACCTAATCAATCTCAACTTGGCATATTTTTTCCATACCAAGTATTTGATAACCGGGTGATCAATGTAACCTGTGACCTTTGTTCCTATTAAATAAGAACGAAATTTTTTGAATGCAAAGACCACTGCCAGTAATTCCTTCTTTGTAGTGGTATAATTAACCCGAGTCTCTATCAACATCCTACTAGCGTAATATATTGCATGTAGTACCTTATTTCTCCTTTGACTTAAAACTGCTCCCACAGCATAATCACTGATGTCGTACATGAGTTCAAAAGGCAATCTCCATTCTGGAGTAACCATAATCAGTGCTGCTACCATTCGCTTCTTGAGTTTCTCGAAAGCCTACAAACATTGGTCATCAAAATTAAAAGGTTTATTCTATTCAAGTAAGGTACACAAGGGTTTAGATATTTTTGAAAAATCCTTGATAAATCTTTTTAAAATCCTATGTGTCTTAGAAAACTTCTAATAACCTTAACATTGGTGGGTGGTGGCAAATTTTTGATCACTTTTATTTTTGCCATGTCCACTTCAATTCTTTGCTGTGACACATCCTATGTGTCTTAGAAAACTTCTAATAACCTTAACATTGGTGGGTGGTGGCAAATTTTTGATCACTTTTATTTTTGCCATGTCCACTTCAATTCTTTGCTGTGACACCCTATGTACTAGGACAATGCCTTCATAAACCATGAAGTGACATTTCTCCCAGTTTAATACTAGATTCGTTTCTTCACAATAGCATAAAACCATCTCCAAATTTCTTAAGCAATCTTCAAAATAATTTCCGAACATAGAGAAGTCATCCATAAAAACTTCAAGGAAATTTTCCACCATGTTTGAGAATATGGCCATCATGTAGTGCTGGAAAGTTTCTTGGGCATTTCATAACCTGAGCATCATCCACCTGAATGGGAAAGTGCCTCATGGACACGTAAAAGTTATCTTCTCTTGATTTTTAGGTGCTATGGAAATCTGATTATATCCTGAATAACCATCTAGGAAGTAATAAAAAGCCTTACCAGTTATTTTGTCCAACATTTGATCGATGAATGACAAAGGTAAATGATCCTTCCTAGTTTCCTTGCTAAGCCTGTGATAGTCCATACACACTCTCCATCCCATAACAGTACGAGTTGGTTTGAGCTCATTGTTGTTATTACTTACTACCGTGCCCTTTCTTGGGTACAGATTGCACAAGACTTACCATGAGTTGTCGAAAATTGGTAAATAATGCCAACATCAAGCTACTTGATAATTTCTTTCTGGATAACTTCCTTCATAATTGGATTCAGTTGTCTTTGTTGTTCAATGGATTTGCTATGACAATCTTCCAATAAAATTTTGTGCATAGAAAATGTAGGGCTAATTCCCATTATATCGGCAAGGGTCCAACCTAGTGCTCTTTTAGATCGCCATAACACTTATAACAACATGTCCTCTTGCTCAGGTGTTAGCTTAGCAGAAATTACAATTGGCAAAGTGTTGTTATTTCCCAAATATGGATATTTCAAATGTTGTAGCAAAGGCTTTAACTCTAGAGTGGGAGATTCCTTTATAGATGGTTTAGGAGGCTTAAAAGATTGTTCAGTTAAATCTAGGGATTCAAATTTCTTCCTTGGCCTATCCATTATCTGCTGGGCTTCTATAAATTCACCAAGCTCTTCAAAACTTACTGTGTTACCTTGCTCCATCAAATCATCTTCACTGTTAGAATTATTGTAGCAAAATTTTGCGAATTCGTCAACTGTTGCTTCTATCAAGCCAATGTTGTGACATTCCTCATTCTCATCCATACATTTTAACGCATTAAACACATTAACAGTAACCTACTAATAATTCACTCTCATGGTTAGCTCACCTTTTTGTACATCAATTAGGGTCCTACCAGTAGTAAGAAATGGTCTTTCAAGAATAATAGGTACATCATGGTCAACTTTACATTCTATAATAAGAAAATCTGCAGGAAAGATGAATTTATCCACCATTACCAATACATCTTCAATTTTACCTTCTGGATGGGAGTAAGATCGGTGAGCTAGTTGTAACGTTACTGTGGTAGGTCTCGCTTTCCCAATTCCTAGCTTCCTGAAAATAGACATAGGCATTAGATTTATACTTACGCCTAGATCACATAATACTTTTCCTACATGATAATTTCCAATTGAACATGGGATACTAAAATTTCCTGGGTCCTTTAACTTTGAAGGCACCTTATTCATTAACATTGATGTGCAGCCTTCAGTGAGGGCAACAGTCTCAAATTCTCTCAACCTATGCTTCTTCGACAATATATCTTTCATGAATTTCACATAATTGGGTATTTTCTTCAAAGCTTCGACTAGCGGTATGTTAATATGGAGTTGCTTCAAAACCTCTAAAAATCTTTTAAACAAAGCATCTTGTTTTGAATTATGGAATCACTGTGGAAAAGGTAGAGGCGGTCGTCCTTCAAGTTGTTGATATTGTTTTTCTGTGGCATTTTTGTTGGCAACATGATCTGGCATTGCCACAACATTCTTTTGTTTATCATTTTCAAATGTTGTATGGTTTTCAAATGGTTCTGGGTTCTTTACCTGATTGTTACTTGCATTATCCCCTCCTGTCACGGCATCGTGAACAACATCACTCAACTGAGTCCCGCTTTTAAGGGTGATTGCTTTGCAATGCTTCTTGCCTTGTGTTCTTGAATTCTCAGTATCACTCAACAATGCTCCTTGTGGCCTCGAATTCAAAGCATTTGCTATTTGCCCCACATAATTCTCAAGAGATCGTAAAGATGAATTACAACATCTTTCTTGGCCATATATTTCTTTAACAAGTCTTCAATAGAATTAGAAAATGATGCCTAACATTGTTGAGCATTTTTCCTCGCATAGGATGATTATAACCAGGTGGTGCATTGTTGACATTCTGTCTTGCAGTATTGTTAAAATTTCCTGCACCTTGATTACCCCAACTGAAATTCGGGTGCTGCTTCCACTCTGAATTGTAGGTGTTGGGATATGGATTGCTATTTTGATTAGAATTACCCATATAGTATATTGACACTGGGTTTGATGGGCATTCGTCAACACATGATTTTCCCTACAATAAACACATGACAACTCTGCTAATTTCATCATGGGCTACAGTTGGATTTTTCATGGTTTTAATCATATTAGCTAAAGAAGATACCTAGGCTATCAACAAAGTGATTGCATCAGGCTCGATGGTGCCAACAACTCTCTTACCCATCCCAACTCTCGTGGTCGATTATTGATAATCATTATTGGCAATATTTTCCAAAATCTCATATGCTTCATTATAAGTTTTATCCAACAAAGTACCATTGGAAGAGGCATCAACTACCATCCTTGTATGGGTATTCAACCCATTATAGAATATTTCCATTTGAGTCCAGTATTGAAATCCATGCATCAGACACTTCCGAATTAACTCATTTAATCGTTCCCAAGCTTCATATAATTTTTCATCCTCTAATTGCCGAAAAGATGTAATATTGTTTCTCAACTTGGCATTTATAGCAGGCGGGTTATACCGTAGCAAGAATCTCTAGCAAAGATCATTCCATGATACCACTTTTCCCGATAGCAAAACATTTAGCCATGCTCTCGCACGATCTCTTAAAGAATAAGAGAATAGTTTAAGTCTCAAGGCGTCATTAGGAACACCCTATTGTTTGAATAAATCACATACTTCTATAAAGAGTCTTAAGTGTAATCCCGAATCTTCAGTGGGTAGTCCACTGAATTGTTCCACTGTTCGTAACATCTGAAACATTACCAGTTTTAGCTTGAATTATTGATGTTTTATGGTTGGTCTGACTATCCCTGGATTCAAATCATCCAATATTGGGATGACATGCTCTCTAATTGGCCTATCTCGTTCATCCACCATATGTCCAACGAGAGGACTTTCATTACAATCATTTGGATTACCATTAAGATCATTCCTGTTTCCAGTCATTCTTCTCAATTCTTTTTTCTTTCTCCACAAGATTCTATCAATCTCTGGATCAAAAATGTATTTTGTGTTAGCAGGAATGCCTCTTCTTATGCACTAATGACAAAGCTATAAAAAGTAAATACACTAAGCTAAATAGAACTACTAAGTAAAATAACTAAACTAAATATCACCAAATTGCCGATTCCCGACAACGGCGCCAAAAAATTGTCGCGTGTGAAATGAAATGCGATTTTGTGCAAGTATACACGTTGGTTCAAGTAATAAAGTGATGAGTGAGTATCGTTCCCACGAGGATCGAATTGAGGCATAAAAGTGGTCATGTTATTATAATAAAATGCGAATAATGCTATGGCAAAAGTCAATGATAACTATGCAGTGGCAATTAGTGGAGTAATGATGCAAGCAATACGTGATATTATTGAATAACTGGAAATGCTATGACAATAGTGAAAGCAGAAATGTAATGGTAATAACGAGAGTGATTATTTGAATAGACTATAAACAAAGAAAGAGACAGCTAAATATGCTATGACAAAGATACTACGACAAAGAATAAGGATAAAGTGATGTTGATTCGGAAGGTCGGGATTACCTAGAATCGACCCTTACCGTCAATAATGCCTTGGCAAAATCATATATACTTACATAGAAGAGTTCTAAAATGGCCTGCCTCTCACAAAAGCAATACCTCAAGTTATCTTGCCTATGTCTATAGGCTTTTTAGATATCTTGCATGGGTTTCTTTTGTATGATCGTGACTCTATGTCTAGATTCAGCTACAAGTGTCTATCAAATACTTTCTCATTTCATTTAATTTTAATCCAACCAATCCAACCCTTTCAGAATTAGAATCAGTTTATAGTATGCAAACAACCTTTTATGTCTAGAGATCATTGCATTTTAATTAAGAAAAAAGAATAATCAAATGAAACAGTAAAGTAAATTAGATATATACGGCATCAATAAAACATTTAAGGTTTCATCGAAAGTAATCCTAACCCTATGAGGTTTAGCTCATGGGCTGGGAAATAAAATTTTAAACCAAAATATTATCTGAAATTGCGTTCAACTACTTTAATTCAACCTTTCAAATGAATACTAAAGGAAATAATGGAAGAACTTCAGAAAGTAGCTTTTGTTTGCCTAGTCCACACTTAGGCAACATAACTTCCTATGATGGCTAAGAAGGACTGCCTTCGACTTCCTTTCCTTTACGCAGCTGAACCCTAATTTATGCCTAAGAATCTCTCTTACTCTTTTTTTTCACCATTTATGAGGCCCCCTTAATCGATTTTTATAGATAGATTAGGCTAGGGTTGGTCAACAACTCATGATTATCTTCTCCTCTTTTAGGAGGATTTATTTGGTATAAGTTTGAATTTTAATTTGAATTGAGATTGTTGCGTAGAAAATGTTTACTTGGTCTTCCTGGCATTGCCACGACATCCATGTTGACAAACTCTTTGCACTTTTCCCTGACAAAACTTCACTCATTTTTTTCATCGTTCCAAAACCTATTCTTGCCAAACTACCAAACACAAAAAAAAACTCTACCACAAGCGATTAAAAACATCTAATTCCAACACAGTCCAAGTCCTAATGCAATATTAAAAATGCTAACTAAAATGTCCTAAAATGCTACAAAATGTACTTAAGTACAAGCAATTAGCTAGGTCTAAAGGCATGAAAAAATAACTATTTTCAAGAGTTATCAAATACCCCTAGAGGATGAATTTGCTTGAGCACTTCCTCGGCTTTCACGATGCCCACATGAACCACATCCATGACTACCACGAAAACTCATAATATCAACCTAGCTACAATGCCAAAAGTTCACAAATTAGTTTAGAATTCTCATCAAATATCTTATTTCACAGTTCATATCACAGTCTCTAACTAAAACCACAAGTTCAGTCATTACAGTAGGTTTTTAGCTAAATAGTCTTGCTAAAGCAGAGATACTAAGAGGTTCGGTGCGAAAGACTCGGTCTATTCTAAAATTAATTTTCAGAGTTACTTGAATAAATTTTCTTTGAAAAACACATTTTATCAAAAATAGGAGCCCATAAACACAACTAGAGTTTTGTAAACCTGGCTCTGATACCAGTAAATGTAACAACCCATACCTGGCCTAGATGTTAAGACCAAGTCTAGAGGCTACATCAGAATATTTAAAAAAACCAACCTTAAAGTAATTGAAAGTTCGTCATTTAGAAACCACCAAACCAATCAAACCAATGTGGAAATCCTAGCTTACAACCGAAATCCAAAATAAAACATAGGTTATAACAAATTTAAACAAACAGTAAAATATCTTATAAAGAAATATGACCGAACTCCTGACACGCCGAGCCTCCTAACTCTGTGGGTTACCAACAATGCAGTCAACAAACAAAATGAGCTTATAACTCAACGTGTATAACCGATATATAGGTAAAATAGCAATACAGACATAATAGTAGTTGCCAAAATTCAGATATAGAATTAAAAATAGATAATACTTAGTAATATCATAAAAATTCAGGTAAGATGCAGAATAGACCAGATACAAATGCATAACAGATCAGATACAAATGTAGTTTCCTACCCCCATCCGCTACATACCATCTCCGACCATCCCAGCAAACCATATAGGGTATTAAGTACCCATCCAACACTATACACCAATTAGTGTTGGTATGACACATTTTAAAATGATCATAGACTAGCTATCAAATTACTACCCGATAACTTGCCATAACCAGATACAAATTTGTGGCTTAACCACTCAATTCGGTAAATCATTAAATTGCCAACACTTCTTTCTTTATATCATTCCCACCCAATGCAGATACAATTCACAGATTTTAGATATTAATGGTGCACATGTAGTTATTCACACATAAATCACAATCAGATATTATAGATCATTACCATTTAACAATTATCGCATCAATTATATGTATAGATAATCAATTATTCAACTTCAGAGTATTGGATATCAATTATGCAGTCTAATTCAGAGCATACAGACCCTACGGAAGGCCTACGCTCGATTTGAACGTCACTTACGGTCTTAGGGAAAATTTTAGTATTCTGGCCCATACGCCCGTGTGAATTCACATGGCTTGGGTTTTTGGCTCGTGTGATCCACAAGGCTTAGCACACATTCGGGTGACCCTTTTAATGCCATACACGGCTTGGCACACGCCATGTCCTTGGCCCTTGTGACCCTATATCACAAATAGTGAGTTACTCAACCTGGACACAAGCTGGTGTCCCTGGCTCGTGTGACTCTTAAGTATAAACAGTGAGTTACACGGCCTGGACACACGTCCGTGTCCTTGGCCCATGTGACTTTAAATCACAAATAGTGTGTTACATGGCCTGAAGACACGTATGTGTTCCTGGTCCGTGTGACTTTAAATCACAATCAGTGAGTTACATGGCTTAGCACACGATTGTGTGACACACACGGCTTACCACACGACCGTGCGGTGTCGACAACCATGTTTTTCGACATTTAGAAATCGTAGAAAATCAGATTTTTGGTACACACTTGCTGTAAAATTGACATAGAAGCAACAAATAACACTCCGAAACTTAAAAACAACCAACACGATTTAATCAGACTTACAAGTTTAATTAAACAATTAACCAGAACATGTCAAAACTTCGACGTAAACCCCCAACTCAAAAACAAACGTTACCTTCGTACGATACAAAAATTCATGAGCCTAAGGCGTTTGGGGAACCATTTCTTCGAGATCCTCTCCTACAAACACCAATTGACGTTTAGATAGAGAAATCGAGCAATTTACTTAGAAAACCAAATTTGGACAAAAAATGAACGACAGCGAATGTTAGTAGAAATTTAACACCAAAATTTACAGAATTGACTTCCAGTAAAAGAACAATTGAAAATGAAACTTTCTCGACCATAACAATAAAATTATAGGTAGAATTCAAGAACTAAACGACGAAAGTTGAAAAGAAGAAAAAAAAAGGAAAGGGAACGAGGGAAGGGAGGAAGAAAGTTACCTTAACAAAACAAAAAAATAAAAATGAAATATTTATTTCAAAAGAAAAACTAACTAATCTTGCAAAGTACAAAAACATATCTCCACTTCACTTACGTAGGGACTCAAACTCAAAACCACAAGGCAAACAAAAACTTAACCATCAAACCAGCAGGCTCATTCTTGACATAGATTCACACAGAAATAAACTTAAGTCTAACATTCAAGGATAAAGGTCAAATCAAGCAAAACAACCAAAAATCCCAAAAGTGAGATTTGAACTCGTGACCTCTAACACACAAGCGGAGCACTTAGCCATAGATGTAGAGACTTAGTTATATCAGATTAAAAAAAAAAACCACTCAAATTTTTAGGGCGTTACAAATCTCGTAAAAATAGAGTTTTGTCAAAATATAAGTTCTTGATATAGTTCATTTCCAAAATACATTTATACGCCACCCCAAGAGTCATGCATGATACAATACAAAATAATCAACTCATAATAGCAGCAGCACTCTGGCATTGTCCTTGTGTAACACCCATTACCCGAGACCGTTGCCGGAATCGAGCACGAAGCGTTACCTAACTTAACTTACTAATTCAGAGCATAAAAATTTGCTTTTAAAATTAATTCGCTCTCGTTCAATCAATATGTCCCTAAAAAGGATCCTCAAGACCCTAAAACATGCAATGAAAACGGTTCGGGTCCAAACCGGGAACATTAAAAATTGTTCAAATACTTAAACAAATTAAAATAATTTATTTCACTGTTCACAATAAAACTGTCCAACTGCGCAACAAATACTAAATTAATTATAACTCTAGTTACAAAACTATAAATTTAAATCCACAAATTTTCTATAAAACTAGAATCACATAAATTCTTACAATAAAAATTTCAGAATTTTTGGTCTAGTAAATTAATAAAGTTTATTCATTAAAGTTTCCCCTGTTTCACTGCTCAACAGCTCTGACCTCTCTTCACTAAAAATTAATTATCTCTTTGTACATAATTCAAATGATGTTTCCGTTTGTTTCTCTTGAAAACTCATTGAGAAATTTAAGCATGTAAATTAAAAACCATAATTATTTTTTTACAATTTTTAGTGATTTTCCAAATTCAGAACAGGGGACTTCAAAAACTATTCTGACCCTATCACACTAAAATTCAAATATCTCATAATATAAAATTCCTTTGCCTGCATTGTTTCTTTCAAATGAAATTAGACTCAATAAGCTTTAATTCTATATCTTATTCACTCTCTAACTCCATTTATACTAATTTTGGTTATTTTTAAAATTCATTTCATTGCTGCTGTCCAAAAACTGTACCATTGCAAATTTTTACTCTTTTATTATTTCTTTGTATTAACTATCATTTAGGCATACATAACATCAAACATAATCCTAATTAGCCATTTCAATAGCTAATTGTTATCGAATATGTTCATGTCATTCTTTAGCCATAACATAATGACATACACACAAAATAACTAAGTCCCTATACATGCCATAACTTAAAAAGTTTGTCAATGAAAATACCCAATTGGTAACTTGATGTTGATAGTGTGAAGCGATCTCCCACGACCTCCAACCCGAGCTTGTTTGATAAGACTCTAGAACAAAGGAAAGGAAATAGGTAAGCTTATAAAGCTTAGTAAGTTCATATGTAAAATAACAATCATTAGTAATGAATTTAGATTATTACTAAGCTTTCATAGTTTGCATAAATAACACTAAGTTCATACTTTCCCATCTTACTCATCGCTAACCTTACCAAAAGCTCAGAATAAAGAAAATAAAGAACCTTACTTAATAGCTTACTTACGCACCTGCAACATCTCATTTAACACATTAATACTCTTTCATAATATAGGCATATTGCAAATCATGTCACAAAATGTCATAAGTATAGCTGAAAACTTATCACTTACTTAATACTTAAATATACTCATTAAAATACTTTTAATATCATCAACTTATAACCTCAATATTATTAAGCCTTATGTACATGACTGTACTCTTTCCTCATGATCCTCATTATCTCTGAATTATTCTTTGGATTACTCAAGTACATTTCCTGTTGAAACTTACCATTGGCATGTCTTGACATGGTCTTACGTGGTATCCTTGCCTTATGAACTCACCAATGTCATGCCTTGGAATGGTTTTACATGGTATGTTTCCTGTACTACCAATTTCATATCCCAGATATGGTCTTACATGGGAGTTCTCATATCGATGCCCATGCCATGTCCCAGACATGGTCTTATGGGGGACCTCTCATCTCGGTGCCAACGCCATGTCCCAGACATGGTCTTACATGGGACCTCTCATCTCGGTGCCAACGCAATGTCCCAAACATGGTCTTACATGGGACCTCTCATCTTGGTGCCAACGCCATGTCCCAGGCATGGTCTTACATGGGACCTCTCATATCTATTTCATAAAATTAAGATAAAGAAACTTTATCTATTAAGAATTAGTATTTTGTATTATATATGTTTCTCTATATAGTTTTAAATATAATATAATATAATATAATTATTTTATTAATAATGTTTTCATTATCAATGTAGTAATTATTATCACTTAATTAGACTTTGGATCCATATTAAATTATATTTATTATTTTAGATTACTTTTTCACTTAATTAGTGTTACAAGTATATATCAATTAAAATTAATATTCTCATTCAAAATAATATTTGAAGAATTACTAAAAAATCGCATTTCAGTATTATTTACTAGCTTTTGTTTCCATCACCAAAAATTGTATGATTTTCATTATTATTTGAGATTGTTTAGTTATTATTATTTGATAATGGATAGTTGTATTATTATTTGATTTTGATAATATTTACATGATTATCAATGTCATTTACTATTGTGTTGTGAAATATTATGTTGAAAGCAATGAAGTACTAAAGTAAGTGACCCAGTTTTTTATTCATTACTTTTAAAATATTATTTTATATTTTCAATTATTTTCAAAATTAATAGACTTTAATTATAAAGTAAACAAACTCTCCTTTAATTAAAAACAATACTTTTTAAATTATAAAAATATATCATTTGATAAATTTTAAAAAAATAAACACATAAAATTAAATATAGCAGCACTCATAAAAACATACTTCTAACCTTTGTTTAAGGCACTATAGCTCAGGAGACAAAGAAACCCGTCTTGACTAGATAAAGATTCAACTGTGGATACATGTATAAAGAATGTCTTTATTTTCAAATAGGGGCGAACAAAATTCGATTCGATTCGAAAAATTCGATAAAAAATTTAAAATTTGAATTAAATAGTTTGAGTTATTTGAGTTAATCGAGTTACTCGGATCAACTCGAATAAAAGATCAAATTTTTCGGTTTAAGTCGAATATGAATTACACATTTCGAGTTATCCGAAAATCCGAATAAGAAAAGACAAAACTACGTTGTTTTGATAAATGTTTATCTTTTCTAAACCATTATATTGTTTATGTAGTTAAATAATCTTGTACTTCGTCTACTAGTTAAATAATCGGTTTATGTAAACGCAACATTGAGTATAAATAATAGGATTCGTCAACTCGATTCAAAATTTTTTGACTCGATTCGATTCGAAAAAATTTCAATTTGAGTTTGATTGCTGAAATAAAATTCGTCAACTTGACTACTTCGAAATTTTTTAACTTAATTTGATCAAATTGACTACTCAACCTACTTTTACATCACATAATTTTTATAAAGAAAATCTGATTTTGCAGGCCAAAAGAATATAGAACCAATGCTAAATATAGCATTATGGGACCATTGTAAATTATCAGCAACAAAAGGATAGCTTTGGTATTCGGGAATCGATGCTCTTCCGATTCTTTGCCTCTGCCCGCCTCTCTTTCATATTTTATTCTTCTTTATGCTTGATGATCTCATTGAAGCCTTTAACACTTCTCGTCTTTTAGTTACTGTCATCAGTGGAATACTTTTTAAGTGTTCGAAAGAAGAAATTTTTCATAAATTAAAATTTTTTTTAAACATTAATCGATTAAGTTCTACGATAAAAATGTTCTGTTAATAACATTTATATTTTACAATCTAATTATATATTAGAGAATGAGATGGATACGTGCATGGCAAGAATTACTGATGTCAACATTGATATAAACATCTTATCTAATCGGCACATAAGCATGATATTATTAATCAAAGAAGAATAAAATAGTTATATGTCTATTTTATCTAAACGGTAGTAATAGAAAATTTTAAAATAAAAATATCCGTGACATCTTAAATTAAAAATGTTATCTTAAAATTAAAACAAAAAAGTAAGAAAAGTAAATATAAACCTCATTTTATCTAGTAATAAAGTTAAACAAAAAATTGATTCGAATTCTTTATATATAAAGAAAAAGGTCAAAATAAAGAAAAAGCTAAAAATAAAGAAAAAGGCAAATAGTCTGTCGTCTATACTTCTTTGTTTCTCTTTGTCTGTTCATTGTGACACGTTCCTTTAGGTTTTCTTCCGGTATATGTTTAGTTGTGGCTTTGATTCTAGTCATCTTCAACACGTGGCTAAGGTTTTTTGGAGTAAAACTATGGAGCTTGTAAGAGTCCATTTTTGCCCGGCCCGAGCCAAAGTATTAAAACCAAAATATAAAAAAATATATAATAATAAAAAGTAAAAAATAATATATATATATATATAAATAAAATGTCCAATAATGTCCATTTACATCTAAAACCCGCTAAGCCCAATACCAGCCCAATGACCCTAAACCCAATTTTCTAAACCCAAATCTAATGGCCCAATATAGCCCAACAAAAAGAGAGTCAGGAAACCCTAATGGCTGAGGCGCCGCTGCCAAGCCACTCCGTACGTGCGCCCGCACACCTCCGTACGTGCCACATCTGCGAGCCTCCACGTCCGCTCCTTCGTACCTGCACAACAAACAAGCAACAACAGAGAATACACGAGGATAATGGGAAAAATAGGAGAAATATAAAAAAAGAGAAGAGGATGTCCTGTAAATTTATTTTTTATTTCCGGCTATATAAAGTCGTTTTCGAATTTGTAAAAGGGATATCCTTTTTTACGGGGATATTGAATAGAGAAAACTAGGCATTCAGAATACAAAGAAAGATCGAAAGGTGATTTTAGGGGGATTCTTTCATTTTTTTGCAGATTGCTTCTCGATTCTTTTTTTCTTTCTTCGCTTTTACATTGGCTAATATTTTCTTAAGGAAAGAAACAGTAAAAGAGAGGGGAAAACTTACCTGATGACGGATTCCTGGCCTTCCGTCGTCATCGGAGTATAGGCTGGGTTGAGGAACTGTTCGTATGCCTTCGGTGTGGAACAACGCAGCATTCATCTTATTCAATTTAGGTTTTTAGGAAATGAAAGTATTTTAGGTTTTGGCTTCTTAATGCGGACTCACACGGCGACGTTTGGAGTCAGTGCAATGACTTCGAAACGGCGCTGTTTAAAGATCCAGACCCGAGTGGTGACCCGGTTCCGGTAGGATGCGCGAGTTATGGGTGTCTGGTTTATTTGTCCAATAGGTCCTCGTGCGTTTACAAGGATGGCGATTTAATTTCCTTTAATTTATTTGCAATTTGCATCGCACACTTAACTCTGTATTCATTTAGATCCAAACTTGAACGACACCGTTTTTGTGTTGGATTATCATTTCTTTAACGCTTCCGTCTAATTGTCCGATTAGTCCCTCAGTTTTTAACTGGATACAAAGCTAATCCTTTTATTTTTGTTTATTTTGGCTGCCTATTTAATTTTGTTTTACTTCAATTTTTGTTCCATTATTTTATTCTATTTGGTTTTATTTTTCTTTTAACTTTGTTTCAATTCTAATTTAGTTTTTATTACTTTAATTTTAAATCTAATTAGTTCTTATTTTTGATATATTTATTTTAATGTAGTATTTTAGCATTTAATCTTGACATTGTTTTAAATTTCTCATTATTATTGTCTTAGTATAAAGTACTATTATTTTAAATTACCATTAATATTATTTAAATTTATCACATTCTTATATATATTTTATGTAAAGTTGACGTGATTTGTATACATCTCTTAATGTTTTATTTTATAATAATATTTAAAATTCAACATTATATTTCTATTTTAAGAAAAAGGAGAGGAGCTATACAATAATGCTCCTATATAATACTATTTCACAAACATAGATATACGCAGATTTTATTAAATTATTTTATATACATACGCAATATATTTGATTTCATATTATTGTATATATATATATATATTACCTATTTTTAATATGGATTTCTTTTAAAATACTCTTTAATATATTTTGCTTATTTCAACTTTTGTATATTATTATGTATATATTATCATTTATATTATTATTAAGTTTTTCTCCCACATGAGTTCTTTATTTAAGCTAGTATATGTGTATGATTCAATGTACGTTGGTTTGTTTTATATAGTATTTATTTTGAAGGTTGATGTTGATAGTGCCATAATGCGTGATTGGAACTATTGTTATTGTATGTATTGATTTATTGCTAATCACTCATTGGTGTATATTTACTATTCAAAATTTGCATGATTCATTGTTCATTTAATCAATGCATTTTTACCGTGTTTCAATAAAAGCATTAGAATCATCTTATTTCGCAATTTGTCAAAATACCCGCTATTCATGATTCTCGAGAGAATTGTGCCCTAACTTACTGGGCTTCAATTTTTATGATGAATTTAGATAGCCGAGTATCTCTTTTGTAATAAAACCTTATGACATAAATAAATAGCTCATTCTCGAGGATTCGATACGTGGTGTCCTAACGCATTGGATATGACGTATTGTTTTCTTGAGACGAGGATTTTACTAACAAATGGAAATAAAGGCAATATTCGATATTTAGGAATTTGGTGAAATCAAACCCTAACTTACTGGGTTTTGATTTTCTCATTTAACCCAGATAATCGGAAATCCTTCTCAAAATACATAGGTTTTAAAAGTCAAGAGATAAATTTAATTTCGAGGATTTAAAATGTTGCACTCTAACTTACTGAGTGTGACGATTTATTTCTTTGAAATAAGTGAATCTCATCATCCAATTCATTTTACTCAAATTTTCTTTCCAAGGGATCATATTTTAAAATCTTTTCAAAAATTCGACACTAAGACATCAAACAATTGATTCGGTACCAATTTTGGGCGTTACGAGGGTGCTAACCCTTCCTCGTGCGTAACCGACTCCCAGACCTATTTTCTCAAATCTCGCAGACCTAAAATTTATTTTTAATGGTGAACCGATCATACCTTAATAAAAGATCGGTGGAGATTCTCATTTTCATTTTCAAAGGCGATCCCATTTTTTTTAAACTTAAAAGTGGTTTCGACAAAGCTAAATTTATGGAAAACGGTTTAGTGAGGTTAAGGATTGAGGAATATGAGGAGGAGGTATGGCAATTCAATGGAGAGGGTGGAAAAAATACATCGAGGTATGAATATTTTTTTATTGGTTGCTTTTTTACGATAAGTGTGGTGCACTTTCCGGCAATGCAAAACACAATGACAAATCTGTGGCATCCACTTGGGGGGAGTTTTAATTTCAGATATGGGGGAGAAAAGATATTTGTTTAAGTCCTATCACAAACTAGATATTGATAGAGTTATAAATGGGGTACTGTGGAATTTTAATAATCATCTATTGCTCTTTCACTAGTTAGGGGAGAACAAGGATCCACTAGAAGTCCCTTTGGTTTTATCTTATCTTTGGGTTCAGATCTATGATCTCCCACATGGTTTCTTCTAAAAAGGAATAGCAAAACAGTTTGGGTATTTCCTGGGAAAGTTTATGGAGTATGACACAAAGCAGATCAATGGTGGTTTTAGGAACTATATGATGATTAGGGTTTTAATCAATGTGAGGATGCCCTTAAAATGACGCAAGAGAGTTATGGTCTCTTCCTCGAAGAAGATTTATGTAAAGTTTAAATATGAGAAGTTAACATTATTTTGTTTTTTATGTCGATGTTTGGGCCATAGTGACAGCTTTTGTCCGATTAGATTAAAAAAAAAGAGGGAGAGTTGGAGATAGGATAGGATGGGATCTTTCATTGTGGGCAAACCCTAGAGTAGCTACTACTGTAACAAGTGTATGGTTGAGGGAGGACAACAATGTAGTTTTCTAGGGTTTTGGAGGTATGGGCAAGGGTTTGGGAAAGAAGGTGGGGAAGGAATAAGTGGAATTCATGTAGAGTTCACATGTATTTTGGGCTTCAACTTGAAGGATCTAATAGCAGCATGAATGATCCAGAATTGAGGGTGATGGGAAAATCTAAGAGGGATTTGATGGAACATGATTCAGAGGATAGCCTTATGGAAGGATGTTAAGGGAAGAAGAGGCCAAGAGATGGATTACACATCTTAAATGAGGCTGATTTGGTTGAAACAATTAGTAGCAATAAGCAGTAGGGTAGTAGTAATTATCATAAGATATCGGCAATTGCCATAAGGCAGACTGACCAGATGAAATGAAAATCTTAAGTTGGAATGTTTGTGGATTAGTGAGTTCATGGATAAAAAGAATACTTCAGCATGTGCTAAAATCATATCATCCCCAAATACTCTTCTTTATGGAGACAAAGTTGGATTCGAATCGTATGAAAAGAGTAAGGAGAAGGAGTGGGTTTCATCATGGTATTAATGTTCCAACTGAAGGAACAAGAGGTGGACTTAGTATAGGATAGATCCCAGGAAAAATGGTTAATTTGAGGAGTTTCTCAAATAATCATATTGATGTAGAAATCATAGACGAGGAGAACTTGAGATGGAGATTTACGGGTTTTTATAAATCCCCTTATTTATTATATAAGGAGTAGATATGGTATCTTCTAAAATGGCTAGGGCAAGAACAAAGTCTACGCCAAGTGTTTTGTGAATATTTTAATGAAATTCTGTAATTTTTTGAAAAGAGATGAGAGTTAATGAGGGATGAAGGGAGAATGGAAGCTTTTAGACAAGCTTTTTCTGTCACGCCCAAATTTCGCTAAAAGCCCTAAATGTATGAAGAGTATGGAGTTAAAGGGATGAATGGGTAAATTGGCAAGTTCTACTGAGAAATTCCAAAATTTAAGTGGTTGAAATGTGAATACTTGGATTTTAATTTTGGTTTAGTTAGATTGGAATCGACAGCTTCCTTAGTGGGAGATGGAATAATTAGCAATGGATGGCTACAATGGACTACAAAGACCCTACAAAATTTGGGATATATATGTGGAGAGAAAATAATTCTTCTAAATTAATTGGTAATTTCCTTCTCATCTGCAATATCTTCTATGGTTGCTCCAATGAAGAAGAAGTTCAAGAAATCTTTGCATGAGGCGATAAATGTGATTCGAGACTGGGAAGTAGAGAATTTGATAAGCTAGTAAGCACTTAAGCTTTCATGTACTCGTGAAGTAGAGGAAAGAGAAGTAAGAATTCCTGAAAAGCTTTTGTATAATCATGTATTCTAAGTTTTTAAGGTTTGAACACTTTTGGTTTAATCGATAAGTGGTTGTTATGCTCAGCTTCAAGGATGAAGGAGGCTCTATCGTTTGGACAAGCTAAGCTGGCAAGGACAAAGGAAGTAAGGTGAGTTTCTGTACTCTTTCCCCCTAGATGTTGTTTGTTGTGCTGTTTAGATAATTGTTCTGAGTGTAGTCTGAAATCCATGGTTGTAAATGATTTTATTGATTGAGCAAATTATGTATGCATAAGGTTGAGGAAATAAATGAACAATTGCTAGTATGCTCTATGAATGCACATTGTGTTGGTGTATTGATGTGTCAAGATGTGGTGTACTCCTTAAACTATACGTATTTGGATTGTTATGCATGAGATGCATTTTTATATTATATGTGGAGTACCGAGGAATTTACCTTAACGGGGTAGATGAAGATAGGAATAATTGGTGAAATGGAGGAATGGGCGGACTGAAATGAGGATTCAAGGGAATTTAGGAGTCATTATGGAATGGTATCTACTGGCTCGCTAGAGCGACACCGTGATGATGATCTATCGACCTTATGGAGTGAGACCACAACGACAGTTATTGACAGGTCCTTCGAGGCGACACCATGTAAACATTATAAAGGCCTTTTGGGGCGAAACCTTGTAAACGATTTATAGGTCCTTCAGGGCGACACCTCGAAAGAGGTATAATGATTCCTTGAAATTGGAAGTCCATGGGAAAACATGGCATTATATTATGTAAGACCATAGCCGCCAGGACATTACACATGCCACATGCCACCATATTGTGTAAGATCATAGTTGGGTTATGGCAACATATGAAGTCTGCTAGGACATCAAACATGACACCATATTGTGTAAGACTATAACTGGGCTATGGCAACATATGATGTCCATCAAGATGGTAAACTAATAAGCTGACAGGATACATATAGGAAATCATTGTACAACTTATGCAGTGAGTAGCATAACAAAACGATTGTGGTGCATCTAAAAACACAGGTAAACAAGATAGTAAGAGAAGCCGTCAAACTACGAATATAAGAAAAAGTTGGGAGAAGGGTCTGAGAAAATGGGTAAACATGTTATTAAGGGGATTTTCCAACTTTTGTCGGTGAGGGGAATTAATATACGCAGTCTTAATGCGACAGTGGCGGTAGAAGGGATATTTTCCTTCGAGGTATTTTAAGTAGCCATCAGTATAAGTCTGTCGGTGTTTGGTGAGTAAACCAGTATTGAGGTGATAGAGAGGCGATCAAGAAAAATCTAACCCTAAGGGTCTATGGGTAAAGAGGCAGCTAGAGACGAGTAATCTGCCAAGGATCACTTTGAGATCTACATAGAAAAAGGATGTCTGACTAGGACTACGTGATGTGGGATAGTCAGCAGGGGCTACCAAACGAGGAAGTTCGGCAAGGGCTACCTTGGGTGGACAATGCACTGGGAAATAGCAGAAGAGATAGTTCGTAGGGAACAAAATATTAATTAGAGTATCTTAGAAGATTTGGCTAAGGTGAATTAGTACCTTGGGGCTACAGTGTGAGTACGAGTCCGATAGGAAAAAAGGGGTGATTAATCAGTCAAACCTATATCACATTTTAGTCCACAGATGAGGTTATTAGAAAAGGTCCTTCTTAAGGAAAGGGGTTTAAGCTTAAGCTAAGTTGAGGAGCAAATAATTTCTGAGATAGTACTATAAATATTCATGGGGTTCAGTGTGGATTAAAGGGATACAGGTAGGGATCCGCATTTAGAGCGAAATCTCGGATAAACCACCAAAAGTAGTCACTAAACCGTGGTTGTGAATACGAGTATTAGTGATGAGTCATGCCATGAAGGGTATAAAGAAGGTCTGGAATGAAGATAAACATAATCAAGACCTATAAGAAATTATTGTTTGATAAAATACAGTTATGGCCTGACTACTGGTTATGTCCGCTGACAGTCAGCTCAGAGGGAATAAGGCATTGGCTATGCCAGCAAAAAATTTCGAATCCCGATATGAAATATAGAGAGTTTTAACTCTATGCAAAAAAACACATTTTCCCTAATTTTAAGAAGTCTTCTATAAATACTGATTCAAGATCTCACTAACTTCATTTAAACTTATCAAATTTACTGCTTGTATATAGGGTAGATGATGACTCAAGGATAGAGTGGAAGGACCAAGCCAAACACCGTGACCGCCTCCAAATGTGCAAACTTTTACAGTAAAATTTGCGCAAATAAAAATATAAATATTTAAGTGCCATGTCTTCAAGCGTACGGTGAAATTGTAATATAGATTTGTGTTACAATAGAACACCAATAAGTATTCCAAGTATTGTACCCAAGGGTTTGCAGATTGGAGAAATTATTATTAAATTAATTACAGAAAATAATTACTAATCTAATTTAGTCACGAATTAGTAGTGCGAAGCCAAATTAAAATATTAATTAAACTAATTAAATTACTTAACCTAAACTAACCTAATGGAATTTCTTATTCCTAGTTTTGACAACGCGAGCCTTTAGCTTATTATTGATTAATTTCATAATTATCTATTTAAATAATTAATTATCCTCGATTGAGTTATTTATCACCTTTAGCTAAGAGTACCCTTCCAGCCTCATCTTCACTATGGATTACGACCTAATTCGCCCTTTCGGTTTCTTCCTAGGCATACGGATACCCTCACAGTCTCACCGCTTTGCACAAGTTATATACCACAGGATACCCTTTCGATCTCACCTATCTAGATATTCTATCAGGGGGTCACTCCCTAATATACTATGTACTCTTGAATAAATAATCAATTTTAGATAAATAATCATTTAACAAATAAATTAGTTTAATAACCAAATCACGCAAGATATAAATAAAGCACAAGAAATTATTCTAATATTTATACAATCGTTAGTTGATCACAGAAATGAAATATAAATAAAAGAATAAAGAGAATGCTCATGAATTAATATATTGAGTGCGGGCTAGGAGTAATTTTCGCTCGATGTCTTCACATTGGAATAGAAAAGTTCCGACTAAGCGAACATAAAAAGAAAATACAACTGAAGAATAAAGAAAATGTTTAAGGATAATTCTATGTTTGATGGATGGATGCCCTAATTTATGTACAAAAGCCTCTTATTTATAGGCTAAAATATATGCATTTTATGTCTGATATGCCCTCGATACTAATAAATGTGAGATATCAAATGATATCTCAAAATCTTGTAAAACATGGCCGTGGACATCACCATTGCTTGTAACCCACATTCAGGCTACAACTTTAACATAGGAGCTGCTACAACATAACACACGGCTGCTATGTTGCAACATAGGGTGCATGTCACACCATAGGCTTTGTGTGTCGCGCCATAAAAGTCATTTTATGGGCTTGGAAGTTCCTATCGTGCTTTCGTGGCTTGGAAAGCTTGTGCGTCTCTAGTCCCAATATCCTACGTCAATTGGGCCTAGAATTAAGCATCCTGTACACTTAAATACACAGATTAAACCTACCTAAAGCCTGTTGTGGCCTTACGGGTCATCAAAGCATCATACAATGCATAGAAATGCTTATTTTACTAATATTTCGATCCTAAGCTACTAATACTGAAAATGCAATGATTGATTATAAATTTCTAGAAAATAAGCTCGTGAAGTGCTGAAATGTACTTAAACTACCATTACAATTGGCAGAAAGTCATATCACTAGCATAGCACAAAGGGCGTGATAGCCATATCATGCATACAGTAGGGCACCTTGAAAGGCCACACCATCTGGATTAAGTTGGATATGTCTTTATTTAAGTTTTAAATTAAAATTTGTAAAAAAAATGCTAGGTTTAATAAGGTGTTAAATTTGAAATAATTTATTCCTTGTATGAGATGAGCTATAGTAGAAGTTAAATTTTGAGATTTGGTATTGTCGACATACATGAATAAAGCAGTTTAGAAATTTTGTTAAGTTAATCAAGTTGATTGGCACATTTAGTACCTGGACCCGATGATCGGGTTGATTATAAGGTGTTGCATTATTTACAAGCGAGTTAGAAGATTTGGGGTATACATGACCCTGATTTACATGGGAGAGAGGAAAATTAGAGCATAATAATACAAGAGAAGGGTTAGACCGAGGGTTTGCAACTCAACATGGTGGTTAACATTCCCTTAGAATTCACTTACTCGCTTACCTCACTCGATTTCTGATCATTGCCCATTATTATTAAAATTAACAAATGATGGAAAGAGTATAGAAAAGTATGGGCATATATTTGAGGCTTGGTGGACACTAGAGGACTCATGTGAAGCGAAAATTAGAAGGTTATGGTCTCTAAGAAAATGTGACATTCAAATTCGGCTCTAATTCATGATGAAGAGGTTCCAAAGATGGACGACATTTATAAAAATGAGTCGAAAAGGGGCGATAAAGGAGTTGTATAGGAAACTAGACCAACTAAATAGTATGAAAAAGGGATGAGGAAACTCTAGATACAATAGTTGGAACAAAGCTTAATTTAAATATAGAGATTGACAATGAGGAACTGTATTGGGAGCAACGAGTAAGGGTGAACTGGTTGAAAAATAGTGATCGCAATACAACTTTCTTTCACAGATCAACAACTCAAAGGAGGAAAATGAAACGGGTTAGGGGATTATAGGGGGAGGATGGTCAGATTATGTCAGATAGATCAGGAATGGCAGACATTGTGAAGGATTATTTTCTCAAGTTATTAACATCACATGGTATGGGAAATACATACCATATTTTGTCAGGGGTGGAAAGATGCATTACGTATAATATGAATAGTAATCTAATGGTCGATTGTAAGATCGACAAAGTTTATGTGGCTATGAAAGATATGTCCCCAATGAAGGCACCCGTGCTGATGGTTTTCCCGTACTGTTCTTCTAGAAATACTAGCATATTCTTGGGTGAGAGGTAGGTGATCATTGCCTTAGGATTCTCAATTAAGTTACTTCTGTGGAACCATTCAACGATACTCATATTGTACTTAACCAAAGATTGTGCATCTGAATAGTTTGGCACATTTTTTACCTATTAGCTTATGCAATGTGATTTATAAAGTAATATCGAAAACACTAGCTAATCAGTTTTAGAATTCCATGATGTTTGTATTGAAGAAGCACAAAGCTTTTTTGTTCCTATGAGAATGATTATAGATAACATTTTACTTGCTTATGATTTTTGTATTCATTTGAGTAGAAGAGAACGGGGAGAAAAGAGAGTTTGGTTCTGAAGTTAGATATGAGTAAAGTTTATGATAGGGTTGAATGGGAGTTCCTCAGAAAGATCATGTTGAGAATGGGTTTTGCGAATTCATGGATCTCTCTTATAATGAGGTGTATTAACAGTGTGTCATATTTAGTGGAAATTAATGGAGAGGTAGGAGAGGTTTTAAAACCGGGAAGGGGGTTCAGGCAGGGAGATCTGCTAAACCCATATCTATTCTTCATCTGTAGTGAGGGTTTATCCGCTTTATTGAGACTTGAAAAGGAGAGTGGGCAAATGAGGGCAACAAAAGTTTATCAACAAAACCCTACAATCATGCATTTTTGCTATTTGCAGAAAATTGCATTTTATTTGAGAGGCAACAAGTAGAGGGGCGCAGATAATGAAGGAAATTTAGCAAGAATATGAAAATCGCCCTGGATGGTGCATGAATTCTAAAAAGTAACTTATTTATTATAGTACAAATGTTCAGCAACAAACAAGAAACGATATCTCCCAAACTATAAGGGTTCAGCATACAAGGGACACTAGAAGGTAACTCAGATTACCTAGTATGGTCAGACGATAAAAGAAAGTAGCGTTCTAGGGGTTGAAAGGTATATTATACAATCGGGTGAGTAGTTGGTGTATCCGGCCTCTCCCCCAATGAGGTAAAGAGGTGTTTATAAAGAGTATTTTATAGGCTATACCAACTTATTCGATGTTATGTTTTCTATTACCCAATTATGTTTGTTGCGGAATAGAAGGGATTATTAGAAAATTTTGGTGCAAGAAGCACAAGAATAGGTGAGGGCTTCATTGGTGTAGTTGGAACCAGCTGTTTTAGCTTAAAGAATATGGAGTATGGGATTTAGATGTTGGATTTGGTGCCTTTAGTGTACTATATTCGTTTGTAAACTTGTAATTTTTTGAATAGATTGATTAATAAAAACATCATTGATTACATTAATAACCTTTGTATAATTCTCCTCACATGGTTTTTGCACGCAAAGCAAAATGAAAACAAATGTTGCTCTTTGGTTGTCTAAATCTTTAACTAATACTAAATGGTATTACGAGGTTGGATCGTAGTATAGAAAGACAACTTCTATTAGTAAACGAACCTAAACATGTCCTTAGTCTAAACAATTGGGGAGATTCTTTGTCTTAGGCATCGGAGCAGATGACTCCCAGAAGATAGAGACATAAATGTGATTGGTTAGACTGACAGTACATCAGACAGGACCTAAACATAATAAATTCTAAATTCGTTTATGGATTTATTCACTTGTGACATTCATAGTGTGGCATACCTAAATCCTGAGTGGATGGTGGACTATATATGCATGACTCGTACACTTTGATGTAAATGTAAAAGCCTGAGTTCAAATAGATAAGGAATCGAAAGCTGATGTGTTGGGTGTATGACTTCTGTAGTATGTAGCATTATTCATAATAGTGGAATTCACAGCCCAAAATATGGGTAAATGATATCTTCCCATGGGCATTACATGGTTGATGAAAAGTAAATGTGGTCATGAGTCATCCGTCTTTGTGATGGATGACTTGATCACCATTTGATAGTGATTGACTTTTCATGAAGGAAGATGTAATGGATACTATGAGATAAAATATGATCATATTGGGAGAGAGGATATTATCCTAGAAAGATCAAGGATATCATATGAGGGTATCACACTTATGACAAGGTCATTGGATGAGCACTGAGTAGTTGCTTCCGTAATGGTATGTCGTTGGGGATAGCTCAGTCAAGATACTATAGTGGACTGACTTCGTGACTAAATGAGTTTATAATTAATTGGAAAAAAGTCAAAACCAAAAATGAATTGTATGTTTGAATAGAAATTACCGAAATTAATAGAAAAAGTAAAATAAGAAACATTCAGGAACGATTATGGTTTTCTCCAAAATAGAGAAATGGAATCATTTGGAAATAAATGTAGGTTTCCAAAAATAGAAATGGAAATGAATATTAACTGTTTATGTTTTTGGACTGTTTTGAAGCCCAAAAATGAAAATAAACCATTCTATCATAGTGAGCATGTTGAGTTGTAAAATATTGAACATATTTTCTCAAAATTTTACCAAGGGCAAATTCGTCAAAATTTTACCTGGGTAAAATCGTCAAAATTTTGCTATGGGAAAAATTAGGATGATAAAATTTTTTTTATATATAAATATTAAAGTCTATTTTTGAAAAATAAAAAAAACGGGATAGGGTTGGATCACATTACAGAGTACTGGTTCAAAAAGGCCAGGAAGTACTCGTAATTAGACCTGATGTGAGAGATGCCAACTAGTCAAAGCATTATCATGCAATAGGTCAAGAAATTCTATCTTCAAAAGAGGACAAATAGTCAAAGCATTCTACTCGATGAGATTGTCACACGATGACTCATTTGTGGTGTATGATGTGATAGATGTTGAGTTGATGGTTATACACTAAAGATTTTCTAGTTAAGTAACTCCCCACAGAGCTCTACTTAAGTTAGAATGATGGCCAAATGTAACATGATTATTAGTGTGTGTGAATGCCTAAGAAATTGGGTTCATATACTAATTGGATGGAAATCCATGTTCTTACTAGTTAATCATGATCACCTCACTGTGGCTTGATTCAATGAGTGTGGGAATTATCATTGTAATGAATTACAAATGTTTTCAAAGTTTAATGTAAGACGCATGCATTATATTAATGCATATCTTAATGTTGCAAAATGTTTTCAAACATTTGCTTAATACACATATATTAATATATAAATGTTTTTATTTTCAGTTCAAAAATGACACCAACTCCCGTATTGAACGTACTCATTGAAAATAAATTTAATGGAAACAATTATAAGGAATGGAAAAGGAATCTGATAATTGTCCTAAACTATGAGAAACTTAAAATAGTTCTTGATATTAAGTGTCTTCCGACCACTCAAGCATAGGCTAGAAAACATTGGGAGAAGTCTGATGAGATATCTCATTGCTATATGCTGGCAAGCGCGACCAACACTCTGTATAAGCAGCTGGAGAGCTGTAAGCCTGGTAAAGAAATTCTAGATAAGTTAGAGGACACTTTCAGAGGCCAAGCTACCTTGGCTCGAAAGTCTACTATAACTAGCTTAGTGAATGCCCAACAAAAGCCCGACACTCTGATCAAAGACATATGATCACTCTTATGGTCTACTTTACCAAGGCCACGGATAATGAGGCCTATTTGGACCAAAACACCCAAATAGAGATGGTTTTTAAAAGCTTGTCCAAGGATTTTGCTAGTTTTTGGTCCACATATAACCTTGGAAAGAAAAACCTGATGGTTACACAACTCATGAAGGAGTTGCAATCCTATGAGTTAATGTTGAACAGTGGTCAGCCAATACGAAGAGAAAAAGTGAATATAGTCATTGCTTCTTCCTCAAAAAGGAAGGGAAAACACACTAAGAAAGATAAGGCTAAGGTCTTTGGGCCACCACAAGTGGAAATGAAAAGAACCAGAAAGCCTAAAGACTTATTTAGTTTTAAATGCTTCTTTTGCAGCAAGAAAGGGCAGTTCAAGGCAAACTGTAAAGAGTAGAACGAATACCTAGCTGCCAAAGGAAAAGGTATGGAACTCTTGATGATAGAAGCTTGTTTAGTGGAAGACTCAATTGACCACTAAGTCATTGATCCAAGAGCTACTAATCATGTTTGTGTTTCTCTGTAAGGGTTTGAGGAGAAGAAATATATTAAAAGTAAGAGCTTATCATTGTGGGCCGAAAATGAGACAAGTGTAGTAGCTGAAGCAGTAGGAGATGTACATATTTATTTTGATAATTTTAGGAAGATTATCTTAAAAGATATTTTCTATGTACCAAGTTTCAAAAGAAACTTAATTTCTTTTGCATGTTTATATAAAGACGGCTTGACTGTGACTTTTAATAATGAAACTCCAATAT
The DNA here is from genome assembly GCF_025698545.1 of Gossypium raimondii. NCBI lineage: Eukaryota > Viridiplantae > Streptophyta > Magnoliopsida > Malvales > Malvaceae > Gossypium > Gossypium raimondii. Next base: position 41,617,412 of record NC_068569.1, on the reverse strand, counting down.
TTAGAAATCACAATCTTATCTGTAATGGATGGATCTCAAATAATCTCTATTTTATCAAACCAAATATGTACACACTGATTGAGACTGAAATAGTGAATAAAAGACTTAAAAATTATCACTCTAATGAGGTGTACCATTGACATTTGAGACTTGGTCATATTAACCGAGAAAGAATCACTAGACTTGTGAAAGATGACATCCTAAGCTCGTTTAAAGAATTTGATCTTCCACAATATGCATCTTGCTTGGAAGGTAAAATGACTAAGCAATCTTTTAATGCAAAAGGAACGAAGGCCAAAAAACCCTTAGAACTTGTGCACACTGACGTATGTGGCCTCATGAGTGTTAGTGCAAGAGGTAGTTACGAGTATTATATAAACTTTATTGATGATTATTCCAAATATGGGGTATGTATACCTGATGCACCCCAAAATTTAAACCTTTGATAAATTCAAATAATTTCGTGTGAAAGTGGAAGAACAACTAGGTTTACTCATAAAGGCACTTCGGTCTGAATGAGATGGAGAATATTTATTTGATGAGTTATTAGGGTACCTTATAGAGTGAGATTCAATACTAGTTAATCAAGCCAGGCACTTTACAATAGAATCGCGTGGAAGAGAGAAGAAATTGAATGTTGTTAGACATGGTATGTACGATGTTCAATTTTTGAAGCTGTCAATCTCATTTTGAGGATACGTTGTACAAACGGTTTGCTATATTCTGAATGATGTGTCAACTAATGCAACATCGAAAACCCCATACAAATTGTGGTATGGCAGGAAGCTGAATCTTAATCATTTTAGGATTTGGGGATGTCATACCCACGTATTTGATAAAGATGAGAGGAAGTTGGACTTATGGACAAAATTATGCATGTTTGTAAGATATTGAAATGAAACAAAGGGTGGTTTATTTTATAAATTGAAAGAACAAATTGTTATAGTATCAACTCATGCTACTTTCCTTGAAGAAAGTTACATGAATGAATTCAAAACTTGGAGTAAAGAAGTACTCGAGGAGCTTCTGGAAAATATTCAAAACTCTACAGAAACAGTCTCAGAACTAACCCCTAATAGTAGACCTACAAATGATCAGCAACATAGGGAGCCTCGTTGTAGTGGGAGGGTCTCTTGTAGGCCTGAGTTCTTCTAATCTGGCGGAAGTGTTTTTAACACTGAGTCTGTCAAATAGGAAGATGATGACCCATTCACATATGATGGAGCGATGTATAGTGCTGATTCCAAGCTCTGGGAAATAGCTATGAAAATTGAGATGGACTCTATGTATTCCAACTCAATGAAAGAACTTGTAGACTTACTGGAATGGATAAAACCCATAGGGTGTAAGTGGATCTATAAAAGGAAAATAAATGTGGATAGAAAAGTGGAAACTTATAAGGTCAGAATTGTAGCAAAAGGTTATACTTAAAAAGAAGGTATCAATTATGAATAAACTTCTATTCGGTTGCTATGCTCAAATCAATTTACATATTACTATCCATTGCGGTGGCTCTTGATTACGAGATCTGACAAATGGATGTCAAGACAACATTTTTAACGACTATCTTGAAGAGAGCATCTACATGATGCAACCGACCGGATATATAGCAAAGGAAACGAGCATAAAGTTTGCAAACTACTTAGATCCATAGATGGACTTAATCAAGCATCCCGCTTATGGAATCAAAGATTTGATCAAATGATCAAGACTTTTAGATTTAACCAAAAAGTAGGTGAACCTTGTGTTTATAAACATTTAAGGGATGGAAATGTGGTCTTTCTCATTCTATATATCGATTATATTCTACTCATTGGGAATCATGTAGGGACATTGTCATTGATTAAATTGTAGTTAACCCAACAATTTAGTATGAAGAACTTGGGAGAAGCTAATTTTGATTTAGGTATTCAAATCCTAAGGGATTGAAAGAAAAAGGTGATAGCACTGTCTTAGGCTTCATACATAGATAAGATATTGGAGCGTTATGCAATGACCAATTCGAAGAAGGGAAATCAATCCTCCGTATCGGGATTTTATCACTCTTTAGAGGACTGTCCTAAGACAACAGAAGAAAAGAAGAACATGAGAAAGGTTCCTTATGCTTCGACAGTAGGAAGTCTCATGTATGGTATGTTATGCACACATCCAGATATTTGTTTTATAGTGAGGTTTGTAAGTCGATATCAGGTGAATACCAGACCAAGGCACTGACAAGCAGCTAAGCATATACTTAAGTATTTACAGAGAACGATGGATTATATACTTGTGTAGTTTGGAGAGACTTCACTTATATCAGATATATTGATTCTGACTTCCAAACGTGTCAGGATTCAAGCAAATTGACATTAGGCTATGTTTTTATTATAGGCGGCGAGTTCATTGTGTGGAGAAATGTAAAGCAGACTTGCATTGTTGACTGCACTATGGAGGCCGAATATATGGCTGCTTTTGAGGCTACCAAATAAGCAATATGGCTTCAAAAGTTCCTTACGGATCTTGAAGTCATTCCTAATTTGGAAAAAGCTATCACATTGTATTGTGACAACAATGCAGCAATAGGTAATACCAAGGAGACGAGAAACAAAAAGAGGACGAAACATATCGACCGAAAGTATCATATCAAAAAGGAGAAAGTTGTAGAGGGAAACATGGATTTAGTCAAGGTCACATCTGACGACAACCTTGCAGACCCATTTACTAGGACTCTACTAGCTAGAATTTTGAGAAACACATGGAAAGCATGAGAATGTGAAATATGTCTCATCTACTTCACTAGGGCAAGTGAGAGACTATTGGATCTAGTTCCCTAAGTGTAGTATATTCATTTGTAAACTTGTAATGTTTTCGAACAGATTGGTTAATAAAACAAATTCATTGATTAAATTAATATACTTTGTATAATTATCTTCACATGGTTTTTTTACGCAAAGTAAAATGGAAACAAATGTTTCTCATTGTTTGTCTAAATGTTTAACTAATACTAAGCAGTAATACGTTGCCAAATCGTAGTACGAAAAGACAAATTGTATTAGTAGACGAACCAAACATGTCCTTAGTCTAATAAAATTAAAAATGAGTAAACAGATTAAAAAACTAATATGATATCTATCAAGTCCAATTGAGGAGATGGTTTGCCTTGGGCATTGGAGGAGATGACTCTAGAAGATAAAGACATAGATGTGATTGACTAGACTAACAGTACATCGGACAAGACCCAAGCAATAGATCTTGAATCCATTTATGGATTTATTCACTTGTGACATTCATAGTGACATACCTAAATCCTAAATGAATGGCGGACTATGTATACGTGACTCGTACACTTTGATGTAAGTAAAGCCCAAGTTCAAATAAATAAGGAATTGAAAGTTGGTGCCTTGAGTGTATGACTTCTTTAGTATGTAGCGTCATTCAAAATAGTGGAATTCATATCCCAAAACATGAGTAAATGATATCCTCTCATTTTCATTACATGGTTGATGAAAAGTAAAACTGGTCATGGGTCGTTTGTCTTTGTGATGGATGACTTGATCACTATTTGATAGTGATTAACTTTTCATGAAGGAAGATGTGATGGTTACCATGAGATAAAATATGATCATATTGGGTGAAAGAATATTATCCCAAAGTGATCAAGGATATCCTATGAGGGTAACACACTTAAGACAAGGTCATTGGATGGGCACTGAGTAGTTGCTTTCGTAATGGTATGTCGTTGGGGAGAGCTCAGTCACGATACTAAAGTGGAATGACTTTGTGACTAAATGAGTTTATAATTAATAGGTGAAAAGCTAAAACTTAATTATAAATCATTTTAGCCTCAACTACATACGTCCAATCGGTCCCTCCGTTAGCTCGTTGAAACTAGAAATGAATTGCATGTTTGAATAGAAATGAACGAAATGAATAGGAAAAGAGAAATGGGAAACATTCAAGAATGATTATGATTTTCTCCAAAATGGAGAAATGGAATCATTTGGAAATGAATGTAGGTTTCCAGAAATAGAAATAGAAATAGAAATAGAAATGGAAATGAAAATGAAAATATAAATGATTCATTTGCAATCCTATATGGATTACTTAAAAAATGATTAGAAGAATGAGTTTATATTTTAGGACTATTTTGAAGCACGAAAATGAAAATAAATCATTCGGTCATAGTGAACATGTTGAGCGGTGAAATATTGAAGATATTTTCTTGAGATTTTACTAGGGGCAAAATTGTCAAAATTTTACCAAGGGTAAAATTGTCAAAATTTTGCTAAGGGAAAAATAGAGATGAGAAATTTGTTTTATATATAAATATTAAATTTTACTTTGGGAAAATATAAAAACTGGATCGGATTGGATCATATTACAAAGTACTGGGTCAAAAAGGCTCGAGAAGTACTCGTAATTAGACCCGATGTGAGACAGACCCAAAAAATCCTTATGGGCATGAAGGGGGATGCAAACCTAGTAGGAATACTAAGGTGTGTCATCCACCCTAGTTCTATTCTAAGTAGGATGTTGGTTTTCTATTTGAAAGTAAACTGCTACAACTTTATAAGGGTTGTACCATTTCTTCCTATAAATAGATGACACTGGTAGAGCTATTAACACAACTTTGAGAGACTGTTATTCTGTCAAAAAATAGAGAGAATTATTCTCAAATACTTAATATATTTTTTTGGAATAACAATTCTAGCGATTTCTATTAAGAAGATAGTATTTTTTCACCCAAATAGTAGAGAAAACTTTTTCTAGTTCTATGTTTTGATTCAATTGGTTCGAGCCCACACTCAGAGCAGTTCGTGGTATGAGAATAGCAGAGAAGATCGTTTGGTTGAAGCTGGGAACAACGAACGTCCGTTAAGTCGAAAACATAAGTATGAATTCAGTTAAGGTTTATTGCTATAATATCACAAACCGGGTCAGTTTTCAAATTTTTAATTTTCCACAGTGCAAGAAAGTTATTTTCAAACTGGATTTTTTTCAACATTAGATGCCTTAGCAAAGCAGTGATGGAGATTGCATTATTATCCGAATTCATTATTAGCACAGACTTTAAAGGTAAAATACTACTCGTTATCTATGTTATTTAAATCAAATTTAGGGAATAGCTATTCTTATACCTAGAGGAGTATCTGGGCCACAAAGGGTCTCCTTAAATCTAGAATGTATTGGAGGGTTGGAATAGGGGAGAATATATCAGTGAGGAATTTATGCGTGGATCCCAAAATCTGTGGATTATAAAGTATAGAAATGGGTTACGGATAGTTTGATAATTAGAGTGTCAAATTTGATTATTCAAGAAACCAGACAATAGAGAGAGGGTCTGATTACCAATGTTTTCACAATTGAAGATGCAGAACACATTTTATACATTCCTTTATCGAAAAACCTACAAGAAGACAGATTGGTGTGGAGAAGGGAAGCGGTAAGGGAATATACAGTGAGAAGTGGGTACAAGAAGGCAATACAAGACACTAATACAAACAATGAGCCATTTCTTTATAGAAATTATTACAAGAAATTATGGAAGATAGAAGCACCTAGCAAAGTTAAAATTACAAATTGGAGGGTGTTTAATAATTTTATCCCGACCCTCGACAACCTAGTCTTTATGAAAGTAAGGAATGAAACGACATGCCCCATATGTGAGAATAGCTGCGAAACTCTTGAACATGTGTTCCGGGATTGTGTAACTACGAAGGAAGTATGGGGTAAGTTAGAGATTGGGTGGCTGCAAAATTTTTCAACAGTTGAACGTAAGGAATGGATGACATACCTATTAGAGAATGGAATAGGTGTGCAGAGGAGCTTAATAATCAGGGCTATTTAGGCAATCTGGACATCTAGGAATCAAGTCCTGCATGAAAGACATAATCAATCAGCTCAAGAAATAGTGGAAATGGTGAAAAAATATACAAAAGAATGGAGAGAGTTTAGACAATGCTTATTTATTATAATTCCCGTACTAGAAGGATGGAGACCACTGGTGTCAAATATGATCAAAATAAAATTTGATGGAGCTTTTCTAAGGAACACAAAAGAGTCATGTAAGAGAGTAGTAGTGCGGAGGCCCGATGGGATGGTGATAGGCTCAAAAATAATAATCAATAAATGCATTTCATCGGCGTTTGCGACAGAGGTGGTTGCATGTTTCCAAGCGACACAGATGAGAGTAGATCTGGGACTCCAAAGGGTTGAGATTAAGGGAGATGCTCTCACAATAATAAAAAAGACAAGTATCAATAAGAGAGATGAATCGATGATTAGTGCCTACATTGAAGATAAAAAACTGAAGGAAGTTTTCCATACCTACCGTTTCTCATACATTGCAAGAGAAAGAAATGGGTTGGCTCACATTAGAGGTGCTCATAGGCCGGGTGGCTCGGCCCTGCCCGACGGCCCGCCCGAAATATAGAGGGTTTGGGTAAAAATATAGGCCCGAAATATGGGCTTGGGCAAAAAAATGAGGCCCGTTTAGAAAAAGGGCCGAGCCTCGAGCACTACTTTTTTGGCTCGAGCCCGGCCCGGCTCGAATATAATAAATATATATTTTTATTTTTTAATTTTAAAATATTTTTAAAATACTTTTTTTTTTTAATTTTTTATTTTTAAAATAAATTTTTAGTGTTTAATTAAAAAAATGGGCCGAGCAGGGCTGAGCTCAGACTTAGGAATTTTTCCCGAGCCGGATCTGGACAAAATCTCAGGCCCATATTTCGAGCCGGGCTAGGCCCAAACCTAGAATGTGGGCCGAAATTTTTTCTGAGTCCGGCTCAACCCGACCCATGAACACCTCTAGCTCACATCCTAGCAACGGAGGAGTTGAAGAGGAAAGAGCAAATCTATCTGTTAGGAGAAATGTCATCATTTGTAAGGAGGAAAATAGAGGAGAGGGAATCTTAATCGACTGGGCAAAGATACGGCTTAAAGGGTACCTTGGGGGAAAACGACGGTCAAATCTTCAGGAAGCTAAATTGGAAATGATAGATATGAAGATAGGAGGCTTCCTAGGGTCAAATCAACTGGGTAATTAGGGATTAATTTTGGTTTTAGTGGTTTTCAAAGCACATGGCTTTATTTTAGTTGACTTTTTTTATCTTCTTTTTTGGTTATTATGTAGTCAGGACTTTATTATGTTTGCTTCTTTGGTTTTGTTGACTCATTTAATAAATCCAACTGGTTAATTTAAAAAATTAAACAAAAATTTTAAAATAGAACTAAAAGATAAAAATGAAAATTGCATGAAAATTATATATATTATACTATATGGTCATAGGTCTTAGGTGACATGAAAGCTTAATTTATTGATACTGAAAAATCAAACTAATTAAGACAAGAGTATAAATTCATTTGAATAAAAAAACTATCCCATCTTTAATTCATAGAAAATAAATTTATAATTAAATATAATAAAAAAACAACATTAAAAACCCAACTTTTGTTGGCTCCCAACGGGTTAAACTCCTTAAAATTTTGAATGAAGATTGAGGGTGACCTTTTACCAAAAGACCACTAGAGCTAAGAGATTTTCAAAAATAACTTTAAATATTAAAACTTTTAAAAATAATAAAATTATACATATACAAATTTTATTTTTATTAATTTTCAAGGAAAATAAATAAATAAAAAGAAAGTGACCCAAACATGTCATTAAAACTTCTCTTTATAGTTTATTGTCTTAGTTTTAAGCTTAGTTAATAAATGCTAAATATATTATATTAATAAATATTAAATTTTTTAAAAGAAAATATATTTTGTTTAACTTAATTTACAAACAATCTTCTATTTAACAAAATTTAAGTCACATAACTCTAATAAGAATCAATTTAAATAAACAGTAATATTTGGTGAAAAACCTTCTTAAACTAATAAGATTGATACAAGAAGTCCAAGTTTACATTTGAAAACAAAACCCATAATTTTGAAAAGAATGGTTATAAAACCTAAGCAACTATACAAATAAATGATTTAAAAATGTTCAGTAATAAAAATATTAAAATTATTGTAATTAGAATCACTTATTTTGTTTCATTCATACAAGGATAGTTTAGAAAATGATTATAGTGAATATTCTTAATCATTTAATTATTTGATAGCAAACTCGGTAATTATTTTAAAATTTGATTATTGTTAAGATTGTGTGACTTAGATTAACAACATACTAAGATGGATTATTTCTTTTCACCAACCGTTCCATTCACTTTCATTTTCCATATCTCAATTTATTCTTTTCTCTTTCTCCTTCTCAATTTTTTTCATTTTCTAAAATGTTTTCGCTTTTGTTTTCTGAAATAAATAAACTATTATAAATATTTTTTCTTTCTAATTTTCTAAAACAAGAGATGATGAAAATTAATGGAAGAGTTTGGGAAGAAATAGTGAAGGAGAATCAGTTACAAAAGATAACTTTGCATATTTTTTCATTTTGTTTTTTTATCATAGAATACCAATATGTACTATTGCTGCCCAATGGGTTCACGAGATCAAGAAAAAAATTACTGAAAGTGGAGCCGGCCACCTCAGCACCAACACTAAACAAATTTAAAAATTTTGAAAATGGGTGTCGACCACCAGCTACATAGCACTCAAAAAATTAAGTTTTTTTAAAACCAGGTACAAGATGTATTGTACAAAATATGGGTGAAAAAATACAAAAGAATGTCGGCCATTGCATTGCTGATATCAAAAAAAATATTTTTTAACCCTTTCTGACATGAGTACCGGTCATGGGGTGGCCGGCACATCGTATACTATTCCTTTTAGGTCATTTCGATTAATATTTTTGGATCTGGATTATTCTTGTAAATATTTAAATATTTTGGATGATTTTGATAAAATAGCCCCCACAATTATAAAGAATGAAAACGAAACTAGGAGAGATAGTTGTTCTAGTAAGGAAGTGTAACGCCCCAAAATTGTATATTTTTGTTTGTAAAAATATGACACAAATATTTGTCTGCTTCAGTAGTTAAGTGTTCAAGGTGTGTGTATGAGGCCTTAAGTTCAAGCCATGCCTTTGGCGAAATTTTGAAATTTTTTCTGATTAAAGCCTTATCCTTGTTCAGTGGGCTTAAGTTTAATTATTTGTAAAACCATACCAGAATGGGCCTGTTGGTTCAAGTGGTAAGAGAGTTAGAGTGTTGGAGGTTCTATGTTCTAATCTCTACATGAGTGAGAATGTTAATCTTTTTACTCGGTTTCCTGGAATAGTTGTGCAGAAGATGGATTCTGAGTAGTGGATTGTTAGTGGGTAGTTAATTGAAAGAAGTTAGGGGAGTTGAGATTTGGGGTATCAGAATTATTTTTGTTCTTTTTTTATTTTATTCTTTTCAAAATTCGTTTCTCTCTCTTTCTCTCCAAAATTCTGACGTCGACTTTCTTCTTCACTTTTCTTTTTTGATTTTTTTGCGGCTTCCTGTTGGATTTTTCGCAGTCACTCATCGCTATTACGTTTGTGGCCCTTTTTCATCTAGTAAGTGATCTCTTTTGGCCTTCTTCCTTTGATTTGGGGTCTAGCAACGTTAGTTTATGGTAGTTAATCAATGTATCCTGCGTTTATGAGAAGATCAAGGTGTTGGGGGTTTCCCAATCGGCGCTTTAAACGTGCGGATTAATGTTGCTCGACCTAAGGTAAGATTTTAGTCGATTTTACTGGGTTGTCCATCACTTTTGGTTCGGTTTAATGTCATTATAAGTGTTTAATTCTGGGTTAGTTTGGTCAATTTTAGGTATTGGGGTGCTCGAGAGGGTTTTTGCAACGAAATAAAACCAAGTGTGTACCCGAAACACAAAAATAAGGGATTCGGCGAAAAGCTGAAATTGGTTGTTGTTTGGACAGTAGCAGTAGGCTAATTTTGAAAAATCGTCATAAATTATGGAAATTTAATTAGAGGATGAAAAATAAATGTGATTAAATCTTATTGAGTCTAGTTTCTCATAGAAGAAACGGTGTAAATAATAGAATTGTAAATCATGAGTTATAATAAACTTAGTGAGACAAGGTCAGGATGAATTCGGGTTCCCCTATTCTGACTTTGGAAAATTATCAAAAATTTGAGAAACATAATTAGTTGTTAAAATTTACATGATTAAACTATTAATGAGTCTATTTTGAATAAAAACAAATGGAAACGTTATCCAAATTTTTTACTAGGAGATAAGTAATTTTTAGCAACGAAGAGTTGAAGCTGTCAGACAGTAGGACAAGGGTATGTTTGAAGATTTTACTGTACTTATTGGCTAAACCAAAAATTCTAAAAATTTTATGGTAGAAAGGTACTTAATTCTAGTTTCAAATACATCAAACAGATCTTAATTCGAAATTCTGTAGCTCAAGATATAAATAATTTAATAATAGTGAGTCAAGTAGACAGCTTTGAAGGATCATATAAGTAAATAGTAGAAACACATATGAACAGTTAACTAGCATGGGTTACATTAATATGGATGACGAGGCCAAGGCCAATTTGGGCCATGTGGGCAACATGGGCATGTGGGCCCACACGGGTGAACATCATGGGCTTGTAGGCCCATTTTCACTATTTTATTGCTAAGGTTGCACGGGTCGCCCGAGTCGACTGTGGACCTACTGTAGGGTCGATAAGCTTACCTAGACACCTAATTGGCTGAAATGACTGTATGACTGATATGATTAAGCATGATGATGTCCCACTGATTTGATACTATTTGCCCTGTTTACATGCATGATATTATGTTATAGCATGTCATATTTGTATATTGCAGTACATTGGGTTGGGGGATTATAATGTTCAACGGAAGTTTACTGAAAGGCCTCGAGCCTAATTTACTGACAGCTCAGCTGCAAACTACAGTCTAGTGCTATATTCGGTACTACTTGGAGTGTAGGGATGGGTGGGTTGATTATATCTCCACATGGAGTGTAGGGTTGGCCGGAGATAGTGTGTAGAGGCTGGATGGGTAGGATTTTTGTGACTGCATATCTGTTACTGCTACTGATACTGTGATGAGCTAAAGGCCCTACTGCATGACTATTTTTGTATTGAGATAGGCTAAGGCCCAAACTGGACTGATATTGATACTGAAAAGGGCTTAAGCCCAGACTATGATTTTCTATTTACTGTCTGTTCATTTGTATGGGGATTACACACTGATTTTACGTAAACTCACCCCTTCTGTTTAATCTGTACAGGTAATCCCCAGATATAGGCAGATCGGTGCGGCGGAGGACTTAGTGGTGGCCACACGACTTCTTTTACACTGTTTATTAGCTATTTGTGATTTTACTTTTATTTGGGAGTATTTTGCTATAATTATGGCCGTTACGGATTTTGGTTTAAATTTGGATTTTATATGGTTTTATGATTTAAACCTGCTAGTGTTAGGTAAAACTCGGGTTTTCAAATGAAATTAATGTTTTATCAAAAATACCACGACTATGCAAACTGTTTAAAAGCTTCCGCAATAAAAAATGTTTTGAAATGGAATAACGATTTGTAAATGAATAATGTTTTGGAAACGAATGACACGGTTCGAAATTAACATAAGATATTAAAAAAATGGTTAAATAGAAAAGGAGATTTAGTGACGATATTTTTCGAAAAGCACTACCATGTGACATCGTCAAATTCGGCCATAACGTTTAGGCCGGGTTTGGGGTATTACATTTAGTGGTATTAGAGCAGGGTTGTAAAACTCGACTGTGAATGTAGGTTTTTAAGACGTGATTTTTGAGAACTGATTTTTAAATGTTTTTACTGAAAGTATGGTACACCGAGTCTCCAGCGCCGATCCAGTAAGTTTTCTAAAATTGTGAATTGTTTAAACTGAAACTGGAATTGTTTTTGATAGTATATCCTGAAACTGCTATAGGTAGTAAATACTGAGACTACTATAGATAGACTATACTGAAAACACTTAAAATAGTGTATACTGAGACTGTAGTAAAACTGATGGACATTGATTGACATTGCGATGTACGAAACAAACTTTACACTTTTAATACTGTTTTCATAAAATATCTTTTAATAAACACTGGAACTGTAAACTGATGCATAAAACTGTTAATACAGATAAAACGTAATTAGACAATGAGCACTAGATCTACTCGCGGTCGGGGTACAAGAGGCCTTGGTAAAGGCCGTAGAGGTGCTCGAGCTGGGTCTTCGTCATCTAGCAATCTGCCTAATTTGGATACTAGTGAAACACCGGCTTCACTTGTAACTGGGATTGCGTCTCATGATCGAGCGACTGGGGACGACGCACTGTCCCAGGCCATGTTGAGGATTTTAGAGAGGGTCGCTGGGCCCAATACTGAAGCTGGAGGCCACAGGTCGGTTACGAAACGACTCTTATCTAACAGAGCTGAGCTTTTCAGGGGTATTGCTAGAGTTGGCCCTAATGTGGTTGAGTACTAGATAGAGGCCACAAAGAGGATTATGGACGATCTGGACTTTACCCCTGAACAGGAATTGAAAGGGGTTGTTTCCTTACTTCGCGATGAAGCATACCAATGGTGGCTGACTGTTATGGAGGGCACTCATGCCGAACGTCTGACTTGGGATTTCTATAATTCTACTTTTCAAGGTAAATATGTGGGGGCAAGTTATATTGACTCTAGAAGACGTGAGTTTCTGAATCCTACACAAGGGGATCGTTCAGTGGCCGAGTATGAGGTGAGTTTTTGAGATTGAGCCGCTATGCACGAGGCATGATGGTGACTAAATATGAGCATTGTGTTCGCTTCGAGGATTGATGATTTGTTTGACCGGTTCTGAGGGGTGTTTGTGTTCTCCAAAAGTGACTTACGTTTTGGGTATCATCAGTTGAGGGTTAAGGAGGCTGATGTGCATAAGACGGCATTTAATACTCGTTATGGTCACTACGAATTCCTAGTGATGCCATTTAGACTGACTAATGAACCTGCAGATTTCATGGATCTGATGAACCGAGTGTTTCAGCCCTACCTAGATTGGTTTATAGTGGTGTTCATCGATGACATATTGGTTTATTCGAGGACTGAGGATGAGCATGACGAGCACCTTAGGATTGTTCTTCAGATTTTGAGGGAAAATTAAATCTATGCTAAGTTCAGCAAGTGCGAGTTTTGGTTACGTGAAGTAACATTTCTAGGTCATGTGGTGTCTGCTGAGGGATTCAAGTCGATCCTCAAAAAATTGAGGCTGTATTAGGCTGGAAGCAGCCTAAGAATGTGTCTGAGATCTGTAACTTTTTGGGGCTTGTAGGTTATTACTGATAGTTTGTGGAAGGATTTTCACTGATTGTAGCACCCTTGACTAAACTGTTACGTAAATGTGTATTGTTTGACTGGACTAATACGCAACAAGAGAGCTTTGAGAAGCTTAAGACTATACTGACTGAGGCTCATGTTTTGGTACAACTTGAACCTAGAAAGGAGTTCACGGTTTATAGTGATGCATCACATGTCGATTTGGAATGTGTGTTGATGCAGGATGGTAAGGTGGTTGTATATGCGTCACGTCAGCTTAAGATACACGAGGCGAACTATTCGACGCACGATTTGGAGTTGGCCACCGTATTCTTTGCATTAAAAATCTGGAGGCATTATCTGTATGGTGAGAAGTGTATCATCTACACTTATCATAAGAGCCTCAAGTATCTCCTCACTCAGAAGGAACTTAATCTTAGGCAGCGCAGATGGATTAGGCTGCTTAAATACTATGACTGCACCATTGAGTACCACTCTGGTAAGGCCAATGTGGTGGTCGATGCATTAAGCCGTAGGGCTATGACCGATCTGAGAGCGATGTTCGCTCGACTTAGCCTATTCGACGATGGAAGTCTGTTGGCAGAACTTCAGGTCAAACAGACAAGGATTGAACAGATTCGAGGTAAACAGTTGGGGGATAAGTCTCTCAGGTTGTGTTTTCGTCAGGTTGAGAATGTTGACACTACTGATTTTGGGATAAACAGTGATGGGGTGCTTTGTTTTCGCAGTCAGATTTGTGTACCGAATGATGAGGATTTAAGGCAGTTGATTCTTAGAGAGGTGCATGGTAGTCCCTATACTATGCATCTTGATGGGAACAAGATGTACCGAGATCTTCGAGAATTGTACTGGTGGTCAGGTTTGAAGCGTGAGGTTATTGACTTTGTTGCTCGCTGTTTGACTTGTTAGCAGGTTAAGGCTGAGCATCAGTTACCTTCGGGTTTGCTGCAGCCGGTTAAGATACCGTTATGGAAATTGGAGCGAGTAACGGTGGACTTCGTTAGTGGGTTGCCACTAACACCCACTAACAAGGATTCTGTCTGGGTCATCGTGGATCGATTGACTAAGTCTGCTCACTTCATCCCGGTAAGGACAGACCTTTCTCTTCAAAAATTAGCTAAGCTTTACATATCGGAAATAGTGAGACTGCATGGGGTACCTGTCTCGGTCATTTCTGATCGGGATCCTTGTTTCATGTCTCGATTCTGGAAGAAGCTTCATGAGGCTCTGGGTTCAAGATTAGACTTCAGTACTGCTTTCCATCCTCAGAAAGATAGTTAGTCGGAGAGGGTGATTCAGATACTGGAGGACATGTTGAGGAGCTGTGTTATTGATTTTTGAGGTAATTGGGAGGAGTACTCACCGTTAGCGGAGTTTGCCTACAATAATAGCTTCCAGTCTAGCATCTAGATGGCACCTTACGAGGCACTGTACGGTCGTAAGTGTCGCACTCCTTTATGTTGGACTGAGTTAGGCAAGCGACGTGTTCTGGGTCCTGAGTTGGTCTCTAAGACAAAGGATAATGTTAGATTGATTCGGGATCGTTTGAAAGTGGCTTCTGATAGGTAGAAATCATATGCGGATTTGAAGAGGCGTGAGATCGAGTATTCTGTAGGGTACTTAGTTTTTCTCAGGGTCTCGCCATAGAAAAAGGTTCTGAGGGTCGGTCGCAAGGGCAAGCTGAGCCCTCGGTTTATTAGACCTTACCGTTTTCTGAAACGTGTGGGACCTGTCACTTAACAGTTGGAGTTACCTCCGAAGTTGGACCGCATTCATGATGTTTTTCACGTCTTGATGTTGAGGCGCTACCGCTCTGATCCCACTCATGTTGATTCTATTGAGGAGATTGAGGTTAGGCCAAACTTGACCTTCTAGGAGGAGCCGGTTCAGATTCTGGAGCATGATGTAAAGGTCCTTCAAAAAAGTCTATTCTCTTAGTGAAGGTTCTATGGCATAATTATAGCACTGAGGAGGCCACATGGGAGCCTGAGGATGCGATGCATCAGCAATATCCTCATTTGTTCTGATCAGGTAAATTTCGAGGACAAAATTTCCTTTAAGGGATAAAATTGTAACGCCCCAAAAATGTATATTTTTGTTTGTAAAAATATGACACAAATATCTATCTACTTCAGTGGTTAAGTGTTCTAGGTATGTGTATGAGGTCTTAAGTTCAAGCCATGACTTTGGCAAAATTTTGGAATTTTTTTCTGATTAAAGCTTTATCCTTGTTCAGTGGGCTTAAGTTTAATTATTTGTAAAATCATATCAGAATGAGCTTGCTGGTTCAAGTGGTAAGGGAGTTTGAGTGTTGGAGGTTTTGTGTTCGAACCTCTGCGCGAGCGAGAATGTTAATTTTTTTACTCGGTTTCCTAGAAGAGTTGTGTAAAAGATGGATTCTGAGTAGTGGATTGTTAGTGGGTAGTTAATTGAGAGAAGTTAGGGGAGTTGGGATTTAGGGAGTTATCAGGATTATTTTTGTTCTTTTTTATTTTATTCTTTTCAAAATCCGTTTCTCTCTCTTTCTATTCAAAATTTTGACGTCGACTTTCTTCTTCACTTTTCTTCTTCTATTTTTCACGGCTTCCTGTTGGATTTTTCGTAGTTAATCATCGCTTTTGCGTTCGTGGCCTTTTTTCATCTGGTAAGTGATCTCTTTTGGCCATCTTCCTTTGCTTTGGGGTCTAGCAACATTATTTTATGGTAGTTAATCGATGTATACTATGTTTATAAGAAGATCAAGGTGCTGGAGTTTCCCAGTCAGCAGTTTAAACGTGCGGATTAACGTTGCTCAACCTAAGGTAAGGTTTTAGTCGATTTAAGTGGGTTCTCCATCACTTTTGGTTCGGTTTAATGTCGTTCTAAGTGTTTAATTCCAGGTTTGTTTGGTCAATTTTAGGTATTGGAGTGCTCAGGAGTGTTTTTTCAACGAAATAAAACCAGGTGTAAACCCGAAACACAAAAATAAGAGATTCAGCGAAAAGCCGAAATTGCTTGTTGTTTGGACAGCAGCAGTAGGCTATCTTTGAAAAATCGCCATAAATTGTGGAAATCGAATTAGAGGATGAAAAAAATGTGATTAAATATTATTGAGTCTAGTTTCTCATAGAAGAAACAGTGTAAGTAATAGAATTGTAAATCATGAGTTGTAATAAACTTAGTGAGACAAGGTCAGAATGAATTCGGGTTCCCCTGTTCTGACTTTGGAAAATTATCAAAAATTTGAGAAACATAATTAGGGGTTAAAATTTACATGATTAAACTATTAATGAGTCTATTTTAATAGAAACAAATTGAAATGTCATCCAAATTTTGTACTAGGAGATAACCAATTTTTAGCAAAGAAGAGTTGAAGCTGTAAGACAGCAGGACAATGGTAAGTTTAAATATTTTACTATACTTATTGGATAAACCAAAAATTCTAGAAATTTTATGGTAGAAAGGTACTACAGTCTAGTTTCAAATACATCAAACGGATCTTAATTCAGAATTTTGTAGCTCAAGATATAAATAATTTAGTAATAGTGACTCAAGTAGACAGCTTTGAAGGATCATATAAGTAAATAGTTGAAACACATATGAACAATTAACTAGCATGGGTTACATTAAAATGGATCACGAGGCCAAGGCTAATTTGGGCCATGTGGACCACATGAGCGTGTGGGCCCACACGGGTGAACATCAAGGGCTTGTAGGCCTATTTTCACTATTTTATTGCTAAGGTTGCACGGGTCGCCTGAGTCGACTGTGGACCTACTATAGGTCGGTAAGCTTACCTAGACCCCTAATTGACTGAAATGACTATATGATTGATATGATTAAGCATGATAATGTCCCACTGATTTGATACTGTATGCCCTGTTTACATGCATGATATTATGTTATAGCATGTCATATTTGTATATTGCAGTGCATCGGGTTGGGGGATTATAATGTTCGGAGGAAGTGTCCTGAAAGGCCTCAAACCTAATTTACTGGCAGCTCAGCTACAAACTACTGTCTCGTGCTGAATTCGGTACTACTTGGAGTATAGGGATGAGTGGGTTGATTATATCCCCACATGGAGTGTAGGGTTGGACTGAGATGGTGTGTAGAGGCTGGATGGGTAGGATTTTTGTGAGTGCATATCTATTACTGCTACTGATACTGTGATGGGCTAAAGGCCCTATTGCATGACTATTTTTGTACTAAGATGGGCTAAGGCCCAAACTGGACTGATATTGATACTAAAAAGGGCTTAAACCCAAACTATGATTATCTGTTTATTGTCTGTTCATTTGTATGGGGATTACACACTGAGTTTACGTAAACTCACCCTTTCTGTTTAATCTGTACAGGTAATCATAGATATAGGCGGATCGGTGCGGCAGAGGGCTCAGTGGTGGCCACACGACTTCTTTTACACTGTTCATTACCTATTTGTGATTTTACTTTTATTTGAGAGTATTTTGCTATAATTATGACCTTTACATATTTTGGTTTAAATTTGGATTTTATATGGTTTTATGATTTAAACCTACTAGTGTTAGGTAAAACTCGAGTTTTCAAATGAAATTAATGTTTTATCAAAAATACCATGAATACGCGAACTGTTTAAAAGCTTCCGCAATAAAAAAACGTTTTGAAATTTAATAACAATTTGTAAATGAATAATGTTTTGGAAATGAACGACATGATTTGAAATTAACATAAGATATTGAAAAAAATAGTTAAATAGAAAAAGGGATTTAGCGACGACATATTTTTCGAAAAGCACTACCATGTGACATCTTCAGATTCGGCCATAACGTCTAAGCCGAGTTTAAGGCGTTACAGGAAGGTTATAGGTTAGGAAAGTGTGCAACAACTGGCCAGCATTTGTTTTAGTTTGTTTCCTAATTGACATGTCGGTTCCTACCTGACATGTTCTGGATAACGAAATGGATAAAGTTGTTAGGATTAAATCTTAATATAGTTGACTTTAAAAAAAGAAAACTCTTATATGTAATTTAGAATTTCATGCATTTTTTATTTTTTGTTTAACTTTATTATTAGATAAAATGAGGTTTATATTAATTATCTTTTTTTTAAAATTTAAGGTTTCATGGGTATTTTTATTTTAAAATTTTCTAGTACTACCGTTTAGATAAAATAGACATATAACCATTTTATTCTTTTTACCTATCTGTTTGCATAATAATATCATGCTTACATGTGAATTGAAAAATATGTTTATATCAATGTTCACATCAGTAATTCTCGCCATGCAAGTATGTATCTTGTTCTCTAATAAGTTATTAACACAACATTTTTATCCTACCATTTAATCGATTAATTTTCGAAATATAACACTTAAAAAGATATTCCAATGATGACAGGACGAGGAGTGTTCAAGGCTCCAATGGGATCATCAAGCATAAGGAAGAAAGAAAAAGTGAAAGAGAGACGAGCAGGGCAGGGAATCGGAAGAGATTGATTCCCGAATACCAAACCTTTCCTTTTGCTTCTAATAATGGACAATGGTCCCATAATGCTATATTTAGCATTTGTTCTGTATTCTTTATACATGATAGTCTAACATGGTCACTATAAAAACAATGTGCTCTGGAAGTAAACACATTCTTTATACACGTAACCACAGTTGAATCTTTTCTCAGTGAAGATGGTTTTTTTTCCAGGCTATTTTATCTAAATAATTTTAAATAATTAATTATTTATAAGAATTATTGAAACTTCAAAAATAATCATCCAATTGACTTAAAATGAACAGTAAAATTAGGTTATAGATATCAAATGGCTTGCATCCACTTAAAATATATTAAAAAATAATTTTTTGGTTTATGGGCACTAGATGACCGACACTCATATTTTTTTTACAAATCGTATCATACTAATACTCATTTTATACCAGTATATTTTTTTAAAAAAATCTTAGGTTATGGACATCAAATGGCTGACACCAATTTTGGGGAATAATTTTTTTTTTTGGGTTTTGGCCACTGCATGGCTGGCATCAGCTTTTTTATTTGATTAAAAAAGTTTTTGAGTGCTGGCCACTGCATTGCCAAAACCATAAAGATAAAAAGGAAGTAAACAGTTGGATCTTCAAAAGTGGTGCGGGCCATGTAGTGGCCAACACCCCAAATTTTTGTTAATCAGATAAAAAAGTTGGTGCCGGCCATGCAGTGGCCAAAACCCAAAAAAATAGTTTCTTTATTCTCCAAAAGTGGTGCTGGCTATTTGATGCCCATAACCCAAGATTTTTTTTAAAAGAAATATACGGGTATAAAATGAGTATTAGTATCATACGATTTGTAAAAAAAATATATGGGTGTTAGCCATTTGGTGATCATAACCCAATTTTGTTTTTAATTAATTTAAGAGGATGCAGGCCATCTGGTGTCCATAACCCAAATTTACTGTTCATTTCAGGTCATTTTGATGATTATTTTTGAATCTTGGTAATTCTTATAAATAATTAAAATTTTCGGATTATTTAGGTAAAATAGCCCTTTTTCTCCTCAATTATAGCCCCTTAAACAAAAGCTAGGAATATGTTTTTATTAGTACTGTAATGGCTCAAATTTGCCCGGTCCGATACAAATATTAGAACCCAAATAAATAAATAAAATAAACCAAATTAAATAAAAAATGTCCAATGAAATAGCAGTCCAAATTACAAAAACTCACTAGACCCAAAAGTAGGCCCAACATGGCTCAAACCCATTAAACCCTAGCCCAATCACCATGCAGCCCAAAATAAGATCAGAGGCAAGAAACCCTAGAAGCCCTAGCGCCGTTTCCCCACAAGCACGCCTCCAGCCTTCCCTCAGCCCCACGAGCCTTCACACGCCTCAGCCGCCTCCGAGCCGAGCCACGCCACACGCCTCCGTACACACCAGTTGGCCCTCCTGCACGCCGTACTTGTAAAGGACAAACAAACGAACAAAAGCAGAGACAACAGAAAATACACACGAAAAAAAACGCAGCAGAGAGGAGGGGAGCGAATCAAAAAATCGTAATAACAGAGAGAAAAAAGAAAAAAAAAAGAGGGATTTGATTTTTCCTTTTTGGCTATATAAAGCCATTACGAAATTTTTGTAAAGGGGGGATCTTCTTTTTTTACACGCATATTGTATCAAAAAAACACATCTTAGAATATCAGAAAGAAGAACAACAGAGGTTGATTTTTTCGATCTATTTACTCGTCGTTTTATTTTATTTTATTTTTATTCTGTTTTATGAATCTGTTAAATAAAAAGAAGATGAAAAAGAAAAAGAAAGAGATTTAGGAGTGAAAACGTACCTGATAACCGAGTTCTTGCTCTCTCCGCAGTCATCGGAGTTGAGGCGAGGAATCGGGGCCTCCAAACAACCCGAATATTCAAGCGGCGCTCAGAGGGGAGGAGAATAGTCCTTTTTTTAGGGATTGATGTATGAAAGGATGCTGTTGTTTTTAGATTTTTTCTTTAATCTATGTGCAGAGGAAGAAACGTCGCCGTTTGATACCAATCTGATGGTTTCAAAACGGCGTCGTTTCAAGACTTATGGCCATACCCGATAACCCGACCCGAGCATGGCCAGACCCGCGCGTTTTGGTCTTGGAGGGGACAGTTGCTCCGTCGACCCTTCTGATTTGTTTAGGGGTTTCAATCCGATCTTTTTTAATTTTCTAAATCGGTCCTGAATGTTTGATGTGGTTTTTACTTTGACCAGCGCAAAAGCGCCGCGTTTTGTGGGAAGGGAGTATTTCCCATCTGCCCCCAATGTTAGTCGCGCGTTACACTCTGGCCCTCCGTTTCGTTTTATTTTTATTTTCTTCTTGTAATTTAGTCTTGATTTCAATGTAGTCCTTTTAATTGATTTGTTTATAATTTATCAATCCCATTAATATTTTTATGCTAATATTATTTTTACTTTTATATTATACTGTTATTTTATTTAAACTTTACTTATTAATCTATTTGATTACTTAATATCCCATTATTTAGATTAAATACGGCTTTTTCATATTATTCTTATTTTTTAGCATAAACACATTAGTTAATTTGAAAATTTGTTTCTTCCCTCTGTTTATCTTTAATTGGTTTTATTTTTTAATTTCTCATATATATTACTTTAAACTTTTACATGATTATTTCAATTTTCTTTGTAAATTATTATGTTAAGTTGCTTTGTGCATTATTTTATTTTTTATATTAATTATTTTAAAAATTATCCTATACTACCTGTTTTAAGTCAATTTATATTAGTCATTTAAAACTCATTGTCATGTACTATTTATCTACTTTTTGGTCTTGAATTTTTTTAAAAACCCTATCTTATTACATTCTTTGTTTATTTCAACCTCTTGTATATATGAATATATATTGTTATTTATGTTAAGATTACCATTTTGTATGTATGATTTGCTCAAATTAATACATATATCGTTTTATGCATTTTGGTTTTCTTTAAAATTTATTTGTATAGTATTAATTTAAATTCTATTTCGAATTATTCTAAACTTTTATATATGTGTATTTATTTTTCTTTGTATGTATACTTTCATATATATGTGTATTTATTATTCTAAACTTTTATATATTATTGATTTTTAATTCATTAGTTTTAAATATGATATTTACGTAACTATTGCCCTTATAAACACAATATTTTGCTTATTAATTGTTTATTGTTCATTGGTGTACATTTCACTTTACGAATTATCAATACGCATTGTACATTATTATTCTATTGCATTTTATTCGTTTAAAAGATTATGTTTCATATCATTTAAACATCAAAACCAATTTATCCAAAAATCTTCAAAACACTCAAAGTTTGGAGTCCTCGAGAGAATTGAGCCCTAACGTATTGGGTTCCAATTTTTCTCGTCGAATCTAAATAATCAAATTTTCTTTGACATACAAATTTCAAATAAAAACCCATTCTCGGGAATTCGACACGTTGTGTCCTAACGCATTGGATACGACATGTTGTTTTCTCGAGGCAAGGATTTTTCTAATAAATGAAAATTAAGGCAATATTTGATATTTAGGAGTTTTGTGAAATCGAGCCCTAACTTATTGGGTTTTGATTTTCTCATTTGACCCGAATAATCAAATATCCTTCTTAAATGCATGGGTTTTTAAAGTTAAAAGATAAACTTAATTTTAAAGATTAAAAATGTCGTGCCCTAACTCACTGGGTGTGACTTTTTATTTCCTTGAAATAAGAGTGTTTTATTATTCAATTTATTCAAAGTTAAAAGGATCGTATTTTAAAATCTTTCCAAAATTTGACATTAAGACATTAAACAATCAATTCAGTACCAATTTTGGGCGTCACGAGGGTGCCAACCCTTCCTCGTGTGTAACCAACTCCCGAACCTATTTTCTCAAAATTTGCAAACCTTAAAATTATTTTCAAGGTGATCCGATTACACCTCAATAAAAGATCGGTGGCGACTCCACAATTTTCATTTTTAAGTCGACAACTAAATATTTTTTGTTTTTCAAAAAAATGCTTTCGACAGCTTGGCGACTCTGCTGGGGAATTTTAGAGAGTCAAGCCGTAAAATTGATTGTTTTCTGTCTTATTGTCGAAAACTGAAAATTTGATTTGAAAAAATTACGATTTTTTCTTTGCGCTTGTTTGCATGATTATTGTAAATTGAGTGGTATATTTTGGCATCATATTGCATAAAGACTGTTAGTCTTTCTCTTTTAAGTGGGAGTGAGAAACTACTCCTTCGTGAGGTTTTCACCTCCGTTCAGGATAGTGGATCACTTTCGGAATACATTCGTACCTATGTCTTCGTGAGATTTTCATCTCCATGCAGCCATAGGGAAATGTATTCCCCTGAACCGAACTCGGTCTGTATGAGCCTATAATGGGTGAGGATCGAGGAATCTGCAGGTTCGGGTACCTTGACTTTAGAACCAAACCTCATATAGTGGACTTAGGAACTTAACCTAGATAGATCCACTCCAAATCCCTAGTGGTTACCTGACTAGGTACTTTCTGTTTTCCTTGTTTGCCTCTATTTTGTACTAACCCCTCTTGTTGTGCTTTGATTATGATTGCATTGCATTTGCATCTTAGGAAAAAGATATTGATTCAAGCCCGATTACTAAATTAGAAAGCTTGTCATGGAATACGAATTCCTTGATAAAGTGGAAAACAATACGACTTCCCAAATATATTCTGAGAAACACAAGAATGGCGATGGAAGAGTTCGTGACCCTGCTTCGTGGCCTGAGGATTCAAGGCGATTGTCTAAGAGCCTTCGACGTTCCAACTCCCTTAAAGAAGCTTGTACATGCCATATTTTGCCCGGGTTTTAAAAAAAAACCCACATTACAGATAGGCCTATATGGCCCAAATAATAAAACAAACAGAGGCCCAAAATTAGACCCAGGCCGAAAGCAATGACAGAAACCCTAGGGTTTCTGAGGGAGCCCCGCGCCGCAGCCACTCAGCCAGTTCCCCGAATCTCCGCAAATCTACACCTGCGAACACAAGAAAGGAAACAAAAATCAAATCAAATCAGATTGAATCAATCAAAATTCGTTTCCTGATTTCATTTATTCTATTTGGCTATAAAAAAGCCATTCCAATATTGTAAAAGGGGCCGATTTTGGGAAATCAATAAAAAAAGCATTATTTTTTTGCAACACAACAGAGAAGCAAACGAAGCAAAAGGTTGTTATTTGTAGTTTTTTTTATATTCTTGTTTTTATCATTATAGATATACAAATAAAATAGATAAGGGAAGGAAGGAAACCACCTGCGTTTGGAGCCTAAATCACCGTGTGCCTCCGAGGTAGCCGTCTCCGAGGAAAGACGGTCAGAAACCTCTCGAGTTCTTGAGGCATCTCTGCCTCTATTTTGAAGGTTTCAAGCCCATATTTGGGCAAAGGGGGTCGAGAAGGCTAAAAGAGGATTTTTTTCCTTTTCCGGCCACCGCAGAAGGTGGTGCCGGCACCGGAGAACGGCGGCCAGCACGGTGGCCAGTGACCGTCGGATGACCGACTGATGTCGGAGGACGGAAAGGCTGAGAGAGTTTTTTTTTAAAAAAGGGTTTTGAAATGAAATTTGGCTTTAATTTTGGCTTAAATAGCCAATTGAAAACGGCGCCATTTTGAGGGAAGGATCCGCGCGTCGACCCGACCCGGACCCAGGATCCGCGTGTTTTCATGCGGAGGGGCAAATTGCACTTTTAGCCCCTCCACCTTTAAATGTCTTTATAATTAGGTTTTCTTTATCTTTTAAATTCGCTCTTTAATTTATTTTAATTTCAATTTAACCCTTTTTGAAACGACACCGTTTTAGAGGAGAAGGGAAAATTTCCCTTTCAGCCCCTCTATGTAATTCGTGTGTTTGAATTAGTCCCTAGGGTTTTATTTATTCACGGATTTGCCCCGAAATTTCTCAATTACTGTTCAATTTGGTTTTTTTTATTATTTTCTTAATTAATTTTAATAATGTACATTTTTTTTGTAATTAAAATAAAAACATATGTATGTGCTTTATGCGCATTTATATTTAAAAAAAACTAAAGTTTTATTCATATTTACATGTATACATATTTTTATTTTTTATTTTAATAATGTTGACATCATTTAATAAATTTTTATTATGTTCTTATAAATACATTATAAATTTTATAAATCAAAGTTTGACATGAAAATTCATATGTATGCTTCTAATTCTTCGTAATTTCATTTATTATTATTTATATTGCACATTTATTTGATATGTTATATGTCATTCGTTATTCATTTGTTCATATATTTGCAACATCTTTATGCTATCGTAGTATTTATATTTAATGTAGCATAACATTACATTTTTACTCGATTTTTTAAAAAAATCAAACTCTTTCAAAATGGATATTCTTTAAATTAAAATAAACTCATTATTGGGAATTCAACACGTTGTGTCCTAACGTATTGGATGTGACGCATTGATTTCTCGAAATGAAGATATTTTTTTAAAAATCATGAAGGAAATATTCCGAGTTTGAGATTCTAAAGGAATTGTGCCCTAACGTATTGGGTGTGAATTCTTAAATCTTGGATAAGTGGATGTTCTTTTAAAGTAAAAGAAATATTCCAAGTTTGGGATTTTAAAGGGATCGTGCCCTAACGTATTGGGTGTGATTTCTTAAATCTTAGATGAGTGGATGTTCCTTTAAAGTTTTATTGTATAAGTATTCTGACCTAATTCATTTTGGAGGAAATTAGAATGTTGTGCCCTAACGTATTGGGTGTGGCATTTTTGCTTCTCTGAATTGAAAAGGGTCTTAATATGCAACGTTTTAAGTTTTTAAAGATTATATTTTTAAAAATTTTCGACCTTAAGACATTAATTAGTTAACTAGGTACCAATTTTTGGGCGTAATGAGGGTGCTAATCCTTCCTCATACGTGACCGACTCTCGGACCCGTTTTTCTAAAATTCGTAGACCAAAGTCGTTTTAGGTGACCTAATTACACCTTAATAAAAGATTGGCGGCGACTCCCAATTTTCATTTTTTAAGTCGACAACCTGAAATCTTTGTTTTTCAAAAAATGGTTTCGACAGCCTGGCGACTCCACTAGGGAATTTTTTTAAAATAAGAGAGTCGAGCCACAAAGTTGATCAATTTTTGTCTTATGGTCGAGAAAATATTTTTTTAAAAAAAACTCATGACATCCTTTTGCATTCATTATCTTCTTGTTTAAACATTGTTTGCATTATACATTTCATGAGTTGAACAATGTTACCCTTTTAAGTGGGAGTGAGAAACTATGCCTTCGTGAGGTTTTACCTCCGTGTAGGGTAGTGGATTGCTTTCGGGATACATCCGTACCTATGTCTTCGTGAGATTTTTCATCTCCGTGCAGCCATAGGGAAATGTATTCCCCTGAACTGAACTCGGTCCATATGAGCCTATAATGGGTGAGGATTGAGGAATTTGCTGGTTCGGGTACCTTTACTCTAGAAGCCAAACCTCATATAATGAACCTTAGGAATCCACCTTAAGTAGAATCATACTAAACCCTAGTAGATATCCAATTTGGGATCTTTATTATTTCTTGATTATATCTTGTGTTTCTATGTTATACTGACTTTTGGTGTTTTATTTGCATGACATGGCATTTTATTTCATCATAAAAGGCGTCAATTCAAATTCAGTTGCTAGATAGAAGGCTTATCATGGAAAGCAGGTTTCTTGATAAAGTGGAGGACAATGCGGCTGTTCGAACTTGGTATGAAACAACGCAACAAGAAAAGGGTGATAGTTTGGCTGATAGGCATGTATCGGAGTTATGGGACTTTACGCATATCAATGCAACTCAAAACAATTTGCAAGAATTGAAGGAAATCTGGGGTCAGTGGAGTGATGAGGTTAGACAGCTCTTTTATGATGATTATGGGGATTTGCCTTATTTGCTTGATGTGAAGGTAGACAAGCGTTTGTTTCAAGCCCTCGCCCAATTCTGGAATCCTGCTTACAGTTGCTTTACATTCGGGGAGGTCGATTTAGTGCCTACAATAGAGGAGTATATGGCTTTACTCCATTGTTCAAAGTTTCAAGTGGACAGGGTCTATTCGAGAGCGGTAAATGTGCCAACCTTTTCCAAAAAGCTGATGAGTGTAACAGGAATGAGTGAGCAGTGGGTTGTCGCACGAATTAAGCAAAAGGGAGACAGTAGGTGCGTTCCTTGGAGGGGCTTGAAAGATGCAATCCTCAGACACCTGGATGTCAGGAAAAGGTTAGATGTTTTTGCTTTAAGTATATATGGCTTGGTTGTCTTCCCTAAAGCCTTGGGGTATGTGGATGAAACAGTTTATTCGACCGGCTCAATAAGAAAGTTACACCGATTCCAGTAATTTTGGCAGAAACTTTCAGGTCATTGAGTGCATGCCGGAAGACAGGTGAAAGGAAGATTTATTGGATGTGCACAGCTTCTACTCGCGTGATTTCACAGTCACTTTTGGAAGGTGGATAAAGTGTTGTATCGGGTTTTCTCTGAAAATTATTCACCACTAAAGGAGATAGTCGCTACGCCCAGGGGAGACGACATTTCAAATGAGAAGTGGATAGTAATTCTTCAAAATCTTCGAGAGGAGGACATTGAGTGGAGAGCTCCTTGGTTACTTCCAGATGAGATCCTGTATAGGTGTGGTAGTTTTGATTGGGTTCCTTTGCTAGGGGTTTGGGGAGCTACTGGATACGCCCCATTATTGGTGCTAAGGCAATATAGGTCAAGGCAATTTATACCTACGACCCAAGGGTTAGCTGATTGTGAATTTTCGTACAAGGATGATGGTTATAGAAAGAAGATTCAAGAAATGGCTAGTGCATGGAAACAAAATCGCCGAATGAAGAGGCTAGCTGTGGGTCCAATGACAACTCCTGAGTATCATCAATGGTGGGCTAGAAGGATTAATGATAATACACCTAAGTTAAATCAGGAAGAAAGCCAGTCAATAGAAGAGCATTTGCGAGTCATTCCTTCTGAGTTGGAAATTATAAAGCAAGATTTTGAAAGGAGAAATGCATAGTTGGAGAAAAAGATAGAGCAAATGGAGGCGGAAAAGATAAACTTAGGATTGGATATAGATGTTCAGAAGCTTGAAAATGAAAAGTTAAAGAAAGAGAAGAACAGGGCTGAGGATGAGCTGGGTAGTATGAAGACGGATTATAAAAAAATGCGGTTGTCAATGAGAACTGCTGGGCTGGGAAAGACATCAGAACAGTGGCGAGTAGAAATCCAAGAAGAAAAGGACAAGGCTGATAAGTGGGAATAGAGATTTCAAGAGATGCAAAGGCGAGATGAGGCCTTAGAAAAGAGTTTGTCAGAAAGTCAGAAGGAAAATGGTGAGTTAAAGAATAGGGTGATTGTATTGGAAAGATCTCTTCGTCAGTATCGAAGCCAAAATTCTACGATAGAGTTAAAAGCTAGATTGAGCAAGATTGAAGAAATGGAGAAAAGAATTGAAGAGTTAGAGACGGAGTTGCAAAATTGTGAGATCCAGATCAAGCACTTGAAAGCAAATGAGAGTCATAGTAATGAACAGCTTCACCATTTTTAGAATCAAGTTAGAAGCAGAGATCATCTTATCGAGGAAGCTGTGGTTCAGATTCGAGAAGTCGCTGACCATATATAGACTTTAGCAGTACAAGCTGACACGCTGAGTGTGAAGTATGAATTAGAGTCAGATCGGGGGCAAGAATTGGCTTTATTACTAAGAAAGATTAGAGTTTTGGGTACTAGGGCAAAGTCGTATTTGTAATTCATTTTATGTAAATGAATTTAATTTCTAGTAAAGTTTTCTTATATGGAATTGAATTCAAATTGGCGCCTTTTCTGCATTCATTTCATGCATTGCATTGTTTCATATGCATTAATAAATACATTAAGGGATTCTAATTAATCTAAATCACTCCTCAGCTAATCTGGAAACCAACCAACCTACCAAGCACCACTACGGTACTCGATCAAAAACCAAGGATATGGATCAAATAATGGAAAGATTAGAACAAACTCAAAAGGAAATGCAGGAGCTGCTTCAAAAGCAAATGAATAAGCAGCAAAAGATGATAGACAAAATGATGGAGTCTCAAGGGAGTATGATGGCTCAATTAACTCAGTGGTTCAATAAAGGAACTGATAAAGGAAAGGGTTCTGTGCTCAATATTGAAGAAGGAGACAATGAGGGACTTGTCTATCATCCAGACTTTACACCCCAACAAGTTGAGATGTACCCGCAAAGGTCCTCTGTTACCATTAATCCTCCGGGTGATGCTGCAACGCAAATGAATTTCCAGATGGGATCAGGCTCTAACCCCGGTGCCAATTTTGTTAATCCTGCTATTCTTGATTTTGATGAGACGGCTGGAAAGGAAAAAATGAATGATGAATTATCAAAACAGCTCGAGGAAAGGTATAAATGGTTGGAGGAAAAACTTAAAGTGATAGAAGGTACTGAGAGCTACCACAGAATTGATGCTAGAGAATTGAGCTTGGTTCCAGGTCTGGTACTTCCTCACAAGTTCAAAACACCAGAGTTCGAGAAGTACAATGGGACTAGTAGCCCCGAAGCACATATTACTATGTTCTGCAGGAGGATGGCTAGATATGTTAATAATGACCAGTTGTTGATACATTGCTTCCAGGATAGCCTCATAGGGGCAGCATCCAAGTGGTACAATCGATTGAACCGTACCCAGATTAATTCATGGAGAGATCTAGCGTAGACATTCTTAAAACAGTACAGCCATGTGACCGACATGGTACCGGATAGAATTACTCTGCTGAACATGGAGAAGAAGCCTGGTGAAAGTTTCAGGTAGTACGCACAGAGATGGAGGGAGGTTGCTGTCCAAGTTCAGCCATCTCTTCTAGAAAGAGAGATGACGATGCTTTTCGTCAACACATTGAAGGCACCATTTATTACACATATGTTAGGAAGAGCTACTAAAAGTTTTTCCGACATAGTTATGAATGGCGAGATGATAGAAAACGCTATCAGAAGTGGGAAAATAGATGCTGGAGAAAATAACAGAAAGACGACCTCGAAGAAGAAAGAGAACGAGGTTAACAACATGAGTTCATATTCGAAGACAGTTACAGTGAATCAACCGGGAAAATTGGCTATTAATCAGCAGGGATCATTGAAGCAGAGATCTGATACAAGACAAAATACAGATAAAATGCAATTTACGCCAATTCCAATGACGTATAGGGAGCTATATCAGAATCTATTCAATGCACACGTGGTTGCCCCTTTCCATTTGAAACCACTGCAGCCTCCATACCCCAAGTGGTATGATGTAAATGCACGGTGCGACTATCACGCGAGAATTGAGGGGCATTCTATAGAGCATTGTACGGCGTTCAAAAAGGTGGTAGAAAGACTTATAAGCTTGTGCGTGGTAAAATTGGACGATTCACCCAATACAAAAAATTCGTTACCTGAACATAACGGAGTGAATATGATAGGTGGGAGCATGGGTAGAAAGATCAAGGAAGACATATCAGAGGTGAAAATTCCTTTAAGGTGGGTCTGGAAAAACATGGTGAAAAGGGGATTGATCATCCCGAGTTCAGAGAGAAGCGTCGAAGGGGTGGAAAATTACTGTGAGTTCCATCACGAGGAGGGATACAAAATCCAAGAATGCGCAGAATTCAGAGCCTTGGTTCAAGACCTGATGGATAACAAGGAGATGGAATTTTATGAAGAAGTTAAGGAGGAGGGGAGCATTTGCACATCAGAGGCTTCGAAGGTTCCAAGAATAGTGCAGCCTGTGGTCATTATCTCGCGACCCAAGAAGGATGAGGTGAGAGCACCAGCAATGCCAAAGATAATAATAAAGAAACCTGCAACCTTTCCTTACCAAGACAACAAGAAGGTCCCATGGAACTACGAGTGTAATACGACTGTCCCAGGAAAAGAGACGGCAAAGAGCCAGTGTGTGAGTACCAATCCAGAGTCTATGAAAGAGGCTATAATAGGGGAGCAAAAAGGGAAAGTAGTTGAGCCAGTGAAGGAGGAAGAAGCTGTGGGATTCCTCAAATTTTTAAAACATAGCGAGTATAATGTCGTTGAGCAGTTGCATAAACAACCGGCCCGCATATCTGTACTGTCCTTACTCTTGAATTCTGAAGTGCATCGAAATACGTTGATGAAGATGCTAAATGAGACCTATGTGTCCAAGGATATTTCTGTCAGTAAGCTAGATCGGTTGGTCAATAATATCAGTGCTGATAATTTCATATTTTTCAATGATGATGAAATACCTTCGGGGGGCATGGGATCTACCAAAGCTTTGCATATCACTGCACGATGCAAGGGGCGTATTTTGCCAGGAGTACTGATTGACAATGGATCAGCTTTGAACGTATTGCCGTTATTCACACTAAACAGGCTACCTATAGACAGTTCGCACATGAAAACGTGTCAAAATGTAGTGAGGGCATTTGACGGTACAGAAAGGAAGGTCATGGGAAGAATCGAGGTACCCTTATTGATTGGTCCAACAATTTATGAGGTAGATTTTATTGTGATGGACATCAAACCTTCCTATAACTGCTTATTAGGAAGACCATGGATACATTCGGCAGGGGCAGTTCCGTCATCATTACATCAGATATTGAAGTTAGTGTCAGATGGTCGACTAGTGACAATAAAAGCCGAAGAGGATATAATAGCAATTGTATCTAATGAGATGCCGTACGTGGGGACCAATGACGAGTCAGTTGAATGCTCATTTCGATCTTTGGAGTTTGTAAATGCGGCATTTGTTCCTGAAGGGAGCAAAATTATGGCTCCAAAATTATCCAAAACCACAGAGATGGGTTTACAATTGTTGGTAGGAAAAGGAGCTTTACCCGGAAGAGGGCTGGGGAGGTATCTTCAAGGGAAGACTGAAGTTCCAATGCTGAAAGAAAAGCAAGATCATTTTGGCTTAGGATACAAGCCGGATAGAGGACAAATAAAGAAGGAGATAGAAAAAAGGCAGGAAAGAAGAAGGGCGTGTTTGAATGGGGAGGAAGCTAAGTGGGAGCCAATGATAATTCCCCACATATCCAAAACTTTCGTATCTGGAGGAATCATTCATCAGGAGAGAAAGAAATCGGTTGAGGAAAGCATCGAGGAGATGTTGGGAAATATGCACATTAATGCCATTCATGAGCCTGGGAATGAAGAGAGAAGTTGGCTAGACATTCGTCCTTATGAGCCTGAGAGTGTTCTAGACAATTGGACTGCGGAAGAAATACCTAAAGTCTTTAGAACTGTCTCAGAGTAATATTCAGAACAAACTTGTTGTTTTAGCCTAGAAATAACAAGAATTCTTTTGTGAAATAGGCTTATGTTTAGAAATCATTATTTTAATAAAATACATCTTTGCAATTATTTCAAGTAAATATTCTTTCATTCTTTCATACGCCTAAAATATATTATTTCATTACATAAATAAATTGTACATAAATTCATACATTCTTTTGTAACCATAATAGGTCTCTGTGTATCAATAACGTGAATGACACTGCTACGAGCTCAGAGTGCCCTTTTGAACGAAACGTATGTTTAGAGGGATCGCACGACTTTGAAGGTGATGAAGAGGGTGGTCTATCTTTGGACTTGTTGAGGATGGTGGAACAAGAGGAAAAGCAAATCCTACCTCACAAAGAGACAGTAGAAGTTGTGAGCCTGGAAGAAGGGAAAGAGGTGAAAATTGAAACTGAAATTCTCGCAAAAACAAGACGAGACCTCATTGAATTACTCCATGAATTCAAAGATGTCTTTGCATGGTCATACCAGGATATGCCTGGATTGAGTGCTGACATTGTAGTGCATCGCTTACCTATAAAAGAGGATTGCAAACCAGTTCAACAGAAGCTCAGAAGAATGAGGCCTGATATTGTGCTCAAAATAAAAGAGGGGGTTAAGAAACAGTTTGATGCTGGTTTTTTGCAGGAAGTCAAATATTCTGAGTGGGTAGCCAATATCGTCCCAGTCCCTAAGAAAGATGGAAAAGTACGAATGTGCATCGATTACAGGGATTTGAACAAAGCAAGCCCAAATGACAACTTCCCATTGCCACATGTTGATACGCTGGTGGATAATACGACGGGATTTTCGTTGTTTTCTTTTATGGATGGGTTCTCAGGATATAATCAGATAAAAATGCATCCAGAAGATATGGGAATGACTACGTTCATTACTTTATGGGGAACGTTTTGCTATAAGGTGATGCCATTTGGATTAAAGAACGCAGGAGCAACATATCAGAGGGCCATGGTAACCTTGTTCCATGACATGATGCACAAAGAAATTGAGGTGTATGTTGATGATATGATTGCCAAATCTAGAACAGAGGAGGAATATGTGCAGGTTCTGAGAAGATTGTTCTTAAGATTAAGGAAGTTTCAGCTTAAGCTTAATCCGACAAAGTGCACTTTTGGAGCCAGATCAGGAAAGCTGTTAGGCTTCGTAGTTAGCGAAAAGGGAATTGAGATTGACCCAGACAAAGTCAAAGCAATACGAGATTTATCGCCACCACGTACCCAGAAAGAAGTTTGAGGTTTCTTGGGAAGACTGAATTACATTGCTCGGTTCATTTCACAGTTGACCGAAAAATGTGATCCCATATTTCACCTTTTGAAGAAACATAATCCTGATGTTTGGAATGAAGAATGTCAAAAAGCCTTTGAAAAGATAAAGCAATACTTATCCAATACCCCAGTACTGTCACCACCCATCCCGGATAGACCCTTGATTTTGTAATTAACAGTGTTCAGCAACTCCATGGGATGCGTGCTAGGTCAACATGATGCGACTGGAAAGAAGGAAAAGGCGATTTACTATCTCAGCAAGAAATTCACTGATTGTGAGATGAGATATTCGCCTATCGAAAAATTATGTTGCGCCTTGATTTGGACGACCAAGAGGTTGAAGCAATACTTACTCTATCATACGACTTGACTAATTTCAAAATTAGATCCTTTAAAGTATATGATCGAGTCAACAACATTGAATGGAAGAATGGCTAGATGGAAAATCTTGCTCTCTGAGTTTGATATCGTATATGTAAGTCAGAAGGCCATCAAGGGGAGTGCGATAGCAGATTTCTTGGCTAGCAGGGCTCTGGAAGATTATGAGCCTCTAGACTTTGATTTTCCGAATGAAGATTTGATGTATGTGGCAAATGCAGAAGAGGATCCCCAAGAGAATCATTCTTAGAGATTAAGCTTTGACGGAGCATCGAATGCATTAGGCAATGGGATTGGGGCAGTCTTGGTGTCTCCGAATGGAGATTATCATCCTTTCACCAGTAAATTAGACTTTGATTGCACCAATAACATGGCTGAGTATGAAGCTTGCATCATGGGTATACGGGCAGCCATAGAACAGAAAATCAAGACATTAGAGGTGTACGGAGACTCAGCATTGGTAATATACCAGCTAAAAGGGGAATGGGAAACGAGGGATCCTAAATTGATCCGTTACCGGAGGTTAGTTTTGGGATTGATCGAAGAGTTTGACAACATTACCTTCTGTTATCTCCCACGAGAAGAAAATCAGATGGCTGATGCTCTTGCTACTTTAGCTTCCATGATTAAAGTGAATCAGTTAGAGGACATGAAGCCTATTCAAATTAGTATTTATGAGATCCCAGCCCACTGTTACAGCATTGAGGAAGCAGAGAATGATAATCATCCCTGGTACCAAGATATATTGCAATATGTGAAGAATCGCGAATATCCTGATCAGGCAACGGAGAATGATAAGAGGACATTGAGGAGGCTAGCTGTTGACTATGTCTTAGATGGGGAGATCCTATACAAAAAGGGAAAGGATCGAGTACTGTTGAGATGCGTGGACGCTGCAGAGGCTAAGGTAATTTTAGAAGAAGTCCATCAGGGTGTTTGTGGAACACACGCTAATGGATTCACCATAGCTAGACAGATTATGAGATTCGGGTATTACTGGTCCACTATGGAAGGAGATTGCATTAATCATGCCAAGAAATGCCATAAATGCCAAATTTATGGAGATCAAATGCACGCGCCTCATTCTCCTCTTCATGTTATGACTTCTCCATGGCCTTTCTCCATGTGGGGTATGGACGTCATTGGACCAATATCACCGAAGGCTTCTAATGGACATCGTTTCATTTTTATGGTTATTGACTACTTTACTAAGTGGGTAGAAGCAGCCTCATATGCTAATGTCACGAAGTTAGTAGTCAGTAAATTTCTGAAGAAAGAAATCATATGTCGATATGGAATGCCTGAAAGGATCATATATGACAATGCGTTGAATCTGAATAATAGCACAATAGCGGAAGTATGCGATCAGTTCAATATTAGACACCATAATTCATCACCGTATCGCCCAAAAATGAATGGTGCAGTGGAAGCGGCGAACAAAAATATCAAGAAAATCGTGGCGAAAATGGCTGAAACTTACAAAGATTGGCATGAGAAGCTACCTTTCGCTCTTCTTGCTTACCGAACATCTATCAGGACTTCTACTAGGGCAACACCTTTTTCTTTGGTTTATGGAATGGAGGCAGTGTTACCCATTGAGGTTGAAATTCCTTCTCTTCGGGTATTGGCTGAGTTAAAATTGGATGAAGCTGAATGGATTCAATCTCGGTATGATCAACTGAACCTGATTGAAGAGAAAAGATTAAATGCCATTCGGCATGGCCAAATGTATCAGAAGCGAATGATGCGAGCTTACAATAAGAAGGTTCGTCCCAGAGAATTTCATGAAGGGGATTTGGTTCTGAAAAAGATCCTCTCTCTACAAAAGGATTTCAGAGGGAAATGGATGTCAAACTGGGAAGGACCTTATGCCGTGAAAAAGGCTTTTTCTAGAGGCGCTTTGATTTTGAGTGAAATGGATGGCAAAAATCTTCCGAATCCTGTAAATTTAGATTCAGTCAAGAAATATTTCACTTGAAAGAAGAGAGGAATCAAGGTGAAAACCCGCAAAGGGCGCTTTGATTTCCTAAAAAAAAAAGGAGAGGCCAAGGTGAAAACCCGAAAAGGACACTTTGAGACCAAAGGAGGTTTGAGTTGAAAACCCGGAAAGGGCGGCTCAAACATTGTCAGATTGGGGCATATGGTGATCTTGCTTCACTTAAGTCAACAAGGATATACGACATCTTGAGGCATCGAAAGAGTACTGTGGATCCCTTAAACACATGTTAAATTCAGAATGGTTCTTGGCTTGTATGGAGAAGTTCAAGCGGCGATATCCAAAGCACCTAGTCTTCATAATATTTTTACCAAATTTGTTGGTTCTTGTAAAAACTTCATTCTTTGCTATTCTTAAATACTTTTTCTTTTCAAGACATGTACTATCAATCAATTCCTGAGTTAATTCATCTCTTACTCAGTATTTTTGATTCCTGTGCAAGCATGTTGCATTAGAATAATGATTGATGAACTAATAATCTTTCACAAAAGAAGTTTTGTATATTACTTTGGGAATTTCTAAATAAATTAGTAACCTGAAACAGAGCTATTGTTTAAGAACACCCCAAGTTTAAAGAGCCTAAGATGGAGAAGTCTAAATTACGACTGTTTTTTTCAGATTTGGTTGTTTAAATATCGAATGAGACAACAGGAAGTCTTGATGGGGATGGAAGAAATCCCCTATAGAAATGAAGTTCCTCATTTGGGCATGAATATTTGGCAGGACACCCTGAGAGTGGTGTGAGCAAATTTCATAATTCGTATCCTTGAATTACAATAGGAGAAGACTGAGAAGAGTCCAAATTTTCCTACTCTTAAAGTCACAGGGGAAGGAATATAGTACGAATTCTGCGTCCTAGAGAGTTGAGCTTTAAGGTGCACAACAGGGGGCAGTTTGATTAAGCGTTCTTTTTAGAAATATCAGCCAAGCAAAAGGCGTCAACGACAAAACCTTAATAAACCTCAAAAATGATAATTCTTGGAAAATGACATTCTGCATTCATTCAAATGTCATTCACACATGTCTAGTTAGGAGCACTTGATGCATTTTTATGACATCTTACTCATTAGGCATAATTAGGTTCACTATACAGGTCATGTTCCCCAGAGAGCAGATCAGTGAAGATAGCAAAGCATCTAGTCTTATCTCCCCGAAGTTGCAGTGGAGCAGACTAAATAAGCAAGTCTTTATTCTCCTGAAGTTGCAGTGAGATAGATTGACGATGGCGAATCTTATCTCCCTGAAGTTACAGTGGAGCAGATTAAAGCCGATAGTCTTATCTCCCTAAAGTTGCAGTGGAGCGAATTAAAACCTCAGATCTTATCTCTCTGAAGTTGCAGAGAATAGATCGCATCTAGTCTTATCTCCCTGAAGTTGCAGTGGAGCAAACTAAGTAAGCAAGTCTTATCCTCCTGAAGTTGCAGTGGGGCAGACTGAAGATGGCAAGTCTTATCTCCCTGAAGTTGCAGTGGAGCAGATTAAAGCCGATAATCCTATCTCTCTGAAAGTTGCAGTGGAGTGGATTAAAACCTTAGATTTTATCTCTCTGAAGTTGCAGAGAGCAGATCGCATCTAGTTTTATCTCCCTGAAGTTGCAGTGGAGCAGACTAAGCAAAGCAAGTCTTATCCTCCTGAAATTGCAATGAGGCAGACTGAAGATGGCAAAACTTATCTCCCTGAAGTTGCAGTGGAGCAGATTAAAGCTGGCAATGGAGTAGGTTAAAACCTCAAATCTTATTTCCTTGAAGTTGCAGTGGAGCTGATTGGTAGATCAAGCTGAAGCTACAAGTCTTATCTTCCTGAAGTTGCAGAGAAGTAGATTGAAGCACTAGTTCCTGTGCCTCTGAAGATGCAGTAGGAAGGAATACCAAAACCCAGCACGACCGAGCAAAATTTGGTATTTTTAAAGTCTTTGCTCCGTTCTCGTTACACGATAACGAGCAAAGAGGGGCAGCTGTACATGCCATATTTTGCCTGGGTTTTAAAAAAAAACCCACATTACAAATAGGCTTATATGGCCCAAATAATAAAACAAACAGAGGCCCAAATTTAGACCCAGGCCCAAACCAATGATAGAAACCCTAGGGTTTCTGAGGGAGCCCCGCGCCATAGCCACTCAGCCGGTTCCCCGAATCTCCGCAAATCTACACCTACGAACACAAGAAAGGAAGCAAAAATCAAATCAAATCAGATCGAATAAATCAAAATTCGTTTCCTGATTTCATTTATTCTATTTGGCTATAAAAAAGCCATTCCAATACTGTAAAAGGGGCCGATTACACAACAGAGAAGCAAACGAAGCAAAAGGTTGTTATTTGTAGTATTTTTATATTCTTGTTTTTTATCATTATAGATATACAAATAAAATAGATAAGGGAAGGAAGGAAACCACCTGCGTTTGGAGCCTAAATCGCCGTGTGCCTCCGAGGTAGCCGTCTCCGAGGAAAGACGGTCAGAAACCGAAAGTTTTCTCGAGTTCTTGAAGCATCTCTGCCTCTATTTTGAAGGTTTCAAGCCTATATTTGGGCAAAGGGGGTCGAGAAGGGTAAAAGAGGATTTTTTTCCTTTTCCAGCCACCGCAGACAGTGGTGCCAGCGCCGGAGAACGGCGGCCGGCGCGGTGGCCGGTGACCGTCCGATGACCGACCGATGTCGGAGGACGGAAAGGCTGAGAGAGTTTTTTTTTTGAAAAACTTAGTGTTTTTTAAAAAAAGGGTTTTGAAATGAAATTTGGCTTTAATTTTGGCTTAAATAGCCAATTGAAAACGGCGCCGTTTTGAGGGGAGGATTCGCGCGTCGACCCGACCCAGACCCAGGATCCGCGTGTTTTATGCGGAGGGGCAAATTACACTTTTAGCCCCTCCGCCTTTAAATGTCTTTATAATTAGGTTTTCTTTATCTTTTAAATTCGCTCTTTAATTTATTTTAATTTCAATTTAACCCTTTTTGAAACGACACCGTTTTAGAGGAGAAGGGAAAATTTCCCTTCCAGCCCCTCTATGTAATTCGCGTGTTTGAATTAGTCCCTGGGGTTTCATTTATTCACGGATTTGCCCCGAAATTTCTCAATTACTGTTCAATTTGGTTTTTTTATTATTTTCTTAATTAATTTTAATAATGTAAATTTTTTTTTGTAATTAAAATAAAAACATATGTGTGTGCTTTATGCGCATTTATATTAAAAAAAAAACTAAAGTTTTATTCATATTTATATGTATACATATTTTTTATTTTTTATTTTAATAATGTTGACATCATTTAATAATTTTTTATTATGTTCTTATAAATACATTATAAATTTTATAAATCAAAGTTTTACATGAAAATTCATATGTATGCTTCTAATTCTTTGTAATTTCATTTATTATATATTTATATTGCACATTTATTTGATATATTATATGTCATTCGTTATTCATTTGTTCATATATTTGCAACATCTCTATGGTATCATAGTATTTATATTTAATGTAGCATAACATTACATTTTTACTCGATTTTTAAAAAAATCAAACTCTTTCAAAATGGATATTCTTTAAATCAAAATAAACTCATTATTGGGAATTCAACACGTTGTGTCCTAACGTATTGGATGTGACGCATTAATTTCTCGAAATTAAGATTTTTTTTAAAAAATCATGAAGGAAATATTCCGAGTTTGAGATTCTAAAGGAATTGTGCCCTAACGTATTGGGTGTGAATTCTTAAATCTTGGATAAGTGGATGTTCTTTTAAAGTAAATGAAATATTCCAAGTTTGGGATTCTAAAGGGATCGTGCCCTAACGTATTGGGTGTGATTTCTTAAATCTTGGATGAGTGGATGTTCCTTTAAAGTTTTATTGTATAAGTATTCTGACCTAATTCATTTTAGAGGAAATTAGAATGTTGTGCCCTAACGTATTGGGTGTGGCATTTTTGCTTCTCTGAATTGAAAAGGGTATTAATATGCAACGTTTTAAGTTTTTAAAGATTATATTTTTAAAAATTTTCGACCTTAAGACATTAATTAGTTAACTAGGTACCAATTTTTGGGCGTAATGAGGGTGCTAATCCTTCCTCATACGTAACCGACTCTCGGACCCATTTTTCTAAAATTCGTAGACCAAAGTCGTTTTAGGTGACCCAATTACACCTTAATAAAATATTCGTGGCGACTCCCAATTTTCATTTTTTAAGTCGACAACCTAAAATATTTGTTTTTCAAAAAATGGTTTCGACAAAGCTGACAAGCTTCATGAAGATGAGTAGGTCATGGATCGCGACCAAGACCAGGAAAGTGAGTGGCGCCTATTGGAAATTGGTGAGATTATCTCAAACATGCGCATAAAGAAGAAGATAGATCTTGTTTCTTGGAATATGAGAGTGAGGTCGTACATGTATCCGTTTTATGTAAAGGAATTTGCTTTCTAGAAAAGTTTCCTAAATGTAATTGAATCAAAATCAATGTCTCTTTAGGCATACATTTCATGCCTTCGCATTACATGCATTAAAGTCCATTGAAAGGGTCTAATTGAGAAAATTTATTTCAGTTAATCTGGAAACCGACAAAAGCTCACCCATTAAGCATCAATACGGTACTCGTCGAAAAATGAAAGAAATGGATCAAAGATTAGAGAAACTAGAGCAAATGCAAAAGGATATGCAAGAACAGTTACAAGTACAAATGTAAGAGCGGCTAGATAAAATTCAAGAAGACATAACGGAAAAATTGATCAAGGCTCAAAAAGATCCGATGGCTGAATTGACCCACCTACTGACTAAAGGTGTAAATAAGGGGAAGGGTCATATGGTTAAAGATGAAGGAGAAGACAAGGATAGACCTATCTATCCTCTAGACTTTACGCCTCTGCATGCACAGATTCAGACTGAGGTTGGATCAAGTTCTAATCCTAGAGATAACCCAGTGAATCTTGTTATTCCTGATTTCGATGAAATGGCTGAAAAAGAGAAGGCAAACGTCGAACTGTCAAAATAATGGGAGGATAGGTGTAAATGGTTGGAGGAAAAATTCAAAGCCCTGGAAAGCGCCGATAGTCACTATGGAATCAATGCGAAAGATCTGAGCTTAGTTCCAGACTTAGTACTCCCTCACAAGTTTAAGATGCCTGAATTTGAGAAATATAGTGGGACCAGTTGCCCAGAAGCCTATGTCACCATGTTCTGTAGGAGAATGACTGGGTATATTAACAATGATCAGCTATTAATACATTGTTTTCAGGATAGCCTCATTGGGGCAGCGTTGAAATGGTACAATCAGTTGAGCGTACTGAGATTAGTTCATGAAGGGACCTAGCACAGTCATTCATGAAACAATACAGTCATGTAACGGATATGGTCCCTGATAGAATCACCTTGCAAAACATGGAAAAGAAATCGAGCAAAAGTTTTAGGCAGTATGCACAGAGGTGGAGGGAGGTTGCAGTCCAAGTTAGACCACCCCTCTTGGAGAAAGAGACGACAATGCTCTTCATCAATACGCTGAAGGCCCCGTTCATTACGCATATGTTAGGAAGCGCAACAAAAAGCTTTTCTGACATAGTTATGAATGGTGAAATGATCGAGAATGCTATAAGAGCCGAAAAAATTGAGGCGGAAGAGAGTGATAAAAGGTCAACCCCAAGGAGAAGAGAAAATGAGGTGAACAACACAGGTTACTCAAGGTCAGTAAGTCATCCAGGTAAAGGGGTCACTAGCCAATAAGGTTCATCAAGACAAGAACCTTATGTGAAACAAGGCACTGAGACCCTTCAGTTTATGCTAATTACGATGTCGTGTAAGGAGCTGTATCAAAGCTTATTCAACGCGCGCATTGTTCCCCTCTCTACACAAAGCCTCCACAGCCTCCATACCCCAGATGGCACGACGCAAATGCACAATGCGAATATCATGCGAGAAATATGGGGCATTCCATAGAAAACTTCATTGCCTTTAAAAAACTAATTGAAAGGCTTATCAGTATGGGCATCGTTAAATTTGATGATTCCTCCAGTGCGGAAAATCCGTTACCCAATCATAATTGATAATGGAGTGAATGCAATGCATGGAGAAGAGTGGGAGATGTTCACATTGACGAAAAGCAACTGAAGAAGGGACCTTGTTGGATATCCGCCCTTATAAATTTAGGAGTGTTCTAAGCAATTCGACTGCGGAAGAAAACCCTATAGTCTCTAGAGCTTTTTAAAGTAAAGTTCAGAACATTTTTGTTGTTTTTAGCCTAAAAATGATAGAAATTTCCTTTGTGAAATAGGCTCATGTCTGAACGTTATTATTTTAATGAAATACATCTTTGCAATTATTGCTGAGCCAATATTTTCATTCTTTACGAATAATTCCAGATTCTTTCATTCTTTAGAATTTTCTTCTAAATTGTTATTCATTCATTCATAATCATATGGTACAAATAATTATTCGTTCTTTTGTATATTCTTCGGTGCTTATTATGGGTCCCCGGATATCAATTGTGTGTTTTCCTTTTGAGCAAGGCATGCGTTCAGAGGGATCTCAGGACTTTGAAAATGACAAAGATTGTAGCTTACCTCCGGACTTATTGAGGATGGTTGAGCAGGAGGATAGACAGATCCTACCTCTCAAGGAATTATTAAAAATTGTGAGCTTGGTAAAGATTAAAATTGACCTAATCTCAAAGATGAAGCAAGACCTTGTTCAAAAATGTCTTTGTAAGATCATACCAGGATATGCCGGGTTAAGCGCTGATAATGACACTTGCGCAACAACACAATGACAAAATTTACAGTGTGAATGACGCAATAAAAATTCTTTGCCGGGGCAATGCCTTTCTTGATTAACTTAGTATAGCTTTGCCCGTTGGAAGTCGAGTTTCTATCTCTTCAAGTTTTGTTGGATTTTATCCTAATGGAAGAGGAAGATCAAAAGTTTCCAGTTGTAGTTTCGCCCCAAAAAGCTCTATAAAGGAAATTCGATATCAGAGAAGATTCTTTGAAAGGGATAACAATGACTTGACTAATCCCAAGAGTTCAGATCCGATTAAAAAAAGGGGGGGAAAAGAGAGAAAAATAAAAATAAAAATAAACAAAAAAAGAAAAGCAAAATCAATATCAAAAAAAAAAGAAAAATAAAAAATCAAGGTCAAAATGAAAATGAAAAAGGAGAAATGAAAAAATGAAAGAGTAAAAATAGAGAGGCTGAGGGGAAAACCCGCAAAGGGCACC
Organism: Gossypium raimondii; assembly: GCF_025698545.1. Lineage (NCBI taxonomy): Eukaryota > Viridiplantae > Streptophyta > Magnoliopsida > Malvales > Malvaceae > Gossypium > Gossypium raimondii. Next base: position 41,574,549 of record NC_068569.1, on the reverse strand, counting down.
TTAGGCCAAAGGGGATTTGAGTTGAAAACCCGAAAAGGGTGGCTCAAATATTGATCAGAATGGGGCATGAGGTAATCAAACCAACTCGAATCTTGACCAGATTGGGGCATGTGGTGAACTTGCTATGCCTGAATCAATAGGAAAGGATAGGCGACATCTTGGGGCATCGACAGAGCACTGTAGATCTCCTAAACACATGTCCAGCTCAAAATGGTCTTTAGAAAGTTTGTACAGAGAAGTTCAAGCTGCGATATCTGGGGCACCCAATTCTCATATTATTGAATTCGGGAATACTTTGTCTTTTCCAAGATATACATTCCCAATTAATTTCTTTGTCATCCTTCTTTACTATTTTCAATAATTTGTTCTTTCGAGCTATGCTCAAAACCAACTTTATTCTTATCCATTGTTATGACCTTTTTGCAAACATGTTACATTGGAATAATGATTAATGGACTAATAAACTTTCACAAAGGAAGTTTTGCATATTATTCTAAAAAGTTTCTAAATAATATAGGAGCCTGAAACAGAACTATTGTTTAGAACACACCAAGTTTAAAGGTTGGAAATTTGAGAAGGAATAGTCTAAATTTAGACTTTATCTTTGGATTTTTCTTGTCAAATACGTTGATTGACAAGACGCCATGTTGGTGACAAAGCTTAAGGAAACAAGCAAGTAATGATCACCAGGCAAGAGGAAGAGGTTACCTCGGAGAAGAGAGCTTTCATCTGCGCATAAGTCTTTGGTATGACACCCTGAGAATGGTGTAAGGAACCAGAATGATTCAGATCATGTATCCTTGAATTGGATAAGAGAGGATTGAGGAAAAGCCATATTTCTACCCTTGGATTACAGTGGGAGAATGATGGTACAAATTTTGCGCCCCAATGGATTAAACTTTGATGTCTATAGTGGGGGCAACCTGGCTAAATGTTTCTTCAGAAAAGTCAGTCTAGTAAGAAGGTGTTATAGCACATCAGTCATAAAGCCTTAATAAACTTCGAGTAATGACAACCTAAGAGAGATCATTCTCGAAAAAATAAAATTCTGCATTCATGCAAACACCATTCACACATGTCTAGTTAGGAGCATTTGATTCATTTTGATCATGCCATCCTAATCATTAGGCATAATTAGGTTCATTATACAGGTCATGTTCCCTAGAGAACAGATCAACAGATCGAAAACAAAGCCTTGCCTCCATCGGTTGCAGTGGAGCTGGTTAAAGATAACAGATCTTGCCTACTTGCGTTAACAGCGAAGCAGACCGAAAACAAAGCCTTGCCTCCATCGGTTGCAATGGAGCTGGTTAAAGATAATAGATCTTGCCTTCCTGTGTCAACAGCAAAGTAGATCGAAAACAAAGCCTTGCCTCCATCGGTTGCAGTGGAACTGGTTAAAGATAATAGATCTTGTCTTCCTGCGTCAACAGCGAAGCAGACCGAAAACAAAACCTTGCCTCCATCGGTTGCAGTGGAGCTGGTTAAAGATAACAGATCTTGCCTTCCTGCGTTAACAGCGAAGTAGATCGAAAACAAAGCCTTGCCTCCATCAGTTGTAGTGGAGCTGGTTAAAGATAGCAGATCTTGCTTTCTTAAGCACTAGCGGAGCAGATCGAAGACGGTGAATCTTATCTTCCCCAGGAGTAGGGAAACAAATTTAAGCCACAAGTCCTATGTCCCTGACCAGCAGTGAAATAGGTTGGAAATTACAAGTCTTATCTCCCTAAGCAGTAGTGGAGCAGACAGAATAAATCAATCCTATCTCCCTGAAGTTGCAGTGGAGCGAATTAAAACAATAGATCTTATCTCTCTAAGCAGTAATGGTGCAGATCGCATCGGGTCTTATCTCCCTGAAGTTGCAGCGGAGCAGACTAAGAAAACAAGTCTTATCCCCCTGAAGTCACAATGGGGCAGACTGAAGAAGCAAATCTTATCTCCCTGAGGTTGCAGTGGAGCAGATTGAATTCGATAATCCTATCTCCCTGAAGTTGTAGTGGATTAGATCGAACCACTATTTCCTACACCTCTGAAGATGCAGTAGGATGGAATGGAGCCACTTGAAGAAGAAGAGCACCAAGGTCCAAGCACGACCGGGCAAAATTGGTCTTCTTTAGTCTTTGCTCTATTCTCATTACACGACAATGAGTAAAGAGGGGCAGCTGTAATGGCCCAAATTTGCCCGGCCCGATACAAATATTAGAACCCAAATAAATAAATAAAATAAACCAAATTAAATAAAAAAGGTCCAATGAAATAGCAGTTCAAATTACAAAAACTCACTAGACCCAACAGTAGGCCCAACATGGCTTTAACCCATTAAACCCTAGCCCAATCACCATGCAGCCCAAAATAAGATCAGAGGCAAGAAACCCTAGAAGCCCCAGTGCCGTTTCCCCACAAGCGTGCTTCCAGCCTTCCCTCGGCCCCACGAGCCTTCACACGCCTCAGCTGCCTCCGAGCCGAGCCACGCCACACGCCTCCGTACACACCAGTTGGCCCTCCTGCATGTCGTACCTGCAAAGGACAAACAAACGAACAAAAGAAGAGACAACAGAAAATACACACGAAAAAAACGCAGCAGAGATGAGGGGAGCGAATCAAAAAATCGTAATAACAGTGAGAAAAAAGAAAAAAACAAAAGAGGTATTTGATTTTTTCCTTTTTGGCTATATAAAGCCATTACGAAATTTTTGTAAAGGGGGGATCTTCTTTTTTTACACGCATATTGTATCAAAAAACACATTAGAATATCGGAAAGAAGAACAACAGAGGTTGATTTTTTCGATCTATTTACTCGTCGTTTTTTATTTTTTTATTTTATTTTTATTCTGTTTTATGAATCTGTTAAATAAAAAGAAGATGAAAAAGAAAAAGAAAGACATTTAGGAGTGAAAACGTACCTGATAACCGAGTTCTAGCTCTCTCCACAGTCATCGGAGTTGAGGCAAGGAATCGGGGCCTCCAAACAACCCGAATATTCGAGCGGCGCTCAGAGGGGAGGAGAATAGTCCTTTTTTTAGGGTTTGATGTATGAAAGGATGTTGCTGTTTTTAGATTTTTTCTTTAATCTATGTGCAGAGGAAGAAACATCGTCGTTTGATACCAATCTGATGGTTTCAAAACGGCATCGTTTCAAGACTTATGGCCATACCCGATGACCTGACCCGAGCGTGGCCAGACCTGCGCCTTTTGGTCTTGGAGGGGACATTTGCACCATCGGCCCTTCTGATTTGTTTAGGGTTTTCAATCCGATCTTTTTTTAATTTTCTAAACCGGTCCTGAATGTTTGATGTGGTTTCACTTTGACCAGCACAAAAATGCCACGTTTTGAGGGAAGGGAGTATTTCCCATCTGCCCCCCATATTAGTCGCGCGTTACACTCTGGCCCTCTGTTTCGTTTTATTTTTATTTTTTTCATGTAATTTAGTCTTGATTTCAATGTAGTCCTTTTAATTGATTTTTTTATAATTTATCAATCCCTTTAATATTTTTATGCTAATATTATTTTTACTTTTATATTATACTATTATTTTATTTAAACTTTACTTATTAATCTATTTGATTACTTAATATCCCATTATTTAGATTAAATACGGCTATTTCATATTATTCTTATTTTTTAGCATAAACACATTAGTTAATTTGAAAATTTGTTTCTTCCTCTGTTTATCTTTAATTGGTTTTATTTTTTTAAATTTCTCATATATATTACTTTAAACTTTTACATGATTATTTCAATTTTCTTTGTAAATTATTATGTTAAGTTGCTTTGTGCATTATTTTATTTTTTATATTAATTATTTTAAAAATTATCCTATACTACCGGTTTTAAGTCAATTTATATTAGTCATTTAAAACTCATTGTCATGTACTATTTATCTACTTATTGTTCTTGCATTTTTTTAAAACCCTATCTTATTACATTCTTTGTTTATTTCAACCTCTTGTATATATGAATATATATTGTTATTTATGTTAAGATTATCATTTTGTATGTATGATTTGCTCAAATTAATACATATATCGTTTTATGCATTTTGGTTTTCTTTAAAATTTATTTGTATAGTATTAATTTCAATATTATTTGATTTATTCTAAACTTTCATATATGTGTATTTATTTTTCTTTGTATGTATACTTTCATATACATGTGTATATATATCTATATATTATTGATTTTAAATTCATTAGTTTTAAATATGATATTTATGTAACTATTGCCCTTATAAACATGGTATTTTGCTTATTAATTGTTTATTGTTCATTGGTGTACATTTCACTTTACGAATTATCAATACGCATTGTACATTATTATTCTATTGCATTTTATTCGCTTAAAAGGTTATGTTTCATATCATTTAAACATCAAAACCAATTTATCCAAAAATATTCAAAACACTCGAAGTTTGGAGTCCTCAAGAGAATTGAGCCCTAACGTATTGGGTTCCAATTTTCCTCGTCGAATCTAAATAATCAAATTTTCTTTGACATACAAATTTCAAATAAAAATCCATTCCCGGGAATTCGACACGTTGTGTCCTAACCATTGGATACGGCGTGTTGTTTTCTTGAGGCGAGGATTTTTCTAATAAATGAAAAATTAGGAGTTTTGTGAAATCGAGCCCTAACTTATTGGGTTTTGATTTTCTCATTTGACCCGAATAATCAAATATCCTACTTAAATGCATGAGTTTTTAAAGTTAAAAGATAAACTTAATTTTAAAGATTAAAAATGTCGCGCCCTAACTCACTGGGTGTGACTTTTTATTTCCTTGAAATAAGAGTGTTTTATTATTCAATTTATTCAAAGTTAAAAGGATCGTATTTTAAAATCTTTCCAAAATTTGACATTAAGACATTAAACAATCAATTCGGTACCAATTTTGGGCGTCACGAGGGTGCCAACCCTTCCTCGTGCGCAACCGACTCCCGAACCTATTTTCTCAAAATTCGCAGACCTTAAAATTATTTTCAAGGTGATCGATCACACCTTAATAAAAGATCGGTGGCGACTCCCCAATTTTCATTTTTAAGTCGACAACTAATTTTTTTTTGTTTTTCAAAAAAATGGTTTCGACAAGTACTAGTTATGATGTCACGTTGTGTGCTGGAATTTTTAAATTTATCAAATAATATATTTTTATAATTTTTTAAAAATATATATGATCTAATTAAATGAAATTTTTCTAATTTATAATAAAATCTATTAATTTTTAAAAATAATTATGAAAATAAAATAATATATTAAAAGTAATGAAAGTAAAAAGTGAAAAACTTACTTTAATATCTAATTGTTTTCGACATAATATTTCACAACACAATCGTAAACAACATTCACAATTATGTAAAGATTATCAAAATAAAATAATAATAAAACTATCAATTATCAAATCATAATAACTAGACATCTCAAATTATAATGAAAATCATACATTTTTGTGATCGATACAAAACTATTAAATAATCTTGAAATGTGACTATTTTAAGTAATTCTTTAAATTAAATTTTGAGTGAAGCTAGTGCATGTATTTATAGTGCTAAATATTAGTTTTAATTGGTATATTTTTTACACTAATTAGGTGATAATTAATCTATTTATATATATATAATACAAAATATTAATTTTAACTAGTCAATTTTCTTTATCTTAATTTCTCACATAGATATGAGTTACGCTATTTGTCAAGTTGGAATTTGTGTTGAACTGAACCAATTTGATTAGATGCAATTAGTATTTTATAAAAAATAATATTCTATTCAATTATATATTTACGAGCTTTTTGAGTTTTAAAATGATGCGTCGTTGAAAGCACCAAATATAAACTATCCCTAAGAAATAACGAAAAGAATAGAATAAGGGAAGTAGGGTCAAATCTTCAGGGACTGGATCGCTACAGCTTCTTGTCCCTCGAAATCCTAGGCCTAGTTGTGCCCAAGAAAAACGTCTGACCTGGAAAAAAAAAAGGAATTAAGAATATGGACAAGATGAGATTAAATAAATTAAAATCGCAATTGTAAAAAGAAACATAGTTGAGAAAATGAGTTTTTTGATTTGAGGGATTCCAGCCTCCGATGATCTCGATTCTACCTTGGTTCAATCATAGATTTTTAAATAGTTCTTCTCATGACCGAATAAAGCCAGTTTTAGTGGAATAGGACACCTACGACCACCAGCTCCACTTTTGGTTATAGCCTTGCGATCTAGAGGAACTGGACTCTAGCCAAAAGTCACTTTTGTGGGACCGTCTTACACTAGATCATCATTTCTCAATGGCGAATGCCACGCGATTTCATCTCTTGGGCTCGACAACCTTTGACGCAATAAGTTAGTGAACCGGCAGTGCAACCTTCTCAAAACATACAAAGTGGCCATCTTTGTACAAGATAAAAAGATTACTTTTGGAAGGACATGGACGGAAGTGTCAGTCCAGTAAGGCAGAGAAATGATGAATACTCGTTGAGAAGGGTTAAGTGCAGGTTCTAAGCCTCTTGAACTCTTTTTGAGGAATCTTGATAACCTTTGGTTAGATGAGTTTAGTTACTCGAAATAGGAAAAGAAACAAAATGCTAAGAGCTTTAGGAAATTTCAGCTATGGGAAGGGCGTCTTTTTTACAGAAGTGATGAGTGAGTATTCATGTCACTCCATCCCCTATTTATGGTACATGAAAAACCTTAGTTGGTTCCTATTTAAACTCTAGATGATAATGTTTAAGAGATATAATTAAAATTAAATCTAAACAATATCATAATAATCCTAACAATAATCCTAAAAATATAATTCAAATCTAAACAAAGTTTTATGTCTATAAATCATTTCTTTGAAATTTTGCCCGAAGTCTTCCACACTTTGTATTTTTGGCACTACTTCTTCCCTATTTTGCATGTTGACCCGTTTTGTCTTTAAATTCACACTTTTTGCCCCCAAATTTTCTACAAGATAAAAAAAAAACCATAAACAACACAAATTAGTAGGATCGTACACAAAATATATATATAATTAACTCATAAAATATGTCATTTTAGAGTATCATTGTAACATATAAATTTAGAATAAATAAATTTATACATTATTGATTATATTACCAATATATTGATATTATCTTTATATATATAATGTTAATCTCACACATTTAATTTTTATTAATTATAAAAAATGATTTTAACTTTATTAATAATTATAATATTTAAAATAAAATCATATTTATATATAAAAGTAATATTTATTTAATTAAAAACTTGATTTTTATTATTTTAATTTATCCAATATTCAATGGTTTTATATATTTATAATTTTATTAATTAATAATATATTATGTTTTTAAGTAGAAAATTTAAAATATAAGACCAAATTAATTAATTTCATGTTAATACACTATCATATTAACTAATATTTAATTGTATTAATTTTATTATTATCACATAATAATACAAATAAATAATTATTTTACTGAAAATTTAGTAATATAATTAACAATAAAGGATATTCTCGTAAGATTAAAAGTTTTTTCAAAACTTGTGGTTTTAAATATATTATAAATGCAAACATATCTAGAGTCTCACATAAGGTACTATCGAATAGCAAGAGATCTAAGAAAACGTTGAGCTTGTTTGTCAATTGCATATTAAGTTGCAATTGGATGAACAACGAAAGAGTAAAATAGAGATGGATATAGAAATTGGTTACATAGTTTAGAAGACTTTTCTACGTTTGAGGACCTTTTTTAGAGAGTAATTCACTATCAATGTTTGATATAAGATGTGATTTAAATTTAATTCAGTCACAAAGTTGCAACCTCACTTTCTATATATCAATTGAATCACTCTCCCCACTAAGACTTTTCCCTTAAAAATTTAGCTCCAAAGTGAGCATAAAATCAATTTGCATACAAAGTATTTGCATTAAGAATAAATTCCTAACGATGAACAAATAACTACTCTCTCTTAATCATACATATAAAATAAACAAGCCTTTTTCAAACATGTTTTTCCAGTGTAATCATTAATCCCTTTCAAATGTGCTTGAATTAATCTTCAATAAAGAATCAAATATAAAGATATCTTATAGTAGTCTTGTTTCGAAACTGGATCTTTTTATTTATGAAAATATGATAAAATCAAAGGTTTTCAAAGCGTTCCTTGCTTAACATATATTCAACATCATCTAATCTATTAAATTGTTATTTAAAATCTTCAAAGTGTTGTAATAATTATACCAAGATCTTTTGGTCAAACTATTGCCAACAAAAATGACAAGTTGCTCAATGACTTAGTTGTAAAGAGAGTTGTAACTAGCATTGCATTTGACACATGCAACTGGCACTGACATTTTCTTCAATTGGCATTTTGACCGACAACCCCATAAAAATCTCAAGCATAAAGATCAATATTCAAAACAATGATCCCATTAATCCAATCCACCAACTATGAAATCAATCATTAATATGATTAATGCAATAAGGAACTTAACATTAACAAAAAAGCATATTAACATAACAATCAGTAACTTAAGTACATATCCACCAAGAAACCATACACCAAAAAAATCAAATTACATTGGCAAAAAAAAGTCCATTCCTAACATAAACAACCATCAACATCATTCTTCCATAGCACAACAACCTCTTTGACTTCATTTCTCCCTTTTTTTTGGTCGAAAATCCAAAGGCTATTTAGGAGTTAAAAGTAAGAAGATCAACTTTATAGCATAATGCTAGACTCTTATACTTGTAAAGGGATTTTATTTGACCCTTCAAGTAATGAAGCTTATATTACCCCTCACTTGTCCCGATGTTTGGTACGGATGAGAGATACTATTAAAATATGCACAAACCATAAATCAAGGAAATATACTTTACTTTTATTTTTTTTATCATTCCTATTGTAAAACATTACTATAAAATCAATGAACCAAATTTAAGGAAGTTTAGAGGCTTTATGTAAAACCCATCATTCATCCTGACTACCGGTACAAATGTGAGATATCTCCGGAACACTTTCATGAAAAAATCTTGTATTTTTTAAGAAATTAAATATTAAACCAATTTTATAAATTCATAGAAAATGGATAAAATCAATTTTAGAATTTTTAAATATTGTTAAAATCATCTTGAATCAATTTAGGTGTCTGAAGGTGTTTGAGGCAAACTACAAAGCTTGGAGGGAACGATTTCAACAAAATAATGTAATAGCACTATCAAGGGTCTGTGTATCAGTACTTATGGCCTAGGTACTGGTACTTAGCCCCTGTACTATTTAGTATGGCATTCTACTAAGCTTGAGTGCGATACCCTTGGCAGCAGTACTAGACTCTGGGCATTTGGGATGGATTTTTTGCCTTACTTTAAGTTGAAAACTAATACCTACACCATGGGTATCAAACTGTAACATCCAAAAAAAAATTATTAGACACATGACATTATCTGATAAAGGGTATAGCGAATTACGAAGAAAATTGGAAAATTGTCAAATAAAGGAATTCTCATGAAAATAAAGTGATTTTGGATGTGAGAATTAATGAAACAACTTTAAAAGTGGAAATGTGATAAAAAGGGCCAAATCATAAATTTTGAAAAGTTCAAAGACTAAAGCGAAAATTTAATAAAAATAGAAAAGAATGAGTTATTACTGATAAATTGGCATATGTATAGAGGCCAAAAGAGGTATTAAGCCCATTATAGTTTTTATTAAAACAAGAGGGTGGGAAGCTTTTTCAGCTATTCCTACAATGGTTGTGAGCAAGTTTATGCCAAGGGTATCACTATAAAATTCAACCCTCTTGAACCCTAACCCTAAACTTTGAATTATCAAATTTGAGAATCTAGAATAAAATTCAAACATCAAATTCCAAATATTTTAGAAAAATACTTCTGGCAAGAAGCATTTTTTAAAAACTATTCAGACTTTTCAGGAAAACTCTTCTTGTTAGAAGTGTTTTTTAGACTTGTCATGTCCAATCTTTTCCAAAATTTTGAAGTTATGTTTCATATTCGGGGGTAGTATTTCCTATAAAATGGATACATTTTGTGTAGAGGTTCCACATTGAAATTTCAAGCAGGTTGTTTACATAAGGAGATCTGCATAAAGAGAAGATTCTTTATGTTCAAATTTGAAATTTCAAAAATTGGCCTAACGAAGTAAATTAGTTCAAGTAAGTGTCGTTGCTTGAATTTGGATAATGTGTACTCATTTTTCTATATAATTTTTGGTCTTAAACATGTGAAACAAGTTATTTGGTTGAAGATGAGTAGACAAATTAGAGCTATTATTTATTACGACGATCAAATTTATGACATTAAAATTGGGTCTATTTTTGTATCAGCCAAATTTACAAAATTAACTTTCAACCCAATCATAAAATTACACGAGCTTTGGTCAAGAATTGGAAAGAAAAGTGTTAACTTCAAGCCAAGAAGAATTTCAAGCTTGAAATATAGATAGCTAACGTCATTTAACCTCGTTAGATGTGAAATATTTGAGCTTAAAGGCAACATAGAGGTCGAGGCGATGCGAAAGTGGAAATGTTATACTAAAGTTATATTGCCACTTTGTTGATGTTGAGGAAGGTGCTCTGAGTTCAAGAACAGTTCTAGTTAATGCCCATCGAGAAGAAGAAGTAGAAAGTCCAACCACACGGTTGTGAGGTGGGTTCACAACATTATTACAAAGCTCCTACGAAGAAATGTCAAAATCATCAATGGGAAGGCATTCGTCAGTTTGAGCTCTCAATTTCAACTTTGGCGTACAGTCGAACCAATAGTAGAGGTTAGTTTATAACTCAAACTTCGACACCTCAGCATGAAATTCTATGAATGCTTTTGATTGCAACTTTCGAACGCCAATGTTCTATGCTGGAAACACTTGTATGGGTATTGCATCAAGTTACATTGATGGGCAATTCGCAAGTGATTTTGGAGACTTTTGGGGACAAATGCATGACTTAAATCTATCAAAATTTACATTTCTACACTTGTGACTCGAAACACAACTAACATGTCTCAAGACACCAAGAACATTTTTGACCATTTAGCACGTCTCTGGATAGAGGTATCGAGACAAGTGTAACAGCCCATTTTTAGTAAAATTGGAATAGTGGTTTTGGGACCACAAATCTGATGTCAAAATAATTATTTTACTAACATTTTAGTGTTTACAACATGTTAGTAGTGTCGTATAAGAATTTCGTTAAGAAATTCCATCGTTTGCATGCTCAAGTTGATAAAAAGGACTAAATTGCATACGCTGAAAAATTTCAGTTCTATAAGTAAAATGTGTCAAATTGCTATGAAAGTGGAATATGAGTGGCCTTAAATTAGACCATTAATAAAATTAGTGGACAAATACAAACATCATTAATGTGATTAATAAAGGTTATATAAGTAATTTATTAAATAAAACCAAAACCAAATTTTTGTCCATCTTCTTCCCCTAGCCGACTTTATAAGGAGAAAATACCACCATTTTTTAGTTTCAACATTCGACCATCTCTCTCTAGTGCATGTAAGTGAATTTTTTTCTATTTTTAATAATTTCTATGTTTTTGGAGTCGTTGTAGATTAATCTAGCTGGCCCTGGGACTAATTTGCAAAATTGTTAAAAGTATAGGGTTTTACCATGAATGTGTATGTATTTTTTGTGATGTTTAATGAAAGAAAAATGAATGGTTTTTGTTAGGTACACAACTTTTGTTAAGAAATTTTTGATGAAATTATCATCTAGGGATTAAATTGAAAAATAGAAAAGTATTCATGGTTAAATTGTGAAATAAATGAAATGTAGGGCTTTCTAGGGACCTATATGAAATTTATATATGGAAGGGTTAATGGAAAATTTCATGAATTTCCATTTTATGAGCTAGGGCTAAATTGAAATAAAATCAAATTTATAAGGGCAAAATGTAATTTTGCTAAAATATGATTTTGGATTGAATTGAATAGAATGAAGTTTGAATGAATTAAATTTGATTATTTAGATCAAGAAAAGCATTGTATGGATTTAGATTGGGGAAAGGAAAAAGTGTCGGATTAGTTGATCGAATTTCTTCATTTGTGATCGAGGTAATTTGTACATCGTATTAAAGTTTTAATATGCTTAAATTAAATGATATTATGTTGTATTATGATATTATGTTGTATTATGATATTACGACTCTATGGAAATATCCAATGAAGTTTCAACAACTTTTACATCCCGTTTGAACCTTAGGGATATATAGGATACGATGACATGTCATTAGGGGTTACCGTGTTTCGAGTGCTGGTCCTGAAAGTCCTACCAGTGGCTGAGTTTTCGGCATGTGTTGCAGTTACTTGACAGCTTGTGTGAGCAGCACCATGTAGCTACGTTCTGACCGACAACTTGTGTGAGCAGACCCACTTATGGCTCGGGAGAGAGCATTTATATGAGAAAAGAGAAAGTGATGGTTTCAACCATATGTTAGCACACAATGTGTGAGATTTTGCATATCCAATATTATTCTAGTGGTTGAACCTGTACACAAAAGGGAAAAAACGATAGATGTTTCGATTAGTAATGCCATGAAAGCATGAAAAGGTATGGGATGTAGGTGATTAAAGTTTACTAGCTATGTTCATAATAATATAAATGCTTGAAAGTTAAGTACGTGAAAACTTATTATTGTGTGATGAATTTTGCTAAGTTATGTGTTAATCACTAATGTGAGTTGTTGCTGGTGCTTAGGCTTGTGCCAAGCTATGTTGGGTTAGTTCATTAATTGCTTTTAAGCTTATATATTGAAACGGTAAACATTGTTTATGATTTACGAACTTGCTAAGCATTAAATGCTTACTTTATGTTATTTTTGTGATGCTTTTAGATAATCAGAAGCTCGTTCAGGTTGGAAGCTTGTCGGTGATCCATCACACCATCCATCAGCTATATCGGTAGTTTTTGATGATTTTGAGTCATGATTATAATGGCATGTATAGGTGTCCTTGTTTGATGAAATTAGCCATTATGTGTGGCTTGTAAATATGCTATTTTGGTTGATGAAATAGTTATATGATATCATGTATATATATATGGTACTTTAAATGGTTGTTATTTTGGCATCTAGGTACCAAAATGATGGTAATGAAATGGTGATTATAATGGTATGCTATGAAATGTTAGTTGATATGGAATGAGATAGTACATAAGGTTGTTAATGACTAGTTTTGGTAGCCTTGAATGTGTTTGGCATTTGGTAAATTTATTATGGTAGATGGTAGATGGTAGATGTGGAAATGGTCATAATGGTATTTGTTGTGCATGAGAATGGTATGTGAACATTATGGTAATGTAGTATTTAAGTTGTTCAATTGGTTAGTTGAATTGTGGATGAATTTAGTAAGTGTTATACATGTTTAAATGTTGTAATTGAGGTGCCTTTGGGCATATTGGTTGAATGCTTATGTGCCTTATTGGGATTGCTTGATTGTGCATGTTTTTAGTGCAATTTGAAGACTTGTTTATATGTAGAAATTTGATTGTAGGTATGTACTTGATTGGGTGAGAAAAATGACTCAAAAATTGCCTATTTTTTCTCCACACAGGCAGAGACACGGTTGTGTGTGACACACAGCCAGGCACATGGGCGTGTGAGGCCAATTCAAAGGATACACGGCCTAGCACACAGGCGTGTGGCTTGGCTGTGTAACCTAAGTCAGTGAGTTACACGGGCATGGACACGGGCTGAGACACGACCCCTACTTCGAATGTCCACATGGCCATGTGACCCTTATAGTTTAAAAATTTGTATGTTTTTTTGAAAAATTCTATATGTTTCTGATTTAGTCCTAATTCGTTTTGAATGCGTTTTTAGGGCCTTGAGGGCTTATAAAAGGGACTATATGCATGATTTTGAATAACATTACTATGTTTTATGTTATGTTTTGTATAAGGTGAATAAATGCTCGTTGTATGATATTATCTTTAGTAATACTCCGTAGCCATAATCCGGCGACAGATATGGATGTGACAACAAGACTAGCTTTTCTTGAGACACTAAGCATTTTGTCTAGAGACATTGTGCCTTTGTCACGAGACATACGAACATCAAACCTAACTAGGAAAAATAAGTTTAGGATTTCGAGAAATGTGGCCTTGTCTCAAGACATAATGGCCATTGTCTCAAGAAAATAAAAAAAAATTGTCTTGAGACATCTTGTCCTGCCTTGAAATGTTGGTTAAAATTTCTGGGATTAAATCTATAACTTTTGAATTATTTTAATTTTCTATTTGGGATTCCATTGGGCTTGGTCTATCAATTGTCAAAAATTTAATCGACAAGTATTGATACCCTTCCCATGAGTATCAATACCTTTGTAATTTTATCATAGGAATATAAACATATTTTTGACTTGGTCGGCCCCCTTTCTGCTTTTTCATTTGGTTTTGCTGTCGTCCTACCCTGGTTTTTTTCTTTCTCCTCTTTTCCTCCCTCGTTGTGCCATCCCCTACCTTTCCTCCATTCTTCCTTTTCCCTTCTCTCTTTTCTTTTCTTTCTTCCTTATAGTCGTTGCCCCTCATCCACTATACCCTTTGCCGTCATTTCTTTTCTCTTGCAGATTCACCTCATATTCATTCGAATTTTGGTGGAACGTAAGATTTTCGGTGATTAATTTTGTTCCCTGTTGTTGTAAGTTGTGAAACTTAATCCCTTTATATTTGTTATACTTTGATTTTGAATCAACAACCGAGTGGTGGTTCACCCTTTACTAATTTGTTAAATTGATTTCCATTAGATCTCATTGTATTCTTAAGTACAAATTGCTAACGTGTATGGTTTTAGTGTGTTTTTCGTTCAAAGGATCGGATCTGGACGTGAACAAATCTGATCGGAGTTGAGGAGATGTCACATGACGTAGGAAGTAGAGGTGTGTGTCTTACCATGATTATGTCTTCTGTGTGTCTGTAGGCTTTGGTCAATATGTAGTATAAAATTGCATGTTTATTTGCTATCAATTTCTCATGTATATTAGATAAACTTGATCTATGAATCTAGTTGTGATGAGAATGATCAGATTCGAAAGGGTTGCTTCTGCAGGTAGGTTCACGAAAAATTGTAAGTGTGATTACCGTGTTGCCATTTGTTGATACGTTGGTGTTGGATATGTGTATGATTGATTTGGTGTTATATCTGTATGTTTTACCGATGCATACTTATTGTTTCTATTTTATAAACAAACTATTACTATTTGGATGAAAATAACATGTTAATATTGTTACTATTGTTACTATTACTATTTTGTAACAACATCAGCATGCCAAACTGTTGCATAAGGACTAGGTTTTTGAAGGAGGAAGTGCAGACCTTTAATGTTGGATCGAATTCTGATCAAATTACTGTTTTATTGGTGGTATAACTGTAACCTATTATTATACTGGCGATTCATCCACATATCTACTAGCAGTTCGCACGCAAATTATTGTTTGGTGTGTAGGGCTGGACAAGTTCTAGGGAACTCTTACTGCGGAGTGTAGCGAATGGATGTGTAGGAAAAACTTGCATTGTTATTCATGCATATCGTATGTTGTTGATAATTACTGTGAAATTGAGAAACTGGTATGCACTATTTACTGTAAGGTTGTATGCTATATTTATTGTTTATATGCATATCTATTTTTGTGTTAAGACCACACCGAGTTTCATGGCTCACTCTTTTAGTATTTCCCAACTTTCTAGATAAATCGTGAGGTTAGGACTCTGACTTGATATCCAGAGCATCGTTGATGGTTTTTCTTTAAAAAGGTATTTCCAAATTGTTTTATGAGTTCTTTTGGGTTTTATTTTGTTTTACAGACTGTGGCATGGACTCTTACATTTTAAGTCTGGGAATTTTTGCATTATTCATTTGACACTAATTCTGGTTATAAATTAAAGATCGTTAAGCTACTTTAAAGTAATTATAAATGAGATTTTCCTATTAACTTTTGGACTAAAATAAATCAGTGTTTTTCCTTAAATGAGTCAAACGGGTACAAGTTTTTTTTAAATAATTCGAAACCGTTTTTAAAAAGTAATTTTTACCATTCCTGGCAAAAAGTATCGATGTTGCTTTTAAATCAGTGTTTTTAAATCAGTGTTGCTTCATACAAATTTCTTCTTATAAATGTCCAAAATCAAAATTGTTTTAACATCCAAAGTTTGTATAAAACCTTGTGCAACCAATCTAGTTGTCATGCCCCAAAATATGGGTTAAAATTTTCGAGTTAAATTTGTAACTGTTGAATTAGTTTTAAATTTCTATCTGAATGTGTAACTGGGCTTCTATTTGGGCGTGAACTGTATAAGTGCTAAAAATTATATCGATACTTACGCGAGTATCGATACTTTTCTAATAAGTATCAATACCTTCTTATTTTCTAGTGTAGAAAACCTTAGTTTGTCAAAACCTTAAGTATTTGTACACATTTTTCCTAAGGTTGGCCCATCTTTTCTTTTCCCTTATTTTTTTGTTGTCGCCCAAACCCTAAAATTCTTTGTTTCTCTCATTTTTTTCACTAGATGCCTCCTCTTTCTCTATTTTCTTCCCCTTTTGTGTTGTTCCCTTCTCTGTAACACCTTCTAACCCGTATTCATCTCTAAAATAGGGTTACGGAGTATTACTAGAGTTTACGATTCAAAATAATCAAATATTTTAAACATTTAACATCACATAATAAATGATAGCAAAAAAAAACTAATACATACATATTGTCCCTTATTCGAGCCCTCGAGGCCATAAAAACACGTTAGAAACAAGTCGGGACTAAATCAGAAACATATAGATTTTTTCGAAAAAAGATGAAAATTTTCAAACTGCAGGGGTCACGGCCAGGCTGTGTGACTCACACGGCTGAGACACACGCTTGTGTCTCAGGCCGTGTGGACATTCGAAGTACGAACACATGGCCGTGTTCCAGCCCGTGTAACTCATTGACTTGGGTCACACAGCCAAGCCACAAGCCCGTGTGCCAGGCTGTGTACCCTTTGAAATGGCCTCAAATGTTCGTGTGTCAGGCCGTGTGCTAGGCCGTGTAATAGCCTGACTTGCCACCCTTTGAAAGCTACAAGGGACACACGGATGTGTTGCCTGGCTGTGTGCCACACACGGCTGAGACACAGGCCCGTGTCTTTGGCCGTGTGGACAAAAAATAGGCCATTTCCAAGCCATTTTTCTTACCCAAACATGCACATACCTACAACTAGTTTTCCACCTATAATCAGACACTCTCAAGTGCACCAAACCATGCCACAACAAGCTATCCAATTAAGGTACTTAAGCATACATCTGATATGCCTAAAAGACACCTCAATTATAACAATTAAACAAGTATAACCATATTCACAATTTGGCCAAATGATCAACTAACTTATAACTAATTTTATACCAAAACTTACCACTCTATTTACGAATTAAATTCACACCAAAAGTACCTAATATGCTATTTTACACCTAGCACCATTAGCCACATATGTCATTTATAACCAATATACCAAATCACCACATTCAAACATATCAAGAGACAATTTATGACAAACATGTTTAACTACCATTTTAACTTCCATCATATAGTTACCATAAACGCTAAAACAATAACCATTATAAGGCCAAATATATACATGCCAACTTAACATCATTTCATCATTCAAAATACCAAATTTACAAGCCAAAACATAATGGCTATAACATCAACCAAAACACCTATACATGCTATTACAACCAAGACTTGAAAACGTCAAAATCTACCGATATAGCCGATGGATAGTGTGACAGTTCTTTGACGACTTTCCAACCCAAACAAGCTTCTGATTAACTACAAAACATAGAGAAATAAACACAAGGTAAGCATGTTATGCTTAGTAAGTTCGTAGTATATAATCTATGCTTATCAACATGTTGCATAATCTTAAATTACATATGTATCAATTCAACATAAGAATAAATGAATCATAAACTTAATTCAAGTGAATTTATACTTCTCATTGCCATGGATATCACATACTTACTACCTTCCATAGTAATAAGGTAAATTGCATCGATAATTCTTACCGAAGCTCATACGAATAAAATCACGATGGTTGTCCCAACCCTATTAATAGCTCGATAGCCGAAGCTATCCCTTTTCATTACTTGATGGTCGTAACCATCCATTTTCATTGTTGATGGTCGTCACCATCCGTTTTCATAATTTGATAGCCGGAGCTATCCCTTTGCACAATTCGATAGCCGAAGATATCCCATTTCATTGTTAGATGATCATCGATATGCCATTTGATTTTTCCATCAAAAAATAATTTAACATTATATAAAATAATAGCATTTAATACATAATTTAAAATGCTATTTAGATGTACGAACTTACCTTGACGATAAACATAGAAATATAGTCGATTAATCCAAATTTTTTCTTTATCTCGATTTAGAGCCGTACGTGGTCTATATCGATCTAAATGAATAAATTCAATCAATTTAATAAATATTCTATTCAATTCAATCCAAATTCACATTTTTCAAAATTACACTTTTGCCTCTAA
Organism: Gossypium raimondii; assembly: GCF_025698545.1. Classification (NCBI taxonomy): domain Eukaryota; kingdom Viridiplantae; phylum Streptophyta; class Magnoliopsida; order Malvales; family Malvaceae; genus Gossypium; species Gossypium raimondii. The sequence goes on along the minus strand of NC_068569.1, from coordinate 41,556,028 downwards.
TATTTTGATTTCTTTACAAATTAGTCTTTAGGCTTGTAAAATGAAATTCATGCAATTTCACCCTTACCCAAGCCTAGCTGAATTTCATACAAGCTCATAAAAGCTCAAACATTTCATTATTTCACAAATTATACCATGAATATTTATCATTTTTCAATTTAATCCCTAATTGACAAATTCATCAAAAATCACTTAACCAAAGTTGTTTATCTAACAACAAGGATTTATTTTCTAATGTCAAACTTCACAAACAACATGAATTCACTCATGGAAAAACTTTAATCTTTTAACAGTTTTGCAAATTAATTCCAGGGTTAGCTAGATTAAGCTACAACAACTCCAAAAACATAGAAATCATTAAAAACGAGACAAAAAATCATACCATGCAAGCTTTGGAAGGTTGGCCGAATATGCAAGCTTCTCTAATGGATTTTTCCTATTAAAATTTTGGTGGATGATGCATTAGAGAAGGTGATACCATCTTTTCTTATTTTTGTTTTAATTTATTTAAGAAATTACTAAAGTAACCTTTACCATTTACTTTAAAAATCATTAAAAATATGTCTATAAGAGTCCAATTAATAAAACAATGGTTTATTTACAACATAAACCCTCTAACCATTTAATTTCATAGCTATTAAATCCCTTTAGCTTATAGAACTCAAAATTTACACCTTTTGCAATTTAGTCCTTTGTATCGAATTAAGCATGCAAACGATAAAATTTCTTAACAAAATTTTTATACGGTAATACTAACATGATGTAGATACTAAAATAGTAATAAAATTAATATTTCTACGTCAGATTTGTGGTCCCAAAACCACTTTTCTGATTTCACTGAAAACGAGCAGTTACATTCTCTCTTTTCTTTCTTTTTTTTCTTTCTCCCTCCATTTTGGCCGTCGCACCCAGTTGTCGTCGTTGTATCATCCACCACCATTTGAACCATCAAATCCCTTCCCTTGCTAAATAACCCCATATTCATTCAAATTTTAATGGAGCATAAAACTTTCGGTGGTTGCTTTTGTTTCTTATTGTTGTTCCCTTTTTAATGGCTATATTCCATTTTTAGATTTGCAACCAAATGTTGGTTCAATTGTTATTGATTTGTTCAATTGATTTCCATTAGATCTTACCGTAATCCTTACCGTCGATTCTAATACAAGTGTGTTTTGTGTATGTATGATATATATATAAAGGGCCAAATCTAGTTGAATCCATTTAGATCTGAATGGAAAGAGTCTCACATGGGCATGTAGGTAAAGGTGTGTGTCCTAACTATGTTGTTCTGTGTGCGTAAGTGGGCTTTGGTCATAAATATGGTGTGTTAGAGTATGTTTATCTGTTATTTTCCTTGATGATTACTAAAAAAGTTTGATTTATGCATCCGAATACGCTTAGAAACGTCAAATCTGAAAAGGGGTATCTCCTCTGTTAAATCGCTGATAAACTATTAGTACTGTTTGGATGAAAACCCATAGTGTACCACAAGTATAGATGTACTATGCTATCATTTTTGTGAATTGGTGTTGCTAGGAATGTTTTGTGTTGCTCTAGTGATATTACTTCTCATACCGTTAGTGCATGCTCACTGTTAATACTAAATCTGCAAATTATTATCGCTCGCATGATAATTGCATATTACAATTGTTACTATTACTATTTTCTATCATCATCAGCATGCGATACTGTTGCATGAGATTTGGGTTTTGAAGGAAGAAGTGCATGCATTTAATGTCGGATCGATTTATCAATCAAATTACTATTTTACTAGCAGTTTATCTGTAACTTACTAATATACTGGTGGTTCATCCGCAAAATATTGTTTAGTTTGTAGGGTTGGACGAGTTCTAGAGAACTCTTACTGTGGAGTGTAGCGGATGGTTGGGTGGGAAAATTACATTGTTATTCATGCAAACTGTATATTTCCTAAGATCATTGTGATATTGATAATCTGATATGTATTATATTGCAAACCTGTATGTTATTAATTATTGTTTTTTACACGTACTACTTAAATGTTAAAACCACATTGAGCTTCATAGCTCACTCTTTAGTTTTTCCCAACTCCCAGATAACTCGTGAGGTTAGGGCTCGAACTCGACACTTAGAGCAGTGTCGTAAGATTTTCCTTAGGAATGTACATTTTAAACTATTTCATAAACACTAATTAATTTTGATCTGTGTAATGGATTGTGGCATGGGCTGTTATTTTTTTAGGTTTTAGGGATTTTGCATTATCTAGTTTGTCAGTAAACCTGGAATTGATTAAGAATTTCAAAAATTGTTAAATTATTATTAAATGGTTCAAATATGAATTTTTTACCATTAACTGTGAAACTAAATTTAATGAACAAAATAACTAAAAATAAAATGATGTTTTTATAAAAAAGGTTAAATTAATTCGTGTTTTTTAAACTGAAACGAAACTGTTTTCTAAAAAGCAAATTTTTCAACCCTGAAGAAAAGTATCGATACCCTGGCATCTGGTATCGAATCTTGATCATATAAATTGATTTTCAAAGTAAACAGATTGCCAAATTGGTATCAATACTTATAAAAGTATTAATATCGATTGATCACATTTTATAAACTTCAAAATTGGTAGAATGCCCAAATCATATCGTTACTTATATAAGTAATGATACTTTTTTATTTTGTATCGATACTCTTTGTGCAGATTTGAAACTCAAGAATTTAAACCTATTTCATGCTTTAGTTACTAAATTTTTTCCCTAAATGATCGTTTTAGATAATTTGAACTAAATTAAAAATTGAATAATCCAAATTCTTTATGAAATGGGCTTCCTAACTATTTTCTGCAAACAGAATGTTGTATTAGGCCATTTTGATGGCTAGTGTGACTTCCATAGTTCGACCATAGCGTGTAGGCCAGGTTGGGGAGTTTAGAATTGGTGATATTAGAGCTCAAGGTTTTAAAACTCAGACTGTTGGATTAGTGAGGTTTGGATGCATATTTTTAAAATGGGTCTTGTCCGGTACCATGCTACAAATATTTTTACAATGTTTTAAAATAATTTTGAGACTTTGATGTCGTCCCTAACTAACTATTGTATTCTTTAAAACTGTAGACATACACTAGATTATATACATCTAGGCTTTCATTATAATGACCCGAGGTAGGCAAACCCGAGGTAGGTGATTGCCTATAAACAAGTTATCATTTATAGTAAAAAAACACACCAAAAATATATAAGATTTGAACGACAGTGTCCGCAACTGCACGAGTTAAATTTTAATATAGTATAGTTTATAATGAAACACTTGGAAGTATTCTAAGGATCGTACCTAAGAGAGGATGGAATAAATCTATAAAAACCTTGTTACAATAATAAGTCTACATAGTATTAATTACATTCTATATTACGACAAATCATAGAAGGGAAATAATTAGAAAAATTAAATAATTAATAAAAATCACAAACGTCTTAAATTAATAAAACCAATCAGGAGGATTAACTCATTTTAAAGTTTGGAATTAACTTTAGATTAGGGTTTTAGGGTGGATTAGCTATTGATTAACCAATTGTTACCTCTCGGTCTCTAACTAATTAATCGATTGGTTGATACTCGCTTATTCTCGTCCTCACTTTCTTAATTAGGATCAACTACGATTTACTCGATTTAACTTTTCTCCCGATCTCGTCTAACCTATGTTAACTTTCTAGGGTTGTCAAGTCTAGGGTTTAAGAACACAAATCTATACCAAGTAATCCTTCCAAGAAACCCTAAATCATCTGTTAGTCACACTCTCATCCATCGTTAATTTCCCTTAAGGGATTTAGCCCCTCATGTACTTCATAATCTTAATCTCAATTAAGATAGACATATAAAGAACACGAAAATCGTAAGGGAAAAGAGATTAGAATAATCGTGGATTGATATCGAATTGCGAACGAAGTAGTAAATCGATTGATAGGAGTGTTTGCAACCTAAATAATCATGTCATTTGCAAAGAAGAAATAAGCTGAATACTTGAATAAAATAAAAAAAACTCTTGGATCGAAACCAATTCCAAGAGGAAAAATAAAGAGTTCAGCAAATCTGAAAGAAAACTAATCTAATCCTACTCCTAAACTACTAAGGGTTTTTAATGCATCAAGGATGACTTAGTTATATAAAAACCCTAATGTCTTATTTATAGGAGTGTTGGAAACCTAAATTAGGTCTTTGGCACGTCCTATATCTTCATATAAAGTTTATTGTGTAGACAAAAATAACCTCAGAATACTTAGGCAGCAAGTCGACCTATGTCGTGCCATAGCCCTTGCATGGCGTGACACAACATGTGTTTTATGCCTTGTATCATTCGTTTCATGCTTTGATATCTCGAGAAGAATGTGCATCACTCGTACCTTGCTTCCACGTCAATTGGGCCTATAAATCTTCATCCTACACACTCAATTACACATATTATAACTACCTAAGGCCTGTGTCGGCCTAATAGGTCACAACACTCACAAAATGTGTTAAAAACACTTAATTTTACTAATATTTAATCATAAGTACTAAATACAAAAAGATAATATTAAATAAAAAATTGGTTACAAAAAAAGCTCCTCAATTGCGAAAATAACCCCAATTAACTACTACATTTGATGACAAGTCAAATACCCCCACACTTAAGTCTTTACTTGTCCTCAAGCAAACTAAATGAGAACAAAATAAAAACTGAGAACAAACTACACTAAAATAGGAAATTAACATGCAAAGAAAAGAAAATGTACTTGAGCTAGCTTGATATAGGAATTTGGATAGAAATATATTAACAAGACAACATAGATAAATATATAACTCTAGAGTGATATACAATTGACTCACAATTTCTAAACTTAGACAGATTAGTTTAATAAATTACAAAGGAAACAAATAAAAGAATGTTAAATATAGGTTTCCATCAAAATAGATATACAAAAATACACGTATTCTCAAATGAATAAATGTGGTAAAAACATCAAAACTCAGCACAATTTTATCCATATAAGGTACTATATAAGTCACATAGGACTTCTCGACTTGTAACATTCTGCGGCTTAGGTTGGTTTGGAATTCAAAAAGTAAGCTCAACAAAACGGTTAAGTACGATAGTAGTTTGTGATCAACTGTTTAACATCACAACAATAATGTGCAAGCGTAAACTGTCAATACAAGTATAATTGACAGATGTGAGTCTTTCGAATATCAATTCCACAGGGATGGTAGTCTTTTGTCTATTAATGTCGGTGCAACAACTAGATGGAAGCGAGATAAATTGTGATAATAGTTGTCAATAAAACAACTTGAAAGCAATAAAATAAAATATGATAATGATAAACTGAGATCCCTAACATGAATCTTTAGCAGAATACTAAGTGCAGAAGGAATAAAAAGATAGGTGGTTGTCGAAGCAATAAAGTTCAATGTATATCTTACTCAGTGTTACTCCTCTATTTAATCGAGACTTAAACATGCATACTAACCTTACCTTCCGATGATGGCAATACGGCAGTATTAAGAACTAGTGGACTAAATTCCTCTAATCCTCACTCAACTTCCGTTGTAATGCTTTTTGGCTCAAATTGTCACTGCAGTTTCCAGTGTCATTGACTGCAATAACAGTTCTGTGTTAAAAAACAATCAATCCCTAAGGTTAAAAAATAAAAGAAAGATTGAATAAGATAAAATTTAATCAAGAATTCATGTGTACTTCCATACAAACAAAAAAAGAGAATAATCACCATCATTCATAAAAAATAAGAGAGAATCGAGTGGAGAATACTATTCCTAGACAACTCGACCGAATCTCTCTATTCCCTCTTGTCTCGCACTTAGGTCTTCTCGTCAGAAGGTAGTCTGGATCTGGTTTTCACGTTGGCTCACCTGTGAGAGGCTTAAGCTGCCATGACCGCAAGCTTCAAGGTCAAATGATGAAGATGATGATTCGAAAAAAAAAGAAAACTGTCTTTTTCTTCTCACGTCCACCTTTTAGTCCTCCTCCAATAGTACATGTGACATTTCTTCAAAATTATTCTGTCCTTGTACATACAGGTTAGTTATACCAGACTGGACAACTCACGCAATTTTAATTCTTATTTGGACAGCTATCAGGTGCTACGACAATTCTGGACGCAATCTAGAATTCACTTATGCAACGACATTAATGCAAAAAGATAGTGAAATTAAGGATAAAATAGGCTAGGATTCACTGAGTTATAAAATGAAATTTACTAAACAGAAAATGCTAAAATGTATGCTAAGGATGACTAAATGGGAACAATTAAACCATTAAGTAAGGGGGGAAACCTATGTTCTTTCTAGTGCTATCACACCCCTAAACTTGAGTTTTTACTTGTCCTCAAGTAGAATAGAAACTAGTAAGGCTAAAAAAATTTTACTAAGGCAAATGATCATTCTAGCAACTTGAACCCTCTAAATTCCTAATGGATGCATCACATTCAGATGAAAGAATATTGGACCAACAATTCATAAGCATGAATGAAAAAGGTTACAACTTCATCAATGCTAGAATAATGCTTCATACCCCAAGTTCTATCTACCATTATAACATTTATTGTACAATACTAAGTATTTATATATTATATATTTTTTCAGAATAAGGGATATCGTTTCATTATTGTACCCTTATTACTGAGAAGTAACGATGGGGTGCAACAAACCCCTAAGGAGTACGTAATTGCGCTGACATACACTGATGCAGCGACAACCTTTGGCAAGATTGATTTTTTTAAAATGCTTGTATTGGAGTGCTCCCTTTTTAACATTCCACAATACACCTACTTTGGAGTGTTTGTAATTTATAACTATATATACATATATAAGCAGCTGTAAAAAGTAGATTCATTCAAGATTTAAGGAATGATATCAGTCATCCACTACTAATGCAACCTAATCCATTCATCAAATAATTGAATCTACAACCTTCTGTCAAATTTATCCAGCTCATTCATTGATAATTCACATGATTCAAGAATTAAGCATCGAATGTAACATAAATTTTCTAACAATTTTCATTAACTATAATTAAACCTTGCATGCTTCATTACTGAAAGAAAAAAAATTGAAATGTGGGTGCATTTCCAAGCCCCATGCACATTACACCCCCAAACTTGAGTTTTTACTTGTCCTCAAGTAAATCATAAACTAGCAAGGCTACAAAAATTTTACTAAGGCAAATGATCATTCTAGAAACTTGAACCCTCTAAATTGCCAATAGATGAATCACATTTAGATGAAAGAATATTGCATCGACAATTCATAAGCATGAATGAATAAGGTTGCAACTTCATCAATGCCAGCATCATGCTTCAAACCTTAAGTTTTATCTACCATTACATCATTTATTGTACAATACTAAGTATTTATATATTATATATACGTTTTTTTCAGAATAAGGGATATCGTTGCATTACTGTACCGTTGTTACTAAGAAGTAACGATGGGGCGCAACAAACCCCTAGGGAGTACGTAATTCTGCTGACACACACTCATGCAGTGACAACCTTTGACCAGATTGATTTTTCTAACGCTTGTATTGGAGTGTTCCCCTTTTAACATTCCATACTACACCCACTTTGGAGTGTCTCTAACTTATAACTATATATACATATATAAGCAGCTGTAAAAAGCAGATTCATTCAAGATTTAAGGAATGATAGTAGTTATCCACTACTAATGCAACCTAATCCATTCATTAAAGAATTAAAGCTACAACATTCTGTCAAAATTATCCAACTCAATCATTGATAATTCACATGATTCAAGAATTAAGCATCGAATGTAACAAAAAAATTTCAAATAATTTTCATTAACTATAATTAAACCTTTCATGCTTCATTACTGAAAGAAAAAAAAATTGAAATGTAGGTGCATTTCCAAGTCCCATGTGCATTCCCCAAAACTTAAAGTTTGCATTGTCCCTAATGCACGAACATGAAAATGTAAGGACAATAAAAAAAAGTAATGAAAATATATAATTATTAAAATAAAACTTACAGCTACATGTAATGCATGAATACTACAACTAAAGCTTAAAATAAACTAACTCAGTTATCCGCAACCGTCGATGTGGCTACATGATGTTTCTTTCTCCTCATTTATTTTTATCTTTGGAATGCTTCCTTTTCTTTTCTTTGGGCTTTGCACGGTCTTCGTGTTGCTCCTCAGTTCCTGGCTCTGCCCCGACATCATCGGCTTCTTCCTGTGGAAAAGTAGGTCACCTAGAGTGGTTTAGTGTAGACCACTATTGCCAATGAATTGCATGCTCCTCACTAGTTATCTCAGTAAGTTCCGCCAGTCTCGCTCTAGCTCACTCCAAATTATCGATATGTGCACCCATACACTCGGGTACAGTGATAGTCTTCTCAACAAAATTTTATTTTTCTTTTTTAAGAACTTTTTCTTCTTTAGCAACAACTTTCTCTTCTGCAGCAGCAACTTCTTTCCCAACAACAGTATCCTCTTTATCAGCAAAAATACCATCCTCGAATAAGCTATCAATCTTTTGCAGGCATTCTTCAATGTCCTTAAATTCCTCTTCTTTCTTATTATCAGAGACCTGCACAATGGGTAGGGATGCCATCGATCTATCTCGATTTTCTAAGTCGTCATTCGAGGAAGAGAGGTCATAATTTTGAATGATTGGTGGAAAATTGGGAATTCTGGTAGCAGGGATGGGCTCAGTTGGCCTAATGTGGCTGCAATAGAACTGTTCCAGGTCTGCTATTAGCATAAAACAAATTCAAGGATTTCTCTATATCTTCTACTATAGCGACATGCTTGATCTGCCTGTTGTTGATGGAATTTACCATTTTTTCGACATCCTTCAGTTTGCGCCATAATGATGTCTCTACATTTAGGTTTTCTCATTTACTGTTGGCTTTGGCTTTACCCTTTCTTGTCTTACTAATTTCTGCCTCCTTCAGTATCGACGTGTCATTGCCACATGTCATTCTTTCTATAGAAGCTTCATTAATTGGGCCCTTATTTTCCAACACTTCTTTACCAGAACGGGGCACGATTCCTCTTTGTTGGCACAATAACATCACCAGTGATGGGAAAACTAAGATCCCAGTCTGCCTTGCTATGCAGTCAGCAATTTCTTGGTGAAGTATTGCGCAAACATCAATTTTTCTTCCCTTGACACTAGAATGTATCAGACACATTCTGTTGAGGGTGATTGTGGTGCTATGAGTAGAGAGCTTTAGTCTGTAGTTAACAAAATGGAACAAAATTTTGCCTTGTAGCGTCAGGAAGTGACGGGGCATCATATAAATCTTTTGATGGTAACCCGTCCACACTGCTCCCTCAATATACAAGTCCCTCACCAACAGGTCTAGTTTTTCATCTGTGATGTCGTCAATGAACTTGAAGTGTTCGTCAACATCGACCTTGGTGTTGTATAGCTCGTTGATTTTTTCACCGACACATGGTATTAAAGCTTCTCAAATGAAAATGAACTTTAACTCATGATCGTAGAGATTAGCATAAAACTCACGTACCAGTGAAAGTTAGTAGCTTCCAAGATGTGTGGAAAAAGTTTCCCACTTTAACTTTGAAATGGTCTTATAGACTTGTTTACCCAAGTCTTGTTGTGGCGAAAGGGAAATGCCCTGTTCGGGATGTAACATCCCGAAATAGGGCCTAAACGGAACAGTGGTTGCAAAACATGAATTCGAGATAGAAAAGTTTATTGTGATTAATTTTTATGATTTATCAATTGATTGGATAAATGTGTTAGAATACCGATAAGAAATTTCAGCGATTGCATGTTTGAATTGCATTGCATATTAGGGTTTAATTGCAAAAGTGGGTAAATATGAGCTTTAGATGATAAAGGATTTAATAGAAGTGCAAAATTGAAGTAGAGGTCTTTAAATGGTAATTAGGCCATTAGATTTTCATGGAAAAAAATTGGCATGCATAGATTAAAATAACTAAAGTTTTAATGAAGGGCATTTTAGTCATTTGGTAATAAAAAGAATTAAAAGGGAAAATGATGGCAAAATGTGCTCACCTTTTTCCATAACGGCTGAAACTTCAAGCGACTCCACAGCTAGGGTTTCGTCACTTTCTCAAGCTCATAGTAAGTGCATCGAAGCCTCGTTTTTAATGTTTTTTAATGTTTTTAGAGTCCTCGTAACTCGGTTTAGCTTATTCTACCATTAATTCATGTTAGGGTTCATATTTGGAAAAATACCCATAGGTGAAATGTGTTTATTTTGATGTTTTATGGTAGAATATGAAGTTTTAAATTATGTTAAACAACTTTTGCTAGGCAATTATGTTAAACAACTTTTGCTAGGCAATTTTAAGTGAAAACGAGTAAAACGACATAATCGATAAAAATACCTAATGTTCATAAGTAAATGTTAGAGTGAGAATTTGATGTTTTCATTGAAAGGAAAGATGTTCAGCATATCATAAAACATAAGAATAAGAGATGAAGTTTAATTTCTGAGCTTTCGGGCAAAAGTGTAAATATGTAAAAGTTTAGGGGCAAAATCATAATTTTTCCAAAGTTAGAGTCAATGAATGTTTTGATGAATGTAAGTATTAAATAAGCTAAATTTGCTATTATAGATAAAGAGGAATGAAATCCGGAGTTAGACTGGGGAAAGAAAAAGGTTGAGGACTAAGTTGCTAGATTTGATCGTATTTTGTACTGAGGTAAGTTTACAGTAAATAAATGCAATATTTCAATAATTATTATTAATTTTTTATTTTCTAGCAATTATGTACTTATTTCATGAAATTATTTAATGTTGACTAAAGTATGAGATGATAGAGAATCAGTGTTAAAAAGTCTCGCTGAAACATTAGGAATGTATCGGATACAAATGTCATGACATTAGGGGCATGAAACCCCATGTAAGACCATGTCTGGGACATGGCATTGGCATTATTGAGATTATGAGAGGTCCCATGTAAGACCATGTCTGGGACATGGCGTTGGTACCAAGATGAGAGGTCCCCCGTAAGACCATGTCAGGGACATGGCGTTGGTACCGAGATGAGAGGTTCCCCGTAAGACTGTGTCTGGGACATGGCATGGGCACCGATATGAGAACTCTCATGTAAGACCATATCTGGGATATGACATTTGCAGTACAGGAAACATCCCATGTAAGACCATATCTCGGACATGGTTTTTGCATGTTATTATCAGATAGGAGAACCGAGTATCCTTAGTATTCAAGTGGTTCAACGGGCTAGTATATAGACTATGTTACATGAAAGTTTAGGTAAAAGCATAATAAATAGATTTAGGTGAGTTATAAGGGTTAAGAATATCTCAGTTATCAGTTGAGAAAAAAATACCAACAAGGGAGGAGTAAATTATAATCACGAGTTATTTAAGTAAACAAGTAAGTAAACAAGTAAGAGAGTAAGTAAAAAAGAAAGTATAGATCATGATACTTGATGATAATTTATGAGTATAATTATTTATGATAAATGTTGTTATTTATTTGCATGTAAACTTACTAAGCTTTATGCTTACCCCATTTATTTTCCTTCTTTTTATAGTATCACCAAACCAATTTGGGGATCGTAATGGTGTCGGAGATCATTTCACACTATCAACAGACAATCTCGGTATTTTATGATTTGAAACATTTTAAGTTATGGCATGTATAGGGACTTAGTCATTTTGTATATGTGTCCTTATGATATGGTTAATGAATAGCATGTAAATACTTGATAATTATTAGTTATTGAAATGGCTATTTAAGAACATGTTTTGGTGTCATGTATGCCTAAATGATAGTTAATACAAAGAAATTATAAAAGAGCAAAAATTTGCTATGAAATAGTTTTTGGACAACAGCATTGACGTGATTTTGAAAACTCACCAAGGGTAGTAGAAATAGAATTAGAGAGTGAATAAGATATAGAATTAAATTTTGTCGAGTCTATTTTCACATGAAAGAAACAGTGTAGGCAAATGAATTTTATATTTTGTAATATTTGAATTTTAGTGAGACAGGGTCAGAATGGATTTTGAAGTCCCCTATTCTGACTTTAGGATATCATTAAAAATTGTACAGAAAGAATTATGAGTCATAATTTATGTTTCTAGATTCCTTAGTGAGTCTATTTTCAATGGAAACAAGCGGAAGCACCATATGAAGCCCGTACAATGAGATAATTGATTTCTAGTGAACAGAGGATAGAACCGTCAGACAGTGAAATAGAAGAGACTTTAACGAATTAACTGTACTATTTGGATAACCCAAAAATTTTGGAAATTATATGATAAGAATATAAATGAGTCTAGTTTTAGGGAAAATTTACGGGTCTAAATTTTGAGTTTCGTAACTCGAATTATAATTAAATTAGTGACTATCATGCAAGTGGACAGTTTTATTGTGAATAGCGAAATAAATAATTTTGATTTATTTAAGTATTCAAAAAAATTTAATTTTCCCGGTTTGGGCTCGAACCATTTTTGTTGCATATTTTAGGGTTTCGAGGGCCCTTTTTAGGGACATATTGATTGAACTTGAGAGAATTAATTTTAAAAGTAAATTTTTATGCTCTTAACTAGTAAGTTAAGCCAGGTAACGCCTCGTGCTCGACTCCGACAACGGTCTCGGGTAAGGGGTGTTACACGGGATGGAAGATTATCTTCAATATGTTGTCATGAAACTATTCCTTTGCTGCTTTATTCAAAAACATTACTGGCTCCTTTGTTAGCTCCGGCTTGGGGGATTTCGATTCATGAACTGTGGTCGCAGAGGACGCATGTTCTCCAACAGATTTTGTGACTTTCTTGACCGAGTCTCTTATTTTTGCCATCTTTTGTTGAGCGAAAATGGTTTAAAGTTAAAAAGATATGATCTTGAGAAGAGCAAAGAAATAAAAATGGTTGCTTAAGTTCTTGACATTCAGTACAATGGGAGAGGATTTATAGTGAGTAAAAGAGGAAGACAGAGAGGCGTGTTGTTTTGTGGAGAGATATAAGGCTGGCGGGAAGATTTGTGTCCAATAGAAATTTTAATGCGTCGACAAATGTACCTAATTTATTTTGCAAAAAGAAAAAAAATTAACAAAACATTTACTCTAACTAATTAAAAATTAAAACTTTTTTACCAATTTAATGGTCTTTACCTGATTTTGATAATTGTTGCTAAAATAGTGTTTCAGCCTCTGTTCATTTACTTTGAATTGGTGTCCATCATGTAAATCTCAAATTGTGACTATACTATGAGGAAATACATCGAAAACTTCAAAAGGTCCAGACGAACGTGAATACAATTTACCTGGGTGCAATTTGAGTCGAGAATTGAATAATAAAACTTATTGACCCGCGACAAATTGTCGCTGCAAAATAATCTTGTGATGCAATCGTTTGGTCTTTTCCTTGTAAATTGCAGCGTTTTCATAAGCATTTCTCCTAATCTCCTCTAGTTCAGTGACATCCAACAGTCTTTTCTTTCTAGCCGCTCGATAGTCCATGTTCACTTGCTTAATTGCCCACATTGCTTTGTGTTCTAGTTCAACTGGCAAGTGACATGCTTTCCCAAAAACCAATTGATATGGCGACATCCCTAATGGAGTTTTGTATGTTATCTACAATGCGTATAAAGCGTCATCCAATTAGAAAGACCAATCTTTCCTTGAAGGGTTTACAACCTTCTCAATAATGTTCTTAATTTTTCGATTCGATACTTTGGCTTGTCCATTGGTTTACGGATGATAAGTAGTAGCCATTCTATGATTAACTCCATACCTCTTCAGTGCGGTTGCCACTTGGTTGCAATGAAAGTGTGTGCCCTAATCACTAATCAATGCCTTTGGTGTGCTTGTGAAAAAAAAATTTAGCACTGTCTTTGCATCATCCTTTGGGACTATAACAACTTCCACCCATTTCAAGACATAGTCAATAGCTACAAATATATAAATATTTCCAAATAAGCATAGAAACGGTCCCATGAAATCTATACCCCAAACATCGAATAAGTCAACCTCCATAATTGGCTGCCGTAACATTTTATTGTGTCGGGATATAAAATCGGTGCGCTGACACCTATCGTATTGATTCACAAAATGTGGGCATCTTTGAATAATGTTGGCCAATAGAATCCTAATTGGAGAACTTTAGCTGTAGTTCTCATACCACTAAAATGACCTCCATAAGAAGCATCATGACAATGCTTCAGGACTGAAAGCATCTCCTCTTCCGGAACACAACGTCGAATGATGTTGTCATTGCATAACTTGAATAAATATGGCTCATTCTAATGATACTTCACTACTTCACGAAGAAACCTTTCTTTTTTATGGCCTGTGACACCCAATGGGAGTTTTCCATACATAAGATAATTAAGAAAATCTGCATACCAAGGAATTACATCTACAATAAATAACTTCTCATCTGGGAATGCGTCAACAATTTGAAGTATGTTTTCGTCTTCACTACCAACTTCCAATAGTGACAGATGGTCTGCAACTTGATTCTTTGAACCCTTATGGTCTTTTATCTCGATCTCAAATTCTTGCAACAGTAATATCTAGTGTATCAGTCTTGGTTTGGCATCCTTTTTCGCAAAGAGATATCTCAACACTAAATGATCAGTGAATACAGTAACCTTTGCGCTGACAAGATATGAATGAAACTTGTCGAAAGCAAAGACTATAGCTAGTAGTTCTTTCTCTGTAGTTGTATAATTGAGTTGACCCACAGCAAAGTCGCTTACATCGCACATAACTTCAGAAGGTTGATGCCAGTTTGGTGCAACAACAATTGGTGCATTCACTAGCTTCTGTTTTAACTGAATAAAGGCATTCAGACATGCATCGTCAAAGAAGAATTTTTATTCTATTCCAGCAATGAGTATAAGGGCTTTGCAATTTTCAAAAAATCTCTAGTAAACCTTTGGTTAAAGCCCGAATGTCCAAGAAAACTACGAATACCTTTCACATTTGTTGGTAGAGGTAATTTCTCAATGATTTCCACCTTAGATTTGTCTACTTGAATGCCTTGAAAAGAGATGCGATGTCCTAACACAATGCCTTTAGCTGCCATGAAATGACATTTTTCCCAATTCAGGACAAGATGTGTGTCCTCACATCGCTTCAATACTTTATCCAAATTGTCTGCTCAATGATCAAAATCATTCCCATAAACTAAGAAATCATCCACAAACACCTCTAAAGAGTCTTTGGTCATATTTGAGAATATTGTCATCATACACATTTGAAATGTGGCTGGTGTGTTGCAAAGACCAAAAGGCATACGGTGAAAAGTGAAAGTACCGCAGGGACAGGTGAAATTTGTTTTCCCCTGATCCTCTGGTGCAATAGCAATTTGATTGTACCCAGAATATCCATCTAAAAAGAAATAATAGGCCGTTCCAGAAGGCTGACCGGCATTTGGTCGATGAAAGGAAGCAGGAAGTGATCCTTCTTTGTGGCATCATTCAATTTGCGATAATCCATGCAAACTCGCCATCTTGTGGGAATACGTGTAGGAATTAATTCATCCTTATCGTTACGAACCACAATGATGCCACTTTTTTTAGGCACGCATTGCACTGGACTTACCCAATTGCTATCAGAAATTGAGTAAATAATTCCAGCATCAAGCCATTTTTGATTGCTTCAGTGTGTCCAGGAACTGCTGATACTGCTTGTCATGCTCATTCTTCCTGAATCTTTGTGGGAAGGGTAAAGGTAGAGATATATCTACTTGTACTAACATCTTTGATTGCAGTGACAGTTTCGAAGGTCGGACATTAGGCATATGATTGACAATTCGTGGAACTTCTTTGTCTGTTGCATTGACAAACTCTTCAGATTCAACCTTATCACCAGTGATCACTCCATCCGTATCTTGAGGTGCTATAGTAGAGTCGATAAATGATTCGCTAGTTTGTTTACCACTCTTAAGAGTGATAGCCTTACAATGTTCTTTCCTCTGTGGACTAGGATTTTCTATGTCACTAGGAAATGAGCTTGGTGGTCGAGTATTCAGATTTGAAGCAAGTTGTCCTAATTGTGTCTCTAATGGTCAAATGGAAGATGAATTCCCTTGTATGATAGCTTTCGTGCGAGTAATATGCTCCCGCATTAATGCCTCAAGAGTTGCTAACGGGTTAGAAGTAGAAGCTTGTGTGTACGGTTACTGTCGATGTCCTTAAACATACTGATTTGGTCTTGAAGAGTGTTGTGGCTGCATCAGATTTTGGTGTGGATGTGTCTACCCTTGTTGTGGATGCATCTGAGTGTGCTGATTATAGTTCTACTATTGTTGATTGTAATTCTTTTGTCTGGGATTATAATTGCCCTAAGTAGATGTATTCCCATATTTGAATGTCGCAGCATTTAGTCCACCATTCTGAGTTACCCAAAACTATTGGTTGCCTGCAGTGTTGTTAAATAATTACAATAGAAATTGTTGCAAATGTTACTAATATAACAGGCAATCTCTGGATGTTGTGGGCAATCGTCATAGCTATGGTTGTCACTACAAATCTCACAACAAAAAGTAGGAACGTCAACTTGTTGAGTGACTTGTATAGCTGCAACTCTACTAGTCCCTTGCATATTTTTAATCACGTTTGCGAGAGAAGAAACTTGAGCACTTAGTGTGGTTATTGCATCCAATTTGATAACTCTTGAAGTATTTTTTGCTTGTGCAACTTTGGAGATAGTGTAACACCCCTTACCAGAGACCGTTGCCGGAGTCGAGCACGAGGTGTTACCTGACTTAACTTACTAGTTCAGAGCATAAAAAATTAATTTTAAAATTAATTCACTCACATTCAATAAATTTGTCCCTAAAAAAGGCCCTCGAGACCCTAAAACATGCAACGAAAATGGTTCGGGTCCAAACTGGGAACATTAAAATTTTTTCGAATACTTAAATAAATCAAAATGATTTATTTCACTATTCACAATAAAACTATCCACATGCATGACAGTCACTAATTTAATTATAACCTGAGTTACAAAACTCAAAATTTAGATTCGTAAATTTTTCCTAAAACTAGACTCATATATCTTCTTATCATAAACTTTTCAGAATCTTTGGGTTAGCCAAATAGTAAATTTAATTTGTTAAAGTCTCCCCTATTTCACTATATGAGGGTTCTGCCTCTATTCACTAGAAATAAATTATCTCTTTGTATAGGCTTCATATGGTACTTTTGGTTACTTCTATTGAAAATAGACTCACTAAGGAATCTAGACATATAAATTATGAGTCATAATTCTTTTTGTAAAATTTTTAATGATTTTCTAAAATTAGAACAGGGGACTTCAAAAAGCATTCTAACCCTGTCTCACTAAAATTCAAATATTTCAAAATATAAAATTCCTTTGCCTACACTGTTTCTGTCATGTAAAAATAGACTCCATAAGCTTTAATTCTATATCTTATTCACTCTTTAATTCCATTTCTACTATCCTTGGTGAGTTTTCAAAATCACATCAATGCTGCTGTCCAAAAACTGTTCCATTGCAAATTTTTACTCTTTTTTAATTTCTTTGTATTAACTATCATTTAGGCATACATAATACCAAAACATGTTCTTAAATAACCATTTCAATAGTGAATCATTATCGAGTATTTACATGCTATTCATTAGCGATATCATAAGGACAGACACAAAATGACTAAGTCTCTATACATGTCATAACTTAAAACATTTCGAATCACAAAATACCGAGATGGTCTGTTGATAGTGTGAAATGATCTCCGACGCCCTTACGATTCCCGAATTGGCTTGGTGATACTATAAAAAGAAGGAAAATAAAGGGGGCAAGCATAAAGCTTAGTAAGTTTACAAGCAAATAAATAACAACATTTATCATAAATAATTATACGCATAAATTATCATCAAGTATCATGTTCTTTACTTACTCTCTTACTTGTTTACTTACTTGCTTACTTAAATAACTCATGTCTCAGACATGGTCTTACATGGGATGTTTCCTGTACTACAAATGCCATATCCCAGATATGGTCTTACATGAGAGTTCTCATATCGGTGCCCATGCCATGTCCCAGACATGGTCTTACATGGGGTCTCATCCCCCTAATGTCATGACATTTGTATCCGATACATTCCTAATGTTTCAACGGGACTTTTTAACACTGATTCTCTATCATCTCATACTTGAGTCAAAATTAAATAATTTCATGAAATAAGTACATAATTGCTGGAAAATAACAACATTAATAATAATTATTAAAATATTGCATTTATTTACTGTAAACTTACCTCGGTACAAAATACAATCAAATCTAGCAACTTAGTCCTCAACCTTTTTCTTTCCCCGGTCTAACTACGGATTTCATTCTCTTGATCTATAATAGCAAATTTAGCTTATTTAATACTCACATTCATCAAAACAGTCATTGACTCAAATTTTGGCAAAATTATGATTTTGCCCCTAAACTTTTACATATTTACACTTTTTCCCTAAAGCTCGAAAATTAAGCTTCATCCCTTATTCTTATGTTTTATGATATGCTGGACATCTTTCCCTTCTATGGGAACATCAAATTACCAGTCTAACATTTACTTATGAACATTAGGTATTTTTACCGATTATGTCGTTTTACTCGTTTTCACTTAAAATAGCCTAGCAAAAGTTGTTTACCATAATTTCAAACTTGGTATTCTACCATAAAACATCAAAATAAACACATTTCACCTATGGGTATTTTTCCAAATATAAACCCTAACATGAATTAATGGTAGAATAAGCTAAACCGAGCTACGAGGACTCCAAAAATTAAAAAAAACATTAAAAACGAGGCTTGGATGCACTTACTATGAGCTTGAGAAAGTGAAGAAACCCTAAATATGGAGTCCCTTGAAGTTTCTGCCCTTATGAAAGAAGATGAGCACATTTTTCCATCTTTTTCCCTTTTAATTCTTTTTATTACCAAATAACTAAAATGCCCTTCATTAACTTTAGTTATTTTTATCTATGCATGCCCGTTTTTGTCCATGAAAATCTAATGGTCTAATTACCATTTAAGGACCTATACTTCAATTATGCACTTCTATTAAATCCTTTATCATTTAAAGCTCATATTTACCCACTTATGCAATTAAACCCTTATATGAAATTCAGACATGCAATCGCTGAAATTTCTTATCGGTTCTAGCACATGCATCCAATCAATCAATAAATCATAAAAATTAATGACAATAAACTTTTCTATCTCAGGTTCATGGTTTCGCAACCACAATTTCATTTAGGCCCTATTTTAAAAAGTTACAGATAGGGTATTGATAATCATTCTAAGCGATTCTCTCAAGAATTCTCATAGCATCATTATATGTGCAATCCAGCAAAGGTCAATTGGTTGAAGTGTTGACAAGATTCATTGTATGTGAATTCAGCCCATTATAAAAGATCTCAATTTGTGTTTCTGGTTGAATGTCGTGCATGGGACAATGTCGAAGTAAAGATTTATAACGTTCCCATATGGTGTGAAGATTTTCATCATCCAATTGATGATAAGTAGTAATGTCATTTCGAAGACGAGCATTCATTGTCAGTGGGTTAAATCAAAAAAAAAAACTATGTTGCTAGTGCATCTCAAGAAGTAATTGATCTGACAGGTAGCCCAAAAAAACCAAGTACGTACTCTTTCTTGTAAGGAATAAGGAAATAATTGCATCTTCAAGGCACCATCAGGAACGCCTTGTTGACTAAAGGAAGCATATATCAATAAAAAGGATTTAAGATGTTTTCTCGCATCTTCATATGACAGTCAAGCCTATTGTCCATTAGAATTCAGCAAATGAAACATTACTGGCTTGAGTTCAAAATTCCCAACTTGGATTGCTGGCCTAACAACTCTTTGTTGTAAATCATCCAAAACAGGTACTACAAAATCTCGTATGGTCCTATTTTGTATGTGAGCATCTTGCGACAATAATGGGTTATTAACATTTTGCTATTGCATTAGAGGTATGGCTGCATTGTTCTCTTGCAGAACCATATTTCTTTGTTCTCGAAGTTTACTCCGAATAGTCCTTTCAATTTTTGGATCAAAATTGGCAAGAAAATCCAATTTGCTTCAGGTTATAAAACACCTAAATTGAAGTTAAAGTATTAGCAACAAAGAAAAACCAGTTAATGAATACTAAATATTATATAAGGAAAATAAAGTGCAAAAACACACAAAAACAAAAATAAACATCAAACAAACGCCATCCCCGACAACAAAATAAAAAACTTAATTAGCTATTTAACGTCACAACAATAATCTGCAAACATGCACTGTCGAAGCAAGTATAATAGACAGATGTGAGTCTGTTAGATATCGGTCCCACAGGGATGGTAGTCTTTTGTCTATTAATGTCAATGCAACAACTAGATGGAAACAAGATAAATTGTGAGAATAGTTGTCAATGCAATAACCTGAAAATAATAAAATAAAATATGATAATGATAAACTGGGATCCCCAGCATGAATCTTCAGCAGAATACTAAGTGCTCACAAGCTATAAAAAGATAGGTGATTGTCGAAGCAATAATGTTCAATGTATATCTTACTTAGTGTCACTCCTCTATTTAATCCAAGACTTAAACATGCATACTAACCTTATCTTCCAATGATGGCAATATGGCACTATTAAGAACAAATGGACTAAATTCCTCTAATCCTCACTCAACTTCCATTGTAATGCTTGTTGGCTCAAACTATCACTGCACTTTCCTGTGTCAGTGACTGTAATAACACTTCCACGTTAAAAAAATTCAAACCCAAAGATTAACAATAAAAGCAAGATTAAATAAGATAACATTTAATCAAGAATTCATGTGTACTTCTATACAAACAGAAAACAAAGAATAATCACCAGCATTCATAAAGAAATAAGAAAGAATTACGTGGAGAATACTATTCCTAGACAACTCAACTGAATCTCTCTATTCCTTCTTGCCTCGGACTTAGGTCTTCTCGTCAGAAGCTACTCTGCATCTGGTTTTCACTTTGGCTCACCTGTAAGAGGCTTAAGCTGCCATGGCCACAAGCTTTAAGATCAGGTGATAAAGATGATGATCTAAAAAAAAAAAGAAAACTCTCTTTTTCTTCTCACATCCACCTTTTATGTCCTCCTCCAATAGTACAGGTGTCATTTCCTCAAAATTATTCTATCCTTGTACGTACAAGTTGGTTATACCAAATTGGACAGCTCACGCAATTTTAATTCTTATCCGGACAGCCGTTAGGTGCAGCGAGAATTCTAAATGCAATCTAGAATTCACTTATGCAACGACATTAATGCAAAAAGATAGCAAAATTAAGGATAAAATAGGCTAGAATTCACTGAGTTATAAAATGCAATTTACTAAACTAAAAATGCTAAAATGTATGGTAAGGATAACTAAATGAGAACAATTAAACCAATATGTAAGAGGGAAAACCTATGTTCTTTCTAGTGCTATAAGTTTGGCACATGATATTGTCCCCGATACTCCCCCGAGTATACATATGCTCACCACCTTATATCCATTTCCCTCACCTTCTTTATGTCTCCATTTACTGAGACATTTTTTCTTTTTTTCGATCAAATGTGAGCGTATTTTTGTCCAACTCTCTTTGTCTTTATTTTTTTTATTTTTTCCTATCAAGATTTTCTCAATTGGCATTTTGCCTTATTTTTCTACAGGCTCAAACTTCTTGTACTCACTATACCATACAATTCCTTAGTTCACTCATTTTTTTGTCTTTTGAAACCACCGAGATGTATCTACCCAATCCCTCAATATCAATGCTCGGACGTCTAAATCTATGCAAGGGCCAAGATATAAAGGGTCAAATAAAATATATAATGGGTTTAGGGTTCCAATTACAGTTCATCAAGAAAATGAATTCAGGCTCAAAATAGGTACTACGAAAAATATTTATGGGATAACATTTTGGCTCAAAAAATTGTCTACCAAACAATGCCTTAGGTCATCCCTAGGTAATTTTGTACATGGATTAAATCAGTCAATTCTATCAATTTCTACAACCTATAATTAAATTAAACATGTATGCTATGTGTATATTTAACATCTTAAATCTTTTCACAGTGTAATAAATTGAACTAATTAGTCTAAAATTAGAAAATTTAGAATCAACTAATATCAAACTAAATTTATAGGTTATTCACAATATCCTATTAACATTCTCAACCAATCATTTTTATTTCTATAAGTTCAATCACATAGAAAGCATGCAAAATAACAATTTAAAAACGATTAAAAACAAAGAAAACAAAATAACATAAAAACAAAAAAAATTTCCTCAGTCACCCCTACACTTTATTCGACACATTGTCCCTAAAGTGCAATAAAAATATAAAGGAAAGAAGTTACCCAATTGGCGTGATTTGTGCAACTTAATTAGTGGGACTACTCCCCCTTTTTTGTTTTAATTCTATATTGTTGTGCCTTCAAAAATCTGGGGCTCATACTAAGAAAAACTAAACACCACTACATATATATAAAATATTAAACTCTTAAATAAGTAAAAACTAAATTAAAAATTAAAAACATCTCGAACAAAAAAAATTAAGTCCAAAATTAATGAAAATGTTTAAAATTGTTGAAATCAGGATCCGACGCTTCATCTGCTTTGTTGGTTTCGCCTTCCGGTTCCACTTTCAGATCTTCTTTGGTGTCTTCCACTTCCTTCAATTCCTTTTCCTTCCTGATCTTGATTGGTTTGATCTTTATCTCATACTTAGCTGTTGGGAATTGTGGTAGCCTCAACCTATTTTTCCTTGATAATCTTCAAAGTTGGTCCAACTTCTTGCATCCATTAAACGATCCATTCTGAATCAAGTAGCTCATTATTGCTTAGATGTGGTTTTTTCTTTATTGCTCACTTTCGTTTCTTATTCCTTATAAAATACTCCACACTTGTTTCCAATATGGAAAACTTGCTTGGTTGTAAGACACAAACTGATTGTCCCATCGGCACCTTCGCTTGTTGGCATAAGGCTGTCACTAAGTGCAGGAAAAGTAGTTCCACCTCATTTTTCCTTGTGCATTGGAACATGCTCTGATATATCCATTTTCTCACACATATTGGTTTCTTTGTTAAGATCGCATAAACAAAATCGCTTGGAACATATCGATATTGGACATATCTATCACTAGGAAAATTCGAGTACTAATGAATTTCAACCACATTTGTGCCATCGAAGTTAACTTCACTTGAGAGAAGGGTATGGGATAGTTTGTTCCTAAGTGGCGTTTCGACTCACCCTTCCAGTCCGTTAGGAGTTTGACTATGTCGTTCATATTCTCTCACAGAAAATAAATTAGTTCAATTTCTTCTACAAAATTAAAGAGATAGAATGGAATGGAATTTCATAATACCTTGTTATCTTGGGAGGTGAGATAGAAATTTCCTTCCCTCGCACTCGCATCCGCATCCATGGTGCGTTAATCGACCTCTTCACATCTGTCTCTTTTGATGCGACATATAAGTCATGCACAATCAAAATGTACACCGAATTGGTCAGGTTTCGATAGAACTTTTCGCATTGATGGTATTGGATCAACTCTTGCATTTCACTCTTCAATGTGCTTATGGATTTGAAACCTCGTTCTTGTAACATGATTTTTCTTTGGAACACTACGAGGTTACTTTTGACCTCCCTTTCTCAGATAAGGGTGTGGCTATCACCTATGGATTCGCTATTGGAAAGGTCTCTATGCATGGTTTTAGGGTTAAGATAAAAAGGACGGGGAATTCACGGAATACCAAAAAAAATACGTTTCAAATGGAGATTTGGTTGGCTATGACAACTTAAAGGATGTAGCAGCTGGTAAAGGCAATATATAGAAGTTATCTAGGGCTTCACTTGCCATCTACACTTGGTGAATATC
The DNA here is from genome assembly GCF_025698545.1 of Gossypium raimondii. NCBI lineage: Eukaryota > Viridiplantae > Streptophyta > Magnoliopsida > Malvales > Malvaceae > Gossypium > Gossypium raimondii. Next base: position 41,532,157 of record NC_068569.1, on the reverse strand, counting down.
TCTAAAGATCACGTCCAATCAATAACGGAAAGTTTCAAAAAATGGTTTGCATGTTGCGCCATAAGTGGCGCATGGCGACACGATACTAGTTGTTCCCCTATTTTTGTTGAATTCGAGGGCGTGTCGCACCATAAGTAGGATGTGGCATGACATGATGACAGAATTCTACATTATTAGGCTCGTAGGGGTTATTTCACTCCATGGGATTTTTATGTGGCGACATGGCTATGATTTCACCTCTTTGGGACTTGTAGAAGGCCCTCGGTTGCCCATACATGCACCCTACTAACATATAACTCCACAAGTGTACCAAGGATCTATCGACTCGCTGTAGCATTATCGAGGTGTTTTGAAGATCCCTAATCTGATTTTTTGATAGAAAGAAAAGGGCATTAAATCTATGCTAGCACCTAAATCACAAAAGGGGTTTGTTGAAATTTTGATCCCCTATTTTAATTACAATTGTAAAGCTACCTAGATATTTTAATTTTAGGGTATTTTCTTAGTGATTAATGCGTTACACGAGGCGTCAATGTTAATTTGCCCGCCCTTTTTTATGTTTCCATGCCATTTCAGGATTTCCTTTAAGTACTTGTCATACTTCAAAATTTCATCTATAAGCTCAATGGACGATAAGTTGACATTTAGGGATTTGAGTAAGTTTAGAAAACTTACAAAATCTGTGTCATCCCTCTTTTTCTTGTTGTCTAGTCTCCTCAGGAATGGTACCATTGTTGTGCTTAGAATTGAGATTAATGGATTAGGCACTCGTTTGGCCACTTTCTTGACCGGCTCGTGGTGTTCAGATTTTCCTCTTCTATGGGTTCGTTAACCTTTTCGAAAATGTTATCCTCTTCATTAATGGGTTAACTTGGTGTCTTCAATTCTTTACCTAATCGTAACACGATCGCCTTCACGTGCTCCTTTGCATCTCTCTGAGGGTTGTTCTTCGTATTGTTGGGGAGACTCTGGCCATTTTGTTGTATGAGACATTGACATTAGCTGACTCATTTAGTTGTAGAGACTATCCATTCTGAATTCGAGTCGTCCACATGTAACTTGGACTTGTTGAATTTCCATCTTCATTATTTGCATCTCCCCCTCTAGTCGATCGAATCTTTGAGCACATGTAGCATGGTCATTCCCCATGGCTTTTTATTGCAACGGTGGAGGTTGATAAGGAGGATTTTGTTGAGTTTGCGCTTGATTCGCACCTCCTTGGTTACCTCTCCACTTGAGGTTAAGATGATCCCTCGAATCAAAATTGTAGGCATTCGAATAGTAATCTCGACCCCTATTAACTATATAGCTTGCCTCCTCTGGTTGGTTCTCAAAACTTGGCTTGGTTCTTGTTGGCTTGATAAGCGTCTCCAAATGGTTAACCTTCTCTAGAATTCATTGGAATCAATCATCTTCGTTATCTTCGTTCATTGCTTTACCATTGGAGGCTTTGATTTGTACATAAATCTTTCATTAAACTACATGTATGAGTTCCTTGTCATGCCTTCTATGATTTCATAAGCTTGTTCGTACGTGTGGAACATGAGAGATCCTTCAGCCGCTCCATCTAGGCTGAATCTAATATGTAAGTCAACATTGTTATAAAATGTCTGAATTTGGAGCCACGCTTACAATCCATGGTGTGGGCACTTTCTTAGCATATCCTTGAAGCTTTCCTAAGTATCGTACATGGACTCACCTTCATATTGTTTAAAGTTGGTGATTTCTCACCTAATCTGAATGGTTTGCTAATCAGGAAAAATTTACAGGGGAATTTTTCCACTAGATCGTTTCATGTTGTAATGGGACCCAGTTCTAGTGAGTCTAACCAATCGACATCATTTTTGCACAAGGAGAATGGAAATAACCTAAGATGCATAGCATTGTTGGGTACTCCATTATACTTGAAGGTGTTGCAAAGTTGTAAGAACCGCTTCAAGTGTTGGTTCAGGTGTTTCACCATGTTGCCTTTAAACTGTAGCATATTCTGAATCATCTGAATAGTGGTCATCTTTATCTCAAAATTATTAGCGTTAATTTTCGGTTGTTCTATGCTTCCTCGCACCGTGTCTAGTGTAGGTAGGGTACTCGCGCAACGTCCTTTAACACATTAGGACTTCTTCACAGTTATTTCCTTATTGCTCTCATGGATCTTCAAATAATAGATTTTCTTGTGTAGGTAAATTACCGCGAGTGAATCGGTATTCATTATTTGATGGTTGCACCTGAGTATTTGCTTCTGATCTGGGTATGGTTCGATTGGAGTGCTAGAATCTTGGGTCATAAACGAGTTGAAAAAAATAAAAATAAAAATAAAAAAATTTAAATATCGCATATATAAGTTTTAACTTTCCTACTTATCTTATTATTTGTAAAAATATTTTCATGATTTATTGTCAAAACCTCCCCGAAAATGACACCAACAACTTGACTACCTATAAATGAATTATCATTTATGGTAAAAATAACACACGAAAGATATATAAGATTTGAATGAAAATGTTCGTAAGTGCATGAGTCAAATTGTAATATAGTATAGTTTACAATGAAACACTGGGAAGTATTTTGAGGATCGTACCCAAGGGAGGATGAGTAAATCTATAAAAAATCTTTTTGAAATAATAAGTCTAAATATTATTAATTAAATCCTATTATACGAAAAATCATACAAGTTATTTAATAAGATAAATTAAATAACTAAATAAATAAACAAGAAAAAAAACAAACGGCTTAAATCAATAAAACCAATCAGGAAGATTAACTCGTTTGAGCTTTGTAATTAACTTTAGAGTAGGGTTTTAGGGTGGATTAGCATCTGATTAACCAATTATTACCTCTCGGCCTCTAACTAATTAATCGATTGGTTTTACTCGCTTTTATCCCGACCTCTAACTAATTAATCAATCTCGCTAACCTATGATAACTTTCTAGGGTTGTCAAGCTTAGGTTTTCACAACACGTATCTATACCAACTAATCCTCTCGGGAAACCCTAAATCCTCCGTTAATCACACCCTTATACACTCGGCTAAAGTTTATTCGTTTTATGTTTATTGCTTTAGATTTTCTTGTTGAATGCCTTTAGTTTTATGTTTTTTTTAAATTTCTTGCATAAAAATCCAAACTTTTATATTTTTCTTAAGCTTTACTTTAATGGCTTCTTTGCTTTTCATTTCCATGTTCATTAGCTTTGTCTTCAGCATGAGTAACTAAAATTTAAAGGGGGTTGGTTGATGGAGATGTGGGTAAGTTGATTTTTTGGAGAATGGACAAAATCGTAATAAATTGGACTGAATTGAATTGACCTAAAAACTTAGGAATTGATGACCCTAAGGGAATATCTAGACAAGTGAGATCGAGAGGTAATCTTGTTGTGCACCAATTCATTTGTTTCGGATTAATCAGTGAGATCGTTAGATAAACTAGATTAATTTGTTGAAGTTGGTAAAATTGAGATCGAGAGATAAAATTGAGCCACTTAGTAATTTAAGTGATTTAAGTTCCTCATTCGACGACCGACGAACCACATCAAAATCAACCAACCACCGTTAATCATTTATTGGTTAATCGCGTAGTTTTGTACTCTTTACAATTTGGTCCCTAAATTAGCATATTTAATTCTCTTATAGAACACTCTTGTTATGATTTGTTGTATTATAAAATCATACAAGTAGTCGCTTAGAATCAATATTGTATGTTATTTTTCACTCAACCCCTATTTCCTTTGTGTTCAACCTTTTGGAACACTTCATGATCCATCGAAACTAGAAATATTACAATAAACAATTTTATAAAAATAATTTTAAAGAGCGCAAGTTTTAACTACAAGTGGACACTATCAATTGTAATATTTGTAGTGTTACAATGGAAAACTGAAGTATTCCAAGGATCAAACCTAAAGGATTGCCAAGTGGGTAAATGTGTTTATTAAGTTAATTACAAGTTAAGTAATTACTAATCTAATCGAGTTAGGAGTTATTAGTGCAAGTCCGAATAAAATGATTTATAAATTAAAATTAAACTATTAACTAAACTAATTAAGTTCCTAATGTTTTACATAATGTAAATGATTAACCGATGGTCGATTGCTTAGTTGAGTGCTAATTAAACTAATAAACCTATATCGATTATATTTGTTGTCACTCTTAGTTAGGAATCTCCTCTCAGTCTCATTCTAGACTAAAAGATACCACCTAATATCACCTCTCTGTCTCACTACTCGACACACTCATATTGAGCTTTCTAAGGATTAACTCTCCTCTTGGTCTTGTTTATCTAGTTTTTCCACTAGAGGCATCAATTCTAACGTATTAAGGATTTTGATATAACTGAAAAACCAATTAACAAAGAATAGACATTAATTTAAGCTAACAAATAACCAATCAACTAACCATCTAAAAATTTAGCACATGATAAAGCTTAACATCCAAACAAACATTTCATCGAACAATTAATAAGCACAATATAGTGATAAGGATAAGAAATTCTCATTTAGATGTGGAACCAATGGCACCCAAAAGATTCATCTATCTTGATTTACAAAGTATTTTTCAAGAAAGAATAAAGAAAACTACAAGAATAAAATCTATTTTAAAAAGAAAAGAGAAAACCTAAACTAAAAATGAAAAGAAAAATAAAAAGAAAACCTAACCCTAAAACTATGGAAAACTAAAGGAAACTACCAGCCACCAAAATCTGAAATGAAAGGCTTATAAATTTTTATTTATAACCTAACAATGATCATTCTTCCTTTTAGTGAAAAATAGACTTAAGCTTGTTTGGACAAAAAATTTTGCCTTTAGTTTTTTCACTTGTCAGGCAGCGGTATCGCGATACCCAAGTTTGGGTACCACGATATCCACAATAGTATATCATTGTAGTTGGCCTCGATTCTATTTAATTCAGCACTATCAGGGGTATCACAACTTTCATGCTTTGATATCGCGCTACACCCTTCTAGGTGATGTTTTCTTTACGTTTGGACCACCATCGACTCCCTACAACTCTCAATCAACTTATTTGGTTCCCCATGGAACGATTGGCCAATTTGGGTCTCAAAAATGGCTTAAAACTAGAAAAAACAATTTATTAACAACAAAACTAAAAATTGAAAAAAACAAATAAAAATGACTTAAGTTGCTTGAGAATAAGCTCTTTAAGGGTAATGGAGAGCCTAATTTGATGTATCAAATTACAACAGATCAAATTCCTTCAGACTTAACTCTTTTCTTGTCCTTAGGAAAACACACTTAACATGTAAAAGAAAAGACAACTCTTGGACTATATCAGGCAATTAAGTCACATAGTAGTAAAACATCAAACCCGTATGAGAACTACCTCACATGCAACTTAAGATATCTAGCCAACTTGGTTATTCCTAATGAAAACATGATTAGTTCACTAAGTTAAAATGTCAATAGATATAGAGGCAATGGAAATGAACATATGTACAAGTTTTATCCATCAAAATAAATTATATGGATCGCTCATAGATATTTTAAAAGAATTGGTCATATTCGTTCAAAAAAATCCAAGCTATTAACGAATTATTACATTGGTGAATTATTTAGGTCCTAAATGTCTTCTTGCCTTGTAGCATTCTGAGGCTTAGGATGGTTCGGAATTAAAACAATGGGCACTCAAAACGGGTTCAAACACTAGAAGCGGTTGAGCACAAGAATTGTTCCCTACACTCCCCTAATTTATTTACAAGCTCAGCTCTTTATTTTTCCTTTCCTCACCTACCTTATTTCACCAAAATGTTGGAGAGCATTATACAATATTAGTACATACAAAATTTGTAAATGTGAACCGACAGATTGTTTTAGCTTAATTTTGATTCAACTCTCTTTTTCTTTATTTTGCACTCTTTCATTCACACTCTTTTATTTTTTTTAACTCACATAATATCGTCATTTCATTTTTTCACACATAAAGCCACCATAATGTTTCTATCTAGCCATCAATGTCTATGTCCCGAAGTCCATTACATAGTGCAATTTAAAGAATGGAATCGAGAAGGATTGAGTACTTGAGTCGTTTAGGCTCAAGGATTTGATATTAAGGCTACCGGGAAAGGGTACTTGAGGCTCAAAGATATGGGAACTAGGGGTACATAACAAAAGGTAAGCTTTAGGGCCTTTAGGCTATTTCAATAATGCCTAAGGTCTTTCCCAAATTAATCACACAACATCAATTCTTTCAAGCATACATCTATCTAAACGAACAATTAACAATTAAAATTATTTATCTATAATAATCCGTATACTTTATTGATCCTATGGTACAATTTATACATATTCATTTAAGTTATTGCCTCTACTCTATTATACACATTAACTAAAATGAACTAATTAGTCTACAATTAAGAATACCAAATTATCTAGTATCCTTCAAAATTTACATGCTGGGCAATTAAACATACTTATTTGATATTTACAACCAATGGCCTATTGCCCAATTATTTTCCCAACACCATGAGAAAACATCAAAATCAAATAAAAACAAGAAAAATGTTTTTGAAAATTTTTGAATTTTTTTGAAATTTTTGTAAAAATAGAAAATAAGCAACCAAAACATACAAAGATAAAATCTATGTACACACCCCACAGGCTTAAGTTACACATTGTACCCAATGTTTCCTAGCTAAAGATAAAGTTTAAAGAGACTCCCCTTGTCCAATGTAACTGCAGTAAAATGGAGTAGTCCTCAAACTTCGTTAAAGCTCTCAATGTTGTGTAGCTCTCTGTGGGTATACCTACATAGAAAAATAAAACAAACACATAAAAAACCAAAATATAAAATAAAAATAAATAAGAAGAACACAAATAAAAATAATTGAAGTCTTCAATAATCGGGACGATCTGTATTGCCACCGTAAAAGAAGTTTCTTGAGGTCCTCAACACTTTCTTTAATTTCGAGACAACGACCTCCCTCTTCAATCGAAGGCATTTCTTTCGTTTTATCTTCAATTGTAGAGACAACCACATCACGAGTCACTTCTCTTCAAAGCCTAACCAACTCCAAAACTCGTTCTATGTTACTATAGCCTCAGGCATCACAAACTCGATGTAGCAATAAGTTGTAGATACCTGGGATTTACTTCCTATTTTAAACTGAAAATAAGCATGCTCATTAGGTTCGTCAGTTATCTCCTTTTCAACAATAGTGGGAAAGGGTGTCGACTCCTCAACAGTTTAAGTTAGTTCCCTGTTTAGCTCTCCAACTACATCTAACTCTACTCCTACTCCTACTCCAATGTTAATCAGAGCGAAGACACATTCTTTGTTTCTCGCAACCTTGTCACCGTTTTCAACTCTGAACTCTTGTTGAACACCTATGCTCAACTTATCATGCTTAATAATGATGGAGTCGCCCTCATCCTCGAGCTCGGAAATATCATGCTCGACCTTTTCCATCAAGTGTTCATTATGGTTCGACATTAGACGGCTTCCAATATTTTCTCCACCATCATGCAGTGAAGACATGCTCTCCTCTAACATTCTAACCCATGTAGTAATGGAGGGGTCTTCCATGTACTCATCACTCTCCATGTTACATTTCGGATAGTAATATGAAGAATATGAAGCTTGTGCCATATAATTACTCGACCATCCTTGATTATAGCTACCCATCTCGGTTGCATATCCATACAAACCATAAAGATACTCATATGAATACTTGTGCCATCCATAAACGCCATCATAACTCCAATGGTTCATCGAATCTCCATTTGTTGAACTCAATTTCTCTTCATCATTGTATTGATCTCGCAGCCACCTATATCCAATTTATTAAACATGATCAACTAAATCTTCAACAAGGTAAATTAAAATAAAATCACAAAAATAAAAAAAAACTATACAATGAAATTAAAAAAAAAACACCATGTAATTTCCTTATCTTTCGACTAGTATTGCCTTAAAGGCAACTAACTTGAATAGATATTCACACTGTCGCAATCTCCAACAATGGTGCAAAAAACTTGACCCGCACGCGCTTGTGCGCAGAAAAATTAAACAATTTTATAAAAACTATTTTAAAGAGCTCGGGTTTTAACTGCAAGCGGACACTGCCAGTTGTAATATTTGTAGTGTTACAATAGAACACTGAAGTATTCCAAGGATCAAACCCAAAGGATTTCGAAGTGGGGAAATGTGTTTATCAAGTTAATTACAAGTTAAGCAATTACTAATCTAATCTAGTCAGAAATTATTAGGGAAAGTTTGAATAAAATGATTTAGAAACTAAAATTAAACTATAAACTAAACTAACTAAGCTAAACTTTCTTCCTAATGTTTTAGATAATGTAAATGATTAACTGATGGTCGATTGCTTAGTTGAGTGCTAATTAATCTAATGAACCTATATCGATTATATTGGTTGTCACTCTTAGTTAGGAGTCTCCTCTAGGTCTCATCCTAGACTAAAAGGTACCAGCTAAGGTTACCTCTCAGTCTCACTACTTGGCACAATCATATCGAACTATCTAAGGATAAACTCTCCTCTCGATCTCGTTTATCTAGTTTTTCCACTAGAGGCGTAAATTCTAGCGTATTAAGCATTTTGATATAATTGAACAACCAATTAATCGATAATAGACATTAACCTAAGCTAACAAACAACCAATGAACCAACCATCTAACAATTTATCCCTTGATAAAGCTTAACATCCAAATAGACATTTCATCGAACAATATAGAGATAAAGATAAGAAATGCTCATTTAGATGTGTAACCAATGGCACCCAAAAGCTTCATCTATCTTCATTTACAAAGTCTTTTACACGAAAGAAGAAAAAAATACAAGAATAAAATCTACTCTAAAAAGGAAAGAGAAAACCTAAAATAAAAATGAAAAGAAAAGTAAAAGAAAACCTAACCTTAAAACAATGGAAAACTAAAGGAAACTATCAGCCACAAAAATTTTCAATTAAAGTCTTATAAAGCTGTATTTATAGCCTACTAAAATTTAACCGAACAATGACCATTCTACCCTTAAGTGAAAAATATATTTAAGCTTGTTTGGACATAAAAATGCCCTTGCAGTTTTTTCACTCGTCAAGTAGCAGTACTAACTTGGGCATGGCGATACTTACAATAGTCTTCAAATGAGTGGTCTTGGGATGTCTCTGTATCGTGATACCCATAACTCAGCATCGTGATATCACTATAGTTGGTATTGATTTTCTTCATTTCAGAACTGTTAGGGGTATCACGACTTTCTTGCTTCGATGTCACAATACCCCATTCTAAGTAATTCTTTCTTCACGTTTGGGCCACCATCGACTCCCTACAATACTCAATAAACTTGTTAGGTTCCCCATGACACGATTGGCCAACTAGTGTCTGAAAAATGGCTTAAACCTAATAAAAAAATTATTAACAAAAAAATAAAAATTGAAAAAAGAACATATAAAAGAAACTTAAATTGCTTGAGAATAAGCTCCTTAAGTGTAGTGGAGAGCTTAATTTGATGTATCAAATTATAAAAGATCAACTCATCTGCCACTATTATGATAAAGGTGATGATGCATTGTCTAATGTCATGTTGAGAGTGCTTCAGAGGGTTGTCAGAACCCAGTCTGGATCAATTGGTCACAAATTAGTCACTGAGAAGCTCCGTGCTAATGGAGTTAAATTGTTTAATGGTGTGGCTAGAACAACCCCAACTGTAGTCGATGTAACAGCTCGGTTTTAGCTAAATCGAAATAGTGGTTTTAGAACCACAAATCTAGGATTGTAAAACTATTTTAATATTATTTTTTAGGTTTACAACATGTGATTATATATGTTTGAAAGTTTCGTGAAAAATTTTATTGTTTTGATGCTTAATTTGAGAAAAAGACTAAATCGCGTAAAATGGAAAAATAGCACGCTATAAGTTAAAAGTGTCTATTTGCTATGGTTTATTAAACCAAAGGTCCTTATGATGTTATTATGCCATTGATAAGATAAATGGACATTAATGGTCTTACACTTGATGATTAAATAGTTTAATAACCAAGGGTAAAATGGTAAACTATGTATTAATGTATAATAAATAAAACAAAAATATTTTTTAAGCTTATTTTATCATCATTCTCAACGAAAATCAAAAGAAGAAAGGCCATTGTTGTTCTTGATTAAGGTATATTTTGAGCTCGATTTTTAATGATTTCTATGTTTTTCTGATCGTTCTAACTAGTACTAGCTAGCCTGTACCTTAAAATTTAAAACTGTTAAAGCTTATGTGTTCTTTGATGTTCAATGGTGAAATATGAATATTTGTTGTTAGATTTTCATATTTTGTAAAGTGATTTTTGAAAAAAATGCTTATTAAGGATTAAATTGAGAAATGTGTAAATTGAGTGGTTGAAATCTGAAATAAATGCAAGTTTTGGGCTGCTAGAGATCTCTAATAAATTTAGCTAAGCATGGGTGTATTGAAATTTTGTGAAATTTGTGATTTTGTGAAATAGGAACTAAATTGAATAAATGTGAAACTTTAGGGGCTAAATTGCAAAAATTTCCAAATAGGTATTTTTGAATGAAATTGAATGAATAGGTGATTAAATGAGCTAAATTTGAATTCATATAGATCAAGAAAGAAGAAATTAGATTTAGATTGGGGGAAATCGAAAGTTGACGAGTAGTCGATTCAATCTGTTCATCGTATATACAAGGTAAGTTCATATGCAAATAAGTACCTTTAAATTGATTTATATATGTTTATTTTTTATTGAATTGCTTTGTTTGCTGAATATTTGAGTACGAGAAAGTATCAACAGAATTATGACGTCTGAAAGCCCCGTACGAACCATAGGAATAGTATAGGATACGTATGTCATGACATTAGGATTCTGAGGTGTGATTTTTTGAAAGACCATGTCTGGGACATTGGCATAGTATATGATTTCATGTAAGACCCTGTCTGGGACAGTGGCATCGATATATTATAACATGTAAGACCATATCTAGGATATGGCATTGTACGAGCTTTATGTACTGTTCGAGTATCCTTATCAATTCCAAACAGTTCAACAGGTAATGTTGAGAAGTGGATGAATATGAGAATGAGTAATCAATTCAGGTATGTATGATGTTATATGAAAATTGAAAGGTTAAGGTAAGTGATGCTTATGAATCATTAACAAGTGAGTTAGATGAGGAATGTGATATTTATACATGTGATTAGCCATGATTTTTCATTGATGAGTTGGTTATATTTACTTCATGTGTTATAAGTTTATTTGCTTATGACTTACTAAGATTTCAAAGCTTACTTTGTGTGTCTTTTCATTGTTTTATAGATTTTGAAAGCTAGCTCGAGTTCGGGGATTGTCTAGGAACATCATCACACTATCAATCACTATTTCGGTACTTTAAAAGTTTGTACTTTTGACTTATGGCATTTATAGGCTAGTTTCGATATGGTTCGTTTTGATATGTATATTTGTAGCCATGCGAAAATGGCTTGATAATGATGTTAATGTTTTTGTTTATTAGGCCATATAATTAGTTCATTTTGGAAATATGTTATATGGTATATCTTGTGTGATAATAAGGAGTCCAAATATGTTTGCAGATTTTGCTTCTTAATGTTCGGATATGGTTATTAAGTTATGCTTGAATGTGTTCAAATGCTTGTTTATAATTGTCTTAATGGCGACTGAATAGGGTTGCTCAATTGTTCTATATATGTGTTTCAAAGGTATTAAAGTATGGTTGTTTTGCATATTACAATGATATCCAAATGTGGCTGCTTTTTACATGTTATAATGTTGTCCAAATGTGGTTGCTTTGCATGTATAAATGTTGTCCATTTTTTGTAGAAATCTATGTTGTCGGAATGTTATTAATGCTGTCCAAATTAGTGCTTAAATGTTGTCCATTTTTGGAACAAGTCAATGATGTCCAAATGTTTTACTGCTGTCCAAATATTTATGAATTAATGATGTATGAATGTTGCAAATCAAAGCTGCTCAAAATAGGGCATGTTTCCTATGATTACCTAGTGTAAATGATTGTTAATGACTTATGTTTTGATGTGTAAAAATTGCCTTGTAAGTTGTTTTGTAAATGATGAAAATTTTATTTGATCATTAGGTGAGATAAATTATTTGGGTATAGTATTTGGTTCATTTTGAGAAGCATGAAATTTTGATAATTGGTAATGTATAAAGATTATATTTAACCATTTGTTAATGTTTGCTAATGAATCATATTTGGTTAACTAATAAATAATATAATATAATTGGTTTTAACTTGTTATGTGAAAATGCATTGGTATATAAAATGGTTCGTATAATAATTAGTTATTGTAATAGATGTATACTAAAGAATGGGGTGATATATGTGATTGTTATATGGAATAAAATTTGTTTGGTTTAAATTGGATAGCCAAATACCAAGAATGTGATGTTTATATGGTTCAAAAATTTGATTGAATGGAGTATATTGAGTTGATAGAAATTGAAGCATGGTTCGTATTTGTGATATGATTAATAAGGCATGTTTGAATTACTTGGTTATGTGCTATATATATATATGAATTTAACATATATGAATGAGTGAATAATTCTTATCAATTTGATAACTATTGTAAAGAAGTCATTATAATTTTTTGCATGAATTTTAATAAATGATCGTGATAAACTATGTCTTATTCGGTAATACCTCATAACCCTAATTCGATGATGGATACGGGTTTAGGGTGTTACATTTGATTGGTATTAGAGCTATGATTTAGTCGGTTCTAGGACTAACGTAGCATGTGTGAGTCTAGCTATACATGCCATATATATAAACTGTGATGGTGTGATGATTCCTTACAATTAAAATGTGTTTTTGTATAGTAAATGGATCTCGATCGAGCTGTAGCTAATGATGTGGAAAGTAATGCGCTAGCTCCTACTCAGGGAGCAGTGTCGGCTGATTCTAGGCCGATTATGAGTAGCCACGAGGGAGAAGCTAAACAAGTCTTCTTCTAGATGATGAACGAATGGTTCACACAGTATATCTAGAGAAATCTGGCTACTCAACAACCTCCACCCCTGCCTAACTTTCCCCAAATACCTGTGATGCCTCAAGTTATCGATCTGATACGATTGAATAAGCCTCTAGTTGATAAAATTAGAAAATATGGGGCCAAAGAGTTTAGAGCTACTGTCGATGATGATGCTGAACAAGCTGAATTTTGGCTTGATAATACCATCCGGGTGTTCGATGAATTATCTTGTACTCCTGATGAGTGTATCAAATGTGTTGTATCTTTGTTAAGGGACACTGCATATCACTAGTGGAATACACTAGTATCAGTGGTTCCAAAAGAATGAGTTACTTGAGAGTTCTTTCAGACTGAATTCTGAAAGAAATATATCAGTCAGAGATTCATTGATAAAAAACGTAAAGAATTCCTCGAGTTAAAACAGGGTCGCATGATAGTGACAGAATATGAGTGGGAATTTGTGAGACTCAGCAGATATGCCCGAGAATGTGTTTCGACTGAAGCTATAATGTGTAAAAGATTTGAAGACGGTTTGAATGAAGATATTAAGCTGTTAGTCAGGATTCTGGAAATAAAAGAGTTTGTGGTGCTCTTCGAGTGAGCATGTGAAGATGAAGAACTTGGGAAAGAGAAAAGAAAAGCTGACTTTGATGCTAGAGATTCGCAAAAAAAATCATCGAGTAAGTCATTTCAGTCAGCATTAAAAAAGTTCCGAGATAATTTTATTAGTTCAAAGGCTACTGTGGGTTATTCTAGAAGAGACCGAGACAGACCACCTGCAAGTTGGAAAGTTAGTTCAATGGCTAGTGCTGGAAATGTCAGATCAAATCAACCTGAGTGCAAACATTGTGGTAAACGGCTTCCCAGCAATTGTAGATTGAATAATCAGGCTTGTTTCAAATGTGGATCATTAGATCATTTCATTCGTGAATGTCCTGAGTCGGTCGAGCAAGATAAAGTGTAGAATATGAGGCCGAGTAACACTACAGCTAGAGGTAGACCACCCAGAATCACGGGTAATGTGAGTGGTAGTCAGAGCGGAATTAAAGACACTGCTGTTAGATCTGAAGCCCAGGCACCTACCAGAGCTTATGCTATTCGCGCTAGTGAAGAAGCTTCGTCTCCAGATGTTATTACCGGTACTTTCACTCTCTATGATACTACTGCGATTGCATTAATAGATCCAGGATCAACTCATTCTTATGTGTGTGAGACTTTAGTATCCAGTAAGACTTTGCCTATAGAGTCTATTGAATTTGTGATTAGAGTATCGAACCCCTTAGGCATGTGTGTTTTGGTTGATAAAGTATGCAAGAACTGTCCGTTGAGGACTCGAGATTTCTATTTTTGGCCAATCTAATGTTATTGCCATTCGACAAATTCGATATAAATTTTGGGTATGGATTGGCGAACGTTACATGATGCGATTGTGAAGTGCAAATGGAAGACGATCGATGTGAGATGTCAGAATAATGAAATTATCTGGATTGAGTCAGATGATTTGAATGGTTTATCGACACTGATTTCTTCGATGTTAGCTCGAAAATATGTGAGAAAGGGTTGTGAAGCTTACTTTGCCTATGTACTCAACTCTAAAGTGATCAAAAACAAGATTGAGTCAGTACCAGTTGTGTGTGAATACCCGAACGTGTTTCTTGAAGAGTTATCGAGTTTGCCACCGATCAAAGAAGTTGAATTTGGTATTGAATTAGTGCTGGGAACAACTCCAATATCGATAGATCCGTACAGAATGGCACCGGCTGAATTAAAAGAGTTGAAAGCTTAGTTGCAAGAGTTAACAGATAGAGGTATCGCAAAACTGAGGTTTTCTCCCTGGGGTGCTCTGGTATTATTTGTGAAGAAGAAAGACGAAACTATGAGAATGTGTATTGATTATAGACAGCTCAATAGAGTGACAATCAAGAATAAATATCCTCTGTCACGAATAGACGATTTTTTTGATCAGCTGAAAGGGACTACGGTGTTTTCTAAGATAGGTTTGAGATCGGGTTATTATCAGCTACGAGTTAAAGACTCAGATGTGCCAAAAACTACTTTTCGAACGAGGTACGAGCATTATGAATTTCTAGTTATGCCTTTCGAACTAACGAATTCACCTGCTATTTTTATGGACCTAATGAATCGGATCTTCAGAACATTTTTCGATAGATTTGTTGTTGTGTTTATAGATGACATATTGATCTATTCCCGTGATGAATCTGAGCATGCTGAACATCTGAGAATAGTGCTACAGACTTTGTAAGATAAACAGCTATTTGCAAAGTTCAGTAAATGTGAGTTCTGGTTACGAGAAGTTAGTTTTTTGGGGCATATTGTGTCAGCATCGGGTATTTGAGTCGATCCTAGTAATATTTTGGTAATATTGGATCCGAAGCCTCCGAAAAATGTATCCAAAGTCTCAAGTTTTCTGGGACACGCCGGTTATTATAGACGATTCGTAAAAGGTTTCTCAATGATTGCAACTCCATTGATGAGACTGCTTCAGAAAGATGTTAAGTTCGAGTGGTCAGACAAGTGCCAGAAAAGTTTTGATCAGCTGAAAGCTCTATTGACTAAAGCTCCAGTGTTAGTACAACCAGAATCTGGTAAAGAATTCGTAATCTATAGTGATGCATCATTGAATGGTTTAGGCTGTGTTTTGATGTAGGAAGGCAAAGTCATAGCTTATTCCTTGAGACAATTAAAGCTGCATGAAAAGAATTATCCGATGCACGTTTTGGAGTTAACAGCTATCGTGTTCGCATTGAAGATTTGGAGTCATTATATGTTCGGTGAGAAATGTCATGTTTATTCTGATCACAAGAGCTTAAAATATTTGATGACTTACAAATATCTAAATCTACGATAGTGAAGATGGTTGGAATTGTTAAAAGATTATGAGCTAGTGATTGACTACCATCCAGAAAAGGCCAATGTTGTTGCTGATGCTTTAAGTCAGAAATCCTTGTTTGCTTTGCGTGCAATGAATACTCAGTTGGCTCTATCTGATGACGGTGCGATTGTAACTGAGATGAAAGCTAGACCGTTGTTTCTACAGTAGATTTGTGAAGTTCAAAAATTGGATAAAGAAATATTAGCAAAACGAGCTCAATGTCATTCGAACCCTGATTTAGAGTTTCAAGTTGATGCTGATGATTGTTTGAGATTCAGAGGCCAGATATGTGTTTCAAGAAATTCAGAGTTGACTCAGATGATTTTAAATGAAACACATAGTAGTCGTTTGTCTGTTCATTCGAGAAGCACAAAAATGTATAATGATTTGAAATAGCTTTATTGGTGGTCTGGTATGAAACATGACATCTCAGAGTTCGTTTCTAAATGTTTGATCTGTCAACAAGTTAAAGTTTAGCATCAGGTATCGTCTGGTTTATTGCAACCGATTATGATTCCTGAGTGAAAATGGGATAGAGTGACTATGGATTTTGTATCGGGTTGCCCCTATCTCCGAGAAAGAAAGATGTGATCTGGGTTATAGTTGACAGATTGACAAAATCAGTTCATTTCATTCCAGTACGAATGGACTATTCACTTGATAAGTTAGTTGACTTGTATATTTCTGAGGTTGTGAGATTACACGGAGTACCTATTTCTATTGTTTTGGATAGAGATCCGAGGTTAACATCGCAGTTTTAGAAGAAACTGTAAGATGCACTAAGTACAAAGTTACACTTCAGTACCGCTTTTCATCCATAGACGGATGGTGTAACGCCCCAAAAATCTAAGTCTTTGATTTTTGCATGTTTTGACACAACTACTTGTTTGCTTCAGTGGTTAAGTGATGTGGGTGTGTTTGGGAGTGTTTGAGAAGCTTGGGTTCAAGTCTTGGCTTTTACAAAATTTTTAGTTTTGCCCTTGTATGAAACTGGTCATTGGCTTATAGACCTTATAAATAATAGTGCTGGTTTTATGACACAAAAAGAGCCTGTGGTTTAGTGGCAAGGTGGCATGTTGTGTAACTGTGAGGTCTGAGGTTCAAGTCCTGGGTTGTGCAATGGAGTATTTTATTTTGCTGCTTGAGCTGTGTAGGTAGTGGAGTTGGACTGAAACACAACTAAAGGGAGTTTGAGTAGGATTTGAATGGAGTTGTTGATGGAGTAAATCAAGGAGGGATAAGGGGAGAGATATTACGAGAAAATCAAGGAATTTGCTTACGAGGCAGATTGTGTGCCGTTTGGGGTAATTCAAGCCTTAAGAATTCAGCTAGGGGGAAAAGGTTGTTGTTTTCGTCATTTGGAAGAGCTTTTTGGGGTAGTATCTACCGAATTTGGTCTCTAGGTACTAAAGATATTTTGTTTCATGTGCCGAATTTTTCCAAGTTTTGGGAAGTACCTCTCGGGTTTGTCCTTTTCTACTCTTTTCTTTCCTCTTCCCCCTCTCCTTTTATTGTCGAATACGTCATATACCTATAATATATATATTGCTTTCGAAATAAGCTTAAACCCTAACTAAATTACACAACCATTAACAATGTACCAAACGCATCACACGTATATTTATATCATGACCAAAATTTGCATAAACTTAGGCATCATATCTAGCCATTTTTGCATAGCTTACCATTTACAAATTCAAAACTAACCCAAACACAAGCTGGCCTATACATGCCATTAGAGTAAAGTTTAACTTTTAAAAATACCAAAATAGCAATCGATAGTATGAATGATTACATTGAAGATCCCCGAGCTCGTAACTTGACTCTAAAATCTATAAAACAACGAATAAACAGACGCACAGTAAGCTTGAATAGCTTAGTAAGTCATAAGCAAATAAATCATTAAAAAAACATTTATAATATAATTTAACTAAGCTGAATCAAGCAACCCTTATTCACATATACATTTATCATAGTATCCAATTCATATAACTTCACAAGAATATATTAGCAATTAAACATCACTTGGCCGAATGCACATATACTCATAAGCACACATAACTCTCACTTTTAAAATATCACAAATACCTTATTTGGCTGGATATGCGCATTATTATTCTCTATATAACATACATAATTTATATCATCATTTCAAATACTAAACTTACCTTATTTTCATTAACATTGAACTTAGCACTTACCTGACCTTTTTAGCTCGATTTTACATTCAATCACAACATAATAATGCCCGTTGAACCAATCGAAACTAAATAGGATGCTCGAATAATCATGTTTATCGTACAATACCAGCATCCCACACGTGGTCTTACATGTAATCACATAGCAATGTCGCTGTCCCATACAGGGTCTTACTCGCAATTCTAAATTGATGCCACTATCCCACACAGGGTCTTACACAATTACACTTATCAAAATTCCTTTGGTTCACTCAGGACTTTCGTACGTCGTATTTCGATCAAATCCAAATTATACACATTGTTTCTATATACATATACTTTTGGGTATCCCATATAAATACACATAAATTCAATTCAGCATTTAAAGTTCACAAATATTTAAATTTAACAACTTTTATGTGGTTATAGACTTACCTCGGACGAAGGCAAACGAACCAGGACGACTATTCAACAACTTTAGATTTTCCCCGATCCAATTCTGTTTTCCCCTTTTCTTGATCTAAATTAGTAACATTTAAACTTATTTAATTACATATTCAATTAAATTCATCCAAAAACACATATATAGGAAAATTACACTTTTGCCCCTAACATTTCACATTTTCACAAATTAGTCCCTATTTCACAAAATACAAAATAAACAAAATTTCATCACACTATACTTGGATGAATATTAACTAAGCTTATATAATTCCTCAAACTTCATTTATTTCAAATTTTAGCCCGTCAATTTATTATTTTCATAATTTAGCCCAAATTACTCAAATTCACCAAAAATTGAAATCCAAAACATATTAATCTAACAACATATATTTATTTTCTATCATCAAACACAAGATTCATCAAGCTTTCAACAATGAGAAAACAGAAAATCATCATCAAATTCAAAAATTGAAACATGGGCTTGCTAGTTTACATAGCAACGATCTCAAAAACGTAAAATTCATCAAAAACCGAGCTAAATACATACCTTAATTGAACTTAGACAAGGCTGAACCTAATAACTCTCTTTTCTTTTCTTTTCTCTTTCTTTCAACATTCGGCTAAGATGAACACAATTGCATGGCTATTTTATGTTTGTTTTTATTTAATTACTTATTATTATACTTTTTACCATTTTAACATTGTTAACATAATATAAATTTTCACCTAACCTTGTCCAATATTGTCCACCACTAATATAAATGGTATAATTGGCATGCAAGTGCCCCACATTTTCATTTAATAGCCATTAAACACCTTTAACAGTTAGAAAGCCATTTTTAAATTTCATGTGATTTAGTCCTTTTATTAAATCGGGCATCCAAACGATGAATTTTTTAAACAAAAATTTAGCACACATAACAAACACAAAAAATAATTTTTAAATTATTTTTCTGACTCAGATTCGTGGTCTCGAAACCATCGTTCCAAATAAGGTCAAAATCGGGCTATTACAACTCTCCCCCCTTAGGGATTTTCGTCCCCAAAAATCTTACCGGTGAATAAGTTCGGATAAAGTTCTTTCATTGCATCCTCCGAATCCCAAGTTGGTTCTTCAACTCCATGTTTATGCCACAGTACTTTTACTAACGAAATTTTCTTATTTCACAATTCTTTAACTTCGCGAGTCAGAATACAAATCGATTCTTCCTCATATGTCATATCAGACTTAATCTCAATCTCTGACGGATTAATTATATGCGAGAGACTGGATCTGTACCATTGATGCATCGAAACATGGAATACGTTATGGACCTTTTCTAACTCAGGTGGCAACAACAATCGGTACGCAACTGACCTAATACGCTCAACAATCTCGTACGGTCCAATAAATCTTGGACTTAACTTGCCCTTACGACCGAATCTAAGTATTTTCTTCCTTGGCGAGACTTTCAAAAATACTTTATCCCTGATCTGAAAATATCTTTTCGTTTCAAGCCCGCATATGATTTCTGACGATCTGACGCTATTTTCAAACTTTCGCGGATTGCTTTAACTTCTGTTCAGTCTCTCTGATTAAATCAACCCCGTGTATTTTATTTTCAATGAGCTCAGTCCAGTATAATGGTGTACAACATTTACAACCGTACAGAGCCTCGTAAGGTGCCATTTTGATACTTGATTGAAAGCTATTATTGTACGCAAATTCAATCAAAGGCAGGTATCGTTCCCACAAACCTTCGAACTCGAGAATGCAACATCTCAACATATCCTCAAGTATTTGAATGATTTGCTCAGACTGACCATCAGTCTAGGGATGGAAAGCAGTGCTAAAATGCAATTTGGTACCTAATGCATCTTGCAGTTTCTTCCAAAACCGCAATGTAAACCTCAGATCTCGATCCGAAACAAAAGAAGTAGATATATCAAGCGAATAATCCATACGGACCAGAAAAAAGTGAGCCGATTTAGTCAATCTATCCACAATAACCAAGATCACATCTTTCTTATTTGGTGTCAGCGGTAAATCAGATACAAAATCCATTCTGGCTCTG
Source organism: Gossypium raimondii (assembly GCF_025698545.1). NCBI lineage: Eukaryota > Viridiplantae > Streptophyta > Magnoliopsida > Malvales > Malvaceae > Gossypium > Gossypium raimondii. Next base: position 41,511,602 of record NC_068569.1, on the reverse strand, counting down.
TCCCATTTCCACTCCGGTATCATGATTGGCTGACAAACTAAACATTTTGAAACAAATTCAGAAATGTCCGTTTTCATACTGTGCCACCAATAGTACTATTTCAGGTCATTATACATCTTCATGCTACCCGGGTGAACAGATAATCGACTGTTATGAGCTTCGTTCACAATTATCTGAATCAACTCTGGATTTCTCGGAACACATATTCGATTTCTGAATCGACAATCGAATCACATTGAGTCCTCTTTGCTATTAAATCATTATCAACTTTCTAAGCTTCACAAATTTGCTGGATAAATAACCGTCTTGCTTTTAACTTGGCTATTATCGCACCATCATTTGACATAGCCATATGCGCATTCATTGCACGCAAAGCAAACAGTGATTTTCGGCTTAAAGCATCAGTAACAACATTAGCCTTTCCCAAATGATAGTCAATAACAAGCTCGTAATCTTTTAACAACTCTAACCATCGGTGCCGTCTCAAATTCAAATCTTTCTGAGTCATCAAATACTTCAGGCTTTTGTGGTCAGAATAAACATGACATTTTTCACCGAACAGATAGTGGCGCCATATTTTCAATGCAAACACAATAGCTTCCAAGTCCAGATCGTACGTCGGATAGTTCTTTTCGTGTGGCTTTAACTGTATCGAGGCATAAGCTACAACTTTGCCTTCCTGCATCAAAACACAACCCAAACCACTCAAAGATGCATCACTATAGATAACAAATTCTTTACCCGATTCTGGTTGAACTAGCATTGGAGCTTCAGTCAATGAGGCTTTCAACTAATGAAAACTTATCTGGCACTTTTCTGACCACTCGAACTTAACATCTTTCTGTAATAGCTTCGTCATCAGGGTCGCAATCATAGAGAACACTTTCACAAACCATCTATAGTAACCAGCTAGTCCCAGAAAACTTTAGACTTCTGAAACATTTCTCATAGGTTTCCAATCAAGGATAGCTGAAATCTTACTCGGATCAACTCGGATACCTGATGCTGTGCAACATGTCCCAGAAAGCTAACTTCGCATAACCAAAACTCACATTTACTAAACTTTTCATACAATTGTTTATCTCACAAAGCCTGTAACACAAGTCGTAAATGTTCTTCATGTTAGATTTCATCATGAGAGTAGATCAAAATATCATCAATGAACACAACTACAAACCGATCTAAATACTGTTTGAAGATCTGGTTCATCAAATCCATAAAAATGGCAGGTGCATTAGTAAGTCCGAAAGGTATAACTAGAAACTCATAGTGTCTGTACCTCATTTGGAAAACAGTCTTTGGTATATCAGAGTCTTTAACTCGCTACTGATAGTAGCCAGATCTCAAACCTATCTTCGAGAACACTGTAGCCCCGTTCAACTGATCAAACAAGTCGTCTATCCGTGGAAATGGATATTTATTCCTTATGGTCACCTTGTTGAGTTGTCGATAGTCGATGCACATTCACATAGAGTCGTCTTTCTTTTTCACAAACAGAACTGGTGCTCCCCAAGGTGAGAAACTCGGTCTCGCGAAACCTTTATCTGCCAACTCTTGCTACTGAGCTATCGAAATTGGAGTCATCCCCGACACTAACTCAATCCCAAACTCTACCTCTCAAATCAGTGGCAAACCCGGCAATTCTTTAGGAAACACGTCTGGATATTCGCACACAACTGGTACTGATTCAATCTTTTTTTCAGTCACTTTACTATCAAGTACATATGCAAAATAAGCTTCGCAACCCTTTCTCACATAATTCTGAGTTAACATCGAGGATATCACTGCCGGTAACCCATTCAGATCATTAGATTCAATCTGAATAATCTCATCATTCTGGCACCGCAAATCAATAGTCTTTCATTTATAGTTCACAACAGCATCGTGCACGGTTAACCAGTCCATACCAAGAATTATATCAAACTCATCGAATGGTAATAGTATCAAATCAGCCAGAAAACATGAATCTCGAAACATCAGCGGACAATCCTTGCACACTTTGTCGACCAAAACACACCGGCCCAGGGGGTTCGATACTTTAATTACAAACTCAGTAGACTCAACAGGAAAAGTCTTACTGGATACTAAAGTTTCACACGCATATGAAAGAGTTGAACTAGGATCAATCAATGCAACTACACTAGTATCATAGAGAGTGAATGTACTGGTAATAACATCTGGAGATTAAGCCTCCTCTTGTGCGCGTATAGCATAGGCTCTGGCAGGTGTGCGAGCCTCAGATCTGACTGTTGTATCCTTAGTTCCTCTCTGACTGCCACTCACATTACCCATATGTCAGGGTGGTCTACCTCCCACTAGCGCATTACTCTGTCTCGCACTCTGTACTGTATTCTACTCAGCTAACATCAAACACTTGCAGATGAAATGATCCATCAATCCACATTTGAAACAAGATCGATAACATGGTTTACAATATCCAAGATGTTGTCTACCATATTGCCTGCACTTGGGCCTAATCGGTTGAACATTGCCAACACTAGCAATCAAAGTAGCTCGTGAACTCATTGAAGGTCGGTCTTGATCACGTCTGGAGAAGCCTGAAGTAGCCTTAGATTGGCTAAAATCATCCCTGGATTTCTTTGAGGCTGACTGAAAGGTCTTACTCGATGATCTCTTATGAAAATCTCTAGATTAGAAATAAGCTTTTCTTTTCTCTTTCCCAAGCTCTTCGGCTTTGCAAGCTCGCTCGACAAGTACTATGAACTCTTTTATTTCAAGTATGCCCATAAGCAATTTAATATCTTCGTTCAGCCCGTCTTCGAATCTTTTAAACATAATTGCTTCAGTCGAAACACACTCTCGGGCATAACGGCTAAGTCTCATGAACTTTCGCTCATATTCTGTTACAGTCATACGACCCTGTTTCAACTGAAGGAATTTTTTGCGTTTCTGGTCAATAAATCTCTGACTGATATATTTCTTGCGAAACTCTGTCTTAAAGAATTCCTAGGTTAACTGTTCTTTTTGGAACTACTGACACTAGTGTATTCCACCAATGATATACGGTGTCTCGAAGCAATGATACAACACATTTAATACACTCATTAGGTGTACAAGATAATTCATCGAACATACGAATAGTATTGTCGAGCCAAAATTTAGCCGCTCAGCATCGTCATCAACTATGGCCCTAAACTCTTCAGCCCCGTATTTTCTAAATTTATCAACAGGAGGCTTATTTAATCTCATCAGGTCAATCATTTGAGGTACCACAAGTATTGGAGGTGGATTAGTCGGAGGTGGAGGTTGTTGTGCATCCGGATTAGTCCGGATATACTGAGTAAACCAATTGTTGATCATTTGGTAAAAGGCTTGTTTAGCCTCACCCTCTTGGGTACTCGAAGTTAGTCAAGAATCAACCAGTACTGTCCCTTGGACGGGAGCAGGCGCTATACTTTCGACATCATCAACTACAACTCGATCGGGATCAGGATCCATTTACTATATGAAAACACATTTTCAAGGTCAGGAATCATCACACTATCGCAGCATAAAAAATCATGGCGTGTATAGCTAGACTCACAAGCGCTATGTTATTCCTAGAATCGACTAAACCATAGCTCTGATAACAATCAAATGTAACATCCCTAACCCATATCTGTCGCTAGATTAGGGTTACAAGACATTATCGACCAAACAATCAACTCGAAAAAAAGACCTTTCAATTCAAATTATGCACAAATTTTAATAACTAAATCACGAGAAATTTTTAAATTCGAATAGTAACTAGCAGCCAATATTAATAATCACATTCGCACAAATGGATCACTTAACTAACTAAAATCCAAGCATGCTTTATTACTTATAATACATAAACAATTCATGCTTTAAAAAATATTTTAAACACATCAATACTATTTATTTAATCATCTACTTGACTCAACTAATATATGTTATTTCACAAGTCAAATTTGGCAACTTATATCCCTATATAAATCAATCTTAATAACATATAATCATAAGCAATGAATATTCATATACGAATCAATATCAATATTACACATAATTAAACAATTATCCACATGATTAAACTACCATTGTTAACAATCCACAACCAAAACACATCAATGTTTAATCTAACTAACTCACAAAAACCAAATTCTACCCATATGTTATAAAGATATAATAATCATAAATGTATACCATTTAATCTACTAACCAAACATATCTTACTATTATAAAACTTTATATCGTAATACATATATATATAATAATCCCATTAGCTAAAAGTTGTGGATAAATAATAAGGCATTTGAACACCTAAATAAACATCGATTATATATTACTTCCATATACTCAACTTACATCAACGCATTCATTATATAAATTTACCCATTTAGCATAATTAAACCACAATTACCATATCAATTCATAACATTAAATAATATCAATATAAATTATTTACAAGCTTGTTACACGTACATATAAATTTAAGTTGAACCATACCACACAGCAAAATGGACAAAAATTATTCGAGTACTTACAAGTATTTCTAAATGATCAAATTTCACTTGTAAAACTAACCAATTCATGCACTACCCACTTAACTATCCTTTACCATTTTTCTACGTTTAATAGTCAAATTTAAACATGCCAACTTTCAAGACTATATCATCATGCATATATCAAATACGTCATATACCTATAATATATATATTGCTTTCGAAATAGGCTTAAACTCTAACTAAATTACACAACCATTAACTATGTACCAAACGCATCACACGTATATTTATATCATGACTGAAATTTACATAAACTTAGGCATCATATCTAGCCATTTTCGTATGGCTTACTATTTACAAATTCAAAAATAATCCAAACACAAGCTAGCCTATACATGCCATTAGAGTAAAGTTTAACTTTTAAAAATACCAAAATAGCGATCGATAGTATGACTGATTACACTGAAGATCCCCGAGCTCGTAACTTGACTCCAAAATCTATAAAAAAATGAATAAACAGGCGCAGAGTAAGCTTGAATAGTTTAGTAAGTCATAAGAAAATAAATCATTAAAAAAACATTTATAATATAATTTAACTAAGTCGAATCAAGAAACCCTTATTCACATATACATTTAGCATAGTATCCAATTCATATAACTTCACAAAAATTTATTAGCAATTAAACATCACTTGGCCGAATGCACATATACTCATAAGCACACATAACTCTCACTTTTAAAATATCACAAATACCTTATTTGGCTGAATATGAGCATTCATGTAAGTACATATTATTCTCCATATAACATACATAATTTATATCATCATTTCAAATAATAAGCCTACCTTATTTTCATTAACATTGAACTTAACACTTACCTGACCTTTTTAGCTCGATTCCACATTCAATCACAACATAATAATGCCCATTGAACCAATCGAAACTAAATAGTATGCTCGACTAATCATGTTTATCGTACAATACCAACGTCCCACATGTGGTATTACATGTAATCACATAGCGATGCCGCTGTCCCACACAAGATCTTACTCGTAATTATAAATTGATGCCACTGTCTCACACAGGGTCTTACACAATAACACTTACCAAAATTCCTTTGGTTCACTCAAGACTTTCGTACGTCGTATTTTGATCAAATCCAAATTATGCACATTGTTTCTATATACATATACTTTTGGCTATCCCATATAAATACACATAAATTCAATTCAGCATTTAAAATTCACAAATATATAGACTTACCTCGGACGAAGATGAATGAACCGAGACGACTATTAAACAACTTTAGATTTCCCCTGATCTAATTCTATTTCCCCTTTTCTTGATCTAAATTAGTAAAATTTAAACTTATTTAATCACATATTCAATTAAATTCATCCAAAAACACATATATAGGCAAATTACACTTTTTCCCCTAACATTTCACATTTTCACAAATTAGTCCCTATTTCACAAAATATAAAATAAAAAATTTCATCACACCATAATTGGCGAATATTCACTAAGCTTATGTAAGTCCTCACATTTCATTTATTTTAAATTTTAGTCCTCAATTTATTATTTTCATAATTTAGCCCAAATTACTCAAATTCACCAAAAATTCAAATACAAAACATATTAATCTAACAACATATATTTATTTTCTATCATTAAACACAAGATTCATCAAGCTTTCAACAATGAAAAAACACAAAATCATCATCAAATTCAAAAATTGAAACATGGGCTTGCTAATTTACATAACAACGATCTCAAAAACGTAAAAATTATCAAAAACCGAGCTAAATGCATACTTTAATTGAACTTAGACAAGGCCGAACACAATAACTCTCTTTTCTTTTCTTTTTCTTTCAACATTCGGCTAAGATGAACACAATTGCATGGCTATTTTATGTTTGTTTTTTATTTAATTACATATTATTATACTTTTTACCATTTTAACCTTATTAACATAATATAAAAATTCACCTAACCTTGTCCAATATTGTCCACCACTAATATAAATGGTATAATTGACATGCAAGTGCCCCACATTTCCATTTAATAGCCATTAAACACCTTTAACAATTAGAAAGCCATTTTTACATTTTATGCGATTTAGTTCTTTTATTAAATCGGGCATCCAAATAATGAATTTTTTAAACAAAAATTCAGCACACACTAATTCACACATAATAAAAATAGAAAATATTTTTTAAAATATTTTTTCTGACTCGAATTCGTGGTTCCGAAACCACCGTTCCAAATAGGGTCAAAATCGGGCTGTTACACATGGTGTGTTGGTGGTACGAAGTTGTGTGTTGGTTGGATTGGAATGGGGTGCATTATGGAACTATATTGTTACTGTATTGAGGCCCACACTATTATTGTATTGGGCTAACGCCCACTCTATTACTATATTGGGCTAAGGCTTACATTTTTACTGTATCAGGCTAGGCCCACACTGTACTGATACTGAATAGGGCTCGGGCCTATACTGTTACTACATGTTATATGCTAACTATTTGGTAGAGGATTACACACTGAGTTTCGTAAACTCACCCTCTTCTTTTAACTGTGTAGGTAATCCATAGTCATAGGTGATTCGGTGCTGTGAGGGACTTGGAGGTGGCCACACAACTGCTATTGTTTGCACTTGCTTTTATTTTTATTCAATTTATAAGTCGGGTTTTGTTTTTGTAATAAGGCCTTTAAGTTGGTTTAAATTTTTAATTGGGCTTTTACTTACATATTTTAAACTGCTAGATAGGAGAAGACGAATTTTTAAAATAATTACTGTTTTCAAATACATGAGTTTTAAACAATAGAATTTAAAGATTTGAAACTTCCACTATTTCAGACCAACGTATTAAAACAATATCAGATAACAAGACAAACGTTTGTCTAGTTGATTTGTTAAATAATTAATAAAGGGGTTTATTTTAAGCTTAAAAACAAATTTTTACCAACAAGTTAATTTTTCGAAAGACACTTCAGTGTGACACATCAGATTCGACCATAACGTTTAGGTCGGGTTTGGGGTGTTACATTTAGTGGTATCAGAGCCAGGTTACAAAACTCAACTGTGGAATGGATTTTGAAAATATCTGTAATTTTTGGAAAATTATTCTTAAAGTGTTTTGGAAGGTTTACAAGTGTAGTACACCGAGTCTCTAACTCCGAATCCATAAGTTTTCTTTATACCGTAGACTGCTTGAACTGAAATACGCTGAGAGATTACTATAGATAATAAGACTGTACTGAAACTCTTTAGTTAGAGTAAACTGAGACTGTAGGAAGCTGGAAACTGCAGGGAGACTTTGATTTGCGGAAATAAAACTCTGATTACTCCTTTTCATAAGGCATCTGTTAATAATTACTAGAATTACTAACTAATGCATAAAACTTCATAAACAGATAATACATTGCTAGATATGAGCACTAGAGGCACTCGCGGTAGGGGTACTCGAGGTCGCGATAGAGGCCGAGGAAGTGCTAGGACTGGGTCTTCGGCATCAGGCCACATGCCTAATATTGGGGCTAGGGAAGCACCAGCTTCATCGGTGACTGAAACGAGATCATTCAATCAAACGGCTGAGGATGATGCACTATCCCAAGCTATGCTCCGTATTCTGGAAATGGTCGCAGGGACCAGTACTGGTGCTGTAGGCCATGGGTCGATTTCAAAACGACTCCGATTGAATGGAGCAAAAATTTTTAGGGGTATTTCTGGGGTAGCCCCTAATATGGCTGAATACTGGTTAGAAGCCACAGAAAGAATAATGGATGACCTCGATTGCACTTCTGAGCAAAAACTAGAAGGTGCAGTATCCTTACTGCAAGACGAAGCCTGTCGGTGGTGGCTTACTGTGCGAGAGGGTACTCAGACTGATCGGTTAACGTGGGATTTATTTAAGGCGGCGTTTCAAGGAAAGTATATGGGCGCAAGTAATGTGGAAGCCCGAAGAAAGGAATTTTTAAGTTTGATCCCGGGGAATAAAACTGTGGCTGAATATGAGGCGGCGTTTCTGTGACCGAGTCATTATGCTCGTGGGATAGTGGCAACTGAATATGAATGTTGTGTACGATTTGAGGATGCCCTCCGGGATGCGTTGCGGGTATTGATAGCTCTACAGAGGGAGCGAGATTTTGCTGTCCTAGTTGAAAAGGAAAAAATTGCCTAGGATGTGAAGCCCTCTGAGCACCAGAACCATGAGAAGGATAGGGGCAGATATAAGAGGGATTCAGAGCCCTCAAGTTCTTTTGGAAGGCCTAAAAAGGAGGCCAAGTTTGATGGGCCAGTCCGAGCTGGGGTTTCTGTTGCAAGACCACAGCCTTGTGTTGATTATGGGAGACATTATTTGGGTGAGTGCTGGAAGAAGATTGGGGAATGCTTCAGATGTGTGTCTAGGAGCATCAAGTTAAGGATTGTCCTCAAAAGCCCATTCAGATGCAGGCTATAGGTCAGGGTTTTGTTCAACCAACGAGAGGTGGTCAGCAGCGACCGAGAGGCCGTGGGCAGGTTAGAGGTGAAAATGGTGTGGGATGAGGTCGTTGAGCGCAAGGTAGAGGTCTGGTAATATTGGGGCGAGGCAGCCAACACTGGTCTATGTTGCTCATCACCGAGAGGATGGTGATGCTCGAGATGTTATAACCGGTATGTTCCTAATTTATAATGTACCTTACACTATTCTGATTGATATAGGGTCTACGCATTTATACATTGCATGCACTGTGTCTGGCACCTTGGGTTTCATGTGTGAGAATACTGTTAATGAGATGACTGTGTTTAGTCCACTGAGACAGTCTATAAGGGTAGACAAGTTGTTCAGAGATGTGCCCATAGAGGTTTAAGAAGTTATATTTCTAGCAGATTTGATGGAGCTACCGTTTGGTGAATTCGACCTAATCTTGGGGATGGATTGGTTGGTTAAACATCGTGCAAGTTTGGATTGTGCTGCTAAGCGTATGATATTAAAGACTACTGAGGATGAGGAGGTGGTTGTGATTGAGGAGCGAAGGGACTTTCTGTCTAATATGATCTCTACATTAAGGGCTGGAAAACTGGTTCAGAAGGGTTGTGAAGCGTTTTTAGCCTATATTGGTGCATTTGATTCTGAGGGCCCTTCTGTTGGAGATATCAGAACTCTTAAGGATTTTTTTGATGTATTTTCTGATGAGCTCCCTGGGTTGCCTCAAAGCCGCGAAGTTGAATTTGGAACTGAGCTCCTGCCAGGAACAGCCCCAATGTCCATCGCCCCTTATAGGATGGCACTGAAAGAGCTGGTGGAATTAAAAGCTCAAATCCAAGAACTGTTAGATCGAAGATTCATTCGACCTAGCATGTCTCCGTTGAGAGCACCAGTGTTGTTCGTAAAGAAGAAGGATGGGACCATGTGCATGTGCATCGACTGTCGGTAATTGAATAAACTGACTATCAAGAATAAGTATACTTTGCCGAGGATAGATGATTTATTTGATCAGTTACAAGGACTTTCAGTGTTCTCCAAAATATATCTTCATCCTAGGTACAATTACCTGAGAGTTAAGGAGGTTGATGTGTATAAGACTGCGTTTAGAACTAGTTATGGTCATTATGAGTTCCTAGTGATGCCGTTTGGGCTGACGAATGCACCACCTGCCTTCATGGACTTAATGAATCGTGTATTTCAGCCTTACCTGGATCGATTTGTGGTGGTCTTTATAGACGATATCTTGGTGTATTCGAGAACCGAGGGTGAACATGATGCTCATCTCTGAATTGTTCTGCAAATTTTAAGGGAGAAACAGTTGTACGCTAAGTTCAGTAAGTGTGAGTTCTGGCTGCGAGAAGTGACATTTCTGGGTCATGTTGTATCTGCCGAGGGGATTAGGGTTGATCCTCAAAAAATTAAAGTCGTACAGGATTGGAAACCACCTAAGACCGTATCTGAGATTCAAAATTTTCTAGGTCTAGCAGGGTATTATAGACGTTTTGTTGAGGGGTTTTCCTTGATTGCTGCACCTCTGACTAAGTTGTTGTGTAAAGGGGTACCATTTAACTAGACTGATAGGCAGCAAGAAAGTTTTGACTGAGGCCCCTGTCTTGATACAGCCAGAGTCTGGGAAGGAATTCATTATCCACAGTGATGCATCACACGTGGGTTTGGGTTGTGTACTGATGCAAAAGAGTAAGTGGTTGCTTATGTGTCTCGTCAGCTTAAGCCTCACGAAGCGAATTTCCCTACTCATGACTTGGAGTTAGCCACAGTGGTATTCGCACTAAAAATTTGGAGGCACTATTTATACGGTGAGAAGTGTACTATCTACACAGATCACAAGAGTCTTAAATATCTCATCACTTAGAAGGAGCTGAATCTTAGGAAGCGAAGATGGATAGAGCTGCGTAAGGATTACGATTACTCGATTGAGTACCACCGGGTAAGGCTACCGTGGTAGCGGACGCACTGAGTCGTAGGCCTATATCTAATTTGAGAGCAATGTTTGCTCATCTTAGCTTGTTTGATGATGGTAGCTTGTTGGATGAGCTGTAAGTTAGATCGACGTGGACTGAACAGATTAAGGATAAACAGTTGTTGGATGAGTCACTGGTTCCTCGTTTTCGACAGGTGGAGAGTGGGGAATCTTCAGATTTTGGGTTGAAGAGTGAAGGAGTACTGTGCTTCCGTAGGAGAGTCAATGTACTGAGGGATAATGATTTCAGGTAGTCTATACTGTGAGAGGTGCGTGTAGTCCTTTTGGTATACATCTCGACGGGAATAAAATGCACCGAGATCTTTGTGAGTTATATTGGTGGCCAGGATTGAAATGTGAAGTAACGGATTTTGTGGGTAAGTGTTTAATTTGTCAGAAAGTGAAGGATGAACATCAATTACCTTTAGCGTTACTATAGCCAGTTAAGATTCCACTCTGGAAGTGGGAGAGGGTAACCATGGATTTTGTGAGTGGGCTACCCTTAACGCCTACCAAGAAGGATTCAGTATGGGTTATTGTAGATCAATTGACTAAATATACTCGTTTCATACCAGTTCGTACTGATTACTCTTTGTAGAAGTTGGCTAAACTGTATATGGCTGAGATTGTAAGACTGCATGGGGTACCAGATTCCATAATATCATATAGAAATCCTTGCTTTACATCTCGGTTTTGAAAGAAATTGCACCAGGCTTTGGGTTCTAGACCTTTAGTACTGTCTTTCATCCCCAGACAGATGGTTAGTTAGAGAGGGTGATTCAAATACTGGAGGATATGTTAAGGTGTTGTGTAATGGATTTTCGAGGTAACTGGGAAGATTACTTGTCGTTAGCAAAGTTTGTGTATAATAATAGCTACCAGTCCAGTATTCAAATGGCACCGTATAAGGCATTATATGGTCGTAGATGTCGTACTCCTACCTATTGGATTGAGTTAGACGACCGGCGAGTTTTGGGGCCAGATTTAGTTTCTGATATCAAAGAGAAGGTAAAACTAATTCGAGACCAATTGAAGGAAGCATCTGATAGGAAAAAGTCTTACGCGGATCTTAAAGGCCGAGAGATTGAGTATTCTGTGGGGGACTATATTTTTCTCAAGGTCTTCCCATGGAAAAAGATACTGAGGTTTGGATGGAAGGGTAAGCTTAGCCCTAGGTTCATTGGGTCTTACCATATACTGAAGCGTGTGGGGCCGGTCGCATATCAACTTGAGTTACCTTCAGAATTAGACCGGATTCATGATGTGTTCCACGTCTCCATGCTAAGGCATTATCGCTCTAATCCCACACACATTATACCAGTCGAGGAGATCGAGGTTAGGCCAGATCTGACCTTCCAAAAAGAGCCAGTATAGATATTGGACCGTGAGGTTAAAGTACTAAGGAAGAAATCTATTCCTCTATTCAAAGTGCTTTGGCGTAATCACAGTTCAAAAGAAGCCACGTGGGAACCTGAGGAGGCGATGCGTTGGCAATACCCTCATCTTTTCTGACCAGGTAAATTTCGTTAAGGGGGTAGAGTTGTAACACCCCAAATATTTAAGTCTTTAATTTTTGCATGTTTTGACACAACTACTTGTTTTCTTCAGTGTTTAAGTGATTTGGGTATGTTTGGGAGTGTTTGAGAAGCCTGGGTTCAAGTCTTGGCTTTTGCAGAATTTTTAGTTTTGCCCTTGTATGAAACTGGACATTGGCTTATAGGCCTTATAAATAATAGTGTTGGTTTTATGAAACAATAAAAGCCTGTGGTTTAGTGGCAAGGTGGCGTGTTGTGTAACTGTGAGGCCTGAGGTTCAAGTCCTGGATTGTGCAATGGAGTATTTTATTTTGTTGCTTGAACTGTGTAGGTAGTGGAGTTGGACTGAAACACAACTAAGGGGAGTTTGAATAGGATTTGAATGTAGTTGTTGGTGGAGTAAATCAAGGAGGGATAAGGGGAGAGATATTAGGAGAAAATTAAGGAATTTGATTAGGAGGGGGAGTGTGTACCGTTTGGGGTAATTCAAGCCTTGAGAATTCAACAGGGGGAAAAGGTTGTTGTTTTCGGCATTTGGAAGAACTTTTTGGGGTAGTATCTACCAAATTTGGTCTCTAGGTACTAAAGATATTCGGTTTTGGGTGCCCAATTTTTCCAAGTTTTGGGAAGTACCTCTCGGGTTTATCCTTTTCTGCTCTTTTCTTTCCTCTTCCCCCTCTCCTCTTGTTTCCAAATCCTCCCTTCTCTTTCTCTATTCTCTTCTCTGCTGGTTAAATCTTCTTTCTCTTCTCTTTTTCTTCTTTGGCTGAATATCCTTATCTTTCTGTCTTTGATTTTTACCTCTTATTTTCTTTTTTGATCAAGAGCTATCTCCCTTTATTGTCTGTGGTTCAGCCGTATATCACTCTTCTCTGACGGTTCAAACTCCTCGAGGATTGAAGGAGTATCAAGTAATACCAAGCTATCGAAACCTTTCTCTCTTCTCTCGATCTAAGACAGGTATGTGGGCTAGCATTCTAGGTGTAGGCCGAATGCTTGTTGTATTTTTGTAAGTTATCATGAAGTGGATTTAAACCACATGATTAAAAAATTTTGTTTAATAAATCCATTTGCAATGCAGATATTCGTCAAGAAGATTGTAGTCAACCTTCGTTAGTGGTATAAGTGGGCTAAGCCACTTTTCTCAGTCGAGGTAAGTATTAATGTAGTTTTGGTTAAGGATGTAAAAGAAGGAGATTAACCTTATTGATTAGTTACTAATGGAAAACTTGTATGAATGTATATTTTGGGTGCTCGTGGATCTTGGTGCGTTTTCACAATCAGGGGTGTAGACACCCCGCTATAACTGTTAGACGGCAAAAGCCGAAAAGCCGAAAGTACGACATTTGAGACCACATGAGCGTGCAATCAGTCATATGGTAAATGAAATCCTCAAATCATGGGTCATAGATTGTAGAGGCCTCAATGAGCAATTCCATGGACGTAGGCCGTAATGGGACACGTTGGGTCGAAATGGGTCGTATGGGCCCAACGGGCTCATGGGCCCCTCACTGATGAAAAGCATGATTTGTGGCAAATATTGGGCTGGGATACGTAGAATTCATAACCGTGGCGAATTTTGGGCTAAACGAGCCGCACTAGTGTGTGGGCCCACTTGGACGGAGTAATGGGCATTGGGCTCATTTACACTGTTATGACCGTTTAGGTTACCTGAGTCGCTCAAGGTGGCTGTAGACCTTTCGAGCGGTCAATAAATGACCAAAATACTCCTATAGGGTAAAATGACAGAAATACCCTCATAGGGTAAAATAACCTAAATACCCCCATAAGGTAAAATGACTGTTATACCTCTAGGTGATGAAATGACCATTATGGCCTTATGTTCTGTATGGCTATTTTGTTCTATGATATATATTTATGACTGTTATTGAGTATGACGTTTTGCATAAACGTATGATTTATGACATGACATACTGCATAGGGTTGGGATACTAATATGGGGGAAGTATACTTAACTGGTGGAGTTGCCACGTATACTGTTACTGGCAACTTTGCTGCGATATTGGTGTGTTGGCTGGGAGGGTAGATATTATCCCTACATGGTGTGTTAGTGGTACGGAGTGGTGTGTTGGTTGGATTGGGATGCGTTGCATTATGGCACTGTACTGTTACTGTATTGGGCTAAGGCCCACACTATTACTGTATTGGGCTAAGTCCCACTCTATTGCTGCATCGGGCTAAGGTTCATGCTGTTACTGTATCGAGCTAGGCCCACACTGTACTGATACTGAATAGGGCTCGAGCCCAAACTGTTACTGCATGTTGTATGCTGACTGTTTGGTAGAGGATTACACACTGAGTTTCATAAACCCACCCTCTTCTTTTAACTGTGCAGGTAATCCCTAGCCATAGGCGATTCAATGCTGCGAGGGACTTGGAGGTGGCCACACAACTACTGTTGTTTACACTTGCTTTTATGTTTGTTCAATTTATAAGTTGGGTTTTGTTTTTGTAATAAGGCCTTTAATTCGGTTTAAATTTTTAATCGGGCTTTTACTTTCATATTTTAAAATGCTAGATAGGAGAAGACGAATTATTAAAATAATTATTTTTTTCAAAGACACGAATTTTAAAGAATAGAATTTAAAAAAATGAAACTTCCTCTATTTTAGACCAACTTATTAAAAAAATATCAGATAACAAGACAAACGTTTGTCTAGTTGATTTGTTAAATAATTAAGAAAGGGGTTTATTTTAAGCTTAAAAACAAATTTTTACCAACAAGTTAAATTTTCGAAAGACACTTCAGTGTGACACGTCAAATTCAACTATAACGTCCAGGCCGAGTTTGGGGTGTTACAGATGGACACTCCGAGCGAGTTATTCAGATACTCGAGGATATGTTACGATTTTACGTTCTTGAGTTCGAAGGTACGTGGGAAAAGTAGTTGTCGTTGATTGAATTTGCGTATAATAATAGCTACCAATCGAGTATAAATATAGCACCTTACAAAGCTTTATACAGTCGAAAATGCCGAACACCTTTGTACTAGACTGAACTTAGTGAGAGTAAGATTCACGGGTTTGATTTTATTAAAGAGACTAACAGAAAGTGAAAGTGATTCGTGATAGTCTGAAAGCAGCATCAGATTGTCAGAAATCGTATGCAGACTTGAAATGAAAAGATATTAAGTTTCAAATTGGGGATTGAGTGTTTTTGAATGTATCTGCGTGGAAGAAAATACTTAGATTTGGCAGAAAGGCAAGTTAAGTCTAAGATTCATTGGCGCGTATGAAATTATTGAGCGTATCAGGCTGGTTGCTTATAGATTCTTGTTGCCACCTGAATTAGAAAAGATTCATAATGTATTCAGCCTTGCATGTGATTTCTCCGATTGAGATTGAAATTCAGCCTGACATGACGTACAATGAAGAACTGATCAGAATATTAGCTCGTGAGGTTAAAAAATTGAGAAATAAGAAAATTTCTTTAGTAAAAGTCTTATGATATCAACACGGGGTCGAAAAAGCTACTTGGGAAACCGAGGATGCTATGAGAGACCAATACTCGAACCTATTCATTGGTATGATTTTTGGGGACGAAAATCCCTAAGGGAGGAGAGTTGTAACAGTCCGGTTTTAGCTAAATCAGAATAGTGGTTTTAGAACCACAAATCTGAGGTAGTAAAATTATTTTAATATTATTTTTGGTGTTTACAGCATGTGATTATATATGTGTGAAATTTTCGTGAAATAATTTTATTGTTTGGATGCTTAATTTGAGAAAAGGACTAAATCGCGTAAAATGCAAAAGTAGCATGCTATAAGTTAAGAGTGTCTATTTCCTATGGTTTATTAAACCAAAGGTCCTTATGATGTTATTATGCCATTGATAAGATTAATGGACATTAATGGCCTTATACTTGATGATTAAATGGTTTAATACCAAGGGTAAAATAGTAAACTACGTATTAATGTATAATAAATAAAACAAAAACAATTTTTAAGCTTATTTTCTCATCATTCTCACCAAATATCAAAAGAAGAAAGGCCGTTGTTGCTCATTTAGGGTTCGACCATTGTTGTTCTTGATTAAGGTATGTTTTGAGCTCGATTTTTAATGATTTCTATGTTTTGTGATTGTTGCAACTAGTACTAGCTTGTCCGTGTCTTCGATTTAAAAACTGTTAAAGATTTTGATAGTTTCTATTGATGATCTTATGTGTTCTTTGATGTTTAATGGTGAAATATGAATATTTGATGTTAGATTTTCATATTTTGTAAAGTAATTTTTGACAAAAATGCTTATTAAGGATTAAATTGAGAAATATGTAAATTAAGTGGTTGAAATGTGAAATAAATGCAAGTTTTGGTCTACTAGGGACCTCTAATAAATTCAGCTAAGCATAGGTGTATTGAAATTTTGTGAAATTTATGAAATAGGGACTAAATTGAATAAATGCGAAACTTTAGGGGCTAAAGTGCGAAATTGTCCAAATAGGTATTTTTTAATGAAATTGAAAGAATAGGTGATTAAATGAGATAAATTTGAATTCATATAGATCAAGAAAGAAAAAATCAAATTTAGATCGAGGGAAATCGAAAGTTGACGAGTAGTCGATCCGATCTGTTCATCGTATATACGAGATAAGTTCATATGTAAATAAATAGCTTTAAATTGATTTATATATGTTATTTTCTATTGAATTGCTTTGGTTGCTGAATATTTGAATACGAGAAAGTATCAACAGAATTATGACGTCTAAAAGCCCCGTACGAACCATTAGAATAGTATAGGATACGTATGTCATGACATTAGGATTCTGAGGTGTGATTTCATGTAAGACCATGTCTGGGACATTGGCATCGTATATGATTTCGTGTAAGACCCTGTCTGGGACAGTGGCATCGATATATTATAACATGTCTGACCATATCTGGGATATGGCATTGTACGAGCTTTATGTACTGTCGGAGTATCCTTATCAATTCCAAACGGTTCAACGGGAAATGTTGAGAAGTGGATGACTATGAGAATGAGAAATCAATTCAGGTATGTATGATGTTATATGAAAATTGAAAGGTTAAGGTAAGTGATGCTTATGAATCATTAACAAGTGAGTTAGATGAGGAATGTGATATTTATACATGTGATTAGCCATGATTTTTCATTGATGAGTTGGTTATATTTACTTCATGTGTGACTTACTAAGCTTTCTAAGCTTACTTTGTGTGTCTTTTCATTGTTTTATAGATTTTGAAAGCTAGCTCGAGTTCGGGAATTGTCCAGGAACATCATCACGCTATCGATCACTATTTTGGTACTTTAAAAGTTTGTACTTTCGACTTATGGCATGTATAGACTAGTTTAGATATGGTTCGTTTTGATCTGTATATTTGTAGCCATGCAAAAATGGCTTGATAATGATGTTAATGTTTGTGTTTATTAGGCCATGTAATTAGTTCATTTTGGAAGTATGTTATATGGTATATCTTGTATGATAATACGGATGTCCAAATATGTTTGCAGATTTTGCTTCTTAATGTTCGAATATGGTTATTAAGCTATGCATGAATGTGTTCAAATGCTTGTTTATAATTGTCTTAATGGCGACAGAATAGTGCTGCTCAATTGTGCTATAAATGTGTTTCAAAGGTATTGAAGTATGGTTGTTTTGCATATTACAATTATATCCAAATGTGGCTATTTTTACATGTTATAATGTTAACCAAATGTGGTTGCTTTGCATGTATAAATGCTGTCCATTTTTTAGCATATTAATGTTGTCCAAATTAGTGCTTAAATACTGTCCATTTTTGGTACAAATCTATGTTGTCTGAATGTTATTAATGCTGTCCAAATTAGTGCTTAAATGCTGTCCATTTTTGGTACAAATCTATGTTGTCCGTTTGTTATTAATGTTGTCCAAATTAGTGCTTAAATGTTGTCCATTTTTGGTACAAGTCAATGCTGCCCAAATGTTTTTACTGCTGTCCAAATATTAGTGAATTGATGATGTAAGAATGTTGCAAATCAAAACTGTTCAAAATAGGACATGTTTCCTATGATTACCTAGTGTAAATGCTTGTTAATGACTTATGTTTTGTTGTGTAAATTGCCCTGTAAGTTGTTTTGTAAATGATGAAAATTTTCTTTGATCATTAGGTGAGATAAATTATTCGGCTATAGTTTTTGGTTCATCTTGATAAGCATGAAATTTTGATAATTGGTAATGTATAAAGATTATATTTAGCCATTTGTTAATGTTTGCTAATGAATCATATTTGGTTAACTAATAAATGATATAATATAATTAGTTTTAAATTGTTTTGTGAAAATGCATAGGTATATAAAATGGTTCAGTATAATAATTAGTCATTGTCATAGATGTATACTAAAGAATGAGGTGATATATGTGATTTTTATATGGAATAAAATTTGTTTGGAATAAAATTTCGATTAAATGGAGTAATTAAGTTGATGGAAATTGAAGCATGGTTCATATTTGTGATATGATTAATAAGGCTTGTTTAAATTAATTGGTTATGTGCTTTATATATATATGAATTTGACATATATGAATGAGTGAATGGTTGTTGTCTGAATTTGATAACTATTGTAAAGAATTCATTATAATTTCGTGCATTAATTTTAATAAATTATCGTGATAAACTATGTCTTGTTTGGTAATACCTTATAACCCTAATCCAGCGACAGATACGGGTTTGGGGTGTTACAGTCGAGTACTAGATGGAGGTTACAGAAAGGATTCTGGAGGATATGGAATCCTAGAGCAGAAGTTGAAGGGTATAGTGTCTTTGCTAGGAGTGTAAATGAACAAAATGTTCAATGAACTGTTTGTGAACCATTCGTATAACGTTTGTTTATGTTCGTTTATTAAGCTAAATAAAAGAGTATGAACAAAATTTTTATGTTCGTTTAATAAACGAATGAACACGAACATAGGTGTGTCTGGTTCATTTATGTTCATGAACAAGCATGTTTATTGGCTTGTTTGTAAGCTCGTTTATGACTCATATATTTGTTAATGATATTTTCTTATAAAAATATTAAAATAATCTCCCTCTATTTTTATATTTGCATTTCAACTCATTAATTTAAAAAGTATATATTATATATTTTTTGAATAGAAAAATCCACTGATTCATTAATAAAGGAAAGTTTTCTTTACACCCTCTGTCAAAGAAATAATTACAAACCCACCTAATTGGCTCACCCTAATTGAGATAGCTAATAGCCACACTAGTTAAATCAAACAAATAATAAAAGAAAACCTAAAATAAAAATAACAAAACAGCTAAGTCTTTAGCAAAGGGTAACTGAACAATTCCCATTTCTTCCCACAACCGATTCAATCAGTGGTTATTTCCAACAACCTTCAACTTTTGCAACCTTTCACTCCGATGATCTCCTTTTGGTCTTGATTACTTTTTTGTTGCCAATCAGACACTACCCGAGCTTTTTGTAACTTCTTGTTTTATTCATCTTTAATCTATAATTCCATCATTTCCTCCCCTTTGCAATCGCCTTCTATCCTCTGTTACCAACTCTTCTACTCTCATCGAGGCTTTTTCTATCCAGTATCTGGTTGTTTCAAACCACTTGCCTTCTTGAGAAAGTGCATGCACAGCGACGTTTGCTTCCCCAGGTACAAATCTAGACTTTATGTTTTAATATATTAAAGATATAAATGAGCAGTTAAAGCTTCAAAACAACTTTCAAGGTGCATATAGAGAATATAGTCAAGTAAACGGGAGTGAAGGTGGAATGGTGAACGGGAGTTTTGAGGAGGTGGAGGTGGCCGATTAAAGGGAGTGAAGGTGGGGATGAATGGAGGTTTTGGGGGTGTTTTTGGATTGGAACAAGAAGTTTAAACAAAGTAAGAGAAAGACAAATGAAAGAGATGCATAGAGAATTGATGTTTGGTCCATTTTGATTATGGTTTATTCATTAATTAGTGGTGTGGATCATCATCCTCATGATTGGCTTCTGTATTATAAATACTACCATCATAGATGAAGAAGTTCATTTCTTAGAAACTCTTCCACTACGATGGTTTCCCCTATTCTATTGACTGTTTGCAGGTCTTTCTACAACTTTCTTGAGAATTCAACTTGGTGATTGCTCTACCACTCTCGAAAGTTCCTCGAGTACCATTTTACTTCAAGGCTTAAAGTTATTCATGTAGCTTTCCTCGAGGAAAGTAGCATGAGTAGAAACTTTAATCGTATTATCTTTCAATTTGTCAAATAATATTCCCTTTATTCCTTTCGAATATCCTACAAACATGCACAATTCTATTCGTGCATCCAACTTCTTTACATCCTTATCTAGAATATGTGCTTAACAACCCCATATTCTAAAGCAATTTAGAGTAGGTTTCCTTCCATGGCACGGTTCATAAGGTGTCTTACAAGTAGACTTAGTTGGCACATCATTCATAATGTAGCAAGCCATTTGTATCGCATATCCCCAGAAGGAAGTAGGGAGTTGTGAATAACTTAACATTGAACGAACCATGTCAAGCAAGGTTCTATTACTGTGGAGTGCCCGATGCAGTCAAATGGGATAACATCCCATCTCTACGAGGTATCCTAAGAACTCGTTGGACAAGTATTCCCCACCTCAGTCAGACCAACGATTATTTATGGATAAACCTAATTGTTTTTCCACTTCCACATGAAACTCTTGAGATTTATCAAAGGTTTTGCTTTTGCAGAGCATTAGATACACATATCTATATCGAGAATAGTTGTCGATAAAAGTCACATAATAATCGTAACTTCCTCCGGCACTAATGCTCATGGGACCACATACATCAGTGTGCAAAAGTTTTAAAGTTTGGTTGGCCCTTATACTTTTTGCATTAAAAAACCTCTTATTCATTTTACCATCCAAGCAAGATTGTAACCTCCCAAACCTAGCCTAGACATTACGGCTAGATTAAGAAGGCTACATTAGCCACCGAAATGGCTAAGCTAACTTACATTAATTTTGAAGACTTTCAATAAACTCACTTTAGGGAATCGTAGTTGTACTTTGAGTTAGAAAAATCATTTTCTTGTCGCTCATTTTCGTAAAAACTCGATGTTAAACTTATGCAGCGAAAAAACCAATTTTCAAGTCTTTTTGGAAACCTAGTTGCCTAATCAATTTATTTGTTTAGAAATGTTTCATTTGCAATTGGAACTACAAAAATGTGCAAGTGTACACAATCACAACAAGTAATAAGGTGACAAGTAAATGTCGAGTTATCATATCCACAGGGACTGTAGAAAAGAATATTTATGAAATTAATGTTAAAAGACTTTGGTGATGGAAAATATTTTGGTTTAAAGATGATTAAAAACTAAAGGTTAAAAATTAAGTAAAAAAAATTAAAAATAAAAAGGTTCTAAAGTACAATTTCAAATAAGGTTTAATCAAGATGATATAATTGTGTTGGATTAACTACATTCCTTTAACTTAGAATTATTAAACTTATGTTTGTACTGCTACAAACAAATTCACGGCAACTCGATAACTTGCTAACTACTGCTCATACATACTTATTAAATTAATCAATCTCTTGAACATATCCCTATGTCAATTCAAAAAATTAACTCAATTTAATAAGCACATAAAAGACTATGTGAGGTAACAGAGTATTTCTACCTTGAAACAGTTTAATCACAATAATCTTGCAAGTTATGCAAGGGATATGTATCGCCAAATACAATGCTAAATTAACTTCAGCTACCTTAGAAGAATAAACATGCACTGATTACTAATTACAATTTCAATACGATTTAATAATTAATGCATTAGTTATCTAACAATTAATATTGCAAGAATAACTTAGGCATGATTTTACTTAATCAAGCATCTTACCGAGACCTATAACAGCACAAACACAATTTCAATAATTCAAGCCGGCAAAATTTAATCAACCCAACACGGATTAAATTCAAGCTAGATTGATTAAAATAACCATTTCAATAGCATAAATATTCATAACCTTGTTTGTCAAAAAAATAACGAAATTTAAAGAGATAGGGAACAAGAAGCAAATCCGGTGTTTCTTTGTAGCTTGACTGAGTTCTTCGTTCTTCATTCTCTGTTGTCCTCGGCTATCAAGGTGGCTTGTGAATGCTTTAATTGGTGCTCAACAATGGCTGATGAGGACCTCTTTCCCAAGAGAAGAAATCGACACTTGAACAAAAGGGAAAATGGGAAGGAAAAGTTGCGAGAAAGTGAGAGAGGAGAAGAGAGAATGAGAGTGTGAGGGATGAGTTGAATGATCAGTAAGGGGTGGATTTTATAGCTTATTGTGACTGCTAAAAAAAGAAAATTCCATCAGCCAAAGACACCCCCCTTATCTGGCCACACACATGGCAAAGTTGAGAGATTCAACTTTGCTAAAAATAGCCTAGGGCAAATCCATAAAGCCACATTTTTTGGAGGGGTTTGAATGCAAGGTTGAAAGTTCTTCAAGGGCTTCTTTGCAAGCTTATTTAGTCAGCTAAAATGCTGACTTGGGTCAGCATATGGACGGTTATGGGTAGCCCAATTGGTGGCTGGTTCGGTTCACTAGATTCAGTTCAACCAATGCGGTTCAACTAAACCCTTTTTTTCCATAATTAATTAATAATAATTTATTTAGCCCAAATTAAATTGAGAATAAATTAAAATTAATTATATTATGAATTAACACACATTTTTGGACCATCTTAGGCTGGAAATAAATTTGCCTCGATGCTTCAAATTGCTTCTCGGTTTTATTCTTCGAGCATTGTCTGCCAAGCTAATTTTCGCCATTTGTGCGAATCTGTTGAAAATAGTGAAAATTAATCAAAATTAACTATAAAATTAATTAAAATTCATCATGTTCATATTTGTAACATAATTTAATTATTTTATAATATTTAATTATTTTTTGACAAGAATTAACCGAAATAGCATGATTTTAAGTTAAAAAGGGCATGTAAAAACACATAAATTTTCGTGTTTCCACACCCCCAAACTTAATTCATTACTCGTCCCGAGTAATGAAAAAATTTGAAAGAATTTTCTCTAAAACACTTTTTGAAAAACTCATTCAAAACAACATTCTTCCCAAAATCATGAAATCAATATACTTATGCTCAAAAACAAGAAATTTGAGAATTATGCTACTCAAGTATATATATCGTTCAAATTAATCTCAACAATTACTACAATAGCAAAATTAGACTAAATGTTTCTTAATAAAGACATTTTAATCCTTACCAATTTGATTTTAGTCCCTTATTCAAAATTAAACTACAATCATTAAGCTTAATTGATGTCTTCATATGTTGAACAGAGCAATTTCTCTCCACTAATGTAGGTAACATTGGAACATTGAATCAATAGGTCTTTAACAAGGTTGTAACGTGGCTGAGCTTAGGGGTAGGTAAAAGATAGATAATTTTAGGTTTAAAAAAAAAACCCTAGACTCAGCTTGTATCGGACCTTTCGTAATAATTACCTTCAATACATCAACTTTTCTTTCCTTTTCACATGCTCTTTAGTGCAATTTACTTCAAGTACATATGCTTCTTTTTTTCGAGTATTTTTTTAAATGTACTACAATTTTTAGAGCATTTCATACTTCTTTGCAACTCCCCCAAACTTATTTTCAAAAAATACTCTAAATAGTACTGAGTCTTGTGTTGGGACGTTTTTAAGATAATTAAGAAAACAGATGGCTAACTTTGTAAGGGTTCAAATAAAATTAGGCCATAAAGTCTCAAAGTTGGGTTTCAAAGGATAAAAATTTCATCATGGTTGGCTTGAAAGGCTCAAACGGTCCAAACACAAGTTGCCTAAATCATTTTCAACATTCCATGCTTCCTAGGATTTCGCCTCAAGAAACTACTAAGTCAATTCTAAAGACTTAAACTTTCATGCATGCTTAACTTTCCTAAAGAACTAAAATTTTATGGTATGATTTGCATGCTTTATTAGAAATACATTTCATGTCATTATTAAGCTAACTTAACAATTTATTGAAATAATCAAAATTTATTCATACTTAAATTTAGCATACTGAACAAAATTCAAATGTATTGAACAAAAATATATCATATTCATAATTAAAAGAAAAATTTTATTCTGAGTGGAAATAATTTCAATTTTCGGTCCCCCCAACTTAAAATGGACAATGTCCTCATTGTTTAAAGTGAATAGATACTATACACCAGGTAGGATTCCAGAAAAGAGGAGGTGAGTCAATTTGACTGCTTAAGTACCAAGCTCTTCCTATCCTAGACATGTATATACCTATTGCCACACTTTAGACTTTACTACTTGTCCATATCTACTTTTGATTCCCATCTCTTATTTTATTGTGCAGAAATAAAAATTCTTAATTAATCCTAATTCTAAGCTAAGTTGATAAAATTAATATATAAATTATAAATAATATAATTATATAATAAAGTTTATCAAATTATTAATAATATTAAAGATATTTATTCTAGATGCTTTTTGAAAATATTCACAAAGAAAGGCACCTAGTTTTTTTTTTCCAAAAGAGCAACTAAAAAATAATTCAATTGAGTCCCTAGACTTAATGAAAATTTAAAATTGAGTTGCAAATTAAAACTTGGATAAAAATTGACCCTTTTTATTTGAAACTAAAAATTTATTTTTCCATTTAGGGGATAATTTCTTGGAGAATTATGTCAAAATAATTTCTCAGGAAAGATTGGAGGGGTCATAAATGGTCCCGCTTAAGTTCTAATCTCCTAGACAGAATTTATTTAAACATACTTTACCCGAAAATATACCTTAAATCATTTATTCAAAAAGACAAATGAAAAATTAAGTATTCAATAAAATGAACGAGATTTTATCCCATCCAATTTTATCTCCCCAATAATACTTCAGGCGCTGAGCATTAACTCAGAAATTACCTCCCTTACCTTGGAGTTCAACAAATCTTTATGGATAGACTTGGTGAATCGTAAATGGACCGGACCAATGTCATTTTAGCTTACCTGGAAAAAACTTCAATCTGGAATTGAACAACAAGACTTGCTGACCTGCTTCAAATTCTCAAACTCGAATGTGGTTGTCATGCCATTTCTTGAGTCTTTCTTTAAGTAATTTGGCATTTTCATATGAGAACATTCGGAACTCTTCTAACTCATTGAGTTGGAACATCCGTTTTTCTTTGGCAAGCTTAGGATCCAAATTAAGTTGTTGAAGAGCCTAGTAAGCTTTGTGCTCTAACTCAAATGGTAGATGGCAGGCTTTCCCAAAAACCAACCTATAGGGTAACATCCCTAACAGTGTCTTGTATGCTGTTCTGTAAGCCCATAAAGCATCATCTAATCTTATGGACCAATCTTGTAACTCCCCAAACTCGGTCTAAATGTTATGACCTAATCTGGCGCTGTTACATTGTAACACCCCTCACTCGTATTCGACGCCGGAATAGGGTATGAGGCATTACTAGAAGGCATTACTAGATAGACTTGGTGAATCATAAATGGACTGGACCAACGTGATTTTAGCTTACCTGGAAAGAACTTCAATCTGAAATTGAACAACAAGACTTGCTGACCTGCTTCAAATTCTCGAACGCGAATGTGGTTGTCATGCCATTTCTTGAGTCTTTCTTTAAGTAATTTGGCTTTTTCATAAGAGAACATTCGGAACTCTTCTAACTCATTGAGTTGGAACATCCATTTTTCTTTCGCGAGCTTAGGATCCAAATTAAGTTGTTGAAGAGCCTAGTAAGCTTTGTGCTCTAACTCAAATGGTAGATGGCAAGCTTTCCCAAAAACCAACCTATAGGGTGACATCCCTAACAGTGTCTTGTATGTTGTTCTGTAAGCCCATAAAGCATCATCTAATCTTATAGACCAATCTTGTAACACCCCAAACCCGGTCTAAACGTTATGACCGAATCTGGCGATGTCACATTGTAACACCCCTCACTCGTATTCGACGCCGGAATAGGGTACGAGGCATTACTAGAAGACATACATTTGCATACGTATTAAACCGAGTTACAAAATTTCATCCGAATTAAAAATTTTAAATATTAACTTTCTTTTATAATTCTTTACAACATATCCTCGAAATATTATATTCATAACAAATAGGGCCTACGAGATCCGATATTTACACATGTAATTCAAAGTTTCATTTCCATTTCATTCAATTCACAATTTCTCATGTTCACAATTCAAATCAATTTCTCAATCCAATATATATATATATATATATATATTTCAATCATCTAAGAATATAATTCAAGTTACACGAACTTACCAAAGCTAAATTGCGAAATACCAAATTTAGGGACATTTTGGTAATTTTCTATTTTCCTCAAATTTCCACTCAATCTTGATATAAATTAATATTTCATTCAATTTATTAATTTAAATGATAAAAAATTCATTTCATGCAATTTGGTCACTTTTTGACATTTTACAAATTTACCCTTAAAATATTACTTTTATTCAATTTAGTCTCGAACCGAAAACATAAAAATTAGACATTTTTAATGAAAACTCATGCTAGCGGAATAATCATATATTTTCCTCCTCCTCCTCTCCATTCCACATCCTTAATATATATAACATGCTTATATGTAACATTATCTATAATTTCACTAATTATTTATTTGTTCATTCAAAGTCATCCACTTGAGTCATTGTCACAAAATTATTTATATCT
Organism: Gossypium raimondii; assembly: GCF_025698545.1. Lineage (NCBI taxonomy): Eukaryota > Viridiplantae > Streptophyta > Magnoliopsida > Malvales > Malvaceae > Gossypium > Gossypium raimondii. Next base: position 41,484,472 of record NC_068569.1, on the reverse strand, counting down.
TGAGCTAAAGAACTCGAATTAAGATCTGTAAATTTTCTCTAAAACTATACTCACATATCTTCTTATAATAAAATTTTCAAAATTTTTTGTTTAATTCAATAAGTACATTTTATTCTTTAAATTCATCTCTATTCTGCTATCTGACAGTTTTGACCCTTCTTCACTAAAAATTAATTATCTCCTCGTACAAGATTTGGAGATTGTTCCCGTCTGTTTCTATTGAAATTAGACTCATTCAATATATTAAACATATAAATTTAAGCCCATAATTATTTTTATCCAATTTTTTATGATTTTTCAAAGTCAAAACAAGGGAACCCAAAATCATTCTGACCTTATCTCACAAAATTTATTATAACTCATGATTTACAATTCCATTTCTTACATCGTTTCTTCTATGAGAAACTAAACTCAATAAGATTTAATTCCATATTTTTTCATCCTCTAATTCAATTTTCACGATTTATGGTGATTTTTCAAAATTAGACTACTGCTGCTATCCAAAACTGTTTTAGTGCAAAATGTTGATTACTAGGTGTATGACTCCCTTATTCTCTTTCTCTATAATATTTCCCATCACTTTCACTTATTTTTCTTCACTAATATATCAAGAACATAAGACCTTATATAAGAAAACTCTACTATAACATTATTTCCATACTTTTTCAATAATATCAAACTTAAAAATATATTGAAATCTTGATGTTCTTACCTTGTGCTATTGATTTCAATCTTTAACTTGATTTTCTCTCTCCTCCAGCTTCTATTTCTTGAATCTAACTTGATATTATGGCTCCCCACTGTCTCCTTGTTATTTTTCTCTCTTGGAAGCTATGGAAATTCTTTTGATTTCTAAGTGAAAATGGTAAATTTTTGGTGGAAGGACCAAATTGTAAAGAAAGCAAAACTTTATTTCGTTTCCTCTCTTTTCACATTGGTTGCATGGAAGAAGATGAAGATTCTTCATCTTTCCTTCCATATATATACTAAATAGAATAATAATAAAATAATAAAATATCATTTAAAAAATCAAATTAAAATATTAATAAACTAATATTTATTTAATTAATTAATCTAAAATATCACCAACATCATCATTGCCTTCTAGATTTCTCTCTCTTCTAATTGATCATTTTTCCCTTCATAATCTTTAAACATTCCATCCTTGAGTCATCACTTAATTTGGTAAAATTGTGATTTAGTCCCTCAAAATTCTTCACCTTTTCAATTTGGTCCTAATTCATCCATTTTTCTTAGTTTCAAGATTATTCCACCCTTAAAATATTTACACTATTTGTCCTTCAATTTTTTTGTATTTACACTTTAACCCCTCAAATTTTAAGTATTTACTCTTGGGCAACAAAACTTTTCTCACTTTTGCGATTTAATCCTTTCTTGAATTAATATGTCATAATATAATTCCCAATGTTGCCATAACTCAAAATTTCCATTTTTGTCACTTTATTTCCTTATTTTACTATCAAGGATACCTACTTTCTTACTGTAGTAATTTTCAGGGTATTACAGTAGTAATTTTTAGGATATTACAAATATCGTCGGTTCGGGCAGACTACCTTCTCAAGTATGCCTTTGATCTCCTTATTTGCCAGTTCAGCTTGCCCATTTGTCTGCGAATGGTAGGCTGTTTCAACATTGTGTTTCACTCTGTGCTTGTCTAATAACCATTTTAACCACTTGTTCCCAAAGTGGGATCATTCATCATTGATGATAGCTCTTGGGGTTCCAAACCTTGTGAACACATGCTTCTGCAGAAACTTCATCACAACCTTAGCATCGTTTATTGGATATGCCTTAGCCTTGACCCACTCAGACACATAGTCTACAGCTACTAGTATGTACTTGTGACTGCAAGACGGAGGAAAAGGACCAAGAAAGTTAATACCCCATACATCGAACAACTCTACCTCAATGATATTTGTTTGAGGCATCTCATTTCTATTGGTGACATTTCCAACCCTTTGACATTGATCACAGCTCTTCTCGTAAGCATATGCATCCTTGAATAACGTTGGCCAAAAAAATCCGTCTTGCAATACTTTGGCCACTGTACGTGTACCTCCGAAGTGTCCCCCACTTGGAGCTGAGTGACAGTGGTATAAAATCTTCGGTATTTCATCTTCTGCCACGCATCTCCTGATCATCTGATCTGCACACTTTTTAAACACATATGGCTCTTCCCAGAAATAGTACTTCACATCGTGAAGAAACTTTTTCCTTTGTTGATACGTCTTATCAATTGGCATCAAACACGAGCTAAATAGTTAGCAATATCAGCAAACTAAGGGGTATTATGGATGTGATTTACCTTCAGGATATGTTCATTTGGAAACGTCTCCTGAATTGGTATAAGAGGAGAATTCTCTTCTTATGACTCCAATCTGGACAAGTGATCTGCTACTTGATTTTCGACTCCCTTTCGATCTTAAATTTCTAGATCAAACTCTTAAAGTAGAAGTACCCATCGGATCAGCCTCGACTTACCGTCTTTCTTCGCAAGTAAATACTTAATTGCCGAGCGGTCCGTATAGACAGTCACTTTGGTACCTACCAGATAAGATTGAAACTTGTCGAAAGCAAACACAATAGCAAGTAACTCTTTTTTTTTACTGTATAATTCAGTTGAGCTCCTGTTAGGGTTTGACTTGAGTAGTAAATGGGATGAAAAAAATTGTTCCTTCGCTGGCTCAAGACAGCTCCAATTGCGAAGTCACTTGCGTCACACATCAATTCAAATGGCAAATCCCAGTCTGGTGTGACGATTATGGGTGCCGTGACTAATCGAATCTTCAAATCGTTGAAGGCTTTTAAGCATTCCTCATCAAACTTGAATACAGAGTCCTTCTCCAATAATTTGCATAAGGGTTTAGGAACTTTGGAGAAGTCCTTGATAAATCTTCAATAAAAATTGGTGTGGCCAAAAAGCTCTTAACACCCTTTATAGATGTTGGAGGTGGGAGTTTCTCAATAACTTCTACCTCGATCCCATGTCTTGTTATCCGATGCCCTAGAACAACTCCTTTTTGTACCATAAAATGACACTTTTCCGAGTTCAGTACGAGATTATTTTCTTCGCATCGCCTTAGTACCTTAGTTAGATTAGCAAAGCAATCATCGTAAGTATCTCCAAATACTAAAAAATCATCCATAAAAACTTTCAAATATTTCTCAACCATGTCAGTAAAAATAGACATCATACATCTTTGAAATGTAGTAGGTGCATTACATAAACCAAATGGCATGCGTCTAAATGCAAACGTACCGTACGGGCAGGTGAATATCATTTTGTGTTGATCTTTCGATGCTACTGTAATCTGATTATACCTTGAGTATCCATCAAGAAAACAGTAGTAATCTCGTCCTGCGAGTCTATCCAGCATCTGGTCCAAGAACGGCAAAAGAAAGTGATCTTTCCTAGTCGCCTTATTCAGCTTCCGGTAATCGATGCAGATTCTCTATCACGTAACCGTTCTAGTCGATACCAACTCGTTGTTCTCATTCTCTACGTCCATGATACCTTATTTTTTTTGGCACGCACTGGACCGGGCTTACCCATGAACTGTCTGAGATGGGATAGATGATACCCGCATCTAACCACTTGATGATCTATTTTTTTACTGTGTCTTTTATGATGGGGTTTAGTCTCCGTTGTCCATCGATCGTCCCTTTTTTGCCATCTTCTAGGATAATCTTGTGCATGCATACAGATGGACTAATACCATGAATGTCAGCTATGGTCCATCCGATGGCCTTCTTGAATTGTTTTAGAAGTAAGATAAGTTTCACTTCCTGCTTAGTGGTCAATTCTGCGGAAACAGTCACAGTCAGAGTAGAAGCGTTACCTAAATAAACATATTTTAAATGAGAAGGTAATACCTGGAGTTCTAATTTAGGTGGCTCATCGATCGACACTTTTGGTTGGGAATAGTCCCTCTTTTCTAACACCAAAGATTCAAAACGGGATTGTAGATTAAATCCCTTGTGATTAGCTTCTAGCAAAGCTAAGTATTAATCCTCCTCTTCATCATTTGGAGGATCCAATGTCAAAATTTTTTCCAGTGGGTCCTCAACACAGTTGAGTTCCTTTCCCACTATTAAATCCTCTAAATCGAACACTGCAGAGCAATCATCCATTGTGTCAGGAAATCGCATAGACTTAAAGACGTTAAATGTTACCTGATCATCCTGAACACGCATAGTGAGCTCGCCCTTCTGTACATCAATAAGGGTCCTTCTAGTTGCTAGGAACGACCTTCCTAGGATGATTGGTACTTCTTTGTCTGCTTCAAAATCTAGAATTACAAAGTCAGCAGGAAAGATAAACTTATCTACACATACCAATACGTCCTCAATTTTTCCTTCTAGATGTGCTAAGGATCGATCTGCTAGTTGAAGCGTAACTATAGTTGGTCTAACTTCTCCTATCCCCAACTTCCTAAATATTGACATAGGCATCAAGTTCATACTTGCACCTAAGTCACATAATGCCTTACCACAATATGTTGCTCCAATGTTGCATGGTATGGTCAAACATCCAGGATCCTTCAATTTTTGGGGTAGTTTGTCTTGAAGATATGCACTGCATTCTTTTGTCAGAGCTACCTTCTCAAATTCTCCAAGTCTTCGTTTTTAGACAAGATATCTTTCATGAACTTGACGTAGTTCGGCATTTGCTCAAGTGCTTCAACCAACGGGATGTTGATGTGAAGTTGCTTGAGTACGTCAAGGAACTTCTTGAATTGAATCTCCTACTTATGTTTCTAAAGTCTTTGAGGGTAGGGTGGTAGTGGTTTCATTACTGGGATTGAATCTGGTTGATTCGTCTTTGGTGACAATTCTGCATTTAACGACATTATTAGTTTATCAGAACTAGCTAGTCCTAATATTACTTTGTCGGGTTTTACAGATTCTAGTTCTGGTGAAACTGGAATTTCAACACTTGGTTGAACTTCTTCTGAATCTTGAGCGTCAGCTAGCTCCTTTTCAACTTCGAAAATGTTGGGCTCTATTGTCTTTCCGCTCCTCAATGTCAACACTTTACAATGTTCCTTCCCCGGATTTCTCAGATTCTCCATGTCACTAGGTAGAACACCTTGCGGTCGGTTCCTAAGTTTAGTAGCAAGCGACCCACTTGATTCTCCAAATTCCTTAGAGTGGCATCATTTTTCGCCATGTATGCCTTCAATAGATTCTCTAAGCTATTGGATGGTTCAGCTTGGGTTGGTTTCTAAACTTGTTGGGGGAAACTAGGCGGCTAAGTTGGTCTAGGTTGGACGTAAGTGTTACTAGTTCCAACCCCTTGCTTACTTAAGGAAAATTTCGGGTGATTTCGCCACGATGAGTTATAAAAGTTGGATTGTAGTCCTTGCCTCCCTCGGTTTTGGTTTTGGTTTTGGTTACCCATGTAATAAATGGATTCAGGGTTCGATGGACATTCTTCAAACAAATGTCCTTCCCCACAAAACACACAGGTTATATTCTCAAATTGGTTATTTGGTTGGGCTACAAAACTGTTAGACCCATTAGTAGTAAGATTCTTAAGCATTGAGAATATTGAAGATACCTGAGATGCGGGTGAAGTGAGAGCGTCCACTTCATGTATTCCAGCGACTCGTCTTCCTGACGCTGCTCGATTGGTTGGCCATTGATAATTGTTGCTGGCAATCCTCTCAATAATTTCGTAAGCCTCATTACAAGACTTAGAAAAGAGAGCACCATTAGCAGAGGCGTCCACTACCATCCTCATGTGAGGGTTGAAACCATTATAGAATGTCTCAAGTTGAATGCAATGTGGGATTCCATGATGAGGGCACTTTTGTAATAACTCTTTGTACCTTTCCCATGCCTCATACAGGGACTCATCATCCATTTGTTGGAAGGTAGTGATCTCATTCCTCAACTTGGAATTCTTGCTCGGCGGGAAATACTTCATGAGGAATCTATCGGCTAACTCTTGCCATGTACAAGTGGAGTTTGGTGGCAATGAGTTCAACCAGGCACGAGCTCTGTCCCTTAGCGAATATGGGAACAACTTAAGTCATAATGCATCTTCGGGTACTCCGGCTAACTTGAAAGAATCGCTCACTTCCATAAATAGTCTTAAGTGAAGATGAGGATCTTTAATAGCCATTCCAGTGAGTTGGCCCATAGTCTGAAGCATCTAAAACATGACTGGCTTCAGCTCAAATTATTGTGCCTCAATTTCAGGTCTCCTAATACCCAGATTAAGATCATTAAATACTGGCATGGCATACTATCGTAAACCTCTATCCCTATCATCAGCAATAAGGATAGGATTCTGAGAAAGGTTTGCTCTGTTTCCTTGATTCATATTCTCAAAGTTTATCTCTTCGGTCCTTCCCTGGTTCACTTGTCTTCTCCGCTATCGAAAGCTTTGTTCTATTTCTGGGTCCACAGGAAGTATGTTGATAATCTAGTCAATACTCATAAACAACTGAACTAATCATGGAAAGATTAAGTAAGTAATGATTTAAATAGGAAAATAAATGAACCAAAATGTAAAAACAAATTCACAAATAATAGCTTTTTTTTTAAATTGTCCCCGGCAACGGTGCCAAAAACTTGGAACGGCGAAAATGTGCAAGTGTACACAATCGCAACAAGTAATAAAGTGACAAGTAAATGTCGAGTTATCGTACCCACAGGGACAGTAAAAAATAATATTTATGAAATTAATTTTAAAACACTTTGGTGATGGAAAATATTTTGGTTTAAAGATGATTAAAAACTAAGGGTTAAAAATTAAATAAAAAAATTTAAAAATAAAAAGGTTCTAATGCACAATTTCAAATAAGGTTTAATCAAGATGATATAATTGTGTTGGATTAATTACATTCCTTTAACTTAAAATTATTAAACTTAGTTTATACTACTACGAACAAATTCACCGCAACTCGGTAATTTTCTAACTACTGCTCACACATACTTATTAAATTAATCAATCTCTTGAACATATCCCTATGTCAATTCAAACAATTAACTCGATTTAATAAGCACATAAAAGACTATGTGAGGTAACAGAGTATTTCTACCTTGAAACAGTTTAATCACAATAATCTTGCAAGTTAAGCAAGGCATATGTATCGCCAAATACAATGCTAAATTAACTTCAGCTACCTTAGAAGAATAAGCATGCACTGATTACTAATTAAAATTTCAATACGATTTAATAATTAATGCATTAGTTATCTAACAATTAATGTTGCAAGAATAACTTAGGCAAGATTTTACTTAATCAAGCATCTTATCGAGGCCTATAACAACACAAACACAATTTCAATAATTTAAGCAGGCAAAATATAATCAACCCAACACGGATTAAATTCAAGCTAGATTGATTAAAATAATCATTTCAATAGCATAAATATTCATAAACATATTTTTCAAAATAACAACAAAATTTAAAGAGATAGGGAACAAGAAGCAAATCCGGTGTTTCTCCGTGCTTTACTAAGTTCTCCGTTCTTCATTCTCCGTTGTCCTCAGCTATCAAGATGGCTTATGAACACTTTAATTGATGCTCAACAATGGCTGATGAGGACCTGTTTCCCAAGAGAAGAAATTGGCACTTGAACAAAAGGGAAAATGGGAAGGAAAAGTTGAGAGAAACTGAAAGAGGAGAAGAGAGAATGAGAGTGTGAGGGATGAGTTGAATGATCAGAAAAGGGTGGCTTTTATAGCTGATTGTGGCTGCTAAAAGTAGCAAATTCCATCAGCCAAAGAGACACTCCTTGGCTGGCCACACACATGGCAAAGTTGAGAGATTCAACTTTGCTAAAAATAGCCTGCGGCAAATCATTAAAGCCACATATTTTGGAGGGTTTGAATGCAAGGTTGAAAGTTCTTCAAGGGCTTCTTTGCAAGCTTATTTAGTTAGCTAAAATACTGATTTGGGTCAACATATGGACGGTTTTGGGCAGCCCAATTGGTGGCTGGTTCGGTTCACTAGATTCGGTTCAACCAATACGGTTCAACTTAACCTTTTTTTCATAATTAATTAATAATAATTTATTTAGCCCAAATTAAATTGGGAATAAATTAAACTTGACTATATTATGAATTAACACACATTTTTGGACCATCTTAGGCTGGAAATAAATTTGCCTTGATGCTTCAAATTGCTTCTCAGTTTTATTCTTCGACCATTGTCTGCCGAGCCAATTTTCACCCTTTTTGCGAATCTATCAAAAATAGTCAAAATTAACTATTAAATTAATTAAAATTCATCATGTTCATATTTTTAACATAATTTAATTATTTTGTAAAATTTAATTACTTTTCGACAAGAATTTAACCGAAATAGCATGATTTTTAGTTAAAAAGGCATGTAAAAACACATAAATTTTTGTGTTTCCAGCAATGCAACAGAAATTAGAGAACAACGTCAAATTTTACTTAAGTCCAATATCATTCATTTTTAGGTTATTATACTTGAGTAATCCATGCATGCAAAAATCCCCAAAAGAAAAGTTACCAAGCCACGGACTAGAAATAATTAAAAATTTACAAACCAAAACCAATAGAGATTGATTAATACTTATTAATAATAATCTGTGGTCCAAGGTGATTCTCTAAATGTTGGGTCTAGTCCTAGTTTCGAGGTTTACCTAAAAATGTAATCACTATGGGGGTGAGCTTATGAAAGCTCAATGTGAGTCGAACAGTTTTTTAAATAGTCACAAATATCAAATATAGTGAAACATATTAGCATTAACAGATGAACACATAACCATCATTGGAATTTCATACTTTTACATAGTCATTATCAAATAGATGTCAAACGGTATATGAGCATCGGACATCATTCATTCAAGTAACAATCATTAATTTGATACCATTCAATACAATACAGTATAATACGTAGCATAAATCAATAACATTCAAGTATGTCATGAGCATGATGCAAAGCAAAAGGGTTTTTACCCAAACCATCCACTACATACCACGAGTTCCCCAGAACTCGTTTGCAAATCTCCAACAAATGCGAGCAAAGCTTGATGTAGTAAAACTACTGAATAACAATAGTGTAATAAAACTACTGCATAACAAATAATGCGATATAATCACCAATCCTATCGGTACTCCAAATGCAGTGCATTGACTACGAATAAATGCAGACTTAATAGGCTATCGGTACTCCATGGAACTCCTCTGTCAACCACAAAATATCCTATCCTAATGCACATGCAATATGTCATACAATCTCATACATAGCCATAATTTAATACTTTTCACATTTAATTGACATGTTCAACATGCCCTCAATAATCGAATACTTTCCAAGAAATCAATGTTTCAACTTTCAAATTACCATTAAGATGGTATCATTCAACATTACACAATTTAACATACTTTTACAAATTTCCAATGTGCATGTATAGTAACATTTTAAATATAACATAGCAAATTTTTCATGCAATTATATCATGTGTAAACTCATATCTTAGACCATGCTATATATACAACCAATCTCATACCAAATAACACAATCATGCATCACAACATCAATCAACTAATCACACTATTAAACTAGAAACTTTGCTAACAGATCAATCTTTTAGGGCTCGAAACGTACCTAGTTCGGCCACTTGCAAAATTAATTATTTGGATATTAAGAAAATCCAATCAGAAAGCTAAATCATCAAATATATCACAAAAATTAACATTTTTAATTAAGTTTTTGAGTTTAGGACCCACACCTTATCTTTCGTTTTCTCGCAGCACACTAGCGAATCTTCTAAATTTCCTTAATAAATCTTAAAACGAACCTAAGTTAAAAATCAGTATAAATTCCACCAATTCATCTCTTAACCATATCTTAAACAGCCACTTATGGGTTCAAACCAATCATCAAAATTACTACTATTTTACGAATTCAACTAGTTAGATTTCTTACACTACTTTGATATGAATCGAACACGCGAAAGTTTTTCAGCTTTATGGTTGATTTGGGACGTTCGGGTCAGAACCTAATACATTCACATACTGGAAAATTAGTAGCCAATATTTATCAAAATCCCACATTTTATCAATCCATATCCTTTTCACAATAACTATGTCAAACCAACAAACTAGTTTACATTTAATCGCACTTATGCTTCCGGTATTGTAAGATCTGAATGGCCAATTGATAAAGAACCTTTTTCCCTAATTAAAAAATGTTTCAAGGATTATTAGGAAGGTTCAATAACTAAAATTAATGCTAGAAATATATGGGTACGAATTAAGAAACAAAACACCCCCTTTCTTGCACATAGGTGCACACACCACCACCCGTAGTGCCCAAAATTGGGGCTGATTTAAAATCAATTTTGAGATCCATTAAAAATCATAAAAAATACCTTTAAAATATTTAAAATTCAATATCTATAAATTTATATTTTTAATTGACAAGATTAATCAAGAAATCGAAGAAACAAGAGATCTTACACAAGCTAGTTGAGAGAAATGACAATGGCACTTTCTTGGCAATGTTTGGGATCGATCTTGGAGTTCAAGATTTTATATTTGGGGCTTATTTTAGTGAGGAAAAATTTTTAAAATATGATGGATAATATGTTATCAAATCTTGAGGCAAAAAGAAAAAGAAAGAGATGGTAAAAATAGGTGTACATAACGACAACAATTGAGGAAGAAAGAAAAAAATAAAGATCAAGGAGTAGAGCAATGGGAAGGGGAGGAATGGCTAGGATGAGTAAAGATAGAATAAAGGCTAATTATTTTGTACCTAGGGTTACAAGGGTATGGATGGCATACACATTAAAAATAGGGGATTTTGTAAAAATTAATTATTTTGCATGGGAAATTATTCGAACTTAGGATCTCAATTTAATTTTCATGCTTTTCCATTTATCAATTAAACACTAGGCTATTTCCTTATTTTTGAAATAATTTTTCAATATTTATTTTAAAAACAAGGTGTGCCACATACAAAGGTTTGAGGCAAAATTTTCAAAATAATAAAAATAGTGCGGTAGAAGGGATTTGAACTTAGAGTTTCAGGGAACGTTTTACTAACACTTATCCAACAAACCAATACCTTATTTATTTCCTAAAAACATACAAATAATCTCAAATTTTAGGGTATTATTACTCTCTCTCTCAATTCACAAACCCGATTCTACTAACCCCCAATTTTTGGGATGTTACAAAGATTCACAATATGGAAGACTAACTTCCTTAAGCATACTTAAGGGGCTATCTTTCACGAGTCTCGTGGTTCTTTATTAGTTAATATGACTAGGTGTTTAAGTGGCATAGGTACCCCTCATTAGAGTGAGAAGTTTTAAGTTTTTTATTCACTATTTCAATTTGAAGCATCGAGTAGTTATTTGGTTTGATAAAGTAGATATTGTTTTCCATCCATCCATTATAGATTAAAGAACGATTTATTTGAATAACAATCCCTTTATTGAATGTCATGGTATAACTGTCATAAAATAAACATGCTTCAGAAAATAAATTCCTTTTAAAATGAGTTATATAAAGAACGTTCTTTAAAACAATCTTCCTAAAATTATTGAAGTGTAAAATAACTTCTCCCACTGCTTTGTCTGAAACATAGCTCCCATCTCCGGTCTGCAACGAGAGGCTCTTGTCATGCAAACTTCTCATTTCATTGAACCCCTGTAAAGAAACAAACACATGGTTAGTGGCTCCAAAACTAATAACCCAGTTGGCAATTGATTCTTTCACTAAGCAAGCTTTAACCACAAAGACTTTCATACCTTTGCCCTTCTCGACTAGGTAATCAAAATACTCCTTGCAGTTTGATCTGAACTGCCCTTTCCTGTTGCAGAAGAAATGTTTGATCTTTTTGGGATCTTTTGACTTCTTAGCCTTCTTCCTATCCACACGAGGTGGAACCAAAGACTTAGCCAGTTTCTTCTTTCCCTTAGCCTTCTATTTCCCCTTAGAGGATGAGGGGCCTGTAGCGAAGTTTTCTTCAGGTTTCTCCTAAACCGACATACCACTATTCAACATCAACTCATAGGATTGTAATTTCTTCATAAGCTGAATCAAGGTAAGCGTCTTATTCCCTAAGTTGTAAGTGGCCCTAAAACCAGAAAATTCCTTGGTTAAGGATTTGAACACTATTTCAACCTGAGTGTTCTAGTCTAGTTCAGCCTCATTGTCCTCCGCCTCCACAACGAATCCTATAAGCTTAAGCATATGTTCTTTGATCAGAGTGTAGGGTTTTTGTTGAGAATTCATCAAATTTGTAATAGCGGATTGTTGAGCCAATGCGACTTGGCCTTCGAGCAAATCCTCCAAATTTGTCATGATCTTTTTGGCAATACGAAAATTCTCGTGTTACTTTTACAACATACTACTCATGCTCGCTAACATATAACATCGAGCAATCAAGTTAGAATCTCTCCAGTGATTTGTCACTTAAGGCTGAGCTTCAAGAGGGCACATTTCGTCAAGAACGAATTTTGTTTCTCATAGTTGAGAATTATCAATAAGTTCTACTTCCATTCTCGAAAGTTATCCCTATTTAATTTATTCTTAGTAAGAATGCTAATAAGAGTAGTAGGAGACATATTTGAACTGAAAAGAATAAAGATTCACTAATAACTATCTTTGTTTTAAGTAAATATTTTTCATTTCAGCAACACATTATGAATGTAGTATTATGCATGCGTCTTGTATTAAAACCCTGAAAATATTTTTTTCATTGATACGATCATTCTCACACCCATCAACCATGTCACCTTGGGGTCCCATGATTAACTAGGAGGAACATGGATTACATCCAATCAATTCATGAATCTTAATTCTCAAGACTCCATACGAACTAACAACCATTTAACGTTTGCCCATCATCTCTAGCTTAAATATCATTTCTTGGGAAACTATTTAAAAAGAGATGATCTTGAGTGTGTAGCCATTGACTCAACACCCATCATGAACATGCTTTCATTTGTGAGTCATCTTTGGACAATCTCTCTAAAAGTCATGCATGACTAGTTGTCCTGAAAAGGAAATCTCATCTAGTGAACCCACATGACAAAGTTTACCTTGGGGTGCTACCAGGGTAGGAATCGGGTCGAAACTATATCATGCTATTACTTAAGGACCATCAATAGAGGCTATATGTCTTGTTCAAGGACCTTCTCCCACACAATATTTTAAAAATATGCAAGGTTTTTTATCCCAAAATTCAAGAATGATAATACAATAGTCCTAATGGCATTCTTACCTAATCTAAATGACATGCTTCTAATATATGTATGGCATGCTATGGCAATTTTATAATATTCACATTCATTCACAAGAATCAATCAATCATAAAAATAAAAAATTTTGATTCTCCACAGTTTTTCTTTTAAGGGAAAAATCGAATAAGTGAATGTGAATCGTGCACCAGGTACGGTCCTATGAAAGGGAGGTGAGTCAACTTTGACCACTTAAAAACCAAGCCTTTCTTAGCCAGAGCCAATCCTAGACATGCATCTTCTCATTACCACACTTCTCATAGTTATTAAATAACCTAAAGAAGTGAATGGAACAATACAAAAAATTATTTTCTCATTACCACACTTCTTATTTTTTAAACGATCAAATGTAGATCATCTCATATATATATCACAATTATAACATTACATAATATAAATATTATAAAAAATTATCAAAAGGTATATAATAAGATAGGTAATTAAAATAAAATTGTCAGCCAAGGTTTCCATTGTTCTATTTCTAGAAAATAAAATTACATAATTTTTCGCCACAAGGCAATCCTTGGGTTTTCAACCGCCATCACATCTTTTCCCCGCGATGGACTCATTTTCAAAAAATTACATGTAAGTCCTATGTCCATTTTTAACTCACAAGAATTCTATGAATTTTAAAAAAATAGCCCTACGTGGAGATGATAGTCCATGCTCTATATCCTAAAAACCACAACCTTAGCAATATAAAACAATTATATAAAAAATATATAATATTGCATCCATTCCCATATATAACTCAAAACATGCATAAGATCTAAAAAATGTCATTTCCTATGTAATCAAATCATTCAAGAAGAATAGAAGTTTATTTTGATTATCTATTTATACTTATAGATATAACACAACCTAGTTCTGATACTAACTGTTGGAAAAAATGGGTTTGGAAAACGCAGAGGAAAATAAATTTAGGGAAACACCAAAGTTTTAAAAAAATTTCCAAAACAAGATCTTGGTTGTGATATCTAAAGTAATAAACACTTAATCAAAATTGTACCTTTTCGATTCGTCTAGGATGAGTTATTCGATCGAGTATCTTCTCCGTTATCCTCAAGCTCACGCCTGTCAAGTGTGGGCTCGCTTCGAATAAGAAAATTTTTCACAAAAATTACGAGTGGGGTAATTTCACAATTTCTCTAAAGTTTTGAGATAAGTTGTAAACCAAAAAAATATCTCTAGAAATTCTCTGAAATAATCTATTCAGAGAATTTTCTCTCTACAACTTTATCTTGAATTCAACTGTGCATAAAATAATGACCCAATGCTCTCTTTATATAAGGAGAGTTTAGAGAGTTCAACTACGATTAAACTTAATCACTTTAATATTAAATTTAATCTAATATATAAATATTAGATTAAATTTAATATTAAATCTTATTAAAATAATAAAATATTTATCTGCGAGATAAATATTAAATTTAATTTAATATTAAGATAATCATTTTAATATTAAAGTAATAAAATACTATTAAGATAAATATTAAATTTACTAAACTATTAAAATAATATTATTTTTGAAATAGTTAATCTGGAATTAAATTCTCTGGTAGAGTCTCAGTAGGAGGGTAACTCTTCCACTACTTAACCACTGAAGACCAACTATCGTCTACCGCCATTGCAGTCGTCGACACCGCCGTGTCCGGTGATACAGATGCAACACCCTTACAGCAACCTAAACCAGTTCGGCTACTACTAGTTTGGTCCGAGTCAATGACAACTCGACCGATCTAGTCTAGCCACCAATTGGATCATCGGCTCAGTTTCACATACCATGCCTGATTCGACCAATTTTTGGGTCTTGGTCCCAGTTTTGGGCTCTCGAGCCCAATTTACGATCTGAAGTCCAATTTTCAAGTTTAATTACCCATTGGGCCAATTGTCTGACTTGAAAATTAATTTAAAAAATATCATATTGATAACTCTTGAAAAGAGTTATATTTCATACCCTTAGACTTAGTTAATTGCCTGTACTTAAGTGATTTTAGTTTCATTTTAGGATATTGCTTTGGTATTTCTAAAGCGTGACATTAAAGAGCTTGGATTGTGCTTAAGTGCTATTACATGTTGCTTTTAATTGCCCGTGGGGAGGACTTGCTTGGTGGTTGATTAGCAAGTGCAGAGTGTCGAAAAAGAAGTAAATAATTGAAGGTTTGTCGTGACAAATTTCGAATAGTTTCCAACACATATGTTGTGGGAACACATGAAAGATGCTTAGCGACGTAATATCGGTCACGTCATATGACTCGATTATAAGATCACGAGTTTGGGCCAAGATCGAAGGGCCCAAATGTAAGATGAGAATCGATCAAATCCATGCAACGTTTTGCATATGGTCCATGATGCTTAAAATTGTTAAATAACATATTCAGTTATTTTCTATAGCTTTTAATGTTGTTTTGTTATATTACATATTTAATTTGTGTCTGTTTAATTATGTTTTCTTATTATATGTTTTAAATATGTCCATTTCATTACATGTTTATTGTGTGTCTTAAGTGTGTTTAATTTCTCCAAAAGAATGTGTTTTAATCTGTCCATTTTATTGCAACTTTTTAATTAGATTTAAGATGTTTTCATATCATGATTAATGCATGTGTTAATGTGTCCTAGGAGAAGACCAATGGCCATCCATTTTAAACTCCAAGAAGGCTGTTCTTTTTTGTCAAGAGGATCCAAAGCTTTCACACCTTGTGGCTGTTCGATTTTGGGGGGAAAATGTCTATTCGGTCACCTTAATGGCTGATACATGTTAGCATAGCAATGGACATTTGAAGATGAATGCTTGGGGGAATTCGTGCATGAACCAGCAAGATTCTAGAAACAAGCTATTCCTTTTTCTCGTGCATGATTATTATACCATTTATTGAAGTACATGAAGGGCTCATTTGATATGACGAATTTACATAGAATTTTTTAGTCGAATTAATGTAGAATTCATTATTTTGATGAACACACCTAAGCTTAAGGCTTAAGTATGCATGAACAACTTAAGGATGACGGAATGACATGATTCAAACATACTTGAATGGAAGAAATGTATGGAAGTCATTAAAGGAAAAGCATTAATGTACCTAAAAGGGGGGAAGTGACCATTCGGCTGGTGCATAAATTTTCCAAGTTCAAAAACCCATTTTAATGCTTTCTGTGTGAACAACCTAATGACTAATGTGAACACCTAGATGCTAATTTTGAGTGGACATATTAGGAGTCTATAAAAAGCTTAGTTTTGAACATTGTAGGGTTAGAGCATTTTGGTATAATATACATTTGAGTTCATCTATTTGTTATTTACGAACTTATTGAACTTATCAAGAATTATGTTCTTGTGGCATTCAAACAGATCTTATCACTTTGTTCACCATCCTAAAGTGTGGTGATCATCCTTATCCATCCATTCCAAACTTTTTGAGTCTAAACTACCTTGTAGAAATCAGGTCGCGTTGTCTTATAACGACGGTTCATTTTTGGTTCGTTTATCATTCAGAAGTTATATCCTTAAATTAATCCTTTGCTTTTATTTTCCTTCATATTTTCACCATATTTCGAGAGAGAGTACCTATTTAGATGATATAGAAAATTAAATCATGAATGACTCGTAGCTGAGTTCACGTCACTTAGTCAGCATTTAATGTGTACCGTTCTCAGCCCCAGTTGCACTTGTACCAGATAAATCCACCTGAAAAAGAGAAAAAGAATTATAGGCTAATGGACCTGCCCTAGAAGGTAAAACCTATGAAAGCCAAAAGAGGAACCCTAGAAAATGGAGGAGTTTTCAAAGGGTAGTTTTCTTGGGTAGAAAAACATGGAGTAGCTTTTGACAGAAAAGGGGGGAAGGACCAAGAAGGAAAGCGACTAAAGATGGAGAAGATGTCTATATCGTCTTTGGCAACTGCAAGACATTGCGCTACCAATGTTGAGAGCTGAATAGCCAAAAGCCATCATCTTGAATTTTCCCCTTTAATTATTATTGCATTTCCTTTAGAACTTAATTGTTAAAAATGATGTTGGTTACTGCATTAAACTTGAACTCGATTTACCTAGCTATGAGCTAAATCTTTTAGACTTGGAATTACTTTGCTGAACCATTTAATTTCTATTAATGTTCACAATTTAAGTTGGAATTATTATGTTGTTTTATTTAATGGTATTTCACGCTTATTACAGGTTTTGTATTGACGAATATGCAACCAGTTATTAAGATAACTTAATGCCGACAAGGTTAGGTTATTTGGATAGACATTGGGTAATATGAGTGAATGAAAAATTATTTATTCGTAGCAACCTCTAGACATAGAGCCTTGCCTCATACAAAAGAACGTAGAGAATACTAGTGGTAATCAAACTTAAGTCTAAAGACATATAGTACCTTAGGGGAGGTAACCCAAGGTTTGCTCTCGAAAGAAGCAGACTACTATAGAAACTTATCGAGCAGTAGAATGTTCAAGACTTTGTTCTGGCATTAATATTTAGAGAAGGTAGATGTATCAGTAATCCCAGTTGTCCTAATCAACATTACAATTCATTAATCTTCTTTTCTATATTTACTTAATCGTGACATTTTTGTTTCGTTTACTTGTTTTCTTTTGCACATTTTATACATCATAATTCTCTCATTCTGCCACTACATTCTCACCATTATTTTACTTCAGCATTAATCCAGCCTAACTCTAATAACTCGACCGAATCATACCATTCTAATCCTAGTGAAGACAATCTCACTCACCACTTTATTACTTGTTCAACGTGTATACTTGCACAATTCGCACATCATATTCACAAGTGACACATATTAATTTTAATTAATTTGATTAGTTTAATTTTACTTGATAAAAATTATTTTTTCCAAAAATCACTTAGATTTTCCAAATTAATTTTTCAAGGAAATTCTTTAATCAAATTCTCTAGTTGAACAATCATCACGACCACTTAATTTAATTACACATTAAATAAATCGACTCAATTAAATTATTTCCAAAGTCATAGAATTTTCTCCTGACTCAAATGTAGTCCAATCGAGCTTTTGTTAAGCTAGCAGAGAGACTAATTAGACATATAGAACTAGGTTCTAGTAATTGCAATTATGTCCAGAAGCATCGTTCCAATAATTCCCAACTACTTAATCATGGAGTCAGTCCATAAGAAGTACCATGATTTAAAACTCCTTATTATATACTCTTTACGAAAGTAATTCATCCAACTTCTTTGTCCAATAAGCTCGTCATGTGTGTGTTACCCTCGAATGATATCATTGATTCCTTTAAGTTAAATTTGTTCACTCAATACAATCCTATTTTATCTCATTATCACCATTGTGTCAACAAATGATTGTGATAAATTGCTCGTTCAAGAACTAGCAACCCATGGCAACGTTCTATATTTATCAATCCATACAATGCTAATGAGAGGATATTATTAACAATTTAATTGTGCTATGAATTTCACTGTTGCTAGTAAAGCCATGCCATGCACAAGTCATGTACCTAACATACCGGCTATGGACTCGATCATCTTTAGAGTATAAGCCTCCACTTATATCAAAGCATATGAGTTGCATACGCATGGTCAGTGACTAATTCAGGATTTTGATAAATCACACCATGAATTTTACAGGTGAATTAATTCCCAAATGGATTCAGAATTAATTCATCTTGGGTCCAGTCCAATGTATCATTCTACCAATGAATACATCTATGTCTCTACCCGTGGAGTCAACTGCTCCGATAGCCAAGACTAGCCATCTCCCTAATTAGAATTGTAGACAACATAATAATCCTTCTTAGTATCTGAATCAAATGCTCACTTCGATTCTTTTACAGAATTACATGCTTATTTAGATTATCTATTGAAGTAAGTTATCTTTCTCGCAATGTAAACGTTCTTGCAATGCCACTTATCTTCAATTTAAACTTAAACAATTAATGAGCTAATATTTGCTTGTCACAATTTCTCTATGCATGCAAAATATAAAAGACAGAAATACAAAATAAATAACATTGAAATGTGAAATTAAATTTATTTATTTATTCATCATTCAAATAAATAGAAAAAAATTACATTTTTACTACAATATGGGCACATTACCCAACATAAGGTACTGTGGCGAAACCACAACACTGAAGAGGCTACATGGGAGTCAGAAGACTCAATGCGACAATAATATCCTCATATGTTTGAACCAAGTAAATTTCAAGGACGAAATTTCTTTTAAGGAGAGAGAGAGTTGTAATGCCCCAAAATGTGGGTTAAATTTTCCAAGTTAAATTTGTAATTGCTAAATTAATTTTAATTTTCTATCTAAACTTGTAACTGAGCTTTTTTTGGTTTTGAACTGTCTAAATGCTGAAATTATATTGATACTTATACGAGTATCGATACCTTTCTAATAAGTATCGATACCTTCATATTTTTTGGTGTAGAAAACCCTAGTTCCCTAAAACCTTAAGTATTTATACACATTTTTCCTAAGGTCGACCCCTCTTTTCTTTTCCCTTATTTTTCTATTATCGTCGAAACCCTAAAGTTCTATGTTTCTCTCTTTTATTTTTTTTCACTAGCCACCCCCTCTTTCTCTCTTTTCTTCCCTATTGTGTCATTTCCTTCTCCTCTTCTTTTCTTTATTTCCTTTCTTTCTCCCTTCATTGTGAGCATCACACCCAACTATTGCCACCATACCATCCACCACCGTTTGAACTGTCGAATCCCTTCCTTTCTCAAATTACCTTATATTTCTTCGAATTTCAGTGGATCTTGAAAATTTCAGTGATTGCTTTTGTTTCCTATTGCTATAGGTTGGTAAGCATAATCCCTTTTTCATGGCTATACTCCATTTTCGTATTTGCAAATGAATGGTCGTTCAATCTTTACTGATGTGTTTAATCGATTTCTATTAGATCTTAGCATAATCCTTGTTGTCAATTCTAATACAAGTGTGTTTTTTGTATGTATGATATATAAAGGGCTATATCTAGGTAAACCCAATCAGGTCTAAACGGAATAAGTGTCACACTAGCATGTAGGTGAAGGCTTGTGTCCTAACTATGTTGTGTCGTGTGCATAAGTGGGCTTTGGCCATATGTGTGGTGTGTTAGAGTATGTTTATCTGATGTTTTCCTTTATGATTACTAAAAAAGTTTGATCTGTGAATCTGAATACGCTTAGAAATTCCATATCTGAAAAGGGGTATGTCCTCTATTAAATCATTGATAAACTGTGAGTACTGTTTGGATGTAAACCCACTATGTATCATAAGTATAGATGTATTATGTTGTCATTTTTATGAATTGGTGTTGTTCGATATGTTTGGTGTGGCTCTAGTGATATTACTACTCATACCGTTAGTGCATACTCACTCTTAATAATAAATCTGCAAACTATTACCGCTCACATGATAATTGCATGTTACAACTATTATTGTTTTCTGTAATCATTAGCATGCCATACTGTTGCATGAGATTTGGGTTTTGAAGGATAAAGTGATGCATTTAATGTTGGATCGGTTTATCGATCAAATTATTGTTTTACTGGTGGTTTATCTACAACCTATTGATATACTGGCAATTCAACTACAAATTTACTAGCGGTTCATCCACAAAATACTGTTTGGTGTGTAGGGTTGGATGAGTTTTTGGGAACTCTTACTGTGGAGTGTAGCAGATGGTTGGGTAGGAAAACTGCACTGTCATTAATGCATACTATATATTTACTAAGATCATTGTGAGATTGATAATCTGATATGTACTGTATAGTGCAAACCTGTATACTATTAATTATTGTTTTATATACTTACAACTTATATGTTAAGACCACATTGAGCTTCATAGCTCACTCTTTAGTTTTTCCCAACTCTTTAGATAACTTGTGAGGTTAGGGGTCAAACTTAGCACTCAGAGCACTATCGTCAAGTTTTCCTTAAAAATGTACATTTTAAACTATTTCATAACGACTGATTGATTTTGTTATGTTTAATATATTGTGGCATGGACTCTATTTTTCTAACTTTTCCGGATTTTGCATTATTCTGTTTGTCAATAACTTTGGTACTATAAGGAATTTCAAAATTGTTAAATTATATTTAAATGGTTCGAATATGATTTTTCCATTAACTTTGAAACTAAATTAAGGGAAAATAACTAAAAATAAAATGATGTTTTCATAAAATGGGTTAAATTAATTTCGCTTTTGAAACCGAAATGAAACTATTTTTAAAAAGCATTTTTTTAGCCTTAACGAAAAAGATCAATACCTTGGCATCTAGTATTCATTCCTGATCATATAAATCGATTTTTAAAGAAAAAAGATTGCCAAATAGTATTGATACTTATAAAAGTATCGATACCGATTGATCACGTTTTATAAACTTCAAAATTACTGAAATACCCAAATCATATCGATACTTTTCTATTTTGTATCAATACCCTTCGTGGAGATTTGAAACTCAACAATTTAAACCTATTTCATGCTTTAGTTACTAAAGTTGTTCCCTAAATGATCGTTTTAGATAAATTGAACAAAATTAAGAATTAAATAATCTGAATCCTTTGTGAAATGGGCTTCCAAACTATTTTTTGCAAACAGAATGTTGTATTGGGCCATTTCGGTGGCTAGTGTGACTTCCATAATTCGACCATAGCGTCTGGGCTGGGTTAGAGAGGTTACACTAGCTTTGTAATAAAACCACTTAGTTTAAGTTTCTTTTAATAAGCCATTTCCAACCAATGAGCTCTCCTCTAAAAGGTAAATAAACTAAGTTCCAAGTTTTTTTTTTTTTGTAAAATGGAATTCAGTTTTGCTTTAATAGTGTTTTTCCAAAAAGGAGCATCATAAGAAGAAATTGCTTCAAAATAAGTTAATGAATCATTTCAATCCAGGTGTTTTTTTTAATACTCTGCCCTATGTTGTCCTGGTTGGTGAATTGTTTGGGCAAATAGTTGGCTAAGTTTAAGCTAGGGTAAGGCTAAATTGTGCCTTATCTACCAATTCTATATTATTATTGTTTGCCGCACCCTGATTGGTGGATTGTTTGGTTATTCTAATAATTTTTTGATGATTTTGGTTGAAGAATTAGGCTTTTGGTGAAGTATAAGTTTTGGTCGTTATGTGTTGGCGTGGTCATTGTTGGAACCCGCTAATCAGTGTTTCTCTTGGTAAGATACGTGTAATAGATCTTTTTGTTAGTATCTGCCAGTAGTGGATTATGTGACTATGGACCAAATTGTTTCTGTTCGAACACGTATGTTACTTATGTTATGGTTGGTTTCTTGTTAAGATCTAGTTAGAAATTAACTATGGTGCAATGAATACTTAAGGTGAGTTTTGCCTAGAATGATTATGTTGGCCACATTAAGGTGGTGAGTTAGCTTTGCATGTTAGCCACGTGTTAGTTTTGTGAGAGCTGTGAGCTATATATAAATATTTGTGAGATTTTTGTTTAGGGGGGATTCTTGTTCCTTTTTGTTTGTGCTTGGTGTTTCTCTGGTAATCTGCTTAAAGAAGGATTCTTTGTCGGGGAGGAACCAGCAAAGGTTTGAATGTTAGACTAAGTTTGTGAATGTAATGAAGGTCTTGGTGAAACCAACTTCATTTAAGTTATTCGATGAGTATCCAATCTTTGCTACTCTTCTCTGAGTTTCCTTCTAGCTTGGGTATAATACAAAATTCTGGTTGTTTTAGTTTAGAATTCAGATAAGATGTCCTCATATGGTGTGGTAAGTTTCTGTATGTAATCATCTACATGTGCTTGTATGTAATATGAAATAGATATGACTTCCTTGGGGTGTAAGCTCGGTATCCAATTCTGATAGGCTACTGTTAGGGCATGACAGTTGCTAACTAGATTGGCGTATATGATGGACCATTGGTAGGGCATGTTGGTTTCTAACTAGGTAAGAGTATATGATGGGCCACTAGTAGGCATGATTGTTGCTAACCAAGTTGGTGGGCCATTGGTAGGGTATATTAGTTATTAACCAGTTAGCGTGAGTGTTGGGATTCTGGTAGGGGTGATGTCATAGGTAGGACATGTTAGTTGTTAAACTTGGAAAAGAGCCCTGAACTCATGGAAACACACATGTGTTCAAAATGATAAGAAATGTGATATCTATTCTGATATGTAATTGGGATTCGAGGTTTTACCCAAAGAAGGACAACACAAGAGTAAGAAAATATGATTCTGGATGTGTGACATGATATGCATATTTGGTTAATATGAACTTTTGATAAGATTGAATGCTAAGTGGTAAATCATGTTTTTGTTCCTTTTTGTTGTGTTGAGCTTGTAGCATAATGGTTAAATGTTGTAGTTGGCGCATTAAAATCCACTATAGTGGAGGTGAGCTTAGAACGAAGGTAAGAGTAAATCTGATAATGTGCTTGAGATGTAAGGGTAGTGTTGATAGAATTTGTATTCCGAGGGAAAAGTGTCAACTCTGTTAAGGTAAGGTTGTAATGAAGAAAGTATACGCCCGATGTTAGAATTCACCGGGGGATGTTATTCGCCATGGTTAGGTATTCGCCAATCATATGAGAGTGTTCGCCTGAATGTCTCGGCGTGTAATGTCGATGTATTAGTCTTTATGCTTGAGTTTGCAGTTGTAGTATCATTCTTCCTTTTGTATTTCATCTATAAAGGTTGAATTTTCCTTGCTAGAGCTCACTAAGTTCTTTTGAACTTACTCCTCTCTTTCGTTCCCCCTTCCAGGTGATAATTCGTCGTAGGCTTGTTGAAAGGACTCAGCTAGAAAAAGTGACCTCTGTAGTGAGCTTCGCCTATGTTAGTTTTGTAACATGCATATGTTCTTTTGGGGGTGGCATGTACTTCTATTTGGAAGTTGAGTACGTAATTAAGTACTTTTTTATTTAATTATAGTTTTAAAAGAATGTTACCCCTTGAGGGATTAGTTCAAGTTTTTATGAGTTATGTTTTGTTAAGTGATTTCTACTTGTATACACCAAATTTTTTTATATGTTATTGTCACTACCAGTATTGTATTTCAAAGGAAATATTTCAGCTGAAAGTTTTAAATTCAATTGTGTTTATATTATGGTGTAAACCAATTGGTTACTTGTGTTTTAAAAACATTCTTAAGATAATGCCCCAATTAAATTGTTGTTCATCAAAATTGTGTATAAGTCTACTCTATGTGAAACACCTCAGTCAACCATCAATGATTGGGGTGTTACAGTTTCAGACTTTCTAAAATTCTCATGTCCACAATCATTTTGTAAAATAGGTGCATGAGAAATATTATCAATTTTTAAAGGAAAAATATGCTAAAAAAATCAACATTTTTATCTCAAGTATAATATTATGATTAAACAAGTCACTATTTGCAACATGAAATATTATATATATGCAACATTATGTTTAGTATGGTCACGACATGCAATCAAAATTCATATTTCTTTTCTTAAGATCAAAAGACATTATCTTTAGACACCCTACATTTTCATACATTTTAAGTTAGAAACAATAATATTCAAAACATAAGGTGTATAATCATTTTCATATAAGGAATCTAACATACACAAATGAAATGAAAATAATTTTCAAGTATACTTGAATTAACAATCACACATTTTAGTAAGTATTTTAATGTCTAATTTTGTTTAAGTTATAGGACAACATATATTCACAAATTTCACTACTAACATGCCACATAGATCATGATATATCAATCGAGCAAGCAAATAGACTAATATTACCATTAATAATTTCCAAATAAAACAACAAATAATATATGGTTACAAAAGTCTTTTCTCATAAAAGTATATTTTTAGTCATTATGACCTTGTCATATTCGAAGGAAACTTTCACTTCAACTTTTCGTAATAATCCAGTTGAAGCCAAACTAGTTTAAACATTAGGAATATGAACACCTCACTTAGGCTATTGTCTTTTTAGATGTAAGTTTGAACAAAACCTTGCCTTTTCCAAGCACATGTGCAGTTTTAAGAGTTTCTAAGATAGATAGCCTCTTCTCCTTCTTCCACTTAGAAGTAGGACACAAAAGGTATTTTTTAATTACCATAAATGTGTCGAGTTGCACCACTGTCCATCACCTATTTTTCATATTAGTCATAATATTGAATTGAGAAATGACCACAAAAATTATATCATTTGATTCAACCATATTGACATTTGGCTTAACAGGATTATCATTTCTCCATTCTTGATTTCTATAGAGTTATAATGGCTTAGTTTTTCGTCACAATTGGATACTAAAATAGTGATCATAGTTGATGAATAAAGCACCATGTAGGTTCCCAAGAATGAGAGGTAGTGTACATGACACACTTAAGTACCAAGTCTTACCTAGCTAGAAACATTTCTAGACATGCACTTTCACACTATCACACTTATTTCCAACAACCACTACAACAAATCAATCAATTAGTGACAAATTTTCAATGTAAATAACGTCACAAAATACCCTAAAAATATGACGAAAGTAAATAGCCGCCACGTTTAATAATTGATAGTATATCTTATATGACAATTTCAAGAAACATCATAAGTTTATATCACTAAATGTCTAGCACCAAAATTTACCACTAAAAGGATTTGGTGGGAGATGTTTTTGTGATGTCTTGACCAAATTGGTGATGATTATTTATCGTCACGAACATGATTTTTATTAGTAACGAAATATTAATATTCTTTTTGTTTTCAAAAAATTTTTTTTATCTTTGTGCCTCTATTATTAATAATATTTATTTGTGACAATTTGATTTGTCATGTTTATAATATATAAAAAAAGTGGCATATTATTTTTGTCACAAAAATAGGTTGAACGTGACAAAAATAGTTTTGTCACTCTATTATTTATCTTTTAATTTATATGACAACTTTGATAACATAAGATTATGTCATTTAATGTTTTGGGCCAAGAATTACAACAAGAAAATTTTGTGGGAAATGTTTTAGTGACATTTTGTTTGTGTCAATATTAAAAAGAGTTTAGTGACAAATTCCCAAATGATTGTTTTATGAAAAATAATTTAATTACATCTCATTATGGTAAAAATGGTTTTAAATATATAAAGAAATTTAAAATTTAATATTATCTAAATCGAACAGAAATCAACTAGTCGAATCGGTTGAACTGGGTACCAGTTGGTGTATTAGTCCCATAAGATGTAAAAAATTGGTTGACCCAAGAACTAGTACAGATTAGAGGATTCAAGCTACAAGATTGGTTGAATTGGCAATTAAAATGATTTCGAGTTAATTTGAACAATTGGTTCCCTGAATGGTCAAACCGGATCAGCTCAAAGCAAATAATTTATTAAAATTAAAAATAAAAAATTACTAAAAATCATTTTAATTGCCAGTTCAACTAGTTTTTTTTTTAGTGCGGTTTGATTAGTCCATACCGGTTCATTGGTCAACCGGGTTTTCGCCTTTCACCAGGCTGATACCCCAATCAAATCTTGGTCCAACCAATCCTATCTAATTTAGATAACATTAATTTTTTATATTTTTTTATATTTTTAGAATATTTTTATTTTTGAACTTTAAAGAGTTTTTAAAATTAAAAAGAATTCCTTAAGAACTAAATATCTCAAAAGTAATTTTCAAATTTCAAAAGAGTATTAGAAATATTTAAACCTATTAGATAATTAAAAATTATTTAAACATGTCCATACATATTTTAGACTTTATTTCATTATAACGTAAATCTATACAGTTATATTTATATTACATTAACGTAAAATAAAAATAAAAATAAAAGTAGTGTTTCATCAACAACTCAAAATATAGAAAACACTGTTAATAATAATGATACTCAATGGTTGGAAAACAATTTTCATAAATAAAATTGACTAACAACACAATTGCAGGAAATTTGCAATTTTCTTGATAACTGGAAATCACCTGTCAGAGAAACCAGGTCAAGTGAGTCGTAAAATTTATCTATTCCAATTCTCTCTTAACATAAAATTTTATTAGAAGTGGTATTCTTCTGCTCTGTTTCTCTCGTTGTAGCATAAGATCAAGATCAACTGATCTTCAACCAAAAGGGACAAAGCAAGTGAGTTTCTAAACCTACGATTTTCTTGTCGAATTTTGAATTTCTGTAATATTATTTTACAAAAAAATTAATTACTTCAACTGTGAAATTTTATGTACTTCTTGGATTTGATCTTGGAATTTAATATTGTCTTTTTGAAAGAAACGGGTACTGACATATCAGAGTTGCTGATTCTCAATTGTGACGAAGGCGCCGAGTCGGAATGAGTTCTACAATGGAAAGAGCATACGGTGAGCGCCTTGTTAAGGACTCTCTTTTGCATTATCACACCCGAGCTCAATCTAATGATCGGGATTATCACTTCCTTGAATGTCGGCGCTGCTTTGCTTGGATTCTTCTTTGTAAAATCTTGGACTGGTTTCTTGTCGTAGTTTGGGTTTCAAATTTCGCCTTTTACCAATTCTGAGTGATGGGGCTGTCGCATCATTTTTAACTTTATTTTAATGTGCCTTCATCCGAAACAAAACAAGGCTCCTTTTTGGTTTTTTGAAACCTTAGCCAGCAAGAGATGCATGGCCGTGATTGCTTCGTCCTCAGCGTCCTTTTCCAGTCCAAACAATGGCACTGGCATGTAGTGCTCTCCTCCCTCTTCATTTTCTCGGATTAGTTGGTTGAAAACTTTCCCCGAGATCTACAAAAAAAGACACAAAACCTTCAGGCTAAATAGGCCCCGATCTTCATCATCGACCATCCGATCGCCTTGAGCCCAGGCTATGTTCTTTTTCACCTCAAACGACACTGGTTGACTGTTCAAATTGACAATCCGATGTCCCAAGCTCTCTAACTCGAGAAACCGAGAAACCAAAACCGAATTTTTTTTTTTCCTTTTTCTTTTTTTGTTGGAGTTTTTGAGAAAAACTGGTTTGAAAAGAAAACAACAAAGATAAATAATTTCTGTATAAAGTGTATATTTTATTGAACTGAAAACTATAGGGAAAAAAAATTTAACAACCATTGACTAAAATAGGCTACTAAAAAATTCATAATCCTTAATAAATCTCTAACAATCAGAGAACTTGCTAAAATTAGCTAGATATTTTGTTATAGTAGTGAAGCAAATCTTCAACACTTCTCCTTGCTCCAGCTGTTGCAAACTCCAAGTTTCTTTCTAAGAAACTCAAATTTGCTTCTTACTAGCTCTTTCTGAAGCAGTGCAGAATGCTTAGAATTTTCTGCAAGTTGAACCCTTAATGCACATGAAGCTCATGTTCCATATCTGTGACCTTGCTTGGTTAGTGCAGCACTTTGATTTGTTTAGCCTCTTGAACCTCCTTCATTAGTTCTTCTAGGTCTTGTTTTCCTGGAGCTTGAGACATTTGTTGTAACATCTCCAGATCTAGCCTGGAAGTTTTGGTCTTGCAAGGGAGTGTTCACCAAGATTAGGCGAGCTGGGGGTTTGCCATAAAAAGAGCTTCAGCAAGAAGTTCGCCTGTGGCAGTGTATGCCAAAAGATGTGGTAAGGGGGTTCACTAGACTTTTTTCTAGTAGGAGTTCGTCAGTCTATTTGGCAAGCTAGGGTTCGCTAGGTAAGTTGTGAACTGGGGTTCATCAGTCAAAGATACAGTCATACTCAAATTAGAAAATAAAGATATAATGTATCTAGGAAAACTTTATGTGCAAGTAACGTCCTTCCTAAGTCAAGTAGGGTTTCCTAATATTTCCAAGACTCTTAAGTCTATAAATATGATCCTTAACTCTATGAAATTCTTCTCTAAATATTCTATCGTCAAAGTCTTTGTTCTAAGCAACAAGGCAAGTCTCTGTCTTATTAGGTATGATTGTTTTGATAGCTAGGTTTGTTTGCATGTTGTAAACTCGAAATTATATAGGGTTTTTCTAGTTACTTTTACCACCTTTTTACTTAATAATTATGTTTATCTTGAGTAATTGTTATTAAAATAAGTGAATTTTACTTAATTAGTAATATTGGACATGAATTTATAAAGTATGTGAAATTGTGCTTAATTACATGATTTTTGTATATATTTTATATTATTTCATGTTAATTTATTAATATGTGATGTTTCACTATGTAGGAGGACCATTGAAAATGTGATTAATGTGAATGAAACATGGACATGCACAAATTAATTCATGTGGATGGCAAGACCATGTAATTTGGGTAATGAGGTTGATAATTTAACCCAGTAAAACAGGTGCTAAAAGATGGACATGTCTGCTAAATTATTCGACTAAGAAACTGTCCAACAAGGGGGAACTAAAGCCCAGTTTTGGCACAAGTAGATGGCAGCCTAAAAGCAAGCTTTGGGGTATTTAATTAAAGGTTCTTACAATTGGAAAATAATTAGAAATCAGCCCAACTACTTTGCTGTTGAAATCGTCCACCCTATGGCTGTTAATAGCCTTGGTTTGAATTCAAAATGAGGAGACTTAGTCATCCCCTTCTCCTTGAAATAGGGCTGGCCATGAGTGGTAGAAAAAGAAAGAATTTTGAATCTATCTTTAGTTAACTCTACCCCTTACCTTCACCTATAAATACCATGCACCAATCCCTTAATCCTTTGTCTCTCATCCCTCACATCTCATTTATCTTCTCTCATTAGCATTTTCTCCACATTTCATTTCCCTTCTCCTTTCCCTTGCATAGTCACCCATCTCCTTCCCATCCTTTAGCCACAAAAGCTTTGTCAAAAGTATTCTTTGGCTAGTCACCTTAGGAACTCCTTAGCAAAAGAAGCACCAAGCAGAACGGAGGAGCGCATCAGTCAGAATAGATCCGAAAGGCTACTGAACAGAATCAGTCAGAATAGATCCAAAAGGCTACTAAACTGAATCAGTCAGAATAGATCTGAAAGGCTGCTTAACTAAATAGAGTTTACTCTTTCCTCTTGTTATCTATTTTATTTATGTTTGCTTTGAGTTTATTGTTTTTGACATCAACAATGATATTTTAAATCCTATTTGCTAGGATGATTATGTTAATTCAATAAGATCTATTTTATTCTTGTTTAGGCCTCAGTCAATCATGTTTTCAATTAATATCATTATGCATTTCATTCATACGTGATTGGGTGCACTCAGATTAGTTGAGCGATCCTAACCAGACAACGGCTAGTAGACACATAATTGAAAAGTGCAATGCTCAATTTATATCTTTAAACCCGACTAAGTTGAGATTCGTAATATCTTTAGTTATCTTTCTTACCTTGCATAATTTTTAGGTTTATGTAATTAAACTGTTGCAAACATAAATGTCCCTATGACCTTACATAAATGCTAAGAAACCCTTAGTTAATATGATCAGTAAAATGAAAATTTAACTAAGTAAAAGACTCCGAAAGGACTTAATTTGGTTTCCAAACTCATGAAAGATCGAGTTGCCGTGGAAGTATTTCCAAACATTATTAAGCATGATAAAGTACATTGAATTGATTAATATAATTATCCTAGCCCATTTAATGTTGCTTATTTTTGCTGCTAAATCCATTCATTCATACATTTACGTAAATTGCATCTAGATTAGAATTGCATAGAGATTAATATTTGCATCTAGTTAATTTTACTTAGTTTAATCATCACCATCCAAATTATTAAGTTTTTATATCAAATTTTTAATCATAATTTTGTAATTAATCGGTTAAGCTTATACAGTCCCTGTGGAGACAATAACTCATTTTACTTACGTATTACTTGAACGACTATGTAAACTTGCACAAACCCGTTACACATGTGTGAAATCTGTATGTTTTGTTTGTTTAAGTACTCTGTGTGTGTTTATGCATGTCGCAAACTAGCTAGACCATCTACAAACAAGGATAAAGGCAAATACATTCTTGTTTAAGTTTCTCAGTATTTCGGTGAGTGATCTACGATTTATCAGAAATATGTTAACTGCCATGTTTTCAGTATGAGTGATTTGGATCATTAAATGAATGTTCGCATCTATATTTTCAAAAGGGTAATATGGGTTTTGTCGTAAGTATGTTAATTGATATACTTTCTAAAGAAGTTTGTTTTTGAAACCAAGTTCCAAGGTAAGTTTTCTACAAAACCCTAGTTTTAAGCTACAAGACTCTATTTCAAATTATGAACTTGAAAATATGATTTTAAGCTAAGTTTTATGCTAGCTCCTTATGCGAGCTATCTCTATATGCCTCTATACATGCTCCTTTGTGAGTCATGTTGGATATATTGGTATACCAAAGGATTGTGAGTACTCACCTATAAGATTCTCAGTAAAGCTTGTCATTGACTTTAGGTGTTGAGGCATTGGGACATGTGGAGAGATAAGGGAATGTCAAGCTACGCTCCATTCACCGGGACATGTTGGTGTATAAGAGAGTGTATTGCCTCGTGTTGCACTTATGGGACATGTTTCTAGGCTTTTTGAGTCATTCTGAAGTGTTATAAGGAGATTCGCATATCCAATGAGATAATATTTTGATAAGCGAACTGGTCTTGCAACCTAAGGCAGACCATGTTTGTGTTTTCTAATAAGTATGTGCGAATCGGTTTTGCGACCTAAGGCGGACCTTGTTCGAGTTTTTTGAAAAGTATGTGCAAGTTGGCTTCGCGACCTAAGGCGAACCCAGACATGAGTTTTTAAATGTTTCTTTTAAGTGAAACAGGCCTTGCGACTTAAGGCATGCCTTATTAGCAAACTTTGATATTTGGCTACTAAGTTTTTGAAACTGTTTTTACAAAACCTATGTTTTCTGATAGGATCTAAGAACTGGGTCTTGCAACCTCACCCGCAAACCCAACACGCGAAACAATTTAAGATTAAGTCTTTTTCCTATTTTAAGCTTTGTTTTTAAGCATACCATGTGGATTTCTAGTTATTCACTGAGTTCGCAATGAACTCACTCACTCCTCTCTTACTTCGCAAGTAAGTAGGTCGTGGATAGCAATGGCGAGGTTGATGACTTGGCGAGGCTCACTCCTGTATTGATATTGGCAAACTTGGAAAATTCAGTGATAGGGTTTATATTATCATGTGGGTTTAAAATTTTCATAAGTTGACTTTATTTGAAATAATCTCTTTTATGTTAAGTCTACTTGTTGTTGCAAACCATATATGGAATATCCTACTATCATTAAGTATTATGAATAAAGATCAATGTTTATTCATGCATGGGTGTTATGTATATTCCTTCGACTATAATATGTAAATCTGATTTGTTGAAAGTATAGTTTTTCTGCAACCTCAATAATTACATAGTACCCCTCACTTAGCAAACCCATATATGTGTGTGAACCCATGTATTTTTAAGTACTCCTCTAAAGTATGGTAACCTTTGCATGTATGTTTCTTTTGTATATGAAGTCTGTCTATATGCGAACTTTTGGTGTATGTTCATATTGCGAACTTAAGTAATATACGAACTGTTGGTATTTAGCGAACTATGTTTTTGGTGCGAACTAGTACTTTGCGTGAAATAAAATTGTGTTAGATATTATTACAGAAATTATTGTTATTTAATTTTTGCGAACTCGTAAGTCTTGTTGCTGTTAAGATATGCGAACCTTTCTTTGTGGTTTTGTAAGCTCACATGTTTCCCACTGTGTGTGAATTATTTTCGTTGCTATGTTTTAATTTAACACATTATTTGTTGTTATAAGTAGTGTGTTGGAGGTTAGGTTGGGAGTTAACGGGGAGTCACTTTGGTGGCTAATGTGGCACACCAAATTCGGGTTGAACCTACTTGGCCTAGTCTTGGGGTGTTACATTTCTTCTTTCTCCTGGAGGGCCTCTTCCGCTCTTTAAGTTGTTGCTCTAGCATTCCCAATTTCAACACGTGCAAAATTTCTTTCCTCATCGATAAGCTTTTTAGCATCTTCCGAAGTTTGCTTTAGGAAAGTTGCTAGTTTCTTCACTTTTGCCTTTTCTTAAATAAATTCTCCTCTTTGAGTAAGTTGAACTGTCAGAGCTTCCACCATGGCTATAGCTTCCTCTACATCATCCTTTTTTCTTCCAGCCACGCATCCTTTTAAAGATTCTAGCGCATCTCTAAGCTTCTTCAAACAGACATGTTTCCCTAATGATGTTACCTCTCTAAGTCTAGCCTCTTCTGACAGCTTAGCAGCAATAGCTAACCCCTTCACGAATTTATTAGCGAGGTCACCAACAGAGGTGATTCTTATAACACTCCATACCCGACCCAATCATCGGATCCAGATTACAGGTTGTTAGACTTCATAACCAAAAATTTATTGACACATTTTTTAATGTAAATTCCACCATTATGACTTAATGTGGTTATTATTAAAATACAATTATCTAAATGGACACGCTATATGAATTTATTTTAGTTATGTAACTTTAGTATTCACAACTAAAGAATGGAATAAAATTGATGATTTACAACTAAGGGGAGGCTCTATTTATAGTTGAGCTCCCAAAAATTCGACGGTATAGATCGAGTTACATTGACGAAAGAGATGAAGCATGTCCCTATAATTGAGGGATTTACAAGATTACATAATTAAATCAAATATAATCTTATCAGTTATTATTCTATTCAATCTTCTAAGATTGGTTTCTTTATTTACCAAGGTAGTCTAACTTTCCATATATGCTTTATTGGGCCACCCAAGCTTCAAATAAACAGGCTTATTCATCAATTCTTTGAATCAAGCCAATTCTCGTGGGTCAAATGATCCTCATTTAATTGATAGACCTCAATGGGATGCATTTTGTGCAATGTTCAAAGGCTTTGCACCTTGGCCTGTGACATTCTCCCCCACCCATTCTCGCAACACACTTGTTGCACCTTCGGAATGGCACTAATTTGATTTGTCTGGAAACTTTCTTGATGCCTTAGCTCTTTCCCAACTAGTCTCACTATCGAGTCGTCCCACCCCTCAGAAATTTTGCCTCAGCTTTTGTCGCCTCTTAACTCGATCTATTCCACTCGTTGGCACTCTCGTTGGTAAGAAGCCATCGCTAGTGCCCTAATTTTGGCTTGCCTCGATTCGAATCCTCTTAATCCACACAACTAGGATTTGGCTTGCCCATAGCCCCTCAGTTTCCTTACTTTAAAACTTTGAAAGGGCCCCTATTTTCTTGCTAAGGTGATGGTAAGTCCAAATGTAAAACACCACCACAGTGTTCAAGATTTACCTCACTCGATACATTTACTCGACTCAACTATCTAGTTTGCATCACCACTTTCCCAAAGTCTGATGCACAACTCACCTCTCCCTTAGGTGGTAGCTCATTCTATGATTCAACAGAAATTAGCCTTATTGATCCTAACTTTAATATTTTCATCCCTACTTTTTCCTCAAAGTCTGATGTACAACTCACATTTTCCTTGGGTGGAAGCCTCTACGATGACACAACAAGCTCTATCACTTTCCCCGAATTGAGCCTCATTGGTCCTAGCTTCAATGTTTGCATCACTACTATTTCCTCTAAGTTTGATGCATAACTCACCTCTTCCTTGGGTGGAAGCCCCTCTGATGACTCAACAAGCTTCGTTGTTACCTTTCTCTTTACTATGGCTAGCTTGGATTGCTCTAGATAGTTTCGCAACTCCTGCAAACCACAACACAAGAAGCATTTCACTCGCTTTCTCTTGTTCCTCTTTACCTTCTTGGCTTCAACACCCCTTGCACTCAAACCAAGTTTCTTGGGCATTTTTTTGACCCATCGTCCCTTTGAAGGAAGACTTCTTTGGATAGCTCCACAACCTATGCAGATTACCACACAAGAAACACTCCACTGACATCTTATTTTATTTGTCCTCCTTGGCTTCGACACCAGTTGCGCTCAACTCAAATCTCTTGGCCCCTCTTTCGAACTTTTCATTTCTTGAAAGCACGAATCTCTTCAGACATCTCTTTAACACATGTGAACCATCACAAAGGAAGCATCTCATCTTGCTCCTCTTTTTTTTTGGGTTGTTGGATTTCATCTTCCCATCTCGTAGTTTCCCATTACCACCATTGTCATTGCCATTGCCACTATCTTCCTCATGGTTCCCCCCACATATGCCCATTTTCTTGAACTCAAAAGGCTCAAGCTTGTCTTTCCTAAACCTAGCTTAATCACAAGCTCCGCTACCATCATGGCTTTCAACAACTCTCAGGCACCTCTACGTTTCAATTCCTGTCTGACCCACGTCTTTAACCCTTTCTTGAAGGCAAGAAATACCTCATTATCGTTCACATCTGAAATTTGGAGCATGAGTTTCCTGAATTCTCGAACATACTCTCCAACTGTGCCTCATTGCATAAGCTGTCACAACTTTTCTTAAGCTTCCTCCTTGGCATATTCCGAGTAAAATTGGCATTTCAACTCATGTTGGAACTCTTCTCAAGTCCCGATCTCACTATGCCTTTTACTTGTGGACTTACTCCTCCACCATAAAAGCGCAAAATCAGCAAGAAACATGGTAGTAGTGTTTATCTTACTAGCATCGTCCATGATGCCTTTGGTACAGAAGTATTGATCCATCCTCCACAAGAAATTTTCCACATTGCATGCGAACCGTGTCCCCACAAACTCTTTTGGCTTCAGAACGTCTACCTCGCAATTGAGTGTTGCACTCGAAACTTCTCTATCCATGGTTGCTCGACACAAGACAAGCTCTCCCTTGAGCTCCTCTATTCTTGTGCTCAAAGCTCTCATTGTGGTCATTTTTTCCTCCTTCAAAGCCATCATCATGGCCTCAAAAGCATCATTCCTCTCTGCCAGGTTATTCCTAATGGAATTGAGCAACTTTTGTAGCTTTTCCATATTGGAACTAAAAGACTTTATCACATAATCCTTGAGCTGCTTTTTCAAGTCTTCTGTGCGTCCTTTGACCACATCGACTGTCTCTCTCACGTCCCCCGTAGACTTCTTGAGATTGACCACTCGTTCCTCTATAGCGGAGAACTTGTCCTTCAATAGGATTGGTTTTCTGGCCCACCAATGGGTCTCCACTAACTCATTCTTATCGGTAACTTCTTTCGACATCTCGAATTGTGCCTTCGCAACCTAAGCTCGGATACCAACTGTCACAAGGCTAGAAATTTAGTCTCGCAATCTGTGCAGCCTTAGAGTATTCCTTCATTTCAAGCACACCCAAGTCAACCTAACTCCCAACAAAGTGAGGATCATCGCATAATTCCTCCAAGGCACCACACAAATAAAAAAAATCTCAAAAGAACAGAATAGCCACAGAAAATAATGCACGAGCGGTGTTTGAGAAAATGCTCTCACTTTAGTATTCATAACTAAATAATGGAATGCAATGGATGATTTACAACTGAGGGGAGGCTCTCTATTTATAGATGAAGTCTATCCCTACAACTAAGGGATTTACAAGATTACATAATCAAATCAAATATAATCTTATCAGATATTATTCTCTTCAATCTTCTAAGATTAGTTTCTCTATTTACCAAGGTAGTCTAACTTTCCATATCTGCTTCATTGGGCCACCCAGGCTTCAAATAGACAGGTTTCTTCATTAGTCCTTTGGATCAGGCCAATTCTAGTGGGTTAACTGATCCCCATCTAACCGATAGACCTCCATGGGATGTATTTTATGCGATGGTCACGGGCTTTGCA
Organism: Gossypium raimondii; assembly: GCF_025698545.1. Taxonomy (NCBI): domain Eukaryota; kingdom Viridiplantae; phylum Streptophyta; class Magnoliopsida; order Malvales; family Malvaceae; genus Gossypium; species Gossypium raimondii. The sequence goes on along the minus strand of NC_068569.1, from coordinate 41,447,648 downwards.
CCTTGGCTTGTGACACTAGAACACACTTGATCTTTGAATGGATTCAATTTCATTAATTAATTAATTATTTATTTATTTTCCATAAATTAGTAATTATTTTGGGTTTCGGGAGTTGGACCCTAAACAAGAGAAAAACTTTTATAGTATCTATTTTTTTCATTAAAAATTGAAAAATTAATATTGTGATATTTTTCAATGTTCATATTTCAATGGGATATAAGTGATGTGAATGTGATTATCAAGAAAGTAATATAGGAAAATACTAATTAATTTTTTAAATCATTGATACATTTGATTGACTAGATATTTTACTAGGAATATGATGATAAGTTTCAAAATTATTTTGTTAAATAAAATAAAAATTTATTAATTTTATCATTTTTCAAATTTTAATGATTTTTATTATTAATAAAAAAATATTTAATAGTTTAAGAAGCCCCATAATATTTTCAAAAATCAATTAAATTACTGAATAAAAACGTACTCAATATAGTTCTTATATTAAAAAATTGCATCAATTAAACCTTTTAATTATTAGGATCCGTTTTGACCATTAATGTATTGGCATGATTATTAACTAATAAACTTAGGTGTTATTTTTGACATGTCATGCTAGCGTGGATCATCATGTTAGCAAAAACTTATAAAGTTTAAAACATTACAGAATATGATCATTTTAAAAATTATTTTAATTATAAAACTATTAATTATAAAAATTTATTGAAAATATTAGAGAGTTTTCATATCTTTTGGATGAAACAAAGCAACTTGATAATTAAATAACACCGACGGAAACAAAATCAGATTTAGCATTAAGTAACTAAGTAAAAGGATATAAAACATAGGTATATTACATCATGATAACTTAATTATTAATAAGTTTTAAACGCTTAATTATAAAAATTATAATTTAATTATTCAATTATTGAAAATTGATAATTTAAATCATCCTTTGTTAACTTATTAATAGATATGAAAAGTGTAATGTCCCATACGTCGTGGGTGTCGAAAAATATATTTCTAGGACCCGCCTTCTTATATCGAGTTTAAAAATATTAATATTATAATTTTGGGAGTTACTTTAGAAGCTAATTGAATATTAAATTAATAATTTTAATTGTTAGGGACTAAATTAATTATGAGAAAGAAATAATAGTTATTATTAAATGGCAAAGTAGGACTTGATTAAAGGACTTATTCAATAAATAGGCCATTACTTATATAGGTTTTCATAGTGGAAGTTTATGATGGTATATATATATACTAAATATATATATATATATAAATTATTGAAACAATTGGTAATTAGAATATATAATAAATTATAAAAAAATTAAAAGAGATGGTTTAATAAGAAAAGAAATAGTTGCCAAGGACTATTTAATTAAATAGTCCATTTTTTAGTCATATGGGGTTAGTGGATATATATATATATATATATAGGCGATATATCATTAATAATTATAATAGGATAATTATTATATGTAAGAGAAATAAATAATAGCAAAAGAAAATATTAATGATTATAGGAAAAAGAAAATAATAAAGAAAGGTAAGTAAGCGGGGAGTGGGGGAAATGTTTTTCTTCTTCCTCGTTACTGCCGAAAAACCATTGAAGGCAAATGGGAAAAGCTTGGTTAGTTTATTTGCTATCTTTGAATGCATGTAAGTATTTCTCAAAGGGATTTTCATTTTTGTTATATTTTTGAGTTGAGAATAGATTAATTTAGCTAATCTTTATGCTAGAATGGAGAATTTTTTTTGGAAGTAGTGGATAATGCCATAGATGTAGTTTAAATTTTCTTTTGGATTTAATGGTGAGCTTAAATGCATGGATGTTTTAGGGGAAAAAAGAAACTTGTTAAGGATAATCTTATAATTTGCACATTGGTAATATATTGAATAATGAGATTGAGTTTAATGTTGTTGGGAGAAATTTGGCATGCAAAGGCTGTTTTGCTTTGAATGTTTATGAGCTGGAAAAAAATAATTAAATGAAGTAGAGATGTTAATTTCAATTGTCATTTTAATGTGATCGTATGATGATTTGAATGGGATTAATGGTTAAGCATGTAGCTGCTGTTAAATTTTTAGATGGCATGGTAATGAGTGATAAATTCCATTGTTGAGAATTTGAAATATTTACACATAAGTATATAAATATACTCGGTTGTATGACGATATTATTTGTGGCAAGGGTTAAGTTGATTGAATAACAATTGTTAATGGTTAAATGTGTAACTATAATTGTTGAGTAATTGATTTAATTAAATTAATATTTCTAGATCGAGATACGAGAGCTTTTGTTGCCAATCGTGAAAAAGAGAAAGCTACTGAATAATTGTTCACAAGCATAATTCCGGTAAGTTCGTGGACTCGAACTTAATTTTTCTAATTACTATTTAATTAATTAATTCTAAATTAGCTCTTCATATAAAATGTATGTATATTATCGATTTAATGTTAAAGAAAATGAATTTGGAATTTGTGGAAGTAAATAATTGTACAATCGTTGATATATTCAACTAGAGCTGGGCTCACTGTGGAATTTTGTCGATATATTCGACTAGCGCTGAGCTCAATCCTTGTCTAACTATTGCTGGGCACACAACCGTCGGTTTATTCGACTAGCGTTGGGCGCAAACACCGTTGGTTCATCCAACTAGAGTTGGGCTCACTTTTATTATCGTCAGTATCTTCGACTAGCGCTGGGCACAAACATTGTTGGTTTATCCAACTAGAGCTAGGCTCACTTTCAATATTGTCGGTTAACCAGACTAGCGCTGGGCGCAAACTCCTCTGCGGTTTATCTGCTAGGCACCGGGTGCCACATAGCTAATAGATCATACAACAAGGTTACTTGAATTATCGAAATAATTGAAGTTTCATTTGGTTAAGTTAAAATTTTATATTATTGTCAATTGTTCTTGTGATTAGCTAAATAAATGAAATCTATTGAATGTAATTTGATTTGTATGTTTGCAGGTTAGATAAATAGTAGAATCGGACTCGGCATCCTTCAAGTATCCCGTACTTAATGTTGGTAATGTTTTCTTTTGTGTTTCTTTTTGGCATGTACCTACGAGACAAATTTAGTGATAATGTCCCTTTTGTTAGTAAGTCCTAGGGAATATGAATTTATAAGTTTAAATGATTGTAAATACATGTTTGAAGTTTTATGCATTACTTAAAAGTAATGTTTGCTTAAATGATTTGATCATTTGATGATTTACCTAAGTTAAGTTTGAGTGTTGGAGCTATAATTGGGCATGTTGATTTGAACCTAAGATGGTTAGGTGTATAAGTGGTTATAAACTAGGTTAAATGGAGTGATTTTGGTATGTTTTAAGCTTTGATTTGAATGATGCATTGATGATATGTATGTTAAATGTTTCTATTAGTTGGTAATACTCTATAGCCCTACTCCAGCGACGGATACGGGTTTAGGGTGTTACAAAAGGGCTATTTAAGACATTATTCTTCAAATACATCGTTGGTCACACAATTATGCTAATGTCATGATCCACATTAGCATGTCACATTAGCAATTATGTTGACGTGGTTTACCACATCAAGAAATAATGAATGAGTCAGTCATTATTAATAGCCACATTAGTACAATATCAATCAAAGATGAAATCTATAAATCAAAGGATTAATTAATACACATTAAATGCATTTTTAAGAGCTTAATTAATTATTTTAAAAAATTAAATATCTTACAAGACTTTAAACTTTTAAAATAATATTAGTTTACATTAAATAAAATATATTAATACAATTATCTAAAATTATAAGTTTTGAAAATATTTTTGAGATATAAGTTTTAAATATTTATATATATTTAAGTTAGAATATAAATTAAATTTTAATTTGATATTTCTTAAAATGAATTTCAGTTTAAATAATTCTTACAATTTTATAGCTACAAAAATCAAAATTTTAAAGTCAAATCGGTGATAAAACCGATTAAGTCACCGATTACTGGGTTTAACCAGCCTAAGAAATTTGATTAAATAAATTATTAAAAGTTACAAAATAAAAGACTATTATAAATCAATTTAATCTGTTCAACTAATTTTTAGCTCAATTTATACTGATTTCTATCTCGTTAATCTAAAACTTTTTCAAAATCAATGTCCCAATCAATTTTAATCTGATTAATCAATTCAATCCTATTTAAATAATCATACAAAATTATAAAATAAAAATAAAGAAAATGAAAAAGAAAATTTTATTTTAAATTATATTTTAACTTTTCAACTATAGAGAGATAACATTATTGAAAAAGTGATGATTCCTTATATTCCCAAAATATTGATGCTTTTGTTATTATACATACAAAATATGAGGATGATTATCTTTATTAAATATTTATATTTATGTGAAAATCACAATCCAGCAATTAAATTATGTCTTTAAACCTATCAAATCATCTTGAAAGATATAATTTTATATATATAGTTTGTGACTATTTATTTTAATAATATTATTTTAATATTCGAATCAATTCTCCTCTTAAAAGTATAATGTATTTTACCAATACACTTGACCATTTATTGGTGGATATAAACTTCTTTATCACTTAGTCTAACAAAAAAATAGAATTATAATACTTTAAGAAATAAAAGTTGGTCATAAATGCTCAGTATTTAAAAAAAAATCGTTATAATAATATATACTCATCCAATCCAACGCATTTGTTTTTTTTTTTTGCCTTTTTCGGTTCTATCAGCCCAAACATGCTCCAGTTGGCTTCCCCATTAACCACCATTCCAAGCACGATATAATTATTATACCATACAAACATTATATTTAATTTAATCTCACCAATTAATTAAATAAATATTGAGCGTGAGAAATAAAAAAATATAAAATAAAAGCGCGTATTTATGTATGCTGAGGCGAAAAACACATTGTTTATCTTTCACTATTTTTAAAATTAAATTTCTTTAAAATGTATATATATGCACTCATATTTTCTTGTGTCAATTTTCAAAATTTATTTAATATATAATTTAATTAATGTAGTTGTGGTTGAGCATGCATTTTAGGTCATTGAATGTTGTTTAGGAGTTAGGCATTCTACAATTATATTTAATCATTCTGTTTGTCTTTCAGAGGATTGGTTTAGACAAGTTTAGACAGTTATTATTAGCCAATACTTTTAGAAGATTCTAATTCAAAAATTTTGTTATCAAAGTACTTAAATTACTATTATTCTGCTTCTGCTTCCTCCCCATGTATCACGTTTAACTCTCAGCTCATTCTTTCATACGAAATTTTTTTCCTCAACTCCTGCAAAATCTTAAATAATTTTAGCAATCTCAATTTTTTTTTTATTATGACTGCTTTTTAAAACAAAAAAATCCATTACTGACTAGAGGTGCTCATGGGCCGGGCGGCCTGGCCCGACCCGACGGTCCGCTTGAAATATGAGAGGGTTCGGGTAAAAATATAGGCCCGAAATATGGGTTTGGGCAAAAAGGCCCGTTTAGAAAACGGGCCGGGCCTCGAGCACCACTTTTTTGGCCCGGGCCCGGCCTGGCCTGAATATAATAAATATATTTTTTTTAATTTTTAAAATACTTTTTTTATTTTTAAAATAAATTTTTGGTGTTTATTAAAAAATAGGCCAGGCCTGACCGGACTCGGGCTTAGGAATATTTTCTCGGGACGGGCCTGGACAAAATTTCAGGCCCATATTTTGGGTCGGGCCCAGCCCAGCCCAGCCCATGAACACCTCTATTACTGACGTTGTATTTTTTTTTTATTTCTTTGGTGGGGTTCAGCAAATTTTAAATTAATTACTCATGCAAAACGTTTAAGTGTAAGGAAAACAGAAAAAAGGAGTAATCATGGCAGTCTTTATTTATGCAAAAAATCTGGAGTATATACAGTAAATAATCTGGAATATTGTTGTGAAGGAGGACGAGTTTGTAACAGTTGATGAAATGTTGAACATGCGAGAGAAATGGGGAAAGTAAAAGATGAAGCAAATATTAAGCTAATTTGTTTCCACTCTCCAAAAAGTTAGAGCAATTTAATTCCTGTCAATTTAAAACAAAATAACTTAGAACAATTAATGATGACATAATTAATTTCATTCAATTGTACATAATTTTAATTGGTATAGTAACAAATTTAACATTCAATATTTACATATTTCACTATTTTGACCTTAATTTTAAAAATTCAACCTCAACATTTATATAAATATTGCAGGATAAATTGTTAAATCAATGCCAAATTAACAATATAGATAAACTTTGAGGGCTAAATTTATTATTATCGCAATAAAAACTATGTATAATTTATGGAAAATATTAAGTCGTGATTAACTATCATTAGTTGCTTATTTTTAAAATTGATTGAAATTAAATTAGTTTAGATTTTAAGAGAAAATAATTTTAAAATTAAAAAAGACTGAAAATATGTTTTTACCTATTAATTTTAAAGAGGTGGATTGATGGTCGGAAAAGAAGATAAAGACGGAGAAAGAAATATAATATGAAATAATATTTCAATTGAATATTTTTATACAAATTTCGATTTAATTTTTAAACCTTAAAATAACATAACTGATATAATATAATATAATAAATAAAACAGGAACATGTACGTTAAGATCCTCTCATCTAATTTGATCTTGTCTATAAATGAAACCCCTCCAACCAAGCAGCCCTCACTCAGTGTATGATAGAGATAGAGAGAGAGAGGGAGCACTTAGCAAAGAAATGGAGGACAAACAAATGAAAGGGCATGTACTAGTACTCCCATACCCAAGTCAAGGCCACATTAACCCTCTTCTCCAATTTGCAAAACGTTTAGCCTCTAAAGGTGTGAAGGCAACACTAACCACCACCCATTACACCCTCAACTCCATATCCGCTGCTCACATTGGGGTGGAACCCATCTCGGATGGGTTCGATGAAGGTGGTTTTTCTCAGGCAGGAAATGTAGACTTTTACCTCAAGTCATTCAGGGACCATGGTTCCAGAACCCTGGCTGAACTCATCCAAAAGTTCAGCAACTCAGCCACTCCAGTTAACTGTGTGGTGTACGACTCATTTCTACCGTGGGCTCTTGATGTAGCCAAGCAGCATGGGATTTATGGGGCTGCATTTTTCACCAACTCTGCAACTGTGTGTAGCATCTTTGCCCATATTCACCATGGTCTTCTCACTCTACCACTCACTCCTGAAACGACGCCGTTGCTTTTACCGGGACTGCCTCCGTTGTATTTCCCGGACTTGCCCAGTTTTCTGAGGTTTCCCGATAGTTACCCTGCCTACTTGGCCATGAAGTTGAGTCAGTATTCGAATTTGAACCAAGCAGATTGGGTTTTCAGTAACACCTTCGAAGAACTCGAAGGAAAGGTATGTTTAGTATCACTAACTGCAAATATTTTTCTTAATTTGGTGGTGATAGTTTTAATTACATGCTGCTATAGGAAGCAAGAGGGGTGTCAGAGATCTGGCCAGCCAAGTTGATTGGCCCGATGGTACCATCCGCATACTTAGATGAAAGGATCAAAGGTGACAGAGGGTATGGTTCGAGTCTATGGAAGCCACTTAGCGAAGAGTGCATAGAATGGCTTGAAACAAAGCCATCTAACTCAGTAGTCTACGTTTCCTTTGGAAGCATGGTTTCATTATCCGAAGAACAAATAGCAGAGCTCGCATGGGGTTTAAAGGAAAGCAATATGTATTTCCTATGGGTCGTAAGGGACTCAGAACAGCAAAAATTGCCCAAATGGTTCCTAGACTCGGTTCAAGAGAAGGGCAAGGTCGTAACATGGTGTAACCAGCTAGAAATGCTGGCACATAGAACCGTGGGCTGCTTCGTGACACACTGTGGGTGGAACTCAACCTTAGAAGGGCTGAGCCTCGGTGTGCCGATGATCGGTGTGCCGAAATGGACCGATCAATTGACCGATGCGAAGTTCGTGGAGGAGATTTGGGAGATAGGGGTGAGAGCCAAGGAAGATGAGGTGGGTGTAGTGAGGAAAGATGAGCTGTTGAGGTGCTTGAAAGAAGTAATGGAAGGGGACAAAAGCAAAGAAATAAAGAGAAATGCCAACAAATGGAGGGATTCAGCCATGAAAACTATCACTGAAGGAGGGAGCTCGGACAAGTGTATCGATGAGTTTGTGCAGCATTTGATGGCTTCTTACCAAAACTTGAACGGACTTTGAGCAAGGTTTTAGGATATGCATGGATCATGTACATCATACCTATGTTGTTGTGTTGTATTGTTTTGTGCCTTTTTTTTATTATTTTCAATTGTGTTTGGATTGTGTGTCAAATTATTTGATGAAGTAGTGTTGTTTGTTTCCATATTATAAGAATAAAATAGTAATAATAATAATAATAAGTCCTTACGTAATGATCTGTGATAGTATGCACTCAGCTTTCTTTGTTTCTAGTATTATTCTTTCTTTTCTTATTTGAGAAGTTTCTAGCATTATTCTCATGTAGCGTCTAATTCAAAGTTGTCCTTATATTTCTTTCACTTGCTCCCTTTTTAAGTTGAACAACTTTTTAGCATATCGATTTGAATATATCACCATGGAATAAATGATATTCAATTTTTATAATTATTAATATGTCACAACAAAAATAACAATTACTTTTTGTTAGTGAAAAGAAATAAGAATTACATTTAAATTGCATGATATCTTAAACCTCCCTTGGCATACTGTCAAAAACTTGTAGATCTTCCTTCTTGTTAAGTGACATTTTGGCTAGGCAATCATCAACTCGATTCTTCTCTCTGGAGACATGTCTTATACTCCAATGCTCAACTTTCAACAATATCTGATGAATCTATCTAATCAAAGAAAAGTTTGAATCTACTAATGAACTATATTAGATGCTTTTAATCAGCTACAAACTATCAGAATGAATCACTATCTTATTGTAACTTTGCCGTTGGAGGAGGACTAAACCATCCAATATACCTCATAATTCTGCATCAAAGGCCGAGCATTTCCCCACATGTCTGTTATACCCGAAAATCCACTCCCCCACCCTATTATGCATCATTCCCTCGGCACCCCTAATCTCGAGTCATGTTTAACTGTTCCATCAGAATTTAAATGGACCCAATTTTCTGAAAAAGACTAACTAGAACTATTTTCCTAATAGCTACTCCAAATAACCTCATGAATTATGTAACACCCCATGCCCGACACGTTCGTCAGATTCAGGTATGAAGCGTCACAAATGACCTATACTTGAACTTACTAAATTAACTGTTATAAACAATCTAAAATGAAATCTATTAAATAAAGAAATTAATAATAATAATTCTTACAACTAAAGTATTAAGCCACTGAATGATTAATCCTTCAAATTATTTCAGTCTCTACTTAGATCTATTTGTTTACAAATAATTTTCCTAAGATTTGGCCAAGGCTAACTGATTCGAAATCCAGACCCTAAAGACGTCGTCTGGCTACACCATGGTTTAAGCTGAGGTGAAGCCTCCAATGATACCATCTCCCTATGTGCATGCTTTGATACATTAGCAATTCTCGATCTCCACTCCGTCTACCTTGCTCCCTCCTCGAAGCCCTTGACCATCCTCACAAGTCCTGCGAACATCTATCAAATTCGTAAGTTCAAATAAACTTAGTGAGTTCCTTAGTTGTACCATAATTAAACCCCATCGCACGAGGGAAACGAATAATAAATAAACTAAATATAAATATTCTTTGTTCGATCAACGCGGGCGTTCTACATCGGGGTGGCGGATTCCACCCAAACCTCCGAGCTACTTGACTCTTCATGAGACCTTCCTTTGGTTGAACTTTCCATTCGATCGAAATCCAAACACCTCTCCACATCTACGAGTTTTATCTTTATTTATTGTATTTCCTTCTCCCTTTCTTACACCCCACATGCAGGGTGTTCACCAACCCTCACTTTACTAGGCTATACACCTATATCCCCATCTTGTACCTCTGTGGTATCCCTTTTTACCTTTTTTCCCAAGGGTCCGTAGGACATACCTTTCTTAGCGAACTTCCTCTTACCCTTATGCTAGTCCCGATGATCTTGTTGACTTGTTTGTATCATGTTGTCCATTAGCATAACTTGCCATTCTAGCAAGCCCGTTCACATTTCCTCCCTTACTTGGGAACCCGTCGATCTCAAACGTGAAGGTCAATCGGATTTGTTGGACCTACAGGCTAACGTCCATGTGGTTATACGAGCATGCCATCATACTTGTTTGTTTCCTCCCTACGAGGTTGTCTTGGTGGTCGTATACCCATACTAGACTTTTCTCATAGAGGAATAGTATTGACTGACATATTGTCCCTTGGACAGTATCCTTATCTTGGGAGGGCACTTCTTCATCCTCCCATGAGATTTTCTTTTCTCATACAACTTAGTTGAGCACTTCTTGATGGCTCTTCTTCTCGAATCATTGCTTGTGATCCTCAGACATTTTTCCTTCTTACCTTTCTATACTTAGGTCAATTCATGCACTACCTTATCTTTCTCTAATTCTCGTTGGGTCCTCGCTCATGCCTTGTTGTCTTCCATCTTTATCACCAATTTGGGCGATTTCTTCATGATCCAGTACCATGCTTACACTTTCTTTACCCTTCTTCCACATGCGTGGATTTTCATACTTGGCACACAGGCCCATGCTCTTGACTTGAGGTTCTGGTGTACTTTTTGCATCCATTTCTTTGTAGACTATATGGGATGTCGTAGCCTAACTATGGTTTTATACCTTTCTCACCTTCATATTTACGTCCCTTTCGACTTACCTTGTGTTTACTGTCCCAGCGGACTTTATCTCGTGTTTATTGTTTCGGCGTACTATCTGTGTTTACTAGTCCAGCGGACTTACTCTATTTCGTGTTTATTATCCCTACAGACTGACTCTATTCTGTGTTTACTCTCTTACTTATCCAATTAAGGTCATAGAGTCTTTTATCCATGGTCTTACACCGGTTCGTCATCCTAGCGTATTACCTCATGATGTCATGGATTATTTCATCCATAGTCTTACTCTTCATATATGGTTGTCATAACATCTTTCATCTATGGTCTTACACCGTATACCTTATACCATTTACCTCACAACCATGGCGTCTTTCATCCATGGTCTTATTCCATTATCATTTACCTCGTACCGTACAACCATAACATCTTTCATTCATGGTTTTACACTATGTACTACATACTAGAATGCCATAGCCTCTTTCATCTATGGTCTTACACCATATACCATCATCACAGTGTTGCCCCAAAAGACCAGTCGATACTATCGTCGTAATAAATATCATTCCATTATTTTATTTCCCAAATCCTCCTCCCATTACCTCCTTAACACCACTTAACCTTTATGCTCGAACACTACAGTGTTCCCTCTGCAAGGTCCGGAGCTTCACTCGAGGCGATAAATAATGGGTTCTCTCCCCATTTCCTTTCCTAAACTTTTTCTAACCCCTTAAGGTTTACCCACAATCATGCAATGCATGCTCATATCATCCTATCTCATGTTCATGCAAACATAGCATGCTTAAATGGTGTAAACTATAACAGTGGGTTTAGAGTCTAGAACTCACCTTAAACTTTATTGTTATCGTCGTTTACCCTTTCTCTCGAGCATTGGAACTTCCATCCTCCAAGTAATAGCTTACAACCAAAAATCTACTGGTTAAACTTATGCTAGATCTTAAAAACTTAAGCTTTCATAGCATGCAAAACCCTTAAAATGGTTCTAATATCCATAACTTAATCCTACGTCCACAGAAGGGTTAAGAACCTTACCCGCTTGTTGGTTTTCCTACTTTTCCAACTTCTTTCTCATGATGTCTGCTCTATGTAGAACTTTCCATAGCCACTCCTTCTTCGAACTACCAAAAAAGATGAAGATGAGAGAATTTTGGATAAGGTCGGGAAGAAAATCGTTCTTGGGAAGCCTTCTCCCAATTATTTATAGACTTTCCCGCTCCAAATCTAATTCTATGAGAACCGTACATCACTAATTATTATGTCTTCCACTAAGGAACCGGTGTGTTCTATTTTAACCGAACTAGAATTTGATCTCGATCATGTCTAATTCGGTTTCTTTCCTAGTTCTTTTAATAGAGGCTGTCATCTTACAATCTATTCTAATTTAGTCTCTTAATTATTCTTAATTTTGGGTTATTAGAATTCAGGGTGTTACAAACTGACATGTATTATTGTGCCCAACTATACGAGACTTTAGCAATCTCAAAAAAACTCCAAGTTGAACCTTGGAAAATGAGGAGATTTCTATTTTTCCAAATACGCCAAGTAATCAAGCCAAAAAGAAAAGGCCAACTAACCCCCCAATATATTTAATCTCAAAATATTTTGCAAAATAGAAACAAGCCATTCATAAAGGTTGGTAAAAAAAAATGTACCATGGTGATTAACCGAAATGACTTGCGTCCAAACTTCCTTCGCTGTTGAACAGTCCTTAAGCACATGTAAAGTATCTTCCATGAAATTACCACAAAGTATGCAAGAGCTGTAGTGACCAACACCACTTCTCACATGCTCAACATTAGTAAGTAGATGTTGCTTAAGCACTAACCACAGGAAAAATTTTACTCTCTAGCCTTAAAACTTCCACGCCAAATTCCACTTCGTGTTTCTAATGGACTAAAATCCTTCCAATAACATCCAATATGTACTTTTCACGGAAAAAGACCCTATTTGGTTACGCGTCCAAATAACCCTATTCGATCTCGCTAAAGGGATGGGAATGGAGAATACTCACAATACTATTAATGACATCATCTGATAGCCAAACCCGAAAAAGGTCTAAGTTCCACGTACCTTCATTTGTTACCATATCACTAAGTAAACAACCCCAAAAAATATTGGTCTATGAGGGAATATGGTTAATTAAAAGGCATGTTTCCGGAATCCAGGGATCTTCCCAATAGCGAATACTATTTCCATCTCCCACTGACCAAACCAAATTATCTCAAAGCAAATACCAAACCTTAGAGAGTCCTTTCAAAGAAAAGAGTATCTACTCCTCTCAATATTTTCTAAGAGTCTCTTCTTTATGCTATATTTAGATCGAATGACACAGACCAATAAGGTATTATCTTTTGCAACTAAGTTAAACCTAAATTTCAATAAGAAAGAGGTATTTTGACCTTTCAATGGCCTAAGTCTAAGACCCCCACAACATTGTGGTTGACACACAAAATCCCTTCTAATGAGTGACATCTTTTACTACCATTAGAAGACCCCTAAATGAATTGTCTAGCCATATGTTCAATCTCCTCATTAATTCCATTGGGAATCATCACGGACTACATAAAATATGTAGGAATAGATAACAGTACTACTTGCGCCAAGAAAACTCTACTTGCAAGTGATAGTTGTCTAGCCTTCTAACTCTACAATTTGTTTCGAACCTTTTCTAACACAAACCTTAAGGTATTGTTAGTGACTCTTTCATGGAATAGGGGAACCCCCAAATAATACCCTAGATCCTCCACTTTTTGGAAACCAAGCACACCGCTAATTACCCTTGCCCGATTTTCCCCAACTGACTTAAAAAGGAAATATTTGTCTTCCTAGCATTAATCTTGTGACCAGAGAAACCGCAAAAATTCTCTAAGATGTCCTTAAGTAATCTGGCTTGTTGGACTTCTTCTTGGATGAAGATAACCAAATCATTTGCAAAGAATAAATAAGATAAAATCGAACCAAAGTATGATAATCGGATAGGACATATGTGCCTAAAGAGACAGCAATGTGAATACTATGTCCCAGTCATTCCATACATAACACAAAGAGGTACGGAGATAGTGGAAAACCCAGTCGAATTCCCCTAACTAGTCTAAATTTCTACGTAGGTACTCTGTTCCACAAAAATTACATAGTAGAGTTAGAGATCACAGACATAATTACATTCTTGAGGAAATTTAGAATTCCTGCAGCGAAGAGCGAGGCATCGATAAACTCTCATCGTGCCTAACTTATGTCTTCTCCAAATCAATATTAACTGCCATCTATTGCTTGTTATTTCACTTTTCTTTCATACAGTATATAATCTTCTAAGCTATAATGGTATTAACCACAATGCTTCTACCTGCTATGAACACTACTTGTTCTTAAGCAATTAATTTAGGAATATAAGTTTAAACCAATTGACTATAATCTTCATAACTAGTTTGTATAGTACCAAACACAAACTAATTGGGCGAAATTGAGTAAAATTTTAAGGATTAACAACCTTCGTAATAAGAACTAACAGTGTATTGTTTAAATCAAAATCAATACTCCCTCCATAAAAAACATTCTTAACCCACTTACAAATATCTCTCCCAACAACCTTCCATTGGTTTTGAAAAAAATAGAGCATGGAATCCATCACTACCTAGGGCTTTCAAATGAGCCATGTCAAATAATGTCTTCTTGATTTCCTTATCAGATATCGGTCTACCCATAAACTCAATATCAGGATAATCAAGACTTGAAAAAGAACTTAGAGGTAAACCCCTTAATAGTTCTACAATATTGCCATGTAACTTCTAGAAAAAATCCACTGCTTCTGTCCGTAGAACATTCGGGTCGTAAATCCACTCTCCATCAGCATTCTACAAGGCTGTGATTCTATTAAATTTCCTTCTTTGAAGCATATGTTTGTGAAAATACTTGGTATTATGATCACCCAATTTAAACCAATCACATATTGATTTTTGGTTCCAAAGTAACTCCTCGTGATAGACGGTTTCTAGCTTTTCTCTTAACCTTAATTTCTTCTTAAATAAATGACTCAAGGTCGAACGTTCCGTTATCTTTTAAAAATTTGAATTTTTTTATTAAATGCCTTTTATAAGTCCCAATATGTCCATTCGTAGACTTATTCCATTCCTTTACACTAGAGGTAAAGTGGGATAAAGACTCTAACATACTCCTATTAAAATTCCACTTACTTTGCACAAATTAGGAGAAATCTGGGTGTTCAGTCCATCTTGCCAAAAAAGGAACGGTCTTCTTTTAGGTAAAAGAATCTCCAGAGAAATGGACAGAAAAAAAAGGCCTATGATCTGATTTGATTCGCAGAAGATGAGTAACTAAACTATTAAGGAATGCTCTCAACCAAGCATCATTACCAAGAGAAAAATCTAATCTCTCAAAAACATCACCTCTATGCCAAGTGAAAGAAGAACCCTTGAATCGCAAATCATGAAGTTCTGTCATTTCCACAAATTCACCAAAAAAAGAACAAACCTTTCCCTCTAGATCAACCACCTTTCTTTTCACTCGAATAAAGAATAGCATTAAAGTCCCCAAAAACTACACACAAATACAAATTTGAAGGGATAACTGTATTTAAATCTTCCCAAAGTAACTTTTTTTCTATCTTTCGGGATTTCCATAAACAAAGGAGACAAAAATATCTTGCAAGGGAAAACCACTAGAGGCTTTTAACAAAACAAACTAAGTGTGGTTCCGAATACACTCAACCCGAATTATGTCCTTCCAACCAATCCAAATGCGCCCAGAATATCCAATTGCTTCCATATGATGAGACTGCTGGAACCCCAACTTAGCGATAATTCTATCTACCTTAGCACCATTGACTCTCGGCTCAAGTAAACCAACAATATTTGGTTTATACTCCATATTATACTCATGGAAAAATTTGGTGAAATTTAACATTAGCATATCCTTAAAAATTCCAAGCAAAAATTGATAAATTCATAATAAAAATAAATTAAGAAGGAAACTGACCTCCATTAATCAAAAATTGACTTACTTGCTAGCCTTGTACCAACTTCATTAAGGCCCCCCCTTATTGGCTTTTATCTCCAAATGAGAATTAATAAGATCAACAATGGAGTTCATTGAGTCAAACAAAAGGATTTTGAAATTCCAAACATGTTAAATTGAGTCCCACACCTACGAAGAGACTTGTTAAGTTTCTTCCCGCCCCTACCAACTCTGATTTTCTTACCAACTCATTGTCCTTGCACACCTAAAGTTACAAAACCACCCCCTTTCGAACTCCCTCCATCATTTTTATATGTGCTTTTTGGTTACAAATTTTCTTTTCTGAACGTGACAGTTGAATGCTTTACGGGGTCCAAAACACCCTTACTCAATGAAATACTAACCTCCATTGAACCCTCAAATGTCGGGTTAAAATGAGAAATTGTTTTGGAATTAAATTTAACACTAAAACTTAAATTTCTTGTAGTTAGAGTTTCGACAGTATGCGCACAATGGGAAATCTCATTACAAAAGTTTGATTCCATTTGTTTCAACACTGATTGAACCACCAAATTAAAACCTTGGGAGTCAGAACTCAAAATCTTAAAGTTCTACTGGCCCCAATTAGAATTTTGATTGGTTTCACAAAGGTATTTTAGTTCGGCGCACTTTCTAAAACAGACAAATTGCTTAAGCTCATAGAGGAAGATGTGCCAATCCACCCAGAAATCTCACTACCATCCACAAAGTTGTCACTATCCATCGAGCCTGGCAAACCATCCACCTTCACGTGGCCCACCTGAGAAAACTTGCTACCCAGCTCCCTAGTTAACCTAACAGCAGTACTGCCACCCTTATTTGAAACCCCCAAATTAAAGTTTACAATAATTTCATATCCCTTAGATTTGAAACCCTTAGATTTCTCACCATCATCAGCAATAACTTCTTCATCCTTATCTAAGGAAACCAATGTAGAGAATCTAGATCCCCTAGAAAATTACCCCAGATTTTCCTCTTCAAACCTTTGTTTGCTTGATATCCTCCGTGATTTCCTCTCAACAACCATCCATAGCCCGTAGGCATCTTCCTCATTTGTCATGCCAACCACCACCGTAGGCGTTTCAAGTTAAGGGTTTTGTTGCTCCAATTGCGTCGCGCTCCCGACTCGAGAACAAGCCTCATTGAAATAACCTTAACATCCACTGGAGAAACAAATAACTGGTAATGATTCATACTCTATTGCTAAGATCTGCCATTAATCAACACTTACGGCACCAACAGTTTGTCCAAATTAATATAGACTACCATACGAGCAAAACCCCCCTTACTTTTAGTATTCGTGTTGAAATCTAGTTTAGCAACTCTCCCTATCATCCCCAATCTCCCAGGGTACTTTTCTCTTGTACTAATGCCCCGAAAAGCCTAGTAATGTAATCTAGGTCATCACAACACTAGGGTATGGCTGAGTTGGATTAAAATCAATTGTCTAAGGTTGCATCGTTAGGTATTGTCGAAAAACGATGCAAAGCCTTTGAGATATCACTTTATCAAAGTTCCATTTGTCCAGGAATTTTGCTAGAAAATAACCATTTTCAATGTCCATCAGTTGGATTGGCGCAAAAGGTCTCCAAAGACTATGGATCTTATTAAAAAGAGTTGCATACTATATTCCGTCCCAACAATTTTAACACTAGCATAGTAGACATGTCCCTAATGAGAAACTGATGAATCCTTTCCGAAAACTTAATCGCAGGAATACCATTGATAGTTGATTTCCTAATATCCCCTTCACAAAATTCAAAATCATCATCACCTTCTGAAACTAAGAATTCAGTCGTCTTCTTCGAACCCGATTGTCCCTTGCCCACTAGCCTATCCTTATAAGATACGGTCTACTCATTAAAGAAATCCATATCCCTCGACTTGTCCGAATCAACATGTGTATCCTTGAACCTCACCTTTTTGGTAATTTGATTAGCTAAAGTATGAGTTTCAACCCCATTACCTTCACTAGTAGACATTATCAGATCAGCCCCATTACCTTTACCAAGCATTGTTCTTCATTTCCTATTATTTTTAGAAGAACTAATATTTGATAACTTAATGCATAATTTTTTGTATCATTAATGAAATAAGTGAATTTAACGATGATATATTATTAGAAATAAAGAAAAGTGATGTTGTGTTATTATCTAAATCATCGGTGATGCATAGATTTATACAATGACAGTGTATTAAATTTAATACTTATAAATAAATTTAATTTTAAGTAAAGAAATTCAAGGTTACTATTTGATGTTATAATCTATATCTATATATATAATATATACTTCTAGTTCCTATAGCTTAAGACTAGTAAATAGGGTTATTTAGTTAAAGCCAAAGCTAAATAAAAATAAAAGAGAAAAGCAAAGAAGAAGTTGAAATTGAAGTGGAGAAGAAGAAAAATAGGAAGATGAAGAGGAAACCCAACAACCCTGAAAAACTTTAGATTAAGCTTAACAATATTATAGGGTTAATTTAGTTATTTTTTATAATGTTATTTATTTATAGGGATTAAGAAGCAAAACAATATATTTTCAAAAAGAAATTATTTATTTGTTCTGAAGTTGAGGAATTTGGATTGTTTATGGAACGACAACTTTTCACTCAAATTATTTTTGTAAAATTTGAATACTTAAGCAAATTAAACATAAGGGAGGGAAGATGAATTCCAAATATTGTAGAGACTAAGGTAATTAGATTTGTCATTGAAGTTTGGTATAGATTTGGGGACAGCTTTATTGTTAGGTATGGGTGATAACCAATTTGTCTGCCTACTTATTTTTCAAGTTGATTGCGGAGAATACCTTTGGTTGGGTGTTTTTACGAGGATTATAGTTTTTGTTTTTTTAATGTGGGGGATACATGAGTTTATAATCTGATTCAATACAAATAGTTGTATTTTAGAAATTAAATTATTATTATCGATTAGTTCAATTGTTATTGCAAATGTATAATTCCTCCCATGACATAAGTTCAACAATTTTAAATTTTGATGAATAGAATATGAAAGACCTATTAATCATAAAAAGGAATTCTTATGTGAAAGACACTTGCACGGCTGTTTTTAATTCATAAAATGTTCTTCATAGTATTAGGTTCGATTTGACATAATATTTTCAAATTCATATCACCTAACTTAACCCAGATTTTAATTGATAGTATATTATTTTATTTAATGTGTTATAAATAAAAGAGAACAGTTGAATTTTTTTAAAATTATGTTTTAATTTACAATTTTAATAGACATAATTATTAAGTTAAATATTCATAAAAATTGAAATAAAAAATAGCTGTTACTGAAATTATTGCCTTTAAAAGGAAAAAAACCGAAAAGGATGAGTAAAATAGATTTTTGAAGTAAATAAATTTTAAATTATTTCAATGAAAATAACTCACACCAATAATAATTTTAAAATATTTTCATAGAAAATCATAATTACAAAATGCATGTAAAATTATATATAATATATAGTAAAAAGGAAAAAAAGAGAACTAAAGGCATTTTTGAAATAAAAGGAAAATTTTACAAGTTGTGCAAGAAAAGAAAATCATACAAGTTAATACAAAATTAAAAGTATAGTAATTAATATAATTTGAAATTAATAAGTTCAAATAAAAATTAAGTAATTTATATGATATTATAAAGGGTAAAATACATACATATCATCCAATTTTTTAAAATTTTTATTTTAAGCATTAAAAATAAAAATATTTACAAAATGAACACTTATGTTATAAAATTAATTTATTTTAATCACTTCAGTTAAAATTGCATGACATTCCCACTATTTTTTTTGTTTATGTCCGGCTCCATCACATGCATTTAAATATTTTATTTTCTCCTATTGCGCCGCACCCCGAAACCAAGCAAGCGCAGAACCCTTTCGCCGAAATTGCTGTCAACTCAGAGTCTACTGTTCCCTTCAGAGTGCATCTGGGCATCGAGTCAAACTCGAGCCGTGCAACATATGACCCGGTTCGAATCAGTCGGGGAGAGGAGGGAGAAGAGAATCGTAGTAAAGGATAAGAGAAGAAATTGAGTAAAGAATGTCTGCTAGCTCAGATGGAATCTTTTCTAGAGAAGTTCCTCCATAAGGGTCTATACATGTATAACAAAATTAGTTTACATTTTCCATCTAAATAAATCAAATTTGTTTCTCAAACATTGAACCCAAAAGACAACGCAAATGCAACTGTTTGGAGACAGTGTAACAGCAAATTTTCAAAGTTTTTCAAATGATTAACGATTGAACAGCGGTTTTTGGGCGTGGGAGATGAAAAATTTCGAACCCAAAGACAAGAATTTCAACAGAATTTTCGCGTGGGAGATGAGCGTCTGGGTTGGAAACTATGTAACAGCAGAGCATGAAAACGAAGTGGGCTTTGAAGGAAGAGAACCAGGAGGAGGAGATTGAATGCATTTGAGGGACTTGAAGAAGAAGCTTTGATGGACTCAGGGTATTCCATGGAAGTTGAAAAGGAGTGGTTTTGGGCTTGATTTGGGTTTGAGAGATAGCAAATAACGATGAACAGCTCGAAGACGAAGAAGCAGCTTTAATGGCTATGGTAGACTAAAAATCCATCGAAAAGAGAGAGCAAAGAGAAGACTTGAAGTGTCGTGTGTTATTCCGTTTCTTGATGGGGCGGCGGCGGTGGAGGAACTTTTTTTTTTTTTTAAGGAAGCTGGGGTAATATTAACACAAAACTAAATAAAAAGAAGTCCAACAAATCAAACCCAAAACAGGAAACAACCCAAACATAAAGCCAATAAAACAAACCAAAAGAAAGCCCAGCAAAGAACAGCTTAAACAGCATACGATAAAGAGCAATCACTTCCAAGGATGAGCTGTTCCCCAAAACCAGCCGGTTGTTCAACAAAAGAGCAGCTGAAACGCCACCAGCAAAGCAACCAGCAACAATGATCCCAAACATCAAGACCCTTCAAGCGTCCAGATCTAAGAAATCTAGCACACAAGCAACTTCCAAGACTCCTCAAAGATGAAACTCACCCTTTCCGAAACCCATCAGAAACCATTCGAGTCCCCTCAGCTCTCCCTTTCCTTCCAAATTAATCCTCATCTAAACATGCCCCACAAAGTCCTCACCACTCCCCCTTTCCTCGCCTCTCAATACAGACTGGCGATCACTTTCCACCGCCAACAGCATAAAATCAAGCACCCGCCCACTCAGGTAATAACTATTCCCACCCTTCAAACCTCCGTAGCCAACAAATGGGCCACTATGTTCCCTTCACGAAGCACATGCCTAAAAACACACTATTAAAAAGACCTAACCCACAGTTTTTTATCCCTAATGTAAGCTCCAAGGACCAAGTTATCAGACATTGGGGAAAGAACCTTAAGAATCACTATTAGGGCATCTCCTTCAACAACCACATCTTGAAAGCCAAGATCCAGCCCCAAGCTAACCGCTTAAAGGCATGCAAGGGCCTCCGTAACAAAAGTCGAAGGTATGTTCCTATTAATCACTATGTGCGAGCCGATTATAGATCCTTGACCATTTCTAATAACAATCCCCACACAGGAAGCCCTAGAAGGGGCACGATACGTAGCATCAAAATTAATTTTCAGGCTGCCTCCGTCTAGAGGCCTCCATCTCTCAACCCCAACCAGACGACTAGGTAACTTCTCTTGTACGTCATCCAAATCCATAAGATAGGACTCTACCTTACAAATTATAACATGTATCTAAATAATAGCACTATCATGATCATGACGATTTTGTGCATGCCAAATAAACCGTAGTGCACACACTACCTTTTTGGAAAGAGTAGGAGGGAAAACTTGCAAAATGTAAAATAACCAGTCCTAGAAACAAGAATCTAATAGCTCACTAGGCCAAGTTATCTGCAGGTCTACCCAAATACCAATCATTGAAGAGCAGTCACGGAAGATGTAACAGCCCATTTTAAATGGTGTTAGAAATAATGGCTTTGGGACCACGGTTCTGACAAGGGGATATATATTTTATTATTTATTTAAAGTCTATTGGGTTATATTAGAGTCGTATTGAAGTTTTGTTAAGAAATTTTAAGTTTAAATAGTTCATTAGGTAAAATGACTAAATCGCAATAGAAGCAAAATTTAAATTCTATTAGTTTAATGGGTTATTTGGTATGAAAAGGAAAACTAATGAACTTAAATGGTAATTATACCATATATGTTGATAGTGGACAAATATGGACATGCTTATGCTAGTATTTAAGTTATATTATAAGGGTAAAAAAGTAAATAATCAAATAAACATGAAATAAATCAAACAAAAGTTATCATATTCTTTCTCTTTTTCTTGTTTAGCCGAAAACACAATTGAAGGGGGAGAGAAAAGCTTCAATTTTCTTAATTCGCTTGCATGGTATGTATCCAAGTCCAATTTTTAGTAATTTTTATGTTTTTAAGCTGGTTTTAGCTTTAACTATTTAGCCTGAGGGTTAAATTGCAAAGCTGTTAAAGGTTGAGGGATATTTTAGGAATGAAATTGATAAAATTGTGATGTTAATTGATAGATTATTAAGCTTGGTTGTTAAACAAACTTGTTTTGTTAAGTGATTTTTGATGAATTAAGGGTTAAAGATTAATTTGCTAAAAGTGTAAGATTCCTTGGAATTTATGTGAAATTTTGGGTAAATATGGGCTGATTAGGTCCCCTAGAAGAATTGGTTAGCACATGTTATCTAAGAAAAAAGTGACTTTGCAAGTTATGGTTATAAGGACTAAGTTGTAAAAAAGTTAAAATATGAGGGCTAATTTTGTAATTTTATGATAATAAGAATTATAGATTGAATTGAATATTTGAGGTTATTTGAAGTACTTAATTGAATGAAATTATCTGTTTAGATCAAGATAAACCACAACCAGACTTAAATTGAGGAAAGACAAAAGCTTTGGATCAGTCTCCAATTCTACTTTTACGACTATAGTTATCGAGATAAGTTCGTGTGAATTGTAATCTTATTAATGATAGTTTGATTGATTATCTGTTATGTTATATTAGTTATAAACTGACTTGAATATATAAATACATTTTGAACAATTGACTGATAAATAATCCCGTTTGAACCTTAAGAATTCTTAGGATACAAATGACATGTCATTAGGGATTTCATGTTTCGGGTGCTAGTCTTGAATGTCCTACCAATGGCTAAGGTCTTGCATTTGTTACGGGTTCTCCACAGCTTGTGTGACCAGCATCGTGTAGCTAACATTCTGACCCACATCTCATGTGAGTAGGCCCATTTCACAGCTCGTGTGAGCACTATTAAAAGGAAATGTTACAGTTATATAGAAAGGCACACTATGTGTGAGCATTCCCGAGTATCCAATGTAATTCTAGATAGTTCAACGGGTAAGTAAAGGTTAATGGCAATGCATGTATACAAATGGATAATTGTTCATAATCTTATGAAAGATGAATTTGATGAATGCAAATGAATTGAATACAAATGGATAATTATTTCGTAGATTATTAGAAGCTAGATCGATTGGAAGCGTGTCAAAGTTTTATCACACTATCTAACAATCACTTCGGTAGTTCTTGAGTTATTTTGGCCAAGGTTATAAATGACATGTATAGGAATTTTTATAATGGACGTTTTTGAATATGCTAATGATCAACTTGGTATGATTATGTCTTTGGAGTATACATTTTGTTTGTTGGACTTATAGTGCTTTGGCAAGTTCATGTCCTTTGGTCACTATTAAGTACTTTGAAATAAATGGTCTTTTTGATATGTTTATTATAAAAAGTGAATGGTTTATAATTGATGTCATTAGGTAGCTAAATTGACTAGGTTTTGTGCTTGTGATGTGGCAATATAGCTTTGTTTTGATTGAAGTTGTTTTGGTATAAATAAGGTGCCTTTGAATGGAATATTGGTTAGGAGAAATAGGTTGATTGAATTGGTATGTTTATATGTGTTTGAAGTGTGTTTAACTGTAACAACCCAATTTTCAATGGTGTCAGAAACAGTGGTTCGAGACCACTAAACCCGACGAATGAGTTCAAAAAATTTTATTATTCAGTAATTACGATTTAAATGTGATTTTAGAAAGTTTTTTGAAATAGTGATTTGAGTTTAGAAGGAATTATTAGGTTAATTGGTTTTGAAAACGGGGTATCAAGACCTCAATTTTATAAATCAAGCCGTAAATATTTTTATAAATATTTACGGAATGTCATTAAGTTAGTATTAAAGTTTTCGTCAGAAAATTTTAACGTTTTGATAGTTAATTAATTAAAAAAGACTAAATTGAAAAAGATGCAAAACTTACTAAAATGATTAAATAGCTCAAGTGTTAAATGACGGAGGTCTTAAAAGGAAAATTAGCCCAAAGATTATGGCTTGGGCGGCATAGGCAGAGAAAAATCAAAGAATTAGGTGAAATAAGGGCAAAATTGGAAAAGTTGAAAAATTTAGCATACAAATTGAAATAAAAAGAGAATTCTAGAGAATTTCTTCATAATTCTCAGCCAAAAACACTATTGAAGAACCCTTAAGAAGCTGGTTTTCATATTTTGCTACATGTGAGTTCAATTCTTGCTCTTTTCTTGAAATTTTTGTGTTTTTAAGACTTTTGCAACTAGGTCCAACTATCTAATTCATTAGTTTTGATTTTATGAGTAATCTTAAAAGTTACCATTGATGACTGTTGGCTGTTTATGATGAATTAGCATGGATTTGAAGCTTTAATTTTGTCATATAATGATTTTATCAAGTGATTTTAAGGGAAATTGATTTTAGGAACAAATTGTGAAAAGATTAAATCTTAAGGTTTGGTATTAAATTACATTTATCAAAGGTCGTGTAATAGTTTAGAATATTTAGATAAAGTATTACTTGAGAAAAATTAGCTTCTTTGATTGGCTAATTAGTAAGGGACTAAATTACAAAAGCTGTAAAAGTTAGGTAATTGTGTAATTTTGAAATTTGAAGGTCTTGATTGTAAAATGAATTGAAACTTAAATATATGCTAATACATGAATAATTTTATATTTTAGATCAAGAGCCCGTAGATCAACGAGAAAAGAGAAATTAATAGAATAGTCATAAACTACTACAAATTTACAATTTAACCTAGGTAAATTCGTATGGTTAAAGTTTAATAGTTATTTGAAAATTGGTGAATGATGTTATGTATTTAATAAATTGTTGAAAATAGAATGTGGCTAAATTTATTGTGTATTTAATATATTATTGAATAAAAATGAAATATTGTTGTATTATGAATTGATTGGATATCTGGCTAAAGTGGAACGCAAGATTGAGTACATTCGTTCTGTGCAAAGGAGTTGATGACAAATTACCCAACTAAATCGGGGATTCAGCATTTGTTGCAAACTTCCGTGTTTGCTTTCCGTTTAGCTCTCATGAGCTTCAGTTAACTCATATGAGTTTCAGTTTAACCCTTCTGGGTTTTAGTTCATCTCTTTTGAGCTTCAGTTTAACCCTTATGGGTTTCCGTTCAGCTCTTATGACCTTCCGTTTAACCCTTACGGGTTTCCATTTAGCACTTATGTGCTTCTATGCAGTCTTCGAGCTTCCGTATACAATGTACTCATATCTGTAAGACGTTCTCCAATTTGACAAAGGCTGGTAAGTGACATATGGATATTATTTGAAGACTTAATAGTGTTATCAATTTTGAGATGAAATAAGTGAATTCATCATTTGAAGTTGTGATTGACAGGAAATGTGTAATGAACGATTTACTTAAATGAATTATTATAGTATGTTCGGTAAGATTTAAGTTTAAAGCCAATAAATTTACTAAGCTAAATTAAGCTTACTTGTGTTGTTTAATGTTCTTTGTAGATTTTCGAGAAGTCAGGAGGTCGGATCAACACATCTAATCACACTATCCAACTTGCTGGTAGATTTTGCTAAACATACTATGTTTTATATGGCATGTGTAGGGATTGAAATGGTTGTGTAAATATTAAAATTGCATTTTGGGTTATGCTGCATATTAACTTATATATGTATGGCTTGTCATGTTTGGTATAAGTGTTAGTATGGGTAATGAATGAATTGGTATAGCATGAATGAATGAATTGGTATAGCATGTTAATATAGTAGTTGCATGTGTGAATTAATTTATGTTCTAGTTTAGATTGTAAGAGTATATGTGATAATATGACCATAATAATGATAGAATTGGTTGTTTTGAAGATCTTGTTATGGCTTATCTGTGTGAAGTTTGAGATGTGTAGGTTGGAGTCGAGAATGGGTGAGAAAAGAGGCCACAAAATGGTCTATTTTCGCCCACACGGGCAGAGACGCGAGCGTGTGTCTCAACCGTGTACGACACACGGCCTGGCACATAGGCATGTGGTCTCCGTGTGTTCCCTGCACTTTAAAAGTTTCGAAACAGAATGTTAAGGTTTTAGTGCACGACCTAGCACACGGGCGTGTGGCTTAGCCATGTGACCCCTGCACCTTGTACACGGCCTAGCACAAAGGCGGGTGGTTGGCCATGTGACCTAAGTTAGAGAGTTACACGGGTAAGGAGACGGGCTGGGATACGGCTGTGTGTCTCACATCGAATGCCCACACGGCCTAAGACACGGGTGTGTCTCCTGGCTGTGTGAGCCACACAACAAGCCACACGGACGCGTGTCCCCTACTTCTAAGAAAATTTTTGAGATTTTGGGAAAAATTCCCTGAGTACCCGGTTTAGTCCCAATTCACTTCTAAGGTGTATATTAGGCCTCGAGGGTCCATCTAAGAGACAATATGAGTGTTTTATAACTGATTCTTGATATGTATAATAAAAGTTGTGAAATGTTCGTATTTAATCCGTAAGGTCCCGTAATGCTTTGTAACCCTATTCTGGCGACAGATAAGGGTTAAGGGTGTTACATTAAGTCTATTGAATATGCTCAAATAGAGTAGATGGTTGGGCAAGTTTTGGACTTAAAATAGCTTGTTTTTAGGGTCAAATTATGGAGCACACGGCCTGAGACATAGGCTGTCACACGGCTGTGTGTCACTTTTTATTTCAGGTATAGTTATCACACGGTCTGCGACACAATCGTGTGTATCAAGTCAGAGAGTTACACGGTCTAGCACATGGTCTGCGACACGGCCGTATGGTCTAAGTCAATGAGTTACACGATTTAAGACACGGCTTGGGACATGGTCGTGTGTCTCTTTGTTTGAACACCACAAGGTCTGGGCTATGTCACACGGCTGTGTGACCCCTATTTTTCAAAATTTTCAACTTTTTCCCAAAATTTTTGAATTGTTTTAAAATAGTCCCGAATTGATTCTGAACTATTTTTAGGGCCTCGAAGGCTTGATTTAAGGCTTGATTTAAGGCCCAAATGTATATGTTTTCTAGGTTTTTAATGAGTTTTAGGTAATTAATAATAAATGACATTGTTGATCTGTTTTGTTAATTGTTCTGATTTTTATGGTAATGCTCCGTAACCCTAATCTAACGACGGAGACGGATTAGGGGTGTTACAGAACATGTGCTCAAAGGTTTCAACAGCAACCAAACGTCGAGGGCATAAAGCATTAGAGCACAGCCTCCTATTGTAAAGATTTTAGAAAATAGGAATAAAATTATTGAAAATTCGTCATGTTGTAATCTTTATTTTCACTGGTAGTTGTAGTTTCTATAATCTGTTGTAAAAAGGTTTGTAAATGTCTTGGTCACCAGAAGAACTAGATGTAAGAAGTAGTTTGTACCTAGTATGAACTGAGAACTCACCCGTATCTTCATAAGAATCTCGTGCAAGAGGAATACAAAGCACCTTTGTCGTGATATCGCTACCCAACATACTTGTAAGCATTACCAGATTCCACTATCTAGTATTTTGATTGGTTAATTCATAAACAAACATGATAGGTGAATTAATCCCTGTACCCAATATTTTGCATTTAGGAAGTCCCAATATCCATGCATCATCCCAGATTTGGATACGAGATCCTGTACCTACACGCTAGCTCAGCCCCGATTGTAGCAAACCCTTCGCAGCCTAGATACTCTTCCAAAGGTAAGAAGGGTAAGCTCCTAGCCTTGAATTCATAAAATCACTTTGTGGATAGTACTTAGATTTAATGACACATGCAACCAATGAGTGTAACACCCATAACTCTTATCCGTCATCAGAACAGGGTTATGAAGCATTACCGAACTTTACAGAATAAATATGAACATTTTATAACATTTAATAAACGTAACAGAAACCAAACATAAAATACTCATATTATCCTTTGTATGAGCCCTCGAGGCCCAATATGCACCTTAGAAGTGAATCAAAACTAAACTGGATACTCAGGAAATTTTTCCCAAAATCTCAAAAATTTTCTTAGGAGCAGGGGACACACGTCCGTGTAGGTATTCGATGTGAGGCACACGGCCGTGTCCCATCCCGTGTCCATACTCATGTAATTCTCTAACTTGTGTCACATGGCCAACCACACGTCTATGTGGACAATTTATTTTTCAAAAATTAGGTGCAGGGGACACACGGCCAAACCACACACCCGTGCACATGGCCGTGTGTCACACACAGCTGAGACACACGCCCGTGTCTCTACCCGTGTGGATAAAAATAGGCCATTTTATGGCCACTTTTCTCACCCAAAATTTAGTATAAATCTAGACACAACCATTTGCACATTCACAAACCATAACAGCGCCTTCAATTCAAGCCAAACCAATTTTTATATCTAACAAATGATCACATACATTCAAATATCCCAACCTACCAAATTAATCACATACACTTATATGCATACTTTACTAAATTTACTAATTCAAACCATACTTCAATATACCTAGCAATTAACCATTATCTAACTATTTCTAGCATGCCTCATGTATAACTAATTTATACTCATATAAGTTGATTTGAAATATAAACAAAACATAGTTTATAATATTTGTACAAACCAAATTTACTTAAAAAAAATCAATCCAACCCTATACATGCCATATAAACCTTAGTATATTTTGCAAAAGCTACCGAAGTGAGTTAGATAGTGTGGCTTGACGCGTTGATCCAATTCCCCCGACCTCACAATAATCTACAAAGACATTAAACAAAACAAGTAAGCTTAATGAAGCTTAGTAAGTTCAATGGTTTTAAACATAAATCTTACTGAACATTAAACATACTATAATCAAATCAAGTAAGTAAATCATTCAAATTAAATTTCCTGCCAATCACAACTTCAATTTATGAATTCACTTATTTCACATCAATTCTATCAATAACTTTAAATCTTCTTATATTAATTTCATATGTAACTTACCAGCTCTTACCAAATAGGAGAATGACTTACGGATGTGAGTACATTATATTTAGAAGCCCAAAGGCTGCACAAAAGCACACAAGTGCTAAACGGAAACCCACAAAGGTTGAATGGAAGCTCATAAGAGCTGAACGGAAACCCGTAGGGGTTAAATTGAAGCTCAAAATAGCTGAATTGAAACTCAGCCGCATCATTAGGCCAATTTACACTTTAAGTCCTCATTTATTTACCACTTGGCTATTTAATCACTATTTCTCTAATTAACAAGTTTTGCACCTTTTTCAATTTATTCCTTTTTATTTAATTAACTATCAAAACGTTAAAATTTTCTAACGAAACTTTAATACTAACTTAATGACACTCCGTAAATATTCATAAGAATATTTACAGCTTGGTTTATGAAATCGAAGTATCGATACGTCGTTTTCAAAACCACTTAACTTAATACTTTCTTTTAAAACACAAATCACTATTTCAAAAGTCTTTTCTAAAATCACATTTCACTCATAAATACTAATAATAAAATTTTCGAACTCACTCGTCGGGTTTAGTGGTCTCGAACCACTGTTTATGACACCACTAAAACTTGGGCTGTTATAACGAGTCTGGTTTCTTTAACAAGCGCCAACCCTATTTAGCCGAAAGGGCTATATTAAACTGAGGGCATAATTGCAAAAAAAAAAACCCTCAACGTATGGGGGCTTTTGGTTTTGTGCCCTTGACCTTTTTATTTTTTGATTGACACCCTTAACATTATGATTTTTTAATAAATCAGCCCAGTTTTAATGATCAACGTGAGTTGACCGTTAATCAAACTGCAGGTCAACATAATAGCCCATGTGGCATGCCACATAAGCGCACGACGTCATAGATGACGTCATCTACTTAACAAAATTTTTCTCTCATTTTCTCTCTTGCCAAAAACATGGTTGTTGCTATTTTTTTCCTCTCATTTTCTCTCTTGCCAAACACCATTTTTCTTCTTCAAAACATATGGTTGGCTCATTTCATCTATAAGAATCTCCATTACCATGATTATAATCATGCTTTTGTGCAATATTTGTAAACCCACACCACACTTTCAACATAAAATCATTGTTTTTTTCCCCACTGTCGGCTGCCATTTTTTTCTCTCATTTTCTCTCTTGCCAAACACCATTTTCTTCATGGTACCAACACTAACCTGAACCAGAGACAGAAAAAAGCATCTTATGCTTAACAGACATACATTCTTCCCCACAAACTTTTGTACTTCATAGTTAATTGGTATGAAACAACTTACCATCCTAGACAATTTTGAAACATCCATAAAAAAGCCAATACTGCAGCAAGCATATCGATTGTCACTGTGCTCTTTGCTTGAACTTGGTGTACTGATATCAGAAAAGAATGCAGGTAATAATCCATCCCTAGCCATTGCCATCAAGAGTTATGGTCGAAGAAATATGCAGAAAGTCAAACATGTACAATACCACATCCTCATGCAAATTTAGAACCAATTAAGCAGCAATAGAAGGATGAACCCACACAGTAATAGAATGAAGTTTTGGCATCTCCTCTTTGGTTCAGCTCTAACAATTGTTGCAGAAAATCCTTGCTGTCCACCATTTTTGGTCCCTTTCCGAGCTTCATTCGCTGCTTTATCACTGATTCGAGAAACCCATAAAACCACAAAAAATTCTTCTTGGTTTTGGATTCAATTCCTTGTAAATTGAATGGCCTAAGCATCAGGAAAATGTCAGAAAGATTGGGTTCTCTCATCAATTTCATAAATTCCTCTAATCGATCCTTAATTTCAAGCACAAGCTTTGCTTATTCTCCGTTCAATGAACCACCCCATAGCATGTTGAGCGTAACGACGTTGTCGATTTGTTTAATTTTTCTCACGTCATCAGTTAA
Source organism: Gossypium raimondii (assembly GCF_025698545.1). NCBI lineage: Eukaryota > Viridiplantae > Streptophyta > Magnoliopsida > Malvales > Malvaceae > Gossypium > Gossypium raimondii. The sequence goes on along the minus strand of NC_068569.1, from coordinate 41,416,688 downwards.
CTGGAACGCCACATAGACCAATTTTTTGACCGACTGTTGACTAACGGCCAGCTGACAGTTACCATTTTAACTAGGTTGATGTCTGAAAAATTCGTTACGTGAAGGGCCGATTTCAGAAAATAAAAAAGTTAGGGGCATATATCCAAATGCCCCTAAAGGTTGAGGGTTTTTTTTTTTACAATTATGCCTAAACTAAGCTAACTTTCTGAAACCCAAACCCCCATAATCATTAGACCATGTACACCAATGTATACCCCCACAACCCCATGGATTTTCTACCAAAACTCACTTATAAGTCTCTCTAAATTTGAGCAAAAGGAAAAGGGTAATAAAAAACACAACATCAAAAATTTAGGAATAGTCTGCAAAATGCTTTTAATAAAGACCTCTTTACCACATTGAGACAAAGGCCTAACACACCAACTCTCGATTCGACTACGCATACGGTCATTCAAGTTCTGAAACACCCTCATTTTATTTCTCCTAACTATATTAGGCAAGCCCAAATACCTCTCTGGCTTAGTAGAAATCCGAGCTCCCAAACAAGTTGAGATCCTAGTCACTAGGGACTCCTCCACATTAGAGATAAAATAAACCACCAACTTATCAAAATTAATGCATTGTTCGGAGGAAAACTAATAATCGTCCAAGATAGGCTTTAACACTAAAGCTCCCTCAATTGTGGCCTCCCCAAAAAGGATGAAATTGTGACATCCCAAAAATCGGAGGTTAATAGAATCAAGTTTGTGAACCGAGAGAGAGTGGTCATGCCCTAATTTTTTAGATTATTTGTACATTTTTAGGAAATGAGGTATTGGTTTGTTGGTTAAGTCCTTGAAACCCAAGCTCAAATCCCTTCTCTCACGTCATTTTTATTATTTTGCAAATTTTGCATCACACTCTAGCATGTGACACACCTTTTTTTTTTAAAAAAAAATAAATATTGAAAAATTATTTCAAGAATGAGGAAATAGCCCTGTGGTTAGAAAAACTATTACAAATCATGGAAATTTGATTAAAGTCCCAAGTTCAATTCACTTCCCTTGCAAAATAACTAATTTTTTGCTAAAATTTCTACTTCTCCTTATTTTGTGCCGCCCAAGCCTTGAACCCTAAGTATAAATACAACTTTTTCTAGTACTTTTTAGCCTTTAAGTCAAGTCTACATCACACCCTAATATGTGACACACCTTTTTTTAAAAATAAATATTAAAAAATTATTTCAAGAATGAGGAAATAGCCCTATGCTTAGAAAAACTGTGAGAAATCATGGAAATTTGATTAAAGTCCCAAGTTCGATTTCCTTCCCTTGAAAAATAACTAATTTTTTTTCTAAAATTTCTCCTTCTCCTTATTTTGTGCCACCCAAGCCTTGAACCCTAAGTATAAATACAACTTTTTATTCACCCTCTTCCTCTCTTCTTTTCTCTTCAATATTCTTTCTTTCTTCCCTTATGTACCGCCCCCAAGCCACCAAGATTCACCATCAATTTCTCTTCTTCTTTTTTTTGCAATGAGTTCTTGCACCATTCTTTTCTTCTTGTTGTTGTTATTTTATCATAAAATTTAAAACCTTAAATCTAAAATTTTAGCACTCAAGATCGACCTCCATTGATGCCCTAAAAGAACTCCGTTGCTGCCCCTATCTTCTTACTTGAGTAAGTGTCATTTTCTTTCATTTTTCTTAATTGATCTTTCAATAAAATACCTAAATTTTAAGATCTAGAATTGGTTTGAGTTTTAAATATTTAATGGGTATTTTTACAACATTTAAAGTGATTTCAATTTTGGTTTTAAATCAGCCTCGATTTTGACACTGTTGGTGGTGGTTCGCCGCGTCCAGAGGCACAAAAGCGGGTTGTTGTTTCTTTCATTTTTCCCATCTATTTCCAGCAATATCTTGAGTTCTTGAAATCTTCCTAATGAGCCTTAATCATGTGTGATTTAGGAAAAATTAAATCTTGATCATTTGATGACTCAGATCTGACAATTCAGGAAGCGTAGGTGTGGTTGATTATGGGTTACTGCATAGTTTTGATTTAATTGTTAGGGAAATGGACAGTTGATTGGATTAAAGATTTTAATGATGGAATGGCTACTGATTTTTCATTATTTAATTGTGTTAAGTTCTGATTTAAACTACCCAAAATAATAGTGAACTTGTTAGACGTTCGTGCATACGTTTCGCATCAAACTAGTGTAAGAGACCTAGTTAATTTTGATCTAAAAATCATTATAAATATATTGTTTTATTTGAGCCCATAAGAGGGTGATTTGGGGTTATTTAAGAGTAACACCTCTAACTCGTATCCGTCGCCGGAGTAGGGTTACGGAGCATTATTGTAAGAACATAACTTAAAAAGCATTATTGTAAAAACATAACTTAAAAACATACATTTCTAAACATTATATTAATCACAGTATAATCCATTCATACACATGCAAATCGTCCCTTATTCAAGCCCTCAAGGCCCTAGAAACGCTTTAGAAACAATTCGGGACTAAATCGAGAACATTTGAAACATTGAGGAAAAAGTTAGAAAAATTTAAACTGTAGGGGTCACACGGTTGAGACACACACCCGTGTCTAATGCCATGTGGACAAGAAAGTGGCCAAAATCAAGCCATTTTTTTCACCTATTCAAGCATGAACCTACAAACAACTTGTACATTTAACCAAGACCTTAAAACATACCCAAATCATGCATAATAATACCAATTAAATAGGCTATTTAACCATCCAACCAATATGTCATATAGACACCTCAAACACAAACAAACAAATATACCTAACCATAAGCATAATTGACCATATTCATACCAAAACACATAGCTCATAACCATCTTAAAGCATAACCTAACATGGCCACAATATAAAGATATCGTCATATACCAAATTGGTTATTCCATCATGCATCAACTTAGCCATAATAACACCATCCATCAAGGCATCAAAATACCAAAAGTACCACAAATTCAAGGTGACTTTTACATGACATATACATCAACTAAACCTTATACATAAGCTCACCTATACATGCCATTATAGCGTTGACCAAAATATCAAAATCTATCGATATAATCACTAGATAGTGTGATAGATCTGCGACGAGCTTCCAAACTGATCAAGCTTCCGATAATCTGTAAAGTAAAGGAAAATAATTACGTAAGCAATGAATGCTTAGTAAGCTCATATAAACTTAAACATAACCTTTCATTTCAATAATGAACTTTATAGGATAAATATAAACCTAAACCAATGCCACATGATTTATCAAACTATATGTCCATCAACTCATAAATGAGTAAGTTCATCATCATCACACACTTTTCATTCCTAACATAATAGGATTTTATAAGACATATTACACAATATTTAGCCTTTTCATAATACTATGAACTCCATTTACTTACTTATCATTCCATTTATTTCTTGTCCATTTCATTTACTTAACATAAACTTAAATAACATCATCAATTCATTAATTAGTGTGTTTATCAATAGCATAGGTAGACTTCTCACATATAAGTACGTCATTTAAATTATTAATTCTTTTATATCATCAAATTACATCTCAATATGAACTTACCATTTCATTACCTTTTCGACATGTTTTATTAGCATAATAAAAGACATAAGAATAAATATCAACTATAACCATAAGCTTGACAAAAGCTTAAACATCATCATCAATACACAAGTTAATTCTTTTATACATAAATCTTTTGCGATCAACCACATGACAAACCATTTCATTAGAGAATACCTCTTTTGATTCATACTACCTTTTCATGAACAAGCATATTTCCATTTGAAAACTTACCATTTCAATGTATATCATTAAGATTAAGCATGATATAATCCAACCATAAGCTTGGCACAAGCCTAAGCACCATCCACAACACATGTTAGCATATTCAAACATAATTCATATGAATTTAACATAAGTAAGCCGTTACATATGAACGTAATTCATTTGAGTTCATCATTTTTCCTTAACATATCATACTTTTAATGAAACTTAATTATACATACTTTGATCAATTCATTTCATACCTTTCCATAATTTCATAACATAGTCGATTGGAACACTTATCGTTCCTTCCCTTTTCATACTCGTTGAATCACTTAGAATAATATCAGATACGTGGGAAAGCTCACACAAAATTTTTTAAACATATGGTTGAAACCATTCCTTTTCCTTTTCCTTTACATCGTTGGTCACTCGAGCCCTAAATGGGTCTGCTCATACAAGCTGACGGTTAGAATGTAGCTACACGATGCCGCTCACACAAGCTAACAAGTATCCGCAACAAATGCCGAAACTCAACCATCGGTAGGATATTCAGGACCAACACCTGAAACATGGTAACCCTAATGACATGTCATGTGTATCCTCTATATTCTTAAGGTTCAAACAGGGCTCGATAATCGTCATACGTTATTGGATTCCATCGTTTCATGACATGATAAATTGCATAATAACATATATATTGAATCATTTACATTAGAACAACACATTAAGCATTCAGTTTAATTAAAATTCAAGTGATTATAGTTCATACGAACTTACATGGCTAAATTGCAACAATGACAAAGTATACGGGCCATTTGGTAATTTTCTCTTCTCCTCGATTTTCCACTCGTTCTTGATCTAATAATTTCATTCAATTCATTAATTTAGATAATAAAAATAATTAATCTTATGCAATTTAATAATTTTGAAATTTTTACAAAATTGCCATTAATATATTACTTTTATTCAATTTAGTCCCTGAGCTGAAAACATGCAAATTACCCATTTTTCTTGCAAACTCATGCTAGCTGAATGTTCATAACTTCCAATACAGCCAAATTTATAAAAATTCACATCAATTCCTTGTATTTTACTATTTCAACAATTTAATCCCTAATCGTTAAATTCATAAAAAAAAACTTAACAAAATACTTATAAATAACAACTAATACTTCAAATTCATCATTTAACATCTAAAATCACAAATATTCATCAATGGTAATATTCAAAATCTTTAATAGTTTCAAAATCGAAGGTACGGGCTAGCTGGACCTAGTTGCAACAATCTCAAAAACATAAAAATTATTAGAAACGAGGCAAAAACACCATACCATGCATGAAATTCCACCAAAGCCAAAAGCTTCCATCCTAAATCCATGGTGTTTTCAGTTGTGCTTTAGAAAACCAAAAAGATGAAAGCATTTAGGCCATTTTATTTCTTTTACTTAATTTAATTATGAAATTACAATTTTGTCCATTTAGAAATCAATCAAATTCAAGCTTTTTAATTAACTGTCCACCAACAATCTAATTGGTATAATTACAAACTAAGTCCAACAATTTACCTTTTCATAGCTATTAGACACTTTTAAACTAATAGCAATTGACTTTTCAACTTTTATGATTTAGTCCTTTTTCTTAATTAACCCTTAAAACATCAAAATTTCTTAACAAAACTTTAATAAAACCTTAACAACACTCTGTAAATAATTATAAAAATATTTATGGCTAGGTTTTACCACTTGACTTTAGGGTCTTACCACTTGAACTTAATTAATCGTTTATATAACATAAATTATCATATCAAAACCTTTTAAAACCATATTCAACTTGTAAATATTCAATAATAATATTTACGAAATTACTTAGTAGATTTGTGGCCTCGAAACTATTATTTTTGACCCCATTGAAAAACAAGTTGTTACGTTAAGCGGTATATTAATTTATTTAAATGATGATTTTTAATTTAGGTTCGTTTTAAGGTCTTAAGGAGAAATCGAGAGATTTGCAAGTGTGCTACAATAAAACGTAATTAAGGTGTGGGTCCTAACTCGTCAACTTGAATGTTTTAATATTACTTTTAAATGATATTATTGATGACTAAGCTTTTTGGTCGGGCTTGGCTAATTGGCTAAGTAATTAAATTGTAAGTGGCCAAACTAGGAACGTTTCCAGTCTTAATTGTTTGGCAAGTTAGCAAATATGTGAGCATGACTGAATGTTTCTATGATTGAAATTGTTGTTGGTGATTAGTTGATATGAGGAATGTTGGTTGTGTGTATAACATGTTTCTGATTGAGAATGAGGCTTTTGTAAAATATATTTGTATGAATGATTTGCTATGAAATATGTGAAAGACTGCTATTCATGCACTCAGAAAAGTATTGTAAGTTTACATGAGATTGTGATATGTTAAACAACACCATCTTAATGGTGATTTGAAAGTTGGATAAATGATCCTATTTACTGAAGGTATTTGATAATATAAGGGCGTGTTGATCATGCCAAAGAAATGTGAAAGTATTGAATTCATGATTATGTATGAGATTGTATGACATCTTGCATGTGCATTGGGGTGAGATTGTTATTGTGGTTGATGAAGGTGTTCTGTGGAGTACTAGCAACAAATTAAGTTCACATATATTCGTAGTCAGTGCACTGCACTGGGAGTACTCTGGCGATTGGTGATTTTATCGCATTATTTGTTAAATGGAAGATTTTTTACAACTTTGATTATTTGGTGGTTTTACCACATCGAGCTTTGATTGCATTCATTGGAGTTTGGCAGACGGGTTCTGGGGAACTCATGGTGTGCAGCAGATGGTTTAGGTAGGAACTTTTGCATTGCACCATATGTGTCACCCCATGCTTATACACCATTTGACATCGATTTGATAATGGCTATGTAATGATATGAAATTCCAATTATGGTTTTGTCTTCTTCTGTTAATGCTAATATGATTCATTGTATTTGATATTTATGTTTGTTTAAATGATTTTTTGACTCAAACTAAGCTTTCCTAAGCTCACTCCCCCATAGTGTTTAACTTTTCAAGTAAACCTCAAAACTAGGACAGGACCCGACATACGAAGAATCACCTTAACCTCGGACTATTTTTAATAAGTATTATTAATAAGTCTCTATTGGTTTTAGTTTGTAATTTTTAATTATTTTTGGTCTGTGGCTTGGTAACTTTTCATTTAGATATTTTTGTATGTATGGACTACTCAAGCATAATAATCGAAAATGCACGATATCTGGCTTAAGTTAAATTATTCCCTAATTTCTGTGGCATTGCAAAGAAACCATTTTTGAAAAATAAATTGATAAGGCAACTAGATTTCCAAAATGATATGAATAATGGTTTTTCCGCTGCATTAGTCAACATCAAGGTTTTACAAAGTAGAGCGACGGACAAACAATTCTTCTAAAACAACACTATTAGTAATAAAATGAATCTTAAGTATAGTTAACATAATAAATGAATGTTTTTAAACTAGCTCAAAGTACAACTACGGTTTTTCTCTAAAATAAGTTTATTTAAGGTCTTCACAAGTAACGTAAGTTAGCTTAACCATTTCGGTGGCTAATGTAGCCTTCTCAATCTAGCCATAATGTCTAGGCCAGGTTAGGGAGGTTACATTTAGTGGTATCAGAACCTTGGTTCAAAATCTCAAACTCAGTTTTGCTTTTCAAAAACGAGTCTGCATTCATACATACATGAAAAAGGGGTATTTTGGGAAAAAAAGCCACAGAGAATTTTGAAAATGATATTCTACAAAGAAAAGCAGGTTCGAGGCTTCGATGTCGATTTCCATAGAAAGGGTACTGTTAACTTATACGTAAACACTAGAGGTGTATTGTTGTAGACATAGAATTGAAATATCTAGTATTTATTTTTTTCTTTGAAACTGTAAGACGGGAAACTGAAAACTAACTGAAGGATAGTGAATCTTTTTCTAAAACCGTGGATCAAACTTAAGATCGTAGGATACATAATAAACAACCGTAGAATGAGGAACTGTGGGGCTCAGCGTCGAGCTTCCCAAGTTGAGTTATTTGCTTTTCAAGAAATTATGGCTGACCCTGAGACAAATGGCACCATGATTGCGCCTACTTCTGAAGGAAAAAATCGGGAGGTTGGGGTGATGCAGTGCCCCAAGCGATGTTGGGAGTCTTAGAAAAGGTTTTCAAGATTATGGTTGAAAGGACTAAGATGAAGGAAGACAGTAAACGCTTGGAGTGCAAGGGAGAGGAAAATAATAAAATTCAAAATAAGAGAAAGTTTGGTTACACTTATCCAAATCCGCAACCTTTAAAGCGGGACATAGAAGCCAAACCTCAATAGAATGTTGTGGTGGTTATTACTAGAGGAACTGTTAGATCAGCTAGGGTTTCAATTTGTAGATACTGAGATAAGCATCATTCGAGCAAATGTTGGAAAAGGTTGGGTGCCTATCTAGGTTGTTGTTCGATGGAGCGTAGGGTTAAGGATGGTCCCCGCCAAGTAAATCAAATGCAGCTCTGGCATAGAATTAGAGGGTGAATCAGTTTCCTCTAAAGGGCCCGATTAGAACTGAGGTTAGACAACTAGCACTGGTTTACGCAGCTAGGAGTCACAAGGACCAAGACATATCTGATGTCAGTACGAGAACATTTCCTAAATTGTACTTTGCATTAATTAAATATAGCTCCACCGTATGTTCATTGTTAGTAGGGTTCTATTAAAATTGGAATCGAGGTAGAGGAATCTGATAGTAAAATTTCCGTAATTAGATCATTAAAAGATGTATGTTGGGAACTAAAGGAGAAATAATGTTTGGAATTGCATTGGTAACCAGAGTTGCATAGAAAAAGCGTGGTGGATCGATTTGAAAAAAAGGGGTAACAGATTTTGTGACTAAGAAAATTTTGTGGACGAAATTTCTTTAAGGCAGAGAGAATTGTCACATCCCAAAAATCGAAGGTTACTAGAATCGGGTTTGTGAACCGAGAAAGAGTGGTCATGCCCTAATTTTTTAGATTGTCTGTGCATTTTAAGGAAATAAATGACGTATTGGTTTGTTGGTTAAGTGTTAGTGAATCGTTCCTTGAAACCCAAGTTCAAATCCCTTCTCTCACACTATTTTTGTTATTTTGCAAATTTTGCATCAAACCCTAGTATGTAACACACCTTATTTTTTAAATAAGCACTGCAAAATTATTTCAAGAATGAGGAATTAGTCCAATGGTTAAAAGAAATATTATAAATCATGGAAATTAGATTAAGGTCTCAAGTTTAACTCACTTCCATTGCAAAATAGTTTAATTTTTGATCAAATTTCTCCTTCTCCTTATTTTGTGCCGCCCAAGCCTTGAACCTTAGGTATTAATACAATTATTTCTGGTATTTTTGAGCCTTTAAGTCAATTTTTCCCTACCCTAGTCCTTCTCCCTCTTTCTCTCCTCTTTTCACTTCAATTTTCTTTCTTTCTTCCCTTGTGTGACGTCGTCCAAGCCACCAAGATTCACCATTAATTTCTTTTTTTTCCAACGGGTTCTTGCACCATTCTTTTCCTCTTCTTTCTGTAATTTTATCATATAATTTTGAGTCTTAAATCTAAAATTTTAGCACTCAATATCAAAACCCATTGATGGCCTAAAAAAACTCCATTGCCACCATTATCTTTTAGATTGAGTAAGTGTCATTTTCTTTAATTTTTCTTGATGGACCTTTAATAAAATAATCAAATTTCCAGATCTAGAATTGAGGTTATTTTTAAATATTTAGTGGATATTTTTCCAGCCTTTAAAGTGATTTCAATTGTGGTTTTAAATTAGTCTCGATTTTGCCACCGTTGGTGGTGGCGCGCCACGCCAAGAGGCACAAAAGAGGGTTTTTGTTTCGTTAATTTTTCTCATCTATTTCCAGAAATATCTTGGGTTCTTGAACCCTTCTAATCAGTGTTAATAATGTTTGATTTAGAAAAAAAATTCAATCTTGATCATTCGACGACTCAGATCTAACAATTCACGAAACGTAAGTGTGGTTAATTATGGGCTAGTGCGTAGTTTCGATTTAATTATTGGGGAATGGAAAATTGATTGGATTAAAGATTTTCATGATGGAATATCTACTAATTTTTTAGTATTTTATTGTGTTAGGTGCCAATTTAAACGCTCCAAACCAACGGTGATCTTAGACGTTCGAATGTACGTTTCACATCCAACCAGTGTAAGATACCTTGTTAATTTGGATCTAATTGTTATAAATATGTTGTTTGATTTGAACCCATAATAGGGTGATTAGGGGCTATTTAATTGGTATATTAATTTATTTAAATGATTATTTTTTATTTAGGTTCCTTTTAAGGTCTTAAGGAGAAACCACAAGATTCTCTAGTGTTCTGCAGTAGAGCATAATTAAGGTGTGGGTCCTAACTCGTCAACTTGAATGTTTTAATATTATTTTTAAATGATATAATTGATGACTAAGCTTGCTGGTCAGACTTGACTAATTGGCTAAGTAATTAAATTGTAATTGGTCAAGCCAAGTATGTTTCAAGCCCTAATTGTTTGGCAAGTTAGCAAATATGCAAGCATGATTGAATGGTTGTATGATTGAAATTGTTTTTGGTGATTAGTTGATATGATGAATGTGGGTTGTGTGTATAACATGTTTCCGATTGAGAATGAGGCTTATGTAAAATATATTTGTATGAATGATTTGCTATGAAATATGTGAAAGACTGTTATTCATGCACTCGGAAAAGTATTATAAGTTTACATGAGATTTTGATATGTTGAACGACACCATCTTAATGGTGATTTGAAAGTTGGATTAATGATCCTATTTACTGAAAGTATTTGATAATATGAGCATGTGTTGATCATGCCAAAGAAATGTGAAAGTATTGAATTCATGACTATGTATGAGATTGAATGACATCTTTCATGTGCATTGGGGTGGGATTGTTATTGTGGTTGATAAATCAGTTCAGTGGAGTACTGGCGGCATATTAAGTCCACATTTATTCGTAGTTAGTGCACTACACCATGAGTACTATAGAGATTGGTGGTTTTATCAAATTATTCGTTAAATGGCAGGTTTTCTACAACTTTGATTATTTGGTGGTTTTACCACATCGAGCTTTGCTTGCATTCGTCGGAGTTTGGCAGACGGGTTCTAGAGAACTCGTGGTGAACAGCGGATGGTTTGGGTAGGAACTTTTACATTGCACCATATGCATCATTCCATACTCATACATCGTTTGACATCGATTTGATAATGGCAATGTAATGATATGAAATTTCAGTGATGGTTCTGTGTTTTTCTATAAATGTTAATATGCTTCACTGTATTTGATATTTATGTCTATTTAAATAATTGTTCGACTCACACTGAGCTTGCATAAGCTCACTCCCCTATAATGTTTAACTTTTCAGGTAAACCTCGAAACTAGGATGGGACCCGGCATATGGAGAATTTTTCCGTTGCATTAGTTAACATCAAGTTTTTGCAAAGTTAAGCAACGAACAAATGATTTTTCTAAAACAATACTATTAATAATAAAATGAATCCTAAGTACAGATGACCTAATAAATGAATGTTTTTAAACTAACTCAAAGTACAACTACGGTTTTTCTCTAAAATGAGTTTATTTAAAGTCTTCAAAAGTAACGTAAGTTATCTTAGCCATTTTGGTGGCTAATGTGGCCTTCTTAATGTAGTCATAACGTATAGGTCGGGTTAGGGAGGTTACGACAATCATTCATAAATAGCAGATGGGAAATCTGAAGACCCCCTCGGCTAATTATAGCCCCCGTAACCAAATTATCCCAAAGTACCAATCTCTTAAGAGAAGACAATCCCTCGCAGCATTGAAGAAACAAATACAGACTAAGAGGACAGCCCTATCGAAGCCCTCTATTAGAAGAAATAAAGTGGCCCACCTCACGTTTAAAATCATAGAATGGGAGACTGAACTAATACAATGCATGATATGGCCCACTCTACTTTATCATTGGCCTTACATGTCAAGCTTTAAAGTGAAGTGCCCTTTCTTTCCCCTCCTCTTTCGGCGATACACATTAAGAATTTCATGCGCCAAGATGGTGTTATCTGTAATCAATCGACCAGGAAAAAGAGCACTCTGGGCTCATCCACACACAAATGTAACACTCTCTAAAATCTATGTACCACAACTTTCAAGACAAATTTGTATAGAACAGAGCAAAGACTAATAGGATGAAACTGTTGCATTCTCGTAGGATTGGCAACTTCAAGAATAAGCACTATATGAGTTTTGTTTATATTAGTAGAAATAACATCGTTCAAGATTTCAAGACAATATGCACCAATATCACGCTCGACAATATGCCAAAACTTTTGATAAAACAACGTAGGAAGCGCATCTGAACCTGATGCTTTAGTCAGAGCCATTACCTTTAAAGCCACATAGATTTCTTAATGCGTAAATTCATTCGTTAAGGATGCGTTCATATCATTAGTAATACACGAGTAGACCCCTCCAGAATATGCCTCGAATCACCCTGCCCTTGAAAAGTGAACAATTGTGTGAAATAGGCATCGGCAACATCAAACAAGCCCTCACCATCATGAACCAAGCTCCCATCATTCTTAATAAGACAACTCACTCGATTAACCCTCCGTCTCTGAGTTGCAAACCGATGAAAAAACCCCATGTTCCTATCACCCAATTTCAGCCAATTTGCCTGAGCTCGTTGTTCCCAAAACAACTCGACTTTATCAATCTCCAAATTCATCTCCAATCTTGCACTTATAAGATCCATCAAATTTTCCTTATCCCTATCCACCATATCAAGATCCATGATCCGGTCATGCAAACTCTGCATTCTCCTACCTCTTCCACCTCATAAACTAGCAGCCCACCTCTACAAACCATGGCAAAGCATTACCAATCGTTGAGGGACATAGCCCACACTACTTTCCCAAAAACCCACCAAGCTTGAAACCAGAAAGATCTCACCCTTTGTCACAAAGGACACACTGTGTCAATCAGTAGTAGGCAATGACCTGATATCGAATGCAGCAAATGCTTCAAGGAAAAGGTAAAAAATTGATCCCACCAAGCAGAATTAGCTATCCTCCAATCTAGCCGTTCTCTAATATTATTTTCTATAAAATTACCCATTCCCAAGTGAACCACAGACCCTCATAACCCAAATCCTCCAAATGACAATCCGACAAGACACTGTTGCACTCTTCCATGCGCCTTTCATCTCTTAACACTCCACATTTCTTCTTAAAAGAATAAAGTAGTCCATTGAAATCCCCAAAAACCAACCAAGGAAGACTCTGAACATGACCCAAAGATCATAAAATGCTCCAAGCCTCAGCCCAAAATCACACATCCAAAGAGTCATAGAACCCCGTGAACTGCCATTTATCTTCTTCAACACTTTCCTAAACTTCCACATCTGTATGAAAATGAGAAAAACTGTGTAAATGAACCAGCACATCCAAACAACGGCCCAAGCTAATTCGCTCTCGTACCATCCATCGCAACTTCAATACCATGAAAAAAACCAGTCCTTCTTCAAACATATTCCATACAAACTCGATCTAATTTCATCTCCACAAAAAAGACAATTTAGGGATTATACAGTTTCAGCATATGCTGAATTCTTCTCACTGTCGGTGGACTCCCCAACCCACGGATATTCCAACATATAATTTTCATGGTTGTCAACCGACTTGACCCTTGGAGGCTACCCATAAAGTCCTTTGACAAGACAAAGCACGCTCATCGCTATCCCCTGCTAAATCTGAACATTTAGAAACATATCTAGAGGAACCTTTGCCGTTTCTTACTATCAAATTCGTCCATTGGATTATCTTTTAAATCATGAACCATTGGGACCATATCCACAACACCCAAAGTGCTCTATTTCTCCCCTGATGCAACCCCTCTAGATTAAATCCCAATACTAGATTAATCGGGCTCATGGTTTTTGTCAAAGGAGAAGTCCAACAACAACCACTTATAGCCCTATCCGAGGAAACACCCCCCACAAAACCACCAACATTCTCCTTTTGCAACCAAACACTATCAACAATAGTGACCCTCCTTCCCACCGCCCTTAGTGACATATCCCACCCCATATCAAATTCATTAACTTCCCCTGTTAACCGAATGGGAAAGAAACAATCCCCGTGCCCTAGACAGCCACACAAGTAGCAAAAAAGTGTTAATATCTCATAATAAAATCGACATAAATAGAATTGCCAGGAGATAATTGGATTTTCTTCCTACGCTTAAAAGGATATTGAATATCAAGTCGCACTCGCATGTGCAAATAAGGAAGATATCCACCACTAAACTGTTTAGCATCATACTCTTCAAACAAACCAAAAAAGTTTCCCAATTGCCTAGTAACAGTTTTCGAAAACAGACCTAGTAGCAAATAATGAACTTGCACCCAAAAATATGAATAAATCAACGGCACAAGCATTGGATCTTCATTCGCTTGCAGAAGATGGAACACCAGTAGGTGATTAGTAAACGTCCATGGAGCACCATTCACCACTCGATCAATGTCAACCCGATGGAAAGAAAAGAAAAAGAAATCGCTTTCAACCATACCCGAAATTGAATACCCCCTAAAGGATGCAAATGATTGGCCAAAGTATTTTGCATAAAAGGGAAATGCACCACACTGGTTGTATCAAAACAGTCCACTAAACATAAATCATATAAAGGCTTGAGTGTAGTCGGAACCCCTACAATCTGAATAACATTCCTCTTCCGAGTTAGGCAGACCTGCCATATCATTTTCCATAACTACTGTAACACCCCTAACTCGTACCCGTCGCCGAATTAGGGTTACGAGGCATTACTGAACAAAACACAATAATTGCAAAATCAAAACATATACATTGTATATAAATATTTAAAATTTAATAAACGTGATCTAATATTAAATATGACATATTATGAGCTTCTCTTAGATCATTTCAAACAAAATAAAGACATTACAATCCAGCTAATCGATAAGGAAATAAACCATTTTCGTATGGCTATTAAATTAAAATACAATATAACAAAGTATGACCTTCAAAACATTTATCTAGTCTATACATGCCATAGTTAAAATTTAAAAATTTTAATACCGAGAGAGTAGATAGAGTGATGATCTTGCTGACGATCCTCAAGCTTGAAGCTTGATCTTTAAATCTATAAAACAAAAAGACATAAACAAACAAAGTAAGCTTTTATAGCTTAGTAAGTTTACAGCATAACTAAATATAAAATAAATTATATAATTTCCGCATACACTTAATGAAATCGTGAATACTACATATATTACCATTTGAATATTGTTATTCATAAATATCTTATTTATAACAAAATATATGAACTCATAGCATTCATATCAAGGAGAACATATATATATCACATGCATATAATCAAATGTATTTATAAATACTCATCAAACTTTACAACCAATATATTTATATATCGATTACGTATAGTCAAATGCTTACATAATTATCAACATTTAAAACCGAATGCATGTACACTTTAAACAAGAATAGCGAATGCATATATATATGCTTAACAAATATTATCCTTGAATGTATATATATACATATACCTTAAACAAATTTAACCGAATATATTCCTACTAACCAAAAATGCATTTCACCGTATACATAGATGCTTATTAAATGCATATACCAAATGCATATATATATAGATTATCACATGCATACATCCGAATATATATAAACATAGCAAATGCATAAGAACAAATATATATTTATATGCTCTTCAATTACATATAAGCGAATGCTTATATGCTCATCAACATCCAATGACCGAATATATGTACATGTTCTTCAAATTCATATGACATAATTCAATCGCATATCCATTATATTTAAACACGTAATATAAACAACTTCACCGGCACTTTGCCTGCTAGGTTTAAAACCTGATTCAGTACACCGGCTTTTGGCCTGCTAGACTTAAAGTCCGAAATGTTTCACCAGCATCAAGCCTGCTAGACATAAAGTCTAAATTGTTTCACCAGCATCAAGCTTGCTAGACATAAAGTCTGAATTGTTTCACCGGCATCCAGCCTGCTAGACTTAGAGTTTGAATTGTTTCACCGGCATCCAGCCTACTAGACATAGAGTCTGAATTATCTCACTTGCAATAAGCCTTTTAGGCACTGAGCTTGAAATCTCAATTCACATAAGTTGTATCTCGTATTCGAACTATTTATGGATATAAATCCATACGTAAAATTTAGCTTAAAACTTATAATCTTTCTCTTTGAACACATGGATATATATTTATATAATTTGTATTATCAATTCCAGCTTCATAACTCAATGATTCCACCGAACATATTTATACATAACCTTATATTTTGGATCCTACTACTACTATCATACTATTAACTTATAATATACTTAAATAATATACATTTAACATTCTAACATATTAAAATAATCTAAGCTAATAATTTCATACCATTAATTCAAGACAAAACTTATACATATGCATATACATTCACATTCGACCTCATGTATACATATATAATTCCATACCTAATTTCAATTCAAGAAATTATACACGTACATTTATACATATTCAAATCTACCATATAAATGTATAAATTCATACTTAATTTCAAAACAAGAACTTATACAAATATATGCATAATCGATCCTCATATACTTATATAATGACATATCTAAATTCAATACACAACACATACATGTATAATTGCATGCTTATTCGAATCTATATATATACAATTATAACATACATATCACAAATCAAATCCAAGAGTTTATACATATATATATACTTATATAATCATTCGAACCTTATTGTATACATATATCTTATACATATCTTTGATTAATCCAATAATTTATACATGTATATACTTACATACCATTTATACTTTAACTAAATTTAAAGGTCTATATAAGTATAAACCTCTATATATATTCGAACATTAATAATACATGTATATCATTCATACTTTATTTTATTTCAATCAATATACTTTTAAATTAAAGTTCAACAACAATGCAAAACATTTACATACATATATACCGATTTACTAACATTAAATAGCTAATAGACTTACCTAAGATAGTGAAAAATTGAAATTGGACGATTAGTCGACGACTTTAGCTTTTCCCCGATCCAACTTCGATTTCTTTGGTTCTTGATCTTTAATTAAGCAAGTATATGGCCGAACCTTCTTCAAGCATTTTAATGGCTTTCTTTCATCTCAATTTCAGCTAAAGAAGATGATACAAACTATATTTTATGTTTTAACTATTATGTATTATAATAATTTATAATTTACTAATTTAACCTTATTAAAAATAATTATAACCTTTATATATTAAGGTTAGTTTTGACCTTAGCCACCCACTATCTAAATAGTGGTTAAATTGCATCTTTAAACCTTCTGATTAAAAAGACAACAACAAATAGATGCTTTTAGATTTAACCCCTAAATTTTCATTTCTATCAAATTGAGCACTCAAACGATCAAATTTTCATATGAAATTTTTACACATAGTAATTCACATACTACAAATACCAAAAATAATTGTAAAATATTTTTCTGACTCGATTTGTGGTCCCAAAACCACTTTGTCCGATTAGGGTCAAAATCGAACTGTTACAAGTCTCCCCCTTTAGGGATTTTCGTCCCCAAAAATCATACTGTGAATAGGCTTGGATAACATTCTTTCATTGCATCCTCTGGTTCCCAAGTTGCTTCTTCGACTTCGTGTTTATGCAACAGTACTTTAACTATTGAAATTCTCTTGTTTCGTAACTCTTTAACTTCACGAGCCAAAATACTAATCGGTTCTTCTTCGTATGACATATCAGATTTAATCTCAATCTCTGTCGAATTAATCACATGTGAAGGATCAGATCGGTATCTACGAAGCATCGAAACATGGAATACATTATGAATCTTTTCTAGCTCAGGTGGCAACAACAATCTATAAGCAACCGGCTCGATACGCTCAATAATCTCATAAGGTCCAATGAATCTCGGACTCAATTAACCTTTACGACCGAATCTAAGTATTTTCTTTCACGGCGAGACTTTCAAAAACACTTTGTTCCCAATTTGAAACTCTATATCTTTTCTTTTTAAATATCCATATGATTTCTGAAGATCCGATGTTGTTTTCAGACTGTCCCGAATCACTTTCACTTTCTGTTCAGTCTCTTTAATCAAATCGACACTGAGTATCTTATTCTTGCTATGCTCGGTCCAATACAATGGTGTACAACATTTACGACCCTACAAAGCCTCGTAAGGTGCCATTTTGATGCTAGATTGAAAGTTATTATTATATGCAAATTCAATCAAAGGCAAGTATCGTTCCCATGTACCTTCAAACTTGAGAATGCAACATCTCAACATATCCTGAAGTATTTGAATGATTCGTTCGGATTGACCATCTGTTTGAGGATGGAAAGCTGTGCTAAAGTGTAGTTTCGTACTTAAAGCATCTTGTAGTTTCTTCCAAAACCGCGATGTAAACCTCGGTTCTCTGTCCAAAACAATAGAAATAGGGACTCCATGCAACCTCACAATCTGAGAAACATACAATTCAACCAACTTATCAAGTGAATAATCTATACGAATCGGAAGAAAGTGTGCCGATTTAGTCAATCTATCCACAATAACCCAGATTGCATCTTTCTTGCTCAGTGTCAACGGTAAACCAGATACAAAATCCATCGTGACTCTGTCCCATTTCCATTCTGGTATCATGATCGGCTGAAGTAATCCAGAAGGTACCTGATGCTCGGCTTTTACTTGCTAATAGACTAAACATTTCAAAATAAAATTGTTTCATACCATGCCACCAGTAAAGCTGTTTCAGATCATTATACATTTTTGTACTAGCTGGATGA
This sequence comes from Gossypium raimondii, assembly GCF_025698545.1. Taxonomy (NCBI): domain Eukaryota; kingdom Viridiplantae; phylum Streptophyta; class Magnoliopsida; order Malvales; family Malvaceae; genus Gossypium; species Gossypium raimondii. The sequence continues at coordinate 41,397,954 of NC_068569.1, read as the reverse complement.
ATAGATAATCGATTATTATGAGCTTAATTCAATATCAACTGAATTAACTCTGAATTTTTCGAAACACATAATCGGTTTCTGAATCTCAAACAATCCTTAGCATCAACTAGAAACTCTGAATCAACATTCAAGTCACACTGAGCCCGTTTTGCAATTAAATCATCATCGACTTTCTGAGCTTCACAAATCTATTGAACTAATAACGGTTTTTCTTTTAACTAAGCTATTATCGCACCATCATCAGACATAGCTATATGCGCGTTCATTACATGCAAAGCAAACAGTAATTTTTTACTTAGGGCATCAGCAACAACATTAGTTTTTCTGAGATGATAATCAATCACAAGCTCGTAATCTTATAGCAACTCTACCCACTGTTGCTGTCTCAAATTCAGATCCTTCTAAGTCATCAAATATTTCAGGCTTTTGTGATCAGAATAAACATGACATTTTTCACCGAACAAATAGTGGGGCCATATTTTCAAAGCAAACACAATAGCAGCCAATTCGAGATCATGCGTCGGATAGTTCTTTTCATGTGGCTTTAACTGTCTCGAGGCATAAGCTATAACTTTGCCTTCCTACATCAAAACACAACCCAAACCATTCAAAGATGTATCGCTAAAAATAATAAATTCTTTACCCGTCTCTGGCTAAACTAGAACTGGAGCTTCGGTCAAAAGGGCTTTCAACTCATCAAAACTTTTCTAGCACTTTTCTGACCACTTGAACTTAACATCTTTCTGTAATAGCTTCGTCATCGGGGTTGCAATCATAGAAAATCCATTCACGAACCGTCTGTAGTAACCAGCGAGCCCCAGAAAGTTTCAAACTTCTGAGACATTCCTCAGAGGTTTCCAATCCAATATAGCTAAAATTTTGCTCAGATCAACCCGAATACCCGATGCTGATACAACATGGCCCAGAAAGCTAACTTTACATAACTAGAACTCACATTTACTAAACTTTGCATACAACTATTTATCTCGCAAAGCCTGTAACACAAGTCTCAGATGTTTGGCATGCTTGGTTTCATCACGAGAGTAGATCAAAATATCATATATGAATACTACCACAAATCGATCCAGATACTGTGTGAAGATCTGATTCATCAAATCCATGAAAATAGCAGGTGCATTAGTAAATCCAAAAGGCATAACCAAAAACTCATAGTGCTCGTACCTTGTTCGGAAAGCAGTTTTAGGCACATCGGAATCTCTAACTCGTAACTGATAGTAACCCGATCTCAAATCTATCTTCGAAAACACTGAAGCCCATTTTAGCTGATCGAACAAGTCGTCAATACGTGGCAACGGATATTTATTCTTTATAGTCACCTTATTGAGCTGTCGGTAATCAATGCACATTCTCATCGTTCTGTCTTTCTTTTTCACAAACAAAACTGGTGCTCCCCAAAGAGAGAAACTCGATCTCGCAAAACCCCTATCTGTCAACTCTTGCAACTGAGCCATCAATTCCTTTAGTTCTGTAGGTGCCATTCTATACGGAGCTATAGATATCAGAGTCATCCCTGGTAGTAACACAATCCCAAACTCTACCTCTCGAATCGGCGGCAACCCTGGCAATTCTTCAGGAAACACATCCGGATATTCACACACAACTGGTACTGATTCAATCTTCTTGTCAGTCACTTTACTATCAATCACATATGCAAAGTAAGCTTGGCAGCCCTTTCTCACATACTTTTGAGCTAACATCGAACATATCACAGCTGGTAAACCATTCAAATCATTTGATTCAACCCGAGTAATCTTATTATTTTGACATATCAAATCAAAAGTCTTCTTTTTACAATTTACCACAACATCATGTAAAGTCAACCAGCCCATACCCAGAATAATATCAAACTCGTTGAATGGCAACAACATCAAATCAGCCGAAAAACATGAATCTCGAATCATCAACGGACAATTCTTACACACTTTGTCAACAAAAACACACTGGCCCAGGGGGTTTGATACTCTAATGACAAACTCAATAGACTCAACAAGCATAGTCTTACTAAATACTAAAGTCTCTCACACATATGAATGAGTCGAACTAGAATCAATCAATGCAATAACATTAGTATCATAAAAAGTGAAAGTACCAGTAATAACATTAGGAGAATAAGCCTCCTCTTGAGCACGGATGGCATATGCTCTGGCAGGTGAATGAGCCTCAGATCAAACTGCCATGCCCTTTGTCCCTTTCTAACTACCACTTACATTACCTGTATGCCTGGGTGGTCTACCTCGTACTGACACATTACTCGATCTGGTACTCTGTACTGTGTTTTGCTCGGCTAACATCAGACACTCCCGAATAAAATGATCCTTCACTCCACACTTAAAACAAGACCGATCATACAATCTACAATCTCTAGGATGCCATTTACCACAATGCTTGCACTCTAATCTATTCTGTCAAACATTGCCAACACTAGCAACTGAAGTGGCTTGTAAACTCACAGGAGGTCGATCTCAATCCCGTCTAGAAAAGCCTACAGTAGATTTAGATCGGCTATGATCATCTCTGAATTTCTTCGAGGTGACTGAAATGATTTACTGAATGTTCTTTGACAGGAATCTCAAGCTTCAAAGTCAGCTTTTCTCTTCTCTTTCCCGAGCCCTTCGGCTTTGCAAGCTCGTTCAACAAGTATCACAAACTCTTTTATCTCAAGTATGCCAACTAATAGTTTAATATCTTCATTCAACCCGTCTTCGAATCATTTACACATTGTAGCTTCAGTCGAAACACACTCTCGAGCATATCTGTTGAGTATCACAAATTCCCGCTCGTATTCAGTGACAGTCATACGACCCTGTTTAAGCTCAAGAAATTCTTTACGTTTCTGATCAATGAATCTCTGATAGATAAATTTCTTGCAGAACTCAGTTTGAAAGAATTCTCAGGTGACCCGCTCTTTCGGTATAGCCGACACTAAAGTGTTCCACCAATGATAGGATGAATCACGTAACAAAGACATGGCACATTTCAAACACTCGTCGGGCATACGTGAAAATTCTTCGAATACACGGACAGTGTTATCGAGCCAAAATTCAGCCCACTCAGCATCATCATTAACTGTGGCCCTGAATTCTTCGGCCTCGTATTTTCTATTTTTATCAATAGGAGGCTTATTAAATCTCATCAGATCAATCATCTGAGGTACCACAGGTATCGAAGATGGATTAGTCAGGGGTGGAGGTTGTTGTGCAGCCGGATTAGTCTGGATATATTGAGTAAACCAAGTCATTCATCATTTGGAAAAAGGTTTGTTTAGCCTCTCTCTTCTGGTTACTCAAGGTCAGTCTAGAATCTACTGGCCCTGTCCCTTGCGCGGGAGCAGGTGCTATACTCTCAACATCATCAGCTACGGCTCCATCGGGATCATTACTATATGAAAACACATTTTTAGATGTCAGAAGTCATCACACTATCACAGTATATAAAAATATGGCATGTATAGCTAGACCCACACGCGTTACGTTAGTCTTAGAATCGACTAAATCGTAGCTCTGATACAAATCAAATGTAACACCCCTAATTCATATCCGTCGTTGAATTAGGGTTACGAGGCATTACTGAATAAAACACAACCATTGCAAAATTAGAACATATACATTGTATATAAATATTTAAAATTTAATAAACTTGATCTAATATTAAATATGACATATTATGAGCTTCACTTAGATCATTTAAAACAAAATAAAAACATTACAATCCAACTAATCGATAAGGAAATAAACTATTTTCGTATGGCTATTAAATTAAAATACAATATAACAAAGTATGACCTTCAAAACATTTATCTAGTCTATACATGCCATAGTTAAAATTTAAACATTTTAATACCAAGAGAATAGATAGAGTGATGATCTTGTTAACGATCCTCAAGCTTGAAGCTTGATCTTTAAATCTATAAAACAGAAAGACATAAACAAACAAAGTAAGCTTTTATAGCTTAGTAAGTTTATAGCATAACTAAATATAAAATAAATTATATAATTTCTGCGTAAACTTAATGAAATCGCGAATACTACATATATTACCATTTGAATATTGCTATTCATGAAAATCTTATTTATAACCAAATATATGAACTCATAGCATTCATATCAAAGAGTACATATATATATGACATGCATATAATCAAATGTATTTATAAATACTCATCAAACTTTACAACCAATACATTTACATATCGATTACGTATAGTCAAATGCTAACATAATTATCAACATTTAAGACCGAATGCATGTACACTTTAAACAAGAATAGCCGAATGCATATATATCTGCTTAACAAATATTATCACCGAATGTATATTTATACATATACCTCAAACAAATTTAACCGAATATATTCCTACTTACCAAAAATGCATTTCACCGTATACGTGAGGTGCTTATTAAATGCATATACCAAATGCATATGTATATAGATTGTCACATGCATACATTCAAATATATATAAACTTAGCAAATGCATAAGAAAAAACATATAAATATATATTTATATGCTCTTCAATTACATATAAATGAATGCTTATATGCTCATCAACATCCAATGACCGAATAAATGTACATGTTCTTCAAATTCATATGACATATTTCATTTGCATATCCATTATATTTAAACACATAATATAAACAAATTCACCGGCACTTTGCCTACTAGGTTTAAAACCTGATTCAGTACACCGGCTTTTGGCCTGCTAGACTTAAAGTCTGAAATGTTTCACCGGCATCTAGCCTGCTAGACATAGAGTCTGAATTATCTCACTGGCAATAAGCATTCTAGGCACTGAGCTTCAAATCTAAATTCACATAAGTTGTATCCCGTATTCGAACTATTTATGGATATAAATCCATACGTAAAATTCAGCTCAAAACTTATAATCTTTCTCTTTGAACACATGGATATATATATTTATATTATTTGTATTATTAATTTCGGCTTCATAACTCAATGATTCCACTAAACATATTTATTCATAACCTTATATTTTGGATCCTACTACTACTATCATACTATTAACTTATAATATACTTAAATAATATACATTTAACATTCGAACATATTAAAATAATCTAAGCTAATAATTTCATACCATAAATTCAATACAAAACTTATACATATGCATATACATTCACATTCGACCTCATGTATACATATATAATTCCATACCTAATTTCAATTCAAGAAATTATACATGTACATTTATACATATTCGAATCTACCATATAAATGTATAAATTCATACTCAATTTCAAAACAAGAACTTATACATATATATATGCATAATCGATACTCATATACTAATATAATGACATATCTAAATTCAATACACAACACATACATGTATATTTGCATGCTTATTCGAATCTATATATATACAATTATAACATACATATCACAAATCAAATCCAAGAGTTTATACATATATATATACTTATATAATCATTCAACCCTTATATATATACATATATCTTATACATATCTTTGATTAATCCAATAATTTATACATGTATATACATATATACCACTTATACTTTAACTAAATTTAAAGGTTTATATAAGTATAAACCTATATATATATTCGAACATTAATAATTCATGTATATCATTCAGACTTTATTTTATTTCAATCAATATACTTTTAAATTAAAGTTCAACAAAAATACAATATATTTACATACATATATACCGATTTAATAACATTAAATAGCTAATAACTTACCTCGGATAGTGGAAAATCGAAACTGGACGATTAGTCAATGACTTTAGCTTTTCCCCGATCCAACTTCGATTTCTTTGGTTCTTGATCTTTAATTAAGCAAGTATATGGCCGAACCTTCTGCTAGCATTTTAATGGCTTTCTTTCATCTCAATTTCGGCTAGAAAAGATTATACAAACTATATTTTATGTTTTAACTAGTATGTATTATAATAATTTATAATTTACTAATTTAACCTTATTAAAAATAATTATAACCTTTATTTATTAAGGTTAGTTTTGACCTTAGCCACCCCTTATCTAAATAGTGGTTAAATTGCATCTTTAAACCTTCTGATTAAAAAGACAACAACAAATAGATCCTTTTAGATTTAACCCTTTAATTTTCATTTTGCGCGATTAAGCCCTTTTTATCAAATTGAGAACTCAAACGATCAAATTTTCATACAAAATTTTCACACATAGTAATTCACATACTGCAAATACCAAAAATAATTTTATATTATTTTTCTGACTCAAATTTGTGGTCCTGAAACCATTTTGTCTGATTAGGGTCAAAATCGGGCTGTTTCAACCACCCAGATTCACAAGTAACCCATATGATGCGATCTAGCCTCTTTTGATTGAGTTGAATCACTTTTGTTGCCTGATCATCTAACGAAGAAGCTTTGTTCGTCTTGTGCCAAAAAGAAGTGTTTTTGTTTTAGGATAATATTTGAAGTTCAAATGATGTGCAATGGGATTGTTTATGTGCTAAGGTTCGGTTAAGAAGAAAGAAAGAATTTTGGAAAGATAATAGTTCGGTTTAATGGGAGATGGAATGAATGGCTTAAAAACAAGAAAGAACCAACACTATGTTTTTTTGAGTGCTGACTCGTTTCTTATATGTTCTTAAGATGGTTCGGTGGTTAAGTAAGTAGAATTAACCTCGACCCGCTACCTATTGGAGGTAAGAACCTCGGTATAATTTGAACGCCACACTTTCGTACAAAGTGATAAGTTCGGAATAGCAAAGAGCAGGGTTGATGCCACTAACCAAGTAGATAAGCCAACGGAGTCTTTGGATGAAATTGAGAGAAGAAATCTCACAAAATATTCACTATAATATCAAGATTGGCAAAAGTCCTCTACATGGTGAAATAAGCCTCTATTTATAGGCTTTACATGGGTTAGCCAAATAGGCTCTTTAGGGAGCTAAATGGCCAGCTGAAAATTCCAGAAATCCTAAGGAAATTTCCTTAAAGCTTCATAGTCATAGAGTTCGGAAATGGACAGCTTCTAGATGCCTCAATTCAGTTGGAACATTGAATGAAATGTTGGAGAGCTTATTAACATTAATTTGGTTCAGCCATATGCTTGAATGTCCCTTAATTAGGTTCTTTGGTTTAGCCAAACATTCTTGGTAGTAATTGGGGCTGCTTGGAACACTTCAATAGTCAGAAGGTGTGAACAAAAGGATTTGAATGATCAAGCAATGTGAACAAACAAAAATCAACAGCCCACAATGTGAAAGGCATATTCAGTTGATGTGAACAGCCTTTAAAAGAGCTTTGGGCAGCAGAATGTTCATTCTTGGAGAGATGGAAGCTTGGCTGAAGAGTCACTTGGAGAACACCAATAATCAGCTCACTATTTAAGTCCATCCATGCACCTTGTCGTCCAAAAGATGAATGTACCAGCAGCAAATAAATCATCACATTAATCACATTTTCAGACATCTTAATTCGGCAGCATATAAACTTATTAACCTGTACATTAATTTTGTCCAAACATATTTATAACATGTAATAGATTAGGACATAATTAAACACTTAATTAATTAAGTACTTAATTAGGACATAATTAAAATACTTAATTAATTAGTTGTCCAGATTTTTAAAACAATTAATTAACTTAGCTAAATAACTAAATTAACTAAAGAAAAATTAAATGCTTTATTCCAGCAAATTAATGCAAATTAAAGAAGAAATTAAATCAAGCTCATTGAGCTAAGGTTGTGCTGAAATGAGCTTGAATGAAGTTGTAAGGTTTGTTTGGCTTGCTATTCCACGAGCTTTCAAGTAGTCCAGCCACGGATTCACCCCAAACCCGATCAACCAAAGCTGTAATTGCATCTTTGAACTTCTTAGCCCGGGCTCGGGTAATCAGTCCTATAGGTAGCTCGAGAGAAATTTCATTGGCCTTTGGTGACCCTGAGGACTTGGGCGCATCACATACCACTGGACACAAAAACGTACAAAAAGAAAACGTCGCCACAAACCTAAAAGAAATAGTCAAAAATTGGCATGCTAAGAAGAAATAGTCAAAAATTGGCGTGCTAAGAAGAAATAGTCAAAAATTGGCATGCTAAGAAGCAAACAATAATTTCTTTTAACGTCACATTAGCCACTGAAGTGACTCTCCGTCAAAACACCATAAAACACACCATTTAACCAATCATACCTCACACAGTTATTCATTTAAATATGCAAAATCCTAAATTCATGCTTTCGTTGCACTATTCTGATCATCAGGTCATCAGCATAATTCGTAAATTGAATTATTAACAAGTAAATATTCTAAAAGCTTCATTTGAACATTTATGTAGGTGATAGTGTATTTAAAAGTTTATTTTTTAAAAGATTTTAGAAGTCATTTTATTTAAAAACAAATGACTAGATCTAAATCGTAATGTAGTAAAACATTAGAAAACACTATTTCACAAGGTTAAAAATAGTATAGTAGAGTAATATGTATAAATCTTGTTTAGGAAGATCCATTAAAACATCATCATTTAATTAGTTCACAGGCCACCCACTATTTACGTAATTTGTCCAATTTTACATTTCATGCAAACTAAACTCATGATTAACTTCCGAATCTCACATAAAACATATAAGACTTACCTCAATAACCAGCAACTCTTTAACCTACACTTAGAAGTTAGTCGAACAATTACTCATACCATTCATTAAGAATTCACAATCTACCATTCAATCATTTATCTGAAGTAGTAAGAAAAGTTCCAAACCAAAACAATTAAAAAGTTCATAATGTCCAATTACAACCCAACAATTATAACTAGTTCTAATTCTAAATCCCATAATTTGGTTCCATATTGCCTTCCTAAATTAGATTTGGGAACACATCAACATACCAAGGCATAGCCTCATTATGGATCACTTGGATGGCTCACTTCCCCACTTCTTCACAAGCTAAATCACTGTAACGATATAAAATAGTGAGTAAGCTTATGAAAGCTCGGTGAGTGCTCAAACATACTACAAATAAACACATCAATCAGGTTAGGTGAAATAGGCATACTTAAACGATTCACTTTTAATCACAGCTCACACAAGATAATAGTTTACACAAATTAAATGTTTCACATACAATAGGCAATTTGCATAAAATAGTAGTTCATATGAAATAATAGTTCATGCATAATAACAGTTCATTCAATATAACAATTCATTCATACCACATCATAACTCATATATCTCAAACAATAATAAATTGACGTTTTTGTGATTATGAAACATATAGGGGACTCTACCACCACTTATAAGTGGACTCTATCATCACACATTGGATAAACGGATCTCATTATAACGCCTCACTTTTAAACTCAAAGAACCTTACGATGTTTTAGATATAAGTTTAGAATGAATGCTCACACTCTCCAACACTCTCGACTCATAGAGCCCTACAATGTCTCCGTTGAATGGAACTATGCCCACCCTTATCTCTTCAATCCTATCTCCGGGCTCAATGCCCATCGCAATAATGAGGGTGAGTACTCACAATCCTATGACACGCCAACTATATCCAATGGTTCCATAAGGTCATAATGCCAAAATATCTCTTTAACACATTCACAATTTTTAGTATAATAGGGCACGTAATTAAGTAGAGCTCGCACATTATGACATAGTTCGTAATTCACAATTTGCAATAGAGCATGGTTTGCAAATAATATAACTTTCATGCAACATATATTACACACATAACACAATTCACATATCATTCATGACATAGCTCACATAAATTCTTGTTTGCATATTTTATTTAGCATAGGGCACACAATAGCTTAGCTTACATAGAATACAACTCAAAATCTCACAATACACATTTTGGAAAATTAATACAATTTGCCATATTAATACAGATCACCAAATTAACACAATTTTTCATAATAATATAATTCGCCAAGTTAACATGGTTCACAATATAACACAGTACACAACTATAATTTGCTTGCACTACAATTGAGCTCGCAGCTAGCATATCACGATAATATAATTTTACACTAATCAGAGTTTGTGTTATCGTAGAGCTCATAATTCACATGTTATAAGAGTTCACATTATATTTTTTTGTTAATTCAAAAGCATTACAAAGCTCATAGACATATATATTATATAAAACAAGACCCATATATACATATATATTATATATAATCAAGACCCACGCATATATGTCATATATAATAAAACCCACGAATATATATTGTATATATACACATACCTTTTTTGTACATTAGCTCTCCTTTAATATTATGCTCACACAAACACGCAATAATTAAATGTACAATTCACACACACTTATCACATCAAGTACATCGTTTACAGCTATGGTCTGCCTATTTTATTCCTATAACTACATGCACATTTTAAATTCATGCATTTGGCTCATTAACATCGCACAGCATGCATACCCTACACTCAAAGAAAATTGCAATGGTTTACACCATTAGAAATAAAATTTGCATATTAATTAAGAAGGGGATTCGCATATGTTACCTTAGCCTACGTACTACAGTTTAAATGCAGTAAATTAGACCACTCGCCTTAGCAACCATTGCTTCAACCACCATGTTTAAATAAGCTTTAATTTACCTTTGCCCATGCTTGTGGAGTCTCCCAAATGAATTGGCACTTTTCATACACATAAAACACATTACAAAGGCATTACTAACAGTAACAAACATCATTAAATCATTCCAAAATCATAGATCAAAGCCTTTTAACCTCTATACCAAAAACTTAACTAGTTTTGTCGAAATAGGTGTTTACCCACTCAAATCTCATTCTAAGCTTAGATTTAAACTTCATACATCCTAAATATCATCTAGTTACATATCCAAACCATCAATTTCATCCAATTTCACCGATCTAAATTTTTTCAAAAAAATCAAGCTCATGTGATCTTTTAAAAAGGGAAAACATTCAATTTGATTAAATTCATTAAAGATTTGATAAATTAATATCAAATAAATTTTAATTAGATCAAAATGAGTTAAAATGACTTTAAAACCAAAGCTTAGCAAAGAAATATGATATCCACCATTTTCAAGCCAAAAATCAACTCATTTTGCCAAAATAGAAGGTTTCTCACTCGATTATTGTTCTTAAACCTTAATTAAGTTTCTAAACATCCTATTTAACCTATTATTACAAATATAAACCTTTAATTTTATCTAATTTCACAAATCTAAAATTTTGGAAAATTAAGCTTGTATGAACACACGAAAAGGAGAAACTCAAAATTCATTAAAATTGGATCTTGATCTATCAAATTGAGTTCAAATACCTTTTGTTTAGTTAAAATAGATTAGAAATCAATGAAAAATTGTCAGTTTACTCATTATTTTGGGTTTTACCATTGTTGAACCAAATTTTAATTAAAAAGCCTTAAATCTTACAAACTCTCAACACACTCGATTAAATTTCAAATTAGAAAAACAACAACCTTAAGCTAATCATAATAAGTCAAAAAAATTACCTCAATTTAAAGAAAACAAGTTGTGAAGCTAATTCAAAGTTGAACGTGAGAAGAATAATGACAAAATTGATGAAGATTGAATGATTTTTCTTTAAAATTGGAAGGTGTTGAGGTGTTTGGATAGCTAACAATTCACAAAGGATGAATTAATTTTGAGAGAGAATATCAAAATTGAACTTGGAGAAAATTTGTAATGTGAAACTGAATGGGAGGGAAAGTGATGGATTGTTTAAAGAAGCTAAAAAGATGAACAGTTTTTTTTTAAATTAAGGGGAAATTGCCTTTTAAAAACTGCATGTTTTCCCTTATTTTTCAAATCAGTCCTTAGTTTAATTAAAACACACTTTTTTGTCAATTATTTTCAAACTCGATTTTATTTTTAAAATCCTCTTTAAACTATTTAGTAATCGATCACCTAATCCTAATTTTCACCACCTAATTTTAGACCCAATAATCATTTCAATATTTTATTATTACCATTATTATTTATTTAATTATTTTATCCTATTTTAATTTCTATGATATTAAACCCAATTTTTCTCTCGAGCCCACAACCTAATACCCAATTCTACTAACCCAATTTTCGGGATGTGACAACTCTCTACATCTAAAGAATTTCATCCTCGAAATTACCTAAGCTAAATCAATAAAGTTATTGACATCTCTTCGCATACCCTACTTCCCAAGTAGCATCTATAGTTTTGTGGTTACGCCATAAAATCCTTAACCGAAAAAATCCTCCCGTTACACAGTACCTTACTTCCTCATGCCAAAATCTCAATCAATACCCTCTATTCACTACGACTCTCTCATCCAATGAACTCGTAATCTTTATTCCTAATTTAATAATCTTTATTGAAATTCTTGACTAGGATCTCCCTAAACATTCAATTACACAACACCTAGATCAACTAGCGAAAATGAAGGGACTGAAGACAAGTAAAAATACCTACTACGTCATTAGTCAAGTCTTGGTCTCTACTAGGTGCAGAATCCTAAGTCTAAGCAACCTCAACCTTCTTCAGACAGTCATTCAATCGGTTCTCCTTTAAACCATGTTGGAAACATGCCCCAGTCAACCTCCAACACTTACCCAAATGCTTACGACCACAATGCTCATAAAGTGACCACCTATTACCACCTTGTCTTTGACCTCTTCCTCTCGCAAATGCAGTTCTTTGAATCAGAGGAACCATAACTCTCTTCGAGCAGTACCTCAATTGATGCCCTTTCGATCCATAACTCAAGCATGCTCCTGTCTGCCTCCAACACTCACCGGGGTGTCTACAATTACAGTACTCACATAATGGCCACTCTAAACTTCTCAATGATCCTTTAGTAACAATCACTGTCGCATTCTTTGGATGAGACTAACTCATCAAAACTCACACCGCACATTCCTATCAAACATCTAAAACTCCCGACGCCTTTCATCTAACCGCTATGGAACGCCAAATTGATCAAAAATCCTTTTTTGTGTTCAAAGCCAACTTCTAAAAGAACATGCTCCGTAGGAAGCACAAGTGGCACTGACGACATACCTCGCTCGGGTGCACTCTCACTACCTTGACTATAAGGCATTTTAGACATACTATAAATAATAAATAAACATTACTGAGGAGTTGTAACAGCCCGTTTTCAGTGAAGTTGAAATAGTGGTTTCTGGACCACAAATCTAATGTGAAAATATTTATTATATTATTATTTTAGTTTCTATGACAGGTTGGCAAGGTTGTATAAGAATTTTGTTAAGAAATTTTATTGTTTGCATGCTTAATTTGGTAAAAAATGACTAAATCGCAAAAGGTGAAAAATTAGAGTTCTATAAGTTAAAGGTACCAAATGGCTATAATATTAATTGGTTAAGGGATTTATATGGTAATTAGACCATTTTTATATTTACTGGACAAAGATGGACATTAAATATTTTAATTTTAAGTTAAAAACAAAGGTTAAAAGTTAATTAAGTAAATGAGTTTAATTAAATTAAAGAAACAAAGCTCTCATCTTTATTTTGTCCATTCTCCACTGAAATTAGACTAAGGAAGCTCCATTAAAGAACCTTGAAGGTACGGCCAAGACTACCTTGTGCATGTGAGCGAATTTTCATCCCTTTTTTAATGATTTCTATGTTTTTGAGGTCGTTGTAGCTTAATCTAGTTAGCCTAAGGACTAATTTGCAAAACTATTAAAAGGTTAGGGCTTTTCCATGAATTTATTCATGTGGTTTTTTATGTTTGATGGAATAAAATGAATCCTTGTTGATATATAAACAACTTTTGTAAAGTGATTTTTGTTGAAAATGTCAATTAGAGATTTATTTGTAAAATGTGTAAACTATAAGGAGAAATTTTGAAATAATGAATTGTATGAGTTTCTATGGGTGTATATTGAATTTGGCTAGCTTTTTAGGTGGATTAAATTGCATAAATTTCAATTTACGGGCTTAAGGACTAAATTGTAAAGAAATTAAAATATTAGGGGTAAAAGTGTAAATTTACAAAAGTTTGTATTTTGGACTAAATTGAATAGAATTAATATTGAATGGATTGAATTTGATTATTTAGGTTAATTTAAGCCTCTTACGGATCTAGATCGAGGGAAAGATAAAGTATCGGACTAGTCGATCCTATTTCATCATTTTTGTGATCGAGGTAAGTTTATATGTTTAAATAGCATTTTAATGTATTTGATTTAAATGCTATTATGTTAATTATCATATCATGCTTTGACAAAAAGTCCAACAATGTTACGACGACTATTAAGCCCCGTTTGAACCTTAAGAATATATAGGATACAAATGACATGTCATTAGGGTTACCATGTTTCGAGTGCTGGCCCTGAATGTCCTACCGATGGCTGAGTTATGGAATTTGTTGCGGATACTCGTCAGCTTGTGTAAGCGACATGATGTAGCTACGTTCCGACCGTCAACTTGTGGAAGCAAGCCCATTTATGACTCGTATGAGCATAAAAAGAGATGAACCAGTAAGGGTTCCGATTGATTACACTATGAAATTATGGAAAGCCATGTTATGAAAGTATGATTTCATATGTATTATGATTACGAAATTTACCTTACCATGTGATGAATTTTGCTAAGTTATGTGATTAAGCACTAACTTGTGTTGTTGGTGATGCTTAGGCTTGTGCCAAGCTTGTGTTGGATTTATCATGTCTATTTTACGTTTAAGCTTTGAAATGGTAAGCTTTGTTCATGAATTACGAACTTACTAAGTATTATATGCTTACGCCATTTTTCTTTTCTATGTTTTATAAATTATTGGAAGCTCGATTGGTTTGGAAGATCATCAGATACCTATCACACTATCCAACGACTATTTCGATAGATTTTGATATTTTGAGTCATGGTTATAATGGCATGTATAGGAGAAATGTGCTTGATGAGGTTGTCATTATGTTTTGCTTATAAAAATGGTATTATGGTTGATGAACTTTTAGCATTTTAATTCTTTGATGGTTGGTGTTGAAATGGTCAATAGAAGTTATGTTTTGAATGACCAATTTGGTATGTTTGAAGGTAATTTTGGCATGTGGTCGTTGTGGTAAGTTTGGTATGGAATTAGGTTATAAATGTATGGTTGATGAATGGCTAAATTATGCATATGTTTAAGTATATTTGATTGTTGTGTTTGAGGTGCCTTTTGGCATATTGGTTGTATGGATAGATGTCATATTGAATTAGTCCTATTATGCATGTTTTAGGTAAGTTTTGAAGCTTGATTATATGTGCAAATGGCTTGTAGGTGTGAGCTTGATTTGGGAGAAAGAAATGGCTTGAAAATGGCCTTTTTCTTGTCCACACGCCCATGCGACACGGCCGTGTGTCCCCTGTAGGTTTTAAAGGTGGTTATTCAAAAGTTACACGGCTTGGCACACGGGAATGTGAGGCCATTTCAAGAGTTACAGGGCCTGGCACACGGGGGTGTGGCTTAGCCATGTGACCCAAGTTAGAGAGTTACACAGGCGACGACACGGGCTGGGACACGGCCGTGTGTCCCTACTTCGAATGCCCACACGGCCTGAGACACGGGCGTGTGTCTTAGTCGTGTGAGTCACACGGCCTGGCAACACGGCTTTGTGACCCCTGCAGTATGAAATTTTATTTCTTTTTCTATAAAATTCTAAATCTTTCCGATTTAGTCCCGAATCAATTCTAAAGTGTTTCTAAGGCCTCGAGGGCTCAAATAAGGGACAATATGCATATATTTGAATGGATTTTGCTATGATTATGAAATGTTTGGAAATGATTGGTTACGATTTTTCGGTAATGCTCCGTAACCCTATTGCGGTGACGGATACGGGTTAGGGGAGTTTCAGGAGTGGGAAGTAACAAGTGATCCAAGGCATAACCTACAAAGAAACTTTTTTAAGGAAGGCAATATGTTCTCGTTCCTACCCCAACTCAAACAATTAATTTTATGCAAGGGTATTTTCTTCCAAAATTCAAATATTTAAAATTTAATATTAAAACCAAATTATTTATATTTTCAAAAACAACAGTTTTATGAAACTCGTGGCTCCACCAAGTTTTTATGAAATACAAACACCACAAAACACCCTTTTTATGTCGTTAGTGACATGAAAGTTGAGTAACTATTGGTGTAATTTACCCTTTTTACGAATTATGCTAATAACCTGATGATCAGAGTAGCACAACGAAAACATGAATTTAGGATTTTGCATATTTAAATAGTTTTGCATATTTTAGACACCGAAGTCACTCTCAGTCACAACACCACAAAATACACCATTCAACCAATCACACCTCACACAATTATTCATTTAAATATGCAAAATCTTAAATTCATGCTTTCGTTTCACTACTTTATTCATCAGTTCATCAGCATAATTTGTAAAAAAAAAGGTAAATTACACCTACAATCACTCAACTTTGATGTCACTGACAAAACAGTCACTCTGCTTTCAATTCAGTCACTCAAGTTTCAAAAAATAACAAATCAGTCACTAATGTTATCAAAATGTGATAAATCAGTCACCCATTAACATTTTTCATTACAAGCTTAACGGGACAATTGACGTGGCCAATTAACTTACCATGTTAGACGAGGAGTCAAAGGATCAAATGTTTAGACGAGTTTAGGGAAAAAGAAAAGATGGATTTATTTAGGGTAAAAAAAAGACAAATCAATTGGGATTAAGGAGAATAAAAAAATTGATTGGGATTAACAAGGTTTAGGGTTGGAGGATTGAAGGATTGGAACTTCCAGGGTAAGGTTAGAGTGAACGATTGAAGGTTTAAGGATTGATGTTTTGGGTTTCGAGGGAAAATAAGACAGTAAAAGATAACAGTGGTTAGGGTTAAGGCCAACAATGGTTAATAGAAGAGAAGCAGTCGATGTTGTTTTATCCACTATAACAGGTAAATTTTTGTATTTGGTTTATGATTTTTTGGATTTAGGAGGAGTTGGGTTTAGGGTTTTCTGGATTTCAAATTTGAAAACTATTGCATTGGCATAGGGTTTATAAACTGTGTATGTTTATTGCTTGTATTAAAGTGTATGCCAGATTTTGATTTCGTTGGTTATTAAAGTGCATGGCAGGTTTGGATTTTTCTAAATTTATGGTCTTTCATGTGCATATAGATAGCCTTAGGGTTTAGTAAAAAATCAGTTCCTATTGGACATATCAGTTTTTATTAAATTAATTGAAACTATGTATGTCATTGAATTATTCATATATGATTCAAATCATTTTTTCAAATGTTGATTCAAATATGATTACTATTTGTATCAAATTGAATTACGTGTTTGGACTTTTGTATACTTATTGTCTATTATGTGCATACTAATTACCTTAGGAAAGAGACAAATCAATTCCTATTTGACAATCAGTTTTATTGAATTATTTGAAATCTGTATGTCATTGAATTATTCAAATATGATTCAAAATATTTTTAAATGTTGATTGAAATATGATTATTATTTGTAACAAACTAAATTGCGTGTTTGCATTTTGTAAACTTATTGTCCGCCAGATGCATACTAATTACCTTAGGAAAGAGACAAATCAATTCCTATTTTTATGACTAACAAGATCAAGCTTCTTTGGATTCAAATATGATTTAAATATGAATAAAATTGTATTAAATCGGTTCCTAGTTGTCAATAACATTTTTAAATGTTGATTCAAATATGATTATTATTTGTATCAAAGAGTATGACAAATTTAGACTTCTTTGGTTATTGTGCGCCATGTGCATGACATTGTTTTAGATTTGTTTGTATTAAATTGTTTGGTTATTGTACATGACAAAAATGTATTTCAATCTATTAAATTGTTTTTGTATTGGTTATTGTCTGCCATTGCCTAGGTTGTATTAAAGTGTTTGGTTATTGTCTGCCATGTGTATAACAAAAATGGATTTGTTTGTATTAAATTATTTGGTTATTGTACATGAAAAAATTGGATTTGTTTATATTAAATTGTTTTTGTATTGGTTATTGTCTGTCATTGCCTAGGTTTTACTAAAGTGTTTGGTTATTGTCTGCCAATGCTTTTATCTATGTTAAATTTGTTTGGCAGGTTTAATTGATGATGAATTTAATGAGACAGAAAAAGAAATGTTTGATTTTGATGTGTCTGATAGTGGTGTGTCCAATAGGATTAAGGTTAATCTAGATGGCTTAAACATGGATAATATAGAAGTAGGGAACTATCTAATAGTCATGATTTTGAGAAGTTAAATAGTACACGAATTTGACTCAGATGGCCAATATTGGCCTGAGTTCAACCCAAATAGTGACATGAATAATCCAAAACTTCAGGTTGGAATGTTATTTTTGACCAAAGACAATTTAAAAGAAGCTACCAGGTATTATGGTAAGCTAAATAGTTATCTTATTAAGTTCTTAAAAAATGATCTAAAGAGGTTAAAGGCAGTTTGCAATTCAAACTATTCTTGGTACATATGGGCCTCTAGACTACACCATAATAACCCTACTGGCCAAACTTGGCAAATTAGGAGTTCAAACCCTAAGTATACTTGCTCTAAGGTATATAAAAATAAGAATATAACCTCCGCTTGGCTAGGTCAACATTATAAAGACAAGTTCATTGCTGTTGTCATATTCCGAGTCTAACGAATCTGAAAATATGGTGTAGAGTTGCAAAATTATCTATTTGGCATAGTGTAATCCACCTATGTTACAGTCTCTTGGCGAATTGGAATGTGGCGTATAGTACCCACCAAAGAGGTGAATAAAGGTTTTAGGTTATTCTTTTATTAGAGAAAAGAATGTGCCAAGTGAATAGTAAACATGGTGAGAGTTACCACCAACTATATAGTACTCCTAGTTTGTCTGAGTTTTGTGCCAAATGGGTTTTGTAGTGTGAACTGGTTGGGAATCAATTGAATTGACTGGTCAAAAGGCTTACGATTAAAACTCTCATTTATAATTCTTTCAGTTATTGTAGGCCAAATAAAGGACAACTACTGATTAGGGTTGACACTTATCAAGTTCCATTAAAGGGAATTGAGGTTATATATATGTAAGAAAATGGTTCGAGGGGAAAATTATTTTTCCTTCAATATTACCCTCTAATTCTTTTTCTTAAATCTAATTGTATCTCTTCCTCATTAAGATGGAAACTAAGGTCCTTGGTTTAATCAGTGGTTGTTCCAGCTCTTAGTAAGTATTATAGCTCTGCATGTTA
Source organism: Gossypium raimondii (assembly GCF_025698545.1). NCBI lineage: Eukaryota > Viridiplantae > Streptophyta > Magnoliopsida > Malvales > Malvaceae > Gossypium > Gossypium raimondii. The sequence goes on along the minus strand of NC_068569.1, from coordinate 41,378,747 downwards.
AGTTTTTGAAAGTGTAAGGTTGTTAAGAGTTGTATGAACAATAAGTTATGAGAATAATGCCTTGCATGGGGGTTATATATGATTGAGATGTTAGTAGTGTGTATGTAAATGGATTTTAATGGTGAATCTATGTTTTTCAAGAAGTTGTTGTTAGTTCGATATGGATGTCAGAATCTGCAACTTCGAGCTACAGTTTAAATGAGTATCAAGGAGTCTTTATTCTGACTCCTTCATGTGAATTATTCTGGTAAAGATGTATACATAATGTTAACACCTCAAATATTTAGTAAACATGTGAAACTTAGTAGTTGCAACATGTGTAATGATGATATGTTGGAAGTACTGTCTAAATATGAAGTTGAGTGGTAAGTATGCAGGCAAAGTTCGATATGGGAAGAGTATAAATCATCCAGGCGTATGAACAAATCTAGGTAAGTGAATTCCAAGTAAAATTTTCCTTTGTGATGCCTCTGGTAGGGCAATTATATTGATAACTAGATTGGAAGATCACGATATAAAATAAGCGCACGACCATGTGGCTGAGACCCATGACATTGTATGATATGAAGACACTCATGGTGATGCCTCTAGTAAGATGAAGGCTAGACTAGCATATCACGACATGAGAATGTGTAGTTTTTGTGGCTGAGACCCATGGCATGATACGATAGTATGAATATTCATGGTGATGCTTTTGGTAATATGTAAACTAGACTAATAGGTCACCACATGAAAATATGTATAAGTCTATGTGGAAGAAATCCATGGCACCTTTTGTGAAAGTCCACCGAGACAGTAAACACGTGAATCTGTATGTTGCCTGTGTGGCATGATCTACTAATCCTTTGTGGCATATTTTCTATAGCCTATGTGACATATTCTAGATAGCCTTTATGGAAAATTTTGTATTCTATCATTGGCATATTCGTTGATGTCCATGTGGTATAATATATGTGGTATAATATGGTTATCTTCCCTAGTGGTAATTTTTAGATAAGTTCTAAGAATTATCTGATAGATAGGTCTATGATAAGGATATGATACGTCTAAAGTTAATTTGATTTGATTAGTTCTGTGATGTAGTCGAATGCGTCTTAAAGAAATTTCTTGGAAAAAAACACATATCTATATTGTTAATGGGGGGTATCCGCCATAGTAACCTACCAGTTTAAAATATAGGTGTATTCGTAGACATGGAAGATATAAGTATTCGTTGATTTGAGTTTACCTGTGTTAAATAAATATGAGATCTATTTCATCTGGTATTCGCCATACATGAATGCATCATGTCTCATTCTGGAATCTTATAGAATCTGAGTTGTTGTCATCTTGGGTTTTCTTATGTTTTGTAACAAAGGTGTTTGGAATCCTTTCTATGAATTTGGATAGTTCAAAATCGGTTTTAGATAGTTTGAGCATTGAATCCGCCAAAATGTGAATTCAGATAGTAAGTATCTGCTAATAAGTAGTATCTGTGAACGTCCATTCTGGAAAATTTTTGTATGAAGAATAAATCTATATGAAGAGGGCTCGATATAAATATTCCTTTGAGAAGTATCTTTTTTGTTCTATGAGAAAGAAGATAACAATATATTATCTTGTAAGATTTGAAATCAGCCAAGTAGTGAAGTGGAAGCTGATATATTAGTATGATTGTTGGTGTATATGCGCATGTTCAAATATTTTGAAAGCATCTGCACAAAACATGAATGATAGGTTAAGTATGGAAATTGGCATACAAGCATGCATATGATATTATAACAGTATCCGCCAAGGTATTATGTATTAATGCTCACTAAGTTCGTGTAACTTACAAGTGTCATGTTTATGTTTTAGGTGTTACTGTAAGAGTGAACATGTTAAGAGGGACGACGCCAGGATTGCACCAAGGAATCAATGAATCGAGTTATTATGCATACAGTGGAGTATTTGGATAAAAGGTGTATAGTAGGATTACGCTTTAAAGAGTTTGTCTTTAGCAAACTTGTGTGTTGTAATAAGTTGTGACATGTCTGATGTATTATTTTATTTGTAAATAATTTTATTTAATTCTTAAATAATGAGACCTTAGATAAACTAATAAGAAATATGCTTTTATTAAGAGGTTATTCAACTATCTAAAATTTTTGTCTAGGTGTATTTGTTGGTAATACGAGAGATTTGGACCCGGTGATTCGGGTCAGGTTGAGGGCATTACAATTGATCCTGATTATCTTTGACATCATTGTAACAAGATGTCAAAAGAGATGTCATTTTCCTTGTCTCACTAACCAAATGTAAGAGGGCTAAACTTAGGGCATTGGAATTACTTGAAGGAGCTCATAAGGCTCAATATGAGAAGATTTATGAGTATTTGTTGGAGGTTAGGACCCAAAATGGTGGAACAACAACAATATGTTATCTAGATAACAAATAACAAGTTGTTTCAAAGGATGTATGTTTGTCTGCATGCATGCAAAGATGGATATAGGGTTGGCTGTAGGAGGATAATAGGTTTAGATGGATGTTTCTTGAATGGCTACTTTAGTGACTACCTACTGGCAGGAGTTGGGATAGATGCAAATAATAGCATCTAGCCTATTGCATATGCTGTTGTTGAAAGTGAAAACCAAGCATCATGGTTCTGGTTCTTGGAGTAATTCACATTGGACTTGGAAATTGTGAGCTAATATCAGATATCTTTCATGTCTGACAAACAGAAAGTAAAACTCTATTTGTCTGCTTTGTTTTATGTTGTTTCTGTTTAGGATGGTATGCCAAAGAATTAAATTATTATTTTTTTGTTTCCAGGGACTAGTAAAAGCAATATCCATGTTGTTTCCTAATGCAAAAAATAAGGCATTGTGTTAGACACCTACATGCCAATTTCTAGAAAGTTGGTTTCCAGACAAAGGAATTGAAAGATTTTCTTTGGAAAGCTGCTAGAGCGAGCACTCCAAGGGATTTTGAGGATGTCATGGTTGAATACGAATCAACATGCTTATGATTGGCTGAAGGGAAAGAACCCCCTACTCACTGGTCAAGGTCCCATTTCTCAATTAGGAGCTAATCTAACATGTTGGTGAATAATCTTTCTGAATACTTTAACAAGGTAAACCCCTATTAATTTTCTACATACAGTTTATTAATGACCTTACCTCACTAATAATTTATGTTACTTACTGGTAGGTGATATTGGAAATTAGAGGGAAGCTCATTCTAACCATGATGGAAACAATTAGGACCAAGATTATGTTGTTGATTATCAATAAGAAAGAAGCTGGAAAAAAAAGGAATCTTGTGTCCAAAGATCAAGAAAAAGTTGGATGTTAATATGAAAGATTCGCTAAGGTAAATAGATCATTTTTTTAATATATTTATGCCTTTATTCTGGCATCACATGCTGGTGGGGCTAATCACATGTTGTTTTTAATATATGTATGCATTTATTCTGTCATGAATTCATTTTAGTATGATATTTTTTAGTGACTATTTTTTAGGTGTGTTCAATGGTAAGGACAGATATTAGGTTGAATGTGGTCTAGGTAGTCAGCATGTGATGGACCTAGTTGAGAATTCCTGCTCCTGCAGGAATTGGGATCTCACTAGCATCCCTTGCATGCATGCAGTGGCTACCATTCATCTAAAAGATGAATACCCTAAAACTTACGTAAAAATCTGGTACACCAAGCAAACCCAACTTGCCATTTACTCCAACTTCATAAGGCCAGTAAGGGGTCCTAAGCAATGGAGTCTGTGTTAGACATGCTGTCAATATAGCCTTCTACACTAAGAAGGCCACTTGGTAAACCTACTAAGGTGAGAAGGAAAGAATCTGATGAACCACAAACAACAGAAAGGCTAACCAAGAGAGGGGTGGGAATGAGGAGCAATAAATGCAAGAAATTAGGCCATAACAAGTTACCACCCCAAGAGAAAGGCTTTTGCTCAAGAGGAAACCAACCACTGTCAGATGAATGCCTTCTACTCAAGAGTCATTTGTGTCAGACCCATATTTTAAATGATAATATATATATCTTAAAATTAAAATATTATTGTTGTATAAAAATAAATTTTAAAACCTAAATCATATACAAGCATGTTTGGTAAATCATGGGTAATTAGATTTTAGCACACATTTGAAAAGGCACATGATAATTGAATTTGAGTATAATTGCTTGTAATTACACACTTGTGGCATATTTGAGTAACTACTATAATCAGTGGGTCCGTTGAATTAGATGTAATTGAAGCACCCAATTACACTTTACAGTTTTTAGGGAAAAGGTGAAAGTTAGAGTAATTACACAGGTACTTACAAACAATGACACTTATATCTAATTACCCTATGACTTTCCGAACATGTTCATGCATGATTTAAGTTTAAGAATTTTTTTTACAATAATAATTGTATTTCAATTTTAATATATATTATTTTGAAAATATAATTATATGTTATTTTACTAAATTTGTTTAAATAATTTGAAAATTTTATTGATGAGAGATAATTTCTTGTTTTTTATCTACTAAATAATTAACTAAATTACATAATATTTATTATAAATTATTTATACTAAATGAAATTAAATAGTACATGTTTAATTTTAAAGAGAGAATAACTCAACAAATATGAAATCCTATTGTAATTAGATAAATTTGCTTAGGATGTTTATTTTTCTTGTTAATTTTATTAGTAATTATATTGTTGAATATTTTTTTTAAAAATGCCGCTATTGAACGCGTCGCTAACTTTTGCGGCGTTTTTGGAAATAAACGCCGCTAGAAGTCATGACCTTTAGCGGCGCTTTTCCCACAAACGCCGCTAAAGACCATGACCTTTAGCGGTGCTTTTTATCATAAACGTCGTTATAGAACAAACCTTTAGCAACGCTTCTCGCAAAAACGCCGCTAAAAACATATCATGCAAAAAAATTATTTTAATCAAATAATATTTATTTTTATGATAAATATTATATTTTATTTTATTTTTAAATTTGAACTTTAAATATACTTTTAAGGATAAATAAAAAATATTATTTAAATTAAATTTTCTATGAAAATGATAAAAGAAGGCAAATAAATGAAGCTTAAATAATAATAATAATTAATAAAAGTGAGAAAACGTAAATAATTAATAAAAATTAAAAATTGTAAACCTCGAAATTTTGGTAAAATCAACACCAATGCAATGCAAGCCATTGTTGAGTCTAATACAAGTGAAGAAACTAAGATCCTAAGAAGAGAATCCTATTTTACTAACAGCAGTAAAATATCCATACTTTGTCCAGTATTTATATCGAAAAATCAGATCAGAAGAAGCAATCTCTTTGCACACCATTTCAATTCCTATATTGGCCTTCGAAAGTAGTTGATGAAAGCCGGCATACACATCCGATCAATCAGCTTTCAGTTTCAGAATTTCCTTGGCAGTCCTTAAACGAAAATAGGGCATAAGGCAACTAGATATGTACTTCAACTCAGTTCAAAGACAAATAACTAGATATCGTGTTTCAAACGAATGAATGTGCATGTGAGAGTATCTCCAATATGTACTTTTGCCTTTTGTCATATATTGAGGCAGATAGACAACAGATTTTACATCCCAACAACTACTGCCCTGAGTACTAGAGTTTAATCACAGAAAAATCAAAATAAAACATGAACTACAAGGATAAAAAATTGTTCCATGGACTTACCTGCTCAAAACAAAGATTTAGTTCATGGCACATGCTTGTTTTAATTTATTTTTAATTTTTTTTAGGACACATGATAGCATTTCAACGCTGTAAAAACTCCACCAGCAATTGACAAAATAATTTCTCAAAATATATTTATAGGACTCAAACTCAAAATATTATAGTTTTTAATAACTCAAGTATTACCATATTTAATTATTATATCAATTTCATTCATGTCGTGCATGTATATAATCTAATATATATATACACGTAGGTATGTATGAATGATAAATGGGATTGTATCACGAAAGTCTTCATAAAAAGAAGTCAAAATGATTTCATTTTAGGAAAATGATAATGAGAGGGAAACTTGTGATTTTATTCACCTTTTTCGGTGTGAGAACCTCTACTTCACTGCTACCATTATCATACCCAAGTGTGGGAAATAGAAAAAGAAAATACGGTTGTCTAAAAAATTCAAATATAAACTTATTAGACTGTCTTAAATTAATAAAATTAATTTGTGATTTTCAAGAAAAAAAATTTAGGATAAGGAAAAAAAATTATAAATATAAAAATTCTAAAATAATAAAAATAAATAAATTAAGTTCCGAATCTGGAAAGGGAAGACTTTACCTTGGCCTGCGGCTTCTAAGAGAACATTCACAGATTCCTCACCAGTCCACCACCTATCAAAATCAACCACAAGTCGTGCAGTCCCTAAATTTTCTGGCAGTATGGGAAAGGGGAAGTTGGTTTTCTGCAATTAAAAAAATTTTCTTTGTTCCTCATAGCAATTTGGTGTGACATTGTTTTATCCCTAAATTTGCTGCTCATAGCAATTCGATTCATACTTTAAACTTTACTATGTATATTTGTAAAGTTGATAATCACATTCATTCATACTTTTCTGCTCATAGCAAGCACCTGCTACAAGACACTTTAATGAGGAATAAATCAAGGAAAATATAACAAAGGTATCCACTTAAGATTCTTCTAAATCAATAACTTTAATAGCAACTTACTTGTTCAGTTCCTTGTCAAACCTGAAAATCAGGAAAGGCATCAGCTATCCATCTCATTTTCATTAATCATGATTCACGATTTAAAAAGCCAAAGCATATGCAACATGATTACAGGTAAGAAATGGGCATATAGATGTGTTGCAGTACAATTAGAAGTAATATTGCTGAGTACAAGGGCTAAATAAATCATTGAACATTCCAATTGGCCAAGTAGATTTTACACCAAAGGAAGGTAAACCATTGCAATCACAATTCACAAGTAAAACATAGACAACAATAAAAAAAATTCCAATTTTTGCTATTAAAATTCTAGACAATTTCTTTAAATGATAAACAAGAATGCTAAATCAAAACATAGCATCTATGATAAGTTAAAATGTTAAAAGAATTATTAACAATAAAACAAATAGATATTCAGATGCATCATGTGTTACGAAACCCGATTCCGCACAAAGTTAACATAAGTTTTATCACTTAAAAACGTAGTAAAAAAAAAACCACCAAGAGAAGCACACACTTGTTGCAGTTCAGCAGCTTTCATTAGAAGCATTAAATCCCCATACGAATGAGATGTTTGTACAACATTGAGAACACTTGCCATAGCTTGACCAGTCTGCCGACAAACATACAACTTAATCAATAATCTAGAAAACCCGACACTATATATTTTAAATCGTCTAATAAAATTATTAATTTTTCAGTATTATTAAAGTAGAAACCATTTTAAATGAAGAAGTAAACGGTTTCAACTATAATTCAGGCAGAAATTCAAATTTTCAGAGAAGGCATGAGAAAACAAAAGGACAAAAGAAAAAAATAAAAGAGTCAAAATTCCCAAGAAAGAAACTTAAAATCTTCTCTTGAGTACCCTTAAATTCCATTCTTTTATTATTAAAGTTGAATAACCAGTATGAAAAGAAAAGAAAAGAAAATGACAAGCAATATTTTGGGGAATCTTTATTTTTCATCAGTAAAATTGAACACCCAAAAAAACCATATTCGTTAATAAACCAAACACACACAAAGAAACAGAACACAGCACAGTTCTGGAAATCTAAGAATTAAGGGAGAATCAACTTTCCTTTAAAAAGAAAACCAACCTTTCCAGCTTAAAGCAATAAGTAGAAACAAAACAGAAGCAATTGAAAGGCTATCCATTTTGAATTAAGAGATCTACAAACCAGCTTATTATTTTGTTGGTTAAATTATAAAAGAGTCTACAAACCAGTCTACAATCCAATTTAAGCAAAATTTCACCTTTATTTGGAGTTAGGATCGGAACTTCAACATGCTGTAAAAAGCACAAAAATTCACAGCGTTATAAAATCAAGTCCCTGCCCATTATTTTTTCAAGTTTATGTCAAGCAGGTCCATATAAAAAATTTAAACACTTCACTGTAAAGTATCAACCTCTCCGTCTCAGCAAAACAGTACAAAATTATATGAAGAAAAACAGTACAAAGAAAGAAAAAGAAAAGCAAAATAAATCATGCATAAGATTTTCAGCAGCAGATTATGAAGATAAACAGTGCAAAAAAAGAAAAAGAAAAGCAAAATAGTAGATTTTTACCTTCAAAGCAGCAGCGCCTCCGCCATAGCTGTTATATTGTAAAGCATGCATAAGATTTTCAGCATTTGTCTCACTAAAAGAGATCAAATCGAAGCTTTATTTTGAAGGAAAAATGAAGTTCAGAGGTGGAATTTGTATTATGTAGTTGAACCCGAAGACCTGTGACGATTCACAGGATTTGCATACAGATAAGCATCCATAGTGCAGTTCAGATTCAACTAAATTGAACAAAGTTTTAAGAAATTTTAGACCCTAAAAAGTGAAAGTAAGAAGGGGAAAAAAAGGATAGATGAGTACTTGAAACGATTCTTCTTTATTTTTTTAGTCGATATCGGAGTCATCAAAATCGTCGGAAGCGACGACGCCTTCGCCGAAGATCTCCGGTGTGTCAACATCGTTGACTTCCATGGCTCAACCTTGGTCGTCTGGGTCCGTCACGAATTCCATCGGCATCGGCCTCATCTTTCCCCCCTTTTCTTTAGGCTTCTAGGGATTTCTTTTGTTGGTTTAATAGTAATTATTTTTGTTGAAATATCAAGTTGAGGTTATATAGGGTCAAACAAGTCAGTATAATTCATTATGAATTTTGTGGCGTTTTTAGCATAAATGCCATTAAAAAATTAAATCCATGTAATAAAACGGCAGCGTTTTGAAAATTTTTAACACATATTTGCCGCATTTTTGGTCAAAATGCCGCTATTGATTACCTTTTGCGGCGATTTTATAATAAACGCCGCAAAATTATTTCATTTCCGTTTTACTATGCTGAAATTTTTTTATTTTATTTTTTATAAATTGATTTATTTTTGCAGTGTTTTTCATAAAAACGCCGCAAAAAATTATTTCATTTTGAACAAAATGACGCCGTTTTGCTATGCTAAAAATTTTTTATTTTATTTTTTATAAATTGACTTATTTTTTGCGGCGTTTTTATAAAAAAAACGACACTATTGCTTATCTAAAAATTATTTCATTTTGAACCAAATGACGCCTGTTTTGCTATGCTAAAAATTTTTATTTTGTTTTTATAAATTAATTTTTATAAAAATGAAAAACCAAGTACTCTCAAAATAAATATTGTATATTTTAATAAGAAAACAAATGATAAAATGGTTGTAATTAATTATTAAGTTGGAATTATCCAAATTAAATAATTACCTATATATCCATATCATTTTCATTTCATTTTTATTTTGTATTTTTTCTTATAATTTGGTCCTCTCCAAAATAAATAATTATACCTAAATATCCATATCAATCTATTACTTTTTTAACTTATTTATTAATTCTATTTAAACTAATATTTAAATATATCAAATGGTTTAGATTAATTTTTTAAATAAAAAGCATTAATTAATTGTATAAATTTTATCATTTAACAAATCTCAAGTAAACCTTGACCTTAAACCCTAAATTAACCATTCAATACATATAAAGTCTATCTATTATATATCTCTTAAATAATTTAAACTATATACTCATAATTTCAATATATTTGATTTATTATTATCTCTTTTACAATTATATAAGAACATATTTAAAATATAAATTAAAAAATAATTAATCTAGACTCAAAACCTTAACCCGACCCCTGAATCCCTAAACCTTAAATCCCTAACTCTTAAACCCTAACATCTAACCCCTAAACCCCTAGCCCCTAAACCTTAAATCCCAACCCTTAAACCATAATTGCTAATCCATAATCCCTAAATCCATACTCCCTAAACCTTAAAATATGAACTCCTAAATCTGCCTTAAATCTTAAATTAATCATATACCATAAACTAAAAACCCTAAACAAATTTATTATTATCTCTTTTACAATTATATAAGAACATATTTAAAATATAAATTAAAAAAATAATTAATCTAAATCCAAAATAATCCCAACCCCTGAATCCCTAACTTTTAACCCCTAACACATCTAACCCCTAAACCTCTAACCCTCTAACTCTTAAACCTTAAATCCCAACCCTTAAACCATAATCCTTAAACCCATACTCCCTAAACTAAAAACCCTAAACTATAGTGATAATTAATTTAATATTTTAAAATTAATAATATTTCTTTTACGATTATATAAGAAAATTTTTAATATATAAACTAAAAAACAATTAGTAATCATGTACCCAAAAAACTTTAAAATTATTTTAAATAATAGTATTCTAATTTTTCCATGTGTTTTATTTCAAATTATTTCTACGTGTCATTATTTTTTTCTGAAGATTTTAAATATTCAATTAGAAATAAATTGAATTTTATTTAATATAAATAAACCAATTAAGATAAAATGTTTTTAGCGACGATTCTAAAAAAAATCCGCTAAAGCCCTGAGCATTAGCAGCGCTTCTTTAAAAACGCCGCTAAAGACCAGAGCATTAGCGGCGCTTCTTCAAAAACGCCGCTAATGCTTGGGTCTTTCGCGGCACTTCTTCAAAAACGCCGCTAAAGACTAGAGCATTAGCGGCGCTTCTTAAAAAACGCCGCTAATGCTCATTTTTAGCGGCGTTTTCATAAATGCGTCGCTAATACTCGATCTTTAGCGGCATTTTTTAAATAGCGCTGCGAATGATTGATTTTTAGCAGCGTTTTTTATCCAAACGCCGCTAGAAGTCTGTTTTGGTATAGTGAATGTATTATACGATAATTTGATTTTAAGTTTTGTTACTTAATTAGAGATTTTTTCCCAATATTTTGATAATTTTTATAACAGTTAGTATCTTTTTAGAATTTTAAATTATGTAGTTTTGTAATTACAACTTGTACTACCAAACATGATATAAATAATTACGATGTAATTGCACTATATTAGTCAAACACGTCTAAGGAATTATAATTCTTTATTATTACAATCAAGTATAATTAATATTCTAGTAATTACACTTTCATCCAATTACTCTATGATATCCAAACACATGTAATTGTTTGTAATTGACTTAATTCACAATTTGGCCTCTAAAGTATACTCATTTTCTCACATTGGTACTTAAATTTTTTTTGTCCCAATTTGGTACCTAAAGTATCATTTCATTATATATTTTGATCCAATTTTTTTAACACCATTTAAAAATAAGATGGCCAATGAAAACATACTTACGGACTCGATTTACAAAAACGAAGTTCTGAAACCACATTTTCTAACACCATAGAAAATTGAGTCATTACATTATATATTCCAATTAAATTGTTGCAACTGATTTTTAAAACTACTCATATGTTGAAAAGTTATTATAATAGTATAATTATAGATATTAGACACTAACATCAACAGTGTTTTATATATAAATAGTACAAATATGTAAATAAAAATTTATATATAAAATTGTACATTTTATCACAATTTAAAATACCAACATGTTTTAGGTTCATATTGTACTTTGAAGGAAAGAGCACAAGTTCAAATTCTAGAAATGATATATTCGGAAGAAAACCATGAATTGCGAATATAAACGGTAAAATAGACATAAAAATATTAAAAATGTAAAATAATAGTTAAAATGATAAAAGTTTAAAAATTTAAAGTTTAGGTTATACGTCCACTAACTAATTTCAATTAATGAAATTAGATATAACCAATCCTTTCTATAACAACTCTATTTATCTATCAAAATTTGATTGTTATAAAGAGGAAACTATTATATATTTATAAGAATATTTGAGATTTAAATTGTATTTGATTTTTTTAAAATAAATTAATATTTAATATAGTAAATTAATATTAATTAGTTAGATTTACTTCATATTTTAATAAAATCCATTAATTTCATTTCATTTATTAAAGATTATTTTAATTAATAAAATATTATTTAATATTTTATGTAAAATTTAAATATTTTATTGAAATAATATCTTATCTAAAATTTGTTTTTATTTTATTTAGGAATAAATTTTATTTTATTAATTTTTTGAAAAATGGTTGTTATAGAGAATTAACTAGATTTTTTTCATACCACGATATGGGTGAAAGAAAATATTTTATGTTAAAATATTTTTCTCAATATAGGTGTTGTGGTAATAAAATTGTGTTTTAGTATTATTGAACATGTGTTCAATCCTTAGCTTTATAGTTTTTAATTCTTTTATTTAAATGTCATATTATTATTGGAAAGAAAGAGTATTTCTATAATTTTATAATTGAGTTGGTGACTCAGATAAGGGTGACACTAACTCAATAAAGTGTTTAAATACAAGTATTAGAATTATATTAGATTTAGATATACAATTGATGGATGTAATAAAATGTGCATAATATAATTAAAATATACAAAACATTTCGGGATAAAGGTTTGGTTGAGTGATAAAATTAAAGTTTTATTAATGCAAATTATTTATTAATTTTTAAAAATAAAAACTAAAATGCCGTAAAGTAATATAAATTATTTTAAATACAAAAGAACATTTTATATTTTTTAATTGAATTGATACCGAATTGACTCGTAATACCAAATCAATCAAAATTTAAATAATAATATAAATAGGAAATAATAAAATTAACACACATTCCATTTAATTTAATTGTGAATTTTAATTTATTAACAAGTACGTTTTTCTTTTGTTCAATAATTCATTAATAAGGAAGTTTACCTTTAAATTGGATTTAGTATTTGTATTTTAATTTGATTAATTTTAGTTTTTTTAATTTTTGAATTGATTAATCTTAGTCTTAACCAAACTGTAACAATTAAGTTTGTTTAGTTAAATTTTACTATTAGTATTATATTATGCGTAAAGTTATAGATTTAGTCGTATTCTTTTCAGTTAAATCAATCTTAGTTGATATATTTTTCAATTTCAAAATTTCAATCTTAATACAAATGACAATTGTAATTTATTAGTTAGTTTTTGTGAGTAATATGGAAATACTAAGTTGATATGACATTACACATACCATAATATATTTGGGGCATCAAATTTTGAAAATAGTATAACTTAATGAATTTAATAGTCACAATCTGGTCAAGACTAAAATTTTAAAATTCTAAAAGTACAAGGATAAAAATGACTAAATTAAAGTATAATCACTAAATTCACAACTTATGCATAATACAGATGCTAATAATAAAATTTAACCATGAAAAAACCAATATTGATTTAAAATACATAATGTGAAATAATCAAGTTTTACGGGTTTTTACAAAATATTATAAAAAATAAAATTTACCAAAATATTATAACTTTTTTTTATTTACCAAAATATATATAATTTTTTTTATTTACCAAAATATATCAAAAAAACAAAAAAAAATTTGACTGATGTGACGGCACCTTGGTCACGCCAATGGCATTGGCGGCACCAAAGGTGCCAAAACCATTGGCGGCACCAATGGTGCCATATTGTTTGGCGGCACTATTCGTATTATAAATCCGAGATCTGTCCAGCTGAAGGGAGAAAAATCAAAAGAAGAAGAAGAAGAAGAAGAGTTGCTGCAGAAAAGAAGAGAAAATGAGAGAAAAAGAAGGTATTTTTTTAAAAAATTTTGATTATATTGTTTTTATTATTTTGTATATTTTGTAATATTTTTTGTTTTAGTTTAGTTTTTAAGATTAATAAAACTCAAAATAATAGTATTAGTTAGTATTATTATTATTATTGTTGTTGTTGTTGTTGTTGTTGTTAGTATTAAGATGTTATTAATGTATTAAGATGTAACTTAGTAATATTATTGTTAGCAACAAACTAGTATTATTATTATGGTTACTTATTATTTTATTTACCAAATTATTAATTTTAGTGTGTATTATTTTTCGTATAAAATTATTAATATTATTAGTGTGTTAGTTATAAGGATTAGTGGTTAAACATTAAATTTTTTTTAAGTAATTTAGTTACCGTTTGAGAATTTTTATGAGATTTTATTTTTTTGACAGATTAAATATTGAAGATGGATGTTAAGTTTCTTGTATGCATTTATTTCGATGGAGTCATCTTGACAACAAGTGTTGGATGTGTATTTGAATGTCGGCAACAAATAGCAATGAGATTTAATAGAAATGTATCGTTCGATGAAATAAAGGCAAGGATTAATGCAAAAATTCATAGACATTATGGGAGAAGGGTATCAAAAATTTTCTACAAGTTTCTAGTTTCGACAAATCCGGTCAAATTCGTCGAAATGGAACTTGTAGACGACGAAGACGTGGAGACAATGGTCGATCTCTACTGTGGGAATGGGAGTGAGAAGAATGCACCGATTCACTTATTTGCTGAGTTAGTCGATATGGAGCAAAATGAAGATGTTAATGCATCTGATGAAGAATACGGGGCTGAAGAACCGCGGATGGTGGCTCCAATATCATACGTTGATAGTGAATCAACTATGGGTGGGATGGGTATCGACCTGAATATTACACCCGATGTTGACATGGTTGGTGGTGAAGAAGAAGGTGACGGCGAAGAAAAATGTGGTGGCGATCATTGGGATGAAGAGGTCGATAGTGACGCTGATCCCGATGTGGACGATGTACCTAATGATATTGACGATGAAGATGTCAACAACGATGAAGGCATTAACACTTCTTCGGTCGGGGAGCAGATGCGACGTATTGTGATACACAATAATCCTGGGCCACACATGTCGCTCATAGACCCCGACGCAACGTATGTAGCTAAGTTTCTGGAGTATCCTGAAATAGTTCATTCTCATGGGCTGGCCGTAACATCTGATGATGATGAGTTATTCATAGGCCAGAGATTCAGTTGTAAAGAAGAGTGCGTATATGCCATTAAACAGTACATCATGAAGATATCGGTGGATTATAAAGTCTCCATGCCTACTCCAACAATATATGTTGGGGAGTGTTGGAAGGCAGCGGAAGGCTGCAATTGGCGGGTACGAGCTGCATTCATTAGAAGTTCACGGATGTGAGAGATACGAAAATTTGTTGGTCATCATACATGCACATCAACACGTATGACAGAAGATCATAGAAAACTTGATTCGAAAACTATTTGTACGTGTATCATGCCAATGGTGAAGGACATGCCGATCATTAAACTTTCGGTACTCATTGCGGAAATGCAAGTACGATTCCAGTATCGAGTCTCATATCGGAAGGCATGGATAGCTAAACAGATGGCGAATGAGCAACTGTATGGGGATTACGATTCGTCGTATAACGACCTTCAAGGTTGGATAGCTGCTATGCGGGAGTACGTACCGGGGACTGTGATTGAGTTACAGACAAGTCCATATTACTACCGGATGACCGATTCTGTAAGCAAAAGGATTTTCCATCGGATGTTCTGGACTTTCGATCCATGTGTGCGGGCATTTCCCCACTGCAAGCCACTTGTACAGGTGGATGGGACCTGGCTGTATGGAAAATATACACAGATACTGCTTCTTGCAGTTGCTCAAGATGGTAACAGAAACGTGCTCCTGGTAGCATTTGCTATCGTAGATAAAGAGAACATGGAGTCTTGGGAATTCTTCTTCACAAATCTGCGGAGGTAAGTTATTAGGAACGATAACATTTACATCATCTCCGATAGAGGGAAGAGTTTAATTGCAGTTATTAGGCGTTCCGGTGTACCGTGGAGATCCGTTTACTGCATTCGTCACATTGCGTCTAACTTCCATAAAGATTATAAGAATGCAGACTGGAAGAGACAAGTCGTGGCAATGGGTAAATGATAATATTATCTTTTCAATATAAGTTGTAATGTTTGATGTTATCGACTTACTAGAACTTATTTTTTGTATGTAGCGTACGAGTTAGAGCCATATATTTTCCGGCAAAGAATTATCCGACTTGAGAGTGACATGGAGGGGCAGACAAACACATCTTTCCGACAATCGTTGCGCACAATGGAGCCGTGGCAGTGGGCTCAAAGTTTTGACGAGGGCTTTCGTTGTGGCCACATGACCACAAACTTAGTCGAGGGGATCAACGTTGTCTTGTTGAAAATACGTAATCTTCCGATTGCATCAGTATTTTCTGCTACTTTCTACAGGCTGGCTACTTTGATGCCAAGAATGGGTCGTGACAAGTCGATCAGATTCAAAGGGACATGTGTTTGTCGAACATGTCCAAGATGCAATGGTCGTAAACCGTCGGTTGGCGAGGTCAATGAACGTGGAAATATATTCACGACGACTGGAAACATTTCGAGTTACTGAGAACATCGGTCGTCGACCTAGGTCCTATGGAGTTGATCTCCGGAACAGACGGTGCGAGTGCAGGAAGTTTGAAACACTTCATTATCCCTGTGCGCATGTCGTGGCAGCTTGTGCTAAAGTCAACCTTGATGCTGAACAATATGTCGATAATGTGTACACGCTGGAGCGCACATTGCGTGTCTGGGAGAATGAGTTCCCCATCCTGCCGGACTTATCTACGTGGGAGGTGCCGCCAATCACTTTCGAGCTTTTCCCAGATAGAGGGCTACAGAGGAATCCAAGGGGTCGTCTGCAGTCAAGCAGAATCCATAATGAGATGGACATTAGGGAGAAATCTGACGGAAAGCGTTGTGGAATATGCAGGTTAAGTGGTCATAGCCGAAATAAATGTCCTAACCGAAACTTTCATGTTCGACAGTCGTTGGGATCAGGTCGAAATTAAGCTAATGCTGTAAAATTTTTATGTATATTGTTATAAAAGGTAATTTATTAATAATAAATTTTTTTATTCGGGTAATGCTTACGCTTAAATTGTATCCAAATTGTTTGCAGATTAAGTTATAAAATACCATGTGCGCATTTGGAATTATTAAGATTATATCGAAAATAGAGGCATTCATAATTCGATTGAGCTTTAATATAATGAAAAAATAGAATAATGGATATTTATACATAAAATTCAGAAGTAAGAAACAACTAAAATACAAATATTAAATTTATACAAAAAGTACCCGAAACCCCTAAAATTGATGGTTCGATGGTGTTGTCCGGGGGGTATACCTACGCGAAGGTCGACGCTCACGGCCTGGGCGACGACTAACATCCTCATCGTCCGCAGGTGGGGGTGTGAAAAACATAGAGGAAAAGTCCTGTTGCTCGTTCGCCGCCGACGAACTTGAACCATCATGAGTCCCATAATGCTGCGGATATGTGTCGGATGGGCCGGACATGCCGTACTGCGGCCGGGGGGATCCAAACAGTTCAAACTCGTAGGCGTATTCGCCCTCTGCGAAGCTCGGATAATATTCACCCACCACCAAATCCGGATGATAGCCATGTGAATCCACATTTGACTGTGATTGTCTGAGATCTGGCTGGGGGTCCTGCTCGGGCTCTGCCTATTGCGGAGAATAATATGCTGTCGGATCCGGATCTAGCACGCTCGCTGCGTCCGATCCCCAAACTTGCTGCACGTAGGGGGGATTACAGTCGATTGCCCTCCAAGTAAATACAGCTTCCCGCAGCTATGGTACCATTGTGCATACTCCAATGATGGTTGCAGGTCGGTAGCCATAACCATATGAGGAATTCGGCGCAATCAATCGTTCCACAGTGCGACGTATTTCTGGTGCTTAATTCCTCAATCCAATTGAACTTTTCCTCTCTTTGTCAAGCCGTGATCATCCCCCAACTGGTTCGGCGGATCCGGGATAGGTTGGATGCAACCAAACTGTCGAAGCACCCGATCGCCGTGATACCACTCGACGACATTGAAATTTATAATTGGTGTGTTAGTATACCATATGTGGGAATCAATGAGTGCGAACGAGGGTACAACATTTGTAATTTCTGGCCTCCGGTATGTCATCCATATAAACTGCATGAGTAATAACATTGTAACGAGTTCGACTGATAACATGTGAGTAAGATATAGAAATATAATAGATGTCACAAATATTAGAATAGCAGCTTACCCCTTCCCGGGCATGCTGTTCAATCCTGAGGCAGTATATCGGGACATCACTCGACTTCTCGATGCCTAGACGAGTCATCCACCTACAAAAAATAGTATAGGGTTTAGGGTTGGTAACATTACCATATTTATTATGACTACAAATAATGACAATTTTGTATTTTATCACCTGAGTGGCAGTGGATACAGATAGGGTTGATGACTAACGCGTGCCAAAAACGGCATCCGATAAAGCGCCCATGACTGTAGCAGTATGAGGCATCCGCCGATGTTAACTTGCGGCTCTGTCGCCCGACAAAGCTCCCGGTACAGCGTTGCTAGAACGGCGGAACCCCAGCTATACGACCTAGCAGTGGAGAAATCAGCTAGCAGGGGCAAGTACGACAAATACACACTATCGTCGTTTGCATCAGGCATGAGTACTGCCCCTATCATATGCATGATGTACGCTCGAGCAGAGCACATCAACTCACCTTCAGTGGCGGTCGCTAATAATCCACATATTTTGGCTTTTAGCCATGTAAATTTTATGCCGGAAAAATATTTATCACCATCATCTTGTGACTCTCCTAGGAGTTGATAGCAAACTGCAGCCGGATCGGTGAATGAAGATACTCCCATTACGGGACTCCCGTCAATTGGGAGCCCAAGCTGCACTGCAACATCCTCCAAGGTCACCGTGCACTCCCCGCACGGAAAATGGAAAGTATGGTCTCCGGACGCCACCGCTCCACTAGCGCAGATAATAAATCAAACCGCAAGTCAGAGGACCGGATCAATGCTACTGACCCAAATCCGGCCAGCTCCAGGTACAACATAAATTGTGCATCCGGAGCTATCTTTAAAACACTCACACGGCCCCTTAATACTCGGAACGAGTCCTGATAGTGTAAAATTACAGAAAAAATATTACGATAACATAATTTATTTGTATATACTGCGTATATCGTTTTTAAATAAATAGAATTCCTGATTAACAAATAATAAATCATACCGCGTTATTAGTCGCATCAGATATGTGTCTAATATCGCTTCGTATCAATCGAGCCATTGCGATGCCTGCAAGTTGAAAAAAAAGTTAGTAAAAAAATCTTACTTCGGCCATTTATTCATATTTTTTCCTCCGCATTTTATTACTTTAAAAAATATCATAATTTCTAATTTTATAATTTTACATTATTTACATGCATAATGTTTGAAATTTATTACTCTAGTGTGTTATTTAAATTAATTTGGTGTAAAAAATAACCCTTACCCCGCCCTTTGCTCAGTATTATTTTCTCGATTTTTATTACGTTAAATAAAATATATTATTCTCGTATTTTATTGTTTTATATTATTTCAGTACATTTTCTTTGAAATATTTTGTATTAATTATTTCGAATTTTATAAAAGTTAGTAATACACTCTTACTTACGCCATTTGTTCGTATTTTTTATCCGCATTTTATTACTTTAAAAATATCATAAACTTAGTCTTTTATAATTTTACATTATTCCAATGCATCATGTTTGAAATTTATTAATTTAGTGTGTTAAGGGCAATAAAAGAAAATAATAATAATGAGGGATTAAAAGGTAATTAGCCACATATTTGTGCCGCCTTTTTTCCCTCCATCACCCTTTTTTTCCCTCTATTATTTTGGTAAATAAAGAAAAAGTTTATAATATTTTAGTATTTTTTGTAATATTTTGCTAAAAACCCATAATAAACCCTTTGGTCGTATTATTATTTTCCGATTTTTATTACTTTCAACAAAACTATATTACTTTCGTATTTTATTATTTTATATTATTTCAGTACATTTTGTTTGAATTATTTGTATAAATTATTTCTGAATTTTTTTAAATTTACTAATACACTCTTACTTTGGCCATTTGTTCGTATTTTTTATCCGCATTTTATTTTTTTAAAATATCGTAATTTTTATTTTATAATTTTACATTATTTCAATCTATTACACGTGCATTTTCGCATTTTTTCCGTATTTTATTATTTTCGATAAATATACAATTCCGCTTTTTCTTTTCGTATTTTATGTTTTCTTAAACATACTTCTTTGTCATTTTACTTTTAATGCTATTTTCCTAAAATTTTAATTTCAAATTCTAAGTAAATTTCATAAAAAATCCTAATCAACATACAATGTACATACCATTATTTTTTCATTCTAAATATATTTCATAAAATATATATGCTAAATAAAATAATAAAATAACTATAATGTACATAACATAAATTTTAAATACACAAATATTACAAAAAAATTAAATTTATAAATAAATTTACCTTTTTTTTTTTTTTTCCTTCCTTCCCTCTTCTTCTTCTTTTTTTTCTCTCTTCTCCTTTCCTTTTCTTTCCTTCTTTCTTTCTTTTTTCTTCTCTTTTCCTTTTCTTCTTCTTCTTTCTTTCTTTTTTTTCTTCTCCTTTCCTTTTCTTTCCTTCTTTTTCTTTCTTTCCTCTCCTTTCTTTCTTTCTTTCTTTCTTTCCCTCTCCTTCTGCCCCCCCACCACCGACCCCCCTATTATTAAGTGGTGCCGCCAATGGTATTGGCACAATTGGTGCCGCCAATGGTTTTGGCACCTTTGGTGCCGCCAATCCCATTGGCGTGACCAAGGTTCGTCACATCGGTCAGATTTCTTTTTTTGCAGGTTTTTTTTGCAGGTTTTTTTTATATATTTTGGTAAATAAAAAATTTATATATTTTTTGATAAATAAAAAATTATAATATTTTGGTAAATTTTTATTTTTTTATAATATTTTGTAAAAACCCCAAGTTTTACGCTTGTAATACATCTAGAAAAAAGAAAAAAGAACTAAAAGGCCCAATACCAACCCTAGCCCCCAAATTAACAATCAATCACAGGCCCAATAAAATCCAAAATTAAAAGTCCAACTCCGTCCATTACAATTCATCACCCGAAAATGGCGTCTTCTTCGTGTTCGTTGGTCTCTATTCACCCACCCTCAACTCCCGCCAAAATTCCAACCTCCACCATTCTTATCCTGCGAAACGCCGGCCTTATCCTAAACCCGCCTCCTCCTCCTCCCTCTTTTTCAACCCTCTCTTCAAAACCCATCTCCGTAAAACCGTTCCTTAGCGCTCTCAGAGCCTCGCATTCCCAGAAATACGTTTACCATGACCCTATCCCTAAGTTTGCTGAAGCCGTAAGTTTATACACTTGTATATTTAGAAAAACGTATTATGGTTTTAAGGTCCAATGATAGATTTTCTTTTGATTATTGTTATGGATATTTGGTATAATAGGAGACCCAGAAGTTTAAAGCTGAGCTTTTCAACAAGTTATCCAAAGACAAAGACAAATTTGGTGATGACCTTGATTCTGTCATTGACGTTTGCGTTAAGGTACTTTCCCTTTTTCTTTTCCAGCAACGGCTAATTTCGAATAACTGTTAATATATTATGAATGGTTTTTGTTGAATTCAATGAGAGTTAAAGCATCACCTTCCAGCTCTACCCTTTATAAGCCCAACTCTTTTGCGTACACGAAAGCCCTGTAGCCAGCCGTTGCTTCCACCTTCGCTGTTTTTGTCACATGTTGCATATTCTTCACCGAACCTGCCAAAACTTGACATTGATAGTCTCGAACAATGATACTCAATACCACCTGTTCGACTGTTTGTTTGAACGGCTCCATCAAATTTAGTTTTGACTCTTCCCTCACTTGGCGGCTTCCTGCCCCATGTTATTGCAATTCTGCTCCCTGATGCATTCTGATTGGTATTACGGTATCCCTCTTTGTATTTTCTGATAAAACTGCTGGTAGTTAGATTGGATTGACGGCCCTCGTGTAGCTCTGCGTTCCTCAAGTTCCAAAATCGCCCATGCTGTTATCATTGCTAATTGAAGATCCTCCATACTTGCATGACTTACTTGAAAGAATGTACCACTGAACAAAATTTTTTATTTTATTGGAGCCTTGTGTCATTCTCAGGAGTCAATACCCACGATTCATGGACGTAGTATCAAGAATGGTGGGTTAGTATTAATACATAATAAGATGGTTTCAGATGTCAAAATTCATTCTTAGAAGACTTCAACAAACCCTAAGATGATCTTAGGATCTTGGAATGAGATAGGCCTACATGGACTTTTGAATCGATGACGATAATCTCATTCCTTAGTATATCTTACATTTTACATCAAACAAATATGACACATTAATGTTAAAGTAAATCTTCAGAGTTCTATATTAGAGGATATCAGTAGAGCACAAGTGGCTTTACCACGCTTGATAACCTGAGAGGCTTCATCATGCTTGAAAGACGTTATTGTTCTGTTGATGATAAAGCCGATTCAATATATGGTCCTGGAAGTGACATTATTTTGTGAACTGGGTATTATTAGTATGCAGTGCTCTTTACTGCGAAAAACACAAACATCAATATTATCATTCACAGTAGCTGATTTCATCTGGCTTCCTTGTCATCACATCCAAATGGGTTTATACCGTTCTCTTGTACACGATGTGATCAATGGTGATAGGTGATCATGTTCACTCACTAAGCCTCGCCTGTTAATCCCTGTAATCAGAGAATCATATAACAGTTTGAGAATAGTGGTTCACAGCCCTTTATTCAAATCTTCCAATCCAGACAACATAATTTTAATTGCCTACTTTTGGTTGTTTATAGCTTTTATCAGCAATGATTTCTTCTAAATCAAACATTTTTGTCTCTTTAAGAGGCCTGCTTTTTGATTGAGCTGGAAATTGTTCAA
This sequence comes from Gossypium raimondii, assembly GCF_025698545.1. NCBI lineage: Eukaryota > Viridiplantae > Streptophyta > Magnoliopsida > Malvales > Malvaceae > Gossypium > Gossypium raimondii. The sequence continues at coordinate 41,355,941 of NC_068569.1, read as the reverse complement.
TAATTGACCCCAAAAGAAATATCTGGCACGAAAATAACAAATCACTCCTTCCCTGACAGCTAGTCATGTTCTTCCTTATGTGAATGTTTGGCCCAATTCAGGGATTTCTCTGAATTTGGCTTCTACATACATGTGATATAGTTAGTGTTGAAGATTACTTCTACCTGTAAAAGCCTTACCTACAGAAGAATACAAGTCTTGATATTGAACTTAAAATTTTTGCGAAGCTTACTGTTTTTTCTATTGTTGAAAACAGATATTTAATGATTTCTTGCACAATGAGTATGGAGGACCTGGAACACTGTTGGTGGAGCCTTTCACAGATATGTTTGTAGCTTTGAAGGAGAAGAAATTACCTGGAGCACCTGTTGCTGCTCGGGCATCCTTGTTATGGGCCCAAAACCACCTTGATCATGATTGGGAGGTTTGGAACTCAAACTCTCCCAAATGATTTCCTCCACATGTTTCATAACATATTTTTCCATTATCATCACATTCATAACATTATTTTCCATTATCATCAGTTGTACCTATGTTACTTGGAGTCAAATATTCACTCAAACTCAGATATGAGTGTTAGATATAGATGTGTATCAGACACGGATATGATTGAACTTTTCTAAAGTTTTTCATACAATTGGAGGATCTTGAAAGTCATATTCTCGTATCCATAAAATAAAGAGTTTGATCAACATAGCATTGTGTTGTACTATTTGAAAGTGATCAAGTTTGGGATTTGTATGAAAGTAGTGAGTGAAAGACTGAAAGTCCTAATTTCATATAAGAATATTACTTGTAATACAATTTAGGATCCAATGTTCCTCTGAACTGAGAAGCTTTACATATGTTTATTTTTCTTGAAACAGATTTCAATTTGGGAGCTTTGATTGCAAGTTGAAATCTTAGGTTATCACCTTCATTCGATTGGTGAATTTCCATTTTCCCTAATTTGGGGTTTCATTGAACAAAAGAGGCAGTTCATTGCCATTCCTAAAACCAATCTGCACTTACGAAAAGAAACTTGAAAACAAAACTATTAGCCTACAGCCTCAGAGATGCTCTGTAATGATGGCCGCCATGATTTTGACCTCATTGAAGCAGCGTTCACAGATGATGTCCGTGAGATTTGTCTTTCATTCTTTAGTTCCTGGAAAGTTTAGAACATAAGCGCCTAAGTTTTTAGGATTGAATGAGAAAGAAAGATTCAAATGAAACATGAAAAGTTTTCCAAACTGGTTAAGTTTATATCTAATCTTAATGCAGATGGAAACTTTAACAATCAATTTATGATATCCTTCCAATATGATTATCATACTTTGCTTATAGTTCCCCATGGCGAGTAACTGGTGTTTGAGGACCCATATTCACAGATTGCTTAGTTGGGAAGAACATATTTGAAAGATAAGTGAGAGCCATACTTGGTTGGTGATGTGTGCGTCAGACTTTCCTCCTGAAGTTAGGTTGTCTTGTCCATGGTGCTGCAATTTTTTCATGGATTCCCTTTTGGTTTTTGCATATTTCTTGGCTCTCATGAACTTCATGACCTCTGCAGGGACAGGAAACAAGAGAAAGTTGAGAAATCAATATAAAAGAAAGACAATCTTGCAAATAAAGAAAGTGAAGAAGACCTTGAGAAGTGATAAGGCGATAAGCGTGGCCGAGGGTAAGAGTATCGGTGGGGCGGAGGAGCTTAACACGGGTGAAACGCACTGTATCTCGATCTTGATGATGGTTGGCTTCCTCCTCTTGGGAAACAGGCAAGGGAATGATGAGAGAAACGTAATGACCGGGATTCATTTTCATAACTTCACTGACGGGAATGGGCCAATATAACCTCTCAAGCCTCCCGGAGGGATGCTGAATGACCAAGGCCGCCGCATCGATGGCTTGGCAATTCCCCATGAATTCTGAAAAAGGAAGAAGAAGATAAGGAAAGGAAGGGAAGAGGAGGTTAAGTAAGCAGCAGTCTCTTTCTAATACGACCCTACACAAAGAGTCTCACTCAACTCAACCAAGCACAAGCAGGCCTTTCCTCATTTCCCAACTAACTTATTATATACCCTTGCCTTACCTCTCACTATTCACATCCAAAACGGCAGCACAAAATTTACAACCAGGATTTTATAATTATTTTATGGAAAGCCGGCATGAGCTACACGTGGAGAAATGTGAGGAGTTGGGGTCAAAGTGTTGAAAGTCATAATTATAATTTGTGTTACAGTAATTATAATACAAGTGAGCATGCGTGTGAGTGAGAGGGAGATTCCTTTGGCTGGACAATGATTTGACAACCCACCGCCTTATCCGCCATATTATAATTTTTTATGCTCCTCCGCCTCAGGAATTACCCTGCCTTTGTATTTCCTTTTTCTTTTAATTTAGGAATGGTAAATTTTAATATGCATTTTAAGATATAAATATCTATTACAAAATTAAATTTTTCTATTTAAAGTAAATTATATTATTTGAGAGTATTTTAAATTTTTATTTTTAAAAATAATAAAACATGCACATGGTAGGTTTTGAGCTCATACTAATTAGATCACTCAACTAAAATTTCATTTTAATATGTTTTATTCATTTTATGTTAATATGCATAATTTGTTATCTTTATCAGCTTTATACAACATCATGATAACAAAATTGTAGTGTATTTATTATTGTTAATATGATGTATTTGTGTTTAAATTTCGTATTACTTACAATTTAATCTAATTTATTTATTTTAATATCGTACATATTTCATGCGTTATTATGATTAATTAGTTTCAAACCATACGTTTCATTATATATTGTATGCGAAACACTCTAGTAATGGTAGATATGGAGAAACCCATGGAGGTCAGCTAATTCAATGGGGCTCATTTAACCCGATTGAATTGGCTTGACTCATTGGTACATATGGAGAAACCCATCTACTTTAAGCATTGGTGACCAATGAAACACTCTAGTAAAACTAGAGTTACTACTGTAAATCATAAGGAATAAAGATGTATAGAGTTTAAATCCCTTAATACTCTCATCTTGTAGATGGCCTCTAATCTCGATCGTTGATGTAACTCAATTGTACCATTAGATTTGAGAGAGTTCAACTATAAATAAAGGTCTTCCCCTTCATTTGTACTCACTCAGTTGTAAACCTTCAAAGTAATAGAATATTTTTTAGAGAATTTACTCAAACAGTTGGTGTACGTTATTTTTCTTGTGACTTTTTTGTTCGTTCATGGCTTATTTCTCTTTCGAGTTTGCTTGCACTTTACTTCAGTACCTTAAAAGATTTCTGCGAGAATTCTCATTTTTCAATAGTAGGAAATTATTTAAGGTCGCGCGGTTTGCTAGACTAAAGTTCTAACTTGTTGACACATACATGTGTAATAGAATTTTTAGTATTTATTATCCATTTTAAATTAAAATTAAATTAAATCTATTTTAAATAACATTTTTTGAAAAATAATTAAATTTATTAAAATGAATTTATTAAATAAAAAGTATTTCAAAAATAATTTTTAAATAAAACAAATTATGATATCGTTTTGTTATTCATAAAATATAAAGTTGCATTCAGATAATGAATACTCAAAGGATAGTTCCTATCCACTTTGAATCTACTCTGAAAAGTAATTAAAATATTATTTAACTTTGAATATTATTGAATTTTGCATTATTTGAATCCATAAAAGCAATCAAATATTAACAAAATTCAAAATTAGGAATTTCTGTTAATATTAATATAATTATTTTAATTAATATTAATATAAATATTACTATAAAATTAGAAAATTAGAAAAATAACATATATAGATATAATTGGTCAATATTTTTTTACAGTGTTAAGATTTGAGATGATATAGGTATTGATGTGGTTAGATATAATTATTTTAATAATTATATTTGATAGAAAATATTTTAAACATTTATTTATAATAAGTTTAAATGTGAATAAATAATTAAGTAAATTTAAACCATCCATGTCTTTGTGTGAAGTTATCATAGTGGGAAACTTTATATTTATTATCATTTTACATCATAACTACTAGATATTGTCAACAAACTACCAAGGAAACTTCTTGAAAGAAAGATGAATGGTTTTGGAGATTATTTTAAGGTGAAGGAAACAAATAAACAGAATCCAATTCCTTTGCAATAAAATAGCTAAAACAACATAACAATCCTATTACTTTTACCTATATATTAAAAGGGTTTTTACTCATGCACTTAATCATAGGGGTGAGCATTCGATCGAATCGAATCGAATCGAATCGAAAATTTTCGAGTTAATCGAGTTTTCGAATCTCATTTTATCATCCTAATTTTATTTGAAGTTTTCTCAAATCGAGTCGAGTGAGATGAAATTCGAATCGAATCGAATCGAATATATTTGTTCGAGTTAAATTTTAAAAATTAATTTTGGGTCCTTGTAACCATTGTCACCCATCGTAATAAAATTTGTCCACCTTAATCAAATTTTTTATTAACTTTCATCACCTCATAATTTATTTATTAATTTTTTATATACTGGTTAGCTTATTTGTTTGCTTAGTTGTTTCAATTATCTTCGGATTCTTGTCACTATGTATTTTGGAATTAAAATATATTAAATATAAAAATATCATTTTTAATAAAATTTATTTTAAAATAAAATTTGAAATTGATACCAATATAAAATTTTAACACGAATATTTTATGACATAATTAAGAATTCAATTTTAATATAAATATTCAATATGACTAAACAATTCAATAATATAAATAATATAAAATGTGAAATTTAATTTAATAATATAAATAGTATATATAAATAAAATTATTACTATTTATGTTTAGTGATTTTTTGAATAATTTTAATTTTTATTTGAGAGTAAAGGGTGAGAAGTAAAAGTTTAGGGGAAAATAAAAGTTTTGGGGAATAAAAGTTTGAGGGAAAGTAAATAGGGGAGTAAAATTTTGGAGGAAAATATTAAAAAAATTGGAGGGAGGGTTTGGGGTAGATGGGAGGTGGGATGGGAAGAGAATAAAAGTTTTAGGGAAAAGTGGGAGGAGTAAAAATTTTGGGGAAAATAAAAGGTTTTGATGGTTTTGAGAGTAAAATTTTGAAAAAAATGAATTGAAGAGTAAAATTTTGGTGGGAAATGGATTTTGGGTAGATTGGCGGTTGGGAGGAGGAGTAAAAGTTTTGGGGAAAAGTGGGAAGGAGTAAAAGTTTTGAGGAAAAGTAAAAAGTTTAGGATTTAGGTAAAACGTAAAATATTATAGTTTGATATTGAATTATTGAATTATTCGAGTTATTCGAATTCGAAAACTCAACTCGATTCGAACTCGAAATTCGAAAAAAAAATTCGAGTTGATTCGAATAACTCGATTTGTTTAACTCGAAATTCGAATTTTTTTTCGATTTTTTCGAATCGAATCGAATTTTGCTCACCCCTACTTAATCATAGAGATATACTCACATTACATATGTATACCAGCTGTTCCCTACTTCTTGGAGGTTTAAATCCAAGTGGGTTTTATACGTGAATAACCCTTAGCCACTAGGTCTGTCTTACTTCCCATCTTTTTAATTAGGTTAACTTCTGTTATTAGTTTTTATATTTTGCGAACGTTGTGCTTTAATTTGATTATTTTTAGTCATTATACTTTTTAAATTTTAAAATTTTAATCCTCACTAGACGAGAATTATTAAATTTATTGAATTATGCTATTTTCGAAATCAGAATACGAAAAATATATTATCATATGTGTAATGCCATGTTAGTTTGTTATTTTCACATATTACTTGCTAAAAATTTAGTTAATGAATTAGCGACTATTATTTGCATCAGAATGGAATCAAATTTTGAAAAAGTATAAGGATTTAGAATGATTCAGGTTGAAGAATATGGACTAAACCTATAACAATGCAAAGAGTACATGACTAGTAATTGGATTTAAATTTTATTGCTATTGTTTAGGTCAGAACTAAACTTTTCAATATAATACAAATATTTATGACATATTTTAATATTTTATTTATTATTTATTGGTAACATATAAATGTACATATAAAACATACGAACTTTTTAATTATAATTTTACATAACCACTCTTTAAAAACTCAACATTTACATTTTCCATAGAAAATAGAGCTTTTAATGAAATTATTATAGCTAAAGACTAGCTTTTTACATAGGAAGTTTCCTTGACTCTTGTGATGTGATTCAGCTTAAACTATTTGAATCCCAAAATTGGTAAAAGAAAAAAAAAGGATATATTTATACTCACATGTAGGATTAATGTGAGTAGATGCATGGCATGTGAGATGTTGGGTATCCATGGTTCACATATTAAATGATGAAAAGGACTATATTTTTTTTGTTCAAACATGACCCCTGTACCTGTAGGGGACTACACCCAGGCACCCACCTTTAGTTGCTATGGCTTTGGGGACTTCCAATTTTTTTTAAAATGAAAATTGCAGTTTGTTAGTGTTAGAAGACAACATTGAATAAAAAAAAATGATGAGTGGATTGAATTTAGCCACTACATTGTGGGGGCCACCAAATTTAGGTATTCAATGTATGTTCCCTTGCCTCTTATGCTTTCTAATTTTTATATCTTCGGTTTTAATTTTTATGAACTTGCTATTCCAGTTAGGTTTTTATTTTTTTTCTCACTAAATTAGGTCCTCTTAGCAGGGGTTGAATTTAATCATAATTTTTTATAGATTAAAAATATAAATTTATTATGCATTAATTTATAATTTCATATTTTTTAAGGGATTAAACATAAAAAATTTCATTTTATTAAGGATAAAATTAAAAAAAAAATAGTTTTGGGCCAAAGTCCTTCAAATTCACCTTTGGGTTGTCAGTTGCATGCATGTTTCATCATGATTTGAGATGGAGGGTTAAAAGTTATCTGTAAAGTCGGCAAAAGTTGTTTTTATTTTATGGAGAAATAGAGGTATTTTAAAAATAGATATAATGGAATTAATTGAATTAAATAATAAGAGGATAAACATATTTCAGTGTGTTTGAATTTATGTTATCAATACATTTATTTCAAAAAATTCAAATGATGATTGATGAAATGATAAATTTATGTTGAGCTGAATCCCAAAACATTTATAATTATTTTTTGGAGGACATTAAATTTTAAAGTTGCTGTCTCTACATTCTTCTTCCACCCTTATAAATACAAAGCAATTAAAAGTATGAATTTTAAGACCAGAGTGGCTTAAAAGAATGTCTGTATGTGAAAGATGATTGCAAAGGTGCTGAACATCTAAACGACAAACATGGAAAAGGAACAAAGTGAAAGACAAGATGAATTTGAAGGTGTCCCACTAATTCAATGGAAACTTCATCTACTCTAATTTCAAACCCTAAAAAAATATGTCAAAGACCGGCTCATTAATTTCATATCATCTCCATTTTTATTTCTATTTCTATTTCTATTTCATAATTTTCATCCATATCTCATTTTAATTTTTTATTAATTAATACTTAAATTTAGGTAAAACTATGCTTTCCATCTTATAAATAATTTTTTGAATATTATATATTTTATTTGATAAATTTAGTAACCCTTTTTATTTAAGCATGGTTCATTTTTTAAGCTTAATTATGATATAATGATAATTTTATTTTTATTTTTTGTCATTTTGATTATTATTTCTTTTTTTATAACTTTAGCTCTTGAGTTTTCAAGTTTTAATTAAATTGTTTTTTAATTTATTGAATTATTAAATTTTCAATAGTATTGTTGTGACAATTGGGATGTCAATTTTATGTACTTCATTACCTAAGTGGATATTTTTCTTTGACATTTTATGAATTTAGTTGAAAGTTTTAAATTTTTTATTTTTTAATTTTTATAAAGTATACACCCATTGTCACATAAATTATTATGTCATTACAATTAAAATTTTAATTGTCCAATTAATTTTTGAAAAAATAATCTGAACAATTTTGAATTTTTTTAATAATGTGAATCCCACAAAACAGCAAATGAAACTAAGGGTCTGTTTGATTGGCAGTAAAATGTTTTCCGTAAAATGATTTACGGAAAATGTTTTACTTTTCTGTAAATGATTTCTTGGAAAATATTTTACGGTGTTTGATTGAATCATGTAAAATATTTTCTCATTGTTGATGATTTCTGAAAATATTTTCGGAAAAGTTGTTTTACATATATTAATAAATTTATATACATATTAATAAATTTTTATATTTTAAATTATTTTTACACATATTGCAATGATTTATTTATAAATAAATTTTTATTAATAAAAGTTTTATCTAATTAAATTGAAATGTTCATCTATTTGTAGATTATACCGATTTGATTTTACTTCTTCATTATTAAAACATTTATTTGTATTTAAATTTTATATTAATTTGATTCTACTTTTATCCAATCGATTCTTGTGATACATATATTTAACATGGGATTTAAATTAAAATAAAAAATCGTAATTATTAGAAAATTTCATTTTTAAAAAACTAGTATATTGTATTAACTTGTACTAAATGATATGTCAAACTTAAATTGCTACATTAATATATATTGGGTAACTAATGCAAGTGTAATATGCAATTAAAAGCTAGAATTTAAATGTTACCAACACAAAAATTAAAGACGAGATAATAAAAATTATTGAAAAAGAAAAGCAAAACAGTAATCCATAGCACAACAAGAAACTAGTTATATTGTTGTTCTCTTTTTTCTATCCAAACCTAAAACAAAACATCAAAACCGCATTTAGTACTGCCAAAGTCTTTTATGGTTCCATCTAAGATTTGCAATAAATGAATTTGAAACTACTTAGGACCAATGTCTTTGAGAGCACAGATCTGCTCTTCCCCATTGCAGAACATAATGAGACACAACCAGGTCTTTCCCTCAAAAAACCATCCTTGATCTGCAATCACACCAAAACACATGAATGTAAAATTATATAACTACCATCTTCATGATATGTAAATTGGAACCAACATTTTCATGTTTGGATATATGGATATCACAGGCACCAGTCGCAAGAGATATTAGTAAAATGCAACTCATATTTTCATGTTTAGAATGTGTTTGTCATGTATATATAGACATTTGCATCAGGTACAAGTCGTGTGAGTTAAGATAATGTCTAACAACCCGGTAAAATTATAGCAGCACATATATAAAAGAACAATACAATTCAGCTAGTACAACATGAGAAAAATGACTATATTTCCCTAAAAGAATATGGGGTTCATATTACAAACCTTGTTCTTGAAAACCAAGTCCTGCAAACAAATGAAGCCAGAGAAAAGACCTTATGTAACACCATTAGACCACAGTCCATGCACAAGAAAACCAAGCAGTCTAAAAAGAAAGGAAATATTAATAAAGGAACTCAAACGGACCTTGACTTCTACGAAAAGGATTTCACTCGTCCAATGACTTCTCAAAACTTCCATACATTCTAATGGATAACCTTAGCCACTTGAAATATGTGCTCTATTCTTTTCATCTTGATCACAAAAACCATTTCCATTTAAATATGCATTAAAACGAAGGGATAATTACTATCATTTTCTTAATGTTATTAAGAACATTACCTCAAATGCAAGAAAATATCACAAGCCATATTTTAGTTAAATAAATATATGGCGTCGATCATATCTTCTTTGAACTTTGGTACGAAAACATCTAATAGAAGACTCTAAGGAAGTGCGACTACTAGCTAATAGTAACATCGCACATTTCTAGGGGCATTGCTTCACATATTTATACAAGTTTGATGCTTTGGTACAATCAAGTAGAGTGACAAAATTCTTGAGAAAAAGAAATAGGAAATTCTCAGAAGCTAAAGATTTGTTTTACTTGCCCTGTACAACTCATCCTAGCCAAAAAATGCACAAAGAAAAAGTAGAAAACAGTTCTAGACTTAACCCAAACCCAACTGGTTATCATATGATATACATTTAGTGAAGATGCCTATGAATCTCACTAGAGGCAATACAATAAACCATCAATGAATACTCTGTTTCATATAAAAGATTACCCTAGTCCACTTCTTATCCTATCCATCTACGTTTTGGGGAAGAGCTTTGCTCTCTTCCATATCTGCTCACCTAGCAGACAAATAGTGAACTATCAAAAGTCCATGGCATCACTGGTAATTTGAGCAAGGGATTAGACATTGGCCACAAAGATGTTCCCTTGTATATTCATTTGATAATAAGTTGTGTGATTTATCAAAACAGAAAGTAAGTTGTGTGATGTTAGCATTGTATATTCAGAAGCTTGTGTAATAGCTAAAACCAAATCCAAAATGATTACCTAGTAGGATGATGGCTCCATAATCATATCTATGGCGTATACATCACCCAGCATGGTAAAAAAGGTAGTCATTGAATAACACCATTGAACTGAAGAAAGTTCTTTTTTCTTTTTTTTTTCATGGGAGATTTATGAAGAATATATGCTTAAATGACATAATCAACCATCTGTATATAACCAAAATATAACCAAAATATCATCCAGCAAGAAAAGTCGCCCAAATAGGAGGTGAATAGCCCAATAGATAATCTGTAATCTTCATCGGCTACTATACTTTCTCTCAATTTGATGACAATCAACATAATTCATTAAAATAAAAATGTTAGAAATCAAGAACGAGAGAGAAAGAGAGGAAACAAAACAGAATATGCTGAGAAGAGAAGATGAAGAACAGAAGAAGAAAAAGGAATGAAGAACGGAAGAAGAAGAATGAGCCTTACCTGGATTAAGGAGGAACCGGAAGAGGTCATTGACCAAACTGATTTGCAACCCAAGGGGAAGGGAAAATGGAAGGGGAAGGGAAAGGGGAAAGGGGAGAAGAAGGCGTCATTCCGGAAAATGTCTTACCGAGTTCAAAAGCGTAAGACATTTTCCCCCAATTTGTAATAGGTTTTCCCGTGTTGCGGAATTGGTTTTACAAAAGGAAAATATTTTCCTGCTATCAAACACTGGAAAACGTGTAAAATCAATTCCGGAATTGGTTTTCCCCTATCAAACACAACCTAAAATTTTGGTGTATATAAGCCTAATCTAGTAATTATAGTTAAAAGTTAGAAGGGAGCGGAGTTGGGACTTTCATAAGTGATAGAGGTTTGTAAAGTAAGGTAAAGATGATTTTGGGTAGAATAAAAGGCTTATTAGTGCGGAGTGGAGGTGTTTATGGGTCGGGCTGGGTCGGGTTCAACTAAAATTTTAGCCCATTTACTAGGTTCGGGCTCAGTTTGGCTCAAAAAATGGGCCTAAAATTTTGTCCAAGCCCAACCAGGATAAAAATGCTAAAACTCGGGCTTGACTTGACCCACCCATATTAATTTTTATATTATTTTTATATAAGTTTTAAATATATATAATACATCAAAATACTAAAAACATCAAAATAAATATTTCCCAACAAATTGAAAATAAATTTTAAAAATATGTAGACTTAAATAACACTAAGATAAATGCAACTTAACAAGCAAATGCCTCTAAAACAATAACAAAATTAACAAATGCCTTTAAAATAATAACAAAATTAACAATAAAATAATTTTTATTATACAATATCTAAACAATAACAACAAAATAGTAGCAACATAATAGTAAAACGGTAGCAAAATAGGGGAAATAACAAAAAGAATAACATTCAAAAACAAAACAAAAAAAAAGAGCAGATTTTTTTGTCTTTTAGTGAATTCGGGCCGGGTCTGGGTCAAAAATACCTTACCCGAGGCTTGACCTATTTTTTAAATAGGTCTTATTTTTTTGTCCAAGCCCATTTTTTAGGCCTATATTTTTATTTAAATCTTCTTACATTTTGGGCAGACTTTCCAGCAGAGTGATTCAACTCATGATCAGATGGAGAGTCATTCTGGTGGTTTTTAAAAGTCCTTGATGTTTGCACTAAAACGATGGGGTAGGTGCTGGGGACAATGCATCCTTGTGTGCTCTCTTAGTTGAGCTAAACTTCTAAGGACTATTTTTGACCAACAGTTAAAGGTGTGAGAATGAGATTTTTGGGTTATACAGAAAGAACCAAACTTGCCATTATCAATATTCAATATGTTTGGGCTCCATTTTTGGTGTACTAACCAGTATTATTTTATATGCTTTGTTTTCGTCGCAAAAATGGCGTGCCTTTCATTACTATTTCATATGCTTAATTTTTATAATTATTTGATATTTAATAATACTTACTGTTAATTTTTTATCACAAATTTCTGAATATTATGTCTAATTATTTATGCTAATAATTACTTATATTAATACAATTATTTATATTTTATCTTTTGCATTATATATTTTTTTACTTTTATTAGATATTATTAGTTTGGGTTTTAATATCATACTTTTTTAAAAATTTTAAAACAATGAAAACAAAAATGAAAGTATCATATAAAAATAAATTGTAATTTGAAATCATAGTAAATTAATTAAGAATTTTAATTATTTTATTTAATTACTTTTAGGATATTGTATAATTCTTTCCATCATTTTCAAATTAATCAAATTAGTCTAATCTTTATTTAATTATTAAAGTATACTTTTGATGTTGTAAAAATACATTATTTAATAAATTTTAAAAATAAAGAGAAGTGGAAAAATGATTTACACTTGCTCAGAATAAAAGTTGGTTCAAAACACAAAAGCCAAGGTCAAAGATATGGGCTATGTAGTATCATAGCAGAATATTAAAAGATACGTCCTCGGTAAAAGTGATATGTAATTTTTATATTAAGAATTGAATTATATTATTTTATTTAAATATAAGTTAATTAATTTTATATATTAAATTAAATAGTAAATTAATTTTTCTGTTAAAATTTAAATTTTTTATTACTAAAAATTAGTGTGACAGAATAATTAGATAATTACACGTGGCGTGTCACATGTATTTTATTTTGACATATAAGAACTAATTTTAATTGTAAAAATAGATAAATTTTTATCGAAAGATCAGTTTACACTTTGATCTAATGTAGATTAATTTACCCTTTTTTTTATAGTAGAGGAGGCAAAATGCAATTTAACTCTTAGTACAAGGGCCTCCATGGTACTTTTACCATACCTCGTGTTATCTACACAACCTGTATAAAAAGTAACAAAAATAGTTATTGCCTTAGAGATAAAAAGAGAATATTTTTAATTTTTTTAATTATTGAAATTTATATCTGTCACATGGCATACTAAGAGGCTATCATGTGTCACCAACGGATTGACTATCAGTGTCACATTAGCACAAACTAACGGTGTTAGTACAAAAGTACCAACCTAGGTGATGAAATACAAGTTCAAGTACCAACTAGGTAAAAAAAAAGTTTAGATACCAACTAAGTACTTTTGGACAAATTTAAGAGATAAACTACATATTAACCGAAAAAAATATATTTAAAAACAAGTTCTCAATTTTCACTCACATAATAATAACCCAACAATAAATGTATATAAAATCTATTTAAGCTAATTGAAGCATACATTTTCAAATCATAACATTCATTTTAAATTGGTCCCCAAATTTTAAAATATTCTAAAGACATCTTTAAATTATCGATGTTATATCAATAAAGTCTTTCTATCACTAAAATCGTTAATTTAATAGTTAAATGATATGTTAAATCTTAGATGGCGAGTTTAAAATTAAAAATTAAAAAAAAGAATATTGTAAAAGTTTTAGTCTTGAGGTTTTCGAACTTTTACCAAAGTTTTATTGTTCACTCTCTTTTTGAATTTAGTTTATTTTAGTTTTAACTTTTAAAAGTTATGCAATAATGTTTTCTTTTCTTTAAAATTTTCTTCATAAATTATGGTATATAAGATTTGATCTGTTATATAACGATTAAATTAATAATTTTAATAATAAAAGATCGGTTGATATAATATTAATAATTTAAAAATATAATAAGAATGTAAGAATCAATTTAGAGACCATTAATTCAATCTATTTAATCTCTATTATTGAATCTATCCAACCAAACCAATAATTTGTTAAAAATTCTATCTAAAATGTATATTATTTTGGTTTTACACATGATGATGGTCAAGTGTTAGGATAATAAAATAATATCAATTAGCAACATTGCTAATAGATGTGATATTAGTTTGATTTGATCAAGAAACATTGACTATAATTTAATTTAACTTAATATGATTTTTGATTTTAAGTTATAATTTTTAAGACTTATTTTATAAAATAAGTTTTGTTTTGTGGATTTTGAATATCCGATCATAAAATTTTAAATCTTTGTTAAAAATGATAAATCTTAAATTATTTTTACTATTTTAAATATAATAAAAATAAAAATAAAATTCAATTCAATGCGGTCAACTTGTAAGTGAGAAGGTGTTGAAAAAAGATGATTGGATTTTCCGAATAAAGAGTTACCTAAACTTTTAAGCACCTAAGAATTGACATTCAATCATTGCTTGATTACAAAATAAGCATCCCTTACTCTTATTTATGTCTACATCTTTTCTCCAATATAATCAAACAACTTTTCTTGATTTAATTATTTACACATTATTTTATATCTAGCTACTATTTAATTATTTTTGGATTAAATAGTTACAATTTTAATCCCCAATTTTTATTTTGATAATTTAATTCTCTATTTTTTAATATAAAAATTTAGGTCCGATTGTTAATATCGTTAAAATTCCTTCGTTAAATTTATTGGTGTAACATTCTAAAATTTAAAAAAGTACTCACTCGATAATCATATCACAAAAATGGAATTATAATAGATTTGAATTTAACAAAAATTTAACAATGTTAACGATTCTTTAAATTTAAGTTATCATTTAATTAGAATAAAATATTTAGAGTAACTAAAGACATTATAAACGTTGATGAACTAAATTATATACAAAATTCAAGTATAAAGATGAAATCTCAAATTTTAATATATTATAGGGATCAAAATTAAAATTTAATTATTTTATATAATTAAAAAGTAGAGACATAAGAATGTAAAAGAAAAAAAAGGCAATTCAGGAGCCAAAGAATGCCTTATTGTAGTATAGATTAAACTTTTGTTTGAATGAATGTTAATTTTAAAGGTAATTTCAAGTATATATTTAAGGTTAACGATTTATTTAGATATAAAATGTTATACCTATGTCATTTATCATTAATACTTATTTATTTCGACTCATCAAAAGACACGTAATTTAAAACACATCTTGCATATTTATTTTGGTGCCCAAATTTGATGTACATTTTAAAATATAAATTTTGCATTTTCAGAATTGAAAATATATAACTCCCTACGCCTTAAAATTCATCAACTCCTTCCATAGCCACAATGAAGATTACCAATTTCTTTAACAGTCTCGGCAGAGGTCACTTTATAACTTCTCCATTGTCTTAGTAAAATTGTTATACCACCTCTAAGTAGCATCCATGAGGTCACCTCCGTATCGTCTATGTTACTGTTGAGCATACATTTGCTATCAGCTAACTCTTCTAGAAGTGTCTTAAGATTTTTCAATTGTGATAGGACAACCATTGATTGCCAAATAATTTATAAGAATATTATTTCTTGTTAGTTGGAGTTGTAAAAGTTGTTCCTCTTTTTTTGTGTGTTAAGACAAAGCTTTTATTAATGAGAAAATGGAGTATACAGCGTCAATGCTAAAAGAGGCAGAGTTAACATCAGGATGTAAAAAACATATATGAGATGGAAATATATCGGATTTTGCTAATGAATCTGCAACAGCATTGGTTAATAGTTTGTGAGAACGAGATCAAATCAAAATTTTATGTATAAAGTTGTACAAAATAAAAGTTTATATATAAAATTGTACATTATACCAAAGTTAATGTACAGTTTTGATATTTATCCTTCTAAATCTATCATTATAGTATAAGACCCTATTTGATAAAATGTTGAAAATATTCAATCAACTAAAATTAATATTTTCAACAAACTATTTTTAAGCACGTTTGTTAACTCAAATGAAAACTACTAGATAGAATTTTTTACAAAAGTATAGAAAATGATAAATAGATATGAACCTACTTATCACTTAATAGAAAATAAATCTAATTATTTTATTTTATTTATATTTTATTTTATTTTATAAAAACATAAATATATTTTCTCAACACTTAATTTTCAATTTACTCAACATAACCTAAATTTGTAACTCATTATTCCACATATATCAATGGCTTATTTTATTTACTTTTAAAAATCATATGATAAAATATAAGAGATTATACATCCAAATTACCTGTATTAAGATAATATATTATATTATTTGATAGAATATGTTTAACAAAAAATCATTAAAAAAATAAATAAGGGATGACTTATCTATCACTACATTCATTAATAAATAACTTTTTCTTCTTAAAAATACTGAGAGTATATACTTAATGCAACTCTACCAACCTCATTTTCTCTTAAACCACACAAGAAAAGATTACATCCAAATTCATGCATGAAATCACTTTTTCATTTCCTTTAGGATTGTAAAGGCTGATATGATTGCAATTGTTCCTTTTGCATGCATGTGAAATTAGAGGTAATAGACATATTTAATACCGATTATTGATTTGTTAGGCGACGACACATCAACAGTAAGAACTACATGCTGGTCTGCTTGTCACCTTCTGCTACTGAATTGTATCAAATCAAACATTGGGGTTTGCCCCTCTTTCTTCAGACACCTATATATATAAAAAGATTTTTATGACCTAATTTTATTTCTTAAAGGGAATGGTTTCATTGCTTGTCAATTCTTTTCAACCTACAATGCCTTTACCTTTTTTTTTCTTTTATCATTTCGACTTCCATCTTTGACTACCTTTTAATCTTCTTTTGGTTTGAAATTTTATGTTATCTAATAAATATATCGGATTTCGAATTGAGTTACCAATAAGATTTGAGTTCAAAGATATAAAACTTTTCAAGTGAAACGATTTTCTCTTTCAATTTTAAAATTATGGAAATTCGTCCCCTCAAAAAATAAAAATAATTTAATCTCTATCAATTTTAAAAGTGAGTAATTAAAGACATTTAATCACGACGTTAATATTTTTCATAAATTGTACATTATTTTCATTGGTATAATAATAAATTTAGCCTTCAAAATTTACTCATTTTATCATTTTGGTCTTAATTTAATAAATTTATCCCATAGTTTTGTGTAAATATCAAGGTTAAAATTGATGAATTTTTTAGTGTAACACCACAAAAATCTTAGTTTTCATTTTGTCAAATTATGTCATAGTTGAGTGTTTATTTGAGTGGTTAAGGGCCTTGAAGGTGGATTGTGGGTCTTAAGTTTGAACCTCTGCAATAGGCTATTAGGATTTTTTTTTGTTAACATTTTGTGGGTTGCAGTTGCAGGGCTAGAGGAAATTGAGTTCAATTTGAAATCAAAGAAATCTGTTAGATGTGTATTGGGGTTTGTTGAGATAATGGGTTTATTTTCTTCATTATGTTTTGGTTAATTTTGTTTTTATCCTATTTCATTTGGTTTTTGAAATTAAAAAAGAAAAGGGTTCCTAAAAATTTGCTACCTAGTTACGTCTCCTATTCTTTCTCCCCAAATCCCCATTTGTGTGTTTCAATTAGTTTCCAATAAAGAAGTTCAAGGTTTTTTTTCTCTAATTTCTTTCCTACTTTCTTCTTTCCTATTGTCGCCTTTTGTTTCATCCCAAGCAAAGGTTAGTTCAATTTTTGTTCTTCTTTATTCTACTTGCTATAAAGGTGTTGCCATATTTTGTTATTTTCGATTCTTTCCTCACGATTTTGGGCTCGTGTGTATTCGTGGTTTGGGCAAGAGAATAAGTTTCATATGGTTTTTATGCTATTCAGGTTTGTTTAATTATCCCTTTTGTGAAGGAGGTATTTAGAAATTAATGTGTGTGTTGTGTTTCGTTAGAAGGAGAATAAGAGGTGAGAGTTGTTCTTCCAACAACATAAACAACGAGCGGTTGCTGATTGTTCAACGATAAGTGTTTGAATGTTAGAATATTTAATTTAGGCGTGATAAATTTAGTGTTTCTTATTGATTTGAATGAGGTTTTGGAAGTTGGTGTAACGATATTAAGAATTGATAAATTAATTGTTTAATTACTGAATTTAGGTTCTTGACATCTCGTGGTTGATTTCGTTTCAAGAATTATCAGGTGTGTAACGCAAAACACGAAAAATAGTGATCGGCAAAAACTGAAAAAGTAGTCTGTCGATGCCACAAGGCTGTGTGCTAAACCATGTGAGTCACATAGTCTGGGCTTTTTAGGATATGTGGATCCCACGGACGTGTGCCAGGCCGTATCGGCCCAAAATTCTAAATTTTTCCCTAAAGCCATACACGTCATTTTGAAAGACAGTGGGGATTCCGTGGAGACGGTATGTGCTCAAATAGACTGTAAAATATGAAATCCGATAATCTGTTTGTATGAATTCTGATATCTGTTCGTATATCTGAGACGTCATATGATAAGTAAATTATGTAATAGGTTATGAGTAAACCGAAAAATGTTATGTATGTTATGTATCTATTATGTTATGCTATGTGGAGGAAGTGTTTCTGTAAAAGGAGATAATTCGTCTATTTATATGGCAGCTTAGCTGCAAGTATTCTGTAAAGTGTCAGACTGACACTAAGTGGTGTGTAGGATTGGATGAGTGTTTCATACCCCATATAGTGTGCTGAGATGGTCGAAATTGGTGTGTTGCGGATGGGGGTAGGATTATATATCCATATCTGTACTACTCTAATATGAATCTGTTTCTGCTAAATCTGTTTGATATAATTTAACTATTATGTTATCTGTTACACACTGAGTTTCGAAAACTCATATTCTGTTTGATTGTTATTTTCAAGTAATCCTCAAACTTAGGCGGTTCGGTGTGACCGGAGCTTGGTTATAAAAGTATTTCGTTCAGTTTGTTTATTATTATTTTAATTTGGGTTAAAGTGTTTTGTAAATTTTGAACTATTTGGATGTTTTGGTTGTTTGGGGTTTCAAACTTTATTTTCATTTTTCATAAAATATTACTTAAACATTTTATCAACAAAATTTATTTTTCTTCAAAACAACTGATTTTTAGGAAATAAACTCGGTTTTCTTATACATAAAGATATTAGAATTTCTGCTGCAAAGTATACATTCTAGAAAATGTAAGGAAATGTCATTTTCAACTAAAAAGTAAAATTAGATATGTTTTCTTTTAAATCGAGGTTTTTAAACGATAAAACTGCATGACTCTTTCCAAAATTTACAAGAAATGTATTTTCGACCGTTATACTTAACATATCCAAATTTGACCATAACGTTTAGGCCAGGTTTGGGTTGCTACATTTAGTGGTATCAGAGCTAGGTTACAAAACTCGGGCTGTGAAATTTCGGGTTTAAATTTTTTTGTGAAAACTATTTTTCGAGTAAAGTTTATTTTTGCATTAATCTAAAAAATAATTTTGTGAAATACTGAGTTTTTAGCGCTGGTCCTGTAAGTACTTCTGACTTAGATAAAATTTAGTTTAGAAAAACTCTAAAATGATTAGAACTGTACTGCGATAGTTAAAGACTAAAACATCTCTGAAAATTTTTCTAATAAACTTTTTGAGTATAAAATATTTATTAATAAATACTGGAACTAATATATAAAAAATAGTAATGTGGATAATATATACAATGAGTACTTGTGGAACACGTGGATGCAGTACCTGTGGGCGCGGTAGGCGCTGAAGAGGAGCTCAAGCTAAGTCATCCTGAATGGGCAGTATGCCCAATCTGGATACGAGTGAGACACTGGTTACATCTACTGTGGAGACTAAGTCTCAAAGTCGCTCGGCTGGGGGTGACACATTATCCCAAGCCATGATGAGAGTTTTGAAGAGGGTCGTTGGACCCCAATTTGGTTCTGGGAGTCGTGGGTCGGTACCTGAACAACTTCGGTCCAACGGTGCTGAATTATTTAGGGGTGTCACTAAAGTCGCCTCAACTGTGGTCGAATATTGGTTAGAGGTCACAGAGAGGATTATGAATGAAATCAAATGGATGCCTGAGCAGAAATTGAAGGGTGCATTATCCTTGCTTTGCAATGAGACGTATCAGTGGTGGTTGACGATTAAAGAGGGTACTTAGCCAAATCAGGTATCTTGGGAAACTTTTAAGAGTGCTTTTCAAAGTAATTATGTGAGTGCAAGCTGTGTGGATGCTCGCAGACTCGAGTTTATGAGCCTTACTCAGGGGAATAGAACTGGGGATGAGTATAAGGCCGAATTTTTGAGACAAAACATATATGCTCGTGGGTTGGTATCAATACAAGAGGGAACGGTTTTTGCCGTCTTGGTGGACAATGCAAGAATTGTTGAAGAGGTTAAGCGCATTGAGTGCGAAAATAGAGAGCATGAGAAGGGTAAGAATAAGAAGGATTCAGAGTCCTCTAGTTCTATTTCAAGGCCTAAGAAACGAGCTAGATCTGATGAGCCTCCGAAGGTTGAGGTTCTAGCTCCTATTGTGGTTCAACTGTATAGGGATTGCGGTAGATGCCATCCAAGTGAATTTTGAAGGAAGTTACGAGCTTGTCTGTGATGTGGGTCGATGGATTATTGCATCAGAGATAATCCATAACGGTCTGATCAGGTGCAAGCTCTAGCTCCAGCTTTAGTTCAACCTCAATTGGTAGTTCAACAGCCACATAGGGGCCCTGGTCTGGTCAAGGTGGCAACGGTTTGGGTAGAGGTCAGAGAGTACTAGGCAGAGGTACTAATTAGATAGAGGCTAGGCAGCCTGCACTGGTATATGTGACTAGATGCCGTAAAGATAGAGACGTACAGATGTTACCACTGATACGTTCTTCATTCATATTGATCCTTATTTTTCTTTGATAGACATAGGACCAACACACTCTTATATAACTAGTTCTGTCTCTATGAACTTGGGTATGTCTGTTGAGAGCACTTTTGGAGAAATTACTATTATTACTCCACCGGGTCAGTCAATTCGGGTTAATAGGCTTTATAGGAATGTACCGCTGGATATACAATAGGTTATGTTTTTGACTAATCTGTTGGAACTAACATTTGGAGAATTCGATTTGATTCTGGGAATAGACTGGCTTGTGGAACATCGGGTCAGTTTGGACTGTGCTACTAAGAGGGTGGTTCTAAGATTTGAGAATGATGTGGAAGCGATTATGATCAGCGAGCGTCGTAATTAGTGATCTCTGCTCTTGTGGACAAAAAGTTGGTTCGTAAAGGATGTGAAGCATTTTTGCCATATGCATGTGATTCAGCTTCTGTGGGATCGTCTATTGAAGACATTCAGACGGTTAAGGATTTTTCAGATGTCTTTCTTAAAGAGTTTTTAGGTTTTCCTCAGGATAGGGAGGTTGAGTTCGGTATTGAGGTTTTACCAGACAACTCCGGTATCTATTTCTCCCTACTACATGGCATCGAAGGAGCTTATAGAACTAAAGGCTCAACTTCAGGAACTCCTCGATCGAGGGTTTATACATCCTAGTGTGTCTTCATGGGGGCACCAGTTCTGTTTGTAAAGAAGAAAGATGATACTATGAGGATGTGTATAGATTACCTTCAACTGAATAAATTGACGGTAAAGAATAAGTACCCACTTTCGAGGATCGATGATTTGTTTGATCAGTTTTTTGAGTCTTCTATGTTCTCCAAGATAGATCTCCATTCTTGGTATCATCAGCTTAAGGTTAAGGAAGTAGATGTTCATAAGACTACTTTTAGGACTCATTATGGGTATTAAGAGTTCCTAGTTATGCCTTTTAGTTTTACGAATGCTTCGGCTACATTCATAGACCTTATAATCTGGGTTTTTCAATTGTATTTGGATCAATTCATCATGGTCTTCATTGACGACATTCTGGTATACTCTAAGACTGTGGATGATCATGATGAGCATCTTAGAGTAGTTTTTCAAATACTCCGTAAGACACAGCTTTATGCTAAGTTGAGCAAGTGTGAATTTTAGCTTAGGGAAGTCATATTTCTAGACCATGTGGTTTCTGTTAAGGGAATTCGAGTTGATCCTAAGAAAATAGAGGTTGTGCTTGAATGGAAACAACCTAGGAATGTTTTTGAGATATGTAGCTTCCTTGGGTTAGCGGGTTACTATCGAAGGTTTGTTGAAGGGTTCTCACTTATCGTAGCTCCTCTAGCTAAACTCTTGCAAAGGAATGCGCCATTTGTTTTGACTAATGATCAGCAATCGAGCTTTGAGAAGCTTAAATCTATTTTAACCCAGGTTCCTATTCTGATACAGCCTAAATCTAGCAAAGAGTTCGTGGTTTATAGTGGTGTATCACATGTTGGTTTGGGTTGCGTTCTCATGCAAGACGGTAAGGTAGTGGTTTATGCGTCCTGATAACTTAAGTCACACGAAGGCAACTATCTCACACACAATCTTGAGTTGTTGCGGTTGTTATCGCTTTGAAAATCTGGAGACATTATCTGTATGGTAAGACGTATATCATTTACATCGATCACAAGAGCCTCAAGTATCTTTTTACTCAGAATGAGTTAAACCTTAGACAATATAGATAGATAGAGTTGCTTAAGGATTACGACTGCACGATTGAATATCATCCCAATAAGACCAATGTGGTGTCGATGCTCTTAGTCGTAGAGTAATATCTGATTTGAAGGTGATATTTGCTCGCCTAAGTTTATTTGATCATGGAAGTCTATTAGCTGAGCTACAAGTTAAGTCGACTTGGATTGAGCATATTCGGGTTAAGCAGTGGAGGGATGATTCTTTGGTTCTGTGCTTTAGTCAAGTTGAGGAAGGTAGTACTTCTGATTTTGCGTTAAACAGTAATAAGGTTCTGTGTTTTCGAGGGCAAGTTTATGTGCCTAACAACTCTGATTTGAGGCAGTTCATTTTGCAGGAAGCGCATAGTAGCCCTTATGCTATGCATCCCGATAAAAATAAGATGTATTGTGATCTACATGAGTTGTATTGTGGTCAGGTTTGAAATGGAGGTAACGAATTTTGTTTCTCGATGTTTGACGTGCCAGTAAGTTAAGGCTGAGCACCAATTACCTTCATGTTTGCTTCAACCAGTTAAGATTCCCCTATGGAAATAAGAACAAGAGACTATGAGCTTCGTGTATGGGTTGCCCTTAACATCCATTAAGAAGGATTCTGTGTGGATCATCGTTGATCGGCTGACCAAGTTTGCCCATTTCATTCTTGTTCAGACAGACTACTCCATTTGTACAAATAAGAATCCCCTTCGTTACATGATTTCTTCTTCATATAGATAGATATAGGATCTAAAAGACAATTACTTAGAAGTACACTTTGTACAACAGCCTTCCTATCTGATAGAAAAGGATCCCATGATCCTAAACCGATCTTACCTGAGATCGCAAATCCCAAGTTTGTCTATGAAGAGCAGATCTAATTGTATTAGTGTCTATAATTGATTTCTTCTGTGTAATACTAATCGATAGGGCCTCATTGGTAAGTGCTACAAGATCTCGTGCATTGGAACCCACTGTTATGGACCCGAATCTATTAGTATAGAACATTTTCTTTTCCAAGTGAAACCCCCTAGTATATGAAAGAATGAAAAAGTGCTTTCGTTGTTGTGGAATAAGAAGCCTTCGTATCTTAATACATGTATTTAATTTATTCGGGGCTATTAGAGTAGGATCCACTTTTTGGGGAATATGAGTTGAAGCAATAACATGAATATTTCTAGTAGAACATCTTTCACAATCCTTGGAGAGATAGTTCACTAATAGACCGAGGGATAAGTAATTCGCCTCATTCACATCCAGATCATGAATGTTTGGAATCCATATTATGCAAGGAGACATTGCTTTTGCTAGTTTGAATTGAAGGGTGATATAAAATCGGTTTGTTTCTGACATCATATCCATAGTTAACGCATTCATCATAGTTAGAAGCTTCAGCTCTGTATCAAGGTCACGATCAATAGCATCACTATCATCAATAGCGTCATTAGTATCAATATCGTCACTAGCATCAATATCGTCACTATCATCAATATCGATATCATCAATAAGAAAACCTTTAAGCTTGTTATCCAGAAACTTGTTCAGAAATACTATAATGAAAGGAACATAGGAGTTTGTCGCTAGGTATTTGAACAAATAGGATCGTCCAGTTCCTATAGAACCTATCACTAAAATACCCTTAGAGGGAGATAGGATTTTCCACGAGACGGGAAATGAAAACTATTAGCCCCACACTAAGTTTGTGAATAAGTGATTGTCTGATAATGAGCAAGGAATATCCGCCCTTCAGAAGTTGGCCAAGTTGTATGTTTTTGAGATCATGAGACTTCATGGGGTTCTAGTCTCGATTATTTCTGATAGAGATCCTCGTTTCACTTTTTGATTTTGTAGGAAGCTTCATGAGGCTCCGGGTTCGAGATTAGACTTCAGTACATCATTCCATCTTCAAACTGATGGTCAATCTGAGAGGGTGATTTAGATATTGGATGATATGTTTCGGAGTTGTGTCATTGATTTCTGAGGTAGTTGTGAGAAATTTCTACCATTAGTCGAGTTTGCATATAATAACAATTTTTAGTCCAATATTCAGATGGAAACTTACGAGCCTTTGTATGGTCGTAAGTGTCACACTTCATTGTGTTAGATTGAGTTGGGTGAACGAGGGGTTTTAGGTCCTGAATTGGTTGCTGAAACTGAGGATAAAGTTTGACTGATTCAAGATAGTCTTAAGGTGGCTTTTGATAGACAGAAGTCATATTCGAAACTGAAAAGGCAAGTCATCGAGTATTATGTGGGTGATTATGTATTTTTGAAGGTGTCTTCGTAGAAGAAAGTTCTATGGTTTGGACGTAAGGGCAAGTTGAGCCTTAGGTTCATTGGTCCGTATCAAATTCTGAAATGTATGGGATCAGTCGCTTATCAGTTAGAGCTACCTTTAGAGTTAAATCATATTCACGATGTATTCCACGTCTCTATGTTGAGGCAGTATCAGTTTGACCCATCCCATATCGTGTCTGTTAAGGAGGTTGAGGTTAGACCGGATTTGTTATTCGAGGAGGAGCCAATTCAAATTCTGGATTGAGATGTTAAGGTTTTGAGGAGGAAATTGATCCATTTGGTTAATATTTTGTGGCGGAATCAGGGTATTGAGGAAGTCACGTAGGAACCTGAAGACGCGATTACGCGATTCGATAGTAGTATTCGCATTTATTTGAATCAGGTATTTCAAGGTCGAAATTTCTTTTAAGGGAAGAGAGTTGTAAAGCCCTAAAAATCTTAGTTTCTGTTTTGTTGAACTATGTCATAGTTGAGTGTCTGTTTGATGGTTAAGGGCCTTGAAGATGGGTTATGGGTCTTAGGTTCGAATCTCTAGGAGCTATTAGGATTTTTTTTTGTTAACATTTTTGGGGTTACACGACTAGAGGAAATTGAGTTCAATTGGAAGTCAAAGAAATTTGTTAGATGTGTATTGGGGTTAGTTGAGTAGTGGGTTTATTTTTTTTACTATTTTTTGATTAATTTTGTTTTTATCCTACCTCATTTGATTTTTGAAATTAAAAAAAAAAGGTTTTTAAAAATTTGCTACCCTAGTTACGTCTCCCATTCTTTCTCCCTAAATCCCCATTTGTGTGTTTCAATTAGTTTTCAGTAAAGAAATTCAAGGTTTTTCTTATCTAATTTCTTTCCTATTTTTTTTTTGTTTCCTCTTGTTGCTTTTTTTTCATCCCAAGCAAAGGTTGGTTCAATTTTTGTTCTTCTATACTCTACTTGCTGTAAAGGTGTTGTCATATTTCGTTATTTTCGATTCTTTCCTCACGATTTTGGGATCATGTGTATTCATGGTTTAGGTAAAAGAATAAGTTTCGTATGGTTGTTGTGCTATTCGAGTTTGTTTTTTGTGAAGGAGGTGTTTAGAAATTAATGAGTGCATGTTGTGTTTTGTCAGGAGGAGAATAAAAGGTGAGAGTTATTCTTCAAACAACATAAGCAATGAGTGGTTGTTGATTTTTCAACAATAAGTGTTTGAATGTTAGAATATTTAATTTAGGCGTGATAAATTTGGTGTTTCTTGTTAAGTTGAATGAGTTTTTAGAAGTTGGTGTATCGATATTAAGAATTAATTAATTGTTTAATTACTGAATTTAAGTTCTTGACATCTCGTGGTCGATTTCATTTCAAGAATTATCAGGTGTGTAACACAAAACACGAAAAATAGTGATCGGCGAAAGCCGAAAAAGTAGTCTATCGACGCCACATAGCCATGTGCTGGATCGTGTGAGTTACACTGTTTGGGCTTTTTGGGCTGTGTGGACCACACGGACGTGTGTGAAGCTGTGTGCCAAGCGTGTGGGCCACACAAGATGGTCATTTGGGCCGTGTGGGCCACACGGGCTTGTGGGCCCAAAATTTTAATTTTTTCTTAGGGTCGTACACATTGTTCTAAACGAACGTGGGCCTTCTGTGGGGACCGTATGTGCTCAAGTAGACTGTAAAATATGAAATCTGATCATCTGTTTGCATGAATTCTAATATATGTTCGTATATCTGAAATGTCATATGATAAGTAAACTACGTAATATGTTATGAATAAACTGAAAAATGTTATGTATGTTCTGTATCTGTTATGTTATGCGTATATACTGTAAATATGTCTAATTTTTGTTACATTCTATATTTGCATCTGGGGTGGGTTTTACTATGTAGAGGAAGTCTTTCTGTAAAAGACGATAATTTGTCTATTTAATTGGTAGCTTAGCTGCAAGTATTGTGTAAAGTGTAATATTGTCACTAAGTGGTGTGTAAGATTGAATGAGTCTTTCATACCCCATATGGTGTGTTGGAATGGTCGGATTTGGTGTGTAGCGTATGAGGGTAGGATTATATGTTCGTATCTGTACTGCTATGATATGAATCTGTTTCTGCTAAATCTGTCTGATATAATTTAACTGTTACGTTATCTGTTATACACTGAGTTTTTGAAAACTCATATTCTATTTGACTGTTATTTTCAGGTAATCCTTAAACTTAGACGATTCGGTGCAACGGGAGTTTGGTTATTAAAGTATTTTGTTTAATTTGTTTATTATTATTTTAATTTGGGTTAAAGTGTTTTGTAAATTTTGGACTGTCTGGACGTTTTGGTTGTTTGGGATTTTAAACTTTATTTTCATTTTTCATAAAATACTACTTAACTTAAACGTTTTATCGACAAAATTTATTTTTCCTTCAAAACAATTGATTTCTAGGAAATAAACTCGGTTTTCTTGTACATATTGATCTAAGAATTTTCGCTGCAAAGTATACGTTCTAGAAAATGTAAGCAAGCGTCGTTTTCAACTAAAAAGTAAAGTTAGATATGTTTTCTTTTAAACCGAGGTTTTTAAAAGATAAAACTTTACGACTCTTTCCGAAATTTACAAGAACTGGATTTTCGGTTGCTATATGTAACATCTCCAGATTTGGTCATAATGTCTAGACCGGGTTTGGGGTGTTACATTTAGAATTAATGCTAAAATGACAAAATATATGAACATTCAAAGATAAATTTGTTATTATACCAATACCAATCAAAATTATGTACAATTGATAGAAGACATTAACAATGTAATTAGTTATCCTCAATTGTTGACTTTCGAAATTAAATTAATCTAAAATTTTAAAAAAGAAATTAATTAAATTGGGGAAACCAACTTCCCATCCATCTACCGATAAATCAAAGTGAGATTTGCTATAACATGAAATTATCTTGTCGTGAAAAGTTTGTATTTTGTTAATGCAAAAGTTTTAAAGCTAAATTTAGGTCTTTTAAAGTTGGTACAACAAGTTCTAAAGAGTGTTGGAGCAAGTTTAATGCTTTAACAGAACAATATTACAAAAAATTTAGAAAATGGTTTGTCGGAAAATCTAGAAAAGTCTAGCCCTAATAATTAGCAAAACATTTAATTATTTTTTATCTTTAATAAGTTGGATTTTACCAGCACTCTTAATTTGTCAAATTGCAGTTATCTCATCGCAGGAGACAAACTGATAATTTTACCAAATGAATAGAGAGTTTTGAAATTATTACTTATTGATTTCAACAAAAGTCCAAACATTTTAGGTAGAAAAGCAATTATTTTATTTTCATTTTTATCCTTTTTAATCACCATATCATTTGACTTTTGAAATTTTAGTTCAATAATAATTGAATCTATTAATTAAAACGATGAGTTTTTTAGTATTATATAGAAAATCATAATAACATAATATTACACATGTAATAGTATAAGATTTAAAAATAATAGAATTTTAATTAACATATTAAATAATTATCATTTGAGTTCAAACTTAAAATTTCAAAATTAAAATATAAAACTTACGAATAATATAATATTAATAGCAGAAATATGAATATTCTTATTAATTATTACAAATAGTAGCATGGAATTCGTACATGGAAAGCTGAGCAGGTAGGGGCATGGGCAGTTCCGGGAATTGTGGGGGCACCAATGGTCCTCTCGCCCACTTGTATGATTAAGTAATTTATTAATTGCCTGTCCGATAAAGACTGCTCCTTCGTGATGCCCTAATCCACCGCAGGACAACATTCTCCTCTCCCTCTTACAATTTCAACTCTTTTTCAAGTTTTGATTGCAATTGCTATGTTTTTGGATAAAAGCTATTAAAGTAAAAGGATTGGGATTAAGCGCAAATATATATAGTTGACTTCAAATATGAGATGCGCTCTTATATCCAAGTTTGTGTTCATATGTTTTTAATTTTATAATATATTTTTTAATGTTATGTGTTCCTTTGTTTAAGTGAGCAAAAGTTACAATCTGGTAAAATGAAGTATTGTGAGAGAAAGATCGGAACATATCATGGAAAATAAGTGTGATGGAATGGTCAGAGTTGTAGTGGTTGTCGTGATCTTTGAATGAAAGTTCAAAGTAAATTTTGAGTATTTAGATTTGTTAAAAGATCAAAAATCCTTGAATGAAACATTAGATCCGTTATTTAGTTTTTTCAAGATAGTTATCAAGAGAACAGTTGTGAAACAAGTTGCATATTCTGTAGATATGAAAAAGATGCCAGTTAACTCACAAGAGTATGCTATGAATGATGAGTAATCAAGGTGAAGGAAATCGCGTTCATGTTATTAATAGTGAGTACTGAGAGAACAATTATGAAGACAGTGGATATAATGATAGTTTCGTGAAAATTACACTTTTGTAACTCATTTTGGTAAAAAAAGTGCTACTTGCAAACTTAACTACAAGTGCTTTAACAATTTACTGAATGTGGAGGGAGAGGAAGTAGTTATATACCCGAGAAAAGTTAAGAACTAAACTTCTTAATAGTCTCTGTGTTTGAGCTTCCAAGTCATGCTCTTCAAGGCATCCCAATAGTGGAGTAAATCGTACAATCTTACCAAGGAGTGATTCTGCAAGGAACGATATTTTCTAACACTACTATTAACAGAAGCGTTAATAACAAAAAATGATATCCATTATGTAATTAATATGATACTGATATTAAATATTTAATATTTATAATCTAAATATTAAAAATATGTTACTAAACATTAAATAATAAACATTTTTAAAATAGAAAAATAAAGTACTTATAGACCTAAATGAGCTGGACTTCATTTATAATTTCAAAGCTTATTTAAAATATAAGTTGGGCTTTTAGTTATTTTTCAATTTGATAATGTATTATGTAATTAATATCATATTAAAGTTTAACATGGAACATTATAATCTAATCATAAAAAAGTATATCATAAAAATAAATAAAAACACAAAAATATTATAAAAATTGAATGTGTTTTGGTTAATAATTTACATTGATTTGAGCAAAATATATTTTAAGTTGATAAGCTAAAGCATGTATAACATTGACCCACTTTTCACCTCTACTGTAAATGATGATAACTTACTAAAATGAATTAATCATCCCATATCTGCTAAATCTTTGAGCTTTATTGTTCTTATCAGATTATGGCTATGCAAATTTTGTGGCTGAGAAGATGAACATCAAATGTTGAACACCAAGTCCACAAAACACTTAAGTCCTGGATGTTGGAGTTGGTCCATTGGGCCCAACATGCAAATGCCGAAATAGACATATGTGATAAACTAATCCAAAGTATCAACCATTGTGGTTTTGCATTTCTTTCATCAAAAATAATTTATACAAAATGTTTTCGTGTTTGTTTTATGGAAAATGACTTATAGACTTATACTTTTGAAAAGTAAAATTATTTTCCAAAAGGAACTCATTTATAAATAATTTTATTTTTATATAAAATTAACTTGAATCAAGTATAATATTATTATATTAATAATAAATTTTAATTTTAAAAAATTTAGACATATTAAAGTATTAATATCAAATATTTATAATGTTGAATATTATTAAACACACATTTTAAATTATTTATATTTAACAATATAATAAATTATTAATTTAATGTATTATTTTAATAAATTATGTAATATTACAATTTTATTTAATAATAAATTTTAGCAATAATAATCTTAAATTTTAAATAATATTCTTAATATATTATCGAACATATTTATAAAAATTTTAATAATAAATATATTAGATTTTATAATTATTTAATAATAATTTTTATAGTATAAAATATGAAAATTTTAATTATAAAAATATAAATATTTTTTAAATCATGCTTAGCTTCATTTATTTCTCCCAGTTCAATGTGTCAATATACACTTTCATAAATGTAATATATGTAATTTAAATGAAGTTTTAATTATGTATTGTTTATTATAAAGTTTATATATTATATTAATTATAATAAAATATTATCTTATTATGAACAAAATTCTTCTGCCCCTTTTTGGTATCCACTTTGGTGCCCATTCAATAAGTTTTTAACATGGGCATTCTTTTATTTTAAGTGAGCTTTCTTGTTATTCTATTTCCGTTTAGTGTCCATTTACAGCTAAAAGAAAAAAAATAAAAGTTTGAAGAGAGAGTTCATTGAATTCTTCTGTACACCAAAAAATTCCTCTTCCCAGAAACTTATCACAGTATTTTGTTTTCTTTAGAGGTTTAAACTTTATTTCACAAATTCTTTTATGGGTTTCATTGATTTAATTAATTATCCAAATATCAATAAATCATCCTTTTCCTATCCCATTTCAGATTGAAGCTTCGCACTTTGCCAAGGATATGGGTCTTTAAAAAATTGAGATAGAAGGAGACTCATTGTAATTAGTTCAAGGCAAAGGGACTAAAACTAAAATTAAGGAATCTAGAAAATCAATAAAATGAACAAAAACACATTAAATGAAGAATTAACAATAGATAATAGATTTGTTGAACCAATTCGAGGCAATGTTAGAATTGTTAGGATCTAGTGTCCTTAGTGTAATGATAACGTCTATATATTTGTAATTTTTAGAACAATTTGGTTTAATAAAATACATCATTATTAATAATATCTTTTGTATATTGTCCTCAACAGTTTTTGCACGCAAAACAAAATGAAAACAAATATTGGCTCACTAATTATCTAAACTTTTAACTAATATTAATCGACATTACGTGGCTGGATCGTAGTGTGAAAAGACAACTTATATTAGTAGACAACCTAAACATATCCTTAGTCTAATATGAGTTGAGAAAGTCGATTAAGAGACTAATATGTCATTTATTAAGTCCAAATGGGGAGATACATTGCATTAGGTATCAGAGTAGATGACTCTTAAAATATAGAGATATAGATGTGAGTGACTGGATTGATTGTACATCGGTGTAACAACCCATTTTTAAGTGGTGTCGAAAATAATAATTTCGGGGCCACAAATTCGATGAGTAAGTTCTTAAATTTTATTATTTAATATTTACGAGTCAATTATAATATTAAAATAAATTTTAAATTAGTAATTTATGCTATTTGGAAGAATAATTAGGTTCAAGTGTTATGACTCTAAAGTCAATTAATTTTAGAAAATGATGTATCATGACCTTGTTTCTATAATCGAGCTGTAAATATTTTATTAAATATTTACGGAATGTTATTAAGGTTGCATTAAAGTTTTGTTAAGATATTTTAATGTTTAGATAGTTAATTAATTAAAAGGACTAAAGTATAAAAGCAACAAAAGTTGATTTATATTAATTAAATGGGTCAAATGGTTGTGAAAAGGTGATTTGCTGGACTAAATTAGTAATTATACCTTATGGCTTGATGATGGATGGTTTTGAACATTATTAGATGATTTTAAAAGTTAATTTTAATGGATAAAATTGTAATTAAAGTAAATAATAACTAAAACAAATAAAAAGAAAAGAAAACATTAGTATCATCTTCTTTTTGTTTAGTAGCAGCCGAAATCACCATGGTTTTAAGCTTGAGAATCGGCCAAGCTTCTATTTCATGCATGTAAGTGGATTTTAATTTCGTTTTTAATGATTTTTATGTTTTTAGACTCGTGTTCGCTTAATCTAGCTAAACCGGGGGTCAATTTGTTAAATTATTAAATGTTTGGAATTTTACCATGGATGAAATTGAAGTGTTCTTGAAATTTTATGATAGATTATTAAGCTTTATTGTTAAGTAATTTTTGGTGATTTTAATGTTTAAGGACTAAAATGTGAAATTAGTAAAAGTACAAGGACTTGCTATAAATTAACAATAAATATGGGCTGTAATAAGGTTCTAAACAATTCTGCTAAACATGAATTGAATAAAATGGTTAATTTGCATGTTTTGGACTTAGGGACTAAATTGTATAAAAGTAAAATGTTGGGAACATTTTGTAAAAATGTCAAAAAGGACTTGATTGGATAAAATGAATTGATTTTTCTGTTAGAATTAGTGAATTGAATGAAATTATTATTTTAGATCAAGAACGAGTGGAAAATCGAGTAGAAGAGAAAATTATCAAATAGCCCCTGTACTTAGTCATTCTTGTGATTTAATCAGGTAAGTTCGTATGAACTGTAATCACTTAAATGTTGTTTAAATTGAATGCTTATTATGTTTTTTTAATGTAAATGAATCAAAATATAAATGTATCAAAGCTATGATGAACTGACACACAGGCATGTGGCGCAACTCAGAGAGTTACACCGGTGAGGACACAAGCTGGAACATGGTCGTGTGTCTCTAGTTCAAATGTTACACAGCCTGAGACACAGGCGTGTGTCTCAGTTGTGTGAGGCACATGGCCTGGCCACACGGCTGTGTGACCATTGTTTTGCAAAATTTGAAACTTTTTCCTAAACTTTCCAAATTGTTTCAAATTGGTCCTAATTTGCTTCTAAGCTATTTTTAAGGGCTCGAGGGCTCGATTTAGGGACATTATGCATGTGTATGAATGATTTATGATATTATTTAAATTATTGAATGTTAAAATGTTTAAATGTTTTTGATTGTATTGTAATGCTCCGTAACCCTAATCCGATGATAGAGATAGGTTAGGGGTGTTATATTTAGTGGTATCAAAATTATGGTTTAGTCAATTCTTGGACTGAACGTAGCATGTATGGAGTCTAGAAATACATGCCAATATATAACTTGTGATAGTGTGATGTATCCTGAATCTGATGAGATTTGTTATATTTATAGATAAAAGATGTCTTCCAACCGAGCTAATTCCGATGATGCTGAAAGCGATATACAAGTCATTGATTAAAAAATTACTGATGATGAGCAGAAAGTCATAAAGGTTAGAGTAAAGGTTTATAACATTCATATTAATAATGAATGTTATATCTGATGTATGTATATCAGAATCAAATTTTGTGGGTTTACGACTTCCACCCCTCGTAACACCCCTAACCCGTATCTGCCGTCGGAATAGGGTTACGTAGTATTACCAAAATTTACAGATCAAATAAAATGATAATTCATATCATATAGCATTTATATCAGAAATAAATCATAATGTCCCTTATATGAGCCCTCGAGACCTAAAATACACATTAGAAACAAGTCGGGACTAAATCGGGTACTCAGAAAATTTTTCAAAAAACATTAAAATTTTTCAAAAGGTGTAGGGGACACACGTCCATTTGTCTAGGTTGTGTGTCTAACACGGTCAAGAGAAACGCCCATGTCTCAGGCTGTGTGAACATTTGAAATAGGCACACATGGTTGTGTCTCAGCCCGTGTCCAAAATTATAAGCTCATTGACTTGGGTCACACGGCCAAGTCACACGCCCGTGTGTTAGGCTATGTGAGCATATTGACTTGCATAAATAAGGTGCAGGGGTCACACGGCCAAACCACATGCCCGTGTGCTAGGCCGTGTGAGCATTCTGTTTTACTCTAATTCAAAAATATAAGGGACATATGACTGTGTCTAACACACGGCCAAGACACACGCCTGTGTCTCTGCCCGTGTGGACGAAAATAAGCCATTTCCAACCCACATTTCTCACCCCAAATTTGCCATCAACTACTCAAACATTTTTGAACATCAATATACCATAATAAGGCACTCAAGTCAAGCCAAAATCAAGTTTTATTCATAACATATCTCTACTTATACCTTATTATCCAACTTACTAAATTGATCAAAATCACATGTATGCTTATTTATATCAAACATACTAGTTTAACCCAATCATCAACATACCTATAAATTATCCATCACTCAACCATATTGAACACACAACAAATATGATAATGCCACACATATATACACATCAAAATATGTCTAACTCAAGCCATTCCAATGGCTATTTAGAACAAAATACTTATAAGCCAACATTGACCAAATTACCTTATACATGCTATTATAACCAAAATTAGTTTTCTAAATGTATCGAAATGAGCCGATGTATAGTGCGATGTAGCTCTAACTAGCTTCCAACCTTAACAAGCTTTTGGGTTACTCTAAAACAGGGAAAAATAAAACAGAATAAGCTTTTAAGCTTAGTAAGTTCGTATAACATGGAATTTAACTTACCATTTATTCACATTTAAGGTAAGTAAACTAAACATGCTCAAACCAATTTGGCCAAATGCCTAAACACATATCCTCATCAACCATGTTAGTCATGTAATTCATATAATAACTCATAATCACAAATGTACATAGTCATCAAGCAAGTTTCATACACATGTATTTTTCATCTCATATTTCAACATATCAGGTGATATCATTTTCATGTATTTAGGCATATACGGTAATATTTCATTTCGTACTCATATTATTTCATATCAGAATTTTACTCGTTGAACCATTTAAAATATCGATAGATACACAGGTAGTACACACAAAGTGTACAAATCTGTAATCCGTCAATTCATATTTTATCCGTCAATTCATATTCAGGGATGCTTATATGGGCATGTAAACGGGAAGCTCTTTCAAGCCATATAACGGGAAGCTCATGTGAGCCATGTAACGAGAAGCTCTTACGAGCCAATTATCGGGAAGCTCATACGGGCCGTAATGGGAAGCTCAAGAGAGCCATTAATTGGGAAGCTCATGAGAGCTAATTAACGGGGAGCTCCGGAGAGCCAAATAACATGAAGCTCAATAGAGCCATATATTGGGATGCTCCTAAGAGCTAAATAATGGGCAGCTCATGAGAGCCAAGTATCAGGACGCTCATAAGAGCTGTGGTGTGTCTGCAACACATGCAGAATCACAACCAATCAGGAACCCTTAATGACAATGTCATTTGTATTTGTCGAATTTCTTAGGTACAAACGAGACTTGGTACTTGTCGGATATGCGATCAATATTTTACATGGAAATTACACAATTCACACACATAACAATATTCAATTTAAAACATATAAATATACAATTTAGTTACACAAACTTACCTCGACAAGTGTTCGTGGATTGTAAGCTACTGATCTGATATTTTTTCTTTTCCTCTATCCAATTTCATACCAGGTCTATCCAGATATATACGAATGAATTTAGCTCAATTTAATACAATTCACATTCAGTTCAGTCCAATGCACATCTTTGGTAAAATTACTATTTTTCCCTTATACTTTTAATTAATTATGATTTTGTCCCTAGGCTCGGAAAATGAAATTCATACAATTTAATCCTTATTCCAAGCCTAGCCGATTTTCATATATAACAATAGAAACCCATGTATTTCATCAAATTTATAATTTTTTCCATTAATTTTCCATCTTTTTAATTTAGTCCCTAAATCACAATTTTATCAAAATTCTCTTTACAAAAGTTGTTATCTATCAACAACCTTTCATTTTCTACCATAAAACTTCATAATTCAACTATACTCATCCATGGAAAAACCCTAACACTTTAATAGTTTTTCAAATTAATCCCCGAGATATCTAGATTAAGCTATTACGATCTCGGAAACATATAAAATCATTAAAAACGAGACAAGAATACTCACCTAATTAAGCAAAATAAGCTTGCTAAATTCAAGCTCCCATGACTAGGGTTTCCATGTCTTAATTTTAGGAAAGATGATGAAAATGATGATATTTTTATTATTTAATTCGTTTATCATCTTTTATTTAATCATCTTTCCAAAATTAACATTAGAAATTTACTAATTTCCAATGATGAATAATCATTCTTATCTACTAACTCCGCTAAATGGTCTATTTGCCATTTAAGGACCTCCAATTTTGAATTCCATAGCTATTTGGTACCTTTAGCTACTAAAATTCAACTTTTGCACATTATGTAATTTGGTCCTTTTCATCAATTTAAAGATTTAAGCGATAAAGTTTTCTTAACAAAATTTTCATACGATATTTCTATCATATTGTAGACTATAAAATAATATTAAAATAAATTTTCTTTTGGCCTCGGATTTGTGGTTCCGAAATTGCTGTTCTAATTTCTCTGTAAACGGGTTGTTACACCCCTTATCTTTAAAGTCTTATATAACAGAATATTTACAAGATTTATATTGATTAAGTATTTAAAAGAGGATCCAAAGAGTTCAGCAGTTGAATGAGTTCTAGATGAGGTATTAGATCTTTCTGAAGACTATTCGGAATGGACAACGTCACTGTTAAAAGAAGAAGTTATTCATTGGTAATTGACTTTATCAAGTATGGTGCCTAAAGAACGGGTTAACCGGGATTTCTTCTGAACTGATTACTTTATTGGAATAGAATAATGTGAGATCACTGATGACTTTAGTAGACAGTGGAGTAGTGTTCAAAATATAAATAGATCTGAATGCAACTATTATGGTCGGATATCTTATAATGATCTCTTCTGGGTATTCTATGTGCTCTTTTGTTCTTAATGGTATATGTAGTTGGTTTATCTCCAAATGTGGTTCTTATCATGTGGGAATACTGGCTAATCATAATGTTAGACAGAGATATTGTTGGTTTGGATTAATAATGATCGACATTGCTCTATTTTTAGCATTCGATTCAATTATGTTTTGATAGAGAACTCTATGGAAAAGTCCAAGTGTTGTTACTTTTCTTCTTCTACTGGTTGTTGCCCTCCTTTACGTATATGAAATTTATGTTGTTTATGTCACAATTAGTTCCGGTGCGTCTGAGTGATATTCTCCTTTTGGATTTTTCTTTGGGGAATCATCAATTTCTTTATCAATCGTTATTTTCTTATTATGTCACATGGTCTTCAATAGAAATAGCTTGGATGTGGACGAGTATGTCCAGAAGGCTTATAAATTTGCCTATTCTGACAGAATAGAAATGGGTTATATTCTCGGGAGTTTAGTAGCGTTGTACCTCTTGGACTTCTTTATCTTGGCTTTCTTATCATTCTTATTGTCTACTTTA
Organism: Gossypium raimondii; assembly: GCF_025698545.1. NCBI lineage: Eukaryota > Viridiplantae > Streptophyta > Magnoliopsida > Malvales > Malvaceae > Gossypium > Gossypium raimondii. The sequence continues at coordinate 41,318,224 of NC_068569.1, read as the reverse complement.
TCATATATAGTCCATCTACAAAGGATACACATTGGCTTGAGGTTATTTGTATATTTTTGTTTTTGTAAAAATATGAGACAAATATCTTTGTGCTTCAATGGTTAAGTGTTCTAGGTGTGTGTATGAGGTCCCAAGTTCAAGCCATGCCTTTGGCGAAATTTTGGAATTTTTCTAAATAAAGCCTCACTCTTGCTCAATAGGCTTTTATTTGTTTGGTTGTAAGAATATAACAGAATGGGCCTGCTGGTTTGCCGGTTAGGTGGAGTGGTAATATGCTGGTGGTCTTGGGTTCGAATCCCTGTGCATGCAAGGGAGTTTTTTTTGTTATCTATGCCGTGTGGGAATTTAAAGGGAAGTAAAATACTGAAGTGTTGAGGGAATGTGGTGGACAGGTTTTGGGGAGCTTGAGTGAGAGTGTGGTGGATTGTTTTTAGGAGAAAAATAAGAGATTAAAGGTGGTTATCAGATATTCTGTCAGTATTTTCTTTTTATTATTTTCCCAAAAAAAACTGCACATTTTCCCTTCCATTCTCCTTGCCGAATTCTCCTCTGCCATTTTTCTTTCTTTTTGTGTTAGCAAATCCCTTTTTCTTCCTTTTATTGTTTTGACCAAGACGTGTCTCCTTGTTTGGGATTCTGTTTGATCGTTGTGTTTTCCCCATTTGGTAGTGGTTTAAGTTATTGTAGTTTTGGGATTCGATTATCGACTGAAGGTTGTGATTTTCTGTTTTGGACAACAGACAATCGAGAAGAACGGAGTCTTCCTCGTGTCACATCGTAATTGAAATCACTAAGGGTGTTGGGGTATGCATTGGTCGCTTGATTAGCGATATGGTCGTTCGTATTCGCATTTTAAAAAATTGTTTAAAATTTGAGGCTGTGTTTTTTGGAATGTCGATTCTAGGTTCTAAGTGTCTTGGGAGTGTCTACACATCAAACCGAAACCAGGTGTGTACCCGAAACGCAGAAATTGAGATTCGACAAAAAGCTAAAATTGCTTACTGTTTGGACTGCATCAGTAGGCTAAATATAAAAAATCACCATAAATTGTGAAAATCGAATTAGAGTATGAACAAAATATGGAATTAAATCTTATTGAGTCTAGTTTCTCATAGAAGAAACGGTTTAAGTAATGGAATTTTAAATCGTGAGATATAATAAGTTTTGTTAGACAAGGTCATAATGAATTTGGGTTCCCTTATTCTGGCTTTGGAAAATCATCAAAAACTGGAGAAAAATAATTAGTGGTTAAAATTTACATGTTTAAATTACTAATGAGTCTACTTTCAATATAAATAAATGGGAACATCATCCAAATTTTTACTAAGATATAATTAATTTTGAGCAAAGAAAGGTCGAAGCTGTCAGACAGCAGAACAAGGGTAAGATTGAGGATTTTACTGTACTTATTGGTTCAACCAAAAATTATGAAAATTTTGTGGTAGAAAGGTATTTGAGTCTAGTTTCAAAGACATCAAGCATACCTTAATTTGGAATTCTGTAACTCAAGATATAAATAATTCAGGAACAGTGACTCAAGTAAACAACTTTGAAGGAACATATAAGTAAATAGTGAAAACATATATGAATATTTACCTAGCATGGGTTACATTAAAAATGGACCACGCGACCAAGGCCAATTTGGGCCGAGGGCACACGGGCTTGTGGGCCCACACGGGCAGACCACATGAGCGTGTGAGCCCATTTTCACTGAATTGATTGCTAAGGTTTCACGGGTCGCCCAAGTTGACTCTAAACCTACTGTAGGGTCGGTAAGCATCACTTAGACCCCTAATTGTACGAACGGACTGTTTGATTTATATATGTGTATAGCATGATGATAGTATTCTTGTATACTGAACTGGTTATATGTACTGATGTCTTGAGATAGCATGTCATGACTTGTATGTTGCATTGCATGGGGTTGAGTTAATTATATTGTGACATCCCGATTTTGGGCCTAGTCAGAACAGTGGTTTCGGGACCACAAATCCGATGAGGAAACAATTATTTTTACTATATTTTTATGGCCTACATTTCACGAATTGATTTTGTAAAAATTTCGTTCGAAAATTTCGACGTTTGGGCACTCAATTTACTCAAAAGGACTAAATTGTAAAAAATTTAAAAGTTGAGTTCTACATGTTAAAGGTGTCTATTTGTTATGAAATTTTAAATTGGAGGTCCTTAAATGGCAATTAGACCAGTGGTTAAATTGTGGACAAAAATAGACATGAGATAAGTGAAATAGGATATTTGTAAGTGAAGGGTATGTTAGTCATTTATTAATAAAAAAGAATTAAAAAGGGGAAAAGATGGAAAAATATGCCCATTTTCTTCATTTGGCCGAATTTAGCAAGGGAGAAGCCATATTTAGGGTTTTCAAGCTTCCAAGCTCCATAGTAAGTGATCCCAAGCCTCGTTTTTAATGTTCTTTACGTTTTTGGAGTCCTAGTAACTTGATTTAGCTTATTCTAGTAATAATTTAACCTAGGGTTCATATTTGGAAAAATACCCATAGGTGAAATGTGTGTATTTTGATGTTTTATGGTAGAATATGAAGCTTGGAATTATGTTAAATAACTTTTTCTATGCGATTTTAATTGAAAATTAGTAAAATGACATAATCGGTAAAAATACCTAATGTTCATAAGTAAGTGTTAGAGTGGGAATTTGATGTTGCCATAGAAGGGAAAAATGTTTAGCATGTCATAAATCATAAGAATAAGGGATGAAGTTTAATTTCCGAGCTTTGGGGCAAAAGTGTAATTATACAAAAGTTTAGGGGCAAAATCATAATTTTTCCAAAGTTCGAGTCAAGGATCGTTTTGATGAATGTGAGTATTAAATAAGATAAATTTGCTATTATAGATCAAGAAGAACGAAATCCAGAGTTAGACCGGGGAAAGAAGAAGGTTGAAGACTAAAGTGCTAGATTTGATCATATTTTGTACCGAGGTAAGTTTACGGTAAATAAATGCAATATTTTGAAAATTATTATTAATGCTGTTATTTTTCTGAAATTATGTATTTATTTCATGAAAATATCTAATGTTGACTTAAGTATGAGATGACTGAGAATCAGTGATAAAAGCCTCGTTGAAACATTGGGAATGTATCAGATACAAATGTTATGACATTTGGGTAAAGAGATCCCATGTAAGACCATATCTGAGACATGGCATTGGCATCATTGAGATTATGAGAGGCCCCATGTAAGACCATGTCTGGGACATGGCATGGGAATTGGTATGAGAACTCCTATGTAAGACCATATCTGGGATATGGCATTGGCAGTACAGAAAACATCCCATGTAAGACTACGTCTGGGACATAGCTTTGGCATGTATTATCAGATAGGAGACTCGAGTATCCTTAGTATTCTAAGTTATTCAACGGGCTAGTAAATAGACCATGTTACATGAAAGTTCAGATAAAAGCATAATAATAAATTCAGGTGAATTATAAGGATTGAGAATATCTCAGTTATCAGTTGAGAAAGAAATTTCAGAAAGGGAGGAGTTAGTTATAATCATGAGTTATTTAAGTAAGCAAGTAAGTAAACAAGTAAGTGAGTAAGTAAAGAAGCGAGTAAAGATTCTAATGTTTGATGAAATTTATGAGTATGATTATTTATGATAAATGTTGTTATTTATTTACTTGTAAACTTACTAAGCTTTATGGTTATTTCCTTTATTTTCCTTCTTTTATAGTATTAAAAGCAAAGTCAAAAATCTTAAAGACGTCGCAGAGCGCTCACACTATCAACAACAACAACTCGGTATTTTATGATGATCAATGTTTGAGCTATGGCATGTATAGGGACTTAGTCATTTTGAATGTATGTCATTATGATATTGCTAACGGATGATGTGTAAATATGTGATAATGTTTAGCTATTAAAATGGCTAAGTAAGGATATGTTTGGTATTATGAATGCCTAGGTGATAATTTATACCTAGAAATTATGAAAGAGTAAAAATTTGTAATAAAACAGTTTTGGGACAGCAGCAGTACCGTGACTTTGAAAAATCACCAAGGATAGTATAAAATGAATTAGATAGTGAATGATATATATAATTAAAGCTTATCAAGTCTGTTTTTATAGAAAAATAATGTTGTGGGTAACAAAATTTTATATTCTGTGATATTTGAATTTTGGTTAGACAGGGTCAGAATGGTTTTTGGAATCCCCTATTTTGAATTTAGAAAATCATTAAAAATTGTAAAAAAATAATTATGACTTATAATTTATATTTATAGATTCCTTAGTGAGTCTATTTTCTGTAGAAACAAGTGAGAACACCATATGAAAATCATACGATGAAAAAATTGATTTTTAGTGAATAAAGGTTAGAACCATCAAGCAATGAAACATGGGAGACTTTAATGAATAAACTATGCTAATTGGCTAAACCAAAAATTCTAAAAATTTTATGGTACGATAATATATGAGTCTAGTTTCAGGGAAAATTTACGGATCTAAATTTTTAGTTTCGCAACTGGAGTTATAATTAAATTAGTGACTGCTGCACAGGTGCACAACATTATGGTGAACAGTGAAATAAATTTTAAAAGCAAATTTTTATGCCCCGAACTAATAAGTTAAGTCAAGTAACGCCCCATGATCAACTCTGGCAACGATCTCGGGTAAGGGGTGTTACATATATGGGGGTTGCTATTTGGAGGAAGTGTACTGAAAGGCTCTTAAGCCTAACATACTAGCAGCTCAGTTGCAAATTACTGTTTTGTGCCACATTCGGTACTACCTGGAGTGTAGAAATGGGTGGGTTAATTTGATCCCTAGTTGGTGTGTAGGGTTGGACGGAGATGGTGTGTAGGGGATGGTTGGGTAGGACTTTATTATTGATTAATGAATGACTGCTACTGATACTGTGATGGGCTAAGACCCTACTGCATATTTGATACTGTATTGAGATGGGCTAAGGCCCAAACTGTTACTGATACTGAAAAAGGGCTTAGGCTGAGGACTATTTTAACTATGCACTGTGATTTGCTATTGTTTGTTTTCCGCGGGATTACACATTGAGTTTTCGTAACTCACCCTTTTTGTTTAAATATGCACAGGTAATCCCCAGATCTAGACAAATCGGTACAGCGGAAGACTCGGCGGTGACCACGATTTTGGACTTTTATGGTTTGTAACCCATATTTACGATAATTTGTTATATTTTTATTCTATTTTCACTAGCTAAGTTTTTGGGTTGTAATTGGACTTTCGGACTTTAGTTTTGGGTTTTCATTATCTTTACCTTATGGATTACAACTGCTAGTAGTAGGAAACCTCAGTTTTCAAAAGAAACAAATGTTTTTCCTAAACGCATTTGTTTAATCTGTTTTAAAAGCTTCAGCAAACGAATAACGTTTTGAAACTATCGATTAAATGAGCAACACAATTTTGGAACTAATAAGATATTAAGATAAGGAATTCAATGGAAATGGTTTTAACGCGACGACACGATTTTCAAACACCCTATCATGTGACATCGCTAAGTCCGACCATAATGTCTGGGCACGGTTTGGTGTGTTACATTTAGTGGTATCAGAGCCAGGTTACAAAACTCGGCCGTGGATTAGGGGTTTTATAAAAATTGGGCTTTTAAAAAATTGATTGATTTAAAAATGATTTGAAATAATTTTACTGAGTAAGTGATACATCGAGTCTCCGACACTGATCCTGTAAGTATTCTGAACTGTGATTTGTATTGAACTAAAACTATTATGGATTGTATATTTTAAAACTACTATAAGTAGTAAACTGTACTGAAAACACTTTAGTTAGTGTATATTAAAAATTGTAGAGAAATTAGAAAATGTAGTGAGACTGCGATTTACGAAAACGAACTCTGAATAACCGATACTGTTTTACATAAAACATTTGTTAATAAACACTAGAACTGTAACTAATTCATAAAACTTATAATACCAAATAAATCTGACTAGATCTGAGCACACGAGGTATCCGTGGACGAGATACTAGAGGCAGGGTAAAGGCCGTAGAAGGGCTCGAGCTGAGTTCTTATCATCGAGTAGCCCGCCAAATTTAGTTACGAGATGCCAGTGTCGCCCGCTACTGAGATTGGGTCTTAAGATCGCATGACTGGGGACGATGCATTGCCCCTGGCTATGCTAAGGGTTTTGGAAAGGGTCGCTGGGACCAATACTGGATTTGGAGGTCGAGGGTCGGTTACGAAACGACTTTGTTCCAATGGAGCTGAGCTCTTCAGGGTGTCACTGGGGTTGCCCCTAATGTGGTCGAGTACTGGATTGAGGCCACGAAGAGGATCATGATGATCTAGATTGCACCCCTAAGCAGAAATTAAAGAGTGCAGTCTTGCTGCTGCGGGATGAGGCTTATCAGTGGTGGCTAACAGTTAAGGAGGGCACACAACCCGAACGTCTAACCTGAGAGTTCTTTAAGACCACTTTCAAGGGGAAATATGTCAGAGCTAGTTATGTGGATACACGTGGAAGGGATTTTCTGAATCTTACAGAGGGGGATCGATCAGTGGCCTAGTTTCTGAGACTGAGCCGCTATGCGCGAGGTATGGTGGCTTCCGAGTATGAGCGATGTGTCTGCTTTGAGGATGGCCTCAAAGATAATTTGAGAGTTTTGATAGCCCCACAGAGGGAGTGAGATCTTTTTGTCTTGGTCGAGAAGGAAAAAATCACCGAGGAGGATATGGAGGTAGTCATGATTGAAGAACGTTAGAACTACTTATCTAATGTGATCTCTGCACTGGTGGCAGAGAAGTTGGTTCGTAAGGGATGTGAGGCATTCTTGGCCTATGTAAGTGTTTCAGATTCTGGGGACTCTATAGTTAAGGATATCAGAACGGTAAAACATATTTCGGACATCTTTCCTAAGGAGCTACCGGGTTACCTCCGAATCGTGAAGTGGAGTTTGGGATAGAGCTCCTTCCTAGTATAGCTCCGGTGTCTATCACCCTCTACCGAATGACACCGAAGGAGTTTACGGAGCTTAAGGCTCAAATTAAGGAGTTATTAGATCATGGGTTCATCCGCCCTAGTATGTCTCTGTGGGGAACACCGGTACTGTTTGTAAAGAAAAAGGATAGATCTATACAGATGTGCACCGACTACCGGTAACTGAACAAGATGAGCATTAAGAACAAGTAACCCCTACCGAGGATAAATGATCTATTTGACCAGTTTTGAAGAGCTTCAGTTTTTTTCAAGATTGATCTCCGATCTGGATATCATCAATTAAGGGTTAAGGAGGCTGATGTTCATAAGACGACATTTAGGACTCGTTATGGTCACTACGAGTTCCTAGTGATGCCATTCGGACTGACTAATGCACCAGCAACTTTCATGGATATAATGAATTGAGTGTTCCAGCCTTATCTGAATCGATTTGTGGTGGTATTCATCGATGATATACTAGTTTACTCGAGGAGTGAGGATGAGCATGATGAGCACCTTCGAGTCGTTCTTCAGACTTTGAGGGAAAAATAACTCTATTCTAAGTTTAGTAAGTGCGAGTTCTGGCTGCATGATACTGATTTAAGACAGGCCATACTGAAAGAGGCCATACTGATTTGAGACATGATACAGGAATATATCAACCAGATTAGTGATAATTGGGAAACATTATTACGGATTAAAATATTCTTGATAGTAATATCTTTTCATGAATGGAATATAGAACCATGATATGCTCACCAGATAGAGTGGCAACAAGTCAGTTGGGTCAGAATAACTGGAATGTTTATCAGTTTAAAGTTACAGATGCAGATGTGTCAAAAACATCAATTAGAGTCCATTATGAAAATTAAAATTTTTAGCTAAACACTATGAGTTATCTAATGTATTTGGAACCTGATGATGTGGGTTTTCGGTCATGTTCCAACAAGTGATTTATTAGGAATTTCTTGGTAGTTGTACTACTAATGGTGAAGCTATTACAGGAAAGCATCCAATTTGTTCAGTCAAGTCAGGTATCTAGTTCAGTCTCAACTAGAGAAGAATATATATTGTTTATAGTAACGTTTCACTCAGACAATCTTGAATTATGATGGTTTGAGCATTATGAAGTCAGGGGTTAAACCATTAATTCTTTAAAGAATTTTTGAAATGGAGAGAGAAATATCTGAATTGGTGCACTAAACAAATCTGAGATTTCAAAAGACATCTTATACGAGGTTCATGGCATTATCTATTTGATCTACATCAGACAACTACGAAAATGTATAATGACTTGAGATAAAGTTACTGGTACTCAGGATTAGAGTATGAAATTTCAGAGTTAATGTTGGGATATCTTTTATGTCTATTGGTCAATGTAAAGTATCAAGTACTATTTGTAATATTACGATATGGCATGAGTTCTGATTGGGGATGAGTTTGATGGATTTCATATATGGACTACCTTTAAGGTTGAGAAAGAAAAACTTGATTTGAATAGCTATTATTAGGTGACAAATTTTGAGGACAAAATTTTCATAAGGGGGGGAGAGTTGTAACAGCCCATTTTTTAGTAGTGTCGAAAATAATGGTTTTGGGGCCACAAATTTGACGAGTAAGTTTGTAAATGTTATTATTAAATATTTACGAGTTAAATATGGTATTAAAATAATTTTTGAATTGGCAATTTATTCTATTTGAATGAATAATTAGGTTCAAGTGGTATAACTCTAAAGTCAAGTGGTTTTAAAAAATGAGGTATTGGGACCTCGTTTCTATAAATTGAGCCGTAAATATTTTATTAAATATTTATAGAGTGTTATTAAGGTTGTACTAAAGTTTAGTTAAGAAATTTTAATGTTTATATAGTTAATTAATTAAAAGGATTAAATCCTAAAAGATGTAAAACTTAAAATATTGAATTTTATTGATTAAATGACTTAATTAATAAATATGGAAGGACTTATATTGTATTTAGACCCTCTTTATATTTATGGACGGTTGGTGGAGTGTTTAACTTGGAAATTTTATTAGTTAAAGTAAAACAAATGGCCATTATCTTCCATTTTTGCTTCCACCACCGAAAATTAGAAAACATAGCTTGGGAAGCCATTGTTAAAAACTTCCAAGGTTCAGCCAACACCAAAGTCTAGCATGTAAGTGCATTTGTACTTCGTTTTTCATGATTTTTATGTTTTTGAGATCGTTGCAACTAGGTCCAACTAACTCGGGGGTCAATTTGTAAAACTTCTAAATGTTGTAGATTATGTCATGAATGGATTTGATTTTTTTTGAAGTTTTATGATAGATTGTTAAGTTTAGTTGTTAAATAGACATTTTTTATTAAGTAAATTTTGATGATTTTAAGGTATAAAGACTTATTTATGAAAATGGTAAAATTAAAGGAAAATATTGCAAATGAATGATAAATATGGGCTATTATAAAAATAGGTAAAAATCGGTTTTTACAATTTTATTTAGAAATGATGAAATTGCAAGTTTGGGTTTAGAGACTAAGTTGCAAAAAGGTAAACTTTTAGGGTAATTTTGTAATTTTTCATTATTATGGGTTATAAGATAAATTAATTATGTTAAATTCGGAATGAGATTAATTGAATAAAATAGTTAATTTGCATGTTTTGAACTTAAAGACTAAATTGTATAAAAATAAAATTTTGTAAAAATTTCAAAAGAATTTAATTGAATAAATTGAATTGATTTTTTCTTAGAAATAGTGAATTGAATGAAATTATTATTTTAGATTAAGAACGAGTAGAAAATTTAGGAGAAGAGAAAATTACCAAATAACCCTATACTTAGTCATTGCTACGACTTAGTCAGGTAAGTTCGTATGAACTGTAATTTTTTTAATTTTAGTTAAATTTGAATGTTATTACATTGTTATGAAACAAATGAAATTAAGTATAAATAAATTTATGCAGTGATGTATTGACGAATATCAAATCCCGGTTGAACCTTAATAATTCTTAGGATACAAATGATATGTCATCAGAGATTTCATGTTTCGGGTGCTGGTCTTGAATGTCCTACCGATGGCTGAGTTCCTGCATTTGTTGCAGATTCTCCACAACTTGTGTGAGCAGTATCGTGTAGCTTACATTCTAACCCGCAACTCGTGTGAGTAGACCCATTTCACAGCTCGTGTGAGCATTGATATAAAGACATACTTCGTGTAAGCTTTTCGAAGTATTCGATGAAATCCTGGATGGTTCAACAGGTAAGAAAAGGAATGGAACGGTAAGTGACTTAATGGAAAGGTGCATAACTATATAAAAAGGTTGATGCGTATGTAATGTATCTTATGGAACTTATTTATGTTATAAATGAGTTTATATGATTGTCTATGAATCTACTAACATGTGAACTTGATGATGCTTGAATAGGCTTATATCAAATGCATGGTATTGGAAACGGTAAGTAAGCAAATGGAATGGAGCATGATCGTATGGTAACGTTGATGAATTAAATGTTATGTTTATATATATATGGTTGATTTCATATGTATCATGAACAAGTATGCTAACTTTTGAGTTTGATGGTGTTATATAGGCTTTTATTAAGCTTATGGCATTAGTAAAGGTTTATACGTATTCTATTAAGTTCATTATTGAAATGGTATATTATGTTTAAGGTTTATAATAGCTTACTAAGCATTCATTTCTTACGTAGTTATTTTCCTTTGCTTCACAGATTATCAAAAGCTCGATCAGTTGGAAGTTGTTTATATGCGTAAAATGTGTCATATGAACTTGTTTGTGTATGCAACACTTGGATATTAATTGTGGTGCCTTGATTGACATATTGGTTAGTTGAATTAAGGTTTTGGAAATGGAAAATGTATGTGTGTTTAGATGAGGTTTTGGTGCTTTGAAAGTGTGCAAAATTGTTCTAAATGTTCATGTAGGGGATGGTTTTGAAATGACTTGATTTTAGGTAAATTTGGGTCCACACGGCCTGGGACACGGGTGTGTGACTTAGCCGTGTAAGGCACACAACTTGGTGACTCGACTATGTGTCACTTGATGATTTCATTAGTGTGCAAGTCAGTGAGTTACATGGCCTAACAAACGGGCGTGTGGGGCAACTCAAAGAGTTACACGTGTGAGGAGACGGGTTGGGACACGGCTGTGTGTTGTGTCCCTAGTTTGAAGGTTAGACGGCCTGAGAAGAGGGTGTGTGTCTCAGTCATGTGAGGCACACGGCCTGGCCACACAGTCATGTGACCCCTGTTTCGCAAATTTTGCAACTTTTCCCTAAACTTTTTGATTTATTTCAAATTGGTCCTGAATTTTTTCTAAGCTATTTTTAAGGCCTTGAGGGCTCAATTTAGGGACAATATGAATGATTTACGATATAATTTAAATTATTGAATGTTAAAATGTTTACAGGTTTGCGATTATACGGTAATGCTATGTAACCTTAATCTGGCGAGAGAGACGGGTTATGGTGTTACATATATATTGCTTATAGCAACGTTTGACTCAGATAATCTTGAATTGTGATGGTTAAAGCAAAATTATTGAGAGAATTTTGAGATGCAGAGAGAAATATTCGAATGGATACACTGAACGATTTTGAGATTTCATGGGATATCTTATATGAAGTTCATGGCATGGTCTACTTGGTATACATCAAACAACAACGAAAATGTATAATGGCTTGAGATAAGGATACTGGTACTCAGGATTTGAACATGAAATTTCAGAGTTATTCTTTGATATCTATTATGTCTACCACTCAAGATAGGGTATCAAGTACTGATGTAATATTACGATATGATAGGAGTTCTCATTGGGATTGAGTTGATGGATTTTATATATGGACTACCTTTAAGATTGAGAAAGAAAAACTTGTTCTGAATAGCTATTATCAGGTGAGAAATTTTGAGGACGAAATTTTTGTTAGGGGGGAGAGTTGTAATAGCCCATTTTTCAGTGGTGTCAAAAATAATGGTTTCGGGGCTAGAAATTCGACAAGTAAGTTCATAAATTTTATTATTTAATATTTACTAGTCAATTATGGTATTAAAATAAATTTTGAATTGGTAATTTATGATATTTGAAAGAATAATTAGGTTGATGTGGTATGACCCTAAAGTCAAGTGGTTTTAGAAAATAAGGTATCGTGACCTCGTTTTTAGAAATCGAGCTATATTCACGAAATGTTATTAAGGTTATATTAAATTTTCGTTAAGAAATTTTAATGTTTAGGTAGTTAATTAATTAAAAAGGACTAAATTGTCAAAGCTGCAAAAGTTGATTTCTATTAATTAAATGGGTCAAATGGTTGGACTAAATTAGTAATTATACCTTATGGCTTGGTGATGGACGGTTTTGAACATTATTAGATGATTTTAAAAGTTAACTTTTAATGGATAAAATTGTAATTAAACTAAATAATAACTAAAACAAATAAAAAGAAAAGAAACATTAGTATCATCTTCCTTTTGTTTAGTAGTAGCCGAGATCACCATGGTTTTAAGCTTGAGAATCGACCAAATTTCTATTTCATGCATGTAAGTGGATTTTAATTCCGTTTTTTTAATGATTTTTATGTTTTTAGACTCATGTTAGCTTAATCTAACTAACCTGGGGGTCAATTTGTTAAATTGTTAAATTTTGGAATTTTACCATGGATAAAATTGAAGTGTTCTTGAAATTTTATGATAGATTATTAACTTTATTGTTAAGTAATTTTGGTGATTTTAATGTTTAAGGACTAAAATGTGAAATTAGTATAAGTACAAGGACTTGCTATAAATTAACAGTAAATCGGGGCTGTAATAAGGTTCTAAACATTTCGGCTAAACATGAAATTGAATAAAAATGGTTAATTTACATGTTTTGGGCTTAGGGACTAAATTGTATAAAAATAAAATGTTGGGGGAAAATTTGCAAAAATTTTAAGCGGACTTAATTGCATAAAATGAATTGATTTTTCTGTTAGAATTATTGAATTGAATGGAATTATTATTTTAGATCAAGAACGAGTGGAAAATCGAGCAGAAGAGAAAATTATCAAGTAGCCCATGTACTTAGTTATTGCTGTGATTTAGTCAGGTAAGTTCGTATGAACTGTAATCACTTAAATGTTGCTTAAATTGAATGTTTATTATGTTTTTTTATGTAAATGAATCCAAATATAAATGTATCAAAGCTATGATGATTGACGAATATCGAGTCCTGGTTGAACCTTAGGAATTCTTAGGATACGAATGATATGTCATTAGGGATTTCATGTTTCGAGTGCAGGTCTTGAATGTCCTACCGATAGCTAAGGTCCTGCATTTGTTGCGGATTCTCCATAGCTCGTGTGAGCAACATCGTGTAGTTTACATCTCGAGCCACAGCTAGTGTGAGCAAGCACACTTCACAGCTCGTGTGAGCATTGATGTAAAGGAAATGTTACGATTATATGTAAAGGCACACTTCGTGTGAGCTTTCTTGAGTATTCGATGTAATTCTAGATGGTTCAACGGGTAAGAAAAGGGAATGAAACGGTAAGTTCACCATTGATATGTAACATGATGTTATAAAAAGATTGATGAATTAAATGATGTACTTATATATTGGAAATTTACTTATGCTATGTATGAACTCATTTATATTATGGACAAATGCACTAACTCGTGATTTGATGATGTTATTTAGGCTTATACTAAGCATTTGAAAAATGATAAGTAAGCTAATGGAATGAAACATGATCATATGGTAATGATGATTGATTAAATGTTATGTTTATACATATATGGTTGATTTCATATGTATCATGAACAAGTATGCTAACTTGTGAGTTTGATGGTGTTATATAGGTTTTATTAATCTTATGGCATTGGTAAATGTTTATACTTATTCTATAAAGTTCATTATTGAAATGGTATGTTATGTGTAAAGTTTATATGAGCTTACTAAGCATTCATTGCTTACGTAGTTATTTCCTTTTTTTTTTAGATTATCGAAAGCTCGACCAGTTGGAAGCTTGTCAGAGATCTATCAGACTATCTAGTGGATGATTCGGTAGTTGTTGAGTAATTTGGCTAAGGTTTATAATGGCATATATAGGGTGTTTTGTAATGGTATTATGGTGTAGGTGTTAATTATGTCTTGGTATGTTTAAGCTTTGGATAGCCATGTTGATTGGATTCATTTTGATATCTTACCGAGTTATGATGTTTTGGTAACTTTATAGTGCTTGTTTATAAGATTCTTTTGGCATGTTGATGATAGTTTGGAAATGGTAAATTGAGCATGTTTGTGCCTTGATGTTTATGTATGGATTATGGACTTATAATGCTTGTTTAGGTAAGTCTTTTTGGTCACTTTTTGAGAATGAAAGTTTATTGCTTGTTGGTACAAATTGTTAGCTTGAAAATGGTCAATTCTGATGTGCTCTAGGTACATAATGGTATGAGGCTTTTATGGTATGTCTTGAATGGCTTGGAAATGGTTAAATGTGGTATGTTTTAGTACCTAAATAGACTAGATTTATATGCATGAAGTGTGTCATATGAACTTCTTTATGTATATGATTTTTGGATATTAATGGTGGTGCATTGGTCGGCATATTGGCTAATTGATTTAAAGTTTTGGAAGTGGAAAATATATGTGTGTTTAGATGAGGGTTTGGTGCTTTGAAAGTGTGCATAATTGGTCTAAATGTTCATGCATGGAATGGTGATAGTACTAGAAAGAACATATGTTTTCTCCTACTTATTAGTTAATTTGTCCCCATTTAGTTATCTTTAGTGCATATATTAACATTTTTAGTTTAGTAAATTGCATTTTATAACTTAGTGGATCTTAGCCTATTTATCCTTTATTTTTCATGTTTTGGTACCGATACCGCTGCATGAGTATTTCCAGATTTTGCCCAGAATTGTCGTTGCACCTGACAACTGTCCGGATTAGAAGAAAAATGTGTGAGCTGTCTAGTCTGGTATAACCAACTTGTATGTACAGAGGCAACATGTTTTTGATGAAAGGACACCTGTGTTATTTGTAAGAATATAAATATTCATGTGGAAAGGAAAAAAAAAAGAGAGGCTTTTTGGGGGGTATTATCTTCTTCAACCTATCTTTTGAAGCTTTTCGGCTATGGCGGCTTAAGTCTCCTACAGGTGAACCGACGTGAAAGGGACGCAGATCAGCTCCTAACAAGGAGCCTCGAGTGTGAAACAAGAGGGAATGGAGAGATTCAAGTCGAGATTGTCTAGGAATAGTATTCACAAATTGTTTCTTTTATATTTCTTTTATAAACAATGGTGATTACTTTCTATATCATGTTTGTACGAAAGTACACATAATTTTTGGGTTAAATGTTATTTTATTCAATCTTGCTTCTACTGTTTAATCTTTGGGTTTGAATGTTTTTAGCATGGAAGTGTTATTATGCATGTTTAATGTGCATATTTAAATCTTAGATTAAATATAGAAGTTAAGCTTGGTAAGATATTCGTTGCAATTTAATGCATTGGCAATCATCTATCCTTTTATACCTTGTGAGCACTTAGTATTCCATGTTGAATATTCACGTTGGGGATCCCAGTTTATAATTATCATTATCATATTTTATCTTATCATACTCTCATAAATTATCTTGTTTCTATCTATTTATTGCACTGACATTGATAGACAAAAGACAACCATCCTCGTGGGATCGATATCCAATAGATTCAGATCTGTCTACTATACTTACATTGGCAGTGTACACTTGCACATTATTGCTGTGATGTTAAACAACCGATCAAATGGCTTTTGAAATGGCTTGACTTTAGATAAATTTAGGTCCACACGGCCTGAGACACGGGGGTGTGACTAAGCCGTGTGAGGCACACGAACTAGCGACATGATCGTGTGTCATCTGACGATTTCATGAGGGTGGAAGTCAGTGAGTTACACGGCCTAACACATGGCATGACACATGGGCGTTTGGGGCAAGTCAGAGAGTTACACGGGTGAGGATATAGGCTAGGACATGGTCATGTGTCCCTAGTTTGAATGTTACACGGCCTAAGACACGGGCATGTGTCTCAACCATGTGAGGCACATGGCCGTTGGACCCTGTTTTGCAAATTTGGCAACTTTTTCCTAAACTTTCCAAATTGTTTCAAATTGGTCCTGATTTGCTTCTAAGCTATTTTTATGGCCTTGAGGGCTCAATTTAGGGAAAATATGCATGTGTATTTATTTAAATTATTGAATGTTAAAATGTTTAAATGTTTCTGATTGTACGGTAATGCTCCGTAACCCTAATTCGGTGACGGTGACTAGTTAAGGGTGTTACAATAGGATAAGACCTAAGTAGAATAAATCCTAGATTCATTTATAATTTATTCACTTGTGACATTCATAGTGTGACTTATCTCAATCTTGAGTAAGTGACTGACTATGTATGCATGACTTGTATATTTTGATGTATTGATAGCTTGTGTTTAATTGATAATGGAGCTGAAAGCTGGTATGTTGGTTAATAGTGGAATTCTGCATGATCTAACGCAATAGTGGAATTGATAGTCCAATAAAGGGTAAATGACGTCCTTTCATCGAGAGATAGATGGAAAATAACGTGGCCATGGGTCTTGTCTTAAAGATATATGATTTAATTACTATTTGTTAGTAAATGACTTTTCATAAAGGAAGATGTAATGGTTATCATGAGATATGCATGACCAGACATTTGGAGTCATATAAATATCATCATGCTTATCTCATAAAAAAAAAGCATAAAATTTAAATAACTCCGACTAGACAAAGTTTCCATTCCATTATTCTATTCTAGAAAAATAAAAATTGCAAAATTATAAAATTCACCTAAATCATACTTTGGGTCTTCAATTTTGTTACCACAGACTTCTATTGTCGTACTAGTTCATGTTTTCATCATCGTTGTCTTTTCATTGTCGTTTCCGTGACGTCGCCGCTATCGACCATAGCTAGGCTACCACCAGACCACCACCAGCCTCTTGATATTGGACCATAGTCGATTTCGTGCCAGTTTGGCGGAGTCAGGTTTGCATCGTCTCGATTGATTTTGATGCATCTCGATTCTTCGAGTTCTGCCAGGAAAAATATCACAAAATTCCTACGTTTGTTTTCAGCTCACACATTTTATTCTAAATAAATAATAAGATAAAACCCTGTGTGGAGATGATGGTCCACGATCTAAAATATACATTCTCGATAAATTAATTAATTACAATTTATTTTCTAGGAATTACAACTTTAACAAAATTACTTTATCATATATAATAAAATAATATCATACATTCATTCGAATACATTTCCCTAAACATGCATATAATTACAAGAATGCAACATCGTATCAAATATAATCATACATGAAGAAGAGAGAGAATTTTAGTCTTGATTTATACTATAAACATTGTACAACCTGGTTCTCTGATACTAATTGTTGGAAAAAATCTGCTTCGAAAATGGTTTTTTTTGTTCCATTAGCTTTGCGTGCAAAAACCATATGAGGACAAATATAAAAAGTATATTAATATAATTAATGAATTTGCTTTATTAACTAATATAATAAAAAATTATAAGTTTATAAATGAATATACTACACTCACGGCACCAGATCCAACATGCACAATATAACAAACATAAGACTTCCTACTATAGAAGCATAAAGAACATTTCTCATATTTTCTCTTTCTTTTTGATACAGAATGTTGAGTTCCCTTCTTAGAATCAGTCATTGCAAAATGGTTCATATATTGTCTATGTATGAAGCTTGTGATGTGCTATCACTTTGTTCTTTCGATCCTACAGGATTCAAATGCCTAGAACAAAATTAGCTTCTCCCAAGTCCTTCATGCTAAACTGTTGGGTTAACCACAATTTAACCAATGACAATGTCTGATCTACCACAAATCACGTGGAAAATTAGGCTTTTTCGACGCACTTGAGGAGCTTATTCTTGAGCAAAATATAATTTTTAGCATAGTTTTTCGTTATTTTCATATTTTTAAGTAATAAGTGAAAATGTCTCAATTTTGTCTATTTTTTGACCCAAATTAGCCAATAGTGCCATTGGGAGGTCTAACATGTGTTTGAGTACTGCAAGGACATGTCGAAGGTTGAAAACGAGCGGGAATGACATCTAGGGCAAGGGTATCATGATATCCAACCCAAGGAATCAGGATACCTCTAATAGTGTTGAAGACTAAGGAAACCTTTCAGTGGTATTGCAATATCCCCTTGGGTATCATTATATCCATCTCCTAAGGAAGACCCCAAGTTTCAACACTGCTTGAGATATCGCGATATCACCTTCTGGGTATCACAATGCCACCATCGTCAGGGGGACAAACTTGGACAAAAAGAGCAACCTTTGTCTACCCGGCCCACAATTATACAAGGTCCATGTAAGGACATTTTTTGGCATCGAAAAGTCATTAAAATATACTTCAAAACAGCCAAAAATTGTTGAGGTGGAGAGACACACATTTTAGCTTAGTTTTAGGTTTAGTTTTCTCTAAGTTTTCTTTATTTTTCTCTGCATTTTTTCTTGGTTTTTATTTTTCTCTTCTTCTACGTTAGATTAGAGTTTATTTTTTTGCATTTACTTATTGGGCTATGAATTCCATTTTGTGAATAATGCTACATACTACAGATGTCGTACACCCAACGAACCAGCTTTCAGTTCATTATCTATTTGAACTCAGACTTTTACTTACATTAAAGTGTACGAGTCACACATACATAGTCCACCATCCACTCAGGATTTAGGTATGCCACACTATAAATGTCACAAGTGAAAAAAAATCCATAAACGCATTCAGGATCTATCCTGCTTGGGTCTTGTCCGATGTATTGTTATCTAGGTGTTTTACGAAAACTCGAGAAATCAGTGAACGGTGAAAGTTGAAAATTGGGGATATCGACGCCACACGTGGAATAGCCTATTTATTAGTGGTGTTAGAAACAATAGTTTCAGGGCCATAAATCCAACAAGTGAGTCATAAATATTATTATTTAATATTTACGATTCAATTATAGTATTAAAATAAATTTTGGATTGCTAAATTATGTTATTTGAATAAACAATTAGGTTCAAGTGGTATGACCCTAAAGTCAAGTGGTTTTAGAAAAATAAGGTATCGGGACCTCATTTCTATAAAATGAGTCATAAATATTTTATAAATATTTATGGAGTGTTATTAAGGTTGTATAGAAGTTTCATTAATAAGTTTTATCATTTTGGTAGTTAATTAAAGAAAAGGACTAAATTGTAAAATGTGCAAAACTTGCTAATTAAAGAAATTAGGTAATCAATTGGCTCAATTAGAAATTGAGAGAGGATCTATTAATAAATAAGCCATAATAAATGTGTGGGACGACAATTAGAATTAAAAATGATAGAAAATTTCATGTTAATGGCATAATGGTAAATAAATTAAAATTAAATAAAAACAAATTGGAAAGTTAGAAAATTCCTATTCATTTTCTTCAACCTTGCAGAAACCATCTTTGGGAGAGAACTTCAAGCTTCGGTTCCTTCATTCTTATGCATGTGGGCTCAATTCTCATCTTTTTCTCGTATTTTTATGTTTTTAAGATCGTTCAAATAGGTCCAGCTAGCTCGTACCTTCATTTTTGAAACTGTTAAAGATTTTGAATGTTTCCATTGATCAATATTTGTTATTTTAGATGTTGAATGATGAATTTGAGGTATTGGTTGTTATTTACAAGTATTTTGTTAAGTGACTTTGATGAATTTAGTGATTAAGGATTAAATTGATGAAATAGTAAAAAGACAAGGACTTAGTGTGAAATTGTTATAAATTTGGGATGTAATGGATGTTATTAACATTCATCTGGTAGTAATTTTCAATAAAAATGGTTAATTTGCATGTTTTAGGCTTAGGGACTAAATTGAATAAAAGTAAAATCTTGGGGAAATTTTGTAAAAATTTCAAAAGAAAATAAATTACATAAAATGAATTGGTTTTGCTATCCAAATTAATGAATTGAATAAAATTATTATTTTAGATCAAGAACGAATGGAAAATCAAGGAGAAAGGAAAATTACCAAATAGCCCTTGTACTTAGTCATTTCTGCAATTTAGCCAGGTAAGTTCATAGTGTTTCAATACATAAAAAAATTTCTACTTGCATTGTTATAATATAGTACTTTAATTAAATGTTCATAACTAATTATTGAATGATTGTACTTACGTGCCCCTGTTTGTACTTCTGTACCTCTAATTGCACTTACGTGCCCTTGTTTATACTCTGGTACCCCTGATTGTACTTGCGTGCCCTTTTTTGTACTTCAGTACCCCTGAATTTACATCTGTGCCCCTGTTTGTACTTTTTTACCCTTGATTGCACTTACGTGCCCCTGTTTGTACTTCAATACCCCTGATTGCACTTTCCTCCCTTGTTTGTACTTCGGTACCCCTGAATGCACATTTGTTCCCTTGTTTTCACTTCGGTGCCCCTGATCGCACATTCGTGCTCTTGATTGCACTTTGGTGCCCCTGTTATGCATCTATGATGCCCCTAGTATGGTGTAGTTACTCGAGTATCTGAGTCTGTTACTAGTTCAACGGGCATGAAAAGGGAAAGAACGGTAAGTGTATCGAAAGCTACGTTAAGAACCTATGAAAAAGGTATGAATTGTTGATGGTCAAAGTATGAACATTCATGATTATGAAAAGTATGATTTAAAAAATGTTATGTTTATGTACCATATCTTACCATGTGATGATATTGTTATGTTATTTGTTTAATCACTAACTTGTGTTGTTAATGATGCTTAGGCTTGTTCCAAGCTAGTGGTTGGATTATATTATGTTAGTTTTAAAGTTATGCATTGAAATGGTAAATGCCCAAATAGAAAGATGCTTATGTTCATGAAAGAGTGGTAAGAATCAAAGTATGTAATTTCTTATGAGATGGTTTATCATGTAGTTGGTTCCAAAAGAGCTATGTTTAAATGCACTAGCTTGTAGTCATGGTTGATGCTATACTTATGTCTTGTATGTTATGCATATAAAATGGGTGAGGAAAGGTAACGAAATGGTAAGTTCATAGTTGAATTGTAATATGATGAAAAAGTGATTGATCAGTTGAATGATGTACTGATATGAGAAACTTCCGTATGCTATGGATGAATTTACCTAGTTTATGAACGGATATAATAATTAGTGAATTGATGATGTTATCTAAGTTAATGCTAAGTAAATGAAATGGAAAATAAGAAGATGGAATGGTAACTAAGTAAAGGAAGAAGTTCATAGTATTGTGAAAAGGTTAATGATAGTGTAAAATGTCTTATAAAATCCTATTATGTTAGAAACGAAAAATACATATGATGTTAATAGACTACTCATTTGTGAGTTGATGTTATATAGTTGTTAAATCTTGATGCATTGGTATAGATTTATATTTAACCTATAAAGTTCATATTTGAAATGAAATGTTCAGTTTAAAGTTTATACGAGCTCATTAAGCATTCATTGCTTACATAGTTACTTTCCTTTACTTTACAGATTATCAGAAGCTCGCCAGAGAACTATCACACTATCTAGAGATTATATCGATAGAATTTGATGTTTTGGTCATGGTTATAATAGCATGTATAGGTGAGCTTATGTCTAATGTTTAGTTGATGTTTATGGCATGCAATGTTGCCTTGGATTTGAGGTACTTATGGTATTATTGATGTCTTGTTGGTTGTTGTTAATATGGTAAAATTGATGCATGTTTTGGAATGACTAAATTTGGTATATGTTAATGTATCTTTAAATGGCCAAAGTGGTATATGATAAATTGATCTCAACATGGTCAAGATATGGTATATAAATGTCGGTTGTTTGGTACCATTTGGAAATGGTTGGTTTGTGTCATTTAGGTGGTTATGATGCATGTAAGGGCCATTCCAAATGGTAAGGTTATTTTGATATGGAATTAATCTAATATGGTATGGTTGATATGTATCAATTGTGATATGTTTTGGCATGGAAACAAATTAGTTGATAAATGATAAATGTGCACATGTTTAGGTTGACTTGATGATTTATGTTTGAGGTGCCTTTTGGCATATTGGTTGTATAGATAAATGACCTATTGAATTGGTCTTAATATGCATGTTTTGGTATGTTTTGTTGCTTTGATTAAAAGTGTAAATGGTTTGTAAGTGCATGCTTTGAATGGGTGAAAGAAATGGTTTGAATTTGGACTATTTCTTGTCCACACGGCTTAAGACACGGACGTGTGTCTTAGCCGTGTGAGACACACGGCCATGCGATACGGTCGTGTGTCCCCTGTAGGTTTTAAAGGTTGCATTTCAAAAGTTACACAACCTGGCACACGGGTGTGTGGCTTGGCCGTATAACCCAAGTCAGAGAGTTAAACGGGCTAGGAAACGGCTATGTGTCCCTACTTTGAATGCCCACACGGCTTGAGACACGGGCGTGTGTCTCAGTCGTGTGAGTCACATGGTCTAGCTATACGGCCGTGTGGCACCTACAGTATGAAATTTTCTATCTTTTCCATGAAATTTTAAATATTTTTTATTTAGTCTCGAATCGTTCCTACAGTAATTCTAAGACCTCCAAGGCTCTAAAAAGGGACAATGTGCTTGTGTTTGATTGAGATATGATTTGTTTTACAAAATGTTTGAAATTTAATGTTTTAAGTTATGATTTTTCGGTAATGCTTCATAACTCTATTTCGACCGTGTGCCAGGCCGTGTGGTAGGTTGTGTGTGACAAGTAGTGTGAGACTGTTTGAGCTACACGGTTTAGGCCAATTGGGTCGTGTGGGCCACACGGGCGTGTGTGTGACAGTGTGCCAGGTCATGTGGGCCAAAATTTTAGAATTTTTCCCTGGGGTCGTAAACATCGTTTGAATTGAATGTAGGCCTTCCGTAGGGTTCGTATGATAAAAATTAAGTTATAAAACATGACTTCTAATATTCTATTAGCGAAAAATTTGATATGTGTACGTATGTTTTGTAACACCCCAAACCTAGCCTAGACATTACGGTAGAATCCGTAAGTGTTACGAAGGAAAATTATAAATCTGACTTCTTTTTTATTTGAAACCATCGTAAACCATTGTTACTTATTATGCTCGATTTGTTTGGAAACCATGTTGATATGGTTATTTAACTTAAAATCGTTGCCCATTTATGTTTTTCAATAAAATCAAATATTTTGTAGCGATGTTTCTTAAAATGTTATATTTTGGTAAATCGATTTTGTTTCCTTGAAAACCGTTATTTTCAGAAAACTTGTCGTTTTCATAAAAACCATTTTATCAATTGTTATGCTAGAATACCAAAATAAAAATCTGAAACCAAAAACACTCCCAAAAGTCTGGAGACTCCAAATTATACAAAACTCTCCAAACAGAAAATTTAAGCAAGCAAATTAAAGTAAAAGTAGTTTTACGACAACGTGGACACAACCGAGTTCTCGTTGCACCGGCCCACCTAAGTCTGAGGCTGCCTAAAATTATCAAGCAGACAGAGAATGAGTTTTGATAACTCAGTGTGTAACACATAAATAAACATAAATTCAGATTCAATCTCATCGCAGAACAGATACAAATGTAAATCTTTTGTAGAATCAGAATTATAATAGATTCGCACAGAAAATCCTACCAGTATCCTTTACACACCACGTGGGGTAAAAACACCCACCTAGCCATACACACTGCATAGTATCCATACAACGCTCTTCAGAATAATCGCAGCATTGCTGCCAGTATATTGTCGAAATGTCGCCTTTCACAGAATACTTTCTCCTCATAATACATAACCCGCACCATAGCCAGATATAGATAGAACATCAAATAAAACAAAATAACAGATACCAGAACGTATATAACATGCATGCTTGTGTAACAAATACTAAACATGCTCATATACAACGAAAAAGATCATAATACACAATACTCAAGTATATGTTATTTATGACAATTTCAATATAATAGAGTGACAGATTTCATGCTTTAAGTCTTATACCACACATACCGACCCTACAGAAGGCCCGTAGGTGATCGGGATGACATGTATGACCCTAGGGAAAAATTTTGAAATTTGGACCGACACGCCCAAAATGGCCTAGCCCGTGTGGCTCACACAACCTAGCATACGACCCACACATGCCCATGTGGCCCAAGATGGACTAGCCCATGTGTAACACACAACCTCACAAACAGCCTGTCACACGCCCGTGTGTCGCACATGGCCTACCACATGGCCAGCCACACGATCGAGTGGAGTCGATAGGCCTCAATTTTAGCTTTTATCGATTGCCATGTTTTGAGTTTCTCGTTACACACCTGGATTGATTTTGATACAGAAGCAACTAGGAGACCACGAGTACCTAAAAAATCAACAATAAACCAATTAGCCATGTTTTCCCCCAATTAACAAAAATAGTACACTAGCCATAACAAAAAATCTCAAACGTTCAAACATTTACCCCAACTTCTAGAACAATTCCAAGCACCACTAATCCACAAGGGGGAGTTTCGACCCTCACAATTCACCGCTGTCAACAAACCCAAGAATATAATCAACAAAAAGAAAATTACACTGATTCCACAACAAACTTTGAAATTATCCCTAAACCGAACGAAACCCCACAAACCCCATTTACCAGACCGCAAGAAGAAACAAAAGAATCTAGGCCACAATGATTTAATTGAGTAGATAGATGTTAAAATTGATGATGAAAAAGAAAACATCAAGGGAATTTGGCAGAAAGACAAAACGTGGAAAATAGAGAATTTTTGGAGAAAAATTTAAAAAACAAATTTTAAGATAATGCCCTTAACTCCCCATTATCCTCACTAACTGCCCAATCCATCAAAATTCTCCTCCAACTACCATAGAATTTCAATCCCATCAAATCTCAAGTATTCAAAAAGTCCAATAAAAAAGAATTCAAAAAGTTAAATAAATATTAATATATAATATGAATGCATACATTATCTACTATTTAATATAGACCAACTTCAATAAAAATTTAAATTTAAATTATCAAGTTAAAATATTGTAATTTTTTGAATAATCTCATTATAGGTTTTGGTCATATTTGTTTTATTTGACATAATGGTTAGAACTACCCATAGTCCCTCCCCAACCCATAAATAAAAGAATAATGCGCTTTAATGTACTTGAACCCTCGTCCTCCTGCATAAGCAATAATGTTCATGCCAATCAAGTTAAGACTCAATTACCTAAAATGTCGCAATTTTAAAACCAATAAGAATATGTTTGGACACCAAAATGTAATTGGATAAATATAATTACTAGAAAGTAATTATATTCAATTATAAGTAATTCTAATTTCTTAAATGTTTTTGGTTAATAGAGTATAATTATATTACAATTTTGTATCATATTTGATAGTCTAAATTATAATTATACAACTATACAATTCTTAATTCTAAAAAAATATTATTATAAAAAGTATCAATAAAATTAGAATGAAAATTTTTTCTTTAAACAAGTAACAAAATAAAAATCAAATCATTATACCTAATATGTCTATAATAGCCCGTTTTCAGTGAAATCGGAACAGTGGTTTCGGGACCACAAATTCGAGCCTGTAAGAAAAATTATTTTAATATCATTTCATGATCTGCATTATGATAGGAATATTGTATAGAAATTCCGTTAAGAAAATTTTATTGATTTCATGTTTAATTTATAAAAGGACCAAATTGCATAAAATGCAAAAGTTGAATTCTAGTAGCTAAAAGGATTAAATAGCTATGGAATTCAAAATTTGAGGTCATTATATGAAAAATAAACAATGAAGAGGAGTTACTAGATAAGTATGATGATTCATCCATGGAAAATTGAATAAAGAAAAGGACTAAATTGGAAAGTAAAATAATAAAAGATGATAAATGATTAAATAAAGAAAATATCATCATTTTTATCATCTTTCCTAAATAAAAAGCCATGGAAACCCTAGTTTGAAAGCTTGATGATAGAAAAGCTTAATTTGATCAATTAAGTGAGTATTCAAGTCCCGTTTTTAGTAATTTTTATGTTTCTGAGATCGTAATAGCTTAATTTAGCTATCTCGGGGATTAATTTGCAAAGTTATCAAAGTACTAGGGTTTTGAAATGAATGATTATAATTGAATTATGAAGTTTTATGGTAGAAAATGAAAGGTTGTTGATAGATAAACAACTTTTGTTAACGGAATTTTGATGAAATTATGATTTAAGGACTAAATTGAAAAGATGTAAAATTCATGGAAAAATTTTGAATTTTATGAAATACATGGGCTGTTATTGTTATCTGTAAAAATCATTAGGCTTGGAATAAGGATTAAATTTCATGAATTTCATTTTTCGAGCCTAGGGACGAAATTGTAATTAATGAAAATTATATGGGCAAAATGGTAATTTTATCTAGAATGTGAATTGAATTGAATTGATTATGAATTGCATTAAATTGAGTTAAATTTACTCATATAGATCTGGATAGGCCAAATACGGAGTTAGATCGTGAAAAAGAAAAAGTATCATATTAGTAGAATTTGCATACACGAACACTTGTCGAGGTAAGTTGACGTAACTAAATTTTGTACATTTATATGTTTGAATTGAATGTTGTATATATACATGAATTGTTTAATTGCCATGTACATGAAATTGATTGCATATATGACAAATCCCGATAAATATTAATTCCCATTTGAATAGATGAAATTCAATTGGATATAGGGCTCTTGTATTGGTTGAGGTCCTGCATATGTTGCGGACACACCAGAGCTCAAAAGAGCATCTCGATATTAGCCCTCTTGAGCTTCTCGTTATATGGTTCTTGTGAGCTTCCCATTAATAGCTCTTTAGAGCATCCCGATTAATTGTGATTCTGCATGTGTTGTAGACACACCATAGCTCTTATGAGCATCCCGATATATGGCTCTTCGTGAGCTTTCCAATTAAAGGCTCTTTGTGAGCTTCCTGATTAATGGCTCTTCGGAGCTTCCCGATATGACTCGCATGAACTTCCCTATATATGGCTATCTAGAGCTTCCTGATTAATGACTCTTCGAAGCTACCCATTATTGGCTCGCATGAGCTTCCCGATTATGACTCTTATGAGCTTCCCGTTATACAGCTCACATGAGCTTCCTGTTATATGGCTCGATAGAGGGTTTCCTGATTCTGTGCTCAAATGAGCACCCCCGAATATGAATTAACGAATTTTAAATTTTTACACTTCATGTGTACTACCCTTGTATCCATCGATATTTTAAATGATTCAACGGGTAAAGTTTTGATATGATATAATATGAATTCAAGATGAATTACAATGAGAAATACTTGAAATAGAAAGATATGATATGTACATGTTCATGGACACTTGTAGTGATAAATACATGTATGTGGAAATTGAATATTGATGGGTTCATTCATGTTTCTTGTTATTTATGTGAATTACTTGACTAACACGCTTGATGAGGATATGTGCTAGGCAACTGGCCAAATTGGTTTGAACATGTTTATTTGTTTACCTTAAATGTGAATTTAATTGGTAAGTTAAATTCCTGTTATACAAACTTACTAAGCATTAAATGCTTACTCTATTTTAATTCCTCTGTTTTATAGTAATTCAGAGGCTCGTTGAGTTGGAAGCTTGGCGAAGATATCATCACACTATCCATCGGCTCATCTCGGTATTTAGTAAATTAACTTTGGTTATAATGGCATGTATAGGTTAACTAGGCCAATGTTAGCATATAAATGTTTTGGTTGTAATTAGCCATTGGAATGGCTTGTAATGTTCATGTTTTGGTATATCTGGTATTATCATGTTTTAAGTATAAATTTGATTATGTATATATGCATTTGGTATCTAAGTAAGTATAAGTTTTGGAATGACATAATAATAAATTGTCTATTAGGGTGCCTAATAGCACATTGGTTGTATGTGTAATATGTCAACTTTAAGACATGATTTTGGTCTGATTTAAGTGCTTTGATATGGCTTAAGAATGTGTTAAAATATTGATATAGGTGGATGAAAATTTGGGTGAGAAAAGTGGCCTTAGGAATGGCATATTTTCGTCCACACGAGCGTGTGTCTCAGTCGTGTGTGACACACGGCCTAGCACATGGGCATGTGGTTTGGCCATGTGTCCCCTGTATCTTAAAATTTTCAAAAAAGAATGCTCAGTATTGATCACACGGCTTGGCACACGGGCACATGGCTTGGCCGTGTAACCCTTGCACCTACTCACGGCCTAGCAAACGGGCGTATGACTTGGCCGTGTGACCTAAGTCAGAGAGTTACACGGGTATGGACACGGCTGGAACACGACCGTGTGCCCTATTTCAAATGCCCATACGGCCTGAGACACGGGCGTGTCTCTTGGCCGTGTGAGCTACACGGCCTGACCACACGGACTTGTATACCCTGCACCTAGAAAAAATTTTGGAATTTCGCAAAAAATTCTCTTAGTACCCCGTTTAGTCTCGACTTGTTTCTAATGTATGTTTTGGGCCTCGATGGCTCATATAAGAGACTTTATGAATAATAGCTAACATGAATGTTAAATAATATGAAATTTCTATATTTGATCTGTTTATTCCGGTAATGCTCTGGAACCCTGTTTCGGCAACGGATACGAGTTAGGGGTGTTACAATGTTAGTCAAAAAGTATTCGACAATAAGATTACTGATAAAGTAATAAGAAAAATAAGCATTTTATGCAGTTTTATCTAATTAGGTTGTTAAATATGTATTCCTTGTCCTCATCAGTTGGTCATTGGTCAAATATAAATAGTTAATAATAAATTTATGTAATTTAGTTATATATTTAAAGTATATGGTTTTTATCTTGTTAATAAAAGTTTTAGATTATTTGAATGAATTTAATAAAATAAGATATAATTATATTTTAAAAACAAAAAATTAAAATTAAAATATTATTACAATATAAAATGTTTTTTTAATTTGAATAATATATGAGTGTTTTAAAATGTCATATGATAAATGATTATTTGTAGTTACTTGAGTATTACTCAAATTCTTATTCTTTCTTGAAAATTAGAGAGTATAATTATACTAAATTCAATAAAACTCTTAATGAACCCCATTTGATGGTCTGATGGTTAGAGTGTTCATCGTCTCATATGTGGCCTGGGTTCAACTCGCGTTAGTTGCGTTTGTTGTTCGGGCTTTTCATTATTATTATTGTAATTCACCAAAAAAATAAAATTCTTAATTACAATAATTACTCAAACATATAATTATAAATAATTATAGATAATTTTTCAACCTCACCTTAAGTAATTACAATATATGATATGAAAATGTCAAAAATTATAAAATTTAAATTATTAAATTAGCAAAATTTATATAGATATAAAATGTATTAAGCATGCTCAAAAAATGTATTAAGCATGGCTATTACAACTAAAAAAGTTTTTAAAAGGAAATTGATATATTCTATTATATACATACCCGTATGAAAACTCGGATTTGTTATAAAATAAAAGAGAGAAAGTAAAGAACAAAGAGAATGGGAGAGCAAAGAGAGAGCGTATTTTATTAATTAATCGAATATTTGCAATACTTCTCCAAAGTCTATATTTATAGACATAAGAAGTATAAATGAAATAGAACTCTACTTCTAATGACTATTAGAATTTAAAGTATAAAAATATATATCTAGAACTTGATGGACATCCACTTACTAAAATATTCATAACACTCACCCTTGGATGTTCATTTGTAGATAATGTGTCTCGTTAAAACCTCACTAAGATAAAAACCCTATGGGGAAAAATCCTAGTAAAGGAAAAGGAGTACACATATCTATAATATACATAATATGCTGCCTCATTAAAAACCTTACCAGGAAAACCTAATCGGATAAAACCTCGGTTAAGGTAAAAAGAATACAGTGCGTATTTACTCCCCCTCATGGAAACATCACATACTTTTTCATATTCTACGTATTCAATCTTGAATACTCATTTTTCAAATGGCTATTTGAATGTATTTGCTAAGCATTTATATCACCATTCTTCTGAAAGTCATGAGTGATGAAAATTTTGAGGGAAATATATTTTGACCTCTTCAAGAGTTTCAACAATAATCATAGCAAACTTTAATCATAATTCCTCTATAAAAGTACAAATATGTATTTTGGATCATTTTATTATCCTCCTTCAACTACTATTCACCAAGAGTTTCAACAATAATCATAGCAAACTTTAATCATAATTCCTCTATAAAAGTACAAATATGTATTTTGGATCATTTTATTATCCTCCTTCAACTACTATTCACCACATATGTTCGAATTATTTTAATTCATATAAATGAACAATTTCTGAGAATTTCAATATGCTTTTAGCATTCTAAATCCTTTAAGGATTTTAATATAAACTTTACTATACGTTGATTCATAAAAGGTTGTACCAACAACCATTAGACGCAAGTTAAATCTTTTATGAACTATCAGTTTAATATTATATCCAAATGTTATTGCATCCACCACAAAAGAATATTATATCTTTTTCATAATCAATGCCAGGACTTAGCAAAAACTTCATATTTTATTTCGTTTTTGCAAAACTACTTCATTTGTACCCATACTGTCTTTATACCTTTAGATATTTGAACTACTAGTCCAAAAACTGCACAAATTTAATTGTACTTGAGTTGCGTCTTTCTATTTTGAACAATCTGTTCTATATCTATATTTCTCAATAGATTTATTCAAGATTCTCCTTTTATTTCATTATTTTAACAACAATATTGCATGCAAAACCATTGTAGACCACTTTTATTATCGGGTTTGACATTTTCTTGAATTGACATAACTTATTGATATAGCTTATTTTCACTATTTTAATTTTCAATTTTAGGTACCTGAATCTCTTCTAGATTTTTACTTATTAATTATGTCTTGGGTCTCTTCTAGAGCACCGCCTTCAATATATGACCATCTAGATTTATTATTTTCATTTATAAAAATTTTCATATTTGATACTTGTAATGAGTTATCCTTATTGAATTTTTGGTTCAAATTACTCTTTCCCTAACTCATTACAACCCCTAATGTCGGAAAACTATTGAATCAAAATAGTAATCACAAATCATGTCATAATTAAATCTCTAATACATTTAAAACATATAATAATACAAGGAGACTCATAATTAATATATATTCCCAACTTTCTTTGAGTATTCACTCATCTCTGTTGTGGTGGAGCAATTGGAACATATACGCACATACAAAAATTCAAAGATGAGAAATATTTAACTCTTGACCAAAAATCAATTGTAATGGGGAGTATTTATAACTTATTGGCTTGATGCGTAAGCAAGTAAATCAACATAATCTCATGTTGAAATAGAAAGTTTAGTTCTTATAAGTAATGGTTTAAATATTAATCAAAGGCGTTCAATCAATAATTTCTCTAAACCATTATGCACATAAATAACAAACTTTTATAAAAGTTTTTCAAACTCAATCAATAAAAGACTGAGATATAAACTCATCAGTATTAGCAAGATGAATGGTCTTAATTACATTATCTGAAATTAATTATTTAAATAAACAATTTTGCAAAACGACAGGTTGCAAGTTGATAACACATACCTGATTATTTTGTAGATGCATCTACCAAAATCATATAATATCAAAATCATCCACATGGTGGATGAATGGACCCATATTTATTTTAGAAATGCAAGACATTAAATCTCAACTTTAGCTAGTGAGTTTCTAAGAATCAATTTTCATTGAGAACAAACAACAAATCAGAATTCTTTAAATTAAAGAATCTTCTAGTTCTTTAACGAATATCCATATGAATTCTCAATTAATTTTCGCATCAAATATGATCCAGTATGATTTAACTAGTCACGCCAAGTAGTAAATGCATTTGTATCAGTAAACTTTTGGTTTACTTTAACATGCATCTTAATTGTACTAATAATGTCAATATAAATTGTGACAAATTGATAATTTTATTGACATTCCTTTTACTTTGTATCTGTTGACACCATTTTTAGGATGAAAAACGGGGTCGACTTGCTTTTGAAAAATGGAACGGGAGTCGCCACCAATCCTTTTTATGAGGTGTGATTGGATCACCTCGAAAAGTAGTTGTTTTTAATAAAAGGGTTTGATTTTATTAAAACAACAAGTTTGGTCCATGAAATTTAGAAAAACGGGTTCGGGAGTCGGTTACGCACGAGGAAGGATTAGCACCCTCGATACGCCCAAAATTGGTACCTAGTTGATTACTTAATGTCTTAGTGTCGAAAAACTGAAAACTTTAAAGAAATTTAAAAATATGATCCTTGTATTAAAATGTTGAAAATTTTGGGAAAAGGGGCACGTTCCACGTTAATCGAGAAAGAAAGCATCATATCCAGTAAGTTAGGACACAATGTCTCGAATTCCCGATACGCGAATGAATGCTAAAATTTTATTTATTTTAAAAGATATTTTCTTATCTCGGGTTTAGGAAAGGGATCATGCCCAGTAAGTTAGGACACGATCTTTTCTTAATTCCCGAGATCATTTAAAACTTGAGTTTGAAAAGATTCGTAGATTTAGATTTATTGTGAAAATCGAAACCCAGTAAGTTAGGGCCCGATTTTCTCGAATCCAAACACGAAATGCCATTTAAAAAAATATTATATCGAGTAAAACAAAACACAAAATCATAGTGAAAGCAAATTACATTTTTATGCATGGCAAAATCTTAATGAAGACAAAAGCATAAAATGATATGAGCAATAGTAACAATAATAAATAAAAGTCAAACCTACAATCATATAAAATAACAATGCATACAAACAAATAAATTAAAATATTTGTTCAAAATAATAATGAAAATGAAATAAATAGTGAACACGAATAAAAATACAAAGAGATATATATGTATATAAACATAAATTAAAATATGTGTTTATATGTATATGTATTTACTAAAATAAAAATATGTATCTATAAAAAGTATAAAATACAAATAATATATACATCGAGGCGCATTTATATCTATATAAACTTAAAAGAATATGTACACACATATAAGAAAATGTAAAATTTAAAATGTATAAATATTATATAAGAATATAAAATATGAATGTGTGTATATCCTTACAAAAATAAAAAGTGTGCACATATATTAAACATAAAGTGTAAAATATATAAGTATGTATATATATATATATATATAAAACAAGGTTTTGGAATGAGACATAAAATGTAGCGAGAATAAAAATAATAATAAATAACATTAATCATAGCAATATTAAATGAAATACATAAAAAATGCGAAATACTAAAATGAATTTCAGAATGATATTTGGGGTCTTAAATTGCAAACACATAAAATAAGATCGTAAGGGACGGAAATAAAGCGCGTTCAAAGTATGAGGGACTCGCGAGGAAATATATCCCAAGCCCAATACGCTGCGTTTTAACAGAAAGGCGGCATATGGTCTAAGGACCAAATCGAAATGGGAGCTAAACTCACGGGCCGAATTTATAAAGTAAATAAATAAGCAAAAGGACGAAATCGAAATAAATAAAAATACGGATGGATCAAAGGCGCAAATAGCCCATTTCATGCAAACGCGCGGATCCCCCCTAGAGCGGGTCGGATCGCATGTGGGTCATGGGGCCTCAAAACGGCGCCGTTTAATGAAAACTTAACCCCCCTCTTAACCTAGCTGCACTCAGCCTCAAAAATAAGAAAAAGAAAAGAATCCCCTCTTCTCCCTCATTTCGGTTACTTAGACCTAGGCCATCATCGCCGCCTCCATGGCCTGGCGGGGAGTTCTTGAGAACGACCTCTCGGCCTCCTTCTGCAAGGCGTCCCCGAAGGCTAAACCTTCTCGACCACGGGACCAAAGAAGAAAAAGGTAAAACACCTCCTTTCTGCCCAACTCCGGTGACTGCCAAGGTGGGACTCCGGCACCAGTTCGTCGAGGCGGTCAGGTATTTCCTTTTTCTTTTTCTCTTTTAAATTCCTTTTTATTATTAAAAAGGTATTGAAACAAGTAAATGAAAAATAAAATAAAAATAAAAAGAAAATAAAGAAGATGAAAACAAATAGAAAAGGATTAGAATCGGGCCTTTTCTTAGATTTTAGATCCGCTTTTGTCCGATTATTCCATTTTCTTTTCGTTTCATTTTTGCGTGTAAATGATGAACATAGAAAGGAAATAAAACAGATTAAAAGGAGCATGAATGGGTAAATCTCAACCTTTTGATTTACATTTTCTTGTTCACCGATAATCCAAAAAAACACGGTGAGAATTACATTTAGTTCTGGCTTTTATAGCCAACTATGTTATTTTCTTTTACTCTATTCTCTTGTTCTTTTCCCTGTTCTCTTCTATCGTTTTGTTTGGTTTGCGGGTTTTGGGCAAGGTCAAGCGGGTGTTGGAAGGATAACCCGACCATTTTGGTGCAAAATCGATGGCGTCTGTCATGCTTCCGTAGAGAGTACTGCTGCGAGAGCAAGAGAGGACGTCTGGCAAGACCGAGGTCGTGGTTGAGGTTGAACTGGGTTAGGGTTTTGACATTTTGGGCTAGGTTTGTAGTGGGCTGTTTGGGTTTGATTTGGGCCCGGGCGGAAAATGGGCTGTACAGCTGCCCCTCTTTGTTCGTTGTCGTGTAACGAGAACAGAGCAAAGACTAAGAAAGGCCCATTTTGCCCGATCTTACCAAATCTTGATTTCTTGGCACCTTTCTCCTTTAGGTAGCCTCATTCCAGTCCACTGTGTCTTGTCGCTTCCATCCACTCTACTATAACTTCGGATACGACTTGTAGCTTCAATCTACTCTGCTACGACTCCATGAGGTTGAGGTTTGTTTTTAGTCTGCTCCACCACTGCTTAGGGAGATAAGATTGGTGGCTTAAATCTGCTTCACTACTGCTTAGGAAGATGAGATTTGCCGTCTTCGATCTGTTCCATTACTGCTTAGGGAGATAGGACCTAACATCTTTGACCTGCTCCACTACTGCTTAGGGAGATAGGACTAGTGGCTTAAATCTGCTTCACTACTGCTTAGGAAGATGAGATTCGCCATCCTCGATCTGCTCCACTACTGCTTAGGGAGATAGGATCTAACATCTTTGACCTGCTCCACTACTGCTTAGGGAGATAGGACTGGTGGCTTAAATCTGCTTCACTACTGCTTAGGAAGATGAGATTCGCCATCTTCGATATGCTCCACTACTGCTTAGGGAGATAAGATCTACCATCTTTGACCTGCTCTACTACTGCTTAGGGAGATAGGATCTACCATCTTCGACCTGCTCCACTACTGCTTAGGGAGATAGGACTGGTGGCTTAAGTCTGCTTCACTATTGCTTAGGAAGATAAGATTCGCCGTCTTCGATCTGCTCCACTACTGCTTAGGGAGATAAGACTGGTGGTTTTGTTCTCTAGGGAACACGACCTGCAAAATCCATTTCATGGACCTGTTTATGCCTAGTGTTTAGGATGTCACGATTAGAATCACATGCTCCTGACTAGATGTGTATGAATGATATTTGCATGAATGTGGAGTGTCATGAGAATGATTCCTTTTTAAAGTTTGGGTTATCGTTGCTCGTTGTTCATCAAGGTTCTATCACTGATGCCTTCTTATTCAGCAAGTATCTTTGACAGAAGATTCAAAGAAATAGTCTCAATTTAGACTATCCTTTTCTCAAATGTTTTCAACCCTCGAGTTTGGTCAGTTCTAAACAATAGTCCTGTTTCAGGTCCTCGTATTATTTAGAAACTTGCAGAGTAATATGCAGAACTCCTGTTGCATGAGTATTGTCAGCCCAATAATCGTTACTTCAATGAAAATGTTTGAATAAGATTACCAAAATGGACAAGATGGAATATTGTTAAGAGCAAGGCTCTAAACAAATAAATCAATCAAGATAACAAATTTTGTTAAGATGAATAAGATGAAAAAGATTATCACA
Organism: Gossypium raimondii; assembly: GCF_025698545.1. NCBI lineage: Eukaryota > Viridiplantae > Streptophyta > Magnoliopsida > Malvales > Malvaceae > Gossypium > Gossypium raimondii. The sequence continues at coordinate 41,282,299 of NC_068569.1, read as the reverse complement.
ATGGGTAAAAATGGAAATTAATTGAGAGTAAAGCTCTAAATGAGCAAATTAATCAAGATAGAGATTTTGCTAAGATACAAAAATGAATAAGATGAAAACAGGCGCCCCAGATATCGCAACGTGAGCTTCTCCGTCCTAAACTTTTTGAAGACCCTTTTGAACTTGACATGTGTTTAGAAGTCCTAAAAGACTTCGTTGATGCCCCAAGCTGTAGTATCTCTCCTCTTATTAACTTGGAGATGACAAGATTACTGTATGCCTCATCTTGATCAAAAATTTGAACTGCCCATTCCTGGGTTTTCAATTCAATACCCCTTTGGTCTCAAGGCGCCCTTTGCGGGTTTTCGCCTTGGCCTCTCCCTTTTTTTTTTTTAGGCAAAATACCTCTTCACTGAATCCGAATTCACAGGATTGGCCAAGCTTTTGCCATCCATTTCGGTTAAAATTAACGCTCCTCCAGAAAAAGCCTTTTTTACCACATAAGGTCCTTCCCAGTTTGGCATCCACTTTCCTCTGAAGTCTTTGTGTATGGGAAGGATCTTCTTCAGTACCAAATCCCCTTCATAGAAGTTCCTAGGACAAACTTTCTTATTGTAAGCTCGTATCATTCGTTTCTGGTACATTTGACCATGACGGATAGCTCTTAACCTCTTTTCTTCAATCAAGTTCAGCTGATCGTATCGGGATTGGACCCATTCTGCTTCGTCTAACTTTAGTTCTGACAAAACTCGGAGAGAGGGAATTTCGACCTCAATTGGTAGCACTGCCTCCATTCCATAAACCAAAGAGAATGGTGTTGCCCCGGTAGAAGTCCTGACGGACGTTCGATAAGCATAGAGGGCGAATGGTAACTTCGTGCCAATCTCTATAGGTCTCATCATTTTCCCACAATCTTTTGATATTTTTATTGGTCGCCTCCACGCTACCGTTCATCTTCGAACGATATAGCGATGAGTTGTGGTGCTTGATCTTGAATTGATCGCAAACCCGCTATCGTGCTATTGTTCAAGTTCAATGCATTGTCAGATATAATCCTTTCGGGCATTCCATATCGACATATGATTTCTTTCTTTAAAAACTTACTGACGGCTGCCTTTGTGACGTTGGCGTAAGAAGTAGCCTCTACCCACTTAGTAAAGTAGTCAATCACTACAAAAATGAAACGATGTCCGTTTGAAGCCTTTGGCGATATCGGCCCAATGACGTCCATGCCCCACATGGAGAAAGGCCATGGGGAAGTCATGACGTGAAGAGGTGAGGGAGGCACATGAATTTTGTCTCCGTAAATCTGGCATTTATGGCATTTCTTAGCATATTTGATGCAGTCTCCTTCCATGGTAGACCAATAATATCCGAATCTCATGATTTGTCTAGCCATTGTGAAACCGTTAGCGTGTGTTCCACAAATACTATCATGGACTTCTTCCAAGATCTGCTTGGCCTCCACGGCGTCCACACATCTTAACAGCACCTGATCCTTTCCTCTTTTGTACAGGATCTCTCCATCTAAGACGTAGTCATTAGCCAGCCTTCTCAACGTTCTCTTGTCATTCTCAGTTGTTTGGCTCGGGTATTCGTGATTTTTCACATATCGCAGTATGTCCTGATACCAAGGGTTGTTGTCTTTTTCCTCTTCAACGTTACAACAGTGGGCTGGAGCATCATAAATGCTCATTTGGATAGGCTTTACATCCTCCTGTTTATTTGCTTTCATCATGGAAGTCAATGTAGCCAAAGCATCGGCCATTTGATCCTCATCTCGCGGGAGATAACAGAAAGTGATACCATCAAATTCCTCAATCAATTCGAGAACCAGCTTTCGGTAACTGATCAATTTGGGATCTCTTGTCTCCCATTCGCCTTTGAGCTGATAGATTACTAGTGCGGAATCTCCATACACCTCTAGTACTTTGATTTTACGCTCAATAGCTGCACGGATACCCATGATGCATGCTTCGTATTCTGCCATGTTATTTGTGCAATCAAAGTCCAATTTGCTGGTGAATGGATAATAATCTCCATTCGGAGATACCAAGACTGCCCCAATTCCGTTGCCTACGGCGTTTGAAGCTCCGTCGAAGTTTAATTTCCAAACATCGCCTCTTTGGCTATCATCTTCAATGGTTGCTACATACATCAGATCCTCATTTGGAAAATCAAAGCTCAAGGGCTCATAATCTTCTAAAGCTCTGCTAGCAAAAAATCTGCTATTGCGCCCCCTTTTATAGCCTTTTGATTCACATAAACTATGTCAAATTCAGACAGTAAAATTTGCCATCGGGCCATCCTTCCATTTAGAGCAGTCGATTCCATCATGTATTTCAGAGGGTCTAACTTTGAGATTAACCAAGTCGTATGGTATAACATGATTGTCTCAATCTCCGCGTAGTCCAGACCAAGGCGCAGCATAATTTTTCGATTGTCGAGTATCTCGTTTCACATTCAGTGAACTTCTTACTGAGATAGTAGATTGCTCTTTCTTTTCGTCCTGACTCATCATGTTGGCCGAGCACACACCCCATGGAATTTTCAAATACTGTCAAGTATAGTATCAGTGGCTTGTTTGGGCATGGTGGCATTAATCTTTGAGGCGTTAGGATGTAATGTTTAACTTTTTCAAAAGTTTTCGGCACTCCTCGTCCCATACACCGGATTATGTTTCCTAAGAAGGCGGAAGATGGGGTCACATTTCTCGATTAAGCGTGAAATGAATCGAGCAATGTAATTTAGTCTTCCCGAAAACCTCGAACTTCTTTCTCGAGTACTCGGTGAAGGTAATTCTTGTATGGCTTTAACTTTTTGTCAGGTCAATTTCAATTCCCTTTTCACGACTAAGAATCCCGTGACTTTCTGATCTAGCCCCGAAAGTACATTTGGCTGGGTTAAGTTTTAGCTGGAATTTTCTTAACCTTAGGAACAATTTTCTCAACACTTGTACATGCTCTTTTTCAGCTCTAGACTTCGCAATCATATCGTCAACATAGACCTCGATCTCTTTGTGCATCATGTCATGGAATAGGGTTACCATGGCTCTTTGATAAGTTGCCCCGGCATTTTTCAATCCGAATGGCATCACCTTGTAACAAAACGTCCCCCACATAGTTATGAATGTAGTCTTTTCCATGTCTTTAGGATGCATTTTTATCTGGTTGTATCCTGAGAAGCCGTCCATGAAGGAGAAAAGTGAGTATCCAGCCGTGTTGTCCACCAAGGTATCGATATGAGGCAGTGGGAAATTATCTTTTGGGCTGGCTTTGTTCAAGTCTCTGTAGTCCACACACATTCGAACCTTCCCATCTTTCTTAGGAACAGGGACTATATTGGCTACCCATTCTGAATACTTGACCACCTGTAAGAAACCAGCATCAAACTACTTTTTAACTTCTTCCTTTATTTTTAGCAAGACATCAGGCCTCATCCTTCGAAGCTTTTGTTGAACTGGCTTACATTCTTCCTTTATAGGCAGTCGGTGTACCACGATATCAGTACTCAACCCCGGCATATCTTGATAGGACCATGCGAAGACATCTTTAAACTCTTGAAGTAACTCAACGAGGTTTCGCCTTGTTTCCTTAGTGATGCCAGTACCAATCTTTACATTCCTTCCCTCTTCTAAGCTCACGACTTCTACTGATTCCTTATAGGGTAGGATTTGTTTTTCTTCTTCCTTCACCATTCTCAACAGATCTGGAGACAAAACGCTGTCTTGGTCATCTTTAAAATCCTGAGGATCATCTATACTCACGTCTTGTTCAAAAAGGGATCTTGAGTCAGTAACAGCGTCGCTCATCTCGTTGATATCTGAAGACCTGTTATTGGGACGAAAAGAGGCCCAAATAAAAGAATCTAAGAATACTTGTATGCACAGTATGATTATAAAAATGGAATGAAAAAGAATGAAAGAATATTTGCTCAAGGTGAGACTGAATGATAAGTTTTCATTGAAATTAGATTTTGGACATGTGCCTTTTACAAAAGATTCTTGTTACCCCCAGGCTTAGGGCAACAAGTGTTCTGAACATTACTCTGAATTAGTTCTAAATGTTACAGGGATCTCTTCTGCAGTCCGCTTATTGTAACGCTACCCGGTTAAGTAAGGCGAATACCGATAAATTCCTTTCCACCCTTTCTTCCATGGATATGGCATTGATGTCCAACCTTCCAATCCTTCCTTCAGAACCTCATCCTTCTCCTCGTGGTAAATAATTCCCCCCGAAACAAAAGTCTTAGATATATGGGGAAAGGTTATCGGTCCCCATTTGGCTTCTATCCCGCTCAAACGTGTCCTTCTATTTTCTTACTTTTTCTCCATCTCCTTCCTCCTTTCCCTCGCATTAGGCTTATATCCCAAACCATAATGGTCCTGTTTGTTAACCAGGATTGGTACTTCGACCCGTCCCTGGAGGTATTTTCCAAGTCCTTTTCCAGGCAACGCTCCCTTTCCCATTGTTAGCTGTAAGCTCATTGACGTAGCTTTGGATATCTTAGGCTCTGGGATTTTGCTTCTCTCGATGACAAACGTGGCATTTACGAATTCCAATGATCGGAATGAACATTCTATCGCTTCACTATTAGTCTCTATATATGGCATATCATCGGTAACTGACGCAATGATGTCTTCTTCTGCACCTATAGTCACCAATCGACCCTCTACTACCAACTTCACCTTTTGGTGAAGTGACGATGGTACGACTCCTGCGGAATGGATCTAAGGCCTCCCCAATAGGCAATTGTAAGATGGTTTGATGTCCATTACCAAAAAGTCCACCTCGTATGTACTTGGACCAATCAATAGAGGTATCTCGATTCTTCCCATCACTCTTTTCTCAGTGCCATCAAATGCTCTCACTATATTTTGGCATGATTTCATGTGAGAACTATCCACAGGTAGCCTATTTAATGTGGATAGGGGTAAAACATTTAGTGCCGATCCGTTGTCAACGAGTATCCCCGGTAGTGTACACCCATTGCAACGGGCAGTGATATGCAAGGCCTTGGTAGATCCCATACCACCTGGCCGAATCTCATCATCGTTGAAAAAGATGAAGTTGTCGGCGTTTATGTTATTAACCAGGCGATCCAGCTTGCTCACAGAGATATCGTTAGCAACATAAGTCTCATTTAGCACTTTTATCAACGCATTACGATGTGACTCCGAACTTAGAAGTAACTCGAGCACTGAGATACGAGTCGGTTGCTTACGCAATTGCTCCACCACGTTGTACTCACTGTGCTTCAAGAATTTTAAGAATTCTCTAGCCTCATTCTTAGTCACGGGTTCGTTAACCTGTGACCCAATTCTGGCCGTCTTTGCTTTGTCTTGTTCAACTGCCACAGCTTTTCCTTTCATAGACTCCTCTTTTGTATTTGCCAGGTCGTAGCATTTCCCACTGCGTGTATAGAAACCTACATCGCTACACTCCTTTGAAGCATTTATCAGGTTCTCTTCTCCCGGGATCATCACATTGCAATTATAATTCCAAGGATCCTTTTTGCTATCCTGGTAATGAAAGGCTACAGGTTTTTGGATTATGACCTTTGGCGCTAGTTGTATTCCTGATCCCGTGTTTCTTGGTCTTGAAATAATCACCACTGGGCGATTTTGAGCTTTTCTCGCGGGTCCTTCCTCCGAGGCATAGACCTCTCCCTTTTCTAGTCCTTTGATCTCTTCATAAAATTCTAGCTCTTTATTGTCCATCATATTCTGTACCATGACCCTGAATTCAGTACAGTTTTGAATGTCATGGCCCTCTTTAGCATGGAACTCGCAATATCTCCCTATTCCTTTGGGCCTTTGCTTTGATTCTTGCTTGATTAGGCCTCGATTTATCATTTGCCTCCAAACCCATTTCAGTGGGGTATTTACCTTCGCAATGTCATCTTTGATCCTCCTTCCCCCATTCTCAATGATTACGTTTATCCCTTTATCAGACAGATTGGGTAGCGGATTCCCTGCTACGTTTGGTCCTGATGGGTCATCAAGCTTTACCAACCCCATCTTAATGAATCTTTCTACTGCCTTTTTAAACGCAGTGCAGTTCTCAATCGAATGCCCCGATATTCCCGCATGGTATTCACACTGGGCATTCATGTCATACCATTTAGGGTATGGTGGTTGCATGGGCTCTAGATAATGTGGAGACACTATGTGCGCATCGAATAGCTTCTGATACAATTCCCCGTAGGTTATTGGAATGGGCGTAAATTGAAATCTCTCTGTGTTAGTCCTTGTGTTGGGCCTTGTGTTGGGCTCCTGCCTTGAGGGGGTCTGGTAACCGGGAGTTATCATTTTTGGGGGGCCAACGGTAATCGGTTTTGAATGGCTCTTGCTATATGTGCTTACATTGTTCACTTCGTTATCCTTTTTCCTTGGGGCTGATCTTTTGAAGTTTTCCCCTGCTTCTATTTTACCGCTCCTTATTGCGTTTTTTCGATCATTTCACCGGACATTACCATATCCGAGAAGCTCTTGGTGGCACTCCCCAACATGTGGTTGATGAATGGGGCCTTCAACGTATTGATGAAAAGCATAGTGACCTCTCTTTCCAAAAGAGGTGGCTAGACTTGCGTTGCCACTTCCCTCCATCGTTGGGCATATTGCCTGAAACTCTCGTTTTGTTTCTTTTCCATGTTCTGTAACGTAATTCGATCAGGTGTTATGTCTGTCACATGGCCATATTGCTTCATGAAAGCTTGCGCCAAATCTTTCCATGAACTAACTTTAGCACGACTCAGTTGATTGTACCACCTGGTTGCAGACCCGATCAAACTGTCCTGGAAGCAATGGATTAACAGTTGATCATTGTTGACGTATCCTGTCATTCTTCGACAGAACATAGTTATATGAGCTCCAGGACAACTAGTCCCGTTGTATTTTTCAAACTCCGGCATCTTGAATTTCGGAGGGAGTACCAGATCAGGAACCAAACTTAAATCGTTGGCGTCAACTCCACATTGGTAGTCGATGTTTTCCATGGCTCTAAAATTTTCCTCTAGCCATCTACACCGCTCTTCCAGTTGTTTTGGCAGGTCTATTTTTGATTTTTCCATCTCTGCTATGTCATCAAGATCCGGAACCACGGGGTTGGTAGGGTTGTCCCCAGGGTTAGAACCCGAGCCTACTTGAAAATGCACTGGTATTGAGGTGCCAGCTCGATATTGAGGTCTAGGTGCTCCTTGTGGGCCTATGTCTTGTTGTGCTTGGGTATTTGTCGGGGTAAAACCTGGAGGATAAACAGGATCCTCCTGATAATTTCCTGAATTAATCACAGGGCTTTTTCCTTTATCAGCCAACAATTGTGCTAGCTGGCTCATAATCTTTTGGGATTCCAATGCGTCTTGTTGAATTCTGTCCAATTGTTCCTGCATCCTATCTTGCATTTCTTTTTGCATTTGTTCTAGCCTTTCTAACCTCTGATCCATTGCTTTTGTTTGACGTCGAGTACCGTAGTAATGTTTGGTTGGTGGATTTTTGTTGGTTTCCAGGATAACTGTGACAATTTTGATTAATTAGGGCCTTCTTAATGAAACTTAATGCATGTAATGAAATGTAATATAAATGCATGAATGCAAAGGGAGGCATTGATTCTAATTCAATTTCATTAGAAGAACTCGATTTAGAAAACAAATTTCTTTACATAAAATGGACTACATATACGGCTTTGCCCTCATACTCAAAGTCTTAACACTCCTAAGGAGCTGAGCCAACTTTCGACCTCGGCTTGATTCTGATTCATAACTTAAACTCAGCAAATCAGCTTGAACTGCCAAGGTTTGCAGATGATCGGCTACTTCTCGTACTTGAGTAACAGCTTGTCCCATAACGTAATCTCTATCTCTAATCTGATTTTGGGCATGATGGAACTGCTCCTGGTACTGTTCGTTACGCCTTTCAAGAAGCTCCATTCGCAGTTCAGAATTGTGCAATGCGTCCTCAAGCTCTCCTATCTTTCCTTTTAGTTTTTTGATCTTTTCTAAGCTCACTCTTAACTCTATCACAGAGTTGCAACTACGGTGCAAATGAAGTGACTTTTCCGATTCTGCTACCCGGGCTTTTAATTTTACTTCTTCATTCTGACGTTCTAACAAGTTTTTCTCCAAAGCATTCTTTCGAACTAGGGCGTCTTGAAATTTCTTCTCCCACTGATCAGCTTTAGCCTTTTCTTCTTTGACCTCATGTCGCCACTGCTCTGACGTTTTACCGGCAGTTCTCATCGACACTCGCAGCTTCTTATAATCCGTTTTTAAACTATCTAAATCTTCTTCGGCTTTATTCTTCCCTTTCTTCAACTTCTCGGCTTCCAACTTGTGAATATCAACATCCAATCCCAAACGCATCTTTTCCTCTTCTAGTTGCTCAATTTTCTTTCCCAACTCCGAACTTCTTTTTTCAAAGTCTTGTTTAATGATCTCTAGTTCTGATGGAACTACTTGTAGATGCTCTTCTATCGGTCGAACATCCTCTTGGCTTGATGCGGGGATGTTATCGTTGATTCTTCTTCCCCACCACAAATTATACTTGGGAGTTGTCATCGGGTTTACAGCAAATATCTTCATTCTGTGGACTTGGTTCCAAGCATTTGACATTTCACGAACCTTCTTCTTGTAATTATCTTCTTTGAACGAGAATTCACACTGAGCCAACCCATGTGTCGACGGTATGAACTGTCTAGACCTGTACTGCCTCAAGACTAGTAAAAGGGCGTACCCAACGGCTCCCCAAATTCCAAGCAAAGGAACCCAATTGAACTCTCCACACCGGTACAAAATTTCGCTAGGGATCATCCATGGGGCTCTCCATTCGACATCTTCCTCCTGAAGGTTTTGGAGGATCACCAACCATTTCTCTTCCGTGATATCGTCTCGTCTTGGCGTAGCTACTAATTCCCTTAATGGAGAATAGTTTTCGGAGAATACTCGATAGGAGATCTTCTCTACTTTCCAAAAGTGACTATGGAACCACACTAATAACAATTGCGCGCATCCGATGAACCTTCCTTCACCCGCTCTTCGACATGCACTTAGCGATCTGAAGGTTTCGGCCAAGATTGTTGGGACCAGTGTGACCCTCTTGTCAAGCCTGTCAAACAAATCTGAAACTGCTTCGTCCACATGCCCTAATGCCTTGGGGAAAATGACCAAACCATAAATGCTGAAAGCGAAAATATCGACCCTCTTTCTCACATCCGGATGTGCCAAGATCAGATCTCGCAGACTTTTCCAAGGCATGCACTTGTTGTCTCTTTTTTGCTTGATCCGGGCTGCAACCCATTGCTCGCTCATCCCTGTAATACTCATTAATTTCTTTAAGAAGTTCGGGACATATGCCACTCTCGAATAGGCCTTATCAACTTGGGTCCTCGGACATCGTAGCAAGGTCGTATATTCTTCTATCGTGGGTACCAAATCTACTTTCCCAAATGTGAAACAACTATAGGCGGGGTTCCAATACTGTACAAGGGCTCGGAACAAGTGTTTGTCTATCTTTACGTCGAGCAGATAAGGTAAATCGCCGTAGTTATTGTAGAAGAGTTGTCTAATCTCATCACTCCACTGATCCCAAATTTCCTTCAATTCTTGTAGGTTGTTTTGAGTTACGCTAATTCGAGTGAAGTCCCATAACTCTGACACGTATCCCTCCATAAGGCTATCACCCTTTTCTTGTTGAATTTTTTCAGACCAAACTCGGACGGCCGCATTATCTTCCACTTTACCAAGAAACTTCCTTTCCATGTTAAGCTCTCTATTTAAACACCGAACACGAATCAACACCTCCTTTATGATGAGAATGCCATGCAATCACAATCAAGGTAAAAGCAAGTCAATATAATAAACAAAAATTCAAAGTATACAAGAGATAATAATTAAGGCTACTATTCAGGAAACTACTAGGGCTCGAGGAATCTCTACTTAGGGCAGGTTCCTAGGCTTGTTACATGCGGCTTGGTTCTAAAGCAAAGGTACCCGAACCAGCAGATTCCTCAATCCTCACCCATTATAGGCTCATACGGACTGAGTTCGGTTCAGGGGAATACATTTCCCTATGGCTGCACGGAGATGAAAATCTCACGAAGACATAGGTACGGATGTATCCCGAAAGCGATCCGCTATCCTGCACGGAGGTGAAAACCTCACGAAGGAGTAGCTTCTCACTCCCACTTAAAAGGGAAAGATCGAACGATCATGCAGTGCAATGTGCAGAGATATACATCTAAACGCAGTAATTATAAACAAGATGATAAAGACTGAAATAAAGACGAATGAAACGCAACACAAGGATCGTGTCAAGTTTTCAATCTTTGACAAAAAGACAAGGTAATCAATACATGGCTCGACTCTCTTATTTTTTGTCCCCAGCGGAGTCGCCAAGCTGTTGACACCATTTTTAGGATGAAAAACGGGGTCGACTTGGTTTTGAAAAATGGAACGGGAGTCGCCACCAATCCTTTTTATGAGGTGTGATTGGATCACCTCGAAAAGTAGTTGTTTTTAATAAAAGGGTTTGATTTTATTAAAACAACAAGTTTGGTCCACGAAATTTAGAAAAACGGGTTCGGGAGTCGGTTACGCACGAGGAAGGATTAGCACCCTCGATACGCCCAAAATTGGTACCTAGTTGATTATTTAATGTCTTAGTGTCGAAAAACTGAAAACTTTAAAGAAATTTAAAAATATGATCCTTGTATTAAAATGTTGAAAATTTTGGGAAAAGGGCACGTTCCACGTTAATCGAGAAAGAAAGCATCATATCCGAGAAGTTAGGACACAATGTCTCGAATTCCCGATACGCGAATGAATGCTAAAATTTTATTTATTTTAAAAGATATTTTCTTATCTCGGGTTTAGGAAAGGGATCATGCCCAGTAAGTTAGGACACGATCTTTTCTTAATTCCCGAGATCATTTAAAACTTGAGTTTGAAAAGATTCGTAGATTTAGATTTATTGTGAAAATCGAAACCCAGTAAGTTAGGGCCCGATTTTCTCGAATCCAAACACGAAATGCCATTTAAAAAAATATTATATCGAGTAAAACAAAACACAAAATCATAGTGAAAGCAAATTACATTTTATGCATGGCAAAATCTTAATGAAGACAAAAGCATAAAATGATATGAGCAATAGTAACAATAATAAATAAAAGTCAAACCTACAATCATATAAAATAACAATGCATACAAACAAATAAATTAAAATATTTGTTCAAAATAATAATGAAAATGAAATAAATAGTGAACACGAATAAAAATACAAAGAGATATATATGTATATAAACATAAATTAAAATATGTGTGTATATGTATATGTATTTACTAAAATAAAATATGTATGTATAAAAAGTATAAAATACAAATAATATATACATCGTAGGCGCATTTATATCTATATAAACTTAAAAGAATATGTACACGCACATATAAGAAAATGTAAAAATTTAAAATGTATAAATATTATATAAGAATATAAAATATGAATGTGTGTATATCCTTACAAAAATAAAAAGTGTGCACATATATTAAACATAAAGTGTAAAATATATAAGTATGTACATATATATATATATAAAACAAGGTTTTGGAATGAGACATAAAATGTAGCAGAATAAATAATAATAATAAATAACATTAATCATAGCAATATTAAATGAAATACATAAAAATGCGAAATACTAAAATGAATTTCAGAATGATATTTGGGGTCTTAAATTGCAAACACATAAAATAAGATCGTAAGGACGGAAATAAAGCGCGTTCAAAGTATGAGGGACTCATGAGAAATATATCCCAAGCCCAATACGCTGCGTTTTAACAGAAAGGCGGCATATGGTCTAAGGACCAAATCGAAATGGGAGCTAAACTCACGGGCCGAATTTATAAAGTAAATAAATAAGCAAAAGGACGAAATCGAAATAAATAAAAATACAGATGGATCAAAGGCGCAAATAGCCCATTTCATGCAAACGCGCGGATCCCCCCTGGAGCGGGTCAGATCGCATGCGGGTCATGGGGCCTCAAACGCGCCGTTTAATGAAAACTTAACCCCTCTTAACCTAGTCGCACTCACCTCAAAAATAAGAAAAAGAAAAGAATCCCCTCTTCTCCCTCATTTCGGTTACTTAGACCTAGGCCATCATCGCCGCCTCCATGGCCAGCGGCCGGAGTTGCGCGAGAACGGCCTCTCGGCCTCCCTTCTGCGGCGTCCCCGAAGGCTAAACCTTCTCGACCACGGGACCAAAGAAGAAAAAGGTAAAACACCTCCTTTCTGCCCAACTCCGGTGACTGCCAAGGTGGGACTCCGGCACCAGTTCGTCGAGGCGGTCAGGTATTTCCTTTTTCTTTTTCTCTTTTAAATTCCTTTTTTATTATTAAAAAGGTATTGAAACAAGTAAATGAAGAATAAAATAAAAATAAAAAGAAAATAAAGAAGATGAAAACAAATAGAAAAAGGATTGGAATCGGGCCTTTTCTTAGATTTTAGATCCGCTTTTGTCCGATTATTCCATTTTCTTTTCGTTTACATTTTTACGTGTAAATGATGAACATAGAAAGGAAATAAAAGCAGATTAAAAGGAGCATGAATGGGTAAATCTCAACCTTTTGATTTACATTTTCTTGTTCACCGATAATCCAAAAAAACACGGTGAGAATTACATTTAGTTCGGCTTTTATAGCCAACTATGTTATTTTCTTTTACTCTATTCTCTTGTTCTTTTCCTGTTCTCTTCTATCGTTTTGTGCGGTTTGCGGGTTTTGGGCAAGGTCGGTGGTGTTGGAAGGATAACCCGACCATTTTGGTGCAAAATCGATGGCGTCTGTCATGCTTGAGCGAGAAAGTGCAGCTGCGAGAGCAAGAGAGGACGTCTGGCATGACCGAGGTCGTGGTTGAGGGTTGAACTGGGTTAGGGTTTTGACATTTTGGGCTAGGTTTGTAGTGGGCTGTTTGGGTTTGATTTGGGCCCGGGCGGAAAATGGGCTGTACAGTATCCATATATAAATACTATTGTGACATTTACTAATAGAAATGTCTAAATCAATGTGACGTTTATAATGCCACTAAGTCAACAAAATAAATATAATTTCCAAACAATTATATACAATATTCACTTCAGGGAATATGCCAAAATCTTCAAATATGTAAAAAAAAAATAGACTTGCAACTTCAGGTGCATCCAACCATAACAAGCTTTAGATTGAATTACCATATTTTATTGTTCATAAGTAGATCTTTCACAATCAAATATTTTGCTTTCAATCCCTTAATGGGGATGATGATAAAAGAAGATCACAAAGTTAGTCACAGTCAATTCAATTTAATAACAAGAGTAATCAATAACTCAATCCTCCTTTTTTTTTCATCCTTTCAAAATAAATATTTATAACAATAGTGATTTATATGAAATATAATCTTTTATTCATTCACAATCTCAATATGAGATCCATTATAAATATTTTTAAAACCAATGGATTAACCATCACAAGATATTAATATATTAGCTCTTCTAGAGCTTTCGACTAATTTTGTACTACCAAATATTGAAATAATATTAGTTTTTATTTTCTTTTGCGTTCACTTGGGAATATAATAGATTTACTAAGATGAACTTATAAACGTCCAAAAAATTCTTTATTTCATAGTCACCATCGCAAACTTGTGTGGATTTCAAATCAAAATCTATCTATTCATGTTGTCTATGATTAGTCTCCAATTATACTAAACATGACATAATAAATAAATCATAGTAAAATATACTTTTAGATCTAAGTGGTTAAAGGCTTTAATGATTACCCATAGTGTGCAGGCCTCAATTGAAAACTTAAATTGCAATAGCTCTAGAAGGTAATCGACAACAACTTGAGCAGTAGATCTAGAGTGACCATATTATAAAATAAAAGAGAATCGTGCTGATAACGTGTTATAAAATAAAAAGACAGAAAGTAAAGAACAAAGAGAATGGGAGAGCAAAGAGAGAGCGTATTTTATTGATCAATCGGAATTTTTACAATGCTTCTCTAAATATATATTTATAGACATAAGAAGTATAAATGAAATAGAACTCTACTTCTAATAAAATATTCATAACAGTATTTAGAATAGAAGTGTTTTTAAAAATAACATATAATAAAATTTTTAAAAATTAATTAAAGATTATTATTGGTTGAGTGATAAAGAATTTGTTTATAAATTTATTAAAATTCTTAAAAATGTTAATTTTAGTTTTTATTTAAAATTATATAAAAATATGGAAAAATAAAAAGAAACTATCAAAATAATAATAATTTAATAAAAGATATATTAATGAAGTCCTTCTGATTTGAGATAATTTCCTTTACATTTTCTCTTATCTAAATAAAAATAAGTTAATGAAACGAAGAAATGATTTCTTTTCCCTTATTTTCTTTTCCCTCCTTTCTATTACTTCAATCCAAATATAGGATTAATAAATATCAATTCCACTAACAGGTCAGATCCAACCATCGACTAAGTCACAGCTATGGCTATAAACAACGATTTCCCGCTGGATATTTTGGCCGACTCGCTTAGCTTATCGTGGCAAAACAAGCTGCCGTTTTGCCTGAAACGCTTACTGTAACATCCACAGTGTTGTAAGGCTAGAATTAATCCTCAACTCAAAGTCAATATAACCCAGAAAACAAAAGAACAAAGGAGCAGTGCAAGTATTTCTCTTTCCAACATGGATGTAATGAGTCCACTCAAACCCCATCCTAACTCTCCCTCCCCCACCAAGAAGTTGCTGCCTTTCGCTCTTTATGCTCTTCTCCCCATAGCTCTCCTTCGCTTCTACTTTCACCCTTTTCATCACCTCCCTCCCAACAATCCCACCATCCTCACCAAAGGTATTTTCAGCAACCAAAAGCACTTGTCAACTTTTTATCCTTAATTTCCCTGAGTTTTTAGTTATTGGGTGGTATTAATGAACCAACTTTTTTTTTCTTTTACAGAAGAAGAAATAGTTTATGAAACTCCATGTGACTACACCGACGGCAGATGGGTACACGACAAGATGGGGCCTCTGTACAATGGCACAACCTGTGGTACAATCAAGGACGGTCAAAATTGTATCTCTCATGGGAGACCTGACTTTGATTACCTTTATTGGAGATGGCGACCAAGCCAATGCAAGCTCCCCAGGTTTAATCCCAACACTTTCTTGCACCTCTTAAGTAACAAGCACATAGCTTTTGTCGGAGATTCCATGGCTAGGAACCAATTGGAATCTCTTCTTTGTATGCTAGCCACTGCCTCCAATCCTAACCTGGTCTATAGAGATGGGGAGGATAACAAGTTTCGTACATGGCATTTTGCTTCTCATAACATTTCTATATCAGTTTACTGGTCACCATTTCTGGTTAAAGGTGTTGAGAAATCAAAAGCTGGTCCAAATCATAATGAATTATATGTGGACACTGTTGATGAGAAGTGGGGGTCTGATTTGGACCATATAGATATGATTCTACTCTCAATAGGGCATTGGTTTCTTCATCCAGCAGTTTATTATGAGGGTGGTTTAGTATTAGGTTGTCATTACTGCCCTGGACTAAATCACACTGAAATTGGATTTTACGATGTGATGAGGAAGGCCTTAAAGACTGCGCTTAAGACAATAATTGAGAGAAAAGGGGCTAATGGTAATGGAATTGATGTGTTCCTCGCCACGTTTTCACCTTCACATTTTGAAGGTGAATGGGATAAGGCTGGTGCTTGTCCAAAGACTAAACCTTATAAGGAAGGAGAGAAGATGCTTGAAGGAATGGATGCAGATATGAGAGCAATTGAGGTTGAAGAAATAGAAGCTGTCAAGGTAAATGCTAAACAAATTGAAGGATTGAGGATTGAGATGTTGGATGTGACCAAATTATCGTTGATGAGACCGGATGGTCATCCAGGGCCTTACATGTATCCGTTTCCGTTTGCGAATGGGGTTCGAGAGCGCGTACAGAACGATTGCGTGCATTGGTGTCTGCCTGGTCCTGTAGATACTTGGAATCAGATATTGTTGGAAGTTACAAGGAAATGGAGTATTCAATCCAGGAGAAAAGAGTGAGGCAATACAAATAGCAAGTGCTTAACTTTTGATTTACTTGGTTGGTGCATGTGTTTTCCCCCTTCAAAGTAAATAGATAATTGAAGAAATGTTGTTTGGGAAGGAAATGTGTCGAGTGTAGTTGGTGAAAATGAGATTATTGCTTTTTGAGTGAATTTTTTTAAAATTATATTAATACTCACTTTTTTTTTGGTTGCTTTATGAAAAGTTGTAAAATAATTATCAACTATCAGTAAATTTTTTTCCGATCATTCAGCTATAAAATTATAAAATAATCATTTAGCTATTTAATTTTGTTTTTTGGTCACCCAAGTATCTTGGATTTTTGGGTGTTTCCGTTTTAATTAGCTAGTGATGATAAAAAAGACAAAATTAAATAATTGAGTGACCATTTTATAACTTTTCATAATTGAGTGATCAAGAAGAAAAAATTCCATGGTTGAGTGAATATTAATATGTTTTAACTTTTTTAAAATGAAATGTATGCAAATGATATCAATATGAAATGTATAGAGGTTTTTAAAGATGTTTACGGGTTTTTAGTTATCTTAGCCCATTTCTCTGAAATTAACTTTAAATTCTGATCATTTTAAGATAATTTATGATAACGTTACGGTTTTAGATTTTGAGCGCCCAAAATTGAACCCTATATTTATGTAAATTTAATTAATTAATTTAGTTGAATTAATTATTGAATCTAGTACATAGGCATAGTTAAATGTCATTTTAAAAGCTCAATAATTTATTCAAACATGACACTCGCTCAACCAATAGGATGATCTTCAATGGTGAAAATTCAAATAAAAAATAAAGCAGGAATGCAGCTTTTCTTTTTGGTAGAGGGCTTTTATTTTATTAGGATAAGAATCGGTACGTCAAGGTATCCGATGAAAACTTTAGGTAGCTTGAGTTGGAAAATGGTGCTACAAGTTTCTAACTAGTCGTTGGAAAGTTGCTCAAATTATTTCAAAGTTTTCAACGACGAAAAAAAGAGTAGGTGTTGGTGAAACAAGTTTAGCTTTTATTATGCTGGCATTTAATTCATTTGGTAAGTTATATTGGTAGTCATTATATTATAAGTAAATTTTTGTTTTGATCACTTAACTAAAAGAAGTTACAATTTAGTCATTGAACTATTTAAAAGTTTTTATTTAAGTCATTGTGCTATTAAGTTTTTCTTTAAGTTCCGCCAATGAGCTTCAAGCGACGATTCAACAATCGGTACTGTAGATCAGTACTAGAGGTGTTCTTGGGCTAGGCCAAGGCCCAATTCCAAATTTTTTTCAAGTCCAGGTTTGTTTCCAGGCCAGCCCAGCCTATTTAAAAAGGCCATTTTACTATTAAAAATTTTAAAAATATATTTTTATTTGATATTTGATATATTTTTATAATAAATTTAAGTTTTAAAATATTTTTTTATTTAAATTGTATTCAAGTGGGGTCGAGCTGACTTAAGGTGTAAAAATCCTTTCCAAGCTCATCCCAACTCGAGCTGGGCCTATTGGGTCGGGCGGGCTACTGACCCTTGGACAAGTCTAATCAATACCAATCGACGAGTAGCATAACATACCTTAGATCCAAGTTGATATGACAGTCAATGTTGGAGATCGGAGAAAAAAACTGTTTGAATTTTAGTTCACAAATTTGTGACATCCAAAGTTGTTTCGTTAAAGAAATTTAAGTGTAGAAGAGAAGGGGAAAGAGATCTTTCGATTGGTACAGGCAAAGCTAAGAAAGAAAGCCATATACCATTGATTTTAACAGCCAAGTGACTTAAATGAAAACTTTTGAATAGTTCAATGACTAAATTGTAACTTTTTTTAGTTAAGTAACCAAAACAAAAACTTACCATAGTATAGTAACTAATGGTGTAGTTTACCCTAATTCTTTTTACTAATTGAGAATGCCATAATTTAAAGGATAAACTACCTAGTTGGTCACCCTACTTTTTACCAATTGTCTTTGTTGTTACAATAATTTATTGACTTAATCACCCATTCATTTTATCACTAACGGAGGCTAATGAGGCATGACATGTAATGTCCATATAATTAGTCCTTGTTGGCTGGTATTTTCCATGTAATTATATAAATATATATTTTAAATCCGTTTTCTTCCCTTATTTTTACAACAATGTAAAAGCTTTAACTCTAACCTTAAAATTATTTTTTCGTAAACTTTTTGGGATTGAGCCCGACAAATTGTTCCTTGAAACATCAAGAGATTCTAGCATCTTAATGTTGCCAATATGATTTAATATGTTTTCTCTCAAGGAATTCCTTGATAGATTCAATGATTGCAAGCTTGCAAGATTGGTTAGTTCTTTGGAAATGTTTTCAATGAGATTATTATTTGAAAGATCCATGGTGATAACCAGTGAAAGAATGGTGCTAAATTCATGGGATCTCCCTTTCCTTACCACTAATTCACTTCTTATGAACTCCCTACCAACGAAGTAATCAGTAATTGCATCTGTGTCATCTACATTTTGGTATTTCCCCTGATAGATTGGTCACACCAAGCTCACAAATTTGGGGTTAGGGCTTTTACATTACGATAAATATAGGGGAAAATGGATTTAAATTTTTTACATAATTACATGAAAATATCAGCCAGCAAGGACAGATTATATAAACATTATGTTTCATGCAACATTAGCTTTAATTTGTGAGAAAATGGATAAATTATTGTAAACAAAATTAAAAATGATCGAAATGAGACACCCAAGTAGTTTTATTAATTTAATTCCACTGATTTCCTGTAATCACTGAATTTTGTCCGGGAATAATTTCGTGTTAAAAAAAAAATTAAAAAATTGCATTTTGACCCCTGTACTTTTCAAAATTTACATTTTGACCCCAAACTTTTCTAAAATTACATTTTAACCCTTAAACTTTCTCAAAATTTCACTTTAACCCCTAAACTTTCTAGAAATTACACTTTAGCCCTATATTTTTCTAAAATTACACTTTTGCCCCAGAAGCTTTGCATCCTATGCAATTTAGTTCTTCTGGACTTGTCTAATCGCCGCTGCAGCAGCCGAGCGTACCCCTCCCAGCCGAGCTACTCCAGCAGCCTCCCTAGGCCATGATGCCCTCCTCTGCCACCTGCAAACAAGAAGAAAATGACAAAATTGGGGGATTAAAAAGGAGGAAATTGAAGAGAAATGGGGGGATTTTAGGCAGCAAAAAAAAAACAAAAAAAAACAGCAGAGAAAATTCAAAAAAAATAGCAGCAAGCAAAGCCTCCACCATCTTCCCGTAACCACTGTTGTCGCACCGCCGTTGTGACTCCACCACCGCCGTTGCTCCTATACAAACAAGCCAAGAGAAAACAAAAAGCAACCCAAACAGTAAAGAGATAGGGAAGAAAGAAAGGAAGGAAGAAAATGAAAAAGGGAGAAAGAAAAGGGGAAGAGGGGAACCATCCATAGCCACCGAGGGCGGAGGAGACCGGCGCGAGTGATGGCAACGGCGTGGGGCTAGGGTGTGACCCGAAGAAGAAGAAGGAAAAAAGAAAGAAAAAGAGAGAAAAAAGAAAGAGAAAAAAAGAAAAATCAACAGTCGGGTCAACCCGACCCGACCACCCGACCCGACCCAAACTGCAGCAGCCTCCACCAGCAGTTCAACAGCAGACTGAAGTGGGCCCAATAGCAGTGACCGCCCAAGCAGCAAAAACAAAAAAAACACACAAAGCAAAGCAAAAAAAAAGAACCAGAAAAAAAAAAACAATAGGTAGCAGGCCCAATAGCAGTAACAGCCCAGCAGAAGAAGAGAAAAAGGAAGCAGGCCCACTTTTGCGCAGGCCCAGCGCAGGTCCAGCAGCAGGAAGCCCCAGGCTCGGCAGCAGCAGGCCAAGCAGGCCCCCTTCGGCCCAGCGCCTAGGCCCAACATCCAGCAAAAAAAAAGGGGAAAGGAAAAAAAAGAGGAAAAAAGAAAATGGCCCACAACTTTGGGCTTTTTGGTAATTTCCTTAAATTTTTTAAATTTAGTTTTATTTATTTAAATATTATTTCATTTAAATTTAATTAGCATTTTTTTAAAATAGTTTTTTTAGAAATATTAGTATGGTTTTATTTGCATGTAAAAAAAATGAAATAAAAAATTATTTTCATGCATAAGGCAACGAACCGATTTAATTTTAAGTCATCGAATTCATTGCTATGTTGGGTGAATATCGATGGCTTATGTTAAATACGGGACGCCCTTCTAAAAATCGAAAATATTCAAAATTCCTCGTATTTTAATAAAAATTCTTGCGTTTTATTAGGATCTCGATTAAAGATTAAATTGAATTGATTTAACACTAATTCGATGGTTTCATCGCCATATCGGGGTGAATATCATCGATTCGTGTTAAATACGGTATTTTTTTAAAGAAAAAAATCGTGTTTCAAAAATTTTCATGTCTTCAAAATTTCTCCTGTTTCAAAATAATAATAATAAAATTTCCCGTGTTTCAAAAAATATATTCGTGTTTCTTTCTTTTAAAAAAAATTTCGTGTTTCAAAAATTCTCGTGAATAAAAAATTTTGTGTTTTCAAAAATTCCCGTGTTTAAAAAAAAATTTCGTGTTTTCGTGTTTTCAAAAAATTTCTCGTGTTTCAAAAATTTTCGTGTTTTCAAAATTTTCATGTTTTCGGGTTTTCAAAAAAAAATTCTCGTGTTTTTTAAAAAAAATCGTATTTTAAAAAAAAATCATGTTTTCGAAAATTTCGTATTTTCAAAATTTTTCGTGTCAAAAAATTCTCATGTATCAAAAATTTCCTTGTTTTCAAAAATATTCCGTGTTTTCAAAAAAATTTCGTGTTTCAAAAATCTTCGTGTTTTCAAAAATTATTATTGTGTTTCAAAGTTCTCGTGTTTAAAAACAAAAAAAAAAGTTTTCTCAAGTTTCAATCGGATCACAATTAAATATTAAATTGAACTTGTATTTTTAAAAATTAAGACAATGCGCGTTTAACGAGATACCAATTTTGGGCGTCGCGAGGGTGCTAATACCTTCCTCGCGCGTAACCGACTCCCGAACCCTAATTTTCTCTGAATTTTCACTCAGACCTAAAAATACCTCTTTTTTAGGAAAATTTAAAAATAAAATTTTCTTTTAAAAAGAGAATTTATTAGGTGTCCGATCACACCTAAAAAAGATCGGTGGCGACTCCTTTTGCAAATAAAATTGAAACCCCATTCTCAAATTTTCAATGATTACTTCGACTAGCACCCGTGCCCAAATTTTTAGGTCGCTACAGCTGGCGACTCCACTGGGAACAAAATGTTTTTGAGAGTCGAGTCTGATGTTAAACGCGTGTTGTCAAATTTTTAAAATCCTTTGTTCAAATTAATTTTTAATCGTGATCCTTGAATTTTATTTTTTGAAAAGTCATGCATTTGCATTTGGTTTTTTTAATTAATATTTTTCTAACTTGTTTTGTCTTTCTGTTTTTTTTTTAGCTTTAAGTTTTATGTTTTTTTAATTGTTTTAGTGAAAATAAAATTTAAAAGGTTTGTGAGTTTCTCCCCACACACCGTGCACTTGCATTTTTTGCATAATATGAGCTCTCTACCCGGGCTCCGTCCGTTTAAGTGGAAGTAAACGCTACGCCTTCGTGAGTTAACTCGTCCCTCCGCACAGGCTAGTAATTACTTCCGGGTTACATATGACTTATGCTTTCGTGAGTTAACTTGTCCCTCCGCATAGGCATAAGTAAATGTAATCCCTCGAATTGAACTCGCAAGCCCAAGACGGGTGATAACCGAGGCTCCGTACTAACCTTAGTAGGTGACAGTATGGGCAATTCGAGTACCTTTCTAGAACCAAAACCACATATAGTGAACCGTACGAGCCACCCAATTAGAACCATACCGAACCTCTGTCCGTTTGATAGTTACCAAAATAAGTACACGGGAGAAACGCCTCTCACCTTTTATTTATTTTACATTTACACTTATTTGCAAATGAATTGGGTCTATTTAATAAATTGGGTCGGGTAGATTGTCTGATGGTATGTGGCATAGGTTTTTGTAAAGCATGTTGGGACCAAAAAAAAAATGGGGGTCTGTTCCACCAAATTGCATGATTGAATAGCTTAATTTGTTAAATTTTCCATAGTATTTATTTTTCATTTTCCTTCTGTTTATATCTCTTGTGATCTCTAACCAATGTTATTTGTTCTTCATTTTATTTTTCATCATGCATCCTAGACATCTCATTAGGAAGGTGTTGATTAGAGATTAGTTGCCAAAAACGGGTTTCTGATGGAGGAGTCAAATTACACAGGTAATCAAGAAAAATGTCGTAGTCAGAGACTGGTCTTTGAGGGCCGAGAAAGTAAAAGGGAAAATTTAAAGGAAAGATATATCTCTGATCTTTCCGAGAAGGCGACTTTGAATGCTCGTCAGAATAACCCCGAAGACTTGACTAGGATCTGGAAACAATGAGACTCAAACACTATGAGCATCTTCATCGACAAAATATTTTGTAATCGACTCTTTTGATAATTGAAACGCCAAAATATGGGGCTATCTTGAAATCAACACCTTTTTTTGCATATTTACGCATGACTAGCATCCATTGGTCATTCATCCATTCATTCATTCATTGCATGTACATATCACCCTAATCATTCACTAAAGCCAAAACCGTACAATCCACAATTGCAACACTACAAGTCTGGAATCACGTCATTCTAGAGCTATGGATGCTGAACTCAACGAGAGTGATACATTTGAGGATGTTTCAATGATACGCTTTTATCCCCCAAGACATATTTTGAACAATTGGACTACTATGGACCTCATTGTAGTTTCTAAGTCCTCTCCAGAGTAATGTCCAATGTTAATTCTCCATTATTTTGTATGTCCCTAAGTAATGGGATTCCTTTTGTAAGAGCTTATGTTTGCTATTTATCATTTCAATGGACATTAATGAAGATGCATTTTGTTATGATCTTTTCATTTTTATCAGTTTCATAATTACCCCCATCGCTTCATATCCTTTCTCTCCATGTATCTCATTCCATAACATTGTGTGTGTTGATTCCAATACTTTGATACTCCCCTATAGCAGTCTTTTCTATCCGCATTTCAAGTGCTCAGATATCCATGGCATGAACAATCCCGTTACAAGTCCTGAAATCGATTTCGAGAAGGCTGTTTGTTTAGGAGAATTTGAAGCCAAGGAAGATGCTGAAAATTGTAACCGGCCTCCTGACTTACTAAGAATGGTTGAACAAGAAGGGAAATAGATTTTACTCCACTAAGAATCTGTTGAGACAATGAATTTGGGGAGTGAAGAAAAGAAACAAGAAGTGAAGATTGGGACTTTCGTTTCAGAAAACACTAGGCGGGATTTGATCGCGTTGCTCTATGAGTACAAAGATGTGTTTGCCTGGTCTTATCAGGATATGCCAGGGTTGAACACAGATATTGTGGTCCACAAGCTCCCACTGAAACCAGAATGTAAACCTGTTCAACAGAAGCTAAGAAGGATGAGGCCCGAAATGCTGTTGAAGATAAAGGAAGAAGTCAAGAAACAATTTGACGCTGGCTTCCTACAAGTCTCCAAGTATCCAGAGTGGGTAGCTAACATAGTCCCGGTACCAAAGAAAGATGGCAAGGTGCGAATGTGCGTGGATTATCGTGATCTAAATCAAGCAAGCCCCAAGGATAATTTTCCTCTACCACACATCGATACTTTGGTGGATAATACGGCAAAGCATTCTTTATTTTCTTTTATGGATGGTTTCTCAGGATATAATCAGATAAAGATGGCTGCCGAGGACATGGAGAAAACTACATTCATAACAATGTGGGGAACCTTCTGCTATAAGGTGATGCCATTCGGACTAAAGAATGCTGGGGCAACATATCAGAGAGCCATGGTGACGTTGTTTCATGATATGATGCACAAAGAAATAGAAGTTTATGTCGATGATATGATTGTCAAATCTCGGGAAGAAAGAGAGCATGTTGGGAGTCTTAGGAAGCTGTTTGAAAGATTAAGAAAGTTCCAGTTGAAGCTTAACTTACCAAATGTACATTTGGGGCTACCTCAGGAAAACTGCTAGGTTTCATTGTTAGTGAAAGAGGTATCGAGGTTGATCCAGATAAGATAAAAGCTATACAAGAATTGCCTCCCCGCCGCACACAAAAAGAAGTCAGAGAATTTTTAGGAAGGTTGAATTACATTGCTCGATTCATTGCCCAACTTACGAATCAGTGTGATCCAATTTTTTGACTCCTTTAAAAGCATAACCCGGGAGAATGGAACGAGGAGTGCCAAGTGGCATTCGATAAGATAAAACGGTATTTGTCTAATCCTCCTATGCTAGTACCGCCGACCCCTGAAAAACCCTTAATATTGTACCTGACCGTGTTTGAGAACTCAATGGGTTGCGTACTGGGGCAACATGATGAGTCAGGGAGAAGAAAGAAGGTAATTTATTACCTCAGCAAGAAATTCACAGAATATGAGGCAAAGTACCCTTCAATTAAGAAGTTTTGTTGTGCATTGATTTGGACGGTTCGAAGGCTCAAGCAATACATGCTGTATCACACGACATGGTTAATTTCAAAACTGGACCCAATAAAGTACATGATGGAGTCACTGCACTCTCAGGGAGAATGGCCCGATGGTAGATCCTATTAACTGAGTATGACATTGTATATGTGAGCCAAAAGTCTATAAAAGGAAGCGCAATAGCTGACTTCTTGGCAAGTCGAACAACGGAGAAATACGCGCCTTTGAGATTTGAGTTCCCAGATGAAGATTTGATGTGCATTTTAGAAAAAGAGGGCGAGTCATCAAAAGGAAAGTCATGGAAGATGAGCTTTGATGGTGCATCAAATGCATTGGGGCATGGGATAGGAGCAGTCTTAGTGTCATTTGAAGGGGACCATTACCCGCTTCTGCCAGATTGAATTTCTTCTGTACAAATAATATAGCGGAATATGAGGCTTACATCATGGGACTTCGTGTAGCTATCAAGAGGAAAATCAAAATTTTAGAGGTACACGGGGACTCAGCATTAGTCATTTATCAAATTCGTGGAGATTGGGAAGTGAGAGATCCAAAATTAGTCAAATATCACGATCTCGTTGCAGAGCTGATCAAGGAGTTCTATAAAGTGACTTTTAACTACTTTCCACGAGAGGAGAACCAACTGGCTGATGCCCTAGCCACCTTGGCCGATGTTCAAGGCAAGCAGAGAGGCGAGATAATGCCCATCCAAATGAGTATATATGAGACCCCCGCACACTGTTTTAGTATTGAGGAGGAGTCAGATGGACGACCATGGTTCCATGATATCTTGGAGTATATCAAGAATCAAAGGTACCCCAAGCAAGCAAACGAGAATGACAAAAGAACAATCAGGAGAATGGCGATTGGATTTGTTCTTGACGGGGATATTCTATACAAAAGGGGAAAAGATCAAGTGCTCCTAAGGTGCGTGGACGCTGTTGAAGCTAGAAAGATACTTGAAGAGGTTCATGAAGGAATTTGTGGAACACATGCCAGTGGTTTCACCATGGCCAGGCAGATTATGAGACTTGGTTATTATTGGCTGACGATGGAAAGGGATTGCATTGGTTACGCACGAAAGTGCCACAAATGTCAAATTTATGGCGATAAAATTCATGCAGCTCCGTCGCCCCTTCATGTCATGACTTCTCCGTGGCCTTTTTCTATGTGGGCATGGATGTTATAGGGCCAATTTCCCCGAAAGCTTCCAATGAGCATTGATTCATCTTTGTGGTTATAGACTACTTCACAAAATGGGTAGAAGCCACTTCGTTTGCTAATGTGACAAAGGCTGCAGTCTGTAGGTTCTTAAAAAAGGAGATTATATGTCGATATGGTCTGTCTGAAAGAATCATTTCAGATAATGCTTCAAATTTGAACAACAAGATGATAAAAGAAGTATGTGAGCAATTCCAGATAAAGCATCATAATTCTTCACCCTATTGCCCGAAGATGAACGGAGCAGTAGAAGCAGCTAATAAAAACATTAAGAGGATTCTCGGAAAGATGACTGAGACATATAAAGACTGGCACGAGAAGCTACCATTCGCTTTGTACGCATACCGCACCTCTGTACGAACGTCTACAGGGGCAACTCCTTTTTCTCTGGTCTACGGGATGGAGGCTGTTCTGCCTATCGAAGTAGAGATCCCATCCCTGCGTGTCTTGATGGAGACAAAATTAGAAGAATCAGAGTGGGTTCAAGCTCGATATGATCAGCTAAACCTTATTGAAGGGAAACGCTTGAAGGCAATTTGCCATGGACAGATGTACCAGAAAAGAATGATTGCGGCCCATGATAAAAAAGGTGCGGCCAAGAGAATTTCGCGAAGGGGAGCTGGTACTAAGAAAGATCCTCCCGATACAAAAGGACTTTCGAGGAAAATGGTCGCCAAATTGGGAAGGGCCATACGTTGTAAAAAATGCATTCTCAGGAGGAGCTCTGATTCTCACTGAGATGGATGGGAAAGAATTACCTAATCCAGTGAACTCAGATGCTGTGAAGAAATATTATGCCTAAAAAAAACAACACACAAAAAAAAAACAAAAACAAAAAACAAACAAAAAAAAAACAAAAAGAAAAGAAAGAAAAATCAAGACGAAAAACCGAAAAGGGCGTCTTGATAAACAAAAAGGATTAGGATGAAAACCCGAAAGGGCATCCTAATGAAATGGGCTCGAACTTAAGGAGCAAGACGATTTGAACGGAATGTTGAATGACAAAGTCACAATATTTGAAGCATTCTCAGAAGCTCAAAATCTTCTACACAAGAAGCCGTGCTCGAAAAGATCCAGGATGAAGAAACGTGGAAAGTTCATGCATTGGATATCTAGAACATTTGTGGCCATTGAATTCGCTTTCCTTTCTTTATGATGTTTTTTTTATTTATTTGAAATTTTCCTTGTCAATTTTCTTTGTTTGTTGCTTGTGAAAAAATGAATGTGAGGTCTTTCTTTCATGCCTACTTTGCCATTTTTCATGCATCTCGTGTTTGATTCATTTAAATGATAAATAGTAATATGACATACTCTAAACAAAAGGAATGTTGAGCATTACCTGAATGAGAACTTGATAAATACAAGGACCCTAAAGCAAGAAAAAGTTCAACAAGGGGCAAGAGGGTGATATACGAAGAAATGTGGGTTACTCACCAAACTTGAGGATGAGTACAAAACTAGAGAGAAAAGTCAAGAATTGAGGAAATGAATTCGGACCCTCACAAAAATCAAAAGTGGTGCACGTGACAAACAGCCCACGGTGCATTGCATGATCATGTAGACACAAAAGCATTTAGGACAAACATGTGCATATCATAATAACATCATGCATGACATATACAGGTATACCAGTAGAGCAAGGAATACTAGGAGAAAGCTGCACAGAATTAATGAAGAAGAAGGCTTTTAGTTTTACCAGATGTTTTTTGAAACCCTATTTCTTTCAAGAAATATTTTTCACTTTCTGTTTTTTTTTCAAATATCAACTCATAATACTAGAGGTGAGTTGAGCCTCGGGTCACGCTGAGGTATTTTTAATTTCGGTCTTTTTTTTAAATCAACTCATAATACAGAGGTGAGTTGAGCCTTGGGTCACGCTGAGGTATTTTTAATTTCGGTCTTTTTTTAAAAATCAACTCATAATACAGAGGTGAGTTGAGCCTTGGGTCGCACACTGAGGTATTTTTTTTAAATTTCTATTTTTTTTTCAAAAATCAACTCATATTGCAATAAGTGAGTTGAGCCTCGGGTCGCACGCTGAGGTATTTTTTAAATTTCTGTTTGTTTTTCAAAAATCAACTCATATTGCGAGAGGTGAGTTGAGCCTCGGGTTGTACGCTGAGGTATTTTTTTTAAATTTCTATTTTTTTTCAAAAATCAACTCATATTGCAAGAAGTGAGTTGAGCCTCGGGTCGCACGCTGAGGTATTTTTTTTAAATTTCTGTTTTTTTTTCAAAAATCAACTCATATTGCGAGAAGTGAGTTGAGCCTCGGGTCGCACGCTGAGGTATTTTTTTAAAAAATTTCTATTTTTTTTAAATAAACTCATATAATGAGAAGTGAGTTGAGTCTCGGGTCGCACGCTGAGGTATTTTTTTAAATTTCTATTTTTTTTTCAAAAATCAACTCATATTGCGAGAGGTGAGTTGAGGCTCGGGTCACATACCGAGGTATTTTTTTAAATTTATGTTTTTCAAAGATCAACTCATATTGCGAGAGGTGAGTTGAGCCTTGGACCATGCCGAGGTATTTCTTTTAAATTTATGTTTTTCAAAAAAAATCAACTCATATTGCGAGAGGTGAGTTGAGCCTTGGACCATGCCGAGGTATTTCTTTTAAATTTCTGTTTTTCAAAAATCAACTCATATTTCAAGAGATGAGTTGAGCCTCGGGTCACGCCGAGGTATTTTTCAATTCATGTTTTTCAAAAATCAACTCATATTGCGAGAGGTGAGTTGAGCCTTGGACCATGCCGAGGTATTTCTTTTAAATTTCTGTTTTTCAAAAATCAACTCATATTGCGAGAGGTGAGTTGAGCCTCGGGTCACGCTGAGGTATTTTTCAATTCATGTTTTTTCAAAAATCAACTCATATTGCGAGAGGTGAGTTGAACCTCGGGGCACATGTCGAGGTATTTTCGATTTTTGTTTTTCGAAGATCAACTCATAATTCTAGAGGTGAGTTGAGTCTCGGGTCGCACGCCGAGCTGTTCTCGATTTCTGCTTTTCAAATAAAGAGGAAAATTTTAGATGGTCGAACAAAATTCAGTGCTTTTTAGTCTTTGCTCTATCCCTATTTCACAGCGATGAGCAAAGA
This sequence comes from Gossypium raimondii, assembly GCF_025698545.1. NCBI lineage: Eukaryota > Viridiplantae > Streptophyta > Magnoliopsida > Malvales > Malvaceae > Gossypium > Gossypium raimondii. The sequence goes on along the minus strand of NC_068569.1, from coordinate 41,253,403 downwards.
GGGGCAGCTGTAATCACTGAATTTTGTCCAGGATTAATTTCATGTTTGAAAAAAAAAATTATTTTATTTTTTGCATTTTAACCCCTGTACTTTTCAAAATTTATATTTTGACCCCAAACTTTTCTAAAATTTACATTTTGACCCCAAAACTTTCTAAAATTACATTTTGACCCTTAGACTTTCTCAAAATTGCACTTTAACCCTAAACTTTCTAGAAATTACGCTTTAGCCCTATATTTTCCTAAAATTACACTTTTGCCCCAGAAGCTTTGCATCCTATGCAATTTAGTCCTTCTGGACTTGTCTAATCGCATGCAGAAATGAGGCGCACCCTCCCAACCGAGCTACTCCAGCAGCCCCCCTAGGCCATCATGGCTCCTCTGCCACCTGCAAACAATGAGAAAGAGGACAAAATTTGGAGCTTTTAAAAAGAAAAAATGAAAAAAAACAGAGAAAAAAGCTTTGAAATTTCTAAGATTTAGCCGATTCTCCCCATGTCCCCATCCACATTCCTCATTCATCATCACAAAGAAACAAACCAAACTCAACAATCCACAAGCAACCAAAAGCAAAGAAAAGAGTAAAAAAGGGCAAAAAAAAAACAAATATAGCAAGAGATCCCGACCCTTTACCACGGCCACTTAAGGCTGAGGAGGATCGAGTAACGAACGGCGGATTAAAGGGGCGGCGTCGCTTCTAATTTCTGGGCTTTTGAAAGAGAAAGAAAAAGAAAGGGGAGAAGAGAAGAAAAGAGAGAAAGCCAAAGGGAGAAGATAAGAGAAAGAAGAGAAAAAGGGAGGAGAAAAGAAGAGGAGAGAACGCCGAGACTAGCACCACCGAACGGAGGAGTCGACGGTGGCAGTGGACAACAGAGGAGAAGCGGCAGCTGGGCTCAACGGAAAGAAAAAGTAAAGGTAAGAAGAAGAAGAAAGGAGAAAGAAAAAGGAAAAAAAACAATAAAAAAGAACAAAAGTAGCAGCCCAATAATTTTAGTAGCCCAAACCCAACAAGTTTATCAAAAAAGAGAAGAAAAAAATCTGCAAAGAGAGCCGGCCAGTCTGTTCAGTAAGAAAGACCAAACACCTGAGCCCAAATTTGGCATTAACTCCTATTAGGCGAAAAAAAAGAAAAAAAAAAAAGGAAAAGGGGGGCTTTTGGTAATTTCTCAATTTTTTAAATTTAGTCCATTTATTTAAATATTGTATTATTTCAATTAAATTAGCATTTTTTTAGATAGTTTTTAGAAATATTGTTACATTTATTTTACTCGTATTTTAAAATAAAAAATATTTAATGCATAAGGCAACGAACCGATTTAATTTTAAGTCATCGAATTCATTGCTATGTTGGGTGAATATCGATGGCTTATGTTAAATACGGGACGCCCTTTTAAAAATCGAAAATATTCAAAATTCCTCGTATTTTAATAAAAATTCTCGTGTTTTATTAGGATCCCGATTAAAGATTAAATTGAATTGATTTAACACTAATTCGATGGTTTCATCGCCATATCGGGGTGAATATCATCGATTCGTGTTAAATACGGTATTTTTTAAAGAAAAAAATCGTGTTTCAAAAATTTTCATGTCTTCAAAATTTCTCGTGTTTCAAAATAATAATAAAATTTCCCGTGTTTCAAAAAATATATTCGTGTTTCTTTCTTTAAAAAAAATTCCGTGTTTCAAAAATTCTCGTGAATAAAAAATTTCGTGTTTTCAAAAATTCCCGTGTTTAAAATTTTTTTTTCGTGTTTTCGTGTTTTCAAAAAATTCTCGTGTTTTAAAAATTTTCGTGTTTTCAAAATTTTCATGTTTTCGTGTTTTCAAAAAAAATCTCGTGTTTTTTAAAAAAAATCGTATTTTAAAAAAATTCATGTTTTCGAAATTTTCGTATTTTCAAAATTTTTCGTGTCAAAAAATTCTCATGTATCGAAAATTTCCTTGTTTTCAAAAAAATTCCGTGTTTTCAAAAAATTTTCGTGTTTCAAAAATCTTTGTGTTTTCAAAAATTATTATTGTGTTTCAAAGTTCTCGTGTTTAAAAACAAAAAAAAAGTTTTCTCAAGTTTCAATCGGATCACAATTAAATATTAAATTGAACTTGTATTTTTAAAAATTAAGACAACGCGCGTTTAACGAGATACCAATTTTGGGCGTCGCGAGGGTGCTAATACCTTCCTCGCGCGTAACCGACTCCCGAACCCTAATTTTCTTTGGATTTTCACGCAGACCTAAAATTACCTCTTTTTTAGGAAAATTTAAAAATAAAATTTTCTTCTAAAAAGAGAATTTATTATGTGTCCGATCACACCTAAAAAAGATCGGTGGCGACTCCTTTTGCAAATAAAATCGAAACTCCATTTTTAAATTTTTAACAATCAATTCGATTAGTGCCCGTACCCCAAAATTTTTAGGTCGCTACATTTCCGATTCACAAACATTTCAATTTTAACTTGGATACCTATATCCTCAATGCTTCCGAAAATTAATCGTTTTTTTCTTATTATTTTAAAATGTTATTGTACTATATTTTTAAAATCAAAATATTCTTTACAATTTATAGTTTTAATGTTTGTAAATATTTCTGTAATAAAATCCTTCTTAGAATATGAGTTGTTGAGATATTTTTATTTTCAATAAATATTATTTTCGCTTTTCCCGGAGAGTTAAATCCGAGTAAGTTATTTGGTAAAAGTATCATTATTTGCCTCAAATGGTAGGTGATGAAACATTCTCAGGTATACAAAATTATAATTAAATAACTATTTATTTCATATTCTAAATATAATTATAAAATTAAATTTGTGATCATTGTTTGAGATACACCACCAATTCTAAATTATTTTTAACCTAATCTTTTACATTAAAATAATTAATATCTTTCTTTTTTCTTTTTAATTTTGTTCCTCCAATTAGGTATATTATCAATTTGGAATTTTTAATTAAATTTATTCTTTATTTTTTATAATAGTTAAATGTGACCATTAATCTTTTAAAAAGGACGAAATATTATTTTTAATGAAAATATTAACTAAAATATTGAATTTTTAAACATGGTAGCCTCCATGCAATCCATATGTACTTTATGTTTTTTTTAAAGAATTATGAATTATTTATATATTTTTTTAAAATTTTGAAAATTTTATAATTTTTAAATTATTTGTTACATAACATATACGACAAATAATGTCATGTTAATGTAACCACCTGATAGTCACGGGTATCTGAAAGTGCATTTTTGGGTCTCTTTTTTTGGAAAACGGATTCGTAAAAATGTTTACGAAGTTAGTTGTGTGGTTAATTAGATTTTTATTAGGTGACTTTGCTTAATTTAAGAGTAATTAGGTGTAAGGACTAGATTGCATATAGGGAGAAAGTTAAATTATAGATTAGAGAAAAGTGAAGGGACTAAATAAGCAATTAAACCTCAAATTAACAAGTGTGTGGTATTGGTAATGACATGTGTAACATTTAAATACATACATTTATAATAATTATTACTTATTATTTAAGTAAATATTATTATATTATTATATTATATTGTTATAATAATTAAAACATAAAATAAATGAAAGAAAAGAATAGAAAAAGAAGAACAAAGTAGAACGAAACAGAGAAGAAAAAGAGAAAGAAAAGGAGAAAAAAATTAGGGTTTTCAAGGGTTCAAAGCTTAATTGGTAAGTCAATTTAGTCCATTTTCTTATAATTTTTATGTTTTTAGAATTCTAGTATTAAATACTACTTAACCTATATTAAAATTTTAGAAAATATTGAATTCTTAGATGTTGTTCATGTTGAATAATTTAAGTATTTGAGATTAAATTGATAGAATTTTAAGTTAGGAATGAAAAAGGATTGAATTGTAAAATAAATTATAAGTTTTGAGTATTAGGGACTAAATTTGAAATTTAAGGATTTGAGTGAAATTAGAGAGTTGAATTTAGTCTAAAGTGGAAATTGAATGAAAATATGGAATTAGTTTTGAAGAAATAAAGTTAGTTTCGATTTAGGGACTAAATTGGAATTTAGAAAAAGTTGAATAAAAATTGAAATATTCAATGTGAAATTGTATTGTATTGATGAATTTTAATTGTTTTAATTTCCGTAGCTAACGTTGTACCGGAAACTTCGACTAAGAAAGGAAAAGATAAAGTCGACGATGAGTAGCTCGAAAATTTTGGTTTGTATTTCTATAATCCAAATTTAATTATTAATTGTTGTATTTTGATTTAAATATTTATGGTTAGTAAATAAGGTAAGTGTTAGCATTTTTTATATTGAATTGAATGTATGTAAAATTGTGATTTATGTGATAATTGAGTATTGGAAAATTGTGGCATTAGAAAAGTGAATTGAAACCCTATTAACTGTATCGGGCTGAGTCAGATATAGATGGCATCCTTAGGATCGGAAGAGTTCAGGGATACTTCGACTTTGAGTTGATGAGACACTGAATGTCAATTTATTACTTCGGATAAATTCGATGAGGTACTGGGTACCAATTTACTTCAACATGGCCGATGAGACACTGGGTGTCAACTTATTGCTTTGAATTATCCTATGAGGTACTGGGTGCCAAACTAGTGTGTTTTGGTTGGATCCGTGTATTCATCCGAGTCCGAGTCATGTTAATAGGGGTTGTTGAATAAAATAATGTTATGATTGATATTGAGTGGTGATTTGAAATATGGTTAGAGACACATGATTTGTGTATTTATGAATTGAATATGAATGAACAATATTGTTGTTCAAATGATTTGTGTTCATATTGTAAAAAGCTATCTGGGATAGCAAATGATAAAAATTGAATGTGTTATAAATACCTTATTTATGAATTGAATAATTGTATGACTATAGTTATTGTATGTTATATTATTTTACTTTTAAGCATTCGAATTATAGAAATACCGCTGAGTTTGTACTCAACGTACAGTTTGTTTTCCGTGCGCAGGTTAGGTTAAAGTCAGATTGCCGATTTAGCATCCATCAACGATCCCGAACTCAAAACGTGGTGATGTATATTTTGTTTTTTGTCGGCATGTACCTAGGATGTCTTATGCTTGTCATTTTGGAAAGTGAGTGTAAATGATGTTATAAGACGATATTGGTTACTTATATACATGATTATACGTGTTAAGTTGAGGTTTAATATGGAATGTTTAAGTTGATGCATAAGTGAGAGTGATATAGGCAAATTTGGGTTGAAATTGGTATGAATTTAGAATTGGCTTAAATGATGTTTTACTTGATTGTTTTGATAATATATGTGAAGTACCTATGAGGGTTCATTGGTTAGGAAATTAGGATGATTGTTTTGACATGTTTTAAATGTATTAAATTGTGTTTGAAAGTAATTGAACGATTGGTTTTTGAGTTGCTTGGTGTTTAAGGTTGAAGGGAAGGGTAAACTTTATGTTTAAGGTTAATTTTGAGTCCACACAGGCGTGTGACTGGACCGTGTGAGACACACAGCTAATACATAGGCGTGTGTCCCCTGCACCTAGGAAAATTTTTGAAATTTTGCGAAAAATTCTTGGAGTACCCGATTTAGTCCCGATTTGTTTCTAACACATATTTTGGGCCTCGATGGCTCATAAAAGGGACAATATGATTAAATTATGATGTGTATGCTAGATGATTATATAATGTTCATATTTGATTTGAAAAGTTCGATAATACTCTGTAATCCTATTCCGGTGACGGATAAGGGTTAGGGGGTGTTACAGTTAACATGAAACGTATGTAAACTACCACGCAGATTGTCACATCAACATCGTTAAAAAATTGATTTTTTAGCCATCGTTTTCGTTAAAAAAATGTTTAAGGGTGCAAAAAGCCCTCAAACTTTTTCAAAAAAAGCAATTAAGACCTTGTTTTTCTTTTTGCACTCATTTGGGTACTTGAACTTTCAAAATGCATCAAAAAGATCCTCAAACCTTTTCAAAAAAAGCAATTAAGCCCCTACCTTTTTTTGCACCCAATTAGGTACTTGAACTTTCAAAATGTATTAAAAAAACCCTCAAACTTAAAAAAAAAATTAAGCCAATGCTTAAATTAGAAAAAATTAAAATCAATAAAAGCTACAAATATTATTAAATTTTAATAAAAATTTAAATATTAGAAATTTATTAAAATTAGAAAAATATAAAAATCATAAAAATATAAAAATTTGTAAAATTTTATAAAAATAAATAAAAAAATATAGAAATATAAAAAATTATAAAATTTTATAAAGTCGTAAGAAAATTATACAAAATGTAAAGAAATATAATTTTCACAAAAAAATTATAAAATTATCGTACCAAAAGAAACATTTTATAATTTTTCTATAACTTTTATTGATTTTTATTTTATTTTATCATTTTTCACCACAAGCCATCTTTGTGTTGTGACACGTGATGACTTTAATTTTAAAAAAATAGGGTCGTTAAATTTTTTATGATTTTTATAAAATTTTAATATTTTTATTTTTTACGATTTTTATAAAAATTCCAATTTTTAATAAATTTTTCTAATTTTAATAAGAGCATGGGCTTAATTGCTTTTTTGAAAAACTTGGAGGGTCTTTTTGATGCATTTTAAAAGTTCAAGTACCCAATTGAGTGATAGAAAAAGCCGGGGCTTAATTGCTTTTTTTTAAGAAGTTTGAAGGCCTTTCTGATGTATTTTGAAAGTTCAAGTGCTCAATTGAGTATAAAAAAATAGGGACTTAATTTTTTTTTTTTAAAGTTTGAGGGCTTTTTACATCTTTAACCCCCCAAAAAAAAAAACAAATTGACTCTTTTACAAAAGTTGGAGTCAAAGGCGAATTTGAAGGAGGCAGGCAAGGGCCTTGGCCTATCCCTCCTCCCCCCCCAGATAGAAAATCACTATTTAAATGCCTATAAGATGATCAAATTAAAATTTAATTTACAATAAAATTGTACTTTGACCTTAGAAGAAGAAAATTATGTTTAATCCCTTAAAAAATATGAAAATAATAAATTAATACATTATAAAATTATGTTTTAATCTCTAAAAATTTATTATTTAATTTCGCCCTTCTAAAAATATATCTAGATTTGCCCTGGTTGGATATAAAATTTAGCTAAAAAAATAAAGGCCAAATTAATAATATATATATATATATATATATAAATGTAGAGAGCTAAACCTATTATTATGCCTTTATATATGTTATTATTTTATGACCAGTAAATTATTAGCTAATAATTATATTTTAATATTATATTTACTTTATATATAAAACTACATAATAAAGGTAAATATTATATAATTAAAAAGAATTAAAATTATTTTATTTACACCAAATCTCAATCCATTTTAGAAATTAAAATTTTGATTTATTTTGCAAGCTTAAAGTTTTTTATTCAAGTTGGATTAAAAATTTTAATCGAAGGGTTAATTGTTTGGTTTGTTATTATAAATTTAAGTTCAACTCGTTAAAATTTAATACAAGACAATATTCAATCATTTTACTTTTTCATTCTATAATTAAATAAAAATCATGATGAAATTAATTGAATTATTTTATTTCTTATTTATATTTTATATTTTATATATATATATATATATATATATTGTTCTATAAGAACGCGGAGTGAATTCTTTACATGAGTACAAACTAATGATAACGGTATGGGGACAAAGGATTTTCAAGAGTAATATATTTATTGGGAGATGGTTTTAAAAGTGTTGACACCATTTTTTTTGGATGAAAAATGGGGTCGACTTGGGTTTTGAAAATAAAAAAGGGAGTCGCCACCGATCCTTTTTGAGGTGTGATTGGGTCACCTTGGAAAGAGGTTGTTTTTAATAAATAATTTGATTTTATTAAAACAACGGTTTTGGTCTACGGAATCTAGAAAACGGGTTCGGGAGTCGGTTACGTACGAGGAAGGGTTAGCACCCTCGTAACGCCCAGAAATTGGTACCTAGTTCATTATCTAATGTCTTGATGTTGAAAATTGAGAACTTGAAAGAATTAAAAATACGATCCTTGTATTAAAATGAAATTTTTTGGAAAAAGAAGTATATTTCATGTTAATCGAGAAAAAGAATCATATCCAGTAAGTTAGAATACAATGTCTCAAATTCTCGACACGAATAAAAAAAAGCTTATTAAAAGATATTTTAGCCATCTCGGATTTAAAATGAGATCACGACCAGTAAGTTAGGACGCGATTTTTTTAATCCCGAGATCATTTTTAAAAAATGAGTTTAAAAAGATTCGTGTATTTAGATTTATCGTGAAAATCGAAACCCAGTAAGTTAGGGTACGATCCTCTCGAATCTACAAATGCTAAATATTGCCTCAATTAGGAATATCTTCCTTTTTTGAATTATGATATTTAGATGCATAATGGAATAATAAACATGATAATGTGAATAAAAAATGAACAAAACAAATAATAAAATAAATCAATCATGTATATACCATAGCAAATAAATAAATAAATAAACTAAAGCATAAAATGGACATATAAATAAATACATAAATGAACATAGAAAATAAAAGAAAATATATGAAAATTATAAAATATGAAAAATATATATGTACATATAAGGAAAATATATACGTATGTATATACATAAAATTATAAAATATGAACAATATATATATATATTTTAAAGTTATTAAATATTTATGTAAGTATAGATGCCCGTATGTATCTACAAATTAAAAAAATACATATATATATGTAGATAAATTATAAAATATAAGTATATATGTATATATTAAGTAAGTTATAAAATATACATACGGGTACAAATATATAAGCAATTATGTAATAATAATAATATAACAACAAGACACATATATTGATTTTAATAATAAAACAAACAAAATAACAAAAAAGGGGCTAAATTAAATTTTAAAACCAAAATCCGGGGCCAAATCTATAAATAAATTAAGGGAAAATGACCACATTGAATGCGCGAATAACGAGGAAGGACCAAAAGGGGAATAATCCCGTCCCTCTAAAACGCACAGCTTCAAGATGGGTCAGATTGAAATCTGAAAGAAATTCCAAGGCAAAATTAAAAATAAAAATAAAATAAACCTAACAAAAAGGGACTAAATCACAAAATGGGCGAAATGCGGAAGGATCTGCAACGCAAATATCCCTTCACCGCAGAAACACGCGGATCCTGAAGGCCATCGGGTCGGGTTTTCGGTTATTAGGCGAAACGGCGTCGTTTTGGTCATAATACTCAAGCCCAAAACGGCGCCGTATGGTGGCCTATATAAATAGCAAAAAATAAAGAAAAAAAATTTCATTCAATTTTAAAAGAAAAAAAATGAGAGCTCAGCTCTCTCCCCCTCCCTGCCCTCTCCGGGAGTTACCCAGAATCTGGCGAGAAATCACCGCCGGCCCCGCCGTGGATGGTGGCCGGGACACCTAAAAGTCAAGCTTTTAAACCCCGTTTTCAACCCCTTTAAAAAACGAGTCCTCCGGACTCAATAGGCCGAAGAAGGAAGGGTATTTCGTACCCCTTTTGGTCTGATTCCAACACCAGAGAAGATCTCCGGCGACGGGCTTTCGAAACCGGTAAGTACTTTCTTCCCCTTTCCTTTCCGTTTTTTGTTAAAGAAAGATAGAAAACAAAAAAAAGTAAAATAAAATAAATCACAACACAAGAACAGAAAAGGAAAAAGAACTAGAATCAACCTTTTCTTTTAGATCTCGTTTTTATTTCAGTTGTTGTTGTTAAAAAAATACAAAGATAGTGTTTTTTTTTTGCTTTTATAACCCATCTATTTCTATTTTTCTATTATTTGCTGCTGCTCTTTGCGTGTTTGCTCTGTTTTGCAGGTGTTGATGAAGCTAGTAACGGTGGGTGGCGATGGGACAAAACGAATGATGATGGCAGAGGGATGGGCGCGGCGCTAGGCTTGGCTAGGGTTTCTGTTTTCTGAAACCCTTGACTGGGTTCTGGGCCTGTTGGGCTTATTGGGCCGTTTGGGCTCTGTTAATTGGGCCCGGGCAATAATTGGGCTGTACAGCTGCCCCTCTTTGCTCGTTGTCATGTAACGATAACAGAGCAAAGACTAAGAAAGACCAATTTTTGCCCAGTCTTGCCGAGGAAATAAGATTCGCCGTTGCAGCTTCAATCTATTCCGTTGCATCGCCTGGAAGTAAGATTCACCGTTGTGGCTTCGATCTTTTAAATTGCAATGTCGGGGAAGTGAGATTCACTGTTGTAGCTTCAATCTGTTCCACTGCATCGCCAGAAGTAAGATTCACCGTTGTAGCTTCGATCTTTTAAATTGCAATGTCGGGGAAGTGAGATTCGTTGTTGTAGCTTCAATCTGCTCCGCTGCATCGCCAGAAGTAAGATTCGTCGTTGTGGCTTCGATCCTTTAAATTGCAATGTCGGGGAAGTGAGATTTACTGTTGTAGCTTTAATCTGCTCCGCTGCATCGCCAGAAGTAAGATTCGCCGCTGTGGCTTCGATCTTCTTAATTGCAATGTCAGGGAAGTAAGATCCGTTGTTGTAGCTTCAATCTGTTCCACTACAATGCTAGGAAAGTAAGATCCGCTGTTGTAGCTTCAATCTTCTTAATTACAATGTCAGGGAAGTAAGATCCGCTGTTGTAGCTTCAATCTGTTCCACTGCAACGCTAGGAAAGTAAGATCCACTGTTGTAGCTTCAATCTGTTCCACTGCAACGCTAGGGAAGTAAGATCCGCTGTTGTAGCTTCAATCTGTTCCACTGCAACGCTAGGGAAGTAAGATCTGCTGTTGTAGCTTCAATCTGTTCCACTGTAATGCTAGGAAAGTAAGATCCGCTGTTGTAGCTTCAATCTTCTTAATTGCAATGTCAGGGAAGTAAGATCCGCTATTGTAGCTTCAATCTGTTCCACTGCAACGCTAGGAAAGTAAGATCCGCTGTTGTAGCTTCAATCTTCTTAATTGCAAACTATGGTTTCTTCGATTTGCTTCGCTGTCAGTACAGGAAGGCAAGATCTGCTATCTTCATTGATCTATTCTCTGGTGAACATGACATTTATGTTCTATTTTATGAACCTAATTGTGCCTAGTGATTAGGATGGCATGATCAGAATGAATCAACTGCTCCTAACTAGATGTGTATGAATGGCATTTGCATGATGTCATGAAGATGATTCCTTAATGTTTGAGTTGTTATCAACACGTAAAAGCTTATTAAGGTTTATCGCTGACGTGCTACAACGCCTTCTTGCTCGACTGGCAAATCCAAAGAAACACTTAATCAGATTGCCCCCACTGTAAACCTCCAAGTTCGATCCACTGGACGCAAAATTTGAACCATCTTTCTCCCGCTGTAACCCAAAGGTAGAAAGATCTGGCCTATTCTCGATCCTCTGCTATCACAATTCAATGATACAGAATGTGAAGCTCTTTGGTCCTTTACCCCGTTCCCAAGGTGTTATACCAAATGTTTGTGCTCAATGAAGAGTTTTCTTCTCCCAAAAGACCTTTTCTTATTATTTGGTGAACATCGCTTGTTTGTTCATTGAAGCTTTGCCACCAACACGACATCTTGTCATTTTGTTCAATGTTTGGACAACAAAATTTGAAAGGATAGTCCTGACTTGGACTTTTCCATTTTAGACACTTTGAGTTTGGTGTGCTCTAAACAACAGTCCTATTTCAGGTTCCTTCATTATTTAGAAATTTCTAAAGTAATATGCAAAACTCCATTTGCTTGAACATTCAGTTCATTAATAGTTATTCTAAATGTTTTTTCGAAAAAGATTATCACAACGAACAAACAAATGTTATTGAGAACAAATCTCGAAATGAATGAGTTAATCAAGATAGCAAATTTTGCTAAGATAAAAATGAAATAAGACAATAGACAAAATGAAATTTTATTGGGGAGCGAAGCTTGAAATGAATACATTAATCAAGACAACAAATTTTGCCAAGATTCAAAATATAAGATGACAACAGGTACCCCAGATATCGCAGCACGAGCTTCCCTGGATAAGTTTTCTAAAGACCATTTAATATGTGTTTAGGGAATCTACAGTATTTTGTCGATACCCCAAGATGTCACCTACTCCTTCTTGTTATTCAGGTATAGTAAGACCACCACATGCCTCAGATCCTGATCAAAATTTGAGCTGTTCTGTTCACCTCACGTTTCTTCAAAATTTGAGCCGCCTTTTTCAGGTTTTCAACTCAAATCCCCTTTGGTCTCAAGGCGCCCTTTACGGGTTTTCACCTTGGCCTCTCCCTCTCTTTTTTGTTTGTTTGTTTTTTTTTGAGTGCCCCTTTTTTGAATGCCCCTTTTTTTAAGTGAAATATTTCTTGACTGAGTCTGAATTTACAGGGTTTGGCAGGCTTTTACCATCCATCTCGCTTAGGATTAAAGCTCCTCCTGAAAAGGCCTTTTTTACCACATAAGGACCTTCCCAATTTGGCATCCATTTTCCTCTAAAATCCTTTTGTAGAGGAAGAATCTTTTTCAAAACCAGGTCCCCCTCGTAAAATTCTCTGGGACGAACTTTTTTATTATAGGCTCGCATCATTCGTTTCTGATACATCTGACCATGACGAATAGCTTTTAACCTCTTTTCTTCTACCAAGTTTAGCTGGTCATATCTAGATTGAATCCATTCAGCCTCATCCAACTTTAGTTCAGCTAATACTCGGAGAGAAGGAATTTCAACTTTTATGGGTAAAACTGCTTCCATCCCATAGACTAAAGAAAACGGTGTTGCCCCAGTAGAGGTCCTAACAGAAGTACGATATGCCAGGAAAGCAAAAGGTAATTTCTCGTGCCAGTCTTTGTAGGTTTCAGTCATTTTTCCTACAATTTTCTTAATGTTTTTGTTAGCTGCTTTCACGGCACCATTCATTTTTGGACAGTATGGTGACGAATTGTGGTGTCTGATCTTGAACTGACTACAAAATTCCGCTATTAAGTTATTGTTTAAGTTCATCGCATTATCGGATATGATCCTTTCAGGCATCCCATATCGACATATGATCTCTTTTTTCAGAAACTTGCTAACTGCCGACTTCGTGACATTTGCATATAAAGCAACCTCCACCCATTTAGTGAAGTAATCAATAACCACAAAGATAAAACGATGCCTATTAGAAGCTTTTAGAGATATTGGCCCGATAACGTCCATTCCCCACATGGAGAAAGGCCATGGAGAAACCATAACATGAAGGGGTGAAGGTGGTGCGTGCATTTTGTCACTATAAATTTGACATTTATGGCACCTTTTGGCATAAGAAATGCAATCCCCTTCCATGGTGGACCAATAGTACCCAAATCTCATAATTTGTCTGGCCATCGTGAAGCCGTTGGCATGCGTTCCGCAGATACCTTCATGCACTTCTTCCAAAATTTCCTTTGCCTCGACAGCATCCACACACCTCAACAATACTTGATCTTTTCCCTTTTTATACAAAATTTCCCCATCTAGGACATAGTCAATGGCTAATCTCCTTAATGTCTTCTTATCATTTTCTGTCGCATGGTTAGGGTACTCACGACTCTTCACATATCGCAATATGTCATGGTACCAAGGGTGATCATCCTTTCCCTCTTCATTGTCAATGTTGCAACAATGGGCTGGAGCCTCATAGATGCTGATCTGGATAGGCTTCATATCTTCTAATTTGTTCACTTTAAACATGGAGGCTAAAGTGGCCAAAGCATCTGCCATCCGGTTTTCATCTCATGGAGGTAACTAAAGGTGACACTATCAAATTCCTCAATCAATTCCATAACCAATTTTCGATAGCGGACCAACTTCGGGTCTCTTGTTTCCCATTCCTCTTTGAGCTGATAAATTACTAATGCAGAGTCCCCGTATACCTCTAGCACCTTAATTTTCCGCTCTATGGCTGCCCGGATGCCCATAATGCAAGCTTCATACTCAGCCATATTATTTGTGTTGTCAAAGTCCAATTTGCTAGTGAAAGGATAATAATCTCCACTAGGAGACACGAGTACTGCCCCAATTCCGTTGCCTATAGCATTTGAAGCTCCATCAAAACTCAACTTCCAAGGACCACCTTCTTGGAAATCTTTCTCTATAGTTACGACATACATCAAATCCTTATTTGGGAAATCGAAGTTCAATGGCTCATAATCATCCAGAGCCCTACTTGCTAGGAATTCCGCTATTGCACTCCCTTTGACCATATACGGTTCACATAGACTATGTCAAATTCAGATAGAAGAATTTGCCATCGGGCCATTCTTCCATTGAGCGGTTGACTCCATCAAGTATTTCAGAGGGTCCAATTTGGAGATTAACCAGTCGTATGGTACAACATGTCTCGTCTCGATCTCCGAGTTGTCCAGATTAGGGCACAACATAATTTCTCGATTGGCGAATATCTTGTTTCGTATTCGGTGAACTTCTTACTGAGATAGTAGATTGCTCTTTCCTTTCGTCTTGATTCATCATGTTGACCAAGCACGCATCCCATGGAATTTTCAAATACTGCCAAATACAATATGAGCGGTTTGTCTGGGCAGGGTGCTATCAGCACTGGGGCGTTGGATAAGTAATGTTTGACTTTTTCAAAAGTTTTTTGACATTCCTCATCCCATACACCTGGATTATGTTTCTTGAGGAGGCGAAATATGGGGTCGCATTTCTCAGTTAGCTGTGAGATGAACCGAGCAATATAGTTCAGCCTTCCTAGAAAACCTCGAACCTCCTTTTGAGTACGCGGCGGGGGTAATTCTTGTATTGCTCTTACTTTGTCGATCAATCTCAATTCCTCTCTCACTGACCACGAACCCAAGCAATTTTCCTGATCTGACCCCAAATGTGCATTTTCTTTGGATTTAGCTTTAGTGAAATTTTCTCAACCTCATAAATAATTTCTTAAGGACACGCACATGTTCCTTTTCATTTTAGATTTTGCAATCATGTCATCAACATAGACTTCTAACTCATTATGCATCATATCATGGAGCAGTGTTACCATGGCCCTCCGACACGTTGTTCTCTGCATTTTTCAACCCAAATGGCATCACCTTATAACAAAAGGTTCCCCATAGGGTTATGAATGTAGTTTTCTTCATATCCTCAGGATGCATCTTAATTTGGTTGTATCCAGAGAAACCATCCATGAAAGAAAACAGCGAATGCCCTGCTGTGTTGTCCACCAAGGCGTCGATGTGCGGCAAGGGAAAGTTATCTTTTGGGCTAGCCTTATTTAAATCTCTATAATCTACACACATTCGTACCTTTCCATCTTTCTTAGGGACAGGAACGATATTAGCTACCCACTCGGAGTATTTGACCACTTGCAGGAATCCAGCATCGAATTGTTTTTGCACCTCCTCTTTTATTTTTAACACAACATCAGGCCTCATTCTTCGGAGTTTTTGCTGAACTGGTTTGCAATCTTCCTTTGTAGGAAGTCGGTGAACTATGATGTCAGTACTTAACCCCGACATATCTGGTATGACCATTCGAAGACATCTTTGAACTCTGAAGCAATTTAACGAGGTCTTGTTTCACTTCTTCAGCTATGCACGTGCCAATCTTTACCACCTTTCCCTCTTCCAGGATCACTGTCTCTATTGTCTCCTCGTGAGGTAGAATCTGTTTCTCTTCCTACTCTACCATCCTCAACAAGTCCGGAGATAGGTTGCAATCTGTGTTATCTTCAAAGTCTTGAGATTCCTCTAAACACATATCTCGTTCAAAAGGATTTTCTAAGTCCATAGTAGAGTCACTCATATCATTGATATCTTGGGACCTGTTATAGGTATCAAAGAATGTACATGGAATGTATGAATTTAAGGATTCTTATTTAGTATGACCATGAATAAAAGAATGATTCGGAATAAAAGTATTCAAGATGACTATTCGTATGAAAGAATGAAAAGAATTTTAAAAGAATATATACTCAAAATGCGAAGATATATTTCATTGAAATCACAATGTCCACATATAAGCCCATTTCAGTTCACAAAAGTTTTCATTTTCTCTAGGCTTAGAACAATTAATATGTTTTGAATATTACTCTGGAAAAGCTCTAAAAACTTCAGGCATTTCTTCTGCAGTCCAATTGTTTAAAACACTCCCAGGTTCAACGGAATAGATGCCAAATATGGCATTGATGCTCAAGTTTCCTAACATTTTCCCTAACCCGTATACGTTGCCGTATTAGGATTACAAGGCATTACCGAACAAACACAGCCAATCAAGAAATATAATCAAGCTATCAATCATACTAATTATCATTTATACAAATAGACCTATGCCATAGTCGAATCATTTAAATCAATCACATTGAACATTCCACCTAGAATATATATAAAACTAAGTTTAAACATAATGATCAAGCCATTTTTAACTAAACCGAAATTAAGCATAATAAATAGACCATTAAAACATATTCTTTAATACCAAATTCAAAACGAAAAGAGACAAGTCATTTTCGCATGGCTCATATTTACATATAAAAAAAATAATTTAAACATATTAACTAGACTATACATGCCATAGGTTCGAGTTGAAAATATACAAAATACCAAGAACGATCGATAGTGTGATAGACTAAGCTGACGATCCCCGAACTCGTAACGCGTCTCCAAAATCTATAAACAAATAAACAAAAACAATCAAAGTAAGCTTCTAAAACTCAGTAAGTTTATAGCATATCCAAAATACATATTAACGATCACTTGTATTATCATTATATACATAAAAATTAAGTTATATACATCATCATTAATTGCATATATATATATTCCAAATATACTTATTGGCCACACTTGCCGAATGCACACATATATGTATATATACTTTAGTTCACATATGCCAAACGCATAGATATATATATATATATACACTTACCAGACACAAAGATTCGAGCTTTTAAATGCTCTTCAAAAACATAGCAACAGATGTTCATATATTAATCCAATATAAATAACCAAATCATATACATATATATATATATATTCAATGTATACAATCACTTAATTAAAACAGATTCAATGGCACATAGACTGCTAGACTTATAGCTTGATTCAGATCACCAAGACGTAGCCTCGCTAGGTTTATAACTCGATTCAAATCACCCAAGACGTAGCCTCGCTAGGTTTATAACCCGATTCAAATCACCGCACGTAGCACCGCTAGGTTTATAACCCGATTCAAATCACCGCACATAGCCTGCTAGGTTTATAACCCGATTCAAATCACCGGCACGTAGCCTGCTAGGCACTTAGCCTGAAAATCTCAATTTCACAGATACAAGGATGATTTCTCGTATATTTCTTAATAGCAACATACATTCATAACATTTATATATAATTCACAATCTCAACTCTATCTCAAGAAAATGGGTAGTCCATGTTTGAATCATGCAAGCATTTAAAATGTATACTTTTAATTCAATGCAAAGCTTAAACCTATATATATATATACAATCAACCATGTATATCAATATATAATTCCATACCTAATTTCAATACATATACTTTTAAATTTTAGCTCATCAAATATATAATAGATTTACATTTATATATATATAACACTCATACTTAAAATTCATTATAAGAACATATACATATATGTAAGCATGCTTATTCAAATATAGCATATATATATAAATTATAATTCACATGTACATATCCATTTAAAACTTCTCTTACAATTATGGGTTACATAACTTCAAATAAATCCAAGAGTTTATACATATATATGCCTACATATATATATATATATTCGCACCATATATATATATTATACAATTCTTTAATTAAAATCAAGAATTTATACCTATGCAATATTCATACTTTAAGTAATTTCAATAACTTTTATATATATATATATATATTCTAGCATTACATATATACATATATATATATATATATACATGCTTATTCGAATATCAACTATACTCTTATACATTTCTTACCTTTATTTCAACCCATAAATCTATACAAGATTATACTTTTATATTCGAACATTCTATATATATAAATATCATCCATACTTCAAAATTTACTCAATCAATATACTTTTAATTATAGCTCAACTCCAAATACAATTAGTATACATGAATAAATATTAACATAATAAATTTTAATTGCTAATAGACTTACCTCGGATATCAGCGGACACGATCGACTATTCGATTACTTTCGTTTTCCCCCGATCCAAATTCGTTTTCTTCGTTTCTTGATCTAAACATAATCAAATTTAACCTTTTTATTCATCAAAACATTCAATTAAGTTCAAAAATACATAAATGGAAATTACCATTTTGCCCCTAACATTTTGCACTTTTTGCAATTTAGTCCTTTTTGCACAAAACACAAAATACACAAAATTTGCCCATACCACACAAGAGCCGAATATTCATGGTTCTCATACAAGTCCACACATTGCATTTATTTCATATTTTAGTCCTTCAAAAATTTATTTTCACAATTTAACTCTAATTACTCAAATTCACTAAAAATTTAAAGACAAAACATGTTAATCTAACACATATATTTCATATTTCATCAACTAACATGACAAAACTCAAACATTCATCAATGGCACATTTCAAAATCATCAACAATTCACAAAATTAATACATGGGTTTTGAAGTATTCAAAGCAACGATCTCAAAACGTAAAAATTATCAAAACGAAACAATTTCATACCTTAATCAAGCTAGTAAAGTGCGAAACCCTAAATGCCATGGATGTTTTCTTTCTTTGCAACATTCGCCAACAAAAGAGATGATAATGGCTTGTTTTATGTTTTGTTTTATTATACTATACATTATTTATTAATTTACTTATTTAACCTTTAATAATTAATAAACAAAACATATATAATAAGGTTATATTAGTCCTTTGCCACCCACTATCTATGTTTTAGTCTAATTGCATCATTAATCCCCCATTTTAAAAAGACAACAACAATTAGGTACTTTTAGATTTAACCCCTAAATTTTTATTTTAAGCGATTTAATCCTTTTATTTAATCGGACACTCAAATGACAAAATTAAAACACGAAAATTTCACACAATTAAATTCACACATAATAAACACACAAAATAATATTAAAATATTCTTTTGACTCGGACTTGTGGTCACGAAACCACTATGTCCGATTAGAGTCAAAATCGGGTTGTTACAAAAGCCATAGGTTCCCAATCAACTTCTTTTCCGTTCAAACGCGCCTTCCTTCTATCTTGTCTTCTCTCTAACTCTTTCCTTCTCTGCTTGGCATTTGGTTTAAATCCTAAACCAAAACGGTCTTGTTTGTCTTTCACCATTGGTGCCTCTATCCTTCCTTGAAGGCATCTTCCCAGTCCTCTTCCAGGCACAGCTCCTTTCCCAACTGTCATTTGTAGTCCCATCCTTGTGGCTCTAGATATGCTAGGCATTGGGATTTTCTTTCCCTCAGTGACAAAAGTTGCATTTACGAACTCTAAGGATCGAAAAGAACATTCGACCGCATCATCATCTACTCCCAAATATAGTGCGTCACTGGTTACCGATGCAATGATGTCTTCCTCAGCGTCAATCGTAATTAACCGGCCTTCTGTCACTAATTTCAACTTCTGGTGCAATGATGAAGGCACCGCCCCTGCTGAATGAATCCATGGTCTCCCCAACAAGCAATTATACGAAGGTTTGATATCCATAACTAAGAAATCCACTTCGTACGTATTTGGGCCAATCAAGAGAGGTACTTCTATTCTTCCCATCACCTTTCTTTCGGTACCATCAAATGCTCTCACTATGTTCTGGCATGATTTCATGTGAGAGCTGTCCACCGGTAACCTATTTAAAGTGGATAGGGGTAAAACATTCAAGGCTGATCCATTATCAATTAGCACTCTTGATAACATATGTTTCCCGCAGTAAGTAGAAATATGTAAGGCTTTGGTGGCTCCTCTTCCCCCGGGCGGTATTTCATCATCATTAAAGAAAATGAAATTGTCGGCACTGATATTATTAACCAAACGGTCCAACTTATTCACTGAGATATCATCAGCAACGTAAGTTTCATTTAGCACCTTAATTAGCGCATTACGATGTATCTCTGAACTTAGAAGCAATTCAAGCATCGAGATACGAGCCGGTTGCTTATGTAATTGCTCTACCACGCTGTACTCGCTATGTTTTAAGAATTTTAGAAATTCATTAGCCTCATTTTCAGTTACCGGCTGATTGATACGCGGCTCAATTTTGTCTGTCTTTGCTTTTCCCAATTCAACCGCTAAGGCTTTTCCTTCTCTAGATTCCACTCTTGCGTTTGCCGGATCATAGCGTTTTCCACTTCGTGTATAGAATCCTTCATCCTCTCTTGAAGCATTTACCAAGCTCTCTTCTCCTGGGATTGTTACATTGCAGTTGTAATTCCAAGGAATCTTTTTGCTATCCTTGTAGGGAAAGGATACAGGTTTTTGGATTATGACATTTGGTGCTATTTGTATTCCAGATTCTCTGCTCATTGGTTTTGAAATAATTACCACCGGGTAATTAACCTTTTGGGCTTTCCCCGTAGATCCTTCTTCTGTAGCATAGACCTCTCCTTCTTCTAGTCCATTAATCTCTTCATAAAACTCTAACTCTTTGCTATCCATTAAGCTTTGCACCATGGTTCTGAACTCGGTACACTTTTGGGTGTCATGGCCTTCTTTTGCGTGGAACTCACAAAACTTCCTTGCTCCTTCAGGCCTTTCTATTGAATTTTACTTGATGAGACCTCTTTTCACCATTTGTTTCCAAACTCATTCAAGGGGAGTCCTTATCTCGGCTACGTTGGCTTTGACTCTCTTTCTTCTGTTCTCAATTATCGCATTCACCCCTTTATTGTCATGATTGGGCAACGGATTCTCTGCTACATTTGGTCCTGATGAGTCACCAATCTTTACGATCCCCAAATTGATAATTTTTTCAACTAACTTCTTGAATGCAGTGCAGTTTTCAATCGAATGCCCCTTAGTCCCCGCGTGATACTCGCATTGGGCGTTTGCGTCATACCACTTAGGGTATGGGGGTTGCATTAGTTTCAGGTAATATGGAGATACCACATGTGCATCGAATAAGTTCTGGTACAATTCCCTATACGTCACTGGGATGGGTGTGAATTGAAGTCTCTCTACATTTGGCCTTGGATTAGATTCCTGTTTCGAAGAACCTTGCCGATTAGCGGTTACTGCTCTGGCTTGTCCTACCGTGATTGTTTTAGAATGGTCCTTGTTAAACATACTTGTATTGTTTATCTCGTGCTCCTTCTTCCTTGGAGCCGACCTTTTAGTACTTTCTCCTGCTTCTATCTTGCCACATCTTATGGCGTTCTCTATCATTTCTCCAGACATCACTATGTCTGAAAAGCTTTAGTGGCATCGCCCAACATGTGATTGAGAAATGGAGCTTTCAAGGTATTGATAAAAAGCATGGTTATCTCCTTCTCTAAAAGTGGTGGTTGAACTTGTGCTGCTACCTCCCTCCATCTCCGAGCATACTGGCGAAAGCTCTCATTAGTTTTTTATCCATGTTTTGCAATACAATTCGATCGGGTGCTATATCCATCACATGTCTGTACTGTTTTATAAAGGCCTGCGCCAAATCTTTCCAGGAGTGGATTTCGGTTCGACTCAATTGATTGTACCATCTAGCCGCTGACCCGATCAAACTGTCCTGAAAATAGTGAACCAACAGTTGCTCATTGTTGATGTACCCGGTCATCCTTCGGTAAAACATAGTGATATGAGCTTTGGGACAACTTGTCCCGTCAAATTTTTCAAACTCCGGCATCTTAAATTTTGGAGGGAGGACCAAATCTGGTACCAAGCTTAGATCTTTGGCGTCCATTCCTCGATGGTAATCAGCATTTTCCATGGCTTTGAACTTCTCCTCCAGCCATTTACATCGGTCCTCTAATTACTTTGACAGATCTACTTTCGTTTTCTCCACTTCTGCCACGTCATCGAGATTAGGGACCATGAGATTGGCAGGATTCTCTTCGGGATTGTTACCTACTCCGATTGGAGGACTCGTCTGAAACTGTTGGGGTCTAATTGTAACAGAGGGTCTTTGTGGGTACAGCTCAGCTTGAGTATGCGCGTGCAGAGGGGTAAAGCCTGGAGGGTAAAGGGGTTCATCATTATTTCCCTCATCAACATTAACAATAGGGTCCTTTCCCTTGTCATTTCCTCCTTTCAATAGTTGCGCTAACCGTGTCATTATGTCGTCTTGGGACTCCCGCATTTTTCTATCATCTCTCGCTGAATCTTTTCCAACCGCTCTTCCATCTGATCTTGCATATCTCTTTGGAGCTGCTCAAGTTTTTCTAATCTTTGATCCATGTTCCTTGATTTCGCTCGAGTTCCGCAGGAGTGACGGTTTTCCAGGTTAACTGAAATAATTTTATTTAATTAGGGTCTTTTAATGGTCATTAATGCATATAATGTAATGCAATGCATGAAATGAATGCAAAAAGGCGTTAATTCTAATTCAATTTCATTCTAAAAACTTTACTAGAAAATAATTTTTTTTACATAAGGTGGATTACAGATACGACTTAGCCCTAAAACTCAAAATTCTAATCCTCTTAAGTAACGAGGCTAGCTCCTGTCCTCGACTTGACTCTAATTCGTACTTCACGCTTAACACATCAGCTTGTACTGCTAACGTCTGCAGGTGATCAGCCACCTCCCGGATTTGAAGCACGGCTTCTTCCATAATGTGATCTCTATCTCTTACTTGGTTCTGAAAGTAGTGCAACTGCTCGGCTTGACGATCTTCATTAGATTTCAAGTGCTCAATCCGAATCTCACAACTTCGCAATGCTGCTTCTAACTCTTCAATTCTTCCTTTCATCTCTTCAATTCTATTTAGGCTTGGCTTCAATTCCATCACAGAATTTCGATTTCGATGCCGATGGAGAGATTCTTCTAACTCAGACACTTTATTCTTTAGTTCCCCTTTTTCCTTCTGATTCTTTGACAGACTCCTCTTTAAAGTCTCATTCTGTGTTTGAACTTCTTGAAACCTCATTTCCCATCTATCAGCTTTGTTCTTTTCTTCCTGAATCTCCTTACGCCATTGTTCAGAAGTCTTTCCCAACCCGGCAGTCCTCATTGATGATCGCAACTTCTTGTAATCTATTTTCAGACTGTCTAGATCTTCTTCAGCCCTAGCTTTTCCTTTCCTTAATCGCTCCATCTCGAGTTTCTGGACATCTGCATCTAACCTTAAGTTTGTTTTTTCTTCCTCCATTTGCTCTATCTGTTTTTCCAACTCTGCATTTCTCCTTTCAAAATATTGCTTCAAAATTTCTAGTTCAGAAGGGACGACCCGTAAATGCTCCTCTATCGACTGACTGCCTTCGGGGCTTGATTTGGGGACATTGTCATTGATTCTTCTGACCCTCCATTCATCATATTCGGGGGTCGTCATTGGTCCTACAGCCAATCGCTTCATTTGAAGAGTCTGATTCCACGCATTGGATATCTCACGAATCCTCTTTTTGTAGCCATCACCCCCATACGAGAATTCACATTCGGCCAGCCCCTGGGTTGCGAGTATAAACTGTCTTGACCTGTACTGTCTAAGCACTAATAACGGGGCATAGCCAATAGCTACCCAGATTCCAAGCAAAGGGACCCAATCAAAATTACCACACCGGTACAAAATATCGTCCGGAAGTAACCACGGAGCTCTCCATTCAATGTCTTCTTCTTGCAGGTTCTGAAGAATTGCCATCCATTTTTCCATCGAAATGTCATCTCTTCTCGGTGTAGCTACTATCTCCTTTAGTGGCGAATAGTTTTCAGAGAAGACTCGATATGACACATTATCCACTTTCCAAAAATGACTGTGGAACCACGCAAGTAACAGCTGTGCACATCCAATGAATCTGCCTTCGCCCGCTCGCCAACAGGTACTCAATGATCTGAATGTCTCCGCTAAAATTACTGGAACCGGGGTAACTCCTTTATCAAGGCAGTCGAACAAATCAATAACTGCCTCATCAATATGCCCAAAAGCTCTAGGGAAGATAACTAAGCCGTATATGCTCAGGGCGAAGACATCTACCCTCTTTTTTATATCCAGGTGCACCAAGGCCACATCTTTCAAATTCCTCCAAGAAATGCACTTGTTATCCTCTTTTTGTTTGATTCGGGCTGTAACCCACTGCTCACTCATACCTGTTATGTTCATCAACCTTCTCAAAAAGGGTGCATTTGCGGCTCTTGAGTAGATTCTGTCGACTTGACTCTTCGAACACCGGAGTAAAGCCATGTATTCTTCTATCGTAGGCACTAAGTCAACTTTTCCGAACGAAAAACAACTATAGGCGGAGTTCTAAAATTGCACGAGAGCCCGAAACAGGTGCTTATCTACCTTCATATCTAGCAGGTACGGCAAGTCCCCATAATGAGAATAAAACAACTGTCTGGCCTCCTCGTTCCACTGGTCCCAAATTTCTTTCAACTCTTGTAAATCGTTCTGGGTTATGCTGATGCGGGTAAAGTCCCATAACTCTGATATATATCCTTCAGCCAAACTATCCCCTTTCTCTCGCTGTGTCATTTTCGACCAAATTCGGACCGCCGCATTATCTTCCACCTTATCAAGAAACCTCATTTCCATGATAAGCTTTCTTTCTAAAAACCGAATATGAACCAATGCCTTGAAATAATGAAATGCCATGCAGTTGAAATGTCATGCATCCAAAGTAAAACAACAAATATCAGTATCAGATATAAACATATAATCCAAGACAATTCAAAAAGAATAAAAGCACATCAGGTATCTACTAGGGTTTGGTGTAGTTCTACTTAAGGCGAGTTCCTAAGGTTCACTACATGGGGTTTGGCTCTAAAGCAAAGGTACCTGAACCAGCAGATTCCTCGATCTTCACCCATTATAGGCTCATATAGACCGAGTTCGGTTCAGGGGAATACATTTCCCTATGGCTGCACGGAGATGAAAATCTCACGAAGACATAGGTACGGATGTATCCCGAAAGCGATCCACTATCCTGCACGGAGGTGAAAACCTCACGAAGGAGTATCTTCTCACTCCCACTTAAAAGGTGTGACCAACGGTCATGCAATGCAATATGCAGAGATATATAAAAATTTAAAATACAAAACATGATAAAAACTATAACTCAAAACAAATGAAATGCAATGAGAGGATCGTATATTTAAATCAAATTTTCAACTTTCAACAAAAAGACAAGAAATAGTCAACTCGTGGCTTGACTCTCTTATTTACTTTCCCCAGCGGAGTCGCCAAGCTGTTGACACCATTTTTTTTGGATGAAAAACGGGGTCGACTTGGGTTTTGAAAACGAAAAAGGGAGTCGCCACCGATCCTTTTTGAGGTGTGATTGGGTCACCTTGGAAAGAGGTTGTTTTTAATAAATAATTTGATTTTATTAAAACAACAGTTTTGGTCTACGAAATCTAGAAAACAGGTTCGGGAGTCGGTTACGTACGAGGAAGGGTTAGCACCCTCGTAACGCCCAGAAATTGGTACCTAGTTCATTATCTAATGTCTTGATGTTGAAAATTGAGAACTTGAAAGAATTAAAAATACGATCCTTGTATTAAAATGAAAATTTTTGGAAAAAGAAGTATATTTCACGTTAATCGAGAAAAAGAATCATATCCAGTAAGTTAGAATACAATGTCTCAAATTCTCGACACGAATAAAAAAAGCTTATTAAAAGATATTTTAGCCATCTCGGATTTAAAATGAGATCACGACCAGTAAGTTAGGACGCGATTTTTTTAATCCCGAGATTATTTTTAAAAAATGAGTTTAAAAAGATTCGTGTATTTAGATTTATCGTGAAAATCGAAACCCAGTAAGTTAGGGTACGATCCTCTCGAATCTACAAATGCTAAATATTGCCTCAATTAAGAATATCTTCCTTTTTTGAATTATGATATTTAGATGCATAATGGAATAATAAACATGATAATGTGAATAAAAATGAACAAAACGAATAATAAAATAAATCAATCATGTATATACCATAGCAAATAAATAAATAAATAAACTAAAGCATAAAATGGACATATAAATAAATACATAAATGAACATAGAAAATAAAAGAAAATATATGAAAATTATAAAATATGAAAAATATATATGTACATATAAGGAAAATATATACGTATGTATATACATAAAATTATAAAATATGAACAATATATATATTTTAAAGTTATTAAATATTTATGTAAGTATAGATGCACGTATGTATCTACAAATTAAAAAATACATATATATATGTAGATAAATTATAAAATATAAGTATATATGTATATATTAAGTAAGTTATAAAATATACATACGGGTACAAATATATAAGCAATTATGTAATAATAATAATATAACAACAAGACACATATATTGATTTTAATAATAAAACAAACAAAATAACAAAAAAGGGGCTAAATTAAATTTTAAAACCAAAATCCGGGGCCAAATCTATAAATAAATTAAGGGAAAATGACCACATTGAATGCGCGAATAACGAGGAAGGACCAAAAGGGGAATAATCCCGTCCCTCCAAAACGCACAGCTTCAAGATGGGTCAGATTGAAATCTGAAAGAAATTCCAAGGCAAAATTAAAAATAAAAATAAAATAAACCTAACAAAAAGGGACTAAATCACAAAATGGGCGAAATGCGGAAGGATCCGCAACGCAAATATCCCTTCACTGCAGAAACACGCGGATCCTGAAGGTCATCGGGTCGGGTTTTTGGTTATTAGGAGAAACGACGTCGTTTTGGTCATAATACTCAAGCCCAAAACGGCGCCGTATGGTGGCCTGTATAAATAGCAGAAAATAAAGAAAAAAAATTTCATTCAATTTTAAAAGAAAAGAAAATGAGAGCTCAGCTCTCTCCCCCTCCTTGCCCTCTCCGGGAGTTACCCAGAATCCGGCGAGAAATCACCGCCGGCCCCGCCGGGGACGGTGGCCGGGACACCTAAAAGTCAAGCTTTTAAACCCCGTTTTCAACCCCTTTAAAAAACGAGTCCTCCGGACTCAATAGGCCAAAGAAGGAAGGGTATTTCGTACCCCTTTTGGTCTGATTCCAACACCAGAGAAGATCTCCAGCGACGGGCTTTCGAAACCGGTAAGTACTTTCTTCCCTTTTCCTTTCCGTTTTTTGTTAAAGAAAGATAGAAAACAAAAAAAAAGTAAAATAAAATAAATCACAACACAAGAACAGAAAAGGAAAAAGAACTAGAATCAACCTTTTCTTTTAGATCTCATTTTTATTTCAGTTGTTGTTGTTAAAAAAAATACAAAGATAGTGTTTTTTTTTGCTTTTATAACCCATCTATTTCTATTTTTCTATTATTTGCTACTGCTCTTTGCGTGTTTGCTCTGTTTTGCAGGTGTTGATGAAGCTAGTAACGGTGGGTGGCGATGGGACAAAACGAATGATGATGATAGAGGGATGGGTGCGGTGCTAGGCTTGGCTAGGGTTTCTGTTTTCTGAAACCCTTGACTGGGTTCTGGGCCTATTGGGCTTATTGGGCCGTTTGGGCTCTGTTAATTGGGCCCGGGCAATAATTGGGCTGTACAAAAAGAATTCAACAAATGCAAAATAATCTTTAAACATGCCTCAACATATATTTGGCAAAGTTGTGGTAAGAGTTATGGTCGCAACAAGTAGAACAACTATAAGAAAACTAATCACACAAGAATTGTTTATGTAGTTCGGGCTTATCTTTACACCTGCAGATCCTTAATTAGACAAGCGATACATTAAAATTCTCATAATACAAAGAGCTTGATGATTTAAGCCTAATTCCTTTACTTAAGTTGCAACCCCACCTCTGTACATATTAGTTTGATTCTCAGGCTTAATTCTTTCAATCACCTAGTAAGTGTCTTATAACATATCATTCAAAATGATTAATTCTCTTCTCAAAACAATTCCCCAAAGAACAGATTTTTCACTATCAATATCTTCTTTAATCTGTCTTTACAAGTTGATGAGCTCTTTGTTTAACATAGATGTTTTCCAAGTCATCATTATCCCTTATCATTAAATCAAATGCACAACTCATCCTTCATTGAAAAATGTCATTCTATTTACTTTATATTTATTCGGAGATAACGACTAAGATTGCAAAAAAATGTAGGACTCTTCTTTTCTTTAGCCTTCATAGTCTTTGATCACGACACAACTCTCTTAACATTGTATAAATATGATCACATTTAAGGTTAATAATTGTAAATAGATATAGAATACCTTACATATGTCGAATTTCCAAATTATTCCTAGAAAACCAAATAGATTGAATTTGTCCCTTATCACAATTATTGTCACTATTGGTGAACAACTTTTCATCTCAAATCTTTTCAAAATCGTTTTATATAAGCTTTATGAGACACGATATCTTTTAAACCTATCTTTATAAATTTTTGTACTAATGACATAAAAAAATATCACCAAGCTTGTATCTTAAAGTTAAGTAAGAAAACATTTATTTCATTTGGTAAAGTGAATTACTACTATAAAAGACTATCATCATCATATAAGTCCAAAAGTTGAAACGTACTCCCATGGACCTTATGGCATATACAAAAATCAACAATACTTTTAGCAAAATCAAATGATGTTGGAATATTGTAAAATTTTATTTACTAATGATGGGATGCTTATTTTATTTCATATATATTGAAAAGTAGCATTTTATTAAGAAAAAACCACAATCTCAATACAAATAACTCCAAAACCTAAAATTGAAGCCTGTAAGACAATACAAGACATAAACACACCCAGGCAATACAAACATACCAAAATAAGCATAAGAACTAGCAACTTCAAACAAAGATCCTTTCCTTATTGTTTGCACTTTGCGATGTGCCTACTTACAATTAAATATTCTATAAGTTGCATTACTTATTGAAGTTTCAAAACTCATGTGGCTACTAATATAATTTATTCTTTACTACCAAGTGTACCTATTGCAACATGTATATATGATTATTAGTATGTTTTGGATATTTTTTTTAAAGTTAGGTTGTTTATATAGAATAATTGTGATGTTGACACTTGTAATTAAGGCTTATTAATGTATAATACTTGTGATGTTAACAAATATTAGTTTATGGTTAATTACAAGCTAATGGAGTTGTGTATAATCATGTAGGGCTGTGCATAATTCGGTTAACCCGATTTTTTTTCGGTTAACCGACCGAGTTCGGTTAATCGGTCGGTTAACCGAAAAAATTTGGTCGGGGTCGGTTAATTTTTTTTGATTTTTTCGGTTAACGGTTAAATCGGTTCGAAATCGGTCGGTTAACCGAAAAAAATCGGGTAAACCGAATTTTGCAGGGTAGGGCCTAAAATAGGTCAAATTAAGCCCGGCCCAATTTTTTCTCAAGCTCAACACCAAACTTTTTGGGTAATTTTCGGGTAATTCGGGTAATCGGGTAATTCGGGTAATTTTTAACCAAAAATAAAAAACACATAATTTTCGGTTAATTCGGTTAACCGACCTTATTAACCGAAAAAAATTCGGTTCGGTTAATTTTTTTTTAAAAAAATCGGTTCGGTTAACGGTTAAAAATTTTAGAAAGTCGGTTAATTCGGTTATAGCAATTTCGGGTTAGTTAATCGGTCGGTTAACCGAATGAACACCCCTATAATCTCATTATGGTGAGGCATTTTTAGTAAGGGTCGAAATTTAGTATATGATAGTGAGGTTGTCAAAGAAATTTAGGTGGGGCCCTAATTTATTGGGTAGTTTTGAGTTGTTAAGCATATGCAAGGATGTTGGGTATCACAACATATCTAATAAATTTTATTTAATACTTGGTAGACATCAAGGGGAAGGGTTATTGTCATTCTATGGTGACCGGAAAACCTTAAACATGATGAGGTATATGGTAGATCGTGGTGTTCTAATGCTTATATAGAACATGGGATAAATGTGCCTGAATTTTTTATGCACATTTAAGTAACTGCGTTGGGGTTGATTCTCTTGGGATAGATGTCTAGGATGTTAGGATTAAGTCTGTGAGGGGAGAGGTAGCAAGGTAGAGTCTGTGAGGGCCCAAGATGAGGCTATAGGGGCTGAGTCATTAAGGGATGAGGTAGAAAGGGAAGAGCATGCGAACGATGAGGTAGATTCTACGAGGGCCCAAGCTAAGGCCCATGCTGAGGCAGTTGCTCTTGAGACTGTTGGGGAGGATGAGCTATCTGATGAAATCAAGTAGTTTGATAACTATGGGAATATAGGTAGTGATTAGAGAGAAAATATTTGATGGTTGTACCAGGAGAAAGAGTTGGTATCCATCGTATGATCCTACTACAACTAGCCCTTACATTGAGATAAATATATTATTTGAGAACTTGAAGCAATTCAAAGAAGTTGAGACATTACTATCGATCAAAACTAACAGGGCGATTGTTTGGGAAAAGAATTAACGGAAGATGGTCAGAGGAAAATGTCAAGAAAAATAGTCCTTTAGTGATTTATGGGACATATGATAAACAATTGAAATCTTTTCAAGTGAAGACTTTCAAAGATGTTACAATTGCAACAAGGTGTTTCAAAAACAAGGTTGATAACGTGGACCGTAGCCTGCAACAAAGAGAAGTTGCTCGACAGTTGCTCAGGTACCACCTTAAACATGCCCAAAATTGTATGAAACAGTATGCAGATAAGAGGAGAAATAAGAGAATTTTCCAAGTAGGTGATTCGGTGTATTTGAAACTTCAACCTTATAGGCAGCATTCCTTGAGGAAAGGGTCAGGAATCAAAAGCTCTCTCCTAACTTTTATGGGCTATTTCCGATTAATGCTAAGGTGCGTGATGTAGCCTATACCTTCCAATTGCCCCTTGGCTCGAAGATCACCCAACTTTCCACGTTTCCCAGCTCAAACGTCATGTTGGTCATCAACCTGTCACTACCACATTGCTACCCACTGGACCTGAAGGTATGTTGTTAAAGGAGCCATCTCAAATTTTAAACCGTCGAGTGGTCATGATGGGTCACCAGGCAGTTACTGAGGTCTTGGTCGAGTGGGCGAACTCGTTTCCAGGAGATGCTATTTGGGAGGTTCTGTCTCTCGTCAAGCAACACTATCCAACCTTTGATCCTTGAGGTCAAGGATCCTTTGATTAAGGGAGTATTGTTAAGGGATGATTTAATAAGCTTAAATGGATTTTAAATTTCTGTTTATTTTTTCATGTTTTGAGTTTAGTACGAAACGTAACGTTTAGAGGGGGGATTTAATGAAATGAATCGTTTTGATCCGTCAGTGCAAAACACTGTGCTTTACTTAGCCTTGTAATCGTTTCTTTTCTTTTGTTCCACGTGGCAGTTCTTCTTCCCCAATATAACAGAATCAGAGGGTAGGAGGAAGGCATGTTTTCAATCATCGATCTAATCGGTGAAATTCATCTCTTCTTTCTCTTCTCTATTATGTTTCTTCTCTATTCTTCCTTTCTTTTGCTTTTCTAGAAATTATCCCATAATACGAGCTACGAAATCTTAAATGAGGCCCCCAAAAGGGCATAAAAAACAAGTAGGAAAAGGGAGAGGGGCGACCAACCAGCAACAGCAGGTGGTTAGCAGTCAAAAGCAAACAAAGAAAGAGAGAGCTTTGAGTGGTGCTTAGGGTTTTTAGAAAGAAACCTACGTCCACCTCATTGGTCTTCTACAAGTTAGTGTTTTGATAATTCCGATCTACAATCTGGATGATCTTAATTGATGATATCATGGGACGTGTTCGTTATAGACAAGCCCCTTTATGTTTGTAATGTCACCTAGTGTCTCCTTTTAGTTACCAAAAGGAATTGAAGGCTAGAGAATATGATAATGTAAATTGATGATTTTGTAAATGTGAGAAAAGAGATTGTAAAAAGTTTGAAAATGATCTTATATGGTGAAACGTGAGATTGAAAAGGTGAAGAATCGGTGTATAAAGGGAGAGAGACAGAGGGTAACACTAAAATTTATTACTATTGATTAACATAATTTTTAGTTTTAATTGTTGGATTCCAACTGTAATTGTTTTTTATTGTTTGGGTCAAACGATATAAAAACTTAATGACCTTAATTTTTTTTTTTAATTTGGATCTAACGATTATAATTTAAAAGGAAAAAAAGAACAGAAGTAAAGTGGACTATGCAGTCCACATGGCGCATTTTAGAGTTATTCAGATCGCAGTCAGTAAAGTTGTGCTATTTAACTAAATAAAAATGAATTTTTGCTAATTTCTTAAAAAGAAAAAAACACTTTTTGATATTGGAAAAACACCACTTCATGTACAATATTCTATTATTATTATTCATATTTAGTCGGGTCTTTTATAAATATAATATCAAAATAATATAAAAAATTTTTATTTACCAAAATAATACAAAAAAATAGTTAAAAAAAAACAAACCTGAAAGAAGGGCCTGCCACAGGAGGCACCTTTGGTGCCTGAGGCAGAGACGGCACCAATTATTCGTATTTTGGCACTTTATTCGTATTTTTTTTGGATTTTATTATTTTTAAAAAATATACTATTTTCTAATTTTTTTTATTTTACATTATTTTAGTACATTATGTTTGAAATGTATTAATTTAGTGTGTTTTTATTAAAAGTAATAAAATTGAGAAAAATAAGAACAAATGGTTGAAATAAGATTTTTTTAAATTTATTTAAAAACACACTAATGAATACATTTCAAACATAATGTACTAAAATAATGTAAAATAATAAAATTAGAAAATAATATATTTTTAAAAGTAATAAAATCTGGAAAAAATACAAACAAAGGGCGAAAAAGGATTTTTTAAAATTTATTTAAAAACACAGTAAATTAATACATTTCAAACATAATGTACTAAAATAATGTAAAATAATAAAATACGAAAATAATATATTTTATTGAAATTAATAAAATCCGGAAAAAATACGAACAAAGGGCGAAATAAGGGTTTTTTTAAATTTATTTAAAAACACACTAAATGAATACATTTCAAACATAATGTACTAAAATAATGTAAAATAATAAAATGCGAAAATAACATTTTTTAAAGTAATAAACTCGGGAAAAATACGAATAAATGGCGAAATAAGGATTTTTTAAAATTTTATTTAAAAACACAATAAATTAATACATTTCAAACATAATGTACTAAAATAATGTAAAATAATAAAATGCGAAAATAATGTATTTTTATTGAAAGTAATAAAATCCGGGAAAAATACGAACAAAGAGCCGAAATAAGAGTTTTTTTAATTTATTTAAAAAACAAACTAAATGAATACATTTCAAACATAATCTACCGAAATAATGTAAAATAAAAAATAGAAATAGTATATTTTTTAAAAGTAATAAAATCCGAGAAAAAAATACGAACAAATGGCCAAAATATTAACAATTGGTGCCGCCTCTGCCACAGGCACCAAAGGTGCCGCCTGTGGCAGCCCTTCTTTCAGGTTTGTTTTTTTTAACTGTTTTTTTTTGGTATTATTTTGGTAAATAAAAAATATTTATATTATTTTGATATTATTTTATTTTTTTTTGTATTATTTTTGTAAAAGACCCTCATTAGTCACTTTAACATAACTATTTTTAGAAGAAGAAAAATCACCATTTTTTAAGGAAAAAATTATTTATTATTCAAATATAATTTATGGATCCATGATAGATGTGTTTTTTAAAGGTAATAGATGTTTTTGTAAGCATAGTAATTCAAATATATATTATGATTATATATTTATTTCTTAGAAATATCAAAGCCATAAACTCTCTTTTAATACTAAATAGAGTATCGGGTAAAAGAAAAATAAAGAAAAATTTTCATATTTTTTTTTTTGGTGCTTCTTATGCTTTCAAAAATAAGTTCTGACATGAGAAATTAATTTATTTTTGTATATTTATAAAATTTGTTATATCCATCCAAAAAATTGTTATGTATACTAATAAATTTAACAAAAATTGATATAA
Organism: Gossypium raimondii; assembly: GCF_025698545.1. Lineage (NCBI taxonomy): Eukaryota > Viridiplantae > Streptophyta > Magnoliopsida > Malvales > Malvaceae > Gossypium > Gossypium raimondii. Next base: position 41,219,463 of record NC_068569.1, on the reverse strand, counting down.
GACAAGAAAAATCTGACAGTCTTTTATAATTTTGCTACTCTCAAAATTTTAATGTCCCTCATATTTTCTTTATACTTCTTTAGGATTTTTGTAATCTTTTGTAATTTTTGGTACTATTTTTCTACTCTCATGATTTTTATATCATTAATATTTTTAGTACAAATGAAATTTTTATATATACTAATAAATTAAAAAATAAAACAAATGCTTCTAAAACGAACTAATATTTCATACTCACTCATAATTTTAGTATGCTTTCGAAATTATGTTTTTGGCATGATAAATCAATATTTGGAATAAAAACATTATTTTTGCATATTATGAAATTTTGTTAGTAGGATGAACCGATAATTGATATCTAAAATTATTATTGTCACATACTACGAAATTTATTTATGTGTGAGGATAAATTTACATACGGCTTAATTCAGAAATTTTTTTAGGGAAGCGAAATAAAGTTGTATATTTTATGATAGTAAAATATAATTTTACCATTTTAATAGCTTATATATTTATAATTTTAAAAATTAAATTAAACTTGAGGACTAAAATATAATTTTACTATTACTTAAATAAAATGTTATAATTTATAAAAGAGGTAGGTTGGGCCCTGCGAACCCCTAGCTCTGTTTACATATATTGAAAATTAGTTGTTCTTTTGTATTTAATCGAGTGCATTTAATCACTTCAGCTTTTCTTGATATTTATTATATGAGGTGTATTTATTATTTTAGAATTTTTTAATTTTGGTTTATATTAAAAATTTGCGTTATTTATTTAATATTCAATATTTGTTAATTTATCCTTATATATAAATAAATTTATTAGTATGTAAAATTAATAATTTTTATCAATATGCAAAATAAAATTTCTTAGATCGAAAATTGATTTTCTAGATCAAAACTTAATTTTAAAAGCATAAAAAAATTAAGAGTTTAATTAAAATTATGAGGAAATATAAGTACCAAATATTATGAGGAATACTAAATATTGATTCCTCTTGCTTTATTTATTAATTTTCAATATTTTGTATTTATTAGTATATATAATAAATTTTATTAAGATGCAAAAATAATGTCTTTTACCATCAAAATTAATTTCTCATGCCACAACCTGAAAGCAATAACAAATTACTAGAACATATAAAAAATTTGAAGTACTAAAAACTATGAGAAATTACCAAAAATTACGTGAGAGTAGCAAAAGTTGAGCAAGTATCAAAACTTAGGAGAGAATAAAAATATCAAGCTACTATTCCTTTCAAATCAAGATATATTTCATATGGGTAATTTTACTATTAGTTCTTGTACTTTATAAAAATTATAGATTTAGTCATTATATTTTAATTTGATTAATTTTAGTTCTTGTATTTTTTCAAAATTTAAAATTTTAACCCCGACTCAAATAATAGCGATTAAATACATTTGATTAAATTCAATTATTAGTCCTTTACTATGCGTATGCTTGTAAATTTAGTCCATATTCTCTAATTTGATCATTCTAAAATCATATATTTTTCAAACCTTGAAATTCCAGTCATGACGGAAAGATGAAAATGATAGTCGTTAATCTATTAATTAGATTTCCAACGAGTAATATGTGAGAATAATAAAGATGATATAGCATTATACATAAATGATGTGTTTTCAGCATAAGTTTTTAAAAATAGCATAACTTAATGAAAATAAAATTATCATTTAGCGAGGGCTGAAATTTTATAATTTTAAAAAATACGAATTGAAAATGACCAAATTAAAATACAAAGACTAAATGCACAACTTTCGTAAAGCACAGGGACTAATAGCAGAATTTAACCCTTCCATATTTGTTTTACTAAGCATAAATTTGTTTTCGAAGCGTGTGACTGTTAATTTAAACCAAAGGATTAAATAAATAAATTCAAAATCTACAAGGTTTTTTTTTTTTTAATTAAGAAAACCAATAAAATCGTAAATACATCAATCAAACCTGCTTTTAAACCAAAGCTATCCTATTTCTATGGCAGCAGCGGCAGCAGCACTTTCACCGTTTCTTTACTTAGATCCTAGCCAACGTCAACACTTCCATATTCACCTTAATCCCACCAAAACTCCTCCCTTTCTTTCATCTAGGAACCCTCTTCTTTCTCTCCAAAGACTCCACCAATGCAATTGCAGATGTTCCTTCCCTTCTTCCTCCCCCAACTCTGTCACTCCATCTCAGTACTACTCCTTTCTAGATGACCCATTTAGGGGAAGCCGTTTTTTGTCCAATGAGGAGCTTGAAAAGCTCAAAGCTTTGGAGTCTTTTGTTTATCTCCAAGAATTGGAATCTGGGTCGTTGTGGGTTCGGGTAATGAGGAACGAGGAGATGGATTTGACTGCTGGGTTGTTAGCTGAGTCATTCGCAGAGTCAATGTTGATGCCTTTGGGATATGGGGCTTTGTTGAGGTTTTTGGTGAAACAGTATTTGATTGAGAGAAGAGCTGTGATGCCACATGCGGTGACTCTTGTTGGGTTTTATAGAGACAAAGGTGGAGAAAAAGGAATTGACCTTGCTGGGACCGTTGAAGTTTGCTTTGATAAAAGGGGTGCTAATGCTTCTCCTCCTACACCTATACCTCCCAAGAATTCACCATATATCTGTAACATGACTGTTACAAAGCAGCTTAGAAGGTAATAGTTATTTCCTTATTTGTTGGATATTAGTGGAATCTAATAATGGCTTGTTAAATTGTATTGTGATTGGCTTTTGTGTGATCAAGATTTTCTATAGGTTGACAACTAAATAAGAGACAATGTAAGAATTGTAATGTTAAAAGTCATCTGATGGGTAATAAGTAATAACTAAGATATTTGTTCTCATTCCAAGTTGAGTTTTCATTACATTAATAGTAGTGCTACAAACTTAGCAGAGTCAAGATCACTAGCAGGTTAATTACTAAGTGGAAAACTTAGAATATGTAATGTTTAAGCCATTTTAGGAATAAGAAGCGGTTCCTGTAGTCAATATGCTCTCATTCTAGGTTGAGTTCTTCCTTTGTCAGCTTCTTCTTCCTCTGATATTTCATTGATGGAAATATATTTGGAAAAGCTTTTCCTTGGCTTTAAAATTAGGACCTATGTTTGGTTAATTCGGGTGAGTATCATATATGATATGTGTTTGAAATGGTTATATTCTAGTCTTTTTAAGATTTATATGGTTAGAGGATTATATTCTGTTATACCTACCACTCGGGCCTAACATGTGATAGATTCAAAAGACTCTACGTGGGCAACATAGAGGGTCCTGCACCCTTCCGATCACCCGAGTTGTCTTCAGATGATCCACCAACCCGACTTAATGAAGACCACCCGCTAAATACGGAAAGTACCTCCCTACCTAATTAGCTACCTGTTCGCTATAGACCAGTAATCCACTTCTCAGTATGAACATTCTCCCAGTGTAAACACTCTCTTCAACAACTTATGGAGCCCACCTTAGTGTAACAACTTTGGTTTGCCTGAATGAATAAAGTAATGGATCCCGCTATGCACGTCTTTCACATATTCCATGATGCCGACCTCCTCCATAATGGCTTGCCACATTACACTAGCAAACAAGAGGACGTATCCTATAAATACCCTCTCAAACGATGAGAAAGGGAGCTTTTGTGTCCTAAGCAATCCTTGAGCATTTATCTTCCTCAACTTTCTCCCCAGCTTTCTCCTTGTCCTCTTGTCTTTTCCAGCTCTCCGCCTCTTAAGGTGAACCAGCCTCTTCAACACAATCACATTCCCTTCTTTATCCTCCTCCTCCTTGTACATTGTATCAACATATTCTATAATTATTTCTTGGACATAGTTTCTTAGAGAAAATGAAGAAGTTTGAATAGGGACATTTTACCCGTAGTACATATTCAAACTTTGCTAAATCTGGAAATAACATCTGATTGAATAATGTTTTAAGAATGTCAGAAAGGTAGTTCAGATGTTATCCATTGAAATTTGTGATGAAATTTCGTGGTTATAGACTGAAATTACATGCAACTGGATCCTTCAAATTTAACTCTTGCTGATTTTCTTGTTAAGTCTAAAAGCATTGTTCAATGCTTGATTTTTTTTCTTTTAACTAAGAATCCATATTAATGTGAGCATTCAGAGTTTTCTGATTTGAGTCTTGTTGTGGGTTGGGCACTCAACACGTCCAGTGTTATCCCGATGTTGCCAAGAGTTTTAGCGAGTTCACAAATTGGAAGCGTCTCAAAATGCCTAAACGGGCGAAACCATATAAACCAAAGAGTTTGCAACCTCTTGACCTGTAGTGTATAAGTCTTTGCCATGGTTTCTTATTCAAGCACTCCCACTTTGTGTAACCATAGGACTTTTAGTAAAGTCGGGAGACAAGTCCCGAAGCATTATTTTTTACATGTAATTAAACAGATGCATTCTTTACAACTAAATTCTTGGGTTCTGCTTTTGGATCATACAGGAGGGGCATTGGTTGGCATCTTCTCAAGGCAAGTGAGGAACTATTATCTCAAATGGCTTCAACAAAAGAGGTATATTTGCATTGCAGAATGATTGATGAGGCTCCATTCAACATGTACATAAAAGCAGGATACAATGTTGTTCAGACGGATAGTGTCTTAATCTTGTTGACATTTCAGAGACGTAAGCACTTGATGTGCAAGAAACTTCCCGTTTATAACAGTTTATACGAATCAGATATGTCGGAGTCTGGTGAGGAACTTCTCTCATAAAGAGATTTAGTTGAGAAATTAATGTAATTTTGTAATATTTTGAGCTCAATGCTGTTCAAGGCACATCTACAAACCATATGGTCAACATGCTCCCTCTTCTCTTGTTGTTATCATTGTTGTACGGCGGTAATTTTTTGCTTCTTGGATTGTACGTGAAGATGACTTCATTCTTATATCATGTTTGCGGAGTTATCTCTTAGTAAAATGGGGTTCTTCAATTATGCTACCCAGACTCGAATGAAAAATATGGATGTGTCCAACACCAACATTTTTCTTTTTGAAGTTTTCAATGTTTTAGGAGGGTATTAAAAAATTGTTGTTCAAATATGGTAATGGGACAAGGAAAAAGGTGTTTGGTTAGGGAGAAAAGGGAGAAAAGCAAGGGGGTTAAAAAAGTGAAATTATTTCTTTAGTATGTTTGATAGGGAAGAAAAATGGAAAAAGAAGAAAAGATTATCATTTTAGAATGAGGAGAGGAGAAAGAAAAAAAGTGATGTGAAAGTTAATTTAAAATTATATATTTTTAAATGTTTTAATTTTAATTTTAATTATATATTTCTTACCAAGCACACCTATATATATATATATATATATATATATATATATTATACATTACATCTTTCTATTTTCTATCTCTTCAATTTCTAATATATTAGCAAAGCCATAAATGTATCACTTTTGGCGAAATATATTAGAGATAAATCTCAAAAAATATATAAACCTTGGTATAGCATTATTTAACATTTACATATTATATACAAAATATTTTTATCTATCTAATATAAAAATAAAGTGAAGTGTTTATTTTGTTAAATGTTTAAAATTAAAATTTTAAACATATAATATATAATTAAACCAAATCAAAATTGTAATGATTAGTTTTATTACCTTAGCCAAACTTTTAATTCACACATTTTTTCACCTGCTCAGTTCACATGATATTTATATGTTTGCATATTTTTGAGATTGAACTAGTGAACCGGAGAGGTGGAAAATAATTGTTTTTCGTTTTAGGGTTTCCCATGTCATATTGTAAATTAAAATAAAAATTAAAATGCTAATGGATTTCTAGATTTACATATTGCTTCTCTTATGATCTTTTATGTTCAATTAGAGAATCTTAATATCAATAATTTAATGAGATGTAATGTGGTGGTTACTCAACTCATCCCTTAATCATGTAGTCATCCCCACTCATGAGAATAAAGCACATTTCATGGCCAGCTGTTTCCCTCCTCGAAGAGAACTTGCGATGAAAAGATTAGTCACTACTGTCAGCAATGGATACCCTGATTACAACAACAAAAAAAAAAAAAACAAAAAGGAAAATATATCAATAATTTCTTACACTTAGTCTGCCTCTTGAGAGAGAGAAAGGTGGCCATTAATCGTATCTCAATATCCATGTCCAAATATTAAACAAAACAATAAGTTATCTAGTCATATTGTTTCTATTACACTTCTTCCTCCCTTCAGATGCAGGGAAAACAATTACAATACCAACTAAAACTTCAAAAATAACATACCGGGCAATTGCCAAGACTTTGCACTACTCAACATAATCATATGCTAGAAAAACTGAAAAAGTAAAAGGGAAAACATACAAATTATTGACATGTTGATGGAGAAACTATATTTCAAAAGAATATTTCTATTCAGCTCCTATGGCATGAACAAAGGCAGCTTGAGATATAGGCCAACCAATATCCAGTGGCCAGGCTACCTTCTTAGGAAAATGGTTGGCCATGTTATTTTAAAATGAAGCTTGCCTGGATGGGCTCTATCGGCAAAAAAATCAAATCCTATTATTTAAAGTGAGCTAAATACTCAGGATTACCAGAAGACGACACTATGGCAGCTTGTAACTTTACAATTCCCCTTATGGAAACATTCAATATAAGATACCTGTTTTTGATTGACTGTAAAGAAAACTCCTACGGTTCTCCGGTATTATTTGACAATAAAGCGACTTTTTGACTGCTTGATTCTGACATCATCCCCTGAGTTTGCACGTCTAACTTCCCTTCTTTTGCTTTTCCCCACATAACTGAGTAAAACCCAGTAACAATGACAATTGCACCAACTAAACTGTAACACGTGTGAAACAAAAATTAACAACTTATATATCTTAACTTCCTTTTGTAAGTGATGAGGGAGTTTTTCACAAGACAAAGAACATGACAAATGTGAAAAAGAAATATTAGAATCCGATATTGGTCCCATGACTGAAAAGAGTGCTCTAAACAAGACCAAGATGTAAAGCAGCTGCAGTGGCAATAATTATAAACAATACAAACAGCAAAACTACTAAAATAACAATGATAGTGAGTGATGAATGCGTCACCTTCCAAGAAAGAGTGTATCCCCTAAGAAGATAACACCAATGACTACTGAAACAACAATTCCCAAAGGCTTGAACGTGGAAACAAAAACAGGACCTGTCCGATGCATACACCAGGTAGAAACCCCAAGTTGGAATGCAGAGCCAAACACAGCCTACAATTCCCACATTAAAGCTCTTGATTAACTAGGTGCAAATTAGGATAAGCATGCAGTTGAACTGCAAAATTGTGTAGTAACGAATATTTCGGACCCTGACCACTTACTGAGTATATAATAGCAACCAATCTCACATCAGGTTTAAAGCTCCAAGCACTAAGATCTCCTCCCATGATCAAACAGATTATTCCCGATTGAAGGGTGACAAAGAAGCAATAATAGAAGACAACAAAAAGCTCAGCTGGGAATTTCTTAAGAACTGATGCCTGAAAGTTAAGGAGCACAAATCATTTCCTTTCTCTTAAAAGTAAGAAATCACAATGAAACCTGATTCAACTTTCTGCACAGATACAAAGAAGAGGATTGGACCTGTACAATAAGCCAGGCAGAAGCAAACACGCAATCAGCTGCAAGGAGAAATCCTCCAATGACCCAATTAGACTGCTGCCCCAGAAGTAGATGAGGTGAGCTTGAATGTGAGGGTGCCATCAAAAGTGAGGGGCCTTTATAGAAAGTAACAATGAATGCCCCAGCAATTGACACTATGGTTCCCAGTGATTTGGCTTGGCTAGTGCTACTTCTCAAATTCAGTGTTTCCATCCTGAAATCACCAAATTCATCAACTTAAATCTATCTACAACATATATTTTACACATCTACTGTTACATTAGTACAGAACTGCACTTCAATACTTTGTGCACCACAAGTATGAAAAATGCAAGTAGTCAATTAAGTTCATTCACAGCTCAAGCAATGACATATAATTAGAGACAAAAGAACAGAAAAATGATTGGATGGAAACAGGAAGCCCAATGACATCAATTGTAGAAGTATAGTATTCTTCTCAAACATCTTCCAATCTTTTTCAGAAAAAAAAAAAAAACCCTCCACAACAATCAACCTGGAACTTCCAGATATCTACACCGCGTTATCACATTATCACCCGGATTCAACTTATACAAATAAGAATGCAATATCAAACAATACTTAAAGCAAGGTCTACATTGATCATATCAGTTGCTGGCTAAAAGGAATTCATATTAGTCCTTGCCAACAGGATCTCAAAATGAGAACGAAAAGCAGCGAAAACCATCATCAAGAGGAACCTGAGTTGTAAGAAGCTTATAAAGGAGATGAATTTATAACTATTTGTGCAAGGAGATCAAACAAATTTGTCACTTAAATAAGTTCCCAATTTCCCACTTCAGTAAGAGTAAGAGCAGGCAACCTCCTAGGGACTGCAATCTGTTTCCTCTAAGCAACCATATTTCTTAAATACAAAAACAATCCCAAGAGAATTTATGAGGTATAGAAACAAACAAAATGGCTGCAGACATATTACTTCAAACTCAGTTCCAACCATTGACCCTTTTACAAACTGGAATACCAGGATTGCCCGAAAGGGTATGCTCATTTTTTCTGTCAAACCTATGTATAAATATGTGTTGGATACAAGTGGTACTTCAGGGGAAGTAAAGAGTAAATAGATTAAATGGCCTTGCATCCCATCGTCCACATATACTTTATCCTTTAGTTATCAGATTGATCAGAGTATTACACACAACGATAGGAGAAGAGATAATAACCTGAAAGCAACAGCAAGGATGAAGGTGAGACCTGGGATGAGATTAAGCATGGCAGTTGCCAGAGTAGGCGAGCTATAATATATCCCAGCATACCCAGAAATCTGGGCAAAGCAACTGCATACCAAATACCATGTAAAATATGAATTAAAGCCCTCAAATCCGTAGTTATGTAACTGAAAACCCACATCATAATTTCCATTAATCTTACATACCCAAGGAGGCCAAGCAAGAAAAACCAACAAAGAATAGAGAAAGTGAGTGGAGGACGGTGTGATCTGCAGGGAAAACGGAAAATCAAAGGAGATAGTGAAATGGGAATTATGGAGAGAGAGAGAGAGAGAGAGAGAGAGAACGAACGGTACCTGTGGAAGAGAAAAGAAGCAGGGAGGAGAATGAGAGAGGCAAGAGCATTGGAATAGAAAACAAAGACGAAGTTGGGCATCCCATGGGACATTGCTGCTTTGCCCATTATCATGAGTCCAACTTGAGCAACCTCTGCCATTACCATCCCTACAATAGGCAAACCAATCATCTCCTTCCTCATTCTTCAGACCCAATTTCAGTTCTTGCGATCAACTTCTGTGCCACGTCCTTCCTAGGACTGAATTTTAAGTAGTTGGACTGTGAAGCAAATAGGTGGACACTTTCATTTCAATTTTAGTTATTAATATCAATTTTAAAGTCCTTTTATATTTAAAATACATACGCAGCCATAGCTACCAACAAGGTGTTATAGACGACAAGCAACGAGTCCAAGTCGCTGCTGACATAGCTCCTTTCGTCATTGCCTCCTTACCCAATACCTAGATTCTTGTGTGAGCATAAATAATGATTTAAATATTATACTACAACACAAAAGATGTAGCATGTTGAGTACGTCAAATCATCGTTGAGGCCGTCGATTTTAATTGTATAAAAAGTTGAAAACAGTTATCTTTTAAGCACTCAAAAATTTCATTAGCTGAAATATTTTTTGTTTTTATTTTTTCGGTGCGTAAGGACCTTAAGTTTAGTTGGTATTTATAGTGGTGATTTCTTGTAAAAAAATCACCAGTTACATGTCCCACTATCACACAAGCAAAGGTATGAAAGTAGTGGGTTGCAAAACGTGGGGTCATTCCCACAAACCAAAAGGCAATTCCAACATTCTCCCATGTATCATAATGCATGAATCATGACGATATTTTCTCTTAGAATTTGAGTAGTATCTTCCATGTATCACAATATATAATGTCTCAACGTTTTAGCCCAATTTCTTAATGAATAAACTCAATTTTTATTTCAGGTCTAAACTTTAGTGACATTTTTCGAAATAATAAAATTAATGTGCACACAAAATATGAGAAATATCAAACTTAATAGAGTTTCTTTATAATCGTTCTTATAACAAAAATTTACAATGTGGGAACAAGTCCTATAGTGACAACATGATCCTTAAATTTGTATGGTGGCATGCCTTTAGTTAAAAGATCACCTAACATTTGCTCAGTGTTAGTGTGCTCAATGACCACTTTCTTTTCTTTAACATGTTCCCCTATGGCTAAATACTTAATGTCGATATGTTTACTTCGACTTCCACTTTTTTTGTTTACAGCCATAAAGACAACAACTGAATTGTCACAATATATCATCAACGACCTAGGAATCGAATCCACAAGTCTAAACCTAGAACCGAAACTCTTTAACCATACTCTATGTGAGGTAGCCTCAAAACATGAAACGAACCCAACCTCCATAGTGGAAGTAGCAACTAAGGTCTGCTTGATACTCCTCCAAGATATAGCTCTGCCAGCAAATATAAATATGTAACCTGATGTTGATTTACGTGAATCAACACAACTGACAAAGTCTGCATCGGAGTAGCCAATCACCTCCAAATTGTCTGAGCGTTTGTACGTAAGCATGTAGTCCTTTGTCCCTTTAAGATATCTCAAAACTTTCTTTGCAGCTCTTCAGTGGTCAATACCTAGATTACTTTGATATCATTCCAACTACAAATGCAATATCAAGTCTTGTACAGATTTGAGCATACATCAGGCTTCCAACAATAGAAGCATGTGGAATGTTTTTCATTTGCTTCATCTCAAATTCGTTTTTCAGGCACTTGTTCAAATTGAACTTATCACCCTTTACGATAGGAGCAACACTCGGTAAATAATCTTTCATCCGAAATATTTCAAAAACTTTTGTTGATATAGGTTTCTTAAGATAAACCTAAGATACCACGATGTCTATCACGATGAATCTTAATGCCAATGACATAAGACGCATTAGGCATATCTTTCATACCAAAATTTTTAAAAAGATATTGTTTCACCTCATGTAGCATACCTCTATCATTTGTTGCAAGTAAAATATCGCCCACATATAGAATAAGGAAACATATTTTACTCCCGCTAACCTTCTGGTATATGCATTATCCACGATATTTTCAACAAAACCAAACGAAGAGATAACTACATGAAATTTTAAATACCACTGTCGGGAGGCTTGTTTCAATCTATATATGGACTTCTTTACCTTGCATATCAACTATTCACCATCACTGGAGGAGAATTCTTCAGGTTGTTTTATGTATGCCTCTTCCTCTGGGTCACCATTGAGAAAGACGATTTTCACATCCATTTGTTCCAGCTCAAGGTCAAAATGAGCTATTACTACTAACACAATGCGCACTGAATCTTTCTTAGATATAGGACTAAAAGTCTAAGTATAATCGATTCCTTTTCACTGAGTGAATCTTTTCACAACGAGTCCAAATTTATGTCTTTCTATGTTGCCCATTGAGTCTCTTTTTATTTTGAAGACTCTTTTACATCCAATGGTTTTTACCCCTTCAGGCAACGACACAAAATCCCCAACATCATTACTTTTCATGGAATTTGTCTATTCTTTAACAACTTGATCTACTAGAGTGTTTTCAATAGCTTGCGAATTTTCATTGATTGGTTGTTCAACACCTGGTTGAGCTTGAAGGATGTTTTGTATGATAACCAATCTCTCACCTGAAGTGGAAGGTTGACCTATGAGAATCGTGTCCCGAGATAGATCTCTTCCACTGATTGAATCAGTCTCAAGAAATTTTGCATTTCTCAATTCCACAATTTTAGTGTTATGAGATGGACAATAGAATCTGTATCATTTGGACCTTTCGGCATATCCAATGAAATACCAATTAATGGTCTCTGGGTCTAGTTTCTTTTCTTACAGGTTATAAACTCTTACTTTAGATGGGCATCCCCATACACGTATATGTCGTAAACTCGGTTTCCAACTTTTGAATAACTCAAAAGGTGTCTTTGGGACAACCTTGGTTGGAACTCGGTTTAATATATACATAGTCGTCTTAAGAGCTTTAATCTGTAAGGACTTAGCTAGCTTAGAGTTACTAAGCATACTTTGCACCATGTCTACTAAAGTCCAGTTTCTTCTTTCCACAACACCATTCTGATCAAGTGAGCCTAGCATAGTGTATTGGAAACTATATCGTTATCTTGAAGAAATTTCACAAATGGACCAAGTGGTTGTCCATCCTCAGTGTATCTACCATAATGCTCACCACCGCTATCGGTTCTCACAATCTTGATTTGCTTACCACATTATTTCTCTACTTCAGCCTTGAAAACTTTAAAGGCTTCTAATGCTTCGCTCTTGTGATGAAGCATGTAGAGATACATGTATTGTGAGTAATCTTCTATGAAAGTGATGAAATATTTTTAACCTTGTACATCCATATCTAAGCAACATAGATTAGAATGGATGACTTTTGATATGGCCGAACTTCTCTTGGCACCTTTCTTTGACTTGTTAGTCTACTTGCCCTTAATACAGTCTATACAAATATTGAAATCAGCAAATCTAAAGTACTGAGCACCCCATCATTTAGTAATCTCTTAATCCTTTCAATAGAGATGTGTCCTAATCTTCGATGCCATAAAATAGAGGAATTTTCATTTATAACACAAGACTTGGTACCCGTTTGAATGTACATAACATTATGAGTGACATTATTTTACAAATTAAGAGAATTAAGACCATCATATAAAACACCCAGATTTATAAAATAAACTAAAACCAGTGTTCGAAAACCTAAAATAATACCCAAAAGATGCAAGTTGAAATAGAAACTAAATTTCTAGAAAAACCAGGAATATAAAAAGTCTTTTCTAAAATTAAAACAAAACCACTCTTAAACACTAATTTGCATGTTCCAATTGCTTCCACATGTGAGTCCATCTTATTTCTTAAATAGATGTGTCGCTCAACTCCTACTGATTCCCTCAGGTTTGTTAACCATTGTAAGGAATTTGAGATATAGATTGTAGAACTAGAATCAATCCATGTGTTATAAATAACATGATCAGCTGTTTAATATCACATTAATAATGTGCAAGCGGAAACTATCGATGCAAGTATAGTAGACATATATAAGTCTGTCAGATATTGATCCCATGAGGATAGTTGTCTTTTGTCTATCAATGTCAGTGCAATAAATAAATAGAAACAAGATAAATTGTGAGAGTAGTTGTCAAAGCAATAACTTGAAAACAATAAGATAATAATAAACTGGGATCCCCAACGTGAATATTCGATAGAATACTAAGTGCTCACTAGGTACAAAAGGATAGGTGATTGTCGATGCATTAAATTGCAATGAATATCTTACCAAGCTTAACTTTTATATTTAATCTAAGACTTAAACATGCACATTAACCACACCATTTAATGATGGCAATGGAACACAATTAAGAATAAGTGGATTAAATTCCTCTAATTCTCAAGCAACTTCCGTTGTCATGTTTGTTAGCTTGAATTGTCGCTACACATTCCAGTGTCAGTGACCGTAATAACACTTTCATGCTAAAAACATTCAAACCCAAAGATTAAATAGTAGAAGCAAGATTGAATAAAATAACATTTAACCCAGAAATCATGTGTACTTCTGTACAAACATGAATTAGAAAGTAATCACCATTGTTTAGAAAAGAAATATAAAAGAAACAAGTGGAGAATACTATTCCTAGACAATCTCGACTTGAATCTCTCCATTCCCTCTTGTATCGCACTCAGGGCTCCTCTTCAAGAGTTGATCTGCGTCCCTTTCACGTCGGTTCACCTGTAGGAGACTTAAGCCGCCATAGCCAAAAAGCTTCAAAAGATAGATTGAAGAAGATAATACCCCCCAAAAAGCCTACCTTTTTTTTCTTTTTACATGAATATTTATATTCTTCCAAATAGCACAAGTGTCATTTCATCAGAATCATGTTGCCTTTGTACGTACAAGTTGGTTATACCAGACTGGACAACTTACACATTTTTGTTCTTATCTGGACAGTTGTCAGGTGCGACGAAAATTTTGGGTGCAATTTGGAAATACTCATGTAGCGACATCGGTATCAAAACATGACAAAATTAAGGATAAATAGGCTAAGATCCACTAAGTTATAAAATGCAATTTACTGAACTGAAAATATTAAAATATGTGCTAAAGATAACTAAATGGGGACAAATTAACCAATAAGTAGGGAGAAAACATATGTTCTTTCTAGTACTATCACACACCCCCAAACTTGAGTTTTTACTTGCCTCAAGTAAAATAGAAACTAGCAAGACTACACAATAATTCACTAAGACAAATGATCAATCTAGCAACTTGAATCACCTAAAATCCCACTGAATGAGTCACATTCAGATAACCGAATATTGCATTTACAATACATACGTATGAATGAATAGGATTACAACTTCATCAAAATCAGTATCATGCTTTAAATCCTAAATTCTATCTACCAATATAACATTTATCGTACAATACTAAGTATCTATGAATATCATAAATATATGTTTTTTTTTTGTGAATAAGGTATATTATTGCATTACTGTACCCTTGTTCCTGAGAAGTAATGATGGAGTGCAATAAACCTCCAAAGAGTACGTAATTGTGCTGACACACACTCATGCAATGACAGCCTTTGGCTAGATAAATTTTTTTAATGCTTGCATTGGAGTGTTCCCTCTTTAACATTTCACAATACACCTATTTTGGAGTGTCTCTTATTCATAAATATATATAAGTAGCTGTAAAAGGTAGATTCATTCAAGATTTAAGGAATGCTACTAGTCATCCATTACTAATGCAACCTAAGTCATTCATCAAAGAATTGAATATACAACATTCAATCAAATTTATCCAACTCATTCATTGATAATTCATATGATTCAAGAATTAATCATCGAATGTAACAAAAATTTTCAAACACATTTGCATTAACCACAAATAAACCTTGCATGCTTCATTAAACTCAATTTATTTTTGAAATGAGGGTGTATTTCCAAACCCCATATACATTCCCCAAAATTTAAAATTTGCATTATCCTTAATGCACTAAAATTAAAATGCAATGACAATAGAAATGCAATGACAATGTGCACTAACAAAATAAAAATTACAGCTACGTGCATTGCATGAACATTACATCTAAAAAAATTTAAAATAAACTAACTCAGTTTTCCTCAGCCACAAATGTGGCTGTACGATGTTTCTTCTTCCTCATCTTTTTCTCCTCCTTCTTGTGAATTTTGTCTTTGGAGCACTTTCTCTTCTTTTCTTTAGGATTCGCACGGTCCTTAGATCACTCCTCAGGTTCTGGCTCTGCCTCGGCATCATCGATTGCTTCCTCTGTAACTTTCACTGGTTTAGCTCCATCTTACTCTAAATCATCAGTAGTTGCACCCACAAACTTGGGTACAGTGGCAATGTTCTGAGCAGATTCTTTCTCAATATCTTCTTCCTCATCCTTCTTGTTCACATCTGCAACAAGGACTTCCTCCTCTCCAACAATAACTTCCTCCTCAACAGCAGGTTCCTCTTAACCAGCAATGAAGTCGCCCTCGACCAGGCTATCAATCCTTTGCATGCACTCATCAATATCCATTGATTCCTCTTCTTTCTCATCAACAGAGACATACATAATGGGTGGGGATGCCACTGATCTGTCTCTATCCCCTAAGTCATCATTCTCAGATGAGAGTTCATAATCTTGGATGATCGGTGGGAACACTGGAAATTCTGGGAATGGGACTGGGCTTAACTAACTTAATGCAACTACAATAGAATTGTTCCAGGCCTTAATATAAGCAGAGAACAAATTTTGTGATCTGTCTATATCCACTATTGTAGCGACAAGCTTGATCTGCTTATTATTGATGGAATTTGCCAACTTCTCGATATTTTTCATTTTGTGCAACAATGATGTCTCTACAGTCAGGTTTGTTCCCTTGCTTTCTGTCTTGGTTTTGCCTTTTCTCGTCTTGTTTGTTTTTGCCTCCTTTATTATCGGCATATCTTTGCCACAAGTCATTCTTTCAATAGAGGCTTCATTGATCGGACCCTTATTATCCAGGACTTCTTCATCATTATGGGGTACGATCCCTTTCTGCTAGCATAATAGCATCACCAACGATGGGAAAACCAAAATTCCAGTTTACCTTGCGACGCAGTCAACAATTTCCTGGTGGAGTATTGCACTGACATCAATATTTCTGCCATTGATAATTGAATGTATCAGTCATATTCTATCGAGGGTGACTATGGTGCTGTGAGTAGAGGGTTGTAGTCGGCAGTTGACAAAATGAAACCAAATTTTACTTTGCAATGTTAGGAAGCGTCGGTGCATCGTATAATTCCCTTGATGTAAACTCATCCACAATGCTCATTTGACACATAAATCCTTCACCAACAGGTCTCTTTTGTCGTCTGTGATATCTTCAATAAACTTGAAGTGTTCATCTACATCTACTTTAGTGTTACACAACTTATTAAATTTTTTAGCATCCTATGGGATTAAGCCTTCTCGAACAAAGATGAACTCTAACTCATGGTCATAAAGGTTAGCGTAAAACTCATATACAAATGAAGGAGAATAACTTCCAGGATGAGTGTAGAAACTCTCCCACTTCAGTTTAGAGATGGTTTTGTAGACTTGCTTGCCCAATTCTTGCTATTGCGAAAGGAGAACGCCCTGTTCTGGGTGGAAGTTTTGCTTCAAAATGTTGTCTTGAAACCTATCCTTGGATACTTTCATTAAAAAGATCACCGGCTCCTTTTTTCTCTGTTGGCATGGAGGATTTTGATTCACGAACTGCAGTTACAAAGGACGAGTGTTCTTCAACAGACTTGGTGGCTTTCTTGACTGATCCTTTCATTCTTGCCATATATTTTTTTGAGTGAAGATAGTTTAAAGTTGTAAAGGTTTAGCGAAAGCGAATAAAAATGGTTGCTTTGTATAAGTTACAATCGGCACAGTGGAAAGGGTGTTTATAGTGAGTGAAAGAAGAAGATAGAAATGCGCGACTTTTGTGAAGGGATATAAAGCTGTCGAGAATAAATATGTCCAATGAGAATTGTGCCCGCTCAGACAGATTAGACGGCTAGGTCACTTTTGATCAAACGGTGGGATCTGGAATTTCTGATATGCCCTCATTCTTAATGAGTCATAAGTGACAGTACAATAGTACGAACTGCGTTGAAATAAAGCCCAAGTGCGTTGACAATGGTACCTAATTATTCTGAAAAAAAAAGAAGTAAAACAAACATGAACAAAAACAAAAAATAAAATAAAATAAAATCAAATAATAATAAATTTAATAAAAATTAAAATTTTTCGACCAATTTAATGGCCTCTGCCTGCTTTTGATTAATATTCCCAAAATAGTGTTTCAACCGCTGTCCATTCACTTTGAACTGGTATCCACCATGTAAATCTCTGATTGTGACTGCACCATGGGGAAATACTTCGACAACTTCAAAAGGTCCAGACCAACGTAAGCGTAATTTACCCGGGTACAATTTCAGTCTAGAATTGAATAATAAAACTTGTTGACCTACGATAAATTGTCGTTTTAAAATAATTTTGTCATGCCATCGTTTGGTCTTTTGGTTGTAAATTGTAGCGTTTTCATAGGCATTTTGCCTAATCTCCTCTAGTTCAGTGATATCCAACAACCTTTTCTTTCCAGCAATTTCATAGTCTATGTTCACTTGCTTAATTGCCCACATTGCTTTGTGCTTCAATTCAACTGGCAAGTGACATGCTTTCCCAAAAACCAATTGGTATGGCGACATCCCTAATAGAGTTTTGTATGCTGTTGCAATGCCCATAAAGCATCATCTAGTCTAGAAGACCAATCTTTCCTCGAAGGGTTCATAACCTTCTAAGAATGTTTTTAATTTGTCAATTCGATACTTTGGCTTGTCTATTAGTTTACAGATGATAAGTAGTAGCCATTCTATGATTAACTCCATATCTCTTCAGTGCGACTGCCACTTGGTTGCAATGAAAGTGTGTACCTTGATCACTAATCAATGCCTTTGGTGTGCCAAAGCGGGTGAGTATATGCTTGTGAAAAAACTTAAGTATTGTCTTTGCATTATCCTTTGGGACTGCAACAGCTTCAACTCACTTTGAGACATAGTCAACAACTACTAATATATAAAGATTTCTAAATGAACTTGAAAATGGTCCCAAAAAATCCATACCCTAAACATCGAACAATTCAACCTCCATAATTGGCTATTGCAACATTTCATTGCGTTGGGATATAGAACTAGTACGCTGACACCTATCGCATTGATTCACAAAATTGTGGACGTATTTGAATAATGAAGGCTAGTAGAATCCTGATTGGAGAACCTTAGTAGCAGTTCACCTGCCACCGAAATGACCTCCATAAGGAGCATCATGATAGTGCTTTAAGATTGAAATCATCTCCTCTTCCGGAACACAGCACCAAATGATGTTGTCATTACATACCTTGAATAAATACGACTCATTCCAATGATACTTCACTACTTCACGAAGAAATCTTTCTTTTTTATGGCCTGTGACACCCAATGGGAGTTTTCCACATACTAGATAATTAACCAAATCTGCATACTAAGGGGTTGCATCTACAGCAAATAATTTTTCATCTGGGAATGTGTCGATAATTTGAAGTATTTTCCATCTTCACTGCCAACTTCCAATCGAGACAGATAGTTTGCAACTTGATTCTCTGAACCTTTGCAGTCTTTTATCTCGATGTCAAATTCTTGCAACAGTAAGATCCAGCGTATTAGTCTTGGTGTTGCATCATTCCTCGAAAAAAGATATCTCAACGCTAAGTGATCAGTGTCGAAACCACTTTTTTGAAAAAAAAAAATTTAGGTTGTTGACTTTAAAAAATGAAAATTGGGAGTCGCCACCAATCTTTTATTAAGGTGTGATTGGATCACCTAAAAAAAGGGCTTTGGTCTACGAGTTTTAGAAAAACGGATCAGGGAGTCAGTTACGTACGAAGAAGGATTAGCACCCTCGTAAAGCCCAAAATTGGTACCTAGTTAATTAATTAGTGTCTTAATGTCGAAAATTTTAAAAATATAATCCTTAGAAAAAACTTAAAAACGTTACTTATTAAGACTCTTATCATTTCGGAGAAAGAAAATGTCACACCCAATGCGTTAGGGCACAACATTCTAATTCCTCAAAAATGAATTAGTCTAAAACTCGTGTAATAAAAATTTAAAAGAATATTCATTTGTTTAAGATTTAAGAAATCGCGACCCAATACGTTAGGGTACAATTTCTCAAAATCCCAAACTTGAAATATTTCCTTTATTATTATTTTTTCAAAAAATCTTTGTCTCGAGAAATCAATACGTCACATCCAATATGTTAGGATACAACATATTTAACTCCCAAACAACAAGTTTTTTATTTTATATATTTTTATTAATGAGCAACCCTCGATCGTTGGATTTAACGAAGAAAATCGGAACCCAGTACGTTAGGGCTCAATTTCCTTGAAAATCTTAAATACGAGTGTTATCTCAATTTTGAAAATTTTAAAATCGAAAAAAATGATGTGATGCTACATTAAATATAAAATGTAATAATAAATACAACAATGGCATAGAAATAAACGAAATTAATGTACATAAACAACGACATGTAAAATATCAAATGAATATAAATGAAAACATAAATCAATAAGCAAATGAAGGAAATAAACAAAAAAATATAAAGAGAAAAAGGTACCAAATATATATACATTTGAAATTATGAAGAATAAAAGACATAAAGATAATTTACTCATAAAATTTTGGGTTATAAAACTTATATATATATAAAATACATAATGCATTTATGAAAACAAGGAAAATATAAATATATACATATAAAATATATTCATGCATTTACAAAAAATGAAATATATAAGTATAATATAAAAACATGGAAAATATTTATAATAAGCTTTGAATGGAGTATAAATATATGTGTATATATTACAAAAATGTATAAACATATAAAAATCATAGAATATGGGCAAACGTATAAATATTATGAAATATAAATGTGTATATATATGTATAAAAACTATGAAAATAAAATAATAATAAAGTATGTATATAGTATGTATATAATATGTATATATATTAAAACGTTTAAAATATATATGTATATATATTAACATGCATATGCATATATATGTAGGTATAATGATAATAATAATATATAATATAATAATAAAAATAATAATAACAAAATTAATAAAATAGACTAAAACCTAAAATGAAAGATTAAGGATTAAATTGAAAATCAATGTAATTAAAAAATGAAGGGCCCAATTAAAAGCGCGAATAACTCATAGGGCTCGAATGGGAAAATATCTCCATCCTTTGAAACGCGTCACTTTATTAGGGCTAAATAAAATAAATAAATAAAATTCGCAGTGGTATCACCTTCTCCCTTTTTTAAAATCGTAAATAAGTAAAATATAATCGAAAAAGAAAAAAAAGAAAACAATAAGCCACCTTTAAAAAACTGCCAATCGTTCTCCATTTTTTATTGATCTTTTTTTTTACAATGAAGGGAGATGCCCCTATTTATAGCTGAGCCTCCCTAAATCCAACGGTACAGATCAATTACATCAACGGCGAAGATTAAATGGTATCTACAAATTAAATCTCTAAGATTACAAAATCATATCTTCTAAGATTACATATCATATCTAAGATTGCATATATCATATCTAAGATTGCATATCCTCGAAGATTATGTTTCCATATGTGAGTCCGGGCTAAAATTGGGTATTACAGCTGCCCCTCTTTGCTCGTTGTCGTGTAACAGGAACGGAGTAAAGACTTTAGAAATGACCAATTTTTGCCCGGTCACGCTGGATCTTGGTGCTCTTCTTCTTCAAGCAGCCACATCCATCCTACTGCATCTTCAGAGGTATAGCAATTGGTGTCTCGATCTACTCCATAGCGTCGGAGAGATAGGATTGGTAACCCGACTTGATCTGCTGCAACTTAAAGATGAATTTGATGCGATCTGCTCTACTGTAATTTCAGAGAGATAAGATCCATCATTCTAATCCACTCCGCTACAACTTTAGGGAGATAGGATTTGTTTATTTAGTCTACTTCACTGCAACTTCAGGGAGATAAGACTAGATGCGTTCTGCTCTTTGCAACTTCAGAGAGATAAGATCCAAAGTTTTAATCTGCTTCACTGCAACTTCAGGGAGATAGGATTATCGGCTTTAATCTGCTCCACTGCAACTTTAGGGAGATAAAATTTTCCATCTTCAATGTTAGGGAAACAAGATTCGCCGCCGTAGTGTCAATCTGTTCCATTACACTGCCAGGGAAGTAAGATTCACCGTTGCGGCTTCAATCTGCTTCACTGTAATGCCAAAGAGATAAGATTCGCTACCCACAGCTTCAATCCGTTCCACTTCAGCTAATCCAAGCCTGAACGCCAGGGAGATAAGATTCGCCATCATGGCTTCAATCTTTTCCATTGCAACATCAAGGCGATAGGACTGATGTCTTTGATATGCTTCACTGTAAGTGTAGGAAGGCAAGATCTGCTATTTTCCACCTACTTTACTGCTGCTCAGGGAGATAGGGTTAACGATCTTCAACCTACTCCACTGCTGACCAGGGAGATAGGACCTACAATCTTCAATCTATTCCACTGCTGCCCAGGGAGATAGAATTCTCAATCTTCAACCTATTCCACTGTTGACCAGGGAGATAGGATTCACAATCTTTAACCTATTCCACTGCTGTTCAGGGAGATAGGATTCTTTAATCTATTCCACTGCTGCCCAGGGAGATAGAATTCTCAATCTTCAACCTATTCCACTGCTGACCAGGGAGATATGATTCACAATCTTTAACCTATTCCACTGCTGTTCAGGGAGATAGGATTCTTTAATCTGTTCCACTGCTGACCAGGGAGATAGGATTCACAATCTTTAACCTATTCCACTGCTGTCCAGGGAGATAGGATTCACAATCTTTAACCTATTCCACTGCTGACCAGGGAGATAGGGCTGGGGTCATCAATCTGCTTCGCTGTCGGTGCAGGAAGGCAAGATCTGCTATTTTTAACTTGCTCCACTACAACCCAGGGAGGCAAGGCTGGTGTCTTCGATCTGCTTCGCTGTCGGTGCAGGAAGGCAAGATCTGCTATTTTTAGCCTGCTCCACTGCAACCTAGGAAGGCAAGGCTGGTGTCTTTAATCTACTTCGCTGTCGGTGCAGGAAGGCAAGATCTGCTATTTTTAGCCTGCTCCGCTGCAACCCAGGGAGGCAAGGCTGGTGTCTTTGATCTGCTTCATTGCCAGTACAGGAAGGCAAGATCTGTTATCTTCACTGATCTGCTCTCTGGGGAACATGACCTGTATAATGAACCTAATTATGCCTAATGATTAGGGTAGCATGAATCAAATGCTCCTAACTAGACATGTGTGAATGGTGTTTGCACGAATGCGTAATTTTTTAATTAATTAATTAATTTATTATTATTTTTAGAATGATTCCACTTAGGTTGTCATTGTTCGAAGTTATTAAGGCTTCAACACTGATGTGCTACAATGCCTTCTTACTTGGCTGGCTTTTCTGAATAAATATTTAGTCAGGTTGCCCCTACTGCAAACCTCGAAGTTCAATCCATTGGAGCGCAAAATTTATACCATCATTCTCCCACTGTAACCCAAAGGTAGAAATATATGGCTTTTTCTCAATCCTTTCCTATCACAATTCAAGGATACAGGATCTAAATCTCTCTGGTCCCTTACACCATTCCCAGGGTATCATACCAAAGGCTCATGCATAGATGAAGGCTTTCTTCTCTGAGGAAACCTCTTCCTATTGTCTGGTGATCATTGCTTGCTTGTTTATTTAAGCTTTGTCATCATCATGTCATTTGTTCAGTCAGTGTTTTTAACAACAAAATCCAAAGAGAAAATCCTAATTTAGCCTCTTCCTTTTCAGATTTCCAACCTTTAAACATGGTGCGTTCTAAACAATAGTCCTGTTTCAGGTTCCTGTATTATTTAAAAACTTCTAGAGTAATATGCCAAACTTCCCTTGTGAAAGTTTTATTAGTCCATTAATCATTATTCCAATGCAACATGCTTGCAAAAAAGGGTATAACAATGGATGAGAATACAATTGGTTCTGAGCATAGCTCGAAAGGAATAGATCATCAAAAATAGTAAATAAGGATAGCAAAGAAATTGATTGGGAATGTGTATCTTGGAAAAGAATGAAGTATTCCAAGAATAACAAATTCAATATAAAAATTGGATGCCCCAGATATCGCAGCTTGAGCTTCTCTATACAAACTTTCTGGCGACCATTCTGAGTTTGACATGTGTTTAGGAGATCCACAGTACTCTGCCAATGCCCCAAGATGTTGCCTACCCTTTCCTGATAATTCAGGTATAACAAGATCACCACATGCCCCAATCTGGTTAGAATTTGAGTTGCTCTAATCACCTCGTGCCCCATTCTGATCAATATTTGAGCTACCCTTTTTGGGTTTTCAATTCAAATCCCCTTTGGTCTCAAGGTGCCCTTTGCGGGTTTTCACTTTAGCCTCTCCATTTTCCTTTTCCTTTTCCTTTTTCTTTTTATCACTTTCATTTTTTTATTTTGATTGTGACCCTTTTTTTTGAATCTGAACTCATAGGATTAGGCATGTCCTTGTTATCCCTTCTGATCGACGCTTTTCTAGATAATGCCTTCAACATAAGGTCCTTCCTAACTTGTAATAAAGTTCTTTTTGTATGGGAAGGATCTTCTTCAATACCAGGTTCCTTTCAAGGAGTTCTCTAGGGCGGATCCCTTTTTTTTTGTGAGCTCGCATCATTTACTTTTGGCGCATTTGACCATGATGGATAACTTCGAACATTCCTCTTCAATCGGAATTGAATCCAAAAACTTGGAGAAAGAATCTTGTCTTCAATAGGTGAAACTGCGATGGGCCCAAGAGAAAGGTATTGCCCCGACAAAGTTTTTTTTTGGGAAATATGACATTAATCGTGAACAAACTACAAACTTTTTATATTGAGCTGTTGTTCCAATTTAGTACATTGTCAGATATGATCCTTTTGGCGTGCCGTATGATTCTTCAAGAATTTGCTAACTGTCAACTTTGTGACATTGACATATGAAGCAGCTTCCACTCATTTAGTAAAGTAATTAACGATCACAAAGATGAGTTGATGACCGTCAGACTCTTTTGGCGAGATCGACCAAATGACCTTCATGCCCCACATAAGGAGAAGTCATGTATCCCAATGATTCTTTGTAGGGTAAGATTCGTTTCTCGACTTGTTCTATCATCCTTAACAAGTCCGGAAATAGGCTACAATCTATGTCATCTTCAAAGTCATGAGATCCCTCTAAACACATATCTCACTCAAAAGGAAATTCTAAGTCTGTAGCAGCGTCACTCATGTCATTGAGATCTGGGGACCCATAGTAAGTGCAAAAGGATATATAAAAGAATGTGTGAATTTACGAATAATTATTTGTACAATATAATTATGAATGAATGAATGATGTGGAAGAAAATCCAAAAGAATGAAAGAGTAATTATTCGCAAAGAATGAAAGAATATTGGCTCAAAAATGAATACAAAGATATATTTTATTAGAATAATGACGTTCAGACATGAGCCTTTTTCACAAAGGAATTTCTATCATTTTAGGCTAAAAACAACAAAAATGTTCTGAACATTACTCTAAATAAGCTCTAAAAACTATAGGAATTTCTTTCGCAGTCTAATTGCTTAGAACACTCCAGATTTATAAGGGCGGATATCTAATAAGGTCCCTTTTCATTTGTGTCCTCATATTTGTCATTGATGTGAACACTTCCCATCATTATGTGCATATTTTTCTCCTCTTTAATTTCCTCACAAAGCTTCATCTCCTTGTCGTCCATCATGCCCTGAATCAAGATCTTGAATTTCACACTCTCTTGGGTCTCGTGTCCCTTCTCGTGATGGAACTCACAATGGTTCCTTGTCTTTCCATTGTTTCCTTCTGAATTAGAAATAACTAATTCAATTCCTGCCCTCACGTCTACCCCCTTATCAATATGATTGGGTAGTGGATTTTCTGCGCTAGACGAGTCATCAAATCTGACAACACCCATGTTAATGAGTCTTTCAACCAGTTTCTTGAAGGCGGTGCAATTCTCTATTGGGTGCCCCGTAATTCCTACATGGTATTCACACTGAGCATTTGCGATATACCATTTAGGAAATGGAGGCAACATTGGTTTCTGGTAGAAAGGGGACACCACATGTGCATTAAATAGACTTTGATATAGCTCGCTATATGACATCGGTATAGGTGTGAACTGAGGCTTTTCTGTATTTGCCTTCGTGTAAGATTCTCGCTTTAAAGAACTCTGATGGCTGATGGTTTCTGTCTTTGGCCGGTCTACAGTGATTGGTTTTGAGTGGCCCTTGTTATATCGGTCTGCATTATCCCCCTTATTCCCCTTTCTTTTTGGGGCCATTATAGTATCTGAGTATTCTATCCTCGCCTGTTAAATTTCTGCTGGATTATCAAGAGCAATAGGATTGACTAAATTGTTCCTTAGATTGGATCTTAAGCCTGTCGGGCGATTCATTAGTGTTAAGGTATTGGTCTGATATTGTTGGGATTTGATAGTAAGGGGTGCCCCTTGTGGGTGCATATCTGGCTGGACACTTATCGGGATAAAATTTGAGGGATAATTAGGGTCTTCATTATCCTCCCCAAAGTGGACCACTAGGCTTTCCTCTCTTTCTAACCCTCTAGCCAATAACTGGGTTAACTGGTTTATCACATTGCTTTGGAATTCTAGCATCTGATCCTTCATATTTTGTTGAAATTTGGTCAATTGCTCTAGCATCTGTACTTGCATCTGCTCTATTCTCTCCAATCTTTGATCCATGCCTCCTGACTTTGCTTGGGTACTATAACTGTGTTTAGCAGGTTGGTTGGTTTCCAAATTAACTGAAGAATAATTTTAGTCGATTAGGGTCTTTTAGTGGATTTTAATGCGTATGATGTCATGTAACGCGAATGCATGCAATGAATGCATAAAGAGATCTTGATTCTGATTCAATTCCATTTAGAAAACTTTACTAGAAAACAAATCTCTTTACATAAAATGGATATTTATACGGCCTTGCCCTCATAGGCGGAGATATTTGATCCTCTTCTTCATTCGAGCGTTAAGATAAATCTCACGAACTCTTCAAAAAACGTCTCTTCTATCTCCTTTTTGCTCAATCCAGGCCATAACTTGTTGCTCACTCATCCTCGTGATGCTTGTTGGCTTC
This sequence comes from Gossypium raimondii, assembly GCF_025698545.1. Lineage (NCBI taxonomy): Eukaryota > Viridiplantae > Streptophyta > Magnoliopsida > Malvales > Malvaceae > Gossypium > Gossypium raimondii. The sequence goes on along the minus strand of NC_068569.1, from coordinate 41,192,984 downwards.
TCTTTAAGAAGGTTCAGCAGCTCTCGAATAATCTTTTCCATCTTGAATCCTTGGGCAATGGAGCCATAGTCGTGTAGTCCTCCATTAAATTATCATCCTTCTCCTATCATGTGTTCTTGGACCATATTCGGACAACCATATTGTCATCCACTCTACCAAGAAACCCATTTTCTTATGACAAGCTCTCTATTTAGCAACTGAACGTGAATCAACACCTCTTTTTTAAGATGCAAATGCAATGCAATCATAATAAAAACAACATAAAAAACAAGTTAGTACAAAGTAAAAGCAAAGGAATAAAGTACCTACTCGGGAAACCACTAGGGTTTGGTGTAATTATTCCTAAGGTGGGCAACTAGGGTTCACTATATGTAGTTTGGCTCTAAGGTAAGGGTACCTGAACTAGCAGATTCCTCGATCCTCACCCATTATAGGCTTATACGGACCAGGTTCAGTTTAGGGGAATACATTTCCCTATGGTTGCACGGAGATGAAAATCTCACGAAGACATAGGTACGGATGTATCCCGAAAGCAATCCGCTATCCTGCATGGAGGTAAAGACCTCACGAAGGAAATAGCTTCTCACTCCCACTTAAAAGGATATAATCGAATGGTCATGTAATGCAATATGCAGAAACATCAAAATCCAAACACATAAAGTAATTACAAACCGAAGTAATTATAATCGTAACAAAAATGGACAAAATACAAAAAAAATGATCGTAAATTTAAACCAAGTTTTCGGGTGACCTCTAGGTATTCGGTGTGATTCTACCTAGGGTAGGCTCCTAAGGTTCATTATATGCGGTTCGGTTCTAAAGTAAGAGTACCTGAACCAGTAGATTCCTCGATCTTCACCCATTATAGGCACATATAGATCAAGTTCGGTTTAGGGGAACACATTTTCCCTATGACTATACGGAGATGATAATCTCACGAAGGCATAGATACTGATGTATTCCGAAAGCGATCCACTATCCTATACGGAGGTGAAAACCTCACGAAGGAATAGTTTCTCACTCTCACTTAGAAGGGTAAAATCATTCAACTTATGTAATGAATAATGCAAAGATCAATTAAGCAAGAAAATGAATGAATGCACAATGATCTCATGATTTTTTTAAAAAAGTTTATTTTCTTGACAATAAGACAAAAATTAATCAACTTTGTGGCTCGACTCTCGTATGTGTCCCCAATGGAGTCGCCAAGCTATCGAAACCATTTTTTTGAAAAACAAAAATTTTAGGTTGTCGACTTTAAAAAATGATAATTGGGAGTCGCCACCAATATTTTATTAAGGTGTGATTGGATCACCTAAAAAAACGGCTTTGGTCTACGAGTTTTAGAAAAATGGATCCGGGAGTCAGTTACGTACAAGGAAGGATTAGCACCCTCGTAAAGCCCAAAATTGGTACCTAGTTAATTAATTAGTGTCTTAATGTCGAAAATTTTGAAAATATAATCCTTAGAAAAAACTTAAAAACGTTACTTATTAAGACCCTTATCATTTCGGAGAAAGAAAATGTCACACCCAATGCGTTAGGGCACAACATTCTAATTTCCTCAAAAATGAATTAGTCTAAAACTCGTGTAATAAAAATTTAAAAGAATATTCATTTGTTTAAGATTTAAGAAATCGCGGCCCAATACGTTAGGGTACAATTTCTCAAAATCCCAAACTTGAAATATTTCCTTTATTATTATTTTTTCAAAAAATCTTTGTCTCGAGAAATCAATACGTCACATCCAATACGTTAGGATACAACATATTTAACTCCTCAACAACAAGCTTTTTATTTTATATATTTTTTATTAATGAGCAACCCTCGATCGTTGGATTTAACGAAGAAAATCGGAACCCAATACGTTAGGGCTTAATTTCCTTGAAAATCTTAAATACGAGTGTTATCTCAATTTTGAAAATTTTAAAATCGAAAAAAAAAATGATGTGATGCTACATTAAATATAAAATGTAATAATAAATACAACAATGGCATAGAAATAAACGAAATTAATGTACATAAACAACGACATGTAAAATATCAAATGAATATAAATGAAAACATAAATCAATAAGGAAATGAAGGAAATAAACAAAAAATATAAAGAGAAAAAGGTACAAAATATATATACATTTGAAATTATGAAGAATAAAAGACATAAAGGTAATTTACTCATAAAATTTTGGGTTATAAAACTTATATATATATAAAATACATAATGCATTTATGAAAACAAGGAAAATATAAATATATACATATAAAATATATTCATGCATTTACAAAAAATGAAATATATACGTATAGTATAAAAACGTGGAAAATATTTTAATAAGCTTTGAATGGAGTATAAATATATGTGTATATATTACAAAATGTATAGACATATAAAAATCATAGAATATGGGCAAACATATAAATATTATGAAATATAAATGTGTATATATATATGTATAAAAACTATGAAAATAAAATAATAATAAAGTATGTATATAATATGTATATATATTAAAACGTTTAAAATATATATGTATATATATTAACATGAATATGCACATATATGTAGGTATAATAATAATATATAATATAATAATAAAAATAAAAATAACAAAATTAATAAAATAGACTAAAAACCTAAAATGAAAGATTAAGGATTAAATTGAAAATCAACAGAATTAAAAAAAATGAAGGGCCCAATTAAAAGGCGCGAATAACTCATAGGGCCCGAATGAGAAAATATCTCCATCCTTTAAAATGCGTCACTTTATTAGGGCTAAATAAAATAAATAAATAAAATTCGCAGTGGTATCACCTTCTCCCTTTTTTAAAATCGTAAATAAGTAAAAAATAATCGAAAAAGAAAAAAAAGAAAACAGTAAGCCACCTTTAAAAAACTGCCAATCGTTCTCCATTTTTTATTGATCCTTTTTTTTACACTGAAGGGAGAGGCCTCTATTTATAGCTGAGCCTCCCCAAATCCAACAGTACAGATCAATTACATCAACGACGAAGATTAAAGGGTATCTACAAATTAAATCTCTAAGATTACAAAATCATATCTGCTAAGATTACATATCATATCTAAGATTGCATATATCATATCTAAGATTGCATATCATATCTAAGATTGCATATCCTTGAAGATTATGTTTCCATATGTGAGTCCGGGCTAAAATTGGGTATTACAATCAGTAAATACGGTAACTTTTCTGCCGACAAGATAAGAATGAAACTTTTCGAAAGCAAAGATTACAACCAACAATTCTTTCTCTGTAATGGGATAATTGATTTGAGCCTTTATAAGAGTTTTTCTAGCATAATAGATGGCATGAAATATTTTTCCCTTGTGTTGTCCTTGAACAACACCTACAATAAAGTCACTTACATCGTGCATAACTTCAAAAGGTTGAGACTAATCTGATGCAACAAAAATTGGTGCACTTACTAGATGCTTCTTTAATTGAATAAATGCATCCAGACATGCATCTTTAAAGAAGAATCTTCGATTCTGTTCCAGCAATGAGCATAAGGGTTTTGCAATTTTCAAGAAATCTCTAATAAATCTTCGATAAAACCCTGCATGCCCAAGAAAACTGTAAATACCTTTCAGATTTGTCGGTGGAGGTAATTTCTCAATGATTTCCACTTTAGCTTTGTCTACTTCAATGCCAAGACTAGAGATGCGATGGCCTAACACAATGCCTTCAGTTGCCATGAAATGACATTTTTCCCAGTTTAGAACAAGAAGTGTGTATTCACATCGCTTCAATACTTTATCCAAATTATTAGCACAATTATCAAAATCATCCCCATAGACTAAGAAATCTTCCATAAAAACCTCTAAAGAATCTTCAATCATATCTAAGAATATTGCCATCATGCACCTTTGAAATGTGGCTAGTGCGTTGCAAAGACCGAAAGGCATACGACGAAAAGCAAAAGTACCATAGAGACAGGTGAAAGTTGTTTTCTCCTGATCGTCCAATGCAATAGCAATTTGATTGTACCGAGAATAGCCGTCTAAGAAGCATTAATAGGATCTTGAGTTACATCTAGTGTTGCGGAGACAATAACTCGGAGAGTATAGCTAACACCAAGAAAGACTTATTTAAGATAAGTAGGTAGTGGTTTCAATTCCAGAGTAGGAGCTTCGTCAATAGATGGCTTAAAATTTGGAGTTTTTTTGTTGGCTAAGTCTAAAGATTCAATCTGTCAGCCATGCCTAAGTTCAATATTATTAACTTCACCATGCTGTCACAATCATCTAAGAATTCATCATCAGATGTCACTACAAACTCCTCAGAAAATATTGTGCTTTGGTCATTGAATTCTTCCTCAATTAGATCATCTAACACATCGACAGTATGGCATTTTCCTTTATCCTTGCATTAAATAGATTCGAAAACACTGAAGGTAATGTGTTCACCATTAACTCGCATGGTCGTTTGTTCGGTGACTAAAAATGGTCGTCCCAAGATTATGGGAACTTCTTTGTCTGCCTTGTAGTCAAGTATGATAAAATCAACTAAAAAATAAATTTATCCATACGAATTAAGATGTCATTGATTTTCCCTTTAGGTTGAGCCAAGGATCGATCTGCTAGTTGTAATGCCATGACAGTAGGTTTCATGTGACTAATTCCTAACTTTCTGCAAGTAGATAGTGACATTAGGTTGATGTTAGCTCCCAAGTAGCATAAAGCCTTGTCCAAATAATGGTTGCCAATTGAACATAGGATAGTAAAGCTCCTAAGATCTTTCATTTTGGTGGCCAACTTATTTGTCAAAACAACACTATAGCCTTCTGTGAGTGCAATAGTTTCAATATCACTGAGCTTCTTCTTATTGGACAAGAGCTCCTTTATAAATTTCCCATAATTAGGAATTTGCACAAGAGCGTCTACTAAAGGAATATTAACCTGAAGTTGCTCTAGTGTGTTCAGGAACTGTTGGTACTTCTTATGCTGCTTATTCTCCCTAAATCTTTATGGAAAAGTTAAAGGTGGAGATACATCTGATTGCATCGACATCTTTGATCACGTCGATAGTTTCGAGGGTCGGACATTAGGCATATGAGTGACAATTTGTGGAACTTATTTGTCTGGTACATTGACAAGCTCTTCAGATTCAACCTTCTCACCAGGGATCACTTTACCAGTATCTTGAGGTGCTACAATAGTGTTTATAGTCGGCTCACCAGTTTGTTTACCACTCCTAAGAGTGATTGCCTTGCAGTGTTCTTTCCCCCTCAGACTAGGATTTTTCGTGTCACTAGGTAGTGTGTCTGGTGGTCGAGTATTCAGATTCAAAACAAGTTGTCCTAATTGTGCCTCCAACGCCCTAATAGAAGATGAATTCCCTTGCAAAATAGCTTCTATGTGAGTAATATGCTCCTGCATTAAAGCCTTAAGAGCTGTTAACGGGTCAGAAGGAGAAGCTTGCATGTACTGTTGTTGTCGATGTCCTTGAACATTGATACGAGCTCGTTTCGAATGATGTGACGAGTCGTATTATGTTCCCGATCGAATTTAGGTAGTGTCGATTTAGTTCAAATTCAATAAGATGAGTTATAATGGTTTTAAATGACTTAGGAAGCAAAATAGGGATAAATGGCTTCCAATGAAACAAGAACGAACCCTTATTAGCAAATAAGGACCCGGGCTTAAAGGTTTCAAAGAAAAAGAAAAGGATGGTAGATAAAACTGAGACCCTCTATTTAGCAAAATAGGAACCTTTGTATATTTGTGAACGCCACACCAAGGGTGATAAGTTCGAAACAAATTCAGATTGACGCCACTCGTAAAGATAAGTCAATTGAGCTTTGAAGAATAAAGAGAGTGAATTTCTCACTAAAATTATATTTCATTCAGAAATTTGGCAAAAAGTCCTTTTACAAGAAAATGAGTAACTATTTATAGCCTAATGCCTAGTAGCCGAATGGACATATTCTAGACTTAGTTTCTAAGCAAACATTGAACAAAAATGGCCAATGTAGGTTCAGCTGAATGGTGACCATACATGAAGCTTCCACATTAAGCAAATGAATCTTGGGAATGCATGTAGCAGCTACATTCGGCTGATGAGCTTAAATGATCATTCAATAGGCAACTCTTGCTGAAAAATTATCAATAATAAAGAGGGCACTTGAGCAGCCACATTAGGTGTGAATGGACGGTTTTGAAGAGCCTTAAAATGTGAACACCAAGAACCGAATGGCCAAAATGTATCTAGCAATGTGAAGGAAATAAATGGCAGCTTGAAAAACTATCTCTTTAGCCGAATGGTCACTTAGAGAACTTCAATAATCAACACACCATTTTTAATGTAGTTCATGCATGTATCATTAGGTGCATTGAATCCAACATGCATGCATCTTGCACACCACATTCTACCAACCTTTCCATGCATCTTCCACATTCAAATTGAACCTAAACAAAACAAATGAACCTCATTAATTTAACTCAATTCAATTTGAATTAATTTAAAACATAATATGAACATACTAATTAACATTAAGTCAATTAAATATGTACTAAACAAGACACATTAATTGATTGAACATAATTAATTCATGTAATATATTCGGACAAATTAAATGACATCTAGACACCTTTAATTCAACCAAATCAACATATTAAACACTTGTAATAAATTAAGACATATTTAAAAGCTGTAATGAAACTTATTTAAATGCTTATTTAAATGGTCTAAAATTCCAGCAGCAAATTAATTAGCTAGAACGAAATTCAGCTTCAAAGAAGTTGAATATGTTCAGCTCGTTTTTAAACTCCTTGCTATCATTTTCCTCAACTCGTTCCACCATTGCTAAAATAGCATCTTTGAATCGTTTAGCTCTAGCTCGCGTTATTGGACCAATGGGTAGCTTGATGGCTTCTTGTTCGGTCTCCACTTGGTTCGTAGGCAAGCTCACATCAAACATGCTGATTTGGCATTGAAGAGTGTCGTGGTTGCATTTGATTATGGTGTGGATGCATCTGGCTTTATTGTGGATGCATCTGAGTGTGCTGATTGTAGTTCTACTGTTTTTGGTTGTAATTCCCTTGTTTTAGTTTATAATTGCCTTGAGTAGATATATTCCTATATTGAAATGTCGCAGCATTTTGTCTAGCAGTTTGAGTTTCCCAATATTATTGATTTCGTGTAAAATTATTATAAGAGTTACCATAAGAATTGTTACGAATGTTACTGACATAAAAGGCATTCTCTACATATCGTGGACAATCTTCTTAGCTATGGTTGTCACTGCAAATCTCACAACAAAAGGTAGGAACATCAACTTGTTGAGCGACTTGCATAGGTGCAATATTTTTTTATCATATTTGCAAGAGAAGAAACTTGAGCACTAAGTGCATATATTGCGTCCAATTCAATAACTCTCGGGGTAGCTTTTGCTTGTGCAGCTTTAGAGATAGGATATTGATAATCATTCCGAGCAATTCTCTCAAAAATTCCATCAGCATCATTATAAGTACAATCCAACAAATGACCATTGGTTGATGCGCCAACAAGATTCCTTGTGTGTGAATTCAGCCCATTATAGAAAATTCACACACGAGGAGTCTTGTTCCCATGTAGCGTGAAGATTTATAATGTTCTCATGTAGTGTGAAAATTCATTAAGATTTTCAAAGATTTATAATGTTCCCATGTAGTGTGAAGATTCTCATCATCTAGCTGATGATAAGCTGTAATATCATTTCGAAGACGAGCATTCATTGTTGGTGGGTTAAAGCTCAAAACAAATTGTGTTGCTAGTGCATTCTTAGAAGTAATTAATCCAGCAGGTAGCCCAAGAAACCAAGTACGAGCTCTTCCCTTCAAGGAATAAGGAAATAATTGCATCTTCAAAGAGTCATCAAGAACGCCTTGTTGACTAAAGGAAGCACAAATCAATAAAAATGATTTAAGATGTTCTCGTGCATCTTCATGTGGAAGCCCAACATATTGCCTATTAGAATTCAACATTTGAAACATTACTGGCTTGAGTTCAAAATTCCCAGCTTGGATTGCTGGCCTAACAACTCCCGGTTGTAAGTCATCCAAGACAGGTACTACAAAGTCTCGTATAGTCCTGTTTTGTATTTGAGCGTCTTGCGGCAATGGTGGGTCATTAGCATTTTGGTACTGCACCTGAGGCATGGCTTCATTGTTTCTTGGTAAAGCCATACTCCTTTGTTCTTGAAGTCTTCTCCGAACAGTTCTTTCAATTTCTGGATCAAAATCAACAATACACTCCGAATTGCTTCGGGTCATTAAACATCTAAAATAAAATGTGAAAATAGCTACAAAAAGATAACAAGTTAGTGGAAACTAAATATTATATAATAAAAAAAGTGCAAAAAAATAAATAAATTTCAAACAAACGCCATCCCTGACAACGTTGCCAAAACTTGATCAGCTGTTTAATGTCACAGTAATAATGTGCAAGGGAACACTGTCGATGCAAGTATACTAGACATATATGAGTCTGTCGGATATCGATCCCACGAGGATGGTTGTCTTTTGTCTATCAATGTCAGTGCAATAAATAGATAGATAGAAACTTGAAAATAATAAGATAAAATATGATAATGATAAACTGGGATCCCCAACGTGAATATTCAACAGAATACTAAGTGCTCACAAGGTATAAAAGGATAGGTTATTGTTGATGCATTAAATTGCAATGAATATCTTACCAACCTTAACTCCTATATTTAATCTAAGACTTAAGCATGCACATTAACCACACCTTCCGATGATGGCAATGGAACAATATTAAGAACAAGTGGATTAAATTCCTCAGTCCTCATGCAACTTCCGTTGTCATGCTTGTTAGGTTGAACTATCGCTGCACTTTCTAGTGTCAGTGACCGCAATAACACTTCCATGCTAAAAACATTCAAACCCAAAGATTAAACATTAGAATAAAAATTGAACAAAATAACATTTAACCCAGAAATAATGTGTACTTCTGTACAAACATGAAATAGAAAGTAATCACCATCGTTTAGAAAAGAAATATAAAATAAACAAGTGGAGAATACTATTCCTAGACAATCTCGACTTGAATCTCTCCATCCTCTCTTGTGTTGCACTGAGGGCTCTTCGTCAGGAGCTAATCTGCGTCCCTTTCACGTTAGTTCACCCGTAGGAGACTTATGCCGCCATAGCCAAAAAGCTTCAAAAAATAGGTTGAATAAGATAATACCCCCCAAAAAGCCTCCATTTTTTTCTTTTCACGTGAATATTTATATTCTTCCAAATAGCACAGATGTCCTTTTATTAGAATCATGCTACCTTTGTACGTACAAGTTGGTTATACCAGATTGGACAGCTCACACATTTTTATTCTTATCCGGACAGTTGTCAGGTGCAGTGACAATTCTGGGTGTAATCTGGAAATACTCATGCAGCAACATCGGTACCAAAACATGACAAAATTAAGGATAAATAGGCTAAGATCCACTGAGTTATAAAATGCAATTTACTAAACTGAAAATGCTAAAATATGTACTAAAGATAACTAAATGGGGACAAATTAACCAATAAGTAGGGAGAAAACATATGTTCTTTCTAGTACTATCATAACATCAACCGTATTTGACTCAAAGAAAAAAAGTGAGATTGATTTACCTTTCTTTTCAAACCAGCTCTTAAACTTGGCATACTCCTTCTTTAGGTGTCCCTTTTTTTTATACCAGAAAAACATTTGGACTCTTTCTTTATGTCAGTTTGGGGTTGCATTTTGGCCTTCCCCTTTTGCTTGGTTTGGACTGTCTTCTTTTCTTAAGTAACTGTCACTGCACACTCTCTCATCTCCAGTATGAGTTTAGCCTCAACTTGATCAAAAATGATCAAAAGCTCACCGATAGACCACTTATCCTTATGTATGTTATAGGAGATTTTAAATGACCCATACTGAAGTGGAAGAGTGTTCAATATAAAGTGCACTAGGAATGACTCAGACATTTCAACCTCAAGTGCTCTGAATCAAGTTGCTAAATTTCTTATCTTATTGATGTGATCACGTACACCTTTCACGATAATGAGCTTCATTGATGTGAACTTGAAGATTAAGGTGTTGGCTAATGACTTTTGAGAAATTTTGAACTATTTTTCAATAGCTGTCAATAATTTTTGGACATTCTCGTAATGCTCAATTAAGCCACAAACATCAACAGGAACCTTACACTTTATGAATATGATACTTGAATGATTAGATCACTCCTATTTTTCATATAGAGAAAGATCAACCTGATTGTTGGTTTCAGTAATATGTGGCTCAGATTTCCTTATGGTATAGTCAATATCTAAGCACCCAAATTGGAGAAGAATACTCTCCCTCAAGAACTTAAATTTCTCACTAGTTAATTCAGGGTTATTTACTCTATCAAACATATTCACATGTTGTAAAACTACAAAATAAATGAACATACATGCTTAGCAAAAAATTAAGGCAAATATAAATCATAATTTACTAATGCAAATTATGTAAATAATGCAAATTATGTTAATCTGAATCTAGTGACATAAAAATTGTCATGGGCTAAATTTTTAATTCAATTAGATCTATTTTCTTTATAGAATTATTTACTATACTTTTGATAAGAAAATATTAAATTCATTTTCATAATTCCTGTGGATAAGTATGAAAAGTCATTTAATAATTTTATCTTAGTAAATTATGCAATGAGATTTAATATAATGGTATCTAGTTAATTCATTCTATTATCGAGATTCACATGTTATAAAACTACAAAATAAATGAACATACATGCTTAACAAAAATTTGTGACAAACATAAATCCTAATTTATTAATGCAAATTATATAAATAATGAATCTAGTGACATAAAAATTGCATATGGGCTAAATTTTTAATTCAATTAGATCCATTTATGATAAAATTATTAAATTTTTTCATAATTCCTATGGGTAACTATGAAAAGTTATTATATAATTTTATCTTAATAAATTATGCAATGAGATTTAATACCTATGCTTTCCATATGTGTTTTTAATTTTAATAATTTTATTTAACTAAAGATGTTATGACTAGTCTTTAACTAAATAAAATTATGAAAATAACTTAGTAGATATTAATTCTTAAATTTCATTCAAGATTGTTGTTAAGTCATTATGCAACATCTAATGTCTACAAAACTTATAAGATCCTTACTACAATAAATAATTTCATTTAATTAAACTTGTTGTGACTAATTCTCTATTAAATAAAATTATTTAGATCTATGGACATAAATTCTAAAGTTTTATTGCTAAATATGATTGAACATAAATACCTCTAGCAATTGCCTGAACCAAATGCCAAAATCTAAATGTTGTTACACCATTGTTGAGCACGTTAAACCACTAACAAGTTCGTCGAATTTAGTCGTACGAAAAATTAAAAACCACCAAAGTCTTCTAAACACTTGAAAACCTCATTAGATGAAATATTTTTTGTTTTTGATTTTTTGGTACTTTTGGACCTTAAGCTTAGTTGGTATTTATAGTGGTTGTTCCCCATAAAAAATCATCAACTACATGTCCCACTATTACACAAACAAAGGTGTAAAAGTAGTGGGTAAAGAGGTGTGCAACAAAATGTAGGGTCATTCCCACAAACCAAAAAGCAATTCCAATGTCTTAAACCTTAGCTTAAATGCAAGGATTAAAAAATAGAATAGAAGGTTGAATTGAGTGAATTTTTTTTATTGATTGAAATAAAAGGTTAAACCGTAACAAAAAATAAAAATATTAATCAATATTAATTTAAAAACTATAAAATATTTGACTAAAATTATTTGCGAAAATAACTCACTCTTGAATTTTTTTGTCATATAAACTCACTTTATTGGTTAAAACATATGTTATGAGCTCTTTTATTTGTTACATATGTAAGTTAAATTTTGAGTTTTAGTTATTTTATTTAATTTGAAATAATTTAGTTTTATACTTTTACAAAGTACTAATTAATCCAAATAATTAATATTATTAGCTATTTTATTTAAAATGATTATGTTAATTTCTTTTAAAACTCCATTATCAAACACACACAAAAAATCTATTTAGTCATAACTAATTGAAACTGTGTTTTTAAGAAAAAATCAATCTCAACATTTTAATCGAAATAATTAATAGTATAATTTATTTAAATTAATTAATAACATTATAAATATAAAAATTAAATTATTTTAAATTAAAATATAATGATTAAATCTTAAATTTGAACCTACTATAACATAACCATAATTTGATCTACAAAACCTATACTACAATGATGAACAAGACAAATCCATCCTTTTAAATATATAAACACATACATATAGCAATGAATGCATAATTAAAATTAAATATACAAACACTATTCAAAATATTTTTTATTGATTTATATATTATAGATTTAAATATTAGATTTATTATCCAATATAAATTTATAGTGCATACAAATATAGAGTATCAAATTCACTTTTATTTAATTTAAAACTTTTAAGTATTTGAATTTGTTATTGAAATTCAAGTTACTAATAAAATAAATATTTTAAATATTCGAACCAAATATCTTCTTAACTAATTTTATACTTATTTTTGTCATTTTGCAAAAATTTTAATCTTTTGAGTAAATTTTTTTATAGAAGTAATTGATCAACTTTGATTTTACCATAGATGAAATTGAAATTTTATTGATAAAAACTCAACTTAAATTTTAAAATTTTGAATTAATCACTTTATTTAGTTTTAATTCTATGAATTTGTGACTTGATTTAAACGAAGTTTATGGTTTTTAGAAAAAATTGTTTTTAATCATTTAATTCTTTTAATAAATAGATATTAAAATTTTTCATTAAAATTTACCTAATTATTAATTCATATTCCATTTGAATTTTTGAAATTTGAAAAAAGATATTAAAATAATATCGTATCTATCATACTTATTGTTTATGTTAGTTTTAACACCCCACACTGATCTACCATGATTTAATATGGTAAATTGAGTTCTTTTCAATACTTAACGAATTTCTAATAGAGCATTTTGATATTATTTTAATGGTTTCATGATTCATGCGTGATTTATGTTCTTGTTGAATAAAGTGGGCCTTGTAGTATATTTATCAACCAATTAGGCAAAGTATTGGCTAATGTGTTTTAACAAGTGATGTAATTGGTGCAGTAAACAACTTGGGCAAAATAGCAAAGGCATTATGGGATTGCTCAAAATGTTGTGACATTGAAGAGGTGAAGTTGTGACATTGAAGTTGAACATGCACCTGGGAGGAACTTTGAGCAACAACAATACTATAGGTGGACTGTGGCCGAAGTCGCAACATCGAAGGCTAGAAGTCGCAACATCGGTTAAGAAAGTTGCCACATCGATGATAGAGGCCAGAGGTGAAAGTGTAACACCACTCGCCCAACCCGACTGTCGGGTTCGAGTTACAAGATGATAAATTCATTGGCAAAGTAACTACCATCAAATACACAATAAATAATCTTTCACACATGTAAACAAGTGTCAATAACATTCAATTCATGTTAAACAATCAATCCCGAGTCTTAATACGAGCTTACGAAAGCTTTTTTGTCAACCTAAACACAAATTAGGACCAAATTGCATAGTTTTAGAAGTTTAGGGTTGATGTCGTGACGTCACCTCTTCCACGTCTTAACATCATTAAAATAATATGTCATGTCACGACTTTAGGCCACTCGACATCGTGAAGTCACTTACTGTCAGTCGACATTGCGACGAGAGAGGTTGGCCATTGAGATGAGACCCTTGTTTTTGGAAAAAAATGTACAATTTGGTGCCAATTTCATAGTTTCCAATTAAACCATTCAATATGATCACCTAAAAAAATTATTCATAATACTTCATAACAAAACAAGTCATTTAGTTATTTCTAATCAAAACCATTCCAATATAAGTTCAACCTATTACAAAACTATCTATTTCATTACATTCAATCAAAAGCCATTCAAACCAACCAATCGACCATTCAAATACCTATATTTACCTAAGACAATTCATATTGGAACATGCCATTTCACTTTAATTAGAAACACTTATGCATATAAACATATAAATAGCTTATAGATCTTAAGTATAGACTTCAACAATCAAGATTATGTCACCTTTCTAATAGCACATTCAAAGCATCAACTTTTCAAATACATAACCATCTCATTCATCTACTAACCAAGTTACCACTTCTACCTTAATCTATACCATTCCACATGCCATACACATAGTAATAGATCATCATATCTTTATGCATAAAGTACATATATGTCCAACATCATATGTGAATCAAAACACCAACCAAAGATGTTATGAAATGGTTAAGTCAAGTTTTCCAAGTTGTGAACACCTTTACATACTAAAGAACACATCAAGTCACTTATATACATGCCATAGCCTTAAAATCAAAATAAGCACATAACTACCGATCCAGTGATAGTGTGAGGTTTGAGACGATCTATAATGAAAAGGAAAAACAAACTAGCTAAGCATATAAGATACTTAGTAAGTTCATAGGCATTAAACAAAACTTACCTTATCTTTTATCTAAATACAATAAGCTACTATATCTTGGCATGGTTTGGCTAGACATGACAAATCAAAACATCAACAAGGTGAGTTTTAACTTGTAATTAAACCATATGATACCACAATGCCATCTCATGCCAATTCATGTCATTTTAATTAACAAAGCTCGAAACTTATTCAATCAAGGGATGATACAATTACATATCAAAGTTAATATTCCAATATATTGTTCAAGCTCAATTCAATGTTTCTCCATGTGAACATCAAGATCATTATATCTCATTTCAATTTCTCATTTCCTATAAACTATTTCGCCCGATGAACCCTAGTAAATAGACTCAGATACCCAGGATCTACACCACCCCAATCGCTCATCTGAGCTGACTATAAACAAGTCAGGTTACCCATCTTGGCTAAACCTTTAAATCAACACATCAGGTTACTCGTCCAAGCTAAACATGTGTCACATATATCTGAGAATCCACAACAAATGCTAGACCTCAATTGTAACACCCTGAATAATTTATTTCTATTTCGGTAAATCTTGACACAACTGTGTATCTACTTCAGTGGTTAAATGTTCTAGGGGTATGTGTGAGGTCTTGGGTTCAATTCTCACTTTTAGCAAAACTTGGTTATTTTAGATTCAAGCCTTACCATTGTTGAGTGAGCTTATATAAGATTATTTGCTAATTTATATCAGAATGAGCCGTTTGGTTCAAGTGGTAAGGAATTTTTGTGCTGGAGGTCTTATGTTCGAATTCCTGCGGGGGCGAGGGTGTTAATTTTTGCACGGTTGTGTGATAGAGTTTCGGTGGAGTTAGGATTTTAAGGTAGTTGGATGAGATTAGTGGTCGGATTTTGTGGGACTGGTAGTTAGTGAGGTTGTAGGGAGTTGGGATTTTGGGAAGAATTAGTTTTCATTTTTATTATTTTATGTTCCGAAATTTATTTTTTTCTCTGACGCCACTTTTGTTCTTCGTTCTCCTTGTTTTTTTTTCTTTTTTCCTTCTTTTTCAATTCTGGTTGTCGTGCGTGTTGTCGTTATTGTACTGTTGGGGTTCATCTAATCATTCTGAATACGTAAGCTATCGAGTGGTTTTCTTTTAGCGTTTAGCATTGTGGGGCAATTCAATTTTGTTTAATGAAATCCATTGTTAGTGTTCCTTTTTCTCGAGTAGGGGAAAGACAAGACGCGACTGTTGCTCCTTTAGATATTTGAGCATTGAGTGGCTTCTGGTTGTCGGTGGTAACTATTTTTGCAAGTAGCTCGATTTTGAGAAGCTTTAAGTCGAGATCAAATTCTAGTTTAAGTCCTTAATCTAATGGCTAAAACGATGTTTGGTATGCTATTTCTAGGTTTCAGAGGTCTCGGGAGTGATTTCGCATCAAAATCGAACTAGGTGTGTTCTCAAAACACAAAAAATTGGGTTTCAGCAAAAGTCGAAAAAGCCTTCTATCGACGCCACACAGGCGTGTGGCTGGCTGTATGGTTGGTCGTATGCGAGACACGACCGTGTGTTTGACGAAGACGCGGCTGTGCGCTAGACACGACCGTGTGATTATGTGTGTCTGGCCGTGTAGGCCATATATACTAGGCTAGATTGGGCATGTGGGTTTTTGGCCAGGCCGTGTGGGCCACAAGGGCAAGGCCAATCTAGGCATGTGGGCCCACACGGGCAAGCCATACGGGCATGTAGGCTCGTAACTCTAAAATTTTCCCTAGGGTCACACAATTCGTTTCGATTAACTGTAGGCCTATCCTAGGGTCGATAAGGGCTAACTAAACTGTAAATTATGTTATAGGACATTCTGATAGTTTGCCTTGTGTTGGATTCTGATATGTACATTTGTTCTGTTAAATATATATATGTGGTCTTTATATGAGCATGTTATGCACATTTTACTATATCTGTTATTCTGTATCTGTGACTGGGGTGGGTTTTGTATATGTGGATGAAGTGATTTGTACGGTGACCTTTCGCCTATATTCTGGCGGCTTGATTGCATATTATCTGTTATGTGTTCTGGGTGAGTGTTTTTAACCCCACATGGTGTGACTGGATGGTCGGATTTGGTGTGTAGAGGATGGGGGCTAGAATCTGCATATATGTTTCTGTAATTTGTATATGTAAAGGACTTAAGTCTGAATCTGAATTTGAATGTATATGTGATTTTCGTATGTATAGCATGTCTATTTCTGTTGGGTTACACACTGAGATTACAAAAACTCACTTCTATTTTTCTCTTCTGTACATGTAATCCACAAACTTAAGCGAATCGGTGCAGCGGAGTCACACGGTGACGACTAGATGTGAACTATTTTTAATATTGGTTTTTAATTATTTTAATTATCATTTTTTGATAGGTTTTGTAACTTTTGGACTCTCAGAATTGTTGGATTTTTATTCTGGTTTTGGACGTGTTTTAACCTTTATTGCGACATTTGACTAAAATCGTGGTTTTACAAAAACAAAGGTTTTTCCAAAAATACAAACTGAATTTCTAAAATATAAACAGTTTCTAAAACTTCCGCTGTAATTAATGTTTTGACAAATGGTTTAATTAAATAATGTTTTTCGTAATAGTCATAGAACTTGGATGATTTATCGAAAAACTTTACAAAGCTTTTACGAAATATCATTATCCTCAAAATCGTTCTTCGTATCATTACCAGATTCGGCCATAACGTCTAGGTCAGGTTTGAGGTGTTAAATTTAATGGCATCAGAGCAAGGTTACAAAACTAAGGCTGTGAATTTTGGGTTCCAAAATTATGTTTCAAAAAGAACTGGTTTTTAAATAGCTTGGATCATTTTGGGTAAGTATGTGGTACATCGAGTCTCCGGCGCCGATCCTGTAAGTACTTCTGAACTTAGATAGAATTTTATGAAAATACTGTAGTTCGTACTTTTTGAAACTGTATTGAGTTAGTTAGAGACTGAAACCTCTAAAATATTTTTTGAACTTCTGATAATTTATGCATAAAATATCTGCTAATAAATATTAGAACTGATGCATAAAATTTTATCATGTAGACAAATTTGAAAAATATGATGAGCACTCATGGAACTCACGTCATGGTATTCGTGGGCACGGTAGAGGCCGTAGGGGGCTCGAGCTGAGTTTTTCTCTCTGGGCAGTATGCCAAATTTAGACAAGAGTGAGACAATGATTTAACCTACTACCGAGACTAGGTCTCAAAGTCATTTGGCTAGGGACGATGGACTATCCCAAGCCATGTTGAGGGTGTTGGAGAGGGTCGCTGGACTCCATTCTAGATCTGGGGGCCGGGGGTTGCTAACTGAACGACTCCAGTCCAATGGAGCTGAGCTGTTTAGGGGTGTCACTAGAGTCGCTCCTACTGTGACTGAGTATTGGTTGGAGGCCATTGAGAGGATTATGAACGACATCGACTGCACTCGACATCGACTGCACTCCTGAGCAGAAATTAAAGGGTGCGGTCTCTTTGCTTCGCGACTGGGCATATCAGTGGTGGTTGTCGGTTGAGGAGGGTACTCAGCCGGATCATCTTAACTAGGATTAATTTAAGACTACTTTCCAAGGGAAGTATGTAGGGACGAGCTATGATGATGCTTGTAGGCATGAGTTCATGAATCGCACGTAAGGTGATAGTTTTGTGGCCGAATATGAGGCTGAGTTTTTGAGGTTGAGTCGCTACGCTCGAGGTATGGTGACGTCTAAGAATGAGAAATGCGTCCGTTTTGAGGACGACTTGAGAGATAATATGAGGGTATTGATTGCTCCACAGAGGGAACGTGAGTTTGTTGTTTTGGTGGATAAGACGAAGATCACCGAAGAGGCTAAGCACGTGGAGCACCAAAATAAGGATCGTGAGCGAGACAAGAATAAGAGGGATTTAGAGCCCTCTAGTTCTGTTCAGAGGCTTAAGAAACGGGTCAGACCTGATGGGCCTGTTAGAGCGGGGTTCTTGTCGTTCCTACTGGGATTCAACCTTATGGTGACTGTGGTAGGCGCCATTCGGGCGAGTGTTGGAGGAGGTTAGATGCTTGTTTGCAATGTGGGTCTTTGGAGCATCGTATTAGAGAGTGTCCACAACGTGTTGATCAGATGCAAGCTTCAAGACCGAGTTTTGTACAGCCTCAGAGGGCAGTTTAGCAGCCACCTAGGGGCCGTGGACTGGCTAGGGGTGCTAGTCATGGTATGGGACAAGCAGAGGTGCTAGTCAGACTGAGGTAAGGTGCTACTCAGATTGAGGAGAGGCAGCCTGCACTGGTTTATGCTGCTCGAAGCCGAGAGGATAGAGACGCTCCTAATGTGATAACGGGTACATTCTTTATTTTTGATGTACCATATACTGCTCTGATAGACATAGGTTCTACACATTCCTATGTAGCTAGTACTGTTTCCAAAAATTTAGAGATTTCTATTGAGTGCACTTCTAGTGAGATTATCGTATTGAGCCCATTGGGGCAATCTGTTTGACTAAGTAGAGTTTAAAGGGATGTACCGTTGGAAGTACAATGGACTGTGTTTCTGAAAAATTTGATAGAGCTACCATTTGGGGAGTTCGACTTGATTCTTGGTATGGATTGGTTGGTTGAGCACCGAGTTAGTCTGGGCTGTGGGACTGAGAGGGTTGTTATGAGGATAGTGAATGATAAAGAAGTGGTTGTGATCAGTGAGCATTGAGATTACTTGTCTAATGTGATCTCTGCTCTAGTGGCAGAAAAATTGGTTTGGAAAGGGTGTGAGGTGTACTTGGCCTACATCAGTATTTCAGTTTCTGGGGACTTTTCTGTCAGAGATATCAGAATAGTGAGGGAATTTCTAGATGCCTTCCTGAAGATTTACCGAATTTACCTCCAAATCGGGAAGTTGAGTTCAGCATTGAGCTTCTACCAAGTAGAGCTCCGGTGTCAATCGCTCCCTATTGAATGACACCGAAGGAGCTTATGGAGCTTAAGGCTCATCTTCAAGAGCTTCTAGATCGTGGTTTCATCCGTCTTAGTGTGTCTCCGTGAGGGCACTGGTTCTATTTGTAAAGGAAAAGGATGGTACCACGAGGATGTGCATTGACTACCGGCAGTTGAATAAATTGACTTTGAAGAATAAGTATCCACTTTCGAGGATCAATGATTTGTTTGATCAATTCTGAGGGGTTTCGGTGTTTTTGAAAATAGATATCCGTTCTGGGTATCATCAGCTGAGAGTTAAGAAAGTTGATATTCATAAGACGGCATTTAGGACTCGTTATGGGCATTACGAGTTCCTAGTTATGCCCTTTGGTCTGACAAATACTCTGACTGTATTCATGCACTGATGAATCGAGTCTTTCAGTTGTATCTGGATCAGTTCATCGTAGTCTTCATCGAATATATTTTGGTGTACTCTAAGACCGAGGATGAGCATGATGGGCATATTAGAGTAGTGCTTTAGATACTCCGAGAGAAACAACTCTACGCTAAGTTAAGCAAGTGTGAGTTCGAGTTGTGAGAGGTAACTTTTCTGGGGCATGTAATTTCTGCTGGGGGATCCGAGTTTGATCCTATAAAGATTGAGGTTGTGCTTGAGTGGAAATAGCTTAAGAACGTATCTGAGATCTGCAATTTTTTGGGTCTTGAGGGATATTATTGGCTATTTTTCGAGGGGTTTTCTTTGATTGCAATTAATTTAACTAAGCTTTTGCGCAAGGGTGTTCCTTTTGTTTGGATTGATGCGCAACAGTCAAGCTTCGAGAAGCTCAAGTCTATTCTAACTCAGAATCCAGTTCTGATACAGCCTGAATCTGGCAAGGAGTTTGTAGTATGTAGTGATGCGTCACATGTCAATTTGGGATACATGTTTATGCAAAATGATAAGGTTGTGACTTATGCGTCCCGTCAGCTTAAGTCATACGAGGGGAATTATTCGACGTATGATCTCGAGTTAGTTGCTGGGGTATTTGTGTTAAAGATCTAGAGGCATTATATCTATATGGTGAGAGGTGTATCATCTACACCGATCATAAGAGTCTCAAGTACCTCCTTACTCAGAAGGAGTTGAATCTTAGACAACATCATTGGATTGAGTTGCTCAAGGATTACGACTGTACGATAGAGTATCATCAAGGTAAGACCAATATGGTGGCTGATGCTCTTAGTCGTAGAGCGATGACTAATTTAAGAGCGATGTTGCTCATCTTAGTCTGTTCGATGATGGGGGCCTATTAGCCGAGTTGCAACTTAAGCCGACTTGGATTGGGCAGATTCGAGAAAAATAATTGGGGGATGAGTCTTTGGTTCTGCGAATTCATCAGGTTGAGTGTGGCAGTACTTCATATTTTGGGCTGAATAAGGATGGAGTTTTGTTTTTCAAGGACGGGTTTGTGTACCAAATGATTCTGATATGAGGCAGTCAATTCTTAGGGAGGCGTATAGTATCCCTTTTGCTATGCATCCCAGTGGTAATAAAATGTGTCACGATCTTCATGAACTGTATTGGTGGCCGGGTTTGAAACGTGAGGTAACAAATATTTTTGCTCATTGTCTAACGTGCCAGCAAGTTAATGCTAAGCACCAGTTGCCTTCGGGTTTGCTCTAACCTGTTAAGATTCTTTTGTGGAAATGGGAACATGTGACGATGGACTTCGTTATTGGGTTGCCTTTAACACCCACCAAGAAAGATTCTTTGTGGGTCATCGTAGATCGATTGACCAAGTCCTCTCACTTTATTCTAGTTCAAACGGATTATTCTCTGTAAAAGTTAGCAAAGCTCTAATTTTTGATATAGTGAGACTGCATGGGGTTCCGGTTTCGATAATTTCTGATAGGGATCCTCGCTTCACTTCTTGATTCTGGAAGAAACTGCATGAGGCTCTGGGTTCGAGATTGGACTTCAGTACTACGTTCTATCCTCAGACCGATGGTCAATCTGAGAGGGTGATTCAGATACTAGAGGATATGCTTCGGAGTTGTGTGATTGATTTTCGAGGTAGTTTAGAGGGTTTTTTGTTGCTAGCTGAGTTCGCCTACAACAACAGTTTCCAGTCTAGCATCCAGATGGCACCTTACGAGGCTTTGTTTGATCATAAGTTTCGTATTCTATTAAGTTGGACTGAGTTGGGTGAGCGTTGGGTTTTGGGTCCTGAGTTGGTTTCTAAGACTGAATATAATGTTAGATTGATTCGGGATCGTCTGAAGGTGGCTTCTGATAGACAAAAGTCTTATGTGGATCTAAAAAAGGAGAGATATCGAGTATGCTATGGATGACTTTGTATTCCTTAAGGTATCTCCATGGAAGAAAGTTCTGAGATTCTGTCGTAAGGGTAAGTTGAGCCTTAGGTTCATCGGGCTGTATCAGATTTTGAGGCGTGCTGATACGATCACGCCCGGCGAACGTCCTTGGTTCAGCTCATCAAGCGTCATTTGAATCTTTTTCAAGTTGAACTTTAATTTTATTAAACTCATCTTAGTTAATATTTGAGTTGCTGGACTTTATTAAACTCATCTTAGTTAGTAATTGAGTTGTTCGAATTTATTAAACTCATCTTAGTTAGTAATTGAGTTGTTGGACTTTCTTTTATTTAACTCATTTTAGTTACTTAATAGCTGGAATAAATGCTTATCTTAGTTTATTTAGTTGCTGGAATAAGTTAAGTGTTTAATGTGTTTATTTACAGCTTATTAATTAAGTTTATTAAGTTTAGTGTGTTTAAATGCGATTTAATGAGTTTGTTAATAATTTCTTGTAGGTCACTTTTTAGTTGAAATCAGTTATGTACAAGGGCTGTTACAAAGTGATAAATGCAACTATTCAGCTGACATTGGTTACATTCAAGGGGCTCTTACAATAATAAAAATGAGAGTAATGAACATCATTAAAATCGGCAGCCTCTCCATCTTCTTCAATGAGCTGTTTAAGAATAGCAATGGAGAAAAGAGTAATTACAAGCTTTATAATTGATTGCTTCTTTAAGAACACTCCATGGTTTGTTAGTGTGCCAAAAATATCATGAATTTGCTGGTGACTATTCGACTGACCAAGGAAGAAACTTAAGCATTCAAGCTTATTGAATTAGCTGAATTTGGACATTGAATTTTATTAATAGTTACTGTTATTTAGGCCTGGAATTTTAAGAGTTTGAGCTTAGTGATTAAGTTTTATTTCAGCTCATTATTAGCTCATTTAAGCTGAACAATTGTGACCTTTTATCTAGGCCTTCTCTAGCACTATAAATATTTGTAATCAGCTCATTGTGAGGGGACTTTTGTTGAATTTATGTTAAATTTGAAACTTGTGAGATTTCCAAATTGTCCTTATTCTTTTCGGGACTGAATTGACTTATCAAGATATCTTGTGGCGTCATTCCTTCCTTTGCTAAACTGAACTTATCACCTTTTAGTGTGGCGTTCATTATACCTTTGGTTCCTATCACATTTGATAGTGGGTCAAGGTTCCTTGCTGTTAGTTTTCACCTAAAAGTCATTTTGAGACTCGGGTCAACAATCCAATATTGTTGGTTCATTCTCAATCTTAGCCAAATTATCCATTATTTATTTAACCACTTTTACCTACTACCATTGTTTGAAGCCATTTATCCTATTTTGTTTCATTTAACCCGAAATGAACTTATTCTTACTCAATTCACGATCGGGCAATCTAAACGACTCGAATCATTCTGAAACGAGTTCGTATCATTTGGTATCAGAGCTAGCGAATTTGGAGTAAGAATCGACGTTTTCAACACTATGGTCTTGTAATTCGATAAAAAAATTGTAAAAAAAATCGTGCAAAAAAAGTGTTCACTGCTATTCATTTGTATTTAGCATTTTATAGTTAAACAAATTGAAAGTTAAAAAAAAAGAGAGAAAGTGTTCAAGTTCTTGTTGTCGTGTTGAAATTCTGCTTGCTGCCTGAAACATCCATTCAATATCCTACTGTTCGACCACAGCCAACCCTTTCCATTTCTTTGTTTCAAGCCTACCTTCTTTGCGCTACAACATTCCTACCAAAACCATACATCAATTTTGTCAACCGACCCACCTTAGATTGCTTTTAACTCTAAATAGCCCCCTTAAAGAACTTAGAGAAGCGGATTGAGTGGAAAATGAAAAGAGTGAGGTGAGACCAATCAAGTCAAGCAAAAGCCTTAAAACGAGTGAAAATACGAGCGCGAGTGCAAAATCATTTATTTTCTTTCTGAGTGAATTGTGAGATCCTTTGGTGAGGAATTTATGTTTTTTGTTTTTGTTTTCAACATTTTTTTTCTTTTCATCAAATTAATCATGTCGCTAGAAGAGTTTTCAACATTTGAATTTCAATATTTGTTGAAAGAGATGGATTGCATGCTTGACCGAAAAATTCAGCCGATCCAAGAAAAGCTAGATCATCGAGCCAGATCCCAACGAGAGCAAATTAACTGAAGTGAAAGGGTAGAAATGAGAGTGCCAAGGAAACAAACATCCAACGAATGTTCGAGAAGAGATTCTTATGTTGACTCCTATTCATCAAGGAATTCGAGACAAAGAGAAGCAAGCTTTGAGTTTGAGATCTTTCAAGGTGACGAACGAGAAAGTACAAGTTATTCTTCATATGCCTCAAAGAAACCATCCACGGAGGATTCCTTACGAAGGAGTGAACGTGAATCATATATAAATCATTCCATTCATACTCGACGAAAAACATCTCATTCTAATTCTTTTGTTCTATCTTCATCTTGTAAAGAAAAAACGAGAGAAAAAGAAATAAAAAGAAAAAGAGGTAAGAGAAGTTAATAAGGGAAAATGAGCAAATATGGAATGAAATTGAGAGAAGAAAAATAAAAGAAAAAGAAACAAAAATCAAAAAAGAAGATGAGAGTGAGAAAAAGAAAAATGAGATTGAAATTGAACAAAAGTGTGAGAAAGAAGAGAAAATTGAAAAAGAAAATGAGTTAGAAAAAGAAACGAAAGAAAAAGAAGATAGTGAGCGAGAACAAGTAAGGAATGTTTCCACTAACCAACATGTGAGTTTTCCTCGTGTTGTATCTTTTCAGGTTTTCGAAAAGCCGATCGATAAATTTCAGCTTCAATACCTTTCTGATGAGAGGCGATTCCAGTTGACCAACTAAGGTAAGGTTGAAGGTGAAATCTAACCACAAGTGCTTAAATGTAAGGAATCTTTAGCAACCGAGCCACTGTAATCTGGATTGAAAGTTGTCGATAAAATTTTTGATGACTTAGTTTTTAAAAGATCTCCTTATTATGATATGGTTAATCGCTATTCTTTGTTTGTGGTTGATAAATTCGTTTCAAGTGAAGGCATGCGGAGTTGTTCTCTTGATTTTTTTGTGCTAAAAAATCTGTTGGTGTTGTTCGATTAGAATGGCAAAAGCAATATAAGATTTTGCGTGAAAATGGGTTTTCACGAAAAACAATTAATTTGTTTGATTGTGATGATTATGTGAATCATTTACTGCCCTGTAAGAAATTCCTGAGGTTGTGCAAATCTGTTCTGATGAATGTAAAGAAGTTTGATTGTGTGAATCTGTGTATGCACAAATTTTCCTGGTTTGACATGTTTGATTTAATGAAACCTTTGCTACACCGTGGAATAAGTAAACAAACTCGTGTGTTCAAACTTGGAATTTGATATTTTGGTTCGTTTTGTAGGAAACTCAAGCATCCTAAATTTTGTGCGAACAATTTGTTTGATGCTTGGTATTTGACTAAGGAAACGAAATTTGACAATTTTGATTGCAATTTAAACTCGTTCCTTGATCATTTTATGTGGTTGTACATGAAATTCATGTTTCATCTCGAAAATGTAAGATCAACTCATGCTTTTGAACCTGGTATCGATTCATACGTTCAATGTGTAAATAACTTTTCAGCATGTTCCTTTGAGTCCATCGTCCATGGTGACATTACTCTCTTTTATTATTGTGGACGTAACACTTTGAAAAGCGCAAGTTGTCTTTGTGTTTACCCTTCATTTCAGGTTTCTCAAGGATTGTGTAATGAGCTTCGACTTCAATACCTTTCCAAGGAGAGAAGGTTCACTTTGGTTAAAAAAGGTAACGTTCTCAACGATCCTAGTTTGCCTATGCCAAAAGGTAAGTAAGGTATGAGTTTTGAAATTTTCAAGGCACCTCAGCCTTATTCGATTGTTGATGGAAACCTTGTTGATGATTTGGTCTTTAGAAAGGATCTGAACTATGATGTGGATACTTGCCATTCTTTGATTGATGATAATATAATTTCATTGAATGATGGCAAGAAGAGTAATGTTTTTGGAAATTGCGATGTTGATGAGTTTGTTAATGAAATAATAATTATTCGACATTTGCAAGATAAGGAAACATATAAACCTTTCCACTTGCTTGATTTTGGTGAAAATGTGCACTCATTGATCTGTTGTGTGAAACTACATTGTCTAAACAAGGATGTGTGGATGAGATTCAGGATATATGAATGTTTGAAGACCTGCTTGTTTCATTTTCTTTTGATCTGATTGTGTGATAAGACGATGACATGTAAAATGGTTAGTGCATTTGATTTTGAAGATGATGTATCAAATCTGCCTTGTTTTACAAATTCTACATGTTTAAGTAAGATTGATCGAGTGAAACTTGGATTACATGATCGTTTTGATGATTTCTTGATGCATTTTGATTATAATTTTGAATTGATTCTTATGCATTCTCTATTGCCAAGTATGAAGATCCATTTTGAAAAGGTAAAACACATTTATACTCTTGAACCCAGCATTGGTTTATTTTCTCAATTTTTGAATAAGGTTCTGAAGAGTTCTCTTGAGATTATAATTTCTAGTACCACTAATCTATTTCTCTTTTGTGTAGATGATACATTGAAACGGTTGCCTCGTAAAGAGGGAGGGTATGCAAACAACCTATTCTCTTTTCAAAGTAATTGTGAATTTTAGGTTCTTGAGAGCATTTCTGTCAAAGTCACCACCCAAGAGGTTCGTGACGAAGAGAGATTTTTCGCGAGCAAGTGGCCCTATTTGAGGACAATTCGCTTTAAAGAGAGAGGGAATGATACGAACATGCCCTGCGAACATCCTTGATTCAGCTCATCAAGCATCATTTACAATCTTTTTCAAGTTGAACTTTAATTTTATTAAACTCATCTTAGTTAATAATTGAGTCGCAGGACTTTATTTAACCCATCTTAGTTAGTAATTGAGTTGTTGGACTTTCTTTTATTTAACTCATTTTAGTTACTTAATTTTTGGAATAAATGCTTATCTTAGTTTATTTAGTTGTTGGAATAAGTTAAGTATTTAATGTGTTTATTTACAGCTTATTAATTAAGTTTATTAAGTTTAGTGTGTTTAAATGTGATTTAATGAGTTTGTTAATAATTGCTTGTAAATGACTTTTTATTTGAAATCACTTATGTACAATGGCTATTACAAAGTGATAAAATGCAACTATTCAGCTGACATTGGTTACATTCAAGGGACTGTTACAACAATAAAAAGGAGAGTAATGAGCATCATTAAAATCGACAGCCTTTCTATCTTCTTCAAGGAGCTGTTCAAGAATAGCAATGGACAAAGGAGTAATTACAAGCTTTATAACCGATTGCTTCTTTAAGAACACTCCATGGTCTATTAGTGTGCCAAAAATATCATGAATTTTCTGGTGACTAGTCGACTGACCAAGGAAGAAACTTAAGCATTCAAGCTCATTGAATTAGCTGGATTAGGACATTGAATTTTATTAATAGTTGCTGTTATTTAGACCTGGAATTTTAAGAGTTTAAGCTTAGTGATTAAGTTTTATTTCAGCTCATTATTAGCTCATTTAAGCTGAACAATTGTGACCTTTCATCTAGGCCTTCTCTAGCACTATAAATATTTGTAATCAGCTCATTGTGAGGGGACTTTTGCTGAATTTATGTTAAATTTGAAACTTGTGAGATTTCCAAATTCTCCTTGTTCTTTTCGGGACTGAATTAACTTATCAAGTTATCTTGTGGCGTCATTCCATCCATTGCTAAACTGAACTTATCACCTTTTGGTGTGGCGTTCATTATACCTTTGGTTCCTATCACATTTGATAGTGGGTCAAGGTTCCTTGCTATTTGTTTTCACCTAAGAGTCATTTTGAGACTCGGGTCAACAATCCAATATTGTTGGTTCATTCTCGGTCTTAGCCAAATTATCCATTATTTATTTAATCATTTTTACCTACCACCATTGTTTGAAGCCATTTATCCTATTTTGTTTCATTTAACCCGAAACGAAGTTATCCTTACTCAATTCAAGATCGGGCAATCTAAACGACTCGAATTATTCTGAAACGAGTTCGTATCATTAGTCAGATCAGTTCCAAAAAAATCAAAGAGAATTGGATAACTCACAATACTCAAATTTTGTTTTTGATCCCAGTGATTATAGTTCTATATTATTGTTCAAGGGACTTGAGGCATGGAATTTTGTTTTCCAAGATTATATTTTTCGAATAATTTTTTATTCTGGTTTGTTTGCATTGAAGAACATTTTGATTCATTATGAGAAGGTGATATCAACTTCTATTTTTGATCCTGGTATCGGTTTAAGCGTTCCAAGTTTGGATGGGTTGTTGAAAAGTTATTTTCTGCTCAAAATTCAAAGTGTCACTAATTTTTTTCATTATTATGTAGGTGGCAATTTGAAATGGTATCCCACTCAAGAGGGAGGGTTCCTAAAGAAAGGTGTTCGTGATGATGCAAAATTTTTCACGAGCAAATGGCCCGATTTGAGGACAAATCATCTTCAAGAGGGAGGGTATGATGCGATCCCGGCCGCATCATGTTTCGATACAACTTGACGACCTTAGAATTGGCCTAAGCTCGAGGGGCCCAAGTGCAAAATGAAGTTTTTAATTTCAGTTTGTTCATTTGGCTGCTGGAAAAATAAGGACTTTGATTCATTAATTTTTAGTTATTTTAGTTTGTGTTTTTAGTTATGTCATAGTTAGCACATCATTAATATGTGTTCTGCATTTAATAAAGTAATGCATTATGTAACTTTCATGTTAGTTAAGTTTGCATCATTAAATTAAGTTATGTTAGTTTAATTATGTAACTTTCATGTTAGTTAAGTTTGCATCATTAAAATTAATTCATGCATTATTTCATCTTAGTTAATTAAGTTCTTGGAATAAATTACTCATCTTAGTTAATTAAGTTTAGTTAATTTGGTTGCTTATTAAGTTTAATGTGTTTAATGTGTTTTTAATGTGTTTTGTGTTTAATATGAGTTTAAATGTGATTAATGTTTTTGTTTTAATGTGTTTGATTGTAGATGTCTTTTCAGCTGGAAACTGTTACATTTAAGGGCCGTTACAAATTGATTGAAGTGACTTTTCAAGTAGAAATCAGTTACATACAAAAGGAGCATTATATATTATTAAATGGAGCTGTTATATCATTAAAAGGAAAGCATTACACCTCTTTAAATTGGCAGTAGCCTTTCTTATTCCATAATCGATTGTTGCTTAAATAGATCACTCCATGAGCCAAAATATCATGAATTGCTACTGGTGACTATTCGGCTAACCAAAGAAGAATTTGCAGCTTATTTTAAGCTCTTGGGCTGCTCAAGAATGAAACTTAAGCATTCAAGTTTATTAAGTTAGTTGAATTAAGAACATTAAAGCTTATTGATAGTTGCTATTATTTAGGCCTAGAATTTCAAAAGTTTGAGCTGAGTAATTGAGTTTTATTTCAGCTCATTATTAGCTCATTTAAGCTGAATATTTGTGACTTTTCAGCTAGGCCTTATCTAGCATTATAAATACATGTAATCAGCTCATTGTAAAAAAACCTTTTCCTGAATTTATGCTAAATTTGAGTATTGTGAGTTATCTAATTCTCTTTGATTCCTTTGGAACTGATCTGACTTATCAAGCATAGCTTGTGGCGTCTATCCTTTCCTTTGTTTACCGAACTTATCACCTTTTTGGTGTGGCGTTCATTATACCTTTGGTTCCTATCACATTTGATAGTGGGTTAAGGTTCTTTGCGTTTTCCTATACCATCATTCACCTAAGAGCTACTTTGAAACTCGGGTCAACAATCTCTATTGTTGGTCCATTTTTTGCCCTAAGTCAAATTTTCCATTCGTTGTTAAACCTATTTCCCTTTTAAACTTTTTTGTAGCCTTTCTTCTATTTTATAGAAACGAATTTAGCCTTACTCAAATTCACAATCGGGCAAACACATACGACTCGAATCCATCTGAAACGAGTTCGTATCATTTGGCTAAGACCGATAATGAACCAAAAATATTGGATTGTTGACCCAAGTCTCAAAATGGCTCTTAGGTGAAACCAAACAACAAAGAACCTTGACCTGCTATCACATGTGATAGGAACCAAAGGTATAATGAACGCCACACCAAAAGGTGATAAGTTCGGTTTAGAAAAGGAAGGAATGACGCCACAAGATAACTTGATAGGTCAATTCAGTCTCGAAAAGAACAAGGAGAATTTAGAAATCTCATAAGTTTCAAATTTAACATAAATTCAGCAAAAGTCCCCTCACAATGAGCTGATTACAAATATTTATAGTGCTAAAGAAGGCCTAAATGAAAGGTCACAATTGTTCAGCTTAAATGAGCTAATAATGAGCTGAAATAAAACTTAATCACTAAGCTCAAACTCTTAAAATTCCAGGCCTAAATAACAGCAACTATTAATAAAATTCAATGCTCTAATTCAGCTAATTCAATAAGCTTGAATGTTTAAGCTTCTTCCTCGGTCAGCCGAATAGTCACCAGCAAATTCATGATATTTTTGGCACACTAACAGACCATGGAGTGTTCTTAAAGAAGAAATCGGTTATAAATCTTGTAATTACTCCTTTGTCCATTGCTATTCTTGAACAGCTCCTTGAAAAAGATGGAGAGGTTGCCGATTTTAATGATGCTCATTACTCTCCTTTTTATTGTTGTAACAGCCCCTTGAATGTAACCAATGTCAACTGAATAGTTGCATTTATCACTTTGTAACAACCATTGTACATAACTGATTTCAACTAAAAAGTCACCTACAAACAATTATTAACAAACTCATTAAATCACATTTTAAAACACTAAACTTAATAAACTTAATTAATAAGCTGTAAATAGACATATTAAACACTTAACTTATTCCAACAACTAAATAAACTAAGATAATCATTTATTCTAGCAATTAAGTAACTAAAATGAGTTAAATAAAAGAAAGTCCAACAACTCAATTACTAACTAAGAGGAGTTTAATAAAGTCCAGAAACTCAATTATTAACTAAGATGAGTTTAATAAAATTAAAGTTCAACTTGCAAAGGATTGCAAATGACGCTTGATGAGCTGAACCAAGGACGTTCGTAGGGCGTGATCATATCACGTGTGAGACCGGTCGCTTATCAGTTGGAGCTACCTCTAGAGTTGGATCGTATCTATGATGTGTTTCACGTCTCAATGTTGAGGCGGTACCGGTATGATCCATCTCGTGTTGTCTCTATTGAGAAGGTTGAGGTCAGACCAAATTTGACTTTTGAAGAGGAGCCGGTTCAAAGTTTGTATCGAGATGTTAAGGTTCTGAGGAGGAAGTCCATACTGTTAGTGAAGGTTCTGTGGCAGAATCATGGCACTGAGGAAGCCACGTGGGAACCTGAGGATTTGATATGTCAGCAGTATCTTCATCTGTTCGAATCAGGTAAATTTTGAGGCCGAAATTTCTTTTAGGGGGTAGAGTTGTAACGCCCTGAATAATTTATTTGTTTTTCTATAAATCTTGAATCAACTGTGTATCTGCTTCAGTGGTTAAGTGTTTTGGGGTGTGTGTAAGTCTTGTGTTCAATTCCTACTTTTGGCAAAACTTGGTTATTTTAGATTCAAGCCTTACCCTTGTTGAGTGGGCTTATATAAGATTGTTTGCTAATCCATATCAGAATGAGCTTACTGGTTTGAGTGGTAAGGGATTGTTGTGCTGGAGGTCTTGTGTTTGAATCCCTACAGGAGTGAGGGTGTTAATTTTTGCTCGGTTGTGTGATAGAGTTTCGGTGGAGTTGGGATTCTAAGGTAGTTGGATGAGATTAGTGGTTAGATTTTGTGGGATTGGAAGTTAGTGAGGTTGTGGGGAGTTGGGATTTTGGGAAGGATTAATTTTCATTTTTATTCTTTTGTCTTCCAAAATTCTTTTTTTCATTGACGCCACTTTTGTTCTTCTTTCTCTTCGTTTTTATTTTTTTCCCCTTTCCTTCTATTTCAATTGTAGTCATTATTGTACTGTTGGGGTTTGTCGAATCGTTCCGAATAGGCTATCAAGTGGTTTTCTTTTATCGTTTACCATTGTGGGGGAATTCGATTTTGTTTAATGAAATCCATCGTTGGTGTTCCTTTTTCTCGAGTAGAGGAAAGACAAAAAGCGGTTGTTGCTCCTTCAGATATTCGAGCATTGAGTGGCTTCTGCTCGTCAGTGGTAAGTTCTTTCGCTAGTAGTTCGATTTTGAGAGGCCTTAAGCCGAAATCAAATTCTAGTTTAAGTTCTTAATCTAATGGCTAAAACGGTGTTTGGTATGTTGTTTCTAGGTTTCAGAGGTCTCGGGAGTGATTTCTCATCAAAATAGAACCAGGTGTGTTCCCAAAACACAGAAAATTGGGTTTTGATGAAAGCCGAAAAATCCTTCTGTCGACGCCACACCGGCGTGTGGATGTCCATGTGGTTGGCTATGTGCAAGAGATGGCAGTTGTCTGACGAAGGTGCGGCCGTGCGCTAGACACGACAGTGTAATAGTGTGTATGGTCGTGTGGGCCACACGTACTAGGCCAGATTGGGCGTGTAGGCCACATGGGCATACCACATGGGTGTGTGGGTTTTGGGCCAGGCCGTGTGGGCTACACGGGCAAGGCCAATCTGGGCATGTGGCCCACACTGGCATATGGACCCATAACTCTAAAATTTTTCCTAGGGTCGCACGGTTCGTTTCAATCGACTGTGGGCCTATCGTAGGGTCGGTAAGGGCTAACCAAACCCTAAATTATGTGATATGACAGTCTGGTAGTCTACCTTGTGTAGGATTCCGATATGTACATTTTTTTTGTTAAATATATATGTGATCTGTATATGAGGTTGTTATGCACGTTTTACTATATTTGCTATTTTGTATTTGTGACTGGGGTGGGTTTTGTATATGTGGAGGAAGTGAGATCGGTACGGTGACCTTTCACCTATATTCTGGTAGCTTGGCTGCATATTATCTATTATGTGTCGTATCGACACCATATGGTGTAGAGGATGGGGGTAGGAATCTGCATATCTGTTTCTGCAATCTGTATCTGTAAAGGACTTAAGTTCGAATCTAAACTTGACTGTATATGTGATTTCCATATGTATAGCATGTCTATTTCTGTTGGGTTACACACTGAGTTTACAAAAACTCACTTCTATTTTTCTGTTCTGTACAGGTAATCCACAAACTTAGGCGGATCGGTGCATTGGAGTCTCACGGTGACCACGAGATGTGAACTGTTTTTAATATAGGTTTTTAATTATTTTAATTATCATTTTTCTGAGAGTTTTGTAACTTTTGGACTCTCAGGACTGTTGGATTTTTATTTTGGTTTTGGACATGTTTTAACCTGTTTTGCGACATTTGACTAAAATCGCGGTTTTACGAAAACAAAGGTTTTTCCAAAAATACGAACTCAATTTCTAAAATATAAACGGTTTCTAAAAATTTCACTGTAATTAATGTTTTGGCAAATGGTTTAATTAAATAATGTTTTTTGTAATAGTCATAGAACTTGGATGATTGATCGAAATACTTGACAAAGCTTTGACGAAATATCATTATTCTCAAAACCCTTCTTCGTATCATTACTAGATTTGGCCATAACGTCTAGGCCGGGTTTGGGGTGTTACATCGGTATCATTTGTAATCAATCCTAAACAAGCGCACACAAAACCCTATTGGCATGCCAATCGTATCCTAACCTTTACTAAGTTCACACAAGCATATTTTGAGACTACTCGACAATTTTTGCTTTTCCTCGGTTACTTCCAGTTTGATCCAATTCTTGGTCTATACAATTATTCCATTCAATCCATTAATATCAAACATTTATACATTATTCCATGACATGAATGAACTTATATTATCTAATTAATAATTGCCCCTAAATTTTTACATTTTATTCAATTTAGTTCCTAAATTGAAATAACCATATCTTTCAATTTTGAGCCCCAATTTAAAAACAACCTCAATTAAATTCATTAGAGACCCTCTACTTTCTATTTATACCAAAATTTCACAATAATTTCTCATTTTATTCACTCTAGTTCTTATATGCAAAACTAACAATTAACCTTTACAATCTAGTCCTTTTTGTAATTTAAGCTTAAAATCTATCAATTTAACACATAATCCATCACTATCCACTATTAAATATTATAAAATGGTTTAATTTCCTTTTGGACCTTTGTCTAATTGCAATTTAAGTCCTAAGTCTTTGGCCATTTAAAAACCTATATAGTAAGAAAACTTTTATAATTTAGTCCCTGTACCTAAATTAACTATTAATGCAAAATAATTACTAGACCAAACTTTAATATAATATTATAACAAATTCGTAAATATTTTATTTAATATTTATGGACCTAGTTTACAAAAATGGGGTTTCAAAATCGCCTTTTCCAGCACCACTGAAAGTTGGGCTATTACAAAAAGTCAATCATAACATTGCAGCGAAATCACGACATTGATGGAAAATTCATGACACCCAAGTCACCGTATAGATACTCGAGCAGGCTGTCAGGAAAGTCACAACATCGGACCAATGGTGTCACGACATTAAAGCTCGACGGACTTAAAATCTGAAGGGGCGTTTATTTCAACACAACCCAAATTTTTGTGTAACTTAGGGCAGAGTTGTCTAAATTTGGTCAAAACTTAATATTAGTATAAATACATCTTTATAAACATGTTTAGAGAGAGACTTTTGATGATGATTAGGTTGCTAAGTAGTTTAGTTTAAGGATTCCTTACAAAAATTGTGACTTTTGTTTTAGTTTTTAAAGAGATTTCCGCACTTGCAATTTTCTTCGTTATTTTAGATAGTTTTTTATTAGTTTCGTTTGTCGTTCGTTCATCATCAAGAGTGATTAATCGAATTTATCTAAAGGAATTTAAGCTTTTTCTCCAACACAATCCACACAATTAGAATTTCATTGATATATTATTGAGCATCTCTAAACCTCCAATTTTTAGTTGTTAAATTCTTTAAATGGCTTGTGAATTGAGTGGGTATTGTAGAATTGTGATGGGTTGTAACTAAATTCTTTGGGAAGTTAGTTAATTGACTGGAAGCAATTAATCAAGGTTAGTTTTTAAACTGGATAATATGATTAAATTGAATAAAAATCAAAACCTAGAACACCCTTAATGAAGAGGTACAACACCCCTCCTAGCTGAGGTGCGGTACTCGTGGCTCCAATGGTCACTTTTTGACCACAAGAAACAGACCCTTGTTGCTTGGGTACCAATACTTAAAGGCCTATAGAAGCAATTAATGTTTCAATTAAAGAATCCAGTGATTCTAATTGTTTCTAACACCCTCAAACGACTATTAATCCACGAGAGAGTATACATGGAGCATAAGAACACTCAGAAGAAGCTAAGAAACAAGGTTACAAAGATTAACTGCAAAAGTCCAATTCTTTTCACTATTATCTCATTTTCTCTTATACACACTTGTGGGGTTAATTTTGATTCGTTCTTTCAAGTGTTGTATTGTTGTGTGAGAGTGCTTAATTGTTACATATCAACCTTCCAGAGGTGATAATCCTTTCATAATTAATCCAATTCTTTTCTTGTGAAAAGATAGAGATCGTAAAGATTAAATTTGTCCTTCAAAGGTTCAAATGTAGTGAATTTGAGAAGTTCTTAGTTGTTGTAAGTTAAGGTAGTGGAGAAAGACAACTGGGGTTGAACCATTATAAAGTCTTGAGTCTCTATTTCTTTCCACCTTTGCTTAAATTTTAAATCACTAATTCACCCCCTCTTGGTGCTTATTAATCCTAATAATTGGTATCAAAACTAGATATCTAAAGACAATGTTACTACCAAGAGAAAATATCCACAAGAAGCTAAAGATGGAAACAAAAAGTAAAAAAGAAGAAAAAATGTCTCATGGCATTCGTGCAAAATTTCACCATGTTGGGAGGTCATTCCACTATGAAGCCCCCTTTATGTTTCATTCTTGTGAAAATTTTGGTCCATTTTGGTGTGTTGCGATCTATTTTGCCCAGCACCAATCTTTACTAGTGTATTGGTTTGTATTAATTGTTACAAAATTTTGATATTTCAAACTAATTTTAATATTTTTATTTTAATTAATTTTAATTTTTTATAATTACATTAAAAAATAAAATATATTTATTAAATTAAGCTATTTAACCAAATTAGTAATTTTAAAATTTACATTTGTATACAAAATATAATTGAGGTATATTTGTATATAGAATTTTATTTACAAAATTAGAAATTTTAATGTAAACATATATGAAATTTTAAAAGTATATTTTTGTAAAAAATCAACAATTAAAGGAAACCTAAATGCTGGTGTAGTAGTAGTTGAAGTGTCGAAATTATTGTACATTGACATCATAACGTAGTGTTTAAACCTTGTGCAACTTATTCCCTCCAAATTTGGAAAAAGAAAACCCTAAATAAAGAAGAATGAATAAATGGAAAGAGTATGAAGGGTCAAGATCAATAAGTTGACAATCCACATGGGGTGGAGGGAGGATGCAACGATTCCTTTCGTGGGATGATGGAAAGCACACCGGCCCCACCATCGTATCAATCACGCAATGCAATCCCCTGCTCCGGGAGTTTCCATGGGATGCAATACGGGCCACAGTAGCCGTCCATTCATACTTTTCCTTCCCTTGGAACTGACCAACAATCGCAAGGCCATTCACACTACCTACCTAGTTAGGCCGTAGGGCGTAACAATGAATCAAAAACACAAAACATCGAAGCCCAATTTGAATTCTAGAATTTCAATTTTTGTTTAAATTGAATCACTTTCGGTTAAATATTATTAAAATTTATTTGATTTGGTAAAATTTATTTTTCTTTATAAATAAAATAAATATAATTATTGGAATTGAGCTGAATTTTATATTTTAGTTAATTTATAATTGTTATTTTTAATTTTTTTATAATATAAAACCAATCCAACCGTGAAATTCGGTTCATGTCAGTTCCATTATTTTTAATATTTGATTTCGTTTTTGTAAAAACCCAAAATAGTGCGTATTAATGCCATATTCTTTTTTTTTTCCCCTAAAAAATCCAAATTAAACCATTATAACCTTTCGTAAGCCGGTATGTGCAAAAACATCACTTCCAAAGATGAAGTCAAAGAGAGCAAACAATAGCCTTAGCCTCTATTGGCTTGTTAAAATACACTAGATCATTTAGTATATATTACTCTAAAAAATGATAAAATTTTATTTTAATTTAAGATATTTTATAACTTTTTTATATAAAATTTTTTATTTTGTCCTATCCTCCGCCTCGCACACCGTATTGTCGAGGCTGTATCTGCCAAGTGCATATGCTGTAACCAGTGGGTTTTTATTCTCTTGGCACTCTTCTGATCCTCCAAAGTCCAAATGCCAGCTTGAAGGGAGCTGTGAGGCTTTGTTGTTGTTCGCACCTAAAATTCACTTGAGTTGCACTAACATCAGGTCATATCTCGAAAGGTTTCATTAATTATTTAGTACAAATTGCATAGTTAGCTTTCAAGTAAACATGTTTAATGATAAATTTATTTTTCTAAATTTAAAGATTTATTTGAAAGTTGAGAAAGTTTGAATAAAAGTAAGAAGTTCAAAAGGTAGGTTTAGACAAATAAATTAGACTCATTTAAAATGAGATAAATTACATTTAAGATTACAAGATTACTTTAAAATAGAGTTTCTCTTATTTTGGTTACTCTAATTTTTTTTTTTAAATTTAGTCATTTTAATTCATACAATTGTTCGAACTAGTCACCGCCATAAAAAAATAGTTAATCCATTAATGAATTACTGAGGTGACACATTAACCAATTGAAATGATGATACATGACACTTTTTTTATATTTAACTAAAGCATAGGGACCTCTCTTTAATTATTCCAATATATAATTTTCTCTTTCTCTCTTTACCTCAAAAATTGATCGCCAACCAACAGATAGCACATCAATCGTTTCTGGCATTGAATGGCTTCCATGGTCAAATTCCACTCACAATGAGTGACCTATAAACCCATAACTTTATGTTGCAGAACTTGCAATTGTGGCGCCTATGAAACCAGATTGGCAAACTATGATGCCATGATTAGGCCGAGACCTAAATAAATGGTTGGTTCATTGATTGGAGTGTTAAAGCAAGGGTTTTGATTTTGGCGTCCCCGATGGGGCTAACCCAACTCCCGAACGAAATGTAGATGACTGAGTTAGGCTTTAGGTGGTCCAACCATTCTAAGCAATTGATATCTTCTTCCCTAAATCTTGGGTTTTTGGGTATTGCTAATGATGGTTTGGTCAATGGTCCGACTGAGAAAATAATTGGATTGTTGTGAGGTGAGGAGATATGATGGCCATATTCATATTCGTCATCGGCAGCGAAGAATTCTTGGGGAAAGGAATTCAAGAGGAGCCACAAAAGATATGTGCAACATTCTAACGTTGTGGTCTAAAATTTGAGTCTAGCTTTTCTTGAAGTTAAGATTCCGATCAATTTTTGAGGTAAAGAGAAAGAAAAAAAATGTTTTGAAATAATTATTGAGAGGTCTCTAAGTTTTAGTTAAATGTAAAAAAAGTGACACGATTCGTCATTCAATTAGTTAATGTGCTACGTCAATAATCCATTAATAGATTAACGAAATTTTTAACAGCAATGACTAGTTTGAACAAATATCTTAATAGGTACCACATTGATAAAGGGAATAGTTTGTGTCTTAGCAAGTCAGAATTTACCATCGTGAGACATAAGTAGCATATTGATAAGGGTGTAACACCTTATACTAATGTGATTTTCGAACTCGGATAGAATCTTGAAAATATGCCAACGAGACTCGTATTCGATAGTTAGAAAAATTCACATTTTTTAAGGACCGTATTGATTAGGAACAGATGGAGAAAACCTCAACCCGAGGTACTTGAAGTTTTAAGGAACTAAAGCTATAAGAACCCAACTCGCTTAAACTTAGCAAATACCCGAACCTTGGTATAAGGATGATGATACACTCTGGAATGGATTGGAACAGAATGATAAGATAGGGTTGAACGCCACAAAACCTTTAAGTTTTGATAAGTTCGAAAGTTCAGTTAAGAACCAAAAGAGAAAATTCTCACAATAAGTTTTATAATCAAAGTTGTGTAACCTTACAAATGGAATGACCCAAACTATTTATAGACCTAGGAGACTAAGGGTCATATTCGGCCATAAAGGAATTCATGCATGAGAATTTAATTACATTCATGTATTTTTCTAGATTCAAAGCATGATTGAAAAGTCACATTCCTCCTCTCTAAAACCCTGCATGAATCCTTAAGGATGAAGTCTTCTTCAAGTGCGTTGAATGCTCTTCAAATCCCTAAATCATTCTTCCCCTTTAGCCATACATTTATTGAGATGAACATGCATGTGTCTTGAATACATTAATGTTGTTGTGGATGCATGAATGAATCAATGAATCTTCAAGTTTATCCCCCAACTCGATGCATGAATGTTGTGATTCAATGTGTACCCTTTATGTTGAATTCTTTCCCCTTGGATGTTCATGCATGTAGCCCATGCATGTATGAAAGTCGAATGGATAAGTTAAGCTCCCATCTTGCCAGATTCCATGCACCTAGCATATCCCTTGAATTCAGCCAAAGTTCAAATGCATGAATCAATGCATTTGGCCCCTGAATGTGAATGGTCTTATAAACCAAATTAGTTGCATGAATTTTGATGATTCCATGAATGGACTTGTGCATGCATTTGGCCTTAAATGAAGGTTCATGATGGATTTAAAGTGGCTAGCCAAACATTCCCTACAAAACCAATATAAATAGGAGGTTAGACCAACTCAAACAAGGCACAAATTCGAATTAACACACATGACACAAAGAATTCGAACAAATGTCACTTTTAACATAAGAATATGTCAATGCCCGATGCAAGATACTAGACTCATGGCATAAGCAAGAATGACACACATCTAATTCAAGATAACAAAACAAGCCTAAGGATTGAAACTTAGACACATGATTGAAACATAAATAACTTGACACATTATCGAAACACACAACTAAATTTGTGGATTAAAAGCAAGTTAAAATGCATAAATGGGTTTTAAACGTCCACATTCAAGATGTTACATAGACTTGAACGTTTTCATCTTGCATTTGGGTCCTTCGCGCTTGGCCCAATCTTGAGACCTTCGAGACAAATCACATGATGTGACCGGAATCACATTACATACCCAACTCGATCACTGGGTCCAAGGTACATGATGCCACATCCTTTGCTGGAGTAACTACGATTAATTAAATACATAATGTAGCCATTTAAACATGCATATAAATATATTACACAATTGTAGCATGATACATAAGCGTTTCTGAATCTTATACGAGCTTATGAGAGCTTTTTTGCTAACTCGATGTCGAATTAGGACCAAACTATAAAGTCTGTAAAATATCAGGTTGACATCGCGACTTCAGGGGTTCCTCGTTGCGATGCAACTCACTGACTAGGTCTCGTCACGGTGACAAGGGATCGACCTCACGGTCTGACCGTCTGTTTGCAAATAGTCCAAAAATGGTACCAACTTGCATCACCTGAAAAGCAATTTCATTACAACCATTTCCTATTTCAGCCAGAAATGCTATTTCCAAATGTTCATTTCTAACATGTCTCACCTTATGCAAAAACTGACTCAAGCTAGGTACATGCCATATATTTAACAAAATGGGACTATACACACATCGCTGAGTTGAGGATCACGCCTCGAAACTTCAAGATTTACCTATACCTACGCACAAAGAAAACAAACCGTACGTTGAGCGATAAAGCTCAGTGTTACTTCCAAGTTTCAAGTCAAGAAATACAAGTTTAAATCAAATACATACATTCAATTCAAGTTCAAGTTATAGCCAATTCACATACAATTTCATGCCAAAAACTTCCATTATCATATGAACATGCATATAATAATTTTGCACATCAATTCACAACATATGCACCTAAACTTACTATTTATGCTACTAAACATTAATATACCAATTCCTTTTTTTGTAACATATCAACTAGTAGCATAAACTTAATGATCAATTCATATAATTCAACCATGCCATATTTTCTTATATTTGCCATACCATTTCTCATTCATTTCACATTATCATCTATAAGCATATACTTATTCATGCACAATCATTAACTTATATATATATATATATATATATGCATATACTTAATTTAGTTTCATCATTTCAAAAATTTCCAAGCCTATTGACTTATTCGTACTCAATCGGCCCCCAGGGCTCGTTTTTAACCTATATTGCATCCTTCACATGCTGTTGTATATCAAATTTCATATATATTCAAGTATAACAAATTCAAATACATTTCATTTCAAATTCCATATAGCCAATTCATGTTTTTATAACCCTATGAACTAGACACGGGTTTAGAACAGATACATGAATCTGTCACCCCGGGTTACCTAACAATGATGACTTTGAACATGTATATACTACCACCCAGGGTTGCCCGAAAACGATAGATTCCACAATCTAATTATCCTATGATCCCGGGTTTCCCAGAAATCATGGCTCTATATGTACATTATACCGCCCCAGGTTGTCCAAGAATGATGGTTTCTATCAATATCCTAATCCTATGACATGCCAACTATATCCGACCTAGTCCGAACAGCTAATAGGGCAACCAATTTTCCAATTTCGTTAATAATTCAGTTCATATTTCATCATTATCAATTCATCATTATTTCTCAATTTCATCATATCATATAACATATTTCAATTAATTCCTTAACACATATCATATATCAATTAAGTATTCTACTTTCATCAAACATCTTCTTTAGGTACGAATGATAATTTAATAAATAAACAATATTAAATTTCATCAAATTCACATTCAAATACAAACCCAAGAATAATTTACATTTTATTCAATTTAGTCTCTAAACTCGGATTTGCAAAACTTTCGATATGTAGTTCTAGATTAAGATTAAATTTTAATATTCTTTTATTAGAAACCTATACTTTCTATTCCTTACAAAATATCATGATAGGTTTTCAATTTATTCAATTTGGTCCCTAATTTAACAAAGCTAATAGGCAAGCTTATTAAACTTTACAATTTAGTCCTTTTCATGATCTAAGCTTAATTTCTATCAATTTCAAGCCTAATTCTTCAAATTTTCAACAATGGAAATTTACCAAAATTTCTACAATTGAACAAATTGATACATGGGCTAGCTAAATCATGCTTCCATTATAACAAATCTATAAAAATAAAAATAAAATGGCTTAGGGACTTATTTGAATTTCGGTCAATCGTTTTAAGCTAAAAAAAAGAGTTTTGGTTTCTCAAGCTTTGGCAAACGGTGGAAGATGATAAATTCATCTTTCTTTCCATTAACATTAGCTTATATAGGTTAATTGGTTTAGTTTAATCTTAATTAACAAGTTTAATTATTTTTTATTTAATTAAATTACTATTAATTTAAGCTAAATGCTCATGTCACACCCTCACTTGGCGAATCAGTATTTTTGGACGATTGAACTAGCCAAACCATCTAAGTTGCGAGATTTAGATTAGCTGGCGTTGGATAATTCCTTGGAGAAGTATTTCACTAAGCTTCGCCAAGCTTGCGGACTCTCATTCTGTAGTGGGCGAGCTTTTTTTTTTGGGAAGAACTTTATTTGGCGGATCCTTTTGCTAATAACCCCGCCACCCGTGTTTTATATTACTGTAAATGTATTAGCTGTGTTAGAAATCTTGGTGAGTGGGTAGAAATCTTGGTGAGTGGGACACGTATAATTCGCGTGACATCCTAGCGGAGGTAACATGTCAATAACCAAGACACTTAGAGAACCTCGTAGGATGTGATAAATTAGTGGAAAAGTGTGTGCACGGATATTGATTAGAGAACCTACTTAGAGTGGGATTTTGTTTAGAGTTTTGCTATAAATAGGATAACTCGGTAGTGGAGAGAATACTTTTATTTTTTTCTTCTCTACTTGCCTTCGTTATCATCAAAGAAAACTCAGAAGTGTTCTTCATTATTAATAGAGGAACTGATTGTTAAGCTTGTAGAAGCTACCTTCTTTAGGCTGTCTACTGGTAAACTCTTCAGTTCTTCTTTAAGTTTTTACTAGAAAGGAATAGGTAGTTGTAGGAGTTGTTCATTAGGGTTTTCATTTGAAATACTGGATATGAATAAAAATTTCTTCTAGAAATTGTTTGCATGTTTATCGATTCTTACTATTATGTTGAATTTCAGTTGTTTTTTTATGTAAAAGTGTTATTTGATTGGTTTAAACAAAGAAACTGGAGAAGGTCCCAGTGCAAAGGGAAAAGAACCCATCGACTAGATAAAACCCTATGTGAAGGTTTCTAGTGAGTTCCTTTGTACTTTGTGT
Organism: Gossypium raimondii; assembly: GCF_025698545.1. Taxonomy (NCBI): domain Eukaryota; kingdom Viridiplantae; phylum Streptophyta; class Magnoliopsida; order Malvales; family Malvaceae; genus Gossypium; species Gossypium raimondii. The sequence continues at coordinate 41,149,783 of NC_068569.1, read as the reverse complement.
CTGTTAACTGTATCAACATGTTTAAAATGTCCTACTATTTACTCAGGTGAGTTGTCCTAAACTTTGGTTTTGGTGTGTCTGTCAAAGGAATGTGGAAGTGAGACGATGCATGTACTATTAATGTCGGTAAATTATATATGAGTCTTACATGCGCATCGATATGAGTACTCCTTCCTCGGTGCATAAGTTTGTATCTGGATCGATGAAAAGAGGTATCAGAGTGTTGATGCATATGATGGTGAAAAGAAGAAAGGAGAATCATTACTATATGTTTTGCCTCTGGTATGGCACATTGATGCAAATTGTAACTGGCGAATACCTGACCTTACGAGGGGGCACTTAAGTGTTTGAATTAATAACGAGGGTTTGTGAAGGTTGGGTTGGCTTAGTTGGTCTACTGGCTCTACGGAGTGGCATGATAGAAATGGAATATTGGCTTTTCAGAATAAGGATTAGAAGCTAGCACAAGAAAGGGGTTGTATTAGTATAAATGAACATAAATGTGTCTAAATGATGTGCGAATATTGTAACAACTCACCTGGCGTAGATCATACCATTATGCTATTGGTGTATAGTTGAGTAAGCCAGGGTAGAAAAGGGTGAATTATTTGTCAAATGTTTGATTGGTGTATTGCGTGAATTTGATAGTACACATTTTGGGGGATGCCTTGATGGAATTCGCAATTTGGTGAACTCTAGTGTTTGGTGGACTATTTTATGAGATGGTCCACTAACCCCAGATGTTCTGGGCTAACTTGTTAGTTCGTGGAGCGTTAGAATTGTTTTATATGAAGACGATAGCTCGGTGAGTATCGTTAAAGTTTAGTTGAGACCTAGTTTGAATTGAACTAAAATATTGTAGATGATAACTTGATGTGTTCAGGTAACCGAATGACTTGTGTAGTTGATTGCTTAAGTGTACAATCAATGTTTTACCATTTGATTAGTTGTAGTAGTTGCGTTTGGTAAAAGATTAGACTTCAAAATTTTGTAAGGCATGTTTAGTCTCAAATTTCAAGAGTGATTTTTGGGATTTCTAACATTCCCACTAAGCTTATTTTTCGCTATCTGTAGTATAAAAGGGTGCCTATAGTAGACATGTTTCACCTTTGTTTTCTCTCCGTGTTCTTCCTTATTTCTCTAAGAATATTTAAGTTATCTTCGCTGGAGAAGATGAAGAAGGTTTCCAGAAGCTTGTCAAAATGCCATTGATAATTACCAGCTGACAGGTAATTTTTGGGGAACTCTTAGGTTGATGATGAGGGAACTTATGTCTTTGCAGTAGTGCATATATGATCTAATTTTAGTAGATAAATGGTCTAATAATTATGATTGTTTCTTATTTAGCTCAAGAAGCTAGTGAAGGTCTGAGCAATTGAGGCAAAAGACTAGTAGAGTAGATTTTTGTCCTGAATTTTTTGGTGAGTTCCTTCTTACTTCCTTTTAGTTAGGAAACTTCTATGATATGTGGTTGTAAAAGGTAAATTTTCTTTATTGGAGATGGGTTGATGTGGTGTGTGTAATAAACCAGTGTAGTGTGTGCGAGCATGACTAAGGTAAAAATACGCACCTTGTGTGCGAGCCTAGTACCAGACTATTTGTGACATGTGAAAATGTGGAAAGAAGCTTTACTTGTGATGCTTTTGGTAGGTCAGCTTTATTGCAAACCAGACTGGCAAATTACGGCCCGACCCTGCGGGAGAACACGTGTTCAATTTAATAAGGAATATGAATATAAATATGATTATGGCTGATATGCGAGTCTGATTTCTGAAATTTGGATCCAAGGCTAGCACAAGGTTGGGATATAAATAAACACACATGATTGAGAGAAGTATGTATAAGTTGGTTGTATGTATCCACCAAGGGTACTGTGTGTGTTATATTGGTGAAGTATTATCACTAGAGAACTATACTGGCAACTTGGCGTAATGTGTCGTAAGACGGAGTTTCGAAATTGTCTTTATTTTTGGGCTTATTATCGATAACCTAAAAATCATTCTACGTCTATGTGGAACTCACTAAGTTCATTTAAATTTACTCCATTACTTCTCTTTCTCAGGCGTTTAAGTAATAGAAGAAGATCGGTAGAAGAGGACTACACCAGAGCTACATTTGCAAGTGATCCATTTGTTAATTTTTGTATCATACATGGCTACGTTGGTGGGTGGCACATAAATCAATTTTGTAATAAACTTTTATAATTCACTTTGTTGTCTGTATTGTTTTGTCTTTAAAAGAGAATTTACCCTTATTATAGAACTGTACCCCAAGTTTTCTTGATTTACAACTTATGACCTCTTTTACATGGAATCACCATTGATGGCAGCGAATGATTAATAGGCTTACTTTTATAACCCCAAATTTTTTTCATCTTTAAAGATGTGTTACCGATTTAAAGAAAAGAATAATGGGTTGTAACAAAAAGGGGAACCTTAATAACTATTTTCTCAAAGATTTAAATTAAGCTTGAGGATTTGAGTCTATTAGTAATGACCTGGTTCGTTGGGCAGTTTGTCTAGATGATTGTATCAGAAATTTAGTTTAGTCAATTCTCGAAAACCAATGTTAGTTAGAAACTCTGTGATGTATGTTACATAATTCTTGCTTAGGCCATTATAGTGTTGCTAAAATAAGTTTGTGTTTTGTAGAAAATAAAAGAAAATGTCTGTGAATTCAAGAAATGCCAAAGGATAGGAGATTGAGAGCAACACTCCTCATCAAGCAAGTAACCTAGATCCCACAATAAGCCAGGGAGTTGACGATAGATAAGCCCTCTTGGAAATGATGGGTCATGTTATAAGATAATGGTTTGACTGATATATGGGCGCTGCAGCATCCTCTACTTATCGACAACTTGATGAAGTGGTGAGATTGGAAGAAACAATGAGAACAACTAAAGTTGCACAGCCATTAAATCCCACACCTCTTTTTATTGTCGTAACAATGTCCCATGGGGATCTAGTGGAGGTAATTTGCAAGCGTGGGGCGAAAGAATTTGAAGGAAGTAAGGAAGATGACCTGGTTGTGGCTGAGAACTGGCTCTCGCATGTCTTTTATGTGACAGAAGAGTTACAACGCTCTCCAGTTGATAGTCTTTGATGCACAATTTCCCTGCTAGAAGACGAAGCTTATCAATGGTGGAACATCGTAACCAGTATCATTCCCAGAGATCAGGTGAATTGGGAATTTTTCTTGAAGAGGTTCAGAGAGAATTTTATTAACAAGCCATTTATTGAGCAAATGAAGAAGGAATTGTTAGAGCTCAAACAAGGGAAAATGATTGTGTTTGAGTATGAATAAGAATTTGTCTGGTTGAGTAAACATGCTAAAGATTTGGCCCTAGATGAGGAACGCCTTTGTATCAGATTTGAAGGAGGGTTGAACGAAAAACTCATTGTGTTGTTGTCTACATTAGAAATTTGAAACTTTGCTACCCTATTGGCAAAACCTCAGAGAATGGAATCAGTGATTTAGGAGAGAAATAAAGTCAGTGACAGTGAGAGGAACAAACGTGGAGCCTCTAGTGCATTTTTAAATGCAGGATTTAAAAGGCCTAAGGATGTAAAGATTTATTCTGCTACTCCAGTAGGGGAGTCACAAACAATTCGCTTCCATAAAGATCGAAGTGGACCACAAGTAACTCCCATGGCTAGTACAGGTACATCAAGAAAGATGAAGTCCCCTGTTTACAACAGTTGTGGAAAAACCATGTGGGAACATGTTGGAAAGTCTCAAAGGCTTGTTTCATCTATGGAGCACTCGATCATCAAAAAAAAAAAAGATTCCCTATCTAAGGGAGGAGGGAATATTGAACATTCTGTTCAAGTACCCCATAAGTCTCAACAAGAAGTGAATACTGAAACTATTGCAAAGTTTGGGTTTGGGAAGGGGACTCCGAAAAGGCCTCAGCCAGAGTTTAAGTGATGCAAACAAAAGAGGACGCTGAATCCCTCGATGTCATTATAACACCCTTAACCCGTATCCGTCGCCAGAATAGATTTACGGAGTATTACTGAAGTTTTCATTTCAGAACAAACAAAAATTTTAAACATTTTAATTCATATCAATAATCATAGCAAAAATAATCCATAACATGCATATCGTCCCTTATACGAGCCCTTGAGGCCCTAAAAACATATTAGAAACAAGTCGAGGCCAAATCGAAAACTTATAGAATTTTTCACAAAACAATGAAAATTTTCAAAACTGCAGGGTCACATGGCCTTGTGGCCAGGCCGTGTGACTCACACGGCCAAGAGACACGCCCGTGTCTCAGGCCTTGTTGACATTCGATATAGGGACACACGGCCATGTCCCAGCCCGTGTAACTCACTGACTTGGGTCATATGGCCAAGCCACATGCTCGTGTGCTAGGTTGTGTACCCTTCGAAATAACCTCACATGCCCGTGTGCCAGGTCGTGTGCTAGGCCATGTTACAGCCTGACTTGCAACCCTTTAAACGCTTTAAGGAACACACGGCCATGTCGTCTGGCCGTGTGTCGCACAGGGCTGAGACACGCCCATGTCTCTATCCGTGTGGATGAAAAATAGGCCACTTTCAAGCCATTTTTCTCACCCAAACATGCATCCACCTACAACCAATTTTCCACATATAAAAAAGCACTCCAAACTACACCAAACCATGCCATTATAAGCTATACAAATATGGTACATTTATATACAACCAATATTCCCAAAAGGGCACCTCAATCTCAACACCCAAACATGTATAACTATATACTCAAATTGGCCATACTGTTCAATCTCAACACCCAAACATGTATAACTATATACTCAAATTGGCCATACTGTTCAACTAACTTCTATCTAAGTTTATGGTAAAACATACCATTTGATTTACCTGTCCAATTCACACCAAATGATACCAAATGTGCCATTCATTGACTAGCATCAATAGCCATATATGTCATTTATAACAACTATACCAAATTATCACATTCAAGCATATCACAAAAAATTTATAACATGCATTTTAAACCACCATTCCATCTTTAATCATTCAAGCACCAAGAACCAAGATATCAACCACTTTAAGGCCAAATATTTACATTCCAAAACTAGTTCATATCATCCCCCAAAATACCATAAACACAAGCCAAAACAAATGGCTACTTTAACAACCAAAATACCTGTACATGCCATTATAACCAAAACTTAAAAGAACCGATATAGCTGATGGATAGTGTGATATAACTCTGACTAGCTTCCATCCCGAACGAGCTTCTGATTCACTATAGAACACGAAAAATAACACAGAGTAAGCATAAATGCTTAATAATTTCGTATAATGTAAAACTCAACTTACCATTTTAACACATGATAAGTAAGTTAAACATGGCATAATCCAACCACAATTTGACCCAAGCCTAAGCATGTACACCAAACATGTTAGCCTCATAAGCATATAATATAAGCCATTTAATCATGGATGCTCACAACATTTAATCATGTATCATAAGCATATACCATCCATCTCAACTTTAATTATACTATGTATCACCAATTCAATGCAAATCACATGTATTCAAGTCTTAGTTCGTATTGAACTCTTACCACTTTCTTTCAGATCATGCCCGTTGAACCATTTAGAATACTGTTGGTTACTCGGGATAGCTCACACATAGTGTGCTAACTCATATAACTCTAATCCGTCAATTCCTCTATATGTATGCTCACACGAGCTGTAATCAGAATGCTCAGACGAGTTGTGAATCAGAATGCTCACATGAGCTGTGACAATGGGTCTACTCACATGAGCTGTGGGTCGAAACGTAGCTACACGTGCTAGACCTCAGCAATTGGTAGGACGTTCAAGACCAGCACCCGAATCATGTAAATCCTAATGACATGGCATTTGTGTCCTACGAATTCCTAAGGTTCAAACGAGGCTCGGTAGTCGACGTAACATCGTTGGATATGTGTTCGGTATATAAATATGGCAATTCACAATACATGTATAATTCAATTAAAAACATATATATATTTAATATTATTTCACGAACTTACATTGACGATTAAACGTAGATACGAAGCGACTAATTCGAAACTTTATCTTTGCCCCGATCTAAAGCCGTACGAGGTTTGTCTTGATCTAAATGGAAAAATTTAGCTCAATTCAATAATTATTCTATTCAATTTAATACAAATTCATATTTTAGAAAAATTACAATTTTGCCCCTATACTTTTGATTTCTTTTCAATTTAGTCCCTAGCTCATAAAAATGGAGATTCATGCAATTTTCCCAAAACCCATTATAGCTGAATTTCATAAAGGTCCCTAGCAAGCCCTATATTTAATTTATTTAAAAATCTCGCCATGTATAATTTTCCAATTTTCAATTTAATTCCAATTTGACAATTTTACCAAAAATCATTTAACAATAGTTGTTTATCTATCAACAACTAACCATTTTATTCATAAACCATCAAAAATCATACACATTCATTCATGGTAAAACTCTATTAGTTTAACGATTTCACAAATTAGTCCCCGGGATAGCTAGACTAAGCTACAACGATCTCGAAAACATAAAAATCATTAAAAACATGATAAAATATCTTACCATGCAAGCAAAACAAGATTGGGTGAACCTTAGCTTGTTTTAATAGAGTATTTTCGGTGGTGGCTTGATGAAAACGAAGAAGATGAACATTATTTACTTAGTTTAATTATCATTATTTACCAAATTACAATTATAACCTTTTAAAACATTAAAAAATTCACTAATACCAAGCCATGTTCATCCAATAACTTCAATAATGGTCTAATTACCTTATAAGAACTCATACTTTAAGGTTTTATAGCCATTTAATACCTTCAGCTACTAGAACTCAACTTTTGTACTTTATGCGATTTAGTACTTTTTATTCAATTAAGCATGTAAACAGTAAAATTTCTTACCGAATTTTTATATGGTACTACTATCATAATGTAGAAAATAAAATAATAATAAAATAATTTTTTTGATGTCAAATTTTTGGTTCTGAAACCACTGTTCCGGTTTCACTTAAAACGGGCTGTTATAGTCATCACTGGTAATTTTTCTTTATTCAAAAACAACATCATTCATTGATACATCCTGGAACAACTCATTTATATATATGTGCGATAATTTTATGGATGAAAAAAGTCTTAAGGTCGTCCCTATTGAGACTAGTGTGATAGTTATCAACCCGCTCGGTCATAGTATTATTATCAATAAAGTAATAAAGGATTGTTCGTTGGGTTTTGGCAGATATATCTCTTTGGCAGACTTGATGCTGTTAAGTTTCCTTGAGTTTGACACCATCTTAGGGTTGGATTGGTTGACTCGACATAACGCGGTTGTTGAATGTAAATACAGAGGTGTTAGGCTATTAATTGTAGGTGGGAAAAAGTGTTTATTTTAAGAATGAAGTGTGATATTAGAAACAATATAATCTCGACTGTTTCATCTCAGAAGATGATAGTGAAAGGTGAATACACTTATTTGGCGTACATCTTAGATTCAACAATGGTGAAAGAAGATTTCAATCAAGTGCCAATTGTGTGTCAAATAATACCTTGAAATGCAAGTCATACGTCCATATATCATCTTAAGCCACAAGCATACCAAATACCACTCATTTACCCTATTAAAGACATCAAAACCAAAAAACAACTAAAACACCATCCTATGTGCCAAACCAATATGCCATAAGGCACCATCACAAACAACATTTAATACCAAAGTGTTTCTTACTTCAGAGAAGTTTAAGTATAATTAATCAATTACTATATAAATAATCAAAGATACCATAAATCCTATCATCAACTAACCATCACAAACCAAGACATGTTCATCAATATATTTTCCATGAAACAACTGTTATACATAACCTAAATAACATCCAAATACAAGATAAAGCCATTATGCCTTATATTCAAACAAAATCTCACCTAGTCATTCATTCCATACCATATTTCAACCTACCAACAACCTAGTTTATTTCATCATATACCAAAATCAATTCCACATTCAAAATGACCACATTAAACCATAAGCATTCATGTCATTTAACCATCAAGCACACTTCATTTGTTCAAGCACAAACATATATATACATTACAACCACACCAGTACATATGTACCAAGTAATCCTATTACATGCCACAAAATTGAAATATAACGATTTCAATGTCTACCAAAATATGGTTGGATAGTGTGATCTTTAAGTTGATTTGATTACCAAGTTTTAGAAAACAAAATCTACAAGAAAATAGGTAAACAACACAGAGTAAGCTTCAATTGTGCTTAGCAAGTTCATAAGTAGAAAAACGATATAACATACTTTAATGTCACATTTAAAATTAATAAAACAATTAACTAATACTTAATCTTGTCATCACAATAAATTTAACAGGTGAATTCACTATATACAAGTCATATAACTATTCAAGGTATACAAGCTCATTCAATACCAAGTCAGGGTATAATATTAGAAAGCGAGAACACATTTACAAGTCATTCATCAATACATTATTAACTCACATTAATACAAGTCATTATATCATTTCACAATCACGGTTCAGCCTGATGAACTAATAGGAATAGATATGGATGCACGATTATCCACCTAAGTCATGCCAGAATGCTCAACTGAGCTAATCCAACCAAGAACATGCTTGGGCACCAAGGGCCAAGCTCGTAGGCTCACATTCTCCCCTAGAATCACGTTAGGATCATTGTAAATATAACTCGGTAGTTCGCAACAAATGTGGGATTCTAGTATATTTAATGTATAATATAATGTTGTATATCATCATATCATCACATATCAATCTCGATAGTTCACAAATTAACCTATTGGCATGCCAATTGTATCTTATCCTATGTTCATCCGGGCTCGATACATATAACCGTATAACACTTTCCATTTCAATCCATTTGCTCACCATGTACCAATTATAATATTTAAATTTACATTCAATATCCAAAACATAGAATTCAATACAAATGTTACTAAAATACATGAAACAATATCGTATGAACTTACCAGGGCCGAACAATAAAGATAACAGTATTAGGGACTAATATGAAATTCTTTTTTCCTCGATTATCTACCGGTTCTTGATCTATACAGTAATTTATTTCAATTTATCAATCCCAATTAATTTTAACAATCAATTTGATGTATATGACATCCTATTAATATTTTCACAATTTCCCTAAAGTTTTTCATTTCATTCAATTTAGTCTTTAAAACCAAAACAAGCTTTATTTTTCATAAGTAAGCCCTAAAACATAGTGCAGAATTCAATATCATCTATAGCCCTCAAGCACTAAAATTTTACAAGAAATCCATGCCAAATTTAACAGACTTTTAATTTAATCCTAAACTTAAAAACTATTCAAAATCACTTTACAAAATAGTTCTTTCATCATCAAACTTCAAATTCAAGCATTAACATCTAAAAAAGTTCAAGAACATCAATAGTAAGTTTTCAGAACTTTGAAAGTATATCAAAATAATCCATGGGCTAGCTAGATTAAGCTACAATGATTTCAAAAATATAAAATTCATGAAAAATGGGTGTGAAATCGACTTACATGCAAGGGATAGATGAAAAATAAAATGGGTGTGACTGCTGCGCAGGTGTACAGCCTTATTATGAATAGGGAAATAACTTTTAAAAGTAAATTTTTATGCCCCGAACTTTGAAGTTAAGTCTAGTAATGCCTCATGCTCGACTCCGGCAACGGTCTCGGGTAAGGGGTGTTACATTTTATTGGTATCAGAGTAGGTTTAGTAGGTTCTCAGAATATTCAGTATGAATAAGAGTCTAGCTATACATGCCATACTTATATATTTTGATAGTGTGACGACTCCTAACGATTTTGAAATGTTTTCTTTTATAGTTATGGATCCCGAACGAGTTGGTACAGATGAAGTAGAGAGTAATGTGCCCACTCCCACAGAAGGGACGGTGCCACCAGATGTTAATGTTAGTGGAAGGCCCGTTACAGTTAGTTAGGGAGGAGGGGCCCGAGAAGCCTTCTTCCATGCTATGAATGAATCATTTGCCGAGTTCGTTCGTACGAATCCGATTGTTAGATCTCCACCCCCTCATGATTTTAAATTCCCCATGTAGCTCCCCCAGTTGCAGGTACAGGTACAGTTATAAGAGAAAGACCACCAATTGATAAAATCAGAAAACAAGGGGTTGGAGAATTTCGGGCTACTAAAGACTATGATGCAGAGAAAGCAGAATTTTGGCTTGAGAATACTATCAGAGTTGTTGATGAATTATCTTGTACACCTGAAGAATGCATGAAGTATGTTGTCTCACTTCTCACAGATTCAGCCTATCATTGGTGGAAGACTCTTGTATTAGTTGTACCGAGTGAGAGAGTTACTTGGGATTTCTTTCGGGAGGAGTTTCTTAAAATGTATATCAGTCAGAGGTTTATTGACCAGAAAAGAAAAGAGTTCCTTGAGTTAAAACAAGGTAAGATGACTGTGACTGAGTATGAACGTGAATTTGTCAGACTCAGCAAATATGCTCAAGAGTGTGTATCTACAGAAGCTATTATGTGCAAAAGATTTAAGGATGGACTTAATGATGATATCCGATTGTCAGTTGGTGTTCTATAGATAAAAGAGTTAGTTGTTCTAGTTGAAAGAGCCTGTAAAGTAGAGGAGTTGTTAAAGAAAATAAGGGGAAAAGTTGAGATTGAGGTTCCAGACACGAAGAAAAGGTAGATGAGCAGATCATTTCAGTTTACATCCAAGTGGCCTAGAGAGTTTTCTACTAGAATGAATTTTTCAGCCGAGTATCCTAACCGAAACAGAGGTAGAGGATTTGTGGGTTCAAGAGCTCAGGCTACTACAGTTGCAAGTGTGGGTAGTACTCAACCATCTAGACCAGAGTGAGCTCAATGTGGTAGACGTCATCTCGGTGAGTGCTAAGCAAATACAACTGCTTGTTTCAGATGTGGTGTACTAGATCATTTTATTCGGGATTGTCCTATAATAGTTAAAAGAGAAGCAATATTGAGTGCAAGAATGGGAAGTGCTCCTACTAGAGGTAGATCACAGAGGAACTCGGGAGTTAGAGCAAGTAACAGGGGTACGTCTAGAGACTCAGCAGTTAGGTCAGATATTAAAGCGCCTGCAAGAACATATGCTATTCGTGCTCGGGAAGAGGTATCCTCCCCTGATGTGATTACGGGTACATTTTCTCTCTACGATACTAATGTTATTGCTTTAATTGATCCGGGTTCGACTCATTCCTATGTTTGTATGAGATTGATGCCTAGTATGAACATGCCTATAGAATCCACTGAATTTGTAATCAAAGTATTAAATCCATTAGGACAGTATGTGTTAGTAGATAAAGTATGTAAGAGTTGCCCTTTGATGATTAGAGGTCACTGTTTTTCGGCCGATCTCATGATATTGTCGTTTGATGAGTTTGATTTGATTCTTGGTATGGATTGGTTGACTGCCCATGATGTGATAGTGAATTGTGGAAAGAAATACATTGAGTTGAAATGTGAAAATGGTGATATTATCCGGATTGATTCAGATGAGTTAGATGGTTCTCTCTGTATGATTTCTGTTATGTCTGCTCAGAAATGTTTGAGAAAAGGGTGTGAAGCTTATCTTGCTTTTGTATTGAACACTAAAGATCCAAAGTTGAAAATTGAATCAGTGCCAGTGGTACGTGAGTATTTAGATGTGTTCCCGAAAGAATTGCCAGGTTTGCCTCCTGTTAGAGAAGTTGAATTTGGTATTGAGTTGGTTCCAGGTACAACTCCCATTTCTATTGCACGTTATAGAATGTCCCCGTTGGAATTGAAAGAATTGAAAGCTCAGTTACAGGAATTAACTGATAATTTGTAAGGCCTAGTTGTTCTCCGTGGGGTGCACCAGTGTTTTTTGTGAAAAAGAAAGATGGTTCGATAAGGTTGTGTATAGATTATCGGAAGCTTAACAAAGCAACAATAAAGAATAAATATCCACTGCCTAGAATTGATGATTTGATTGACCAATTGAAAGGAGCCACTGTGTTCTCCAAGATAGATTTGAGATCCGGTTACTATTAGTTGCGGGTTAAAAAGTTAGATGTTCCGAAGACTGCTTTCCGGACTAGGTATGGTCACAATGAGTTTCTTGTGATGCCATTTGGTTTGACTAATGCTCCTGCCATATTCATGTATTTAATGAACTGAATCTTTCGACTGTACTTGGATAAGTTTGTAGTTGTGTTTATTAATGATATTCTGATTTATTCTCCTGATGAGACTGAACATGCCGAACATTTAAGAACAGTTTTACAGATTCTAAGAGGTAATCAGTTTTATGGCAAGTTTAGCAAAAGTGAGTTCTAGCTTCGAGAAGTTAGATTCCTTGGACACATTGTGTCAGGTGATGGTATTAAAGTTGATCCGAGTAAAATTTCAGCAATTGTTGAGTGGAAACCACCCAGAAATGTGTCAGAGGTTAGAAGTTTTCTTGGATTAGCTGGTTATTACAGACAGTTTGTAAAGGGATTTTCCATGATAGCGACCCCGTTAACAAGATTTTTGCGGAAAGATGTCAAGTTTGAATGGACTGAGAAGGGTCAGTAGAGTTTTGACTAGTTAAAGGCATTTTTGACAGAAGCTCCTGTTTTGTTACAGCCAGAATCGGGTAAAGAATTTGTGATTTACAGTGATGCATTCTTGAATAAATTGGGTTGTGTACTTATGCAGGAAGGTAAAGTAATAGCATATGTTTTTACAGACAGTTAAAGTCACATGAGAAAAACTACCCGACGCATGATTTAGAACTAGCTGACATTGTATTTGCGTTGAAAATCTGGAGATATTACTTGTACGGTAAGAAGTGCCAAATATTCATTTCACAAGTTGGTTGAGTTTTATATTTCAGAGATAGTCAGACTGCATGGAGTACCGTTATTGATTATCTCATATAGAGATCCGAGATTTACTTCACGATTTTGGAAGAAATTGCAGGAAGCTTTGGGCACAAAGTTGAGTTTTAGTACAGCTTTCCATCCTCAGATCGATGGTCAGTCAGAGTGAGTTATTCATGTACTTGAGAATATGCTCAGATGTTGTGTTTTAGAATTTGAAGGTAGTTGGAAGAAATATTTTTCGTTGGTAGAGTTTGCCTATAATAATAGTTATCAGTCGAGTTTGAAGATGGCACCTTATTAAGCTCCGTATGGACGTAAGTGTCGTACGCCTTTGTATTGGACAGATCTTAAGGAAAATCAAATTTACGGGGTTGATCTACTCAAAGAAACACAAGAGAAAGTAAAATTCATTAGAGATTGCTTAAAAGCAGCTTTAGATAGACAGAAATCCTATGCAGATTTGAAAAGAAAAGAGATTGAGTTCCAAGTTGGTGATAAGGTATTTTTGAAAGAGTTGGGCCTTTAACATATCGGTTAGCTTTGCCGACTGAGTTAGAGAAGATTCATGATGTGTTCCATGTGTCTATGTTACGTCGTTACCGTACAGATCCGTCACATGTGATTTCTCAGACAGAGGTTGAGATTTAGCCAAACATGACTTACGATAAAGAACTGGTAAAGATATTAGCTCGAGAGACCAAGCAACTAAGGAACAAAAGTATTGCACTTGTGAAAGTATTATGGAATAGGCATGGGATAGACGAGGCTACATGGGATCCCGACGAGGCTATGTGAAAATAGTACGCAAATCTCTTCACAGGTAAGATTTTCCGGGACGAAAATCCCTAAAGGGGGGAGAAATGTAATATCCTGATTTTGGGCCTAGTCGGAACAGTGGTTTCGGGACCAAAAATCCGATGAGGAAAAAAAATATTTTATTATATTTTTATGGTCTACAATTTCATAAAATGATTTCGTGAAAATTTGGTTCAAAAATTTCGACGTTTGGGCACTCAATTTAGTCAAAAGGACTAAATTGTAAAAAGTGCAAAAGTTGAGTTCTACATGTTAGAGGTGTCCAATTGTTATGAAATTTTAAATTGGAGGTCCTTATATTGTAATTATACCATTGGTTAAGTTGGTAGACAAAAATGGACATGGTTAGGCATGTTTCCAAAGTTTTTCATTAAGGGCATTTTGGTCATTTAGTTATTAAAATGAATTAAAAACAAAATTAAAAGCCAATTTTTGTCCATCTTCAACCCCATGGCCGAATTTCACAAGGGGAAACCATGGCTAGGGTTTTTCATGCTTCCAGGCTCGATTGTAAGTCTGTTCTAGCCCCGTTTTTAATGTTCTTTACGTTTTTGGAGTCCTGGTAACATAATTTAGCTTATTCTAGCAATAATTTATCCTAGGGTTCATATTTGGAAAAATGCCCATAGGTGAAATGTGTTTATTTTGATGTTTTATGGTAGAAGATGAAGCTTGAAATTATGTTAAAGAACTTTTGCTAAGTGATTTTAAGTGAAAATGAGTAAAATGACATAATCGGTAAAACTTCCTAATGTTCATAAGTAAGTGTTAGAGTGAGAATTTGATGTTTCCATAGAAGGGAAAAATGTTCAGCATGTCATAAAACAAAATATTAAGGGATGAAGTTTAATTTCCGAGCTTTGGGACAAAAGTGTAAATATGCAAAAGTTTAGGGGCAAAAATGTAATTTTGTCAAAGTTTGAGTTAAGGACTGTTTCGATGAATGTGAGTATTAAATAAGATAAATTTTCTATTATAGATCAAGAAGAACAAAATTTAGAGTTAGACCGTGGAAAGAAAAATGTCAAGGACTAAAGTGCTAGATTTGATTATATTTTGTACCGAGGTAAGTTTACGGTAAATAAATGCAATATTTTGATAATTATTATTAATGCTGTTATTTTTTCAGCAATTATGTATTTATTTCATGAAAATATCTAATGTTAACTCAAGTATGAGATGACAGAGAATCAGTTTTAAAAGGCCCCGTTGAAACATGAGGAATGTATTTGATACAAATGTCATGACATTTGGGTAAAGAGATCCCATGTAAGACCATGTCTGGGACATGGCATTGGCATCATTGAGATTATGAGATTTCCCATGTAAGACCATGTCTGGGACATGGCGTTGGCACCGAGATGAGAGGTCCCATGTAAGACCAAGTCTGGGACATGGCGTTGGCACCGGGATGAGAGGTCCCATGTAAGACCATGTCTGGGACATGGCGTTAGCACCAAGATGAGAGGTCCCATGTAAGACCATGTCTGGGACATGGGGTTGGCACCAAGATGAGAGGTCCCATGTAAGACCATCTTTGGGACATGGCGTTGGCACCAAGATGAGAGGTCCCCCATAAGACAATGTCAGGGACATGGCATGGGCACTTATATGAGAACTCTCATGTAAGACCATATCTGGAATATGGCATTAGCAGTACAAGAAACATCCCATGTAAGACTATGTCTGGGACATAGCTTTGGCATGTTACATTCATACAGGAGACCGAGTATCCTTAGTATTTCAAGTGATTCAACGGGCTAATAAATAGACGATGTTACATGAAAGTTCAGGTAAAAGCCTAATAGACAAGTTCATGTGAGTTAATAAGATTAAGAGTATCTCAGTTATCAGTTGAGAAAAGAAATTTCAACAACGAATGAGTAAGTTAAGCAAGCAAGTAAGTAAACGAGTAAGAGAGTAAATAAAGAAGAAAGTAAAGATCTTAATGCTTAATAAAATTTATGAATATAATTGTTTATGATAAATGTTGTTATTTATTTACTTGTAAACTTACAAAGCTTTATACTTATTTATTTTATTTCTTTTTCTTTCATATAGTATTATCAAGCATAGTCAGGATCTTGAAGATGTCGGAGAGCTTTAATTAACACTATCATCCACTACAACTCGGTATTTTAAGACGATAAATGTTTTGAGCTATGACATGTATAGGGACTTGGTCATTTCGATTGTAAATTCTTAAGATATGACCAAAAGATGATATGTAAATATTTGATGATGAATAGTTATTAAAATGACTAAGTATGAAGGTGTTTGTTGTTATAAATGTCTAGGTGATAAATTATGCATAAAAATCATGAAAAAGTAAAAATTGATAGTGAATCAGTTTTGAGACAGCAGTAGTGACGTGATTTTGAAAAATCACCAAGGATAGTAGAAAATGAATTAGAGAGTGGATGAAATATGGAATTAAAGCTTATTGAGTCTGTTTTCATTGAAAAATAACGGTGTAGACAAAGAAATTATTTATTCTAAGATATTTTCATTTTAGTTAGACATGGTCAAAGTGGTTTTCGGAATCCCCTATTCTAACTTTGGAAAATCGTTAAAAATTTTAATAAAATATTTATGAGTTTTAATTTATATTTCTAGATTCCTTATTGAGTTTATTTTCTGTAGAAACAAGTGAGAACACCATATGAAGTGTACAATGTGATAATTGAATTTTAGTGACAAGAGGCCAGGACAGTCGATCAGTGAAACAAGGGAGACTTTAACTAATAAACTGTACTAATTGGATGAACTAAAAATTCTAATAAATTTATTGTAAAAATATATATAAGTCTAGTTTCAAGGAAAAATTACGGATCTGAATTTTGAGTTTTTTAGCTCGAGTTATAATTGATTTAGTGACTTCTGAGCAGGTGGACAACCTTATTATGATTAGTGAAATAACTTTTAAAAGTAAATTTTTATGCCACGAACTTTTAAGTTAAGTCAAGTAATGCCTCATGCTCGACTCCGGCAACTGTCTCGGGTAAGGGGTGTTACACACACAACATATATTTCATAATTTAGTTGGTTTAGGTCACTTACTTGATATAATACACATCAACAGATTTAAATCTCCCTTTCAGAAAACTTTAAGTATTCACATAAAACACAATCCTAATAATAATATTTGTTTGAACATTAAAATTAATGTATATTTATTTTTAATTAGATTAGACCCACACCTGATAGTAGATTCGATGCAAAACACCACTCTAAAGAATGCCCACACTTGGATATTAACCAATGGGATACCGATCTATTATCAAAGTGACCTTACATAAAGAATCATCTTTTTAAACATTTTATGGTATTACTCACTTAAAATAAATCGTCCATTTCAAACTTACTCTTGTAAAAACTCGTTCGTAACAATGATCTCGTTTATGAAATTAGGATCTTTCCGGGATGGTATTGATCGACCCTTCATGAAAATTGGAATACAAGATGTTAACACTTGAAGGAAAATACACTATAATCCCTTATACACACATTCAGCCTAAAGGCGAAAGTAAGGAAGAAATAGTGGTTTTCATTTCACTACCATACTTACTCTAACTTGATTGAATCGGAAGGATTGATGGATCACCAGAATCTTGAATCGGAAAGGAAATTGAATCTAGAGAAATTGATCACTTGGAAAAGTGAGTCAAAAGTATTTGTTATCACAATAATATAAAAACAATTGAAATTAAAATAAAATAAATAATGCTTTTTTTTACTATAGGGAGTGGTAAAGATCAAAAAATGGTGAAAAAAGGAGAAATGATCACTAATGCCGGTGGAGGTGTTACGGCGACAACGGTTTGATGAGAACCCGAAAGAGGATGATGAATGGTGGAGAGAAAAATAATGTTTTATCTATGGTGGTGCAATGTGGTGGCCACGGTGGTGAATGGTGGTGCAAGGGTGGCGTTGGAGCAAACAAATAGGAGGAGTGGCGACAAAGGGGAGGTGTGACAGTGGTTCGATTGGCAAGGAAGTGGTGGAGGAGAGGAGGAAAATAGGGCAAAACTGGTGGTAGATGGCTAAAGCAAAAGAAAAAATGGTGAGAAAAGGGAGGATCAAAGGAGGGGGACGAAAATATGGAGAGAAAAGAAAAAGATGAAACACAAAAGGCATATTACACCTTGTCTAGGTACACTTAATCGACACATAAGGTAAAGGAGGAGGAAAAAGGCATGTTGAGGGGATAAATGAGCAAAATAAGGGATCATGAGAGTGAAAATAGGCTTTAATGAATGAAGGTTGAGTCACACACAAGGATGAAATCTTCCCTTGCATGGTAATAAATATGGATGGCAAGGAAGTTTTTCCCACGTAAAAGTTGCCAAAAAAATAAAAATATGGAGAATGTGGAGACTTGAACCTAAGACTGACCTTTAAGAAATTATTTAAGCTCCTAACCACTAGGCCATTTAATTCATTGTTTATATTCTTACAAAAATTATTTTAAAAACATGGTGACCTTTACTAAGGTTTGAAGCAAATTTGCACCAAATAGAAATTAATGAGAGGGAAGAGATTCAAACTCAAATCATTAAGGACAGCTCCGCCACTACTTAATCACTATACTTGATACTTATCTATTGAAAATTGTGCCTAGGTCATAAAAAAATCCAAGTGACCATTCTCGATTCCTTAACCCAATTTCTATTAACCCAATTTTTGAGATTTGACACGTAGAGAGCCTCGTAAATAAAATGCCAATCAACAATTATTTTTCAGAATGTGCCATGCTTATTGACTTTTTTCTTTAGAGTTTCATATCAAAGTTTGTGTTTATTGTCCCGACGGACTTCCTTATTTACCACCACGATGACTCGAGTCACTTTACAAACTCTATGAACCACACACATCCCAGACCCAAGATTTCATAACTTCTTAACACTCTTCATACATCCCATAGAACTTATTTTCAAGCAGACTAACTTATATCTTAATCTAATCATAACTTCATTCCTGTAGTCATATAAGTATCATATTCATAGTACACTATCCATGATTTCCAGTTTCCAATTTGATCACTTTCATATAAATATACTTTAGTATGAACAATATACATGCAAGATTCATAGTACAAACTCAACTGATTCTTAGTTACTGCAGTTCAAAACTCCAAATCCAAATATCAATCTTGAACTAGCAACAACCACTGCTTAGAAACATAATTTCACTATTACTTACAATCTTATTGTTCAATCACCACATAAAGATTTACTCATTCAAAACTTAAAAACTGTAGAGCTGAAATACTCACCTTGATGCGAAGTAACCACTGATCATAAAATAACCATAGCTTCTAGATCATCAATGAAAGATACATCCATGCTTAAGGAATGTATCTGTAGATACCACTTAAGGAAGAGGAAGAGGAAGAGGAAGAGGAAGAAGAAAGAAGAACCTTCCAGAACTTATCTTTCACATATAAATATGGCTCAACTTACTTAGTGGAATTTAATAAGTGCCATACATTTCAGAATTTACCTTCTCAATAGTCTACAACTTTTGAAATAAATATTAATAAATACCTTGATATCATAATTATCCAGCTTAGCTATTTAGTTTATTTCTAACCAAGTGACTGAAAATCTAACTAGCACAGTATTCCATACAAACCAGATGTACTTATACCTTTTGCGAATACTCATTCCATACTTACCCTTTATCAATTAGCATGAACTTTTCTCTAATATAACAGAATATCATGAAGTCAAATTTTTACTAATTCATGTGATGGTTACTATACGCCCATACATATACGCCAAAATAATCATTTGGGCAGATAACACTATGCTAGACAGACTATTTATTGATATACGCCAAAATTCTAGACTTGCCAGATCTGGGGTGCTACACGTTTTCAAATAAGAGTTTTTTTCCAACACGATGTTGCAATGAGGAGAATCTGGATGTCATGACAAAATTCTCACGAACGTGAGACTAAATTTTCTCCAGTTCAAATGGATGTTAATGAAGACACTTCAGTTTAATGAAAGACCCCACTATGAAATTATCAGCTAGCTCACAACAGGGTAAGATGTGAGATCAAACCACTACAAAAGTTCTGCCATAGAAACCTAGTAGCATATACCCTAAGTTTTGTCGAGAGTATTGATTCAACCGATCCTTCCAATTACCTAAAGGAGGTTAGGCTCCTGATTCCAACAAATGGCTTGTGGCTATGGAAGAGGATATGGAGTCCCTTCAAAAGGAAGGGACTTGAAATCTCGTTAAACCACCCACTAGAAGTAAGATAGTAAGTTGGAAGTTGGTGTTCAAAAGGAAGGAGGGATCACGTTCGGGCAACACAAGATATAAGGTAAGGTTGGTCGCAAAGGGCTACTGTAACACCCTAGGCAAATCCCACATTGGCAAAGCATGGGAGAGACCTGGGCTATATAAAAGGGCAGTAACACTTAAATGGTAAGAGGCCTTTTGGAGGTGTATGGGCGCTCCAAAGAACAAAGCTGTAAGAGCCATGTGTACCCAAAGCGGACAATAAGTTATTGGGCTTGGTGCTGGCTATGAGAGTTACAATCAAGTGGAGGGAGTTGATTTTCATGATGTTTTGTCTCCTGTTGTGAAGCATACATCCATTCTGGTGTTATTAGCCCTTATTGCATTATACAACCTTGAATTAGAGCAATAAAATGTGAATACAATGTTTCTTCAAGGAGACCTAAGGGTGGATATTTATATGCAGCAACACGAAGGCTTTAGGATTGAAGGTAAGGAAGATCATGTTTGCCTCTTACAGGAATCTTTGCATAGCCTGAAGTTGTCTCCTCGGCAATGGTATAAGAAGTTTGATTCTTTCTGTCAAACATTGGTTTTATCCGAAGTAAGTATACTAGATGCGTGTATGTGCATCATCTTGAAGATAAATCGTTTATTTATTTGCTATTTTATGTTGATGATATGCTAACTGCGGCTAAGGATCCATCATAAATTTATCAGTTAAAAACCATGTTTAACTCTAAGTTCGAGATGAAAGATCTTGGTGTGGCTAAGAAAATTTTAGGGACGGAAATTTCCAGAGATAAAAGCTCCAAGAAGACATATTTTTCTATGAAGAGATACATCGAAAGAATTCTCGAGTGGTTTGGGATGCAAAATTTAGAAGTGATTAGTACTCCCTTAGCTACACACTTCAAACTTTTGGCTTTAGAGTCAACACAAACCAAAGATAATGAAAAGTATATGTCCTCGGTTCCTTACTCCAGTGCTGGTTTGCAGTTGTCCCGATATTTCACATGTTGTTAGTGTTGTAAGTAGATACATGGCTAGACCCGACAAATTACACTGACAAGCAGTTAAGTGGATTCTCAAATATTTGAGGGGGACATCAAATACTTATTTAGAGTTTGGAAGAAGTTTAGAGGGTCTAGCTGGCTACATAGACTCAGATTATGCAAGATATTTAGAGCAAAGAAGATCCCTTACGAGATACTATTTGCTTTCAGCAAATGAGCCATTAGCTGGAAAGCCATGCTTCAAGCCACTGTGGCTTTATCGACTAGTGAAGCTGAATATATGGCAATCGCAAAAGCTGAAAGAAGCCGTTTGGTTGAGAGGTCTAATCGGGGAGTTGGTTAATAAACAAAATGTGACTGTTGTATATTGCGATAGTCAAAGTGTCATACATCTTACTAAGGATAAGATGCATCACAAAAGAACAAAGCACATAGATACTTGATATCACTTTGTTCCAGAGGTGGTTGCTCAATGAGATGTTTAGATTCATAAAATCAACACAGAGAATAATCTAGCCGATATAATGGACAAAATCCAGTTTCCTAGTTCAAACACTGTTTGGACTTGGTTAGTATCCTGCAAAGATCGGGTTAGGCCCCTGGTAGGGCTCGACCAAGAGGTCGTTGTGGAAGTACGAGTCAAGGTGGAGATTTGTGGAGTGTGCCTTGCATTTTGGACAAACCAAAACCCAAAACAGAGGCGACGTCCCGACAACGTGACACAAAACATCACGATGAGAAGTTTTGAGATGTTGAAATCTGGTGACGTGTTCCCACATATATTGGGTTTCTTATCCTATTTAAACTCTGATTATTTTTCCCAATCGGACTCTGATTAACTAGGACATTTCATTCATATTTGACCTCCGAATTTGGCCTATAAAAAGGCCTTAGTAACTCTAGAAAGGTTGATGCAACATCACAACGTAACACAATTAAGAAATAGTTTTAACAGGGCTTTAAAAGAAATTTGTGTTTTAGTCAGAGGGCTTTAGATTCTAGGTTCAGGGTTTTTTTTTATTATCTCAATCTTGTACTTTTCAAATTACTTTCTCATTAATGAAG
This sequence comes from Gossypium raimondii, assembly GCF_025698545.1. Lineage (NCBI taxonomy): Eukaryota > Viridiplantae > Streptophyta > Magnoliopsida > Malvales > Malvaceae > Gossypium > Gossypium raimondii. Next base: position 41,127,723 of record NC_068569.1, on the reverse strand, counting down.
TCTATTTTGCCCATAGGTTTTTATCCTCTTAACTGAAGGTTTTCCACTTAAATATTTGCATGTTCGATTTTCTCTATTTTTCTTATTCGTTGTTTATACAAACCGATTCCCAATAATATAAAAAAAACTTCATTTTATCTATAATGAATGCAATAATTATATATAATTTTGATTTAAAAATTAAAAATAATGGTTTTAATTATAATATTTTCAAGAATTACATAATATATATTACTAATTTGGATTTACATGCGATGCACGGGTTGATTGTGTGTATTAACATTATAATATTTTTATAATTTTTATTTTTAAAATTAATTAATTAGTTGGAAATTTTATAAATTTAATTCTATTAAAAGATGTCTTTACTTAAAATTTATTTTAAATTTAACAATAAACTGTAAAATAATTTTAAAATTATCAACGTTAAAAGTTAATTTTAAAAATATATTTCTAAGTTTAAAATTTACTAAATATATATTTGTGTAAATTTGCTTTCTATATTGTATTTCCTATAATTTATTTAACCATTGATTATAATTTGTTGTAAAAGCTAATGTTTTTAGAATAAAATTTATGGTTGAACTGATCAAACCATTGATTCCTATTTTGATCGGTTTGTCCGATTCAATTGAATAAATTATTTTAAAAAATTTAAAAATAAAGAAAACCAGTTCAATTGATTCAATTCCTTATTCGGACAGTATCCCAACAAGTTTTAATCTAATCGATTCGACGGATTGATTAGGTTGGATTATAAAAATAATGGTAAAAGTAAACATGTCTGGTTACTTGATAAAATGTGCTATTTTAGTATATTTTTAGTTTATGATGTATATGCCGAGTATATATAATCATTATTCTATATAGTGTTTATATTTTCAATATAGCCGTGAACCCTACATAAAAGCCAAGAATTTTGTTGTTTAACATGTAAAAACCAATTATCATCGAGTGTTCATCACTATACTTCCATAAGCTTGAAGCAGTAAATGTTGGTGAGGCAAAAATCAGGTCCTAAAAGAGATATGAAAATCCATTCCCGTAGCTGTAAGAAATAAAAAATGGTATGGAAAAAAGGAATAATTTTTTTGAACAAGTTGATTTTGTCTAATGATGAATAACAAAAACCATGAGATGTTACGTGTAGATAATATTGAAAATAATTACATTTTAATGAAGTCAGGAAGTACTGAAACCTTAATCCTAGTATGATAGAGATTATGAGAATCTGGAATATAGAAAAATTTATACTTATGTTTTATAAGCAGGAAGATTAATTCAGACAATCGTATTCACAAAAAGGGTCCATGGAATCAAGTAATTCCTAAATTACAACTTTAATTAATGTTTGTGCGATATATTAAATTGGTTTGATTTTAATAATTGTGCTTGATATGTTATCATACTTCCTTAATGTTAATACTCAGAAAATCAGGCAAGTCTAAATAAAATAATTTTACTTCTATATAAAATATTTTTTTAATATATTACCTTTCTTTATAAATTTAAGCATACCCTAATAAAATTCTAATCAATGACTTTTTATTTAAATCTATAAGCACAGTTGTGGCTATATGTATATTTTTTAGATTTTAAAATTTAATAACACCCTTAAAGTTTTAGGGTTAAATCTACTAATATAATATTTTAAATTAAAAAATTTAGTAATCGTGTAACTAAAAAATATTGTACTAAACTTGAATTTGATAAAAGAATATAAATTATGTTAACAAATGACTTAGATTTTCAATTATAAAAAGTAAAAGACTAAATTCCTTGAAATAAAAATAGGAGACTAAATTCCAAATATACAAATAGTAGAAGGACTTAAAGCATATTTTATCCTATTTTAAATTCAAGTTTGAATTGAAAAAAAAAACTTAAAGAATATTTATTTAAGATGAATTAATGTTGTTGAGAAAGCTGCTACTTGTTCCATGTCATGTTATAACAGCCATCGACTTGGGCCTTGAATATGTTTCGTTTATGTTGAGTTCATTCCACTTGAATGTGGCATATTTGGAAAAACTAGATGCGTGGGTCAACTAGGGTGCTAAGACTCCCAGCCGAGTTTCTTGAGGTGATTGGATAAACATGAAAGTCTTAATATTAAAATATTTTTTAGAGATAAATATCAAATTTATTCTAGAGAGTTTTGGAGTAGTTAGAAAACTAATTTATGAAGACTTTTATATGATAAATACTTAGGATAATTAATGAGATAATTCAACTTTTAAATAGGAATTTAAAGTCTATCAAAATACTGTTGATTGACTACTTGAAGAGACTTATAAATAGACTATTTTGTGATGCACATCAAGAGCAATTTTTGGAATGTCTTTGTTGACAAATTTGTTTTTCTTGTGGTTATTTTGTGACACTCTTTTAAGTATTATTTGGAGAGGTTTATTGATAGTATTGTAAGATATTTGGGTGAGTGATTTGTGACAATTGGAGTCGATATTGGGACTGCAATTAGTTATTTGTGTAACTTAAGCCAATAGGTGATCAAGACAGTTATTGATTAAAATTATTTACTGGGTGAAGCTCCACAGATGTGGGGTCATTCTGTCTAAATTGCATTAACAAAGATTGATAGTATCAGTTCTTTTTTTTTCTCTTATTCTTTTCGCTTCTTATTTTCGTTCTAACTATCGTTACAATTAACGTTAAATAAAGTCGATTTTATCGTATCTGTAGACTAATTATTTTTCAATTGGTATCAAAGCGGGCTTCACGTAACACTCCAAACCCATCCTTAAGGAGAATCTAGGGATGGCACGTCACTACCTTAAAATCATTATCTTTAAAACCATATTTGACATAAACCAATTTAAAATATAGTTCAAATTAGTATAGAATATAAACTATTTTTCATTCAAGAATAAATAAGATAATACCCTTTAAAAACCATATATACTTCATTGAAATTTCATTAGAACAATAGGTTCATAATCATAAGTTTAGATACAATATACATTCTTCAAACTGTAAATATCTTGACACAACCCCCATGTCATGCATAATACAAAAAACAAGAAGTCTCACGGCAATGATAGTCCTCTGGCGTAGTCTTTAGAGATTCCTTTACTTCGTCAGCAAGCCTAAGAAGGAAAGGTAACTAAGTAAGTTCAAAGAACTTAGTTCTAGAGAAAAAAATTGTTTCAAGTAAATCTTTCCAACTTAGCATAGTCACATAGTTCGTCAATTGGCAGATACCAACCACAAATAAGCTATACACCAAGCACTATTCCTTTGGCTTATACACTACGCCCATGTAATCATACAGACCACCTTCCTCGTGTTAGCCAAAAACCCTAATCCTTCTTCAGATCTATATCGTTCGTTAATTCATTTTCCTTTGTCATGATTTGTCAATTCGGTTTGCAATAACACTTACCTTACTAGAGACTACACGACCATTTTCATGTATTGCGATCTGTCAGTTCAATGCTCATTTCATTGAATGCAACACCATGAACTCATTTCCATGTTTCAAATCATATAGTTCATTTCAGAAGCAAGGGGAAGTGATTTAAACACGAAGGAAGGTTCTTACATCTTTAACACATACAGACCAAACCAGACTAATAACGACAAGCATCCATCACTTTTGTACAAATATTTCATCTTTACAGAATATGCATACTCACCTTAAAAAAAACATAAACAAGACGTTACACACACATGGAGTAAGAAGGAACTCACCAGAAAGTGCAGCAAGTTCAAACATCAGGACTCTTGACCTTATCACGAAAACCTTCAAGAGTTTCTTTAGCTATATACTATAAATAGTTAAACTTATCAGGCTGTATACCAGAAAACTAAATAAATTTGTAAGTAATATCATCACAAAACCCAGATTCAGGAAGTTTTCTTCTTTACATTCAAAACCAACCCTAAAGTGTGTAGCTCAAAAGTCATGTAAATAACCATGAAATAACCTAAGGTTTACCAATATTTACCAGGTGCTAAAACAATGAAGTTGGTTGAATATAATGAATCCAAATCTCAAAATGGCTTCTAGTCTAAGGTTTTATCGAGAGAAAAGTGTAGAGAAAGAAAGTATGTGTGCAAGAGAAAAATGTAAAACTTGCTCAAGAAGCCAATAACCTTATACAACTATACATGGAAGCTGGGTTCAGTGGATAAGTCTAATTATCCCACTAAACCCCCTCGATTCCTGTGTCTAAGCACTTCTTTTGTCATCATAAATGTGAGTTCTATCAACTACAATAACTTAACACTATTCTAACTAATTCTCATTTGTCTAATAATTTTTTCAACTAGAATAATAATATAATGATATAGTAAATAATTCTTTAAAACTAAGGACTTAATGTATTCGTCTAATCTCTAGGGCGATGTATACTCTATAGGGGATTTCGCCAAACCACCAAACTCGCCCTACATAAACTTCGCCAGGAAGGACATTACAACTCTCCTCCACATAGGAAATTTTATCCTCGAAATTCATTCTTGAAAATAACTGAGGATACTGATCTCTCATTAGGCTTTCTCTTTCCCAAGTATTTTCTTTAGTACTGTGATTTCTCCATAACACTTTAACCAAGAGAATTATTTTATTTCTCAACTCATTTACTTCTTTGGCTAGGATAAAAACAAGTTCTTTTTCATTGGACAAGTTCGGTTTAACGTCTAGTTCTTCAATCTGTACAACATGATTAGGATTGGATCTATACCTTTTTAACATTGATATGTGAAACACATTGTGGATTTTTGACAATTCAAGAGGCAACGCTAACTTGTATGCCACGAGTCCAACTCTTTTTAAAACCTCATAAGGCTCTACAAACCGTGGACTCAATTTTTCTTTCTGGCCAAACCTGATGACATTTTTTCAAGGGAAGACCTTAAAAAACACTTTATCTCCAACCTCAAAGGAACATTTTTCTTTTTAAATCTACATATGTTTTCTGTCGATCCTGTGCAACTTTTAAGTGATTGCGAATGATAGCAACTTTCTCTTTAGTTTCGCATACCAGATTTGGCCCCACTATCTTTTTCTCACTAAGTTCCATCCAATAAGTAGGTGTTTTACACCTTCTACCATACAAAGCTTTGAATGAAAACATCTTCAAATTAGCATGGTAACTGTTATTGTAGGCAAACTTGACTAATGGAACATACCTTTCCCAGTTTATCCCAAAGTCGATTACACATATTCTCAACATATCTTTTAAAACCTAAATAACTCTTTCTGATTGGCCATCAATTTAAGGGTGAACTGCAGTACTAAATTGAAACTTAGATCCCAATGATTTCTGTAACTGATTCCAGACCCTTGAAGTAAACCTTGGATCTCTATTAGACACTATGAAAATCCCATGCAGACATGCTATTTCTACAATACAAAGTTCAGCCAACTTCTCTAGAGAATAGCTAGTATTCACTGACAGAAAATGAGTTGACTTTATAAGTTGATATACAACAACCCCAAAAAAATTCTTCTGGGACGAGCTGAGGGGTAACCCCGATACAAAATCCATAGTGATCCTATCCTATTTCCATTCTTGAATTTCCAAAGGATACTTCCCTTTCATGCCAGGCCACCAATAAGAGCCTTTCAAATCTTTATACATTTTGATGCATACAGGATGTAGTGAAAAAGGTCATTAGCGAGCTTTATTTAGAAATTCCTTTTACAAGCCATTTCCCACTAGTACAAACATTTTGTTCCTGTACTTGTACCTTAGTTCACCATTTTTGCATATAATGAAGTTTGTTGCCTTGCCAGACATCATTCTTTGCTGGAACTGATCACACTGAATATCTTTCACTTGTTCCTCTTATATTTGTTAGAGATAGGTTGGTTTTACAACTAATTCTACCATCAATATTCTATTATCAAACATTTCACCTTAGCTCGATGAGACAGCAAGGCCGCCATAGTTTTCCTACTCAAAGCATCCACCACTACATTGGCTTTTCCTAGATGATACCCACTGGTCAAGTCATAGTCCTGTAACAGCTTTAACCATCTTTTTTGGCGTAAATTCAAGACCCTTTTAGTCATTAAGTACTTCAGACTTTTGTGATAAGAAAATATATGACATTTCTCTCCATACAAATAATGTCTCCATAGTTTCAATGCGAAGACCACTACTACTAATTCTAGATCATGCATAGGATAGTTTTTTTCATTAGGTTTTAGTTAGCGTGATGCATAAGTTATGACCTTACCTCTTTGCATATAATCACACATAATAACCCATTCAGAGACTCATCTGTATAAACTATATATTCTACCCCAGGCTTTGGTTATACTAATATTAGAGCTTCAGTCAGAAATGTCTTCAATTTCTCAAAGCTTTGTTGACAATTATCACTCCAAACAATTTTTCCTTCTTTTTCAACAATCATGTGAGAGGTGATGCTATCATCGAAAAACCTTTCACAAACCTCCTATAGCAACCAACTCACCCTAGAAAGCTGCGAACTTTAGAAACATTCTTGGGCGAGTTCCACTCTAGACCTGCCTTAACCTTAACAGGATCCATCATAATACCATTAGTTGTGATGACATGTCCTAGGAAATGCACTTCTTTCTGCCAAAACTCACATTTACTAAACTTTACATACAACTGATTAACACACAGAGTTCTCAATATAATCCTCAAATGCTCTTTATGATCAATCTAATTCTCATAATAAACTAATATTTCATCAATAAAAAACACAAAAAACTGATCTAAGTAAGGTTGAAATACCCTGTTCATTAAGTCCATGAATGCTGTTGGCGCAGTAGTAAACCAAAATGGCATTACCAAAAACTCATAGTGACCATACCTTGGCTAAAAAGCTTTTATAGGCACATCGTCACCTTTAATCCTTACCTGGTAATAACTTGATCTTAGATCAGTCTTGGAGAAAACTAAAGCCCCACTTATCTGATCAAATAGGTCTTCAATCATTGGTAGAGGGTACTTGTTCTTTATCCTGACCTTGTTCAGTTGATGATAATCTATACACAAGCCCATCGATCCATCTTACGTCTTAACAAACAAAATTGACGCACCTCATGGTAAAGCACTAAGCCTAATAAAACCCTTACTCAATAGATCTTGCAATTGTTTCTTTGATTCTTTAAGCTCTAACGATGCCATTCTATAGGGCGTACACGATATAGAGACCGTTCCAGGTTCCAAATCAACCGAAACCTCTATTTCCCTTTCAGGAGGCATCCTAGGAAGTTCTTTAGGAAACGCATCCAAAAACTCTTTCACCACAGGGACTTGACTGATCTCACTCTTAGACTCGGGCGTATCCATGATGATGTATGCCAGATAAGTATTTGTGCCCTGAACAATCATCTTCTTGGTAGACACTACATAAATAATTCTATTTGTTAATTCTGATTGTTTACCAGACATCAATATCTTTTTACCCTCAACATTTACTAGGTGTACACCTCTAGTTCTACAATCAACCATAGCATTATGCCTAGTCAACCAATCTAATCCCAAAATTGTATCAAACTTATTCACCAAAAATATGTGTTCATCAAAAACCAAAGGACAATTCTTGATAAACTTATTCACTACAATACTTTGTCCCAAATGATTTGTTACTAGCATATTCATTTCAGAATACTCTATTTCAAGACTAAGACCCTTTATAACCTTAGTACGAATGTAAGAATGAGTAGAACCATGATCAATCAAAGCATAAATACTATTGCCAAGGAAGGAAAAATTATTAGTTATAACCTTTAGTAGATCTGCATCTTCCTTAGCCCTCATCATGTAGGCTCGAGTTGGTGTGCCACGGCTCATCTTACTAAAGTTCTTCCTTTGTGATCTCTATACTGAGCTAGATTTAGCTGCCACCTCTGATCTATTCTCCTATCAAATTTTTTGTGGGCTTCTAATTGATTAATCAGTGTTAAATTCAGACTTAGATGGGAAGTCCTTAACCAAGTGGTCTCTAGATCCACAACCAAAACAAGCTCCCACTTTTGTCCTACTCTCGGCACCGTGACTTCTACCACAGAAGTAACTTTCACTTTTTATCATTTTTAAAACCACCAGAACTTGCCATAGACACAACCAATTTGCCGAATCTCTTACACTTGTAGTCGATGGACTGTGAATCTTTCTTGAAGTTGAAAAGCTGTGGTCTTTCGGTTTCTTAAAACTGGATGAATGTGGAGGACTTGATCTGCCTCTTTTCATTATTTCCCACTCAAAGCTTTTGCTTCTATCCCTTGATAATCGTTTCCATCTTGTGGGTCTTAGCTGTCATTTCTGCCATATTCTTGTAAACATATCTTTCTCTAAACTTTTCAAGAAAGAAATCCTTGTCGATCATTGGTTCTGGGGTAACACTAATCAAGGTTTCCCCACCATTGGTAAGCTTCTTCTTCCAACAATGACACAACACATCGAAGACTATCTTTATGATTAAATTTTAGTTCCTTAATAACTCTACACAACTGAGACAACCACTACTCAGCTATAGTAGGGTCATCTCCTTTATCACCAAGGAATTCCTTGGCACCTTTTTTTCAAATTCCTCAAATAAAATGTCGTCTTAGTACAAAATATTAGAGACTAATCAAAGGTGTACTATGCATGATAGGGGTGTGACATTGCCTTCATTTTTTTCGAGAATTGGCTAAACCTTGGATCTAATACTAAACTTGTAGTACTTCAAACTCGATCCTTAAGGAGGATACAAGGATGGCGCGTCACTACCTTAAAATCATTATCTTTAAAATCGTATATGGCGTAAACCAATTTAAACTATAGTTCAAATTAGAATAGAATATAAACTATTTGTCATTAAAAAATAAATAAGATAATACCTTTTGAAAACCATAAATACTTCATTAAAATTTCATTAGAACCATAGGTTTATAATCATAAGTTTAGATACAAAATAAATTCTTCAAAATGTAAATATCATGACACTAACCCCATCTTATGCATAATACAAAATATACGAAGTCTCACGGTGACGATAGTCCTCTGTTGTAGTCTTCAGAGATTCTTTTACTTCATCAGCAGACCTGAGAAGGAAAGGTAAGTAAGTAAGTTCAAAGAACTTAGTGAGTTCCAGAGGACAGAAATTGCAATATCCACATATAATTCAAGCAAATCTTTCTAAATTAGCATAGTCACACAGTTCGCCAATTGGCATATACTAAATACAAATAGGCTAGTCACCGAACACTATTCCTTTGGCATATACATTACGCCCATGTAATCATACAGACCACCTTCCTTGTGTTAGCCGTAAACCCTAATCCTTATTCAGAGCCATATCGCTCGTTCATTCATTTTCCTTTTTCATGATTTGTCAATCTGGTTTGCAATAACACTTGCCCTACCAAACGCTACACGATTATTTTCATGTACCGTGATCTGCGAGTTCAATGCTCATTGCATTGTAGGCAACACCATGAATTCATTTCCATGTTTTAGATCATTTAGTTCATTTCAGAAGCAAAGGGTAGTGGCTTAAACACAAAGGAAGGCTCTTATATCTTTAACACAAACATACCAAACTAGACTAATAATGACAAGCATCCATCACTCTTGCACAAATATTTCATCTTTACAGAATATGTATACTTACCTTAAACAAAACATAAACAAGACATTACACACTCATGGTGTAAGAAAGAACTCACCAGAAAGTGCAACAAGTTCAAACAGCAAGACTATAGCCCTTATCACGAGAACTTTCAAGAGTTTCTTGAGCTATATAATATAAATTGTTGAACTTATTAAGTTATATACAGGAAAACTAAACAAACTTGTAAGTAGTATCATCATAAAACCTAGATCAGGATGTTTCCTTCCTTACATTAAAAAATGACACTAAAGCATGCAACTCAAAGCTCACATAATTAACCATGAAATAACCTAAGGTTCATCGATATTTACCAGGTGCTAAAAAAATGAAGGAATTGGCTAAATACAACGAATCCAAATCTTAAACAGGCTTTTGGTCTAAGGTTTTTCTAGGAGAAAAGTGTAGAGAAAGAAAGTATGGGTGCAAGAAAAAATGTAAAACTTGCTCAAGAAGCCAATATTAACCTTATACAACTATATATGAAAGTTGGGTTTAGTGGGAATATTATCCCACTAAACTCCTTCGATTCTTGTGACTAAGCACTTTCCCTCTTATCATAAATGTGAATCCTATTGACCACAGTAACTTAATTCTATTCTAACCAATTCTCATTTGCCTAACTCATTTATTCAACTAGAATAATAATACGATTGTATAGTAAATGGTTCTTTCAAACTAAGGACTTAACATATTCGTTTAATAATTGGAGTGGCATATACTCTACAGTGGAGTCCGCCAAACCACCTAGCTTGCCCAACATAGACTTTACCCAAAGGCGGACTTATAGACTTACATTCTTAGTCACAATTAATACCTTACCCATTTAGAACTTGCTCTAAACACCATACTTCGATAAATAGTATCCGAACATAAGGACTTCATCAGACGAGATGTTACACTTCAAAAGTTATTTCAAGGTGATCCTTTGTTTGGTTTATGACCATGAAGAAAGGTAGTTTGATTACTTGACCTATGTTGCAACTTGATTAAGCAAACTTGTAGAACCTTATACCCGACCCAATCATCAAGTCCGGGTACCGAGTGTCACAGTTAACCTGAGTTACTTAACCACAAATCTAACTTTGTTTAGTTACAACTTTAATGACACCAAGATTAATCTAATTTTACCACATAAGTATACTCTGATATGTTTTTTTAACAACAAGATTCAAAATATGACTACAAATAACTTTCTTCAAGTTCTAAGGTTTTTACATTTGATTTTCCTTATTGAGCATGAAAAATTAATTACATTGACTTAAAACTAATGAAAACACTTAATTAACCCCCAACGCAAAGCCTCTAAGGATGCCTTTCTATACACATAAAACCACTTCAACTTTGATCTGTCACAATTCGTTGTAGCAGATTAAACTACTTTTTGTACTTAATGAGCTCGTTAGAAAGCAATTTCGTTATGTTTTTAGTTAGTGTTTACTTTCAACACTTAGGTAATAAAATGAGCAATTTCAGTATTTTAATTGACTTTATGTGTCAAAGTAGGCCTAAAGGTAGACTAATATGTTTAGTGAATATGCAGGACATCACTCGAGGGTAGAAAGACAGTAGATTACTCCCGATGCTGCAACACGAACATAGAAAACAAATACCCAAGAAGTAGTTTGCCAAGGATGTCGCGACACAGTCCTGAAGACATGCCCAATAAATTAGACTGTCATTAATGTGGCGACACAGACCATAGGGTACCGCGACATCGACGTGACATGGCCACCTAATGAAGCAAGGATGTTTTTGTTCGCACAACATATTTTAAGGAAGATTTGTCAATCATTTTAAGTTAGATGAGCTGCTAACCCTAGGCCTAACCCTAGGCCTATAAATAGGACTACTCAGAACAGTTTAAGGGACTTTTTCCTCCTGTTTAATTTCACTTTCATTCGTAGTTTTAGGATTTTACTTGTAATTCTTATTTCAGTTTTTGTTTTTTCTTCGAGAGATCAAGATTATAGATTCGACAGACTCTTTACAGATTACTGTTTGCACTTTAATATTTATATACATATCAGGACCTTTCTCATATTTACTTTTGATTTTCCAAATGTTTATCTTTCAATTCAATTCTATTGTATGAGTTATATCCATGAGAAACTAATTTATTAGAGAGATTAACAAATAGATGTGGGAGTAGTTGACGCATATGTAGGGCTTCTTAACATATCTGCTAGTTTGAAAAGGAAGAACTTAATGCCTAGGATTGATGACCTTAGGAAGTCATGTAGGTAGACATAAACCCAAAATCGGTATGGTTTATTGGGAAAACCTTACCCCTAACCCAATCTGACCCGTGACATCGAGAGATAAATAATGTTTGCTAACTTATTAGGTTAACGGAAGGTCGAGAGACCCTACTAGGTTAATGAATAGTTGATTTAATAGAACTCGAAATAGGAGTTAACTATGAACACTAAAATTAGTTAGTCTTCTATCTTTAAGTCTGATAAGTTTACATTTGTGTCAGTCGTTATTTTATTCTTTTTATAAAATAATTTTATTATTGTCAATTTTTTATTCTCTTTAAGTCTGATAATTTTGTTAATTTTATTATTACTGAAAATTGGTAAGATGATGTAAGTAGTAGGATTAGTACCTTTTGATATAAACTGGTTAAAACCCAGCCTTATTTAGCCTGTTATTGAAATCCTCTAGTTTGAACTTGACCCTATATTATTGACATGGATATATTTGAATCCCAGGTTCAACAGTTATGAGGAGGGAGATCCAATATTATTTCTATGTCAATTTGAATAGTTATGTAGCACAGTTGTGCATGCAGGTGTTTCCCTAGAGGTCAGTAAATTGTTGCTTATTTTGTTCACCCTAAAAGGTCAAGTGAAAGCCTAGTTAGATACTCTACCTCCAAAGACTATTACGACCTAGGCAGAATTTGTACAATTATATCTATGCAGAGTTGTACTAATGGCTATGGTAATTAGTAAACATGAAGAATTATTTAGATTCAACCAAGGTGCTACCGAAACATTGGGGCATGCATGGGAAAGATTTAAGGTGATCAGTAGAAAGTTATTAGGAGGAGATATTGATTTAGCTATACAATTGCAACACTTTTATGTTGGTCTAAATGGGTATAATAAACGACAATTTGACATCATTGTCGGAGGAAGTATTTGGTCTAAAACAGGCCGTGAAATAGTCATATAATTGGAAAAAGTAAGCAGCAACGATTATACGTGGGGCATGAGAAGAAAATAAGAAACTATAGAGGCAATGAAAATCATACTGCAAGATGGTCTGACACACAATCAGGAAGATTTGAAGGTACTTGGATGAATTTGAGCATCGAGTTAGGAAAAGGAAAAGAGAACAAGGAAAAGACTGGTGGAATAAGTGGAAGGAACATCGGGAATCGGTAAACTCATCTTCAAACAAAATGATTCCATCTATTGTGGATCCATTCATTTAAGAATTAAAACACCTTTATGATCATCTGAAATATGAATATTTGGGAGAGCCGAACACATTGCCTATAACTATTGTAGTGGGTCTATTGACATAGCAGTAAGAGGCATTATTAGATGTCTTAAAAAGGTACAAGAAAGCGATTGGATGGACTATTGTAGATATCAAGGGAATCAATCTAGCCTTATTTTAACACAAGATCAAATTGGAAGAGGGAAAGAAACCAGCTGTGGATGCACAACGACGTTTAAATCTAGCCATAAAAGAGGTAGTGAAGAATATTGTTCAAATGGTTGGATGCTGGAATAGATTATGTTATCTCCGATAATGAATGGGTGAGCCCCACACAGTGTGTGCTAAAAAAAGAGGATTGACTGTAGTAGAGAATGAGAAGAATGAAATAATCTCTACTCGGATAGTGACTAGATGGAGGGTGTGTATTGACTATTGAAAATTCAACGATTCGAATAAAAAGGATTATTTTCCCCTTCCATTTATTGATCAAATGCTTAATAGGCTAGTAGGAAGAGAATATTTTTTCTTCCTTGATGGATGCTTCAGATACCGCCAGATCCCTATACACTCCAATATCAGGAAAGGACCACATTTACATGTCCCTTTGGTACATATGCTTTCAAACGCATGTCATTTGGGTTATGCAATGCCCTAGCAACTTTCATGAGATGTATGAGTGCTATCTTTGTAGACATGTTAGAAAATGGCTTTGATGTGTTTATGGATGATTTCTCGATATACAGAGATTCATTCAGAGAATGTCAAGATAATTGACTGCCTCAAAATGTGTGAACATTTAGTAAAAATTTTGAAAATTAGTATATATAAATTAGGTACAGTATCTGCAAGCGAAAATGTTAAATTATAATATAAATTTGTGTTACAATGGAACACTGATAAGTATTCAGAGGATGGTACCCAAGGGATTGCAAATTGGAGAAATTTATTATTAAATTAATTACAGAAAATAATTACTAATCTAATCGATTCACAAGTTAGTAGTGTGAATCCAAGTTAAAATAGTGATTAAACTAATTAAGTTTCTAAACCTAAATTAACCTAATGGAATTTCTTATTCCTAGTGTCGACAATGCAAGCTCCTGACCCATGATCGATTAAACTCCTAATTATTAATTAAGTCATAAATTAACCTTAATTGAATATTTATCGCCCTTAGCAAGAGTACCCTTTTGATCTCATCTCTACTAAGGATTATCACCTAAGTCACCCTCTCGGTCTCTTCTTAGGCATACGGATACCCTCTCGATCTCACCGCTTGACACAAGTTATACTCAATAGGCTATCCCCTTTCTATCTCACTTGTCTAGATATTCTATTTGGGGCTTCACTCCCTAATATACTAAGTACTCTTGAATAAATACTCAATTAAGATAAATAATTACTTAATTAATAAATTAGATCAATAACTGAAACATGTAATATATGAATAAAATACAATAGTTTATTCCAATATTCATACAAACATTATTTGATCAGGCTAACAAAAAATAAACAATGGAATAAAAGATTAAAGGAAAAGACAATGCTCATTGATAAATAATTGAAGCTCGATTATGGAACAATCTCCTCTCACAATTGTCTTTACATCGGAATAGAAAAATTTTGACTAAGCGAACATAATAAAAACTAAAGAAAACTAAAGAAAAATTGTATCCCCAAGTTGATTGGCAGCTCTGATGGGGTTATAAAAGTATTTATATAGGCCAATATTAGGGTTTTAGGTGCCTAAAATAACCTTGATACTTTGAGCGCAAGTAAGAAATAAAATCTACGAAAATCTACCCAAAATACAACTGTTGATGTCAGCACTACATCTTGATGTTGTCCAGGCTGTGTCGCGACATTGGGTTTCAGTGTTGCAACACAGGTGGCGGTGTCACGACATGGCTGTCATCCTTTGTGTTTTGAGGCCTAAAATGGTTGTCATTCCCAAGGCCCGAGTTGTCCTAATGGGTCATCGAAACACTAGAAAATGTGTAAAAACACTTATTTTGTTAATAATTATGTTTAAGCTGCTAAAATAGAAAATGAAACAAACTGAGATAAAACAACTTGAAATCAAGCTCATTAAGTGTGGAAAATAGTCTAATTTGCAACAACGAAATGTGGCAGATCAATAATCTAAAAAGGGTCTTAAGAAGATGGGAAGAAACCAACCTGGTACTTAATTGGGAAAAGTGTCATTTCATGGTGAAAGAATGAATGGTTCTTGGACATCAAATCTCTAAGAAAGGCTTGGAAGTAGATAAAGCTAAAATCGAAGTCATAAAAAATCTACCAATTCCCACTACAAATCACGGGCGAAGAAATTTCTTGGGACACGTTGGTTTCTATAGGTGATTCATTAAAGATTTTGCATAAATCACAAAGCCACTGAACCAACTTTTGTAGAAAGATGTACCCTTCATGTTCAGTAATGAGTGTATTGATGCTTTTGAGGTAATAAAGAAAAAACTCACCTCTGCACCTATTACTATTAACCCTTATTGGGCAGAACCCTTTGTTATTATGTTTGATGCTAGCAATTATGCTATAGGAACAGTGTTGGAACAAAAGGGAGACAAGATATTTTGCACCATTCATTACGCTAGTAAGACGGTGGACACTACCATGAAAAAAAATGCTATTCATTGTGTTTGTATATGAAAGATGTTGTCCTTACCGAATAGAAAATAGAGTATGTGTCTATATAGATCAATCCAGGTTAAATATGTGCTTAAAAAAAGGAAACTAAAGCTAGATTGATGAGATAGGTCCCATTGCTTCAAGAATTTGACCTTTGGATAATAGATAAAAAATGAACGAAAAATCAAATAGTTGATCATCTATCAAGGTTGGAAAATGGAACAAAAATAGAAACTACTGAAGTGGTAAATGAAAATTTCATTGACGAGCAATTATTTAAAGTGGTGCTATCTCAAGATAGGAAAAGGGCTGATAAAATGCCATGGTATGCCAATTTCATTAATTATATAGCCCGAGGGGTCTTCCCAATAAACTTCTCTTGCCAAAAAAAGTAGAGGATTATCCAAGAACCGAAAAATTATGTTGGGAAGAATTATATGTGTTTCGGCAATGTGCAGATCAATCAATCCGAAGACGCATAGATGAAGAAGAGATAGATGACATATTGAAAGGATGTCACACATCACCTTGTGGTGGACATTTCGAAGGTAAAAGGGTCACCCAAAAGATATTACTATCGGGAATTTATAGGCTCACCATGAATACCAATGATCTGGAACTAAATCAAAGAAAGATGAAATGTCACAAACAAAATAGTGGAAGTAGAGATATTTGATGTCTGAGGAATTGACTTCAGAGGGCCTTTTCCGAGTTGATTTGGGAACTAGTATATTCTATTGGTCGTAGATTATGTCTCCGAATGGATTGAAGCAACAAATTTTCCTACCAATGATACCAAGTCAGTAGTGATATTCTTAAGGAAAAATATATTTTCAAGGTTTGGGACCCTTCAAGCTAACGTAAGCGATGAAAGATCCTGTTTTTGCAGTAAACAATTTCAATCATCTTCGACCAAAAATAGTGTAAGAAATTGAATCACTACAACATAATATTCGTAAGCGAATGGATAAGAAGAAGTGTCAAACCAGGAAGTTAAACAAATTTTGGACAAAATGGTAAACTTGAACTGGAAAGATAAGGCATTGAGACTAGATGACACGCTATGGGCATACCTAATAGCATATAAAACTCCATTAGGTATGTCCTTATATAAACTTGTATATGGGAAAAATTGTCATCTGCCTATCGAATTAGAAAGAAAGCATACTGGGTGATAAAGGAATTGAACTTAGATCTTGAGTTAGCCAATGAAGAAGGACTATTTCAACTGCAAGAATTAGAAGAGTTTTGATTATTGGCCTAGGAGAATGTAAAGTTGTACAAGGGAAGGACTAAAATTCGACATGATGCAAGAATAAAGAAAAGAGACTTCTTGCTAAGGCAGAAGGTGCGTCTATTCATCTCAAGGCTAAACTTGTTGCTAAGAAAATTAAAATCAAGATAGATAGGACCATACATCATAAATCACGTTTCACCGCACAGCGCAGTCGAACTCATAGGAAACGGGGGAGAACCTTTCATTGTCAATGTGCAAAAAGTCAAACATTATTTTAGGGAAACGACAAGAGAAGTTTTCAAAAAATATTTGCAATATAAAACCATATTGGAGAAAGATGAGGAAAAGGAAACTCAGGAGGAGAAGTGGTAGTTAAACAGTTACTTGTTACAGGATGAGGATTATGGTCTCACCAAGGAAACAACAACAATTAGTAATCTGTGTTTTTGAAAAGGAGTCACAACATCAACTACCCCTACAAATTGTTCTTCATGTCACGACATCAACATGGTCTGTCACGACACCGAGTCGTAAAAATCTATAACTCTTAAATTAACTTAAGATGTAACCATAGAAGTATAATAGTAAATTATTGACAGCTAACCTAGGGAATCTTCATTATAAAAGCATTTATTAACCCCCTTAACTTCTAACTCCGTTTATAAACTATTTCAGGATTTCCCAAACCCTGAGAAACCCTATATCAACATATTAAAACTTGCAAGTGAATAAATTTGGATCATCAAAGATTCTGTAAAACATCCTTTAGGTTAGCTGAACAAGTAGGGAAAGAACTCCAACAAATATCCAGTCGAAGAGGTCAGCAAGAGAAAGATTAAATTTTCTTACTCTTAACCTTATCAATATTATTGATAGAACTGTTGTTTTCAAAGAGGAAGATATAAGCAAATATTTTTTATACCTTCAACCAAAAATGTTTGTCCAAGAATAGGGCTTTGGTCCTTTAATGAAAGTGTGTAAGGGAATATGGGAAGAAGCAAATGTGTGCCAATGGGCTACGTTCTCTCTAACCCCAGAGGAACCCACTGTAATACCAATTGTACAAGAATTTTATTTAGCGCTAAAAGAAAGAGAGGCAAAAAGAGCATATAATGAGATACAAGCGAATGTTACGATTAGAGGGATAGATGTCTTACTCACTCCCACGAAAATTTGTCAATATACGATGCACCATACTATTTTCTTGACTTTCTATTTAAGACTAATTTATGTTAGTACAAAAATGTAAGTATGGATGAAGTAATAGCATATTTAGCAGAAGAGAGAGAGGAATGGATGTATCGGACAAGCACCGAACTGCCATTAACATTTAATCAGGAATTAATGTCACTTTTATTGAATATATGGATGCAATTTTTTTTCTCCAGAATAATACCTATGTCGGATATCTCTAACATTAATACTTTGCAAGCTATTCTGGTATATGCAGATTTATAGAGAAAAAAGGTATGCATAGGCACATGGATATATCAGAGTACGTTCGAATGCGTAAGAGATCAAATCAAGGGAACTCTCTTTCCACACTATTTAACAACATTATGTAAAAAAGCAAGAGTTCCAATAAAAAAATGGAAAGATTTATGAATCCAACAAAAAAGATGATAGGGGGTATGACATAACACTACAACAAAGCAGGCCTACCGCGACACTTTTGGGCCGACACTTTCCTAAGTGTTAGGATAGACTTGTCGATATATGCTTTGGCCAAATCTTTGTATAAGGGTTGGGGTATGCATGCCTAAGGCAACACTTAAATAAGAGTCGGATTTGTCCAACATTATGCTGACACTTTTGGGCCGACACTTTCCTAAGTGTTAGGATAGACTTGCTGACATACGCTTTGGTCAACTCTTTGTATAAGGGTTGGAATATACATGCCTAAGGCAACAATTTAATAAGATTCAACTTTGTACAACACTATGCCGACACATTTGGGCTAACACTTTCCTTAGTGTTGGGATAGACTTGCCGACATACGCTTTGGCCAACTCTTTGTATAAGGGTTAGGGTATGCATGCTTAAGGTAACTCTTAAATAAGAGTCGGCTTTGTCCAACACTATGTCGACACTTTTGGGCCAACATTTTCTTAAGTGTTGAGATAGACTTGTCGACGTATGCTTTGACAAACTCTTTATATAATGGTTGGGATATGCACGCCTAAGGCAACAATTAGATAAGAGTTGGCTTTGTCCAACACTATGCCGACTTTTGTTATACATTTCCAAACTATATAAAAGCGTCGCCATATGAAAAGCCAAACATGATTTTTCTTTTTCCTACCCATAAATTAATAAATATTATAACCTTAAAAATTTATTATATAAAAAGAAATAATTTAAGAGTAAAAACGTCTTCTCATTTTTTAATTAAAATACTATGCATTTTTGTTAATTAAAAAATTTATTATATCACGTTCTTTTTAATGACATATATTAATATTGTTAATTAAAACCAAAGTTTAGATCTTTTATTATTAATCTTCGTCAAATAATAAATTAAATTTAAAAGTTAAATAATAATTTTTAAAAATGAGAAGAGGTTTTACTCTTTAATTATTTCTTTTTTAATCTTTTAAATATATCCACTATTTGGATTTTTTTTCACACCGACGAGAAATATTCATTTTTTGGATTTTTTTCCTCTAGTCAGCAGCCGACTCCCTTAGTCACTTAACACTTCTAATCCTTAGCCACTGTCACTTCCCTACCCTCTTAATCCCTTTTCCTACAGCCACTCCAACACCCACCAGCCACCAATCGGCACTCGGCAGTCACCACCCTTTCCCTTTTCTCTTTTTCATCTTCCCATTGTCGCCACCAACCCACCACCATCAGAATTAAAAAATCAACCCACAACCGACTCCCCCTTTCCCTTTTCTCTTTTTCATCTTCCCACTGTCGTGTTTCAAGCAAGCCCACCACCCTCGTAAAAATTCCCATTTCCCATTTTGCTTGATTCAAATACTAATATGATTTTTGTAAAATTTCTTAGCAATTAGACTGGATCCTTACTTTTTTTGTTGTTGATTTTTTAAGTTCTAAATTAATAGTTTATTCTTAAATTTAATTGTATATCTAGTATTTTTAGCAATCGTATTTTTAAGTTTTTATTATGCAACCACTATTTTATGTATGTACAAGGAAATATGCTAATCTTATGTAATGTTGTGCAATTTTTTAAGTACCTACTACCTACTCTTGGAACATGTTATATGAACATTGAAACATGGAATCTATAGATATAGTTTCATCAAGTTAGAAGCATCATAAGATTGAAAAGCACATGATACGAATGACAACATGATTTATTTTTTCTCATTCTTGAGTAGAGGAAGCATAAAAAATGTTACTCGATCACTTTGAATAAAACATAAGATTTTGGATCTTTCAATCTTTAAGTAAAGCTCCAAGCAGAAGAGTTGACAGTGTTAAGCACAAGAGAAGCAAACATTATGCCAAAATTGGATGGTCGAAGAATCAGGAAGCTGCCAAGACTAATCCAAAGCTTGTAACCATGAACAAGAAATTTGGAATGATTCATGGGTTATCTTCACTTGCAAGAATTTTCAATTTCATTTGTTTGCTTTTGTACATTGGGTTGAATGTTGGTTGTATGCATTTCGGCTAAATGTTAGTGCATTTTAATTGTTGGATCAATTTTTGTAGTGAATATTCAACCTTAATTTTAATTTTATATATTTTGGTTGTATTTGAAGCAAAATTTCTATCATTATTCACTTTAAATGTTTATGAAAATATATTAATATTGAAATAATAAAAAATAGAAAAAAATTACCTTAGATGTGTCTAACCGAACCTTTTTAAGGTTGCCTTAGATGGGTATATCCCAACCTTTTTAATGTTGCCTTAGATAAGGTCTATCCCAACTTTATTTAAAGGTTGCCTTAAACACGGCCTATCCCAACCTTTCTAAGGTTGTCTTAGACGGGTTTATCTCAACCTTTTATAAGGTTGTCTTAGATGGGTCTATCACAACCTTTTTTAAAGGTTGTCTTAGACAAAGTCTATCCCAACCTTTTTAAGGTTGCCTCAGATGGGTTTATCCCAATGTTTTTTAAATGTTGACCTTGATTAGGTTTTGCCAACCCTTCAATAAAGGTCAGATTATATTGAATTATGTCGACACTTTTCCAAAAGCGTCGTGGGACCTATGCCAACTGCATTATAAACAATATTCTTGGAACTGTTGGAAGAAATGTCGCGACACCTATGCCAACCTCTTTTGCTTCGCCTTAAGTCAAAACAAAGTGTCACGATAGGCCTTTTTTGTTGTAATGTATGCACAATTCCTGATATTGTACAACAAGCAAGTTGAAGAAAGAAAACGACGAGGACTACTAAGGGGAAGGAAGAGTTCGAACCTAAAACGTTCTAACTTTTCTTTCTAAAAAAGTCCATATATATATCTTTTGTTGTAAGTTATCTATGCAGGAACCCTACATAAGGAAAGCACTATAGTTGTGAGCTAAAATGAGCAAGAAAAAAGAAACCCAAAATAAGCTCACTTTATAGCTCACTTTACAGTTGCACTACAGTTTCATATTCACACATAATCTCAGCTTGATATATAACTGACTTTATCACTTTTGATATCAAACACCAAATTTTAGTATATTATAAAGCTTACAAGCATTAAGAGTTTCAATTGTAAGGATCCATCAATAAGTTATACAGGTAATTTGATTATCATAGCAAGATACAAATAGTCGTAAATGCAATTATTCAATATGGTTTCAATTTGTAAATAAGTCTACCTAGATCACATAGGGCTTTTCAGCTTGTAACATTCCGAGGCTTAGGACCAATATGGAATTAAAGAACAATAAGCATCAAATAGTTCAAGCACGAAAATAGTTTTGCACATTTTATTGTTCCCTATTCTTCCCCCTTAGTGACCCTTACCCGCTCGCCGCCTTATTTCTCATTCTCTCACCTTCCTTAATTCCATAGGAAATCACAACATAATATAGCAACTATGTCTAGCCCACTAGTTTCCGTGCACTAATGAACGAGCTCTCTATTTTTGGTGACTTTGTCGCTTTTCTTTCTTCTTTTTCTATACATTTCTCATTCACAAACACTTTTACTTTTGCAAAATTTTTCTACTCGTATTTGATTTTCTTTTTGAATTTTTCTTTTGCTGCACTTATTGGCTACGTATGGCTAGACGTCTATAGTCGTGCAATTCAGGACCAAAGAACAAGGATAAATACAAATTAATGTTTTTGCCTCAGATTTTGCATAAAGGTTCATCAAGAAGTGTTTTCTGGCTCAAATAGAGGTACTAAGGATGAATAAACGGGGTTAGCTTTCTGGCTCTGGGTGTATACCAAAAAATGCTTAGGCCATCCCTAGGTATCTCAAGATTCACATATTTAATTAACCAAATAATCACAAATTCAACAATTTCTCATACATACTAGCATACTCACTTCCCTGTATTCCTTATATCATATGGTATATTCAGTTGCTCAATACCTATTTATAGTGTAATAAATAGAACTTAATAGTCTAATAACGAAAAATTCAAAATCATCTACTATCATGCCAAATTTATAGTAAATATAATGAACCTATATACATGCTCCTAACAAATCACTTGTGTTTCTACAAGATCAAGCACACAATTGACAATAAAAATCAAAGGAAAGCTTAAAAACTAACACAAATTTCCTATGTTACCCCCACACATTAGATGACATGTTGTTCTCAATGTGTAGCCCTAAAAGGATAAGGAAAGAAGTTACCCGATTGATCGTGATGGTTTCCTGAGATATTAGTGGGTGCTTCTCCTTTGATCGTCGAAAGTTCAGGATTGTTGTGTTTCTTCATGTGAGGTTCCTACATAGAAAATTCTAAAATAACAAAAGCAAACAAACAAAAATTTACTGTTAATCCTTCTCCTAAAAAATTAAAAATTATCCCAAATTAAAAAAATTCTTATCCACAAAATTTAGAGGTTCAATCATCTTCCCCAAAATCCTTCTCCTCGTCCCCCTCTTCTCCTGGCTCATCACTTTCTTCCTCTTGAATTTCTTGCTCTTCCCCTTTCTGATGGGATTATGTTGAGCCAAACATGCTCAATAGATAATGATAGGGGGTTGTGCGCGGACCAAGATCAAGTTGTCAAGTCACGGGAAACTCCTACAAAAAGCTTTAGACAATAAGATCTGAAAAGAGGCAGAAAATTAAAACTTAAAAATTTCCAGATCTGAAATAAGAACCCTAGAACAGTAAGAAATAATCAAGAATTGAAACACTTATGAAAGGGGTTTCTTGAAACCAAGAACACGAAAACAATCTCCAATATTGCTTCTCAGCAAGCCGAATCTGTCAAGAAACAACCAAAACAGCAAGCAAATTAATCGATCAGATTTTAATAGAATTTTAAGGGCTGTTGCGATAAGAAGAAAAGAGAGAACTTGATGGAATAAGATGGCTTTTTGAAACCCCAAAGAAGATTGCGATCTGCCCAATTGAACAACAAGAAAGTTTTCCCCAAATTACAGCAATCAAATGCACCCAAGAAGATTAAAGATGAATCGACAAGAACCCTAGAAATTGGGGATTTTGACCGATTCTTTGCTACCACAAGAGGAGTATTATTCAATTCTTTAAGATGGAAGAGGGCTGGAAACACAAAAAGAACAGCAAATAAATTAGATAAAGATTCGGCACAAGTAGATATAAAGAAGAGAATTTGAACAGTAAGAAATTAAATTAAAAGTCCTAAGAAGCCTTGAAATCCCAAAAGATTTCACAACTCCCTTCAAACGGCTCTAATCTCCCCTCCAAAGAATATCTATGGCAAGAAGAAGGTTGAAGATGGCTCCCACAATCAAAAGATTGTTAAAACAACTTCTAAAGAAAGCTCAAGAGAGAATTCTTGGAGAAAACCTCAAAGAAAATTCTGCACTTTAACAAATCTAAAATTTTAATGTATTTTGAGTAGTCCATACAAGGGGTGGCCGGCCATCACTTATATAGGCCTCAAACTAATCCTAACCTTATTAGAAAACTTAAAAATTAACCCTAAATAATAAAAATAATAAAAAATTTTCGACCTAACACTTAAATGGGCTGTTTTGGGCCGATTTTAACATGTAATATCTCTGGAGCCTAAAAAATTAAATTAACAAATAAAATGTATACAAATTGGGCCCTTTGAAATTTTGGCCTGATTTTCAACTAAATATGTATGGATTTCTTGATTGGGCTGGGAATTTGCTTATTGGGCCTCGCCTTCAAAAATTTGGGCTTGTGATCCATCTTTTACCGAAATTCGGTCGTTGATGCTCGTAATGGAGATCCAATGCGTTTTGGCTGCAAGATTCAGTTTCTTGGACCAAGATTTCCAAGATTTGAAATCTTGATTTTCTTTATTCTTGAAATCGCTCCAAACAGCAAAATTGGATCAAGATTCGGTTTCTTGATTTTCTTAAAAACAAGAAAGTGAATCTTGATTTTCTTTTTCTTTCGTGTATGCATCTAAGGCCTTGCTAACAAACTCTTGAATGGTCCCATTTAGTTTGAACGCATTTGTCGGGCCTTTGATCTCGTTATTGGGCCTTGTGGTAATTTGAGCCCATCACGTTCTTGAACTTGGATTGGGCATTTGTGACTCGTATCAGATAACTTGGAACTCTCATGCTTTGCTATGCAAATACATGAATAACTAGGCTCACTTCCTGCATCCATCGTATCATCCCATCTATTTTAACTTCGTTGCTCTCGCCTATTTTTCTTGTTGTCATCTTTTCTTTCCTTTTGAGCGAAGAAGGGACATCCATCTTTTCCTTTCTTCTCTGGTTCCAATTTATAATTTGTTTTCAATTGAGTTCCGCATACTGAGTGTACATAGAATTACTGATTAAAATATTTGTTGGGCGAATAAATTGCTCGTTCTCCTCCATAGGAACCTCTGCACTTTTACAAAGCATTGTCACAAGATGGGGAATGAAAATCGTAACCTTCTGGTCACTTACACAATGCTTCATGTTTTGATGGATCCATTGTCCTATGCATATCTATTTTTCTATAAAATACCATATAGTAAAATAGCTCGGAATGTATTGGCATTAGAAACGTTAAGGGCGGGTATAATTCTAGTACAAATAAATTGCATACATATTTTAGCTATTGGAAACATTATTGCTTGATTGAAATTAGTCGGTAGTCTGGTATCTTGTTAGATGTCTCGTTCTCTTTGATTTTTGATTAAGTATTTTACGATGCTTTCCATATCTATATCTTTAAATTTTGTTAAATCAATATTTTTAAGTAATCAGATTCATAGTATGGAGCATCATAATATTTGAAAACCTTTTTTGGGGAGAATGGTACATCCTTACCCCTTATTGTTACTGTTTTCCACATTTGTTCACAAGGTCACCGGGTTTCTTCGTCTTTTAGAGTGGCATAAAATTCTTGGACAACTAGAATGACAACAGTTTCTTTGGGAGTGACATGGAATTGCTCTCATCTATGGTACCGTACGAAGGACCATATGTCATTGCAAAGAACCATTGATGGTTTGAATCCTTTTTTTTGGATAAAAGTTTTTCCTTGAAGTTTGAGAAAATACTTCTCGGCATTTTCGTTTCAAAATTTTAAAGGATTTAAAATCGCCGATGGATTTTGCACATTAGTTTTTCTACTCTTCCTAGGAGGCATATCCAATTCAAAACTTTAGAAAAACAAATAACTTTAAGCAATGTATTTCACAAGTAATGGAATAGTAAAAATAGGAGTTAGGAACCCTTAAACTTGAATTCCTTGAAACTTTTATTGCTTTTCTTCGAGTGTTTTGACAATCTCGCACCCAAATAAAGCTTGAGGATAGTAATAGGGGTTTATGAATTTAGGGTTTGGATGGAAAAGGGGTTGATGATGAAGAGTGTTTGAGAGGGTTTAGTGTTTAAGAAAGGGTAAGAGTTAAGGTGAAAGTGTTTTTACCTTAATAAGTAGAGGCTTTTAGGTTTAAAAATTAGGTAAAATAAGGATTATGCATCCAGGTTGCATGAACGGGTCGAGTCAACCCTACTAAAATTTGCAGCGATATCGCGGCATAAGGGTTCCATGTCGTGACACACTCTGAAATTTTGGAAGCCTGGGTAGATTATCTTCTTTGTCGTGACACAGAGGCACTGTGTTGCAACATCAAGATGATTTTCTCGATTCTTTGCTACTGGACATGGTGTTGCTTCACAAAATTCTCATGTTGTGACACTGACTCTGTTTTAAGCCAAATTTTTTCTCCCAGAGTGTCTTGGTTCCTATAAAACATCAATGATACAAGTTAGAATCTACACTAAACATTTAGTTAAATAAACAATAATTTACATGAAATTAAATATTATCCAAATTGCCAAGTTTTACTGTCAGATTCATTCGATAGTTCCAAAGTCACTTTTCAACTCCTATTTCTTTCGGTATTAGTCCAACATTCGTTCTGCCACTCTACCTTCTTTCGCTTTTCCCTTTTCTTTAACATGTTCTTTTAAATTGCACTGATTAAAGAAAGTACGTCCCTTGATTCAGGATAGTAGGCCATGCGACACAGCGATATGTCCCCTGTAGGTTTCAAAGGGTTGTCAGTTAGGAAGTTACATGGCCTAGCACATAGCCTGAGATACGGGCGTGTGATGCCATTTCGAGAGCTACACGGCCTGGCACACGGGCTTGTGCTTAGCCGTGTAACCCAAGTTAGTGAGTTACACGGGCTGGGACACGATTGTGTGTCCCTACTTCGAATGTCCACATGGTCTGAGACACAAGCATGTGTCTCAGCCGTGTGAGTCACACAACCAGGCCACACGGTCATGTAACCCCAGTGTGAAATTTTCTAGTTTTCTTCGTGAAGTTCTAAATGTTTCTGATTTAGTCTCAAATTATTTCTAAAGTGTTTCTAAGACCTCGAGGGCTCGAATAAGGGACAATAAGCTTGTGTTGAATGGGTTCTACTATGATTTATGAAATGTTTAGAAATGATTTATTTTAAGTTGCATTTTTGCGGTAATGCTCCGTAATCCTATTTGGACGATAAATACGAGTTAAGGATGTTACATTTAGTGGTATTAGAGCTATAGTTTAGTCGATTCTCGAACAAAAAGTAGCATGTACGAGTCTAGAAATACATGTCATTATATAACCTGTGATAGTGTGATAACTCCTGACTCATTTTGAATGATGCTTACATATAGAAATGACATCCAACCAAGCTGACTCCGATCAAGTTGAAAGTAACGTGCAAGCCTCCATTCATGGAGTAGCGTCGAGTGGCTCTAGTCCCGTATCTGAGGACTGGAAAGAAGAGGCTAAGGAAGCCTTCTTTCAAATGATGAACGAATGGTTTTTCGAGTTCGTACGAATGAAACCAATGGCTCAATGACCTCTACCCCCACCTGTTCCCCAACAGGTTCCTGTAGTTCTTCATGGTGTGGAACCAATGCGAGTTGGGATGCTGCCAGTTGATAAAACTCGTAAATATGGGGGCTGAAGAATTTAGAGCTACGACTGAAGATGACCTAGAGAGAGCCGACTCCTGGTTAGAAAATACTATCAGAGTTTTTGATGAGTTGTTTTGTACTCTGAAAGAGTGCGTAATATGTTTTGTATCTTTACTGAAAGACTCAGCTTATCAGTGGTGGAACACTTTGGTTTCAGTGGTGCCGAGAAAGCGTATAGATTGGGAATTCGTTCAAACTGAGTTTCGAAAAATGTACATAAGTTAGATATTTCTTGACCAGAAAAGCAAAGAATTTCTTGAGCTTAAACAGAGCCGAATGACAGTGTCTGAGTATGAGGGGAAATTTGTGTGACTTAGAAAGTATACTCGGGAATGTATACCAACCGAAGTTTCCATGTGTAAATAGTTTGAGGACAGGTTAAATGAAGACATAAAGCTGCTAGTCAGGATACTTGAATTGAAAGGATTTGTTGTTTTTAGTTTATCGAGCGTATAAGGCTGAAGAACTTGGCAGAGAAAAGAGAAAGGCTGATTATAAAGCTCGAGATGTGAGAAAGAGATTATCAGGAAAGTCATATCAGACGTCATCAAAGAAGTTGAAAGAACATCATAACCATTCGACAGTTTCAGTGGGATATTCCAGTAGAGATAGAGGTAAACAACATGCGAGTTTAAAACCTCAAGCTATGTCTATTGCAAGTGTAGGCAGTGTCAAGGGCAATAAGCTTGATTGTCAATAGTGTAGATGATGACATTTTGGTGTGTAAGATGCAAGTAGGGACGTGTTTCAAATGTGGTTCATATGAACATTTTATTCGAGATTTCCCTGAGAGGTCCGAAAAAAAAAAGCTCAGACTATTGGACCGAGTAACAAAGCTGTGAGAGGGAAACCGCCAAGGAACCCTAGTAATGTAGGTAACAACCGCAGTGGGACCAAGGACTCTGCTGTGAGATCTAAGGACGAGTACCAGTAAGAGCTAATATGATCCATGCACGACAGGAAGCTTCTGCACCAGATGTTATTACTGGTACATTTTCTATCTTTGATACTGATGTTAATGCTTTGATTGGTCCAGAATCAACACATTCGTTTATATGCACAAATTTAGTGTCAAGTAAGAATTTACCTATTGAGTCCACTGAATTTATGGTTAAAGTAACGAACCCCCTAGGTCAGTCTATGTTAGTTGATTAGGTTTGTAAAAATTGTCCTCTGATTTTTCGAGGTTGTAACTTTCTAGCCGATCTAATGTTGTTGCCATTTTATGAGTTTGACGTGATTTTGGGTATGGATTGACTGTCTTTACATGATGCTATTGTGAACTGTAGATGAAAGCTTATTGTGTTAAAGTGTCAGAACGGTGAAAAACTTCAGATTGAATTGGATAGAATGGATAGTATGTCTAATGTGATTTCAACTATGTTAGCACAGAGATATATTAGAAAGGGGTGTGATGCATTCATTGCTTACATATTTTATTATAGAGTTTCTGAATTGAAATTAGAATCGATTCCAGTGGTTTGTGAGTATTCAGATGTGTTTTCCAAGGAGTTACCCAGGTTACCGCCGATCCAAAAGGTTGAGTTTGCTATTGAGCAGTACGAGGAACATCACCGATATCGATAAATCCTTATAGAATGGAACCTACAGATTTGAAAGAGTTGAAAGCGTAGTTGCAAGATTTGACAGATAGGGGGTTTTCTCAACCCAGTTTCTCACCTTGGGGTGCACCTGTTCTATTTGTTAAGAAAAAGGATGGATCTATGCAGTTATATTGACTATCGCCAGCTCAATAAAGTTACAAACAAGAACAAGTATCTATTATCGCGTATAGACGATCTGTTTGATTAGTTGTGAGTAAAAGATTTAGATGTGCCGAAAACCACGTTCAGGACCAGGTACGAACATTATGAATTTCTTATCATGCCATTTGGTTTGACTAATGCACCTGTTTTTATTTATGGATTTAATGAACAAAATTTTCAGACCGTATTTAGATAGATTCATCTTGGTGTTCATTGATGATATCTTGATTTATGCACGAGATGAGAGAGAACATGTCGAGCATTTGAGAATTATTTTACAAACTTTGCGTGAAAAGTAATTATTCATTAAGTTTAGAAAATGTGAATTTTGGCTTCAGGAAGTCAGTTTTCTAGGAAATTTTGTATTAGACAAGGGTGCCAGAGTTGATCCGAGCAAAATTTTTGCAGTTGTTGATTGGAAGCCTCTGAGAAATGTATCTGAAGTTAGAAGTTTCCTGGGATTAGTTGGATATTATAGAAGATTCGTTAAAGGATTCTCAATGATTGCTGCACTGATGATGAGATTATTGCAGTAAGATGTTATGTTCGAGTGGTCTGAGTATTGCCAGCAAAATTTCAATCAGTTGAAAGCATTGTTAACCAAGGCACCGGTACTAGTTCAGCTTGAGTCGGGTAAAGAATTCGTGAATTTAAATGATACATCTTTAAATGGTTTGGACTGTGTTTTGATGCCGGAAGGAAAAGTGATAGCGTACGCTTCTAGACAGTTGAAAATGCATGAAAAGAATTATTTGACGTATAACTTAGAAGTTGCAGCAATTGTGTTTGCATTGAATATTTGGCGACACCATTTATACGGAGAAAAATGTCATATTTTTACAGATAATAAAAGCTTAAAGTATTTAATGTCGTAGAAAGATTTGAATTTGAGACAATGCAGATGGCTCGAGCTACTGAAAGACTATGATTTGATCATTGATTATCATCTAGAAAAAGCTAATGTAGTTGTCAATGCTTTGAGTATAAAGTCTTTGTTTGTTTTGCAAGCATTGAATACGTGATTGACATTGTCTGATGATGGTTCGGTCTTAGTGGAGTTGGAAGCTAGACTGATGTTTTTACAACAGATTTATGAGGCTCAAAAATGAGATGACGCGTTGATAGCTGAATGAAAACAGATTGAGTCGACTCCTGATTTAGATTTTTAGATTGGATCCGATGATAGTTTATATTTCAAAGGCAGAATTTACGTTCTAAGATGTTCAGATCTTATTCAGAAGATATTACAAGAAGCTCATAATAGTAGTTTGTCTGTTCATCCTAGTAGCAACAAAATGTAAGGTGATTTGAAACAAATGTACTAGTGGCCAGGTATGAAAGTAGACATTTCTGAGTTCGCATCGAGATGTTTTGTATGTCAGCAAGTTAAAGCTAAACATCAGGTACCTTCTAGTTTGTAACAGCTAGTGATGATTCTGGAATGGAAATAGGAGCACGTCACTATGGATTTTGCATCGGGATTGCCTTTGTCTCCGAGAAAGAAAGATTCAATTTAGGTTATCGTTGATCATCTGATAAAGTTCGTATATTTTATTCCAGTGCATATAGATTATTCTCTTAAGAGATTAGTCGAGTTATATGTTGCTGAGATTGTCAGATTGCATGGGGTACCAGTTTCTATTATTTCGAATAGAGATCCACGATTTACGTCTCGGTTCTAGAGCAAGTTGCATAAGGCTCTAGGTACCCGTTTGCATTTTAGTACTGCGTTTCATCCTCAAGCAGATGGTCAATCTGAGTGAGTGATTCAAATACTCGAAGACATGCTTTAATGTTGTGTTTTAGAGTTCGAAGGCAACTGGGAGAAATTTCAATCGCTAGTTGAATTCGCATACAACAACAGTTATCAATCAAGTATAAAGATGGCACTGTACGAAGCTTTTTATGGTCGAAAATGTCAAAATCCATTATATTAGATTGAGCTCAGTGAGGAAAAGCTACACGGGGTTGACTTGACAGGAGAAACTAAAGAAAAAGTTAAAGTTATTGGAGACAGTTTGAAAGTAGCTTCAAATCGACAGAAATAATATGTCAATTTAAAACGTAAAGACATTGAATTTTAAGTTAGAGATAAATTGCTCTTGAAAGTGTCGCCCTAAAAGAAAGTTCTTCGATTCAGTCGTAAAGGAAAGCTAAGTCTACGATTTATCGGATCGTATCAGATTATCGAAAGAATCGGACCAGTAGCATATAGATTGGCACTGCCTTAAGAGTTAGAAAAGATACATAATGTGTTTCATGTATCTATGTTACGAAAATACCGATCAGACCCTTCACATGTTATCTCACCTGTTGATGTCGAGATTCAGCCTGATATGTCATACAGCGAAGAACTGATCAGAATTCTAGCTCGAGAGCTTAAAGAATTGAGAAATAAAAACATAGCTTTAGTGAAAGTCTTTTGGCAGTGACATAGTTTAGAAGAATCCATTTAGGAATCGAAAGAAGCTATGAAACTGTAATACTCGAATCTCTTTTCTGGTAAGATTTTCAGGGACAAAAATTCCTTTAGGGGGAGAGTTGTAACAACCCATTTTTAGTGAAATTGGAACAATGGTCCAACGTAAAAATATTTAGTTTAATATTATTTTTAAAGTCTGTGGTATGATAGTAGTGTTGTATAAAAATTTCGTTACGAAATTTCGACGTTTGCATGCTTAATTTGGTGAAAAGGACTAAATACTTAATGGCGCAAAATTAGAGTTGTATAAGTTAAAGGTACAAAATGGCTATGAAATTAAATGGTTAAATGACTTAATTGGTAATTAAACCATTCTGATTTTGGGTGGAAAATTATATGCTTATTATTAAGTGATTTTAATGTTTTGTAATAAGGTTATAATTGTAAATTAATAAATAAATAAGGTAAATAGGCTAATTTAAAGATATTGTCTTCTTTAGTTAAAACACAACCTAAAATTAGGTTAGGAAAACTCCATTGGAGGAGCTTGCATATTCGGTCATCTCTTCCTCTTGCATGTAAGTATTTTTTTATCTCGTTTTTAATGATTTTTATGTTTTTGGAGTAGTTGTAACTTAATCTAACTAGGCCAGGGACTAACTTGCAAAATTGTTAAAAGGTTAGGATTTTACCATGAGTGCGTTCATGTGATTTTTTATGTTTGATGGAAGAAAATACATCTTTGTTGATAAATGAACAACTTTTGTAAAGTAAATTTTGTTGAAAATGTCAAATAGAGATTTATATGTAAAATGTGTAAAATATGAGGTGAAATTATGAAATAATGAATTCTATGAATTTCTATGAGCCTATATTGAATTCGACTAGCTCGGATTAGGGATGAAATTGCATGAATTTCAATTTACGAGCTTAAGAACTAAATTGTAAAGAAATCAAAACAATAGGGGTAAAAGCATAATTTTGCAAAAATATGATTTTTCGATTGAATTGAATAGAATGAATATTGAATGAATTGAATTTTCTTATCTAGATCAAGTTAAGCCTTGTACAGATTTAGATCGAGGGTAAGATAAAGTGCCAGACTAGTCGATCCTATTTCATCGTTTTTATGATCGAGGTAAGTTCGTATGCTTAAATAGTGTTTTAATGTATTTAATTTAACTGCTATTACGTTAATTATCATATTATGATTCGACGGAAAATCCAACAACGTTACGATGACTATCGAGCCCCATTTGAACCTTAGGAATATATAGGATACGAATGACATGTCATTATGCTGGTCCTGAACGTCCTACGGATGGCTGAGTTTCAGTATTTGTTGCAGATACTAGTTAGCTTGTGTGAGCGGCATTTGGTAGCTATGTTTCGACCCTCATCTTGTATCAGCAGGCCCATTTATGGCTCGTATGAGCGATTGCGTAAAGGATAAGAAAGGGAATGGTTTTGACCATGTGTCAGCACACTTTGCGTGAGCTTCCCGTGTATTCGATATTATTCTAAGTGGTTCAATGGGCATATAAAGGGATGAACCAGTAAGGGTTCCGATTGATTACAGTATGAAACTATGGAAAGGTATGAAGTATTGGTGAACAAAGTATGTATAGCCATGTTATGAAAATTATGAATTCATATGTATTATGATTATGAGATTTACCTTACCATGTGATAAATTTGTCTAAGTTATGTGATTAAGCACTAACTTGTGTTGTTGGTGATGCTTAGGCTTGTGCCAAGCTTGTGTTGGATTGATTCATGTCTATTTTTATGATTATGCATTGAAATGGTAAGTTTTGTTCATGATTTACGAACTTACTAAGCATTATATGCTTAAGTCATTTTTCTTTCCTATGTTTATAGATTATTAGAAGCTCGACCGGTTTGGAAGCTACACTATCTAGTAACTATATCGGTAGATTTTGAAGTTCTGAGTCATGGTTATAATGGCATGTTTAGGTGAATTGTGTTTGATGAGATAGTCATTATGTATAGCTTGTAAATATGGTTTTATGGTTGATGAACTTTTGGCATTTTAATGCTTTGATGGTTAGTGTTGAAATGGTCAAGTGAATTTATTTTTTAAATGACCAATTTGGTATGTTGAGTTGTGGTTTGGCATATGGTCAATTGTACGATGGCTTGGTATGAAAATAGGTAGTTATGTGTGGTTGATTTATGCCCAAAAATGATTATGTTTTGGTTGATTGGATGATTTGTGATTGAGGTGCCTTTTGGCATATTGTTTGTATGGATAAATGGTATAATGATTTAGTCATGGTTATGCATGTTTTAGGTATGTTGTCAAGGTTTGAATGTATGTGTAATTGGTTTATGGGATCATGCTTGACTAGGGTGCATAAAATGGCTTGAACTTGGCCTATTTCTTGTGCATACGGCCTAAGACACGGGCATTTGTCTCAACCATGTGTGACACACGCCCAAGCGACACGACTGTGGGTCTCTTGTAGGTTTCAAAGGGTGCAAGTTAGACAGTTACACAGCCTAGCATACGGGTGTGTGGGGCCAATTCGAGAGTTACACAACGTGCCACATGCGTATGTAGGTTGGCTGTGTAACCAAAGTCATAGAGTTACAATGGCACAGACACGGCCATGTGTCCCTACTTTAAATGTCCACACGGCCGTGTGACCCCTGTAGTGTGAAATTTTCTATTCTTTATCATGAAGTTCTAAATGTTTCTAATTTAGTCCTGAATCGTTTCTAAAGTGTTTCTAAGGCCTCGAAGGCTCGAATAAGGGACAATAAGCATGTGTTGAATGAGTTATACTATGATTTATGAAATGTTTGGAAATGATTGATGTTAAGTTACATTTTGGCGGTAATGCTCTGTAACCATATTTCGGTAACAAATACGGGTTAGGGGTGTTACAAGTTTAGTCTACTACACCGAATTACGACAGATCATGTACCAAATGATAGAGGAAAATATATGGAAACAAGCATGCTAGTATGGAAAACAAGTTATTAGAGTTACGATTATTTAGCCAATTAAATTCATGAATATTAAAATACATAGGGATGAACCAAGACATTATTTAACATAAAGTCAAAAAGCCAACCTTATTTATCGACCTCTAGTACTTATATTTGAGCCAGAAATCACTTATGGAGGACCTTCATACAGAACCCGAAACCAAAATATAATTTGTATTTATCCTTTTTTTCTTTGGTCTCTGAACTGCACGAATTTGGACGTCGAGCCATACGTATTAAGGAATAGGTAGATACATAATGGTGGTTTTGAAAAATCAGGGGGAAATGGGAAGAAACAATGTAATATAGTAATTATAGATCAGAACAAAAGTGTGTAAAAAATAAAAAATGTAGAAAAAGTCAAAACGAGATGAAAAAGTAGAAGATCAAGAAATGACATTGCGAGTGAGAAAAGAGAAAAAGTCAAAGTGACAAAAAAACAATTGGCCACAAAAATAGAAAAACCCATACATTAGTGCACCAATATTATTATGCTTTAACTTCTTACATGGAGAAATAAGGAAGGTGAGAGAAGGAGATATAAGGTAGTGAGCGAGAAGGGAGACTAAATGGGGTGAATAAGGAACAATACGATGTGTCAAACTAATTTCATGTTTGAACCATTTTGATGTGCCCTGGTCTTGAAATTCATAACAACCTTAAGCCTCAGAACGTTTCAAGCCGAAAAGTTCTATACGACCTAGGTAAATCTATTGGTGGATGGACATTGCATTAAGTGAACATAATAGTAGTTTTTTTATATTCTACTAGTATAATTGAAGTCCCTATGTAATTTTGTTGATGGATCAATATACTTAATAACCTTTTTGCCTATATGCTTTCTAATATACTGAACTTAGGTGTTTTAAATTGATAGTGGTAAGTCATTTACAAATCATGTTAGAATTACACGTACTTACAATTATACTTGTCTGCTTTGCTCCCAAACTAATATTTGTATCATACTTGCTCAAGAGTCATTAGTTGTTTTTTTTTTCTTTCTATATGGTTGCCTTGCTTGAGGACAAGCAATGACTTAAGTGTAGGGGAGTTTCATCTACCGCAATTTGTTGTAGCAGATTAAACTACATTTTGTACTTAATGAACTCGTTAAAAAGCAATTTTGTTATGTTTTTAGTTATTTTTTAATTTAAGAACTTAGGTAATAAAATGAGAAATTTCAGTATTTTATATGACCTTGTGGGCCAAATTAGGCCTAAAGGTAGACTAATATGTTCGGTGAGTGTGCAAGACATCACTCGAGGGTAGAAAGACAATAGACTGCTCCCGAGGTTGTAACACAGAGCTAGATGTCGCAACATAGAAAACAGAATACCAAAGAAGCAGTCTGCCAAGGATGTCGCGACATAGGCTAGAGAGTGTCGCAACACAGCCCTGAAGACACGCCCAATGGAGTATGTTGTCATTAGTGTCGTAACACAAACCATAGGGTTTCGCGACATGGCCACTTAATGAATCAAATATGTTTCCATCCGTACAACATACTGTAAGGAAGATTAGTCAGTCGTTTTAGTTTAAGGATGAGCCACTAACCCTAGGCCTATAAATAGGATTGCTTAGAATAGGTTAATGGACTTTTTCCTCCCGTTTAGTTTCACTTTCATTCATAGTTTTTGGTTTTTACTTGTAGTTCTTGTTTTAGTTTTTATTTTCTTCGAGAGAGATCTAGATTGTGGATTCGGTAGACTCATTACGAATTTTTGTTCGCACTTCAATATTTATATATATATCAGGATCTTCCTCATCTTTACTTTTGA
Organism: Gossypium raimondii; assembly: GCF_025698545.1. Taxonomy (NCBI): domain Eukaryota; kingdom Viridiplantae; phylum Streptophyta; class Magnoliopsida; order Malvales; family Malvaceae; genus Gossypium; species Gossypium raimondii. Next base: position 41,091,253 of record NC_068569.1, on the reverse strand, counting down.
TTTTGAAAATGTCTATCTTTCAATTCAATTCTATTGTATGAGTTAGATATATAAGGAACTAATTTGTTAGAGAGATAAATGAATAGATATGGGAGTAGTTTACGTCTATGTAGGGCTTTTTAACATATCAAGTGGTTGGGAAAGGAAGAACTTAATCCCTAGGATTGACGACCCTAGGAAGTCATGTAGGTAGAAACTAACCCAAAATCGATATGGTCTAGAATGAAAACCTTATCTCTAACCCAATCTGACCTGTGACATCAAGAGATAAGTAGTGCTTGCTAACTCATTAGGTTAATGGAGGGCCGAGAGGCTGGTCTATCATGAAATAAACTATTATTTACATCTTTTTTGCACATACCTTTAGCTTGTTTAATAGTTAACCCAAAGCATCTAAGTATATATTTAGGTTTCATGCTTAAAGTAGTAATTTATGCTTTTTAGTAGTTTTTATTACATTTTATATGTCTAAATAAGGACAAATCGCTAGCTAAAGATACATTTTCAGCCCAAACTAATGTCTATGCCGTGACACCAAGACACTGATTTCGCAACATCGAAGACAGAAGCAAAAACAAGTCTTGGAGTGAAACTGCCGTCGATGTCGTGAGACTCCCCCTGCTGTGTTGCGACACCCCTAGTGTAGCAAAACCGCCCCTCTACAGCCCAGAAAGTCCTTGCATGAGATAATTACATTTTGTAGGGAAATTAGGAGTATTTGTCCTAGTCAAAATTTAAGGACTTCAATGATAATTTAGGCACTTTAATATTCTAAGTTTACCCTCTATAAAGGCCATTGTAATCAATTTAAACACAAGATTGGAGGGAGACAAAGATTCTATTCCGAAGTGAGACTTTTGCAAGGGGAGATTGTTCCAAAGCCACGTTTTCATCGATAAATCATGAGCATCTCTTTTCCTTTAATTTATTCTTTATATCTCTTTCTTTAACATTGTTTAATTGAATGTTTGTGTAAAGATTAGAATCAATTTATGCTTTATACATATCTCGCATATTTCAACTGTTCTAATCTTGTTAATTGATTAAATGATGGAGTTTCTTAATGGATCAATTGTTTGGGAGAGAAAAAACTTAAACCCTAGGCTTGACGACCCTAGGAAGTCATTTAAGTGGGAATTAACCCAAAATTGGCATGGCCTCTTTGTGTACACCTTAGCCCCGAAATAGTATGGACTGTGAGGTCGAGAGATAAGTAGTTCTTGTCGACTCATTAGGTTAGTTGAACGTGAGAGGCATAATGAGGTTGATGACTAGCTGGTTGAATAGAGCCCTACATTTATAATTAATTTGGTAAAACAATTGGATCTAGGCTAAATGAACTCGTGTAGTCAAAATAAGGAATAGAAAATGCCAATACATGAACCTAGTAGTAGATTTAGGGTTTAGTTGAATTTATTTAGTTTATCATTATTATTATCATCTTGATTCTTAATTAACATTCCTTATTCGTCACTCGAGTAGATTAGTAATTATTTTTGGTAATTGACTTAATAACAGTTTTCCCCAAACTATAATCCCTTGGGTACGATCCTCGGAATACTTACCAAGTGTTTCATTGTAAACAAACTATATTACAACCCGACCCGTATACTTGAGGACACTACCTCAATTCCATATATTTGTAGCAGTCTTCACACTCTAGATGTTGGTACTTCCGGAGGCAGTCAAGTTGTTGGCGTCGTTGCTAAAGATTGTGACGGTGATAATTATTATTGAATCAATTACTTGTAAATAATATTAGTCAAAAGACAAACGAGCTAGATAGTGTGCTAATTTTTATATTCATTAATTGTGTTTTTTTCTCAATTTTTTATTTACATTCTTGGGATGAGGAATGGAACTACATAATAGGTTGGTCAAATGGAGCTGGGACAAACCAATGGAGCGATGATACAGGGTGTGATGACAATGAGTACTCATATGAACCTCTTTATGAGTCGTACAAAAAAGACAATGATATTCCCAAACACTTAGATAAGCCTCTTTGTGATTTGCATAAGACTCCCTTATGCGAAACTACTAAGCCGTCCAACTCTGAAATATTATCAAAAATGTCAAACATGATGGAACAAATAAGGAAAATGTCATAAGAAATATTCAGGGCGCTACCTTCAAGGGAAGAGGTCATGCATGATGTCCAACCTTGATCTAGAGGACCCTTATTTTATCATTTACCACCCTGAATTAGACAATAGCAATCAACAAGAATTTGGAACCGGAGATCATAGGGATGAGCTGAATATGACCGAAGTGATCTCTAATCCAATTAACGTAGAATCAGACATGATAGTAGATGTAGCTGCTGACGTAAAACTAGAAGTAACCACTAACATGGACCTTAAATCGATTCTAAATGAAAGTGTAGAAGAGCCAATACACTTTCTAGCCATAGTAGAAAATGTACCAGTCGAAGAGATCAATGAGTTTGATTCATTCTCATTCAACAAAGGCAATAAAGCTCAAGTGACGAAAACTTCACGTGACATAGAGGGGAGGAAACTCGAGACAATAATACCCTGAAAAATAATTTGGGGTTGGCATGGATTTGGTACCAAATGGCTTGTAATGTGGATATCGTAACGGTAAAACAATAAGGCAATATCAATGGAATCGACCAAAGAGGCTAGTTCATATATATCGACAGAGGAACAAACGTCGAATCAAAGTATTGAGAACTAGCTAGAAGCTCTTCTATGGTGCCGACATAGATTGTATCAGTTTTTAAAGAACTTCTATTTACTGTTTCAAATTCTGTTTTATTTCTTTTTATTTTTTTCTTTATTCGTTTATTTTATTTTTATTAATCTCATTTTTGTTTAGATTTTTTTATTTTTTATTTTCTTTACATTATATTTAATATTTCTTTTCATATAATATTTTTAGGTACTTTTTTCATTTGCTTGAAACACATGGATCCCGAGGCTATCATGGAAATAAGGTATCGACCCTTCAGGGAAGTTTCTTTATCCATGCTTATGTTTTCTTTACATAGGGGATAATGTATGTTCTAAAGTGTGGAGGGAAGTACATTAGATTAATTTTTATGTGTATATGTAACAACTCGTTTCCAGTGAAATTGGAACAATGGTCTCGGGACCACAAATTTGACGGGTAAATATTTATTTTATTAATATTTTAATGTCTACAGTATGTTAGTAGTGTTGCATGAAAATTTTGTTAAGAAATTTTAACATTTGCATGCTTAATTTTGTGAAATTGACTAAATCATAAAAGGTACAAAAGTAGGGTATTATTAGTTAAAGGTATCTGTTAGCTATGACATTAATTTTTTAAGGGATTTAGATGGTAATTAGACCATTATTCTTATGAATGGACAAATATGGACATATTATTAAGTAATTTAAAGGTTAATAACTAAGGTTAAATAAGTAATTTAGTAAACAATCTAATATAAATAAAGAATAACAAAATGTATCATCTTTAACTCATCTTTCCCACTGAAAATAAGGAAGAAAAACACCATTGAAGCGTGCTTAAAGGTTCGACTAGTTCATCCTTTGCATGTGAGTAAATTTTGCTTCTGCTTTTAATGATTTTTATGTTTTCAGGATCGTTGTAGCTTAATCAAGCTAGCCTAGAGACTATTTTCAAAATTTGTTAAAGGTTTAGGGTTTTTCCATGAATACTCTTGTATGATTTATGAATTTTGATGGTAGATTATTAGTCCTTGGTGTTAAATAAACAACTTTTGTAAAGTCACTTTTGGTGAAATTATCATTTATGGACTTATTTGTGAAAATAGTAAAATATCATGATAAAATAGTAAATTGGTGAATTGTGTGGGTTGACATGAGTCCCTAGGAAATATTGGCTAGCATGATATGTGGATGAAATTGCATGAATTTCACTTTACAAGCTAATGACTAAATTGTAAAAAAAAATTAAAATAATAGGGGCAAATTTTTAATTTTGCAAAATGTGTGAAGTTTGGATTAAATTGAATAATGTATATTAAATAGATTGAATTTTCTTATTTAGATCAAGTTAAGCCTCGTAAGCACACATTGTGTGAGCTTCCCGCATATTTAATATTATTCTAAGTGGTTCAACAGGCATGTAAAGGGAAGGAACGGTAAGTGTTCCGATCAACTATATTATGAACTTATGGAAAGGTAAGAATTGATGTTGATCAAAGTATGTATAACCATGTTTATAGAAAGTATGAATTCAAATGTGATATAATTATGAAATCTATCTTACCATGTGATGATTTTTGTTAAGTTATGTGCTTAAGAACTAAATTGTGTTGTTGATGATGTTTAGGCTTGTGTCAAGCTATATTGGATTGATTCATGTCTATTTTATAAGATTTTGCATTGAAATGGTAAGCTATGTTCATGATTTACGAACTTACTAAGCATTATAAGCTTACATTGTTTTTCTTCCTATGTTTTATAGATTATTGGAAGCTCGATCGGTTTGGAAGCTTGTCAGAGATCTATCACACTATCCAAAGATTATATCGGCAGATTTTGATGTTTTAGTAATGGTTATAATGGCATCTATATGTGGACTTGTGTAAAATATTTAGTTGATGTTTATGGCATTTAATGTTGCTTTGAATTTGTGGTACTTATGGTACTTTGATGCCTTGATGGTTAATGTTAATATGGCTAGGTTGATGTATGTTTTAAATGAAGAAATTTGGTATGTGTTGGTATATCTATAGTGTGGCCAAGTCAGGTTATGCTTTGAGGTAGTTATGAGCTATTTGTATTGGTATAAGTGTGGTCAAATATGGTAATTTTGGTGTTTAAATAAGTTAGTTGTGAATGGTTGATGAATGGATAAATATGCACATGTTTAGATAGTTTTGAGGAATTGTGATTGACGTGTCTTTTGGCATATTGGTTGTATAGATATTTGGTATAGAGGTTTGGTCATTTTATGCATGTTTTGGACATGATTTAGAATCTTGGTTATATGTGCAAATGGCTTGTAGGTACATGCTTGATTTCGGTGAAAGAAATAACTTGATTTTAGCCTATTTCTTGTACACACAGCTTAAGACACGAGGTGTGTCTCAGTCGTGTGTGACACACGGCCATGCGACACGACCATGTGTCCCTTGTAGGTTTTAAAGGTTACTTTTCAAAAGTTACACTGCATGGCACACGGGCGTGTGGATTGGTCGTTCGACCCAAGTCAGAGAGGTACACTGGCACAGACACGACCGTGTGTCCCTATTTCAAATGTTACACAGCCTGAGACACGGGCATGTGTCTCAGCCGTGTGACCCCTTTAGTGTGAATTTTTCTATCTTTTTTCTCAATGTTTCAAATGTTCACGATTTAATCCAGAATTGTTTCTAAAGTGTTTCTAAGGGCTCAAGGGCTTAAATAAAGGACAATATGCATGTGTATGAATGAATTATACTATGATTAATGAAATGTTTAGAAATGAATTTTTTAAGTTACGTTTTACGGTAATGCTTCGTAACCCTATTTTGGTGACTGTTACAAGCTAGGGGTGTTACATTTAGTGGTATCAAAGCTACGGTTTAGTCGACTCTTAGACTGAACGTAGCATGTACGAGTCTAGAAATACATGCCATTATATAACCTGTGATAATGTGATAACCTTGACTTTTTTTATCTATGCTTTCATATAGAAAATGACATACAACCGAGCTGATTTCGATGAGGCTGAAAGTAATGCACAAGCCTCCGTTCATGGGCCAGCATTGAGTGGCAATAGGCCCATATCTAAGGGCCACGTAGGAGAGGCTAAGGAAGCCTTTTTCCAAATGAGGAATAAATGGTTTACCGAGTCTGTATGAGCAAACCCGATGGCTCAATGACCTCTACCCCCACCTGTTCCCCAACCGGTCCCCGTAGGTCCTCAAGGTTTACTTGATAAATTTCATAAATATTGGGCTAGAGAATTTAGGGCAACGTTTGAAGATGATCCGGAGAAAGCCAAGTTCTAGTTAGAAAATATGATTAGGGTTTTTGACAAATTTTCTTGTACACCAATTGAATGCATGAAATGTGTTGTTTCCTTACTAAAAGACTCAGCCTATTAGTGGTGGAATACCTTTGTTTTAGTTGTGCCGAGAGAGCGAGTACTTTGGGAATTCTTTCAAGCTGAGTTTCGTAAGAAATATATAAGTCATTGGTTTCTTGACAAGAAACGAAAATAGTTTCTCGAGCTTAAACAGGGCCGAATGATAGTATCTGAGCATGAGAGGGAATTTGTTCGGTTGAGAAAGTATGCCTGAAAATGTATACTGGTCGAAATTTTCATGTGTAAGCGGTTTGAAAATGGCCTGAATGAATATATAAAGCTTTTAGTCGGGATTTTGGACTTAAAAGAATTTGTTATTCTAGCTGACCAAGTGCACAAAGCTGAAGAGTTAAGCAAAGCTAAAAGAAAAGTTGATTATGAGGCTCATGATTCAGGTAAGAGACCAGCGGGAAAATCATATCAATCACCGTCAAAGAAGTCTAAAGACTATCATAACCATTTGTCAACTTTAGTGGATTATTCTGGTAAGGGCTAAGGTAAACAGAAAGCCAGTTTAAAACCTTAGGCTACGTCTGTAACGAGCATAGGCAGTGTGAAGAGTAGCAAGCCTAAATGTCAACAATGTGGATGACGACACTTCAGTGAATGCAAGATGAAAGACAGAGCTTGTTTTAAATGTGGTTCATATAAATATTTTATCTGAGATTGCCTTGAAAGGCCTGAAAAAGAAAAGACTCCAACCATTTGACCGAGCAACATAACTACGAGAGAAAGACCACCACAGAACCTTGGAAATGTGGGTAATAGTCACAGTGCGACAAAGGACTCTGCCCTGAGATCCGAGGCACGAGCACCGGCTAAAGCTTATGCGATCCATGCTAGAGAGGAAGCTTCAGTACCAGATGTTATTACTAGTACATTCTCTATCTTTGCTACTGATGTTACTACTTTGATTGATCCAGGATCAACACATTCTTATATATGCACGAATCTAATGCCAGGTAAGAAATTATCTTTTGAATCTATTGAATTTATGGTTAAAGTAATGAACCCCTGGGTCAGTATGTGTTAGTTGATAAAGTTTGTAAAAATTATCCTTTGATGATTCGGGGTTGCAACTTTCTGGTCGATTTAATGCTACTACTCTTTGATGAGTTTGATGTGATTTTTGGTATGGATTGGTTGTCTTTGCATGATGCTGTTGTGAACTGTAGACAGAATTCTATTATGTTAAAGTGTAAGAATGGTGAAAAGCTTTAGATTGAATCAGATAGACTGGATAATATGTCTAGTGCTGTATCGACTATGTCAGCACAAAAGTATGTTAGTAAAGGCTACGAAGCATATCTCATTTACATATTTGATTCTAAAGTTTCTAAGTTGAAGCTAGAATTGGTTCCAGTGGTATGTGAGTATCTAGATGTGTTTCCAAAGGAATTACCCGAGTTACCACTGATCAGAGAGGTTGAGTCTGCTATTGAGTTAGTGTCAAGAACATCTTCGATATCAATAGCTCCTTACAGAATGGAACCTACAGAGTTGAAAGAGCTGAAAGCACAGTTGCAAGAGTTGACAGATAGGGGTTTCGCTCGACCTATTTGTTAAAAAAGGACGGATCAATACGACTATGTATCAATTATCGACAACTCAACAAAGTCACGATCAAGAACAACTATCTATTATCGCGTATTGACAATCTATTTGATCAGTTGAAAGGTACGACAGTGTTCTCAAAGATTGATCTTCATTCTGTTATTATCAATTGCAAGTTAAAGACTTAGATGTGCCGAAAACCATGTTCAGGACCAGGTACAAACATTATGAATTTCTTGTGATGTCGTTTGGTTTGACTAATGCACCTGCAGTGTTTATAGATTTGATGAATAGAATTTTTAGACCGTATTTAGACAAATTTGTCATGGTATTCATTGATGATATTTTGATTTATTCACGGGATGAGGCAGAGCATGCCGCGTATTTGAGAATTGTTTTGCAAACTTTGCGCAAAAAAATTTATTCACTACATTTATAAAATGTGAATTTTGGCTTCAAGAAGTTGAATTTCTGGGACATGTTGTATCAGTTGAGGGCATTAGAGTTGATCTGAGCAAGATTTCAACCGTAGTAGATTGGAAGCCTCTGAGAAATGTATCTGAGGTTAGAAGTTTTCTGGGTTTAGACGAATATTACTGAAGATTCGTCAAAGGATTCTCAATGATTGCGACACTGTTGGTGAGACTATTGCAGAAAGGTGTTAAATTTGAGTGGTCTGAGAAATGTCAGCAAAGCTTTAATCAATTAAAAGCATTGTTAATTGAGGCACCGATGTTATTTCAACCACATTCAGGTAAAGAATTTGTGGTTTATAGTAATGCATCATTAAATATTTTGGGATGTTTTGATGCAAGAGGGAAAAGTGATAGCATATGCTTCTAGACAGTTGAAACCGCATGAAAAGAATTAACTGACGCATGATTTAGAGCTTGCAGTGATTGTGTTTGCTTTAAAGATTTAGCGACACCATTTGTACGGAGAAAACTGTCACATCTTCACAAATCATAAAAGTTTAAAATACTTAATGTCACAAAAAGATTTGAATTTGAGACAGCGCAAATAGCTTAAGTTATTGAAAGACTATGATTTGATCATTGATTATCATCCGAGAAAGGCTAATGTTGTTACTGATGCTTTGAGTAGAAAATATTAATTTTCTTTGCGAGCGTTTAACACGCGATTGACGTTGATTGATGACGGTTCAATTTTAGCTGTGTTGAAAGCTAGACCAATGTTTTTGCCATAGATTTGTGAAGCTCAAAAATGCGATGATGTGTTGTTAGCTAAACAGAAACAGACTGAGACAACTCCTGATTCAGACTTTCAGGTTAAATCCGAGGATAGTTTGTATTTTGAAGGCAAAATTTGCGTTCCAAGAAATTCTGATCTTATTCAGAAGATTTTACAAGAAGCTCACATTAGTAGCTTGTTTGTCCATCCTGGTAGCAATAAAATACACGGTGATTTGAAACAAATGTACTAGTGGCCAGGTATGAAATGAGAGATCTTAGAGTTCGTATCGAGATGTTTAGTTTGTCAGTAAGTTAAAGCCAAACATCAGGTACCTTTTGGTTTGTTACATCCAGTAATGATTCCGTAAGGGAAATGGGAACCTGTCACAATGGAATTTGTGTCAGGATTGCCTTTGTCTCCGAGAAAGAAAGATGTAGTTTGGCTCATTATTGATCGTCTGACGAAATTCGCGCATTTCATTCCAATGCGTATAGATTATTCACTCGAGAGGCTAGCAAAGTTATATGTTGCTGAGATTTTCAAATTGCACGGGGTTCCAGTTTCTATTATTTTGAATAGAGATTCACGATTTACATCATGATTCTGGAGCAAGTTACATGAGGCTCTAGGTACTCGTTTGCATTTTAGTATCGCATTTCACCCTCAGACCAATGGTCAGTCCAAGCGAGTGATTCAGATACTCGAGGAAATGCTTTGATGCTGTGTGTTAGAGTTTGAAGGTAACTGGGAGAGAGTTTTATAGTCAAATTCACATACAACAATAGTTATCAATCGAGTATAAAAATGGAAATGTACGAAGCTTTCTATGGTCAAAAATGTCAAACTTCATTCTATTGGAATAAGCTGAGTGAAAAAATGCTTCACGGGGTTGATTTGATACGAGAAACCGAAGAAAAGGTTAAATTAATTCGAGACCATTTGAATGAAACTTCAAATCGACAGAAATCTTATGCAGCTATGAAAAGAAAAGACATTGAATTCCAAGAAGGTGACAAAGTGTTCTTGAAAGTCTCGCCCTAGAAGAAAGTTCTTCAATTAAGTCATAAAGGAAAGATAAGTCTGCAGTTAATTGGTTTGTATAAGATTATTGAAAGAATCGGTCCGGTAGCTTATAGATTAGCTTTACCATTACGGCTTGTTTGGTTCGATGTAATGGGTTTACCATTACGCGCTGAATCAGTGGGCCCCACCTATTCCGGCGTTTGGTTCGCTGTAATGCCCATTCTGTACCGAATCGATTCGTCGTATTCCTCCTTTCTCACCGATTTCTATTCCCTGCCCTTTGTTCAGTTTAGCTCCCATTTAGCATTCTTATCTTTTCTATACCCTGTTTTACCCTCATCGTCCCAAGCCGAAATCCACCTCCAGAACTCTCCCTCCCAACATCAAACAGGCCAGCAACCTCCACCGCTCCCGTTTCACTTTCATTTGTTGTTTTGTCGAACCAAATGCACCCGAACTGTTCTTCAAATGCAGTGAAGGGAAGTCCAAAAACAGACTTCTGTTCTTCAAATCCCAACAAGGTAAACATTTTATTTCCAAAAAAACGTCAAGAAAACCTTTCCAATTCAATCAAGGTAAACATTGTCTACCCTAACATTTTTCTTTCAACGTGTTTTCCCTTTTATGTTTTTATAATGTCTATAATGGAAGATTCAACATTTCTAGAAATTGAATCATGCATTAGTTTCAGGTTTTAGAAAGTTTAAGACTTGATTCATCAAATTAGTTGAATCATGTAACTATCGTTAAAAATTGGCATCTATCTATTACCTTTTCTTTGCATTGGCTTTGGTCTTGATCCCATTGCTTCACTTGTTGATCTGACCTTTGTTGGCCATTTGGGTACTTGTTTTTCTTTTTTATTATTAACACTATCATACCAAGCTTGCTTTTGTAGCTTTATCTATTAATCACACGGTAACTATTGGTGATAAATATTAGTTTTTTGTGGTGAAGGGTCGGTTGAATTGGCGGCGGTTGGGGTATCTATATCGATATTCAATCGGTGTCAAGATTGTTTAATGTTCCTTTACTTAATATCACAACATCCTTTGTTCTTTGAAGAGCAAGCATTGATTAGTAAAAGCAAGGATGGTAATTTTCGGTGAAAAGATTATACAATAAGCGCAATACTTCATGAAAATGATCGTTTGGTTGAACTTTTAATTGACTCGGGGTTTGGTATGATTAAGATGGTGAATTTGAGCATCAAGGCAAGAAAGTTCTTCCTCGGTGTCCACTTCCTTAGCACTTCTTCTTGGACTTGGCATTGCGAAGCGGTTGTACTCTCGGTTGGCTCGGGTTTCTTAATGAATATCATGGGTATACCTATGGTATGTCGGGCTAACTAATGATGTATTTGTAATTATATTTTGGAATTGTAATGCTTTAATTTCTTATATCTTATTACTTTTATTTTTCATAGGATTCGTCGATCGTGGACCCGGTGAGCGATTTCGACATGGAGAGCCTTTGGTGCCCCACCAATCGTAATTGCACTTCTTGCTCAAGGCACTTTTCATGGATTTAAGGATACAACGACACCTTTGTATGCCATTGGCAAGTATTACAACATGCCTTATGTTTCAAGTTCCTCAAGGGTCTCTTTCTTGCTTATAGTTAATTTCTTGCTTGAACTAACAGTGCGGGCACCTTACTAAATGCAATATTGGATGTAATCTTGATATTTCCCTTTGGTTTTGGCGTTGGTGGTCTTGCGGTTGCTCTTGTGATTTTCGAGTACGTCAATAATGTGGTAAACTTAATAATTCTAGTGTATTTGCCTCATAACATTTCTACTAATTTTGGACGTTCTATTCATTTTTTATTTTTATTTTTTGAAACTAGATATCGATTGCTATTATACTTACGTGGGAGTTGAATGGGAAAGTTGAACTGATCTCTCCTAAAATTGGTGGAGTAAAGTTTCCTTTACTTAAAATCTGGTACATTTCTTGCGATTTTAAGTATTACTTTCGATATCTGCTTATTTTTCTTATAGTTAAGCTTCATAAAATGAAAATAACAACAAACAATTGAATTTTAGTATTGAAATTGTGATGGTACTGCAGTGGACTACTTATTGGTAGGAACAATAGCCACTCTTGGAACTCTCACACTTGCAACATCATTTGGCACTAAGCGGGGCCCTATTCCTATGGTGGTCATCGATTTGTGTACAAATTTGGTTGGTTGTATCTTTGTTAAGCGATGCTTTAGCACTCTCTGGTCGAGTAGCATGTCCTTTGGTTTTCATTTGGAAGACCCCAAATGTAGGATGTTTATGACAATACCATATAAAGTAGCACCAAATGAAACTGTTGGATGTATTTTTGGTTTCATTATGTGCTCTTCTTGCAACTAATTACTCCCAAGTGAATTACCAACAAGCTCGCAAAGTGATTTACTGTGTTCTAAAGGTTTATAAAAGCTAGTTGTGCGATTCTTTGAAATTGATTTCCTTGTATCTCTAACTTAGCCGTTATATTTTGTCCTTAACTTTCAAGCGATTGGTTTAGCAAGCAGGGTTTCCTTTGGTGTCTTTTTATTCATTGGATTTGAAGCACTTTCGGCTTATTTACCACGGATCGAAGTTCTCCAAATTGCTGGTCGGGTTCACTCCTCATATATTGTATCAAGTGTTGTGATGATAGACTCATCTAACAATTGACACTATTTTGCGCTTTGTTCTTTGGGTCTCAACCAAATGAATGCCGTAGCTTTTGTTCTTGATGGACTCTATTATGGGGTTTCAGACTATGAATATGTTGCAGTGTCTGTGGTAATATATGACCAAGTATATGCTATAATAGTATTTGGGAAACTGATATAAGGTCCCAAATGTGATTGTGTAGGTGGTAGTTGGATTGATCTCAAGTGCATTCCTACTTGTAGTTGCTCCTTTATTCAGTGTTGGTAGAGTGTGGAATGGCTTATTTCTCTTCATGACCTTACGTGTGGTTGCTGGATTTTGGAGGTAATCTAATCTGCCTCTGTTCATTAATTATAGGAAGGGAAGAAATATCATATGAATATGAAATCTGATGAGATCAGTAGACTGTTCAATGCTAGGTTGGGCACAAAAAGTGGGCACAAAAACTGAGACAGCAAAGATAGCAATGCAATATTTGGCAGTTCTTGGTGGTGGAAGTGGGATAGAGTATGAAATCTTGAAGACCAATCCTATCCTAGAAGCATTTGGTAATGCAAAAACATTGAGAAATGACAACTCAAGCCTTTTTGTAAGTTCCATGTTCTTTCATGGCTATTGAAGTGTACCTTGGTTTTAACTTAACCAATTTGCATAGCATTCAAATTTACTGAAATTTGATGGGATTTCAGCTACTAATAATTTGGGATGATATTTTTCAGGTCTATGGTCTATGGTATATGCAGCAATTCATCATGTGCATTTTTAGGCTATTAGTAAAAGATGTTGTTAGATTAAGCTGTGTTGTGGATCCTCTGAGTTGTACATGTTGCTTTTGTTGAAGAGCCAAGCCTTTTTCATTTTCTGTGTTGTCATATTGCCATGTATTCACATACAAGCCTTCTATATTTTTCTTATTTCAGGGGCTACCGATTTTAGCAATTGATTGAACTTAATTTTAAAGCACAAGTTTGAATGAATTCCTTCTATTTTTCTTGTTTGTGTGCAAGTTACTTTGGTTTTGCTGGAATTCTTTGTTGTGAATGTAAGGGATATAAGAAGACGTTTGATACCTCTGTTATAAGCATTAGCTTAGATGATAGAGTGATAGATGTTGCTCCCTTGAGGAGTTATATCGACCATGATGAGTATTTAAGGGATCATGGGCTCAATTACGATACTTCATCATTGAACTCAAGTTTCACTGTCATTGAGAACTATATGTTCTGTTTTTTTTATGGTTTACTCCATAGTAATGTTTTTATAGTTATATTTTGCAAGTGGTGATGTAATAAGTTGATTTTTATTGGTATTGAAAAATTTGAATTTGGGATCGAATTTCTTAAGTTGAGGTAGTTCGAAAATTTTAATCGAGCAATTACAAGACCTGTACGAAACTATAGGATTTATTGCGCTAGTGATTACTTAGATGAGCCGTTAGATATAATACAATGAATAAATTGTAAGGTGATTAAAATTGAAGGAATTAATTAGAAATATTTTATTAAAATAAAACTAATTAAATGTGTATATTCATATACAACGTATTAATTAAAAATATTTTATAGTGTCATATATTATGATTTTAGTAAATTCATATAAGAATATTTATTATTAAGAATTTTATTAAATTATATATTTTAATTAAAATATATTTAATAATAATTATTTCAAATTATCTTTTATAGTATCATATATTATGATTTTAGTAAATTCATATAAGAATATTTATTATTAAGAATTTTATTAAATTATATATTTTAATTAATATATATTTAATAATAATTATTTCAAATTATATTTTATAGTACCATATATTATGATTTTAGTAAATTCATATAAGAATATTTATTATTAAGAATTTTATTAAATTATATATTTTAATTAATATATATTTAATAATAATTATGTTAAAATATGATTAAATTATTTATTATTGATATTAATAATTTTATTAAAATTTAATAACAATAACAATAATCATTTACCTAAACAAATTTCTGCTAAGGGTATTCTAGTCATTTTAGTTTTTTTCCTTATGCTATTACATCTCTATTCCATTCAACCAAACACAAGAATACCATTACGCCTCTATTCCATTCCATTCAACCAAACAGAAGAATTACCTATTACGCCTCTATTCCATTACACATCTATTCCATTACACATCTATTCCATTACAGCGAACCAAACGTGCTATTAGAGTTAGAAAAGATCCACACTGTTTTTCACGTGTCGATGTTACAGCGGTATCGATCAGACCCTTCGCATGTAATTTCACCTGTTGAAGTTGAGATTGAACCTAATATGACGTACGGTTAAGAACCGATCAGAATTATAGCTCGAGAGGTTAAAGAATTGAGAAACAAAAACATAGCTTTAGTAAAAGTTCTTTAGCGACATCATGATATAGAAGAGGCCACCTGGGAACCAGAAGAAGCTATTAAAGTGCAATACCCAAACCTCTTTTCTGGTAAGATTTTCGGGGATGAAAATTCCTTTAGAGGGACTTGTAACAGCCCGTTTCCATTAAAATCGAAACAGTGATCTTGGGACCACAAATCCGACAAGTAAATATTTATTTTATTAATATTTTAATTTCTATGGTATATTAGTAGTGTCGCATAAAAATTTCATTAAGAAATTTTAACATTTACATGCTTAATTTCGTGAAAATGACTAAATCATAAAATGTGGAAAAGTAGGGTTCTATTAGTTAAAGGTATCTATTAGCTATGACATTAAAATTTTAAGGGATTTACATGGTAATTAGACCATTATTCTTATAAGTGGACAAATATGGACATATTATTAAGTAATTTAAAGGTTAATAACTAAGGTTAAATAAGTAATTTAGTAAATCATCTAATGTAAAATAAAGAATAACAAAATGTATCATCTTTAACTCATCTTTCCCACAAAAACTAAGGAAGAAAAACACCATTGAAGGGTGCTTGAAGGTTCGGCTAGTTCATCCTATGCATGTGAGTAAATTTCGGTTCCGTTTTTAATGATTTTTATGTTTTTGGGATTGTTGTAGCTTAACCTAGCTAACCCAGGGACTATTTTGTAAAATTGTTAAAGTTTTAGGGTTTTGCCATGAATTATCTTGAATGATTTTTGAAGTTTGATGGTAGATTATGAGTCCTTGTTGTTAAATAAACAACTTTTGTAAAGTAATTTTTGATGAACTTATCATTTAGGGACTTATTTGTGAAAATAGTAAAATATCATGAAAAAATAGTAAATTAGTGATTTGTAACACCCCTTACCCGAGACCGTTGCCGGAGTTGAGCATGGGGCGTTACTTGACTTAACTTATTAGTTCGGGGCATAAAAATTTACTTTTAAAATTAATTTCACTGTTCACCATAATGTTATGCACCTGCGCAGCAGTCACTAATTTAATTATAACTCGAGTTAAAAAACTCAAAATTTAGATAAGTAAACTTTCCCAGAAACTAGACTCATATATTATTTTACCATAAAATTTTCAGAATTTTTGGTTTAGCCAATTAGTACAGTTTATTCATTACAATCTCCCATGTTTCACTGTCTGACGGTTCTAACCTTTATTCACTAAAAATCAATTTTCTTATCGTATGATTTTCATATGGTGTTCTCACTTGTTTCTACAGAACATAGACTCACTAAGGAATCTATAAATATAAATTATAACTAATAATAATTTTTGTACAATTTTTAATGATTTTCTAAAGTCAGAAAAGGGGACTCTAAAAACCATTCTAACCCTTTCTAACCAAAATTCAAATATCTCAGAATATAAAATTCCTTTACCCACACCATTATTTTTCTATGAAAATAGACTAGATAAGATTTAATTCTATATATCATTCACTCTCTAATTCATTTTATACTATCCTTGGTGATTTTTCAAAGTCACGTCACTGCTGCTGTCCCAAAACTGTTTCATTGCAAATTTTTACTCTTTCATAATTTCTAGGTATAAACTATCACCTAGGCATTCATAATACCAAACATATTCTTACTTAGCCATTTTAATAGTTAAACATTATCAGATATTTGCACATCATCCTTTAGCAATATCATAAGGACATACATTCAAAATGACTAAGTCCCTATACATGTCATAGCTCAAACATTGATCATCATAAAATACCGAGTTGTTGTTGATAGTGTGAGCGCTCTCCGACATCTTTAAGATCCCCGAATTAGCTTTGTAATACTATAAAAGAAGGAAAATAAAAGAATTAATAATAAAACTTAGTAAGTTTACAAGCAAATAAATAACAATATTTAACACAAATAATTATACTCAAATGTCATGATCTTTAATTTCCTCTTTACTTACTCTCTTACTCGTTCACTTACTTGTTTACTTAGATAACTCATGACTATAACTTACTCTTCTCTTGCTAAAATGTTGGTTCTCAATTGATAAAATAATATGTTCTTAACTCTTATAACTCACCTGAATTTGCTATTTATGCTTTTACCTGAACTTTCATGGAACATAATTTGTTTACTAGCCCGATGAGCCACATTAGAATAATAAGGATACTTTGGTCTCTTTTCTGATAATAACATGCCAAAGCCATGTCCTAGACATGGTCTTACATGGGACCTCTCATCTAGATGCCAATGCCATGTCCTAGACGTGGTCTTACATGGGACCTCTCATCTCGGTGCCAATGCCATGTCCCAGACATGGTCTTACATGGGATCTCATTCCCTTAATGTCATGACATTTGTATCCGATACATTCCCAATGTTTCAACGGGGCTTTTATCACTGATTCTCTATCATCTCATACTTAAGTCAACATTAGATATTTTCATGAAATAAATACATAATTGCTGAAAAATAACAGCATTCATAATAATTATCAAAATATTTCATTTATTTACTGTAAACTTACCTCGGTACAAAATATGATCAAATCTAGCACTTTAGTCTTCAACCTTTTTCTTTCCCTGATCTAACTCTGAATTTCGTTCTTCTTGATCTATAATAGCAAATTTATCTTATTTAATACTCACATTCATCAAAACAATCCTTGAATCAAACTTTGGAAAAATTATGATTTTGCCCCTAAACTTTTACATAATTACACTTTTTCCCCAAAGCTCGGAAATTAAAATTCATCTCTTATTCTTATGTTTTATGACATGCTGGACATTTTTCCCTTCTATGGAAAAATAAAATTCCCACTCTAACACTTACTTATGAACATTAGGTATTTTTACCGATTATGTCGTTTTACTCGTTTTCACTTAAAATCACTTAGCAAAAGTTGTTTAACATAATTCCAAGCTTCATATTCTACCATAAAACATCAAAATAGACACATTTCACCTATGGGTATTTTTCCAAAAAACGTAAAGAATATTAAAAACGGGGCTTGGGATCACTTACTATGGAGCTTGGAAGTTTGAAAACCCTAGCTATGGCTTCCCCCCTTGCTAATTTCGGCCAAATGAAGAAGATGAGCACAATTTGCCATATTTTCCCCTTTTAATTCATTTTAATTACCAAATTACCAAAATGCTCCTAACTTAAAAATTTCTTATTTCACTTATCTCATGTCCATTTTTGTCCATAATAACCAATTGTCTAATTACCATATAAAGACCCCCAATTTAAAATATCATAACAATTGGACACCTCTAACATGTAGAACTCAACTTTTTCACTTTTTACAATTTAATCATTTTGACTAAATTGAGTGCCCAAACGTCGAAATTTTTTAACGAAATTTTCACAAAATTATTCCGTGAAATTGTAAGCCATAAAAATATAGTAAAAATAATTTTTTTTCTCATCAGATTTGTGGTCCCGAAACCACTGTTCCGACTAGGCCCAAAATCGGGATGTTACTTTATTTGTGGGGGTTCATATGAGTCCTTATGAAAAATCGACTACCATGATATGTGGACGAAATTTTATGAATTTTAATTTACGATCTTAAGAACTAAATTGTAAAGAAGTTAAAATAATAGGGGCACAATTGTAATTTTCCAAAATGTGTGAATTTTGGATTAAATTTAATAGTATGCATATTAAATAGATTAAATTTTCTTATTTAGATCACGTTAAGCCTCGTACGGATCTAGATCGAGGAAAAGATAAAGTCTCGGACTAGTGATCCTATTTTGTCGTCTTTGTATTCGATGTATGTTTGTATGTTTCAATAACATTTTAATGTTATTTGATTTATATGTTATTATGTTATTTATCGTATCATGTTACAATAGAAATCCAACGACATTACGACAACTATCGAGCCCTGTTTGAACCTTAGGAATATATAGTATACAAATGACATGTCATTAGGGTTACCATGTTTCGAGTGCTGGTCCTGAATGTCCTACCGATGGCTGAGTTCTGGCATTTGTTGCGGATACTCATCAACTTGTGTGAGCGGCATCGTGTAGCTGCATTCTGACCATCAGCTTGTGTGAGCAGACCCAATTATGGCTCGAGTGAGCATTGATGTAAAGGAAAGGAAAAAGGAAAAGAAATGGTTTCGACCATATGTTAGCACACTTTGTGTGAGCTTCACGTATCGAATACTATTCTAAATGGTTCAATGGGCTTGTAAAGGGAAGGAACGATAAGTGTTCTGATCAACCATATTATGAACTTATGGAAAGGTAAGAATTGATGTTGATCAAAGTATGTATAACCATGTTTATAGAAAGTATGAATTCAAATGTGATATATTCATGAAATCTATCTTACCACGTGATGATTTTGGTTAAGTTATGTGTTTAAGCACTAACCTGTGTTGTTGATGATGCTTAGGCTTGTGCCAAGCTATGTTGGATTGATTCATGTCTATTTTATAAGATTTTGCATTGAAATGGTAAGCTATGTTCATGATTTATGAACTTACTAAGCATTATATGCTTAAGTTGTTTTTCTTCCTATGTTTTATAGATTATTGGAAGCTCAATTAGTTTGGAAGCTCATCGTAGATCTATTACACTATTTAGAGATTATATTGGTAGATTTTGATGTTTTAGTCATGGTTATAATGGCATGTATATGTGCACTTGTGTATAATATTTAGTTGATGTCTATAGCATGTAATGTTGCTTTGAATTTGTGGTACTTATGGCTTTTTGATGCCTTGATGGTTGATGTTAATATGGCCAGGTTGATGTACGTTTTGAATGACCAAATTTGGTATGTGTTGCTAAGTTAGATGTGAATGGTTGATGAATGGATAAATATGCACATGTTTAGATAGTTTTGAGGAATTGTGATTGATATGTTTTTTGGCATATTGGTTGTATGGATATTTGGTATAGATATTTGGTCATTTTATGCATGTTTTGGATATGATTTAGAATCTTGGTTATATGTGCAAATGGCTTGTAGGTACATGGTTGGTTTTGGTGAAATAAACGGCTTGATTTTGGCCTATTTCTTGTCCACACGGCCTAAGACACGGGCGTGTGTCTCAATCGTGTGTGACACACGGCCATGCGACACGGCCGTGTATCCCCTGTAGGTTTTAAAGGTTGCTTTTCGAAAGTTACACAGCCTAGCACAAGGCATGTGGCTTGGCCGTGTGACCCAAGTTAGAAAGCTACACAGGCATAGACACGGCCGTGTGTCCCTATTTCAAATGTTAAACGGCCTGAGACACGAGTGCATGTCTCAGTCGTGTAAGTCACACGGCCTGGCCACACGGTCGTGTGACCCATGCAGTGTGAATTTTTCTAAATTTTTTCTGAATGTTTCAAATGTTTACGATTTAGTCTTGAATCGTTTCTAAAGTATTTCTAAGGCCTAGAGGGCTTGAATAAGAAACGATATGCATGGGTATGAATGAATTATACTATGATTAATAAAATATTTGGAAATGGATGTTTTAAGTTACATTTTTACGGTAATGCTCTGTAAATCTATTTCGGTGACGATTACGAGTTAGGGGTGTTACAATTTCATTGTTTTAGCTTATTATTTCCTTCAAAAAAATGTTACTGTTTTGTTGCATGGTGCTTGGGTTATATTAATACTGTGAATAGTGGTTGAAAATAATAAAGCATGTAATGATTTTTGTCAATCATGATTTTATTATATCAGCTAATTTGATTATTTTTATTGGAAATTGATTAGGTTACTTGGTTATATTGCATAATAGATGAGAAGTACCTAAGTAAGAACATTCGATGATTCCATTTGAGATATAAGTCTTATAGATAGTCGTAGAGCCAAGAATGCTTGAATTGGTTATTTTTCATTCAATTTAAATTATGTCCGGTTGGATGCTTAGGGATAACCTAAGGCATTGTTTGTATAGCCAGTTCTCAAATGACCATACCTTGATGCTATAAATCCCTAGTCTCCTTATTTTAGCCTGATAACTCCTTTTTGATGAACCAACAAAATTGAAACCCAAAGACCAGACATAAAATTTGAACTCTTCCCTAACCTAGTCTTTTAATACATTACGAAATAGGCATCAAGCCATAGATATTGGGGGTTTAGGTAGATATATCATGATGGTTTAAAAAAGGAGAGCAAAAAGGAAGAAAGAATGTGATACAAAGATTATAGGTCAGGAAATTTTGTGCGAAAAAGAAAAAAATCCAAAAAAGTCAAAAGTAAAAATGAGTGGAAAAAGTATAGAATAGAAATAAAAACACATTGAGAGAAAAAGTCACAAAAGTGAGAAAACACAGTCATCAGTGCACCAAATATCATGAAGCCGACCATAGTTGCTAGTATTATATTGTATCTTCCTACATGGAGAGATAAGGTAGGTGAAAAGCAGAAAAAAGGCAATGAGCTTGGATGAGACATTAAGGGGGAAAAGAGGGAACAATTTCATGTGCCTGACTATTTCTAGTGTTTGAACCATTTTGAGCCATATCTTTCTTTGAATTCACACCGTCCTAAGCCTCAAAACATTACAAGCCTACAAGACCAATGTGAATTAAACATTCTCTGTGCATAATCTTCCGAATTTACTAACAATTATACTTAATGAATATTTTTTATTCACATGATTGTGTCTGCTACATATTTTTTCTATTTATTTTAATGGTGATATTTTTAAACATTTGGTCGTGGCAATTACTTTTAATTTTTTAGTAATGTAACTTTGTAAACTAATCCTAATTTTCTTTAAAAACTTTTCAAGGTATCGAACTATCAAGATTAAGTTACATCGGAGATCAAAATTGTTATTCCTTTAATATTTGACAATCATGTTCTTATTAGGAATAAAATCCAAGGGAGTTCTTATTACATGCTATGTGTCTAGACATGGTTTGCTTGAGGACAAGCAAAAAGTTAAGTGTGGGGGAGTTTAGGTGTGAGGTTCTTGTTTACATCTATCTGCACTAACTCTAGCTTGTTTAAAGAAAGAAATCAAGTCATTTTCGTATTAATTTCTTTTTCTTTTCTTCTTTTTCCCATATATGTGTTTTAGTTGATGGAGGACAAGCAACAAGTTAAGTGTGGGGGAGTGATCTGCCATTAAATATACTATTATTTATATCATTTTTACACATAACTTTAGCTTGTTTAATGGTTAAATCAAAGCATCTTAGAATATATTTAGGTTTCATGCTTAAAGTAGTAATTTATGATTTTTAGTATTTTTTATTACATGTTATATATCTAAATAAGGTTACATGGTCTTGAAGGACAAATTGATAGCTGAAGATGAATTTTCGGGCCCAAACTATTGCCTATGTCAAAACACCAAGACAAAAAATAAAAAAAATTACTAGAGTGAAACTGTCATCGATGTCGCGACACGCCCCCTGTTGTGTCGCGACACCCCTTGTGTTGCAATGCTACATGCCTGTTTCGCAACACCACCCCTGCGCAACCCAAAAATTCCCTACACAAGATAATTACATTTTTTAGGGAAATTAGGAGTATATGTCCTAGTCAAACTCTAAGGACTTCAAGGATAATTTAGGCACTTTAATATTTCAAGTTTAGCCTTTATAAAAGCCATTGTAATCAATTTAAACACACGATTGGAGAGAGACAGAAATCATTATTAGGATTTTTTTTGTTCTTAATTTTTACTTAGTTTATTTTATGTTCTTGTAATCGGAAGATCCTATTCTAAAGTGAGACTTTCACGAGTTGAGATTGTTTTGGAGCCATGCTTTCATTGATGAATCCATAAGCATCTCTTTTCCTTTTATTCTATTCTTTATATCTCTTTCTTTAACATTGTTTAATTGAATGTTTGTGTAAAGATTAGAATTAATTTATGCTTTATACATATCTCGTATGTTTCAACTGTTTTAATCTTATAAATTCATTGAATGATAGACTTTCTTAGCGAATCAGCTATTTGGAAAAGGAAGAACTTAAACCTTAGGCTTGACGACCCTAAGAAGTCATTTAGGTGAGAATTAACCCAAAATTAGTATGCCCTATCCGCGAACACCTTAGCCTCGAACTAAACTAGACTGTGAAGTCGAGAGATAAGTAGTTCTTACCAACTCATTAGGCTAGTTGGACGCCGAGAGGCGCAACGAGGTTGACGAATAGCAGGTTAAATAGAGCCCTACATCAATAATTAATTATGTAAAACAATTGGATCTAGGCTAAAGGAACTCGGGTAGTTGAATTTATTTAGTTTATCATTATTATTATCATCTTTCTTCCTGATTAACACTACTGATTCGTGACTCGAGTAGATTAGTAATTATTTTTGGTAATTGGTTTAATAATAGTTTTCCCGAAACTGCAATCCCTTCGGTACGATCCTCAGAATACTTACCAAGTGTTTCGTTGTAAAAAATTATATTACAACTTGACCCGTATACTTGTGGACACCGCCTCGATTCCATATATTTGTAGCAGTATTCACACTCTAGACATTGGTACGTCCAGAGGCGGCTAGAGGCCCTGCTAGGTTAATGACTAGCTGATTGAATAGGAAGTTCACTATGAACACTGAAACGAGTTAGTGTTCTATCCTTAAATTTGATAAGTTTATAGCCTACTTTGATCGTTATTTTATTCTTTTTATAAAATACTTTTTTTATTATCAATTTATGAACCATCGTAGTATAATTTAATTAAACTACTAATTAGACCTGCTAGCGTATAGATTAGTTTTAGTTTAATCAAGCCTCATTTAGGTATGATCCTCTAAGAACTTCCGGTACTTTGTTGTACAAACTATATTACAACATGACCCGTATACTTGTAGACATCACCTAATTTATATCTTTTAGATTAAGTTGTTGACGCCATTGCTGGGGAGGCTTTTCTATTAAATTAATTTTAGTTTTTACGCTTAATAGGATAGTTAGGAAATTTTTCAATTTATAGATACTATTTTAATTTCTATTAAATTATTTAAATTTCTAACCTATTCTTTTTTCTTTGTGAATTTTAGCATACGAGTAGATGCATGAGTATTTCCGACAAGCCAGCTATAAGGGAAGTCTAAAAAGTTGACAGTGACAATTAATTTACATTTCATTCATAGCTTTGCGTTTCCCGTTTGCTCGTTTTATAGGTACTAAAAATTGGTAGGATGATGCCAGTAGTAGGAGCAACACCTTTTGATATGAACTAATTAAAAGCCAGAATTGTTTGACCTATTATTCAAAACCTTCAATTTGAACTTAATCCTTCACTATTGACATGGATATCTTGAAACCTTAAGTTCAACATTCATTAGGATGGAGATCCAATATTATTTCTACGTAAATTTGAATAGTTATGTAGCACAATTGTGCATGTGTCATGGGGCTAGATCTTTCGTCTCACAAGCAGTGCAGCCTTAGGCGATCTGTTCGCTCCAAACTCGCCTAAGTCAGCTTTTACTCCCAAAAATGAGGATTCCTTTAGAATTCCTCCAAGGCACCAATTTGTATAGCAGAAGCAAACTATGCCAAAAGAAGCCACAAAGAACAACAGAAAGCCACAGAAAAGAATGCACGAGAGGTGTTTGAGTAAATGCTCTCAGAATTCTATTACTCTTAAGAACTCAACTTACAATGGAATGATTTACAAGTGAGGGGGAAGCTTTCTATTTATAGTTGAGCTCCCCCAAAATCGAAGGGCCTATCCCTTGATTTTAGGGATTTACAAGATTACATCATATCAAATTGAATATATCAGATATGATTCCCATATTTACTAAAAATAGCCTATGTTGCCATATCTTCATTATTGGGCCAACCAAGCTTCAGCCTGATAGGCTTCTCCAACAGTTCCTTGAATCAGGCCAGTTCTTGTGGGCTAAATGATCCACATCTTACTGACAGACCTCCATGGAACGCATCTTGTGCATTGGTCACGGGCTTTGCAATTTGACCCGTGACATTCTCCCCCACCCATTCTCCCAAAGCCCTCGTTGTGATTTCCAAATGGCACGTACTTGATTCACCTCGGAACTCTCTCGTTATCTTGGCTTCTTCCTGACTTACCTTGCGATCGGGTTATCCCTTCTTTCAAAACTTTTTCCTCGGCTTTCATCGCTTCAAATTGAACCATTGCACTCGTTGGTACATCTCGTTCGCAAGAAGTCTCCGCTTGAACTTTCCCAATTTTAACTTGCTCTATTTGGAATCCTAAGAATTCTCACACCTTGGCTTCGTATTGCCTACAGTTCCTCGGCCTCCTTGTTTATGAACTTTGAAAGGGCCCCTACGACCTTGCCAAGCCAACAAGTCAGAATTGAAAGCACTACCAAAGTGTTCGCAATGTATCTTACTCGCAGCATTTACTCGTCTCGACTATTTCTGCATAGCTCATTTTTCCTCAAAGCCGGATGCACAATGTAACACCCCAAATCCAGCCTAGACGTTATGGTCGAATCCGGAGATGTCACAAGAAGAGTTTTGAAAACAGAGTCATTTCAATAAATCATTCAAGTCCTATAACCTATATTCATTTATAACTATTACCGAAGTGTCATTTAATTAATTCATTTACCAAAACACCATTTTGAGTAGAAGTCATAGAAATCGTTATATTTGAAAATCTCATTCGTAATTTCGAAAAAACCTTTGTTTTAGTAAAAACAATGTTATTAACTAATCTTCAAATAAAGTGTTAACCCAAAAACCCAAACCCAAAATATAACCAAATAGTCCGCAACGTCCATTAATTACAAAACTCCCAGAAATAGTCCTTAATTAAATAAAAACCTTTATTTAAAATCAGTTCATAATCTAGTGGTCATTGAGACACTCTGTCGCACCGATCCGCCTAAGTTCGTGGATTACCTGTGCAGAACATTTCCTCCACATATACAAAACCCACCCCAGTCACAGCTTCAGAAATAATAGATACAATAATATCATGCATAACATGTTTATATACAGATCGCATAAATATATACTTAACAAAACAGATGTACATATCGGAATCCTACACAAGGAAAACTATCAGAGTATCAGATCACATAATTTAGGGTTTGGTTAGCCCTTACCGACCATACGGTAGGCCCACAGTCGATCGGAACGAACCATGCGACCCTAGGGAAAATTCCAGAATTATGGGCCCACATGCCCTGGCCTTGCCCGTATCGCCTACACGGTCTGGCCTAAAACCCACATGTCTGTGTGGCATGCCCGTGTGGCCCACACACCCAACTTGGCCTAACCCGTATGGCCCACATGGCCACACTCCCACCACACACGGTCGTGTCTTGCGCACGGCCATGCCTTCATTGAACACACAATCGTGTCTCACACACGGCCAATTGCACGGCCTGGCACACGCCCATGTGGCGTCGACAGAATAATTTTTCGGCTTTCGTCAAAACTTGATTTTTCATGTTTTGGGAACACACCTAGTTCTTTTTTATGCTACAGCACTCCCGAGACCTCCGAAACTTAAGAAACAGCATTCCAACACCCAATTTCAATAACCACTTACGAAACTCAAACAAAATTATTCCGCAAACGGAGCCTTACAACAACAATCAACGCATTCGTATACTTACTGTCAACAAACTGGAAAACCCCTAAAGCCAAGTCGCTGCGGGAGCACCCACTAATTCTTGCCCTTCCCCTAACCGAGAGTAAACACAAAAACCCCATTAAAACACTTACCATGAAACATCGAGATTATACTATCACAAGACTTGCCGAAAAGAACACAGTCAAAAGTTACACAAAAATAGGCGAATTGGAAAAAAATAACACCAAAGAAAACAATAGTAGCACCCTTTAGATTAGAACCTGAAAAGATGAGGAAGAAAAGAAAATTCAATGGAGGAGAAGAGGGACCAGAAACGTCAAAAAAGAAAAGAGAAATTTTTGGGACAACAAAATAAAAGATAAAATAAAATCTGTTTAACTTACTAAAATTCTACTAATATCCTAACTCCCCACTAACCCCCTAACCAACAACTTGACCTTCAGAATTTCAACTCTACCGAAACTCTCTCATTCAACTGAGCAAAAATAACATCCACGCTCGCGCAGGGATTCGAACACAAGACTTCCAGCACCTCAACTCCTTACCACTCAAACCAGCAGGCTCATTCTGATATAGATAAACAGACAATCTTATATAAGTCCACTCAAAAGGATAGGGTTTGGATCTAAAATAACAAAATTTACAAATATGGGACTTGAACCCATGACCTTATACACACACCCAAAGCACTTAGCCATTGAAACAGAAATTAATTAATTAAGCGGGGTGTTACAACTCTATCCCCCTAAAAGAAGACCTCGAAATTTACCTGATTCAAGCAGATGAGGATACAGTTGATGCATCGAGTCCTCAGGTTCCCACAAGGCTTCTTTAGTGCCATGATTCTGCCAAAGAACCTTAACCAACAAGCTGGACTTCCTCCCCAGAACCTTAATATCATGTTCCAAAATCTGAATCGGCTCCTCCTCAAAAGTTAAATCCTGTCTAACCTCAATCTCCTCAACAGAGACAACTTGAGATGGATCAAACTGATATCGCCTAAACGTTGAGACGTGAAACACATCATGGATACAGTCTAACTTTGGTGGTAGCTCCAACTGATAAGCGATCGGTCCCACACACTTCAGAATACGATACGACCCAATAAACCTAGGGCTCAACTTGCCCTTACAACTGAATCTCAAAACTTTATTCCATAGAAAAACCTTAAGGAATACAAAGTCACCTACAGAGTACTCGATATCTCTCTTTTTCAGATTCGTATAGGAATTCTGTCTATTGGAAGCCTCCTTCAGACAATCCCGAATCAGTCTAACCTTATCTCCATCTTGGAAACCAACTTAGGACCCAAAACCCAACGCTCACCCAACTCAGTCCAACATAGAGGAGTATGACACTTACGACCATACAAAGCCTCGTAAGGTGCCATCTAGATGCTAGACTGGAAACTGCTATTGTAGGCGAACTCGGCTAACGGCAGAAAATCCTCCCAACTACCTCAGAAATCAATCACACAAATCAGAAGCATATCCTCTAGTATCTGAACCACCCTCTCAGATTGACCATCGGTCTGAGGATGGAACACAGTACTGAAGTCAAATTTCAAACCTGGAGCCTCATGCAATTTCTTTTAGAACCGGCAAAGTGAAGCATGGATCCCTATCAGAAATTATCGAAATAGGAACCCCATGAAGTCTTACAATCTCGAAGATATAGAGCTTCGCTAACTTATGCAGAGAGTAGTCCATCCAAACCGAAATAAAATGAGTGAACTTGGTCAATTGATCCATGATGACCCAAACAGAATCCTTCTTAGTGGGTGTCAAGGGCAACCCACTAATGAAGTCCATCGTCATTCATTCCCATATCCATAAGGGAATCAAACTAGTTGAAGCAAACCCGAAGGCAACTAGTGTTCAGCCTTAACTTTCTGGCACGTTAGACAACGAGTAACAAAATTTGTAACCTCGTGTTTCAAACCCGGCCACCAGTACAGTTCACAGAGATCCTGATACATCTTATTACCACTGGAATGAATAACATAAGGGCTACTATGCGCCTCCCTCAGAATCGACTGTCTCAGATCAGAATCATTCGGTACATAAACCGGACCCCGAAAACACAGAACCCTATATTTATTCAGCCCAGAATCAGAAGTACTACCACTCTCAATCAGACGAAGCTGCAAACCCAGAATCTCATCTCCTAACTGCTTATCCCGAATCTGATCAATCCAAGTCGGCTTGACTTGTAACTCGAGTAACAGAGCCCCATCATCAAACAGACTAAGACGAGCAAACATTACTCTCAAATCAGTAATCGCTCTACGACTGAGAGCATCGGCCACCATATTGGCCTTACCAGGATGATACTCTATCGTGCAGTCATAATCTTTGAGCAGCTCAATCTACCGAAGTTGTCTAAGATTCAATCCTTCTGAGTAAGGAGGTACTTGAGACTCTTGTGATCGGTGTAGATGATACACCTCTCACCATACAGATAATACCTCTAGACCTTTAACGCCAACACTACTGCAACTAACTCCATATCAAGTGTAGGATAAATCCCCTTATGTGACTTAAGCTGATGGAACGCATAAGCCACAACCTTACCATTTTGAATTAGTACACATCCCAGACCAACATGTGACGCATCGTTATACACCACAAACTCTTTACCAGATTCAAGCTGTATAAGAACAGGAGCCTAAGTCAGAACAGACTTGACCTTCTCAAATCCGTCTAGACAAAAGGAACACCCTTGCACAGAAGCTTAGTCAAAGGAGCTGCAATCAAAGAGAACCCCTCAACAAAACGCCGATAGTAACCCTCAAGACCCAGAAAAATATGAATATCCTATACGTTCTTATGTTGTTTCCAATCAAGCACCGCCTCAATCTTTCTAGGATCAACTCGGATCCCCTTAACAGAAACCACGTGCCCTAGAAAAGTTGCCTCTCGCAGCCAGAACTCACATTTGCTCAACTTAGCGTAGAGCTATTTCTCACGAAGCATTTGAAGCACTACTCTGAGATGCTCATCATGCTCATCCTCGGTCTTATAGTAAACCAGAATATCATCGATAAAGGCTACAACAAACTGATCCAGATACGGCTGAAAAACTCAATTCATTATATCTATGAATGTAGCCGGAGCATTCATCAAACCAAAATGCATAACTAGGAACTCCTAATGCCCATAACGAGTCCTAAACACCATCTTATGAATATCAAATTCCTTAACTCTCAACTGATGATACCCAGATCGAATATCTATTTTCAAGAACACTGAAGCCCATCGAAACTGAACAAACAAATTGTTGATCCTCAGAAGAGGATACTTATTCTTCACAGTCAGTTTATTCAACTACCGGTAGTCAATGCATATTCTCATGGTACCATCCCTTTTCTTTACAAACAGAACTGGTGCCCCCTACGGAGACACACTAGAGCGGATGAAACCATGATCCAAAAGCTTTTGAAGTTTAGCCTTAACTTGTACAAGTTCCTTCAGTGCCATGCGGTAGGGAGCGATAGACACCGGAGCCATGCCAGGTAGAAACTCAATACCAAACTCAACTGTCCTATATAGAGGTAAACCCGATAACTCCTCAATAAATACATCTAAAAACTCCCTCACTATTTTGATATCCCTGACAGAAGAGTCCCTAAAAACTGAAACACTGACGTAAGCCATATACGCCACACACCTTTTTGAACCAATTTCTCAGCCACAAGAGCGGAGATCACATTAGACAGATAACCTCGATGCTCACCTATCACTACTATCTCCTTATCATCCTTGGTCCTTAGAACAACCCTCTTAGTCGCACAGTCCAGACAAACTCAATGCTCAACCAATCAATCCATACCCAGAATTAAGTTGAATTCCTCAAACGGTAGCTCTATCAAATTTGCCAGAAATACAGCCCCTAGCACTTCTAATGGAATATTCCTATAAAGTCTATTAACCCGAACAGACTGCCCCAACAGACTCAGTACAGTAATCTCACTAGAAGTACACTCCACAGAAATTCCCAAGTTTTTAGAAAAAGTGCTACCTACATAGGAATGTGTAAAACCTACATCTATCTGAGCAATATATGGAACATCAAAAATAACGAACACACCCGTGATAACATCAGGAGCGTCTCTATCCTCTAGGCTTCGAGCAACATAAACCAGTGCAGGCTACCTCGCCTCAGTCAGACTAGCACCTCTGCTCGGTGCTCTCTGTCCTCAACCCATACCATTACCACCCCTAGTCGGTCCACGGCCCCTAGGTGAATGCTGAACTACCCTCTTAAGCTATGCAGAACTCAGTCCTAAAGCTTGCATCTAATCAACCCGTTGTGAGCGCTCTCTAATCTGATGCTCCAAAGACCCACACCTCAGACAAGCCCTTAACCTCCTCCAACACTCGCCCAGATGGCGCCTACCACAATCCGTACATGGCTGAATCCTAGTAGGAGCAACAACATCCCCACTCTAACAGGCCTATCAGGTCTAGCTCGTTTCTTAGGCCTCTGAACAGAACTAGAGGGCTCTGAATCCCTCTTATTCTTACCTCTCTCTCGGTCCCTATTCTGGCGCTCCACACGTTTAACCTCTTCGGCGGTCTTCGCCTTATCTACCAGCACTGCGAACTCTCTCTCCCTTTGTAGAGCAATCAATACCTTCAAATAGTCCTAGTTTAGACATCCAGCTGAGTACCCACCTCAACTGACAACCACTACTGGTACACCTCGTCTTGAAGCAAAGAGACTGCACCCTTTACTTTCTGCTCGGGAGTATAGTCTACATCGTTCATAATCCTCTTGAGGCCTCCAACCAATACTCGACCACAGTAGGGGCGACTCTAGTGACACCATTAAACAGCTCAGCTCCATTGGATCAGAGTCGTTCAGTTACCGACCCACTCCAACACTCTCAACATGTCTTGGGATAGTGCGTCGTCCCCAGCCGAGTGACTTTGAGACCCAGTCTCGGTAGTAGGTGAAACCGATGTCTCACTCGTATCTAAATTTGGCATACTGTCCAGAGAGGAAGACTTAGCTCGAGCCCCCCGTGGCCTCTACCGCACCCACGAATACCACAACCGCGAGTTCCACGAGCGTTCATCGTAAATTCAAATTTTCTCTACATTATAAAATTTTATGCATCAGTTCCATTATTTATTAGCAGATATTTTATGCGTAACTAGCTCAATATAGTTTTCAGAAAATGCTAACTACAGTGTTTTCAGAATATTCTATCTAAGTTCAGAAATACTTATAGGATCGAGGCCGAAGACTCGGTGTACCACATACTTTCTCAAAATTATCCAAATTATTTGAAAATCAGTTCTTTTTGAAACACAATTTTGAAACCTAAAATTCACAGCCCAAGTTTTACAGCCTGGCTCTGATACCACTAAATGTAACACCCTAAACCCAGCCTAAATGTTATGGTCAAATTTGGAGATGTCACAAAGCAAGGTTTTGAAAACAAAGTCATTTCGATAAATCATTCAAGTTATATAACCCATATTTGTTTATAACTATTATTGAAGTGTCATTTAATTAATTCATTTACCAAAACACAATTTTGAGCGGAAGTCATAGAAGTCGTTATATTTGAAAATCTCGTTCGTATTTTCGAAAAACCTTTATTTCAGTAAAAATCATGTTATTAGCTAATCGTCAAAAATAAATTGGTAACCCAAAAACCTAAATCCAAAATATAACCAAACAGTCCGAAGAGTCCATTAATTACAAAACTCCCAAAAATAGTACTTAATTAAATAAAACCTTTATTTAAAATCAGTTCATGGCCTAGTGGTCACCGCGAGACTCCGCCGCACTGATCCGCCTAAGTCCGTGGATTACCTGTGTAGAACAGACAAACACATGTGAGTTTTCATAAACTCGGTGTGTAACCCAACAGAATTAGGCATGCAATACATACAGAAAGCTCAAATGCAGTCAGATACAGATTCATACTTACGTCCATTTCAGATACAGATAACATAATCAGTTAAGTAGTATAGATATGCAGAACCTTACCCCCATCTTTTACACACCATCTCTGACCATCCTATCACACCATGTGGGGTTATAAACACCCACCCATCCCTACACACCATATAGTGTCGATGCGACACATTACAGATAATATCTGATCAAATTTGCCAAAATATAAATGAATCGCCAGTATAGATCACTTCCTCCACA
The DNA here is from genome assembly GCF_025698545.1 of Gossypium raimondii. Lineage (NCBI taxonomy): Eukaryota > Viridiplantae > Streptophyta > Magnoliopsida > Malvales > Malvaceae > Gossypium > Gossypium raimondii. Next base: position 41,058,705 of record NC_068569.1, on the reverse strand, counting down.
TATACAAAACTCACCCCAATCACAGGTTCAGAATTAATAGATACAATAATATCATGCATAACATGCTCATATACAGATCGCATAAATATATACTTAACATAGCAAATGTACATATCGAAATTCTACACAAGGCAAACTATTAGAGTATCAGATCACTTAATTTAGGGTTTGGTTAGCCCTTACCGACCCTACGGTAGGCACATAGTCAATCAGAACAAACTATGTGACCCTAGGAAAAATTCCATAATTATGGGCCCACAAGCTCGTGTGGCCCACACGCCCAGATTGGCCTTGCCCGTGTGGGCCACATGGCCTGGTCCAAAACCCACACGCCCGTGTGGCCCACACGCTTAACTTGGCCCAGGCTAGGTGGCCCACACGGCCACACTTACACCATCACACGGCCGTGTCTTGCGCACGATCGTACCTTTGTCGAACACACAGCCGTCTCTCGCGCACGGCCAACCACACGGTCTGGCACATGCCTGTGTGGCATCGATAGAATATTTTTTTGGCTTTCATCAAAACTTAATTTTTCGTGTTTTGGGAGCACACTTGGTTCGTTTTTTATGCTACAGCACTCCTGAGACCTTCGAAACCTAAGAAACAGCATTCCAACACCCCATTTCAGTAACCACTTACGAAACTCAAACAAAATTATTCCACAAACGGAGCCTTACAACAACAATCAACGCATTCATATACTTACCATCAATGAACAGAAAAACCCCTAACGCTCAAGTCACTGCAGGAGCACCCACTAATTCTTGCCCTTCCCCTAACCAAGAGTAAACACAAAAACCCTATTAAGACATTTGCCAAGAAACATCGAGATTATACTATTACAAGACTTACCGAAAAGAACATAGTAGAAAGGTACACAAAAAGAGACGAATTGGAAAAAAAAATAACACCAAAAAAAACAAGAGTATCGCCCTTTAGATTCGAATCCAAAAAGATACGGAAGAAAAGAAAATTGAACAGAGGAGAAGAGGGAGCAGAAACGTCAAAAAAGAAAAGAGAAATTTTTGGGAAAACAAAATAAAAGATAAAATAAATTTTGTTTAATTTACTAAAATTTTACTAATATCCTAACTCCCCACTAACCCCCTAACCAACAACTTAACCTCAGAATTTCAACTCCACCAAAACTCTCTCGTGCAACTAAGCAAAAATAACGTCCACGCTCGCGCAGGGATTTGAACACAGGACCTCCAAGAAACATCAAGATTATACTATCACAAGACTTACCGAACAGAATGCAGTCAAAAGGTACACAAAAAGAGACGAATTGGAAAAAAAATAACACCAAAAAAACCAAGAGGATCACCCTTTAGATTCGAACTCGAAAAGATGAGGAAGAAAAGAAAATTGAATAGAGGAAAAGAGGGAGCAGAAACGTCAAAAAAGAAAAGAAAAATTTTTGGGAAAACAAAATAAAAGATAAAATAAAATTTGTTTAATTTACTAAAATTCTACTAATATCCTGACTCCCCACTAACACCCTAACCAACAACTTGACCATCAGAATTTCAACTCCACTGAAACTCTCTTGTGCAACTAAGCAAAAATAACGTCCACACTCACGCAGGGATTTGAACACAGGACCTCCAACACCCCACCTCCTTACCACTCGAACCAACAGACTCATTCTGATATGGATAAACAGACAATTTTATATAAGTCCACTCAACAAGGATAACAAAATTTGCAAATATGGGACTTGAACCCAATACCTCATACACACACCCAGAACACTTAGCCACTGAAGTAAATACACAGTTGTGTCAGGTATTTACAAAAACATAAATTAATTAAGCGGGGCATTACACATAACCCACCTTTCCCAAAGGTGTCGGCTCCACAGTCGACTTTATAGGCTTCATATTGATCTCTTGCGCCACTAACACTTCCGAAGGGGCTTTCGTAGCATTTGTTCTATCGAGTCGATGTTCTTCCTATACAAAACATCCTCAACTAGTTGGATTGATGACAACACCTTTGTCCCAACCTTTATATCCCAATGCACCGGGACAATAATTTTTTATAATAGACCGGTGACAATATGAATCTGATCGGCCCATGGATACAAAACTGTCTGAATCCTATCAAGGAAGTTTAAGCCAAGCACATAATCATACTCATCTAATTGGATTACCTCAAATTCTTCCTTGCCTTTCCATTCGCAGATTTGTAGCTCCATATTTTGAACTACTGCCACAGTTAGGGCCTCCTCGGAATTTACCATCTTGATCTTCTTATTCAATTTCCTAATCGAAAGACTAAGTTTATTCGCAGCCTTTTTCGATATGAACAAGTCTAATGATCCCATATCGATAAGAGCTCCTCTTTTAACCTACAATGTTGATATCTACAAACATCAACCCTTCCTTGCCATCCCTTTTTCTAGGAATGAGCACCATCAAATTGATCCTCGATGTCTTTCTCTCAACAGGCTTCACTTCCTCCGAATCATCATTCCTCTTGATAGCTAAAAATGAAGATACCTTTAGGCAGCCCTACTTCATATGCAGTCCCTTACAAAGGTAGCATCTAAACTTTCCCCTCTTCTTTTTTGGGCTATTAGGTCTCTACTTCCCATTTCGTGCTTTCTCCTTACCACCGTTACTAACACTACCTTTCCATCATCACTATGCCCTTCTTCATCTTCCTCATGGTACCTACCATTGCCCATCTCATTAGGCTTGGAAGATTCAAACCTGTCTATTCTTGGAACAAGTTCCACTAAGGACTCTGCTACCATCATGGTGTTGATAAGCTCCTGAACTCCTCAGCGTTGCAATTCTTGCTTTGCCCATGGTTTTAGCCCATCCGTGGAGGAGAAAAATGCTTCATTCTAGCTCAAATCATAAATCTGGAGCACGGGTTCACTGAACTCCTACACATACTCCCTAACTGTGTCTCATGCGTAAGCCACGCATCTTTGCTCAAGCTTCATCCTCAGCATACTCAAGGTAAAACTATGCTTTGAATTCCTTTTGGAACTCTTCCAAAGTCCCAATCTCGATCCCACCACGTCTCACATCTGTGGACTTATATCACCACCATAACAAAGCAACGTCAATAAAATACATAGCACTAGTATTTACCTTTGTTGCATCATCCTCGATGGTCACAGCACGGAAGTATTACTCTATGCACTAAAAAAAGTTGTCCACTTCACTTGCGGACGTTACCCCCTTAAACGCTTCGGTTTGGGCACATCCATTTCTTGTCGCTTCGGCTTCGAAGCGAACATTCCATTACCTAAGGCAGCTTTGAAAACCTTGAGCTCCCCCTTAAGCTCATCAATCTTTTCCTTCAAAGTAGTCATCATAGCCTCGAGAGCATCATCCTTCCTGGCTAGCTTGTCTCCGAGGCACCGATAGTATCCTACACAAATTCTCTGAGTTTCTCCTTCATTATTTGCAACCCATCAATGATTCTATCATCAATATCGTCGATCCTCTCCTTGACGTCCCCTATGGACTCCTCGAGAGTGATGACTCGATCCTCTAAAGTTGACAACAAATCCCTCGACTGACTCATTTTTCTAGCCCTTTCATAGGTTTTTATTGGCTCACTCTAACCGACAACTTCTTTCGATATCCCAACAGTGCCTTCAAACCAATAGCTCTGATACCACTTATCACGGGACTAGATCTTTCGTCTCACGACCCGTGTGGCCTTAGGCGATCTGTTTGCTCCAAACTCGCCTAAGTCAGCCTTTACTCCCAAAAGTGAGGATTCCTTTGAAATTCCTCCAAGGCTCCAATTTGTATAGCGAAAGCAAACTATGTCAAAAGAAGCCACAAAAAACAACAGAAAGCCACAGAAAAGAATGCACGAGAGATGTTTGAGTAAATGCTCTTAGAATTCTATTACTCTTAGGAATTCAACTTACAATGGAATGATTTACAAGTGAAGAGGAGGCTCTTTATTTATAATTGAGCTCCCCCAAAAACTGACGGACAAGACTAAGTTACATTGACGAACAAGATTAGCTTATCCCTTGATTTTAGGGTTTACAGTATTACATCATATTAAATTAAATCTACAAGATATGATTCCCATATTTACTAAAAATAGTCTATGTTGCCATATCTTCAGTATTGGGCCAACCAGGCTTCAATCTGATAGGCTTCTCCAATAAATCTTTGAATCGGGCTAGTTCCCGTGGGCTAAATGATCCACATCTTATCGAAAGACCTCCATGGGGTGCATCTTGTGCCATGGTCACGAGCTTTGCACTTTAGCCTGTGACACATGCAGGTGTTTCCCTAGAGGCCATTAAATTGTTCATTATTCTGTTCACCTTGAAAGGTTAGGCCAAAGTCTGGTTAGATGCTCTGCCCTTAAAGACTATTGCCACTTTGGTAGAATTAGTACATTTATTTCTACCTAGAGTTGTACCAATAACTACGGTAATTAGTATATATGAAAAATTATTTGGACTCAAGCAGGGTACTACTGATACGCCAACTTAGCTTGTCCAAACACCAGAGCCTCCTTTGTCCTGGTATCTAAGCATGACAACCCGTACATAAATTAAATAGAAGGTATTTAACTTAGAAACCCAGAATCCAACCTCATACAGGAGCTCTTTCAAACATTTTCAGAAATCTTTACTTCTCTTTTATCAATTTCACGAATACAAAAAGATACAAAGGCTTACCAATTCCTCGTATTCTCTACCTCCTGACCTCAAACCTCGCAATCACTAACCCATGCAGTGTTTTCCTCAAGTTTCTCTCCTTCAAAGAAACTAAAGAAGACGATGTAGAATGAAATAAAATTAAATAGAAATGAGGAGAATTAAGACTTCAGAATAATCCTCCTCTCTCGTATATATAGCCCTTCTTACGCACTCTCCAATGCACCAAGTAACCATCCATTGGAAATCATTTTGTCTCCCACTAAGGAACCAGTCAATTCCATTTTAACTGAACCAGAATTGAAACTCAACTAATCTTCAATCAGCCACAAAGTTTTCTGAGTTTTTAAGTAGAGCTCGCTAACTTACTATTTTATTCAATTACCTCCCAACTCTCTCTTAGCTTCGGGACTTTAATAAAAACTCGGTGTGACAATACTATCGCGAAATATTTGAAGGAAGTGTACACAATTGTCAACAAGTAATAAAGTAGTAAGTAAAAAGTATCATCTCCACAAGGACTGTATAGGCAAATATTGTGAAATTTATCCCTCGACAAGTTGGTGATTAAAAATAATTCAAAGTGAGTTGAGTTAACTAATGAACTTAAGTAAATTACGAAGTATGCTAAAAATAAATGAAAATGTAAACACAGAATAATAAGCAACAATTCACAAGTTTTAATTACTATGACATGAGGAGTTAGATCAATTGCCTTTTTAACTCAAAATTATTAAAATAATGTCAATGATATTACGGAAGGAAACCATGAGAATTTGATTATTTATTAATCCAATATGAATAAATTATGAAGTCATAATTATTTAATTATTAAATTTCTCTAGCATACTTTTATGTTTAATCAACTTAACAATGTTATAAGCAAACATCATAAAAGCATTATACAATGTAACAATATTGTTTAATACTATTCTAATTTAATCATTAAATGATCAAACATGCATCATTCAAATATTTTGTCAATTAATTACAATTTTTTGGATTAAATAATTAATTCAATTGTTTCCCTACATTCATAATGCATGAGTAGCGTGTTCATGTTTTTATTTGAATGCATAAAAACCAAAGCACATAACAACGTTAACAGAATAATAACAATCTAAGCTATTTTTCAAATTTCAAGTTTTCTTTTGGACTTCAAAAATTAGATTTAAAATAAATGAGAAATTATAAATTGTTTTTTTTTTTAAGTTTTGTATCGTTTAATTACACTCCAGATCTGGACCTAGTGAATCAGGTAGGTTGAGGGTGTTACATACTCAGTTCCTTTGTTCGGTAGGATGGAATTGTCTTGCCTAGGATCCAAAGTTGGAGTCCATGGGTCGAAGATAAAATTTGGAAATTCAGGCACAAAGTCAAAAAGGTTATGTGAGAGTTTCTTAAATACACCCTTATTGAGTCATCTTGTATTTTCGCATATCTCCAACAAGCTTACTACTGTCGAAGCATGTGTTGCAGCATGTCCATGATTGTGGATTGATCCAACTGTGCAACAGTGCTAGATGATGGAAAAGTGGGTGTCGAAGTGGTCCAACCGAGATTAGTAGTTAGTTCAGTAGGTATCATGACATCTGGATGGTCAGATGGTTTTGTGTTTGGCTTACAAACTAATTCTGCAATGTCGGGATAATTCTGTGGCTCTGCCCCGTAAGGAGCATCAACTGTTTATGTCTGCTTTTTTCGAGTAGCGTCACCCACTACTCTAACAATATCACCATCTATCATACATCCTTGGTTGTATCTCGCTCTAATATCTATCTTTGGATAGATGCATGATTTTAAACAAATCAAGGTGATTAATGATGAAAAATAAGCACAGTCAACTTATTCTACAGCACACTTCATATTTTCTTTAAAGATAATTTTCCCTACATTAATGGACTTTTCTATCATGATAGCATATAACAAAAAGCATTCATTCCATCGAGATAATGGAATTATGTGAGACAAGCATAAGGAAAAATTCGAAGAAAATAGAACCATACCTTTGTTGTTGAACTCAAAGACTCCTTTTTACAAGTATGAGTGCCAAAATTTGAGATTATCCAATTAGTTCTAGGAACTATAACTTCTCACAGAACTTCTCTCAGCATCTCTTAATCAATGTTTTCCAACATAGTAGAACAGTCGTTTTCTTCGATGTTGAGTAATTCAAACAGATCATTAATAACTTTTGGGGGTGAGAGATACCTTTTTTCCTCGGACATAGATTTCTATTGCAGTGGACGAGGTCAAGTTTTCGTAGAATTCCTAGACTAATTCTACTTTTAGCAGTGGTTTAACATCACAAAATAAGTTCCATATCAACTTGTAGACTGTCTTTAGAATAGTTGGCAACAATGTAGTACAATCAATATTCATCAAGCTAAACCCTTTATCTAGGAGCATCAGTTGATCTTTGAAGATGGATTCAAACCTCTCCCTTGCTTCTTCATTATGGAATCAGTTTTGGAGAGTGTCGGGTTAAGATGTAGAACTCTTTCTCTTACAAGACATTATGCGAACAGTTTCGGTGCAAACTTAGGACTTGTGGAAAACCGGTAGGGTTCGATCAATAGAGGTGATTGGCAATGGATGTGTAGCGGTGGTGGTGATCGACAATGAAGGCGACGATAATGTGTGGGACAATAGCTTGCCAGGGTTGATTAGCCCAATTGGAACAACGGGTTTGGGATGTTAGGGTAGATTCAATTGGCGATAGAGGAAGTAGGAGCATCGGCAAGGTGTAGCTAGGGAGGTGCAGTGATAGGGTGTGGTGATGTACGACGATAGAGGTGCTTATGATGGAAAAAGATGGTGTTGGTGGTACAGCTAGGGTTTTGGTGGAGGTGTGGCACCGATTTGGTAAGGGAGGGGAGCAGCGATTTAGGATGTTAGGGGGATGGCATATGATTTTCTAGGTTATTAGGGTACGAGGGTGGTAAGTTTTATAAGGTGGAGCTAGGTTAAAATTTAACCTGAGGAAACAGAATAACACTAAAACAAAGAAAATTAAGTTAAAATAAAACATTTTATTTTTTCTTGCAAAAATATAAATAGATGTATATATATACATATATATTTTATTTTATTTTTGGTTGCTTAAAATATTTACAATAATTAACAGCTATTTATTAAATAAAATAAAATAATTAAACTACTCATGGGTCTAGTAAGTGAGAAAAGTTTTATTCCGCTTAACTTCACCTCCCTAATAATGCTTAAGGCATTGACAGTTTACCTTGAACTTCGTATGGAAATACTCAGTGAATAGTGAATGGCCATACCATCAAGACTTTAACTTATCGATAATAACTTTAGTCTGGAATTGAGCAATAAGACTTGTTGACTTGCCTCGAACTCACGTGGTTGGATGTTCTTATCAGGCCATCTCTTTGCTTTCTCCTTAAATAGCTTAGCATTCTAATAGGAAAGCATTTTGAATTCCTCTAACTCATTGAGCTGCAACATCCATTTTTCTTTAGCAAGCTCTAAATCTAAGTTGAGCTGCTTGAGAGCCCAATAAGCTTTATGCTCTAACTCTAATGGTAGATGGCAGGCTTTTCCAAACACTAATCGATAAGGATATATCCCTAAGGGAGTTTTAAATGTTTTTTGGTAAGCCCATAGTGCATCATCAAGCCTTCTGAACCAATCACGCTGAATTGGACTACCACCTTCTCAAGTATACATTTTATCTCCTTATTTGCCAACTCAAGTTGCCCATTCATATGTTGATGGTAAGCTGTAGCAATATTATGTCTCACGTTGTGCTTGTCAACTAACCACTTTAACCATTTGTTCACAAAGTGGGGTCCCTCATCACTAATGATGGCCCTTGGATTCCCAAACCTTGTGAATATATGCTTCTATAAGAACTACATCACTACCTTGGCATCATTTGTCTGATAAGCCTCGGCCTCTACCCACTTGGACGCATAGTCAACCGCCACTAATATATACATGCTACCATAAGAAAAAAGAAAATGACCAAGAAAGCTAATACCCTAAACATCGAATAACTCTACCTCGAGAATGTTCCCCAACGACATCTCGTTCCTTCTTGATATGTTACCAATTCGCTGGCATCGGTCACAATTTCTCACATAGGCATACACGTCTTCAAACAAGGTTGGCCAAAAGAATCCGGCTTGCAATACCTTGGTCACAGTGTGAACCTCCAAAATGTCCCCCACTTGGGGACGAATGATAGTCATACAAGATATCGTTACCTCACTTTCTGCTACACATCTCTTGATCATTTGGTCTGTGCATTGGTAATGAGTTACTGGAATGTTATATTATTGAATTTTATTATTTTATTATTTTATTATTATAATTATTGTTTTTTTTATCATTATTAATTCAATTTGTGAATTACCTAATACTTTATGTAGTGATTTTAAATGTTATCAGCAACACTAGGCATTCAATGCTCAATGTATGGTTCTTGTTTCTGCGCACAAGTAGTTAGATCTTTAAGGAGTATTACAAGTGTCATCAACATCTGAAGCTCCGCCTTAGCTCAAACAACGTTGGTGATGTTTCTTTTGGTTAGGACTTTAATAGACGTACATAGGCTTTCATAAACTTTACACTTATCAAATTTATGTTCAATATTGTGATTATATTATATGGAATTACATTCTATAATATATGTAACACCCAAAATCCGATCTAAATGTTATAACTGAATCTGGCGATGTCACATTGTAACACCCCTTACCCATATTCGACGCCGGAATAGGGTATGAGGCATTACCAGAATACATACACTTATAAACATGTTAAACCGAGTTATAAAATTTCATTCAAATTTAAACTCTTCAAATTTTTAACATTTTTTTATAAATCTTCACGTTATAACTTCAAAATACTATATTTGTAACAAATAGGGCTTCTGAGACCCAATACATACTCATGCAATTCAATACTTCATTTCCATTTCATTTAATTCACGATTCTCATGTTCACGATTCAATTTAATTTCTCAATCCAATATACATTTCAGTACCACAATAATCCATTTAATTCAAATCATATCATTTGCAATTTCCATTCAATTCACGTACAATTCAATTTCATTAAGTTCAATACTAATACATATTTATCGTTTAACTTAACGTCCCCTTTTTCCATCATTTTACACTTCAAGCATGAACCTAGTATTTCATTTCCTTTCCACTCTCGTTTCCTATGCATATCACACAATATATAAACATCACACTCAACCATAGTCGCAAGCTAGTCTTTTTGAAGACTAACCACATGATAAACCATTTTAATAAAGATTACAAACTTTAAACCTTACCACCCTTTTATGATCACAAGCATATTTCCATCTAGACATTTACTATATCAATGCATAATTTTATAAATTTAATGTGGCGTAATCCAGCCACAACTTGGCCAAAGCCTAAGCATACACACCAAACATGCTAGCCAAATAAACATATAGTATAAGCATTATAAGCATGGATAAGCACCACATTTATTTGTGTATCAAACTTATCAACATGAGTTAATTCATAAACCATTTCTGACATTGCTACATACCAAATCATATACCAAGTATACCACAAACACATACTATGAAACTTTATTTTCTCACATGAACTTTAACTATAACTAGTAATGCACAATTATAAACATCATTTCTTTTCAATCGTTTATCGATTATAATCGAGTATATGGCCAATTATACACAAATAATTCATATGTTCATCCAATTTTCCTCCTCCTCCTCTCTATTCCACATCCTTAATGTGTATAACACACTAAAACAACATTAACTACAATTTCACTATTCACTCACATGTATATTCAAAGCTGTCTATTCGAGTCAGAGTCACTAAATTATTTTTACCTGGAGGTACAGAACTCCAAATTAAGATCTGTAAATTTTTCCCAAAACTAGATTCACATATCTTATTACCATAAAATTTTCAGAATTTTTTGTTTAGTCAAATAGTACAGTTTATTCTTTAAATTTCCCCTATTTTATTGCTCGACAGTTCTGACCTCTCTTCACTAAAATTAATTATCTCATTGTACAGAATTTGGATATTGTTTTTATTTCTTTCTCTTGAAAATAGATTCACTGAGAATTCTAAACATATAAACTTTATCCCATAATTATTTTTTTAAATTTTGACAATTTTACAAAATCAGAACAGGGATTCCAAACTCATTCTGACTTTATCTAACTAAACTTCAAATATCTCAAAATATATAACTCATTTGCTTGCTCTGTTTCTTTTATGTAAAAATAGACTCATTCAGCTTCAATTTTGTATATTATTCAGCCTCTAATTCAATATCCATCATTTTTGGTGATTTTTCAAAGTCACACAACTGTTACTGTCTAAACTATTTTATTGCTAAATGTACTCTTTCATAATTTCACTTTTTCACTTTCAATCACAATTCAATTCAAATTTCACTTTTCCATTTCTAAGTCGATATTCAATTCAATTCCACACCTATATTCATTACTCAATTACACTTAGTCAATTTCCCGATGAACACTTTGGAATAATAACAGATACTCGGTGGATTCAGCACATAGCAACCACATTATTAATCAATGATGTCTGGTGGAATCAGCACATAGCAACCACCTTACTAATCAATGATGTTTGGTTCACATAGTAGCCTACACATAGTACTACACACGTGATCGAAACTATCCGGTACGCATAGTAGCCTGCACAGTACTACACATGCGACATATCATTCTGGTACACGTAGTAACCTGCACATAGTACTACACACGTGACCATCACTTTCACTTTTACATAATGGCCTACACACAATCCGTGCCACACATGTGATCATTTCTGTCACTTCATTCGTATCCCTTTTTTTTCCAAAGGTTCTTTCGGGAATTTTTCACTTTTTCTCACTTTTCTTTTTATCGATCAATTTCAATTTCTCGTCTTTCTTGATTTATAACAATACATTTAACTTATATAACCTTCACACTATTCATTCCAGTCCAAAAATATACTTTGGAAAATTTATGTTTTGCCCCTAAAGTTTCACAAAATTACGATTTTTCCCCTAGGCTCGTAAAATAATTTTTATTCAATTTCCTTGAATTTTAGGCCTAGCTGAACCATTTTCATAACTATAGCAGTTCACAATACTCACTTATTCACACACTTGTGACATATTTTATAACTTTTACAAATTAATCCTTTTAGGCATTTTCATCGAAAATTACTTAGTACAAATCGTTTATCACACGCCAAACATTCATATTCTTCCATAAAACATCAAAATACACGCATATCATTCATGGGTAAATTTTTAAACACAAACCCTAGTTCAAAACAATGGTAAAAATAAGTAAATCTTGTTACGAGGATTTCAAAAACGTAAAAATCATTAAAAACGGGTATAGAACAGACTTAAAATCGAGCTTGGAAGCTTGAAAAACCCTAGCCATGGTTTTTCCATGTAATTTTCGGCCTAGGGGTTGAAGATGGACAAAAATTGGCTTTTAATCTTGTTTTTAATTCATTTTAATAACTAAATGACCAAAATGCCCTTAATGAAAAACTTTGGAAACATGACTAACCATACCCATTTTTGTCCACCAACTTAACTAATGGTCTAATTACCATATAAAGACCTCCAATTTAAAATTTCATAACAATTGGACACCTCTAACATATAGAACTCAACTTTTGTAGTTTTTACAATTTAGTCCTTTTGACTAAATTGAGTGCCCAAACGTCAAAATTTTTGAACGAAATTTTCACGAAATCATTTTGTGAAATCATAGACCGTAAAAATATAATGAAAATAAATTTTTTTCTCGTCCAATTTGTGGTTCTGAAACCACTATTCCGACTAGCCCCAAATTCAGGCTGTTACATTATAGTATTTATATATGCTTATACATACAATTTAAGTGATGAATCTTGAATATGATATGCTTGAAGAAGTGTTGATAATTGATTTGGAAGTTTTACTTGTGTATTGAAATATATGTTAAGTTTAATTGCAGGTGGATTTGAATAAACTAGAAGAGATACTATCAAAATTTTTATAAAATAATATAAATGGAAAATCTATATTCTTAAATTGATTAATGAGAATTAAGTTTGAGTTGTTTTGGCAACGAAATGTGGCATTCTATATTTGGATCCAATTATCAGAACAGGTGTAGGGTGTCACACCCAAGATATGTTTTCGTAAAGCAATAAAGTTCCTTGTGAGTTACAAGATTAATTATTGGGTTTCACATGAGTAACTTCGACTTGAACTTTCGAGACCTTTTGACAAACTTTTGGGAAATTTGTGTAACCATATTGTAGACACTCAAGCCCTCTTCGAAATGGTTGGAATCACATAATTTCGAGGTCTTTATTCTGAGATATGGTAGTTTCAGTAAAGGAGTACAGTTCACTACAGGCATTTCAAGTTCAATCGCAAATCAACTTCTCCAACTTGTCAAAGTGGATCAAAGCACAACCAAGTACTAGATTATTGATGTTTTGTTGTTCTTAACTATCCAAGGTGATCTTGGATACATGAAAAATTTTAAATTTTCTTCATGCAACCCAAGGCATTTTTCTAACAATGTATTTTTATAGGTTTTATTCTTGATTTAAACCTTAATTATACCACTTTTTTCACTTTTGCACCAAATTTATTTTTTGCCCTACTTTGATATTTAAATTATCATTTTGTCAACCAATTTAGGACCCCTTTGGATGGGCGTTTACCTCCAATGCAGTGCATTTAACTTTCTTTTTGTTTCACGCTACAGTATAACTACAATATTTAATCTCACCGCCACCGTTATTTTTACACTAACCGCAAGTAAACACACTACCCATCTATAAGGCCCTTAGTACTTAGAGTTAACGACGTTAGAAAAAATAGGTGGCCACGTGGAACTCATTAAAACACACTACATGGTGGGTTTTTTTTATCCATGTCAACGATGGCATGACATCCACTTAGATTAAAATATTAAATAATATGTATAAATTCTAAAATAAAATTTTTAAAAATAAAAATGAATTTAAAATAGTATATAACTTCTAAAAATTCTAAATTATAAAAATATATTACAAATTTTAAAAATTAAAATATTTTAAAAAGAAAGTAAAAAATAAAAATATGTATAAATTCTAGAAAATATAATAATTAAAAACATTTCTTTTTTTACAGAACTCAAAAAGAATTGACCATCAATGGTTGATCAACATTTAATTTGATTTTGTTTAATTTTAAATAATTTAAAATTTGTTGCCTTCGTCAAAAAACAAAATCGAAATGTCAAGTCATGGTTTGCATGAATAAAATGTTATGTAGCTCATTTTGATATGTTAAGTGTATTCAACCATTTTTTAACAACGTTATTCCAAAGACTTTTAAGATAAAAAAAACTGATAATAAAAAATAGATAGTAAAATAAGAAAAATGCTTTAAATTAACACGTAACCCCGCTTCTAAAAATGGTCTAATCCAATTGAGAAAAATGCTCTAATTTTTTGGTTCTAATTCAAGAACAAATCACGAGTAAATCCTTTTTTTAATGCAATAACGTGACATTCAGAATCCAAAAACTTTGCCAACTTGTTATGTGGGGCCATTTCTATTTGCCTTATTATTTCTAATAAAAATAATATAAATGTTGTATCTTATCACCTTGCATACAGTGTCTCATGAAATTAACTACTTTTATTATGGAGAACTAGCCTATGGAAGGACTTGTCCCATCCTCCCATACTTTCTCGTTAGCTATTGTTAAATCAGCATTCATTCTTAATAAAAGTCCAATTATTTAATTTTTTATCATATCTTTGAAAAGTCTTCTATTACCCACTTCAAGTGCAATCGGATCAGTGCGAAATAATTTTTTTCATAATTTTACAAGTTACGACAACTCCTATAAAACCCTAAAAGAGCTGATGCTAAGCTCCTCTTCCGAAAAGAGTTCTTCCTCTTACTATAAAAAAAAATATCCCTCTAATCTCCATTAAAACTCTTCCCCCTTAAGTTATTCTCAATGATTTTAGACATTAATTTTTCAATTTCAACTAGGACTAAATTTTGTATCGACATTAAAAGATAATGAAAATATAATATAAAAATAACACAAAAATCTAATGAAGTTTCGTTTCAGTTGATAAAACAGATGTTTTAAGTCTTTGAGTATTTAAATTTAATATTCACCATACGCAATTAAAATATGTAGCTATTTAAATTCCATTATGAATTATTGAATTTTAATTGGTTAATTAATTTATAATTTGGATATTTCTGATATACAATTTATATTATAATAATATGAGTTTTTTTATTAAAAACTAAGTTTTTATTCTAAATTTTAATCTATTTATATTTTAATAGTTCTACTAGCACTTTAATTATAATGTAGTTATAAACTTAAAAGAAAAAAGGAAATTAGCATCTACGTAAATGATTTAAAAACTGGGTTTGTAATATATAAATGGAAATAATTAGAAAAATATGATATAGGAAAACAAGAATTATATAAGTCTCTCTCGTCTCATCATGAATCTACCTCTGGAGCCTGGCTGGACAGCACCCCATGTGATCAAAACCATCCCAAAAGAAAGGCAGATGGAGGGTTACCTTTAGCCATTGGATTAGCGATGACGCGGCCTAGAAGAGACACACGTCAAACCCACGACTTTTTTGTGGTTCGAGGATTACTAGAACAGATGTATTTTTGGATGGTGGTGTTTGGGTTTAGGCGAGTGAAGGACCTGTCAGACACGTGCGTAGGCCACTTTAAAGGTAAGCATTTATTAGGCCCTACCACAAAGCCCACATACATAAAACGACAAAACATCCAAGGCGTGCAATCAAAACTAGAAATGAGAACAGAAAATGCAACATATCGTATCGTTGTTGACTGAGGGTGAGTTTGGATGGGCGGTGTGTTTACTTGCGGTTAGTGTAAAAATAGCGGTGACAGTGAGATTAGATACTATAGCGATACTGTAACGTGAGACAAAAAGTAAGCTAAACGCACCGCACCGCACCCAATCGCCCATCCAAACCCACCCTGAATTACTAATATATATCTAGTCATATTATTTAAGTTGCTCAATCATCTAAAAGATCTAATTATTTTATAAAAAAGAAATGTTAAAATATAGAAAATCCTTTAAATTTTATCATTATACTTCAGATTTTCTTTACAATTAAAAATCTTCTTATTCTTTCACTTAGCTCCTTATTTGTGTTAAGAATTTATTTATGTTTATTAGAGTACAATTAAAATTTTAAAATTTATTTAAATTGTTAAAATTATCTTTTACATAGGCATAAGCTGGAACTTGTATAATATTTTAGATTTTAAATAGCACTAGTATGGTGATTGCATTTTTTAGGGTACATTACTGAAGTTGATTAACAGAGAATTAAAATATTTACAAGTTTTTTAGCTTGTGAATATGAATTTTATATGGTATATCAATTGATTTATATTTGATGTATAGGAATGTATAAATTTATGTACTTTTAATAAATCATATGATGTTATAAAGTTATTTTATATAAAATTTTAAATCGCTGATAATGAAATATATTTCATTTTCATGATTGTGGATGAAGTGAGCAATTATCATGCCACACATTGTAGTTTATAAAGTTGTTTTATACAATATTAGTGGTAGGGATGGGGTAACATGATTTGAATGTTTGATAAGAGTTTTAATCATCACTCCATTTAAATCAAGACTTGTGGTTTATAAAGTTATTTTTTAATATTTTAAATTTTAATATATTTATGATAGGTTAAAATTTACTATTAATCCTTATATTTTACAAAAGTTGTGGATTTAATCATTGTACTCTAATTTGTTCTTTTTAGTCATTATACCTTTCAAATTTTAAAATTTCAGTCCTCAACAAATAATAGTTGTTAATTCATTAAGTTAAGTTATACTATTTTCAAAATCGATATGACAAATATATTATTATATGTGTAATCTTATACCACTTATTATTTCTACATATTACCCGCTAAAAATCTAGTTAATGGATCAACGACTATCATTTATGTCAAGATTAAAATTTCAAAATTTAAAAAGTACAGGACTTAGAATGATACAATTAGAAAATATAAACTAAATCTAGAATTATGTGCAAAGTACAAGATTAACAATTGAATTTAATCAAATAGATTTAACTGCTATTGATTAGGTTAGAACTAAAATATTTCAAATTCTGAAAAGTAGGAGGACTAAAATTGACCAATTCAAAAAGTAAAAAGACTAAAATTAATTAAATTAAAGTACAAAGACTAAATCTTTAACTTTCGCAAAGTATAGGGACTTAGTAGCAGAATTTAACCTTAATGATATAATATCATATGATAGGAACATCAAGGCTCGGCTCACATGGCCCGTTCTAAAACTCTTTGCATCATTTAATGCCCCCTCTCACTTCTCATATTCTCTTTGTATATAAAACTTGTATTAGTTCCTCAACCCAAAAACACAAGGCGGTTCCTTTTGTTATCTCTCTTTATAATTTTTTTTCCAATTTCATTTCTTCTTATTTTGCAGTTAGAAAGCTTAAGAAATTTAGTCACATTTGTTAATTTCTTTCATTTTTTTATGAAACGTATGGAGTTAAGGAGGTGCAAAGAGTTTTCTAGGGCGAAATGGAGGAGGAGGAGGAGGAGAAGATGGACAGGTGACAGCGGTGACCGTGGCAGTAGATCAGTTCGAACAAAGGTGAAGAAGTTGCAAAGGCTAATTCCGGGAGCAAAAGGGTTGAAGCCGGACCGGCTGTTTCTAAGGACAGCTGATTATATATTGCAGTTGAGATTACAAGTTAATATATTGCAAGCTCTTTCCAAGATTTATGGACCCTCACATTAATGTTTATGATATTTTATGTATATTTTGATACAAAACTTACATGGCATAAGATGCCATATAAAAAATGTATGCTCTTTCCTTGATAATGATAAATATATGCTATGTCTTTTTTTCTTAATTTAGAATATATTGGTGGGTTTAATTTCCTTTGCAATTCATGTTGTACTACATGCTATGAATGCTGAAGCATGTCGCCCCATGATCTACCGGAATTTTCCTGTCATTTCTTTGGTCTTTCCCTTTTGTTCTTCATAATTAATACGGCTCTTATAACATGAAATCCGGTACTCAGCTTTTAGTTTTTCTTTTATAATGTTTCTAGCTGTTTATATTCAATATATACACAAAACCTCATTTCACCTTTTTCTCTGAGATGATTATTATTGCTATTTTTTTTAGTTCAATGATGCAAATATTTTCATGATTCCATCATAAGATAACAAATGCACATTCAACGCTTTGGTTTTACATTCTCTTCTCTTCCTTTTGGTTAATTAAGCACTTTGTTAAAGGCCACAGAGTTCAAACTATTTAATTTCACCCGCCAAGTAAATCCATAAAGTATTCATTAGATGAAAGAGATTGTTTATATCTTGGGAAATGTATATTGAACTACACATGCACAAATCCATATATCTTAATTATACGAACAATAATTGCAGTAATAATAACTAAAAAACAAATGGTATACTGAAATTGAATAAGTTAGATAGATGTTGTGGCTAGATTTGTGATATTGTAACAAACGCATTACACGAAACTTTTGTTGGTAGTTTTCAACTTATGTTTCACTTTTATTTTATTTTGATGTTAGGATCGAAAATACTAAAATGGTGGGTGAATGGGTATTTTAACTGTTTTTTTTTCAAATTATTCTAAAATAAAAGAACAAGAGAAAATAGCTTGAACACACGAATTTATAGTTGTTCGGGCTCAATTGCCTACTCCACTATCATGGTAGACCTCAACCAACAATTTTTCTAATTCACTATATAAAATTAATGTCTTTTAAGACTAAGGTATAACATTTACAATCCTTATATTATTACAAAGGCTAAGATAGAACATTCCCCCTAATTTTTGTGACAAAATTAAAACCCTTTACAACCTTCTAAAGGTTTTCCATCTAAAAACCTTAAATATTCTCTTTAATACAAAGAGAAATGGGTAAGCAATTAACACCTCTCTAAGGTGTGTGTTTACAAGTGATAACTCTCTAAAACAAATAAAATGAGAATGATGAAAGATATTAAAATAAGTATAGAAAAGACGATGTACAAGAGAATATGAGAAAAAAAAGATTTGAAGGGAATTCTCAATGTCACGGGCCAAAGTGTAAAGCCTGTGACCATGGCACAGGATGCGCCCCATGGAGGTCTATCGATTAGATGGGGATCATTTAGTCCATGAGAATTGGCCCGATTCCAAGAACTGTTGGAGGAGCCGATAGAGGTACACGTATCTGTCACCCTAGGTTGCCTAGTGTATTACCGAGGTTCTCAAATTAAAACTCACTTAACATTAATAAGTTTAATTTTAGATAGTTGACACTAGAATGTAGTTTAACCACAACCGGTTAGGAATCATTGGCATTAAGATACGAGCATAAAAATTCTCGGTCATACAAGCATAGGAATGTGTATAAGGGGTGAAAATCTTCACCTGATTCTATATACTAGTAACTCTTGTATGTAATACGTATAACATGATTTTTTCTTCGAAAAAGTAGCACCATAGATTCCATTTTAGATCAAATTTTATTTTAAGCCTACTTAGCAATAAAGAAACCAACTTGTAAGAAACTAAACAAGACACGAATATAAAACCAAATTGCAAACGATATACAATCGGACGCAACAACATTTCCTTCACAAAATCTTTCCTGTTCTTCTTATACTAAAACCCCGTTCTCATCCACCAAACCTCTGCAAAGCCATAATTTACTGCATGATATTTGATATTGAAACCCCATTCTCATCCACCGAACCTTTGTAAAGCCATAATTTACTTAACAATATTCAATACTGAAACACCATTCTAATCTACCGAACCTTCGCAAAGCCAAAGTTTCCACCAAATCCCGATGATGCGATCTGGCCCAGGTTAATCGAGTCGTTTCACGTAGATGCCCGATCGTCGACGAGGAGTTTCGTACCAAAAGGATGGTTTGTTTGTAATCGGCTAAAAATATGTAGTAAAGTGATGGATATAAGTTCACAAAGGGGTAAGTAGGATATGGATAGGTTTGACAACAAGGGAATGGAAAAAGATAGCTAATTTGTTTTTCTCGGTTTAAGGATAAAATAATAAAGATAAAATATAAGATATTCGGTGGGGATGGATAAGTGAACTTAAACACCAGAAACGATTCAACACTAAAGAGTGTCACCCCGGTTTCTATTTGGTTAAGGTGGATTTGCGGAATTGTAGAAGGGTTGAACGCCACACCAACGCAAGGTGATAAGTTCAAAAGAGAACGATAGATGCCACTAGCACGCTAGATAAGTCGATCGAAACTCGCATTTAATTTAGAGAGGAGAAAACTCACTCTTTGAACAAAGTTCATTCAAATGATCAAAAGTCAAAAGTCCTTTACAAATGAAATTAATCAACTATTTATAGCCAAAGCTTAGGCTAGCTGAATAGTCAATATCTAACTTAAAAACTAAGAAATAAATAAATAAAAATAAAAAAATAAAAATCATTAAACTACCATAGCAAGGTTCGACTGAATGAAATTAAGGCTGGAAATTAAAGCTCCTAGTTGTTGCCACATGTATGCACATCTTGCTGTAAAATTTGAATTCAATAATAAACAGCCTTTGTGTATGTGTACCATAATCGAATAGTCACCTTCAAAATACATGCATAGTGAATGCATCTTTTACTTGGGAAAATGGAATGGGCGGCGATTTAATGTGAACAATCAAGTTCTTTGTCTCCACGAAAAGGTGCTTGGAGAATAGCAATCGCTGACCTAAATTCATCTTGAATACAACTCCACATTCATGTATCCTTTCTGTGCACGAAAAAGGTGTTTAGAAAAGAACTAAGTCAACAGATCATTTAGTGCAGTCCTTTGCATGGAACATCTCATTTAATTCATGGCTTTCTTTGCACATTAAATCGACAAGCGACTTCTTTAATTTCGTTCATTAAATGGCCACATGAAAAAGCACAAGCAACTCCTTTAATGTCGTTCCTTGCATGTAGAACAAAGATCTTTAATGCATGTGTTGTTGTACATTAAATTCGCCAACATCCACTTCCTTAAATGCCGTCCAAGCCATTAAACCGCAGACAAATAATTAAATTCGGTCATTAATATCGCTCATTAAAAATCAGCATCTTAAGACAAATTAAATTGGCGCAATTTGATCAATAAATATGCTTCATCAATTAATTTGAAACTAATGAAAAACATCAATAAATTCGGCAACTAAGGCACATTTAATTCAGCAGCCACAATTAACTTCATCTAGACATCATTTAAGACATCATTAAATTCGGTTGTAGCAAGACTAATTAAATTCGTCCAGACACATTAAACAACAACATTAACTATGACAAAACGCATTAATTAGGCTTAAGACAAATTAAAGCAAGCATTAAAACAAATAAAACATATTTAACATGGACATTAGTATGTCCAGATTTTTAAACAAATTAATTAACTTATTTAATTAACTAATTTAACTAACAAAGAACTTATTTATTCCAAAAAAATAAATGCAATCTTAATTAAATAAATTGCATTCTAGCTCAATGAGCTAGAATCCACCCGAATTGAACTGGGACGAGCTTGTGAAAATGTCGAGCCTCGCTTGTGGGCTGAGCCAAGGATGATTCCAGGGCGGGGTCGTATCATTCCCCCCTTCTTTAGAACAACTTGTCCTCAAGTCGAGCCGTTGGTTCATTCGATTATAACTCTACTTACTCATCTTTCCTCGATCAAATGGAACGAATGGCAATTGAAGCAACTGGAAAAAATATCCATGAGTTAGCAAAAAGTAGTGTAAACAAATTTGCAATTCGAGTACAAGACAAATGTAATGCAGGCTATTGGAAAGATTCAGATTACCATGCAAGCGAACTAGTTTACTCGACAAGGCCATGAAAAATGTTCGAAACAAAATCGAATAGATTTCTGAGCGTGCATACATCTTAAATTGATTACACAAGCTATAATTGGATCCCGAGTAATGAGTCAAAATATGTACATAGGCATCACAAACAGGTAATGAAAAATATTTACATGGTTCTCGAAGTTGCACAATCATACCGTGCATTAGACGATTGACTATCGATTCTATTACAATTACATCAACACAATTATCAGAAACAAGAATCTTTTTGTCAACATTAAAAATAGATAGATCGTGTTCAATTGTTGCAAAACAATTAACCATATCACAATCAAAGTATCTTTCAAAAACCAAATCACGAACAAGATTGTTATTACCATCCGAGGAAAACAAAAATATTTTAAAAATTTCAGGAGGCTTACCTTTTGGAGCAGGAAAATAAAGTTCATTTTTACCTCGCTCGCTTAACAAAAACCTTCGCTCCTCGGCGATGTAGAGTAGTCGAAATTCCTTGCTTGAATTAACCTTTTAAAAATGGATCTCCATACTCGACAATAGAGCATGCATCATAATCAAATTGGAATTATAATCAAAATACATCGAGAACTCATCCAAATGATCATGTAATCTAAATTTCAGTCGGTCAATTTTGCTCAAAAATGCAGAATTTGGATAACAAAGCAGATTTGAGACACCATCTTCAACTTTAAGTGCACTAACCATTTTACATGTCATCGTCATATCAAACAAACAAATCAAAGACATGCATGTTTTCAAACATTCATATGTTTCAAATCTCATACCCACATTCTTGTTTATACAAAGTAGTTTCTCACAAAAGATCAATGAGTGCATATTTTTACCCAAATCAAGCTGATGGAATGGCTTATATGTCTTCTTATCTTGCAAATGCCGAATAATTATTATTTCACTAACAAACTCATCAGCATCGCAATTTCCAAAAGCGTTATTCTTCTTGCCATCATCCCACGCAAATATATTATCATCAATCAAAGGATGGCAAGTAACCAAATCAAAATTCAGATCACTTCTAAAGGACAATTCATCAACAAGGTTTCCATCAACAATCGAATAAGACAGAGGTACTTTAAGAATTTCAAAACTCATACCTTGCTCCTCTTTTGGCATAGGCGTACTAAGATAGTTGAGAACGTTACCTTTTTCAACCAAGGTGAACCTTTTCTCCTTGGAAAGGTATTGGAGTTGTAAATTATCGTCACTCGGCCTTTTGGATACAAAAGCGTAAATGAACAAGAACAAGTTTCATATGGATTAGTTGAAATGCTCCTCACTTTTTCTGGTTCGTTTATCTCTTTTTCTCTCGTTTCTTTTCTAATCTCAACTTCTTTTTTTCTCTTTTCATTTCCTCTCTCATTTTCAATTTTATTTTCGACCTCACTCTCTTTTTGGATTTCTTTTTCTTTTTCAATCTTTTCTTCTTTTCTTTCGATTTCTCCTTCTCGCTTGCACTCTTGTTCAATCTCAATTTCTTTTTCGAATTCTTTCTCTTCATTTTCTTTTTCTCTCACTTTTTTGATTTCTTGTTCCTTTTCTTTCATTTCTTTTTTTCGTCTCTCGATTTCATTCCATATATGCTCATTTTCTCTCATCAACATTTCTTGTCTTTCTTTTCTTCTTATTTCTTTTTCTTTTTGCCTCGCTCTTTCATTATAGGATGGAGATGTTGCAAATGAATCAGCATAAAATGACTCTCGTTGGGTATAATTAGAACGACTTTCATACAAAAAATGATCACCTCTTCGAGATTGATTCTTGGCGGACGAATACCTTGGTGCATATGAAGGACTACTTGTGATTCCTCGTTCGTCACCTTGAAAACCTTCAAACTCAAAACTTGCTTTGCTTCGTCTTGAGTTCCTCGTTGAATAGAATTCCCGATAAGAATCTCTTAGCGAGTAGTCTTTGGACGCGTATTGCCGCGATGATCTCGACTTCGTTTCTCGACTTGGTTCCGTTGGGACTTTTCCTCCACTCGGTTCAAACGTCTTTTTAATGGGCTTAGTTCTTCCTCCAAAATTCGGCCCATCTCGTTCACCAAGTATTGAAATTCATCGGTAGAGAATTCTTCTTGAGACATGATTTAATTACTAAAAAAATGATTAAAACAAAACAAAAATTAAATACCTCACCACAAAAATCTCACGTTTCACTCGCAAAGAAAATTGGATAGCACACCACTCGTGTTTACGCTCGTTTAATGGCTTTTGCTCGCTCTAATGTACTCACCACTCGTGCCTTTTTCCGCTCGTCTCACTCTCGTGAATTCGTATTTTGTTTTAAGAAGACTTATTGCGGCTTAGAGGGTCGGCTTCAAATGGGTGCAAAGGATAACGTTAGGGTGTATAGGGTAGGCTGAAACAAGGAAAATAAAAATCAAAGTATGTGTGGCGTTTTGGGGGGGTAGAGGGAATGGTAGAATGAATGGATGCTCGGAAGCAACAAGAAATAATAACTAAATAAAACTCACAAGACTTTTCACTCTTTTTTTTTTATACTTCGAATTTTTTTTGTTTTTTTTTCAATCCATTTTTTTCGATTTTTTTTTTGAATTTCCTCTTCTTTTTTTTTTAGATTTTTTTTCAATTACAATATGCTGAAATACAAAGGGAAGAGAAAAAAAATAAAATTACATCCTGAATTTTTTTTAATTTTTCTTTCACGTTACGAACCTACTCCGAGCTTGATACGAACGTCGGCGCTCCTCGTTTTAGTAGCTCTGATACCAAATGATGCGATCTGGCCCGGGTTAATCGAGTTGTTTCACGTAGATGCCCGATCGTCGACGAGGAGTTTCATACCAAAAGGATGGTTTGTTTGTAATCGGCTAAAAATATGTAGTAAAGTGATGGATATAAGTTCACAAAGGGGTAAGTAGGATATGGATAGGTTTGACAACAAGGGAATGGAAAAAGATAGCTAATTTGTTTTTCTCGGTTTAAGGATAAAATAATAAAGATAAAATATAAGATATTCGGTGGGGATGGATAAGTGAACTTAAACACCAGAAATGATTCAACACTAAAGAGTGTCACCCCGGTTTCTATTTGGTTAAGGTGGATTTGCGGAATTGTAGAAGGGTTGAACGCCACACCAACGCAAGGTAATAAGTTCAAAAGAGAACGATAGACGC
The DNA here is from genome assembly GCF_025698545.1 of Gossypium raimondii. Lineage (NCBI taxonomy): Eukaryota > Viridiplantae > Streptophyta > Magnoliopsida > Malvales > Malvaceae > Gossypium > Gossypium raimondii. The sequence continues at coordinate 41,033,916 of NC_068569.1, read as the reverse complement.
CACTAGCACGCTAGATAAGTCAGATTGAAACTCGTACGAATTTAGAGAGGAGAAAACTCACTCTGTGAACAAAGTTCATTCAAATGATCAAAAGTCAAAAGTCCTTTACAAATGAAGTTAATCAACTATTTATAGCCAAAGCTTAGGCTAGCTGAATAGTCAATATCTAACTTAAAAACTAAGAAATAAATAAATAAAAATAAAAATAAAATCATTAAACTACCATAGCAAGGTTAATTTGAATGAAATTAAATTGGAAATTAAAGCTCCTAGTTGTTGCCACATGTATGCACATCTTCTTTGTAAAATTTGAATTCAATAATAAATGACCTTTGTGTATGTGTACCATAATCGAATAGTCACCTTCAAAATACATGCATAGCCGAATGCATCTTTACTTGGGAAAATGGAATGGGCGGCGATTTAATGTGAACAATCAAGTTCTTTGTCTCCACGAAAAGGTGCTTGGAGAATAGCAATCAATGACCTAAATTCATCTTGAATACAACTCCACATTCATGTATCCTTTCTTTGTGCACGAAAAAGGTGTTTAGAAAAGAACTAAGTCAACAGATCATTTAGTGCCGTCCTTTGCATGGAACATCTCATTTAATTCATGGCTTTGCTGCACATTAAATCGCAAGCGACTTCTTTAATTTCGTCCATTAAATGGCCACATGAAAAGCACAAGCAACTCCTTTAATCCTGTTCCTTGCATGTAGAACAAAGATCTTTAATGCATGTCTTGTTGTACATTAAATTCGCCAACATCCACTTCCTTAAATGTCGTCCAAGCCATTAAACACAGAGACAAATAATTAAATTCGGTCATTAATATCGCTCATTAAAATCAGCATCTTAAGACAAATTAAATTGGCGACAATTTGATCAATAAATATGCTTCATCAATTCAAATTGAAACTAATGAAAAACATCAATAAATTCGCAACTAAGGCACATTTAATTCAAAGACCACAATTAACTTCATCGGACATCATTTAAGACATCATTAAATTCGGTTGTAGCAAGACTAATTAAATTCATCCGGACACATTAAACAACAAAGATTAACTATGACAAAACACATTAATTAGGCTTAAGACAAATTAAAGCATGCATTAAAACAAATAAAACATATTTAACATGGACATTAGTATGTCTAGATTTTTAAACAAATTAATTAACTTATTTAATTAACTAATTTAACTAACAGCAACTTATTTATTCCAGCAAAAATAAATGCAATCTTAATTAAATAAATTGCATTCTAGCTCAATGAGCTAGAATCCACCCGAATTGAACTAGGACGAGCTTGTGAAAATGTCGAGCCTCGCTTGTGGGCTGAGCCAAGGATGATTCCAGGGCGGGGTCGTATCACCCGATTTGCATTTACATTCCTTACCGGAGGAATTAATCATGAAAATTAATCGTACAATTTCACATACAGCTTGTCCTAAACAAATACCATTTAACATGGAAAATAAAACTTGAAGTTCAACCTACAGCCCCACCTTCAAGTTGTCTAAAAATTAAACAACATTGAAGGTAGCAAAATATTTTTTTTCGTCTTTAATTGCATATAACCATGCAGGGCATTCATTAAGCCACAACATAATTAATTTGTCCTATTTAGGACAACACAAACCACAATAAAATCCTGATATTTAACATCCCTTAAACACCACAAGTAAACTGAACAGTTTAATTACTACAACAACCAAGCAGATTACATTCCTTATGTCCAATTTGAACATCTTAAATATGTCAATAATCCATGGCATTAACCAACATTTAAAATGTGTAATGCCCCATATAACACCCCTTACCCGTATTTGATGCCGGAATAGGGTATGAGGCATTACTAAAACACATACACTTGTATAAGTATTAAACGAGTTACAAAATTTTATCCGAATTAAAACTTTTTATATTATTAACGTGCTTTTATAATTATTTACAACCTATCCTCGAAATATTGTATTCATAATAAATAAAGCCTATAAGACTCAATACAAACTCATTCATATACTCAATTTATCCATTAAATTATTTCAACCTTGAATAATCCACATTATGCCAAAATCAACACTAATAACAATCATAAATCTCTTCATATTAATTTCACATATTACTACATTACATATCTCGAGCATATGCCAAAATTTTGTATACACAACCATCAACAAACTCATTTCTCCTTTAGTCGACTAGTAAATTAGCCTTAAAATTCATATCAACCATTAAATCTCACAATTTTCTAACATCTCATAACCAAATGATTCTAATAACAAGATACTTTATAATCATCCTTATGACTACAGATATTTCACAAAGCATGATTATCATCCAGCATTATCTATGTACCAAAATGACTAATTCACAAGCAATAACAATTCAATGTTTTATTTCAATTCCATTCAATTCATAACTCTTCGTGTTCACAAATCAAATTAATTTCTTAATCCAATTTGCATTTCAATACCATAATAATTCTTTTCATTCAAATCATATCAATAATAATTCCCATTCAACTCACAAACATTTCAATATTGATATTTACTTTATTTTTTATTACTAACATATTATTCAAAATTTCAACAATTGCTATTAATAATTTCAATGCCGATACGAATTTACTATTTAATTCGGCCTCTATCGATTATAAACGAGCATATAGCCAATTATACACGAATCATTCGTAGATTTTAGTTTTTCCTCCTCCTCCTCTCCATTCCACATCCTTAGTGTACATAACACTCTTAAAAATAACATTCTCTATAGTTTCACTTTCATTCAACTTCAAATAAGTTGTCTAGTCGGTTACAGTCACTAAATTATTTTTATCCGGAGCTATAGAGCTCAAAATTAAGTTCCGTTAATTTTATTGGACTCAATATATTTTTACCATAAAATTTTCAGAATTTTTTTCTTGGCCAATTATTAAATTTTATTCATTAAAGTCACCCCTATTTCACTGCTCAACATCTCTAACCTCTCTTCACTAAAAATGAATTATCTTATTGTACGTAATTTGATGATATTTCCGTTTATTTCATTTGAAAATAAACTCATTAAGGATTCTAATTATATAAATTATAACTCATAATTATTTTTTACAATTTTTAATTATTTTCCAAAATCGTAAGCAGGGATTCCAAAATCAATCCGACCCTACCTCACTAAAATTAAAATATCTCAAAAAGTATAACTCTTTTGCTTGCTCTGCTTTCTTTTATATAAAAATACATCATTAATATTTCATTTAATATCTTATTCACTATCTAATTCAATTTCCACTATTTTTAGTGATTTTTCAAAGTTACACAACCATCGTTGTCTAAACTGCTTTGTTGTAAAATGTATTCTTTCATAATTTCACCTTTTCACTATCTCAATTCCATTGAATTAATCACATCTCATTCCAATAGTTCATTTCAATTCATATACAATCCATTCAATTTATCACTATATTCAAAGCAATCCAATTTCTCATTTCCAATTTCAAGTCAATCTTCAATCAAATCCACATATATATATTCATCATTCAATTACACTTAGTCAATTTTCCCGATGAACTTATCAGAATAAAAACAGATTTCTCGGTGGCCTACACACAGTCCGTACCACCTTTGTGTAATAATAGACTCTCGGTGGCCTGCACATAGTCCGTGCCACCCTTGTATTTTAATAGAATATTGGTGGTCTGCAAACAGTCCGTTCCACCCTTGTATTTTAACAGAATATTGGTGGCGTGCACACAGTCCGTGCCACCCTTGTATCTTAACAGAATATTGGTGGCCTGCACACAGTCCATGCCACCCTTGTATCTTAACAGAATATTGGTGGCCTACACACAGTCCATGCCACATATGCAGCCTATCAATCTGGTACACGTAGTGGCTTGCACTTAATCCGTACCACACGTGACCCAATTACGATATTCATATATTTTCTATTCTGAGGTTCAATCGGGAAATTTTTACTTTTCAATATTTTACTAGTTCTTCTCTAACCAATCTTAATTCATAATTTGCATCAAATATTTGTTCCATGTATAGTACATTTCTTAAATAAAATAATAAAACGCTTAAGCATTAACATAACAATATATTATCTACATACAAATTTACTATGATATGTTCAAGGTCAATTTCTCACCTTTCACCACTTTTAACAACACATTTAACCTATTTAGCACTCATATTAATCAATTTGATCCAAAAATCATACTTAAAAAAATTACATTTTTGCCCCTAAACTTTTGCAAAATTATGATTTTGCCCCTAGGCTCAGAAATTAAACTTTATTCCTTTTTCTTATGTTTTGTAACATTCTGAACATTTTTCCCTTCTATAGCAACATCAAATTCTTGCTCTAACATGCACTTATGAACAATAATAATTTTTACCGATTATACTGTTTCACTTGTTTTCACTAAAAATCGCTTAGCAAAAATTGTTTAACACAATTTCAAGCTTCATATTCTACCATAAAACATCAAAATAAACACATTTCACCTATGGGTATTTTTCCAAATATAAACCCTAGGTTAAATTATTACTAGAATAAGCTAAATTAAGCTACCAGGACTTCAAAAACGTAAATAACATTAAAAACGGGGCTTGGAATCACTTACTATGGAGCTTGGAAGCTTCAAAACCCTAACCATGGTTTCCCTCTTGCTATTTTCGTTCATCATGGAGAAGATGGACAAATTTTTGGCTATTTTGGCATTTTTAATTCTTTTAATTACTAAATGACCAAAATGCCCCCAACTTAAAAATATCCTATTTCACTTATCTCTTGTCCATTTTTGTCCAACAAGTTAACCAATGGTCTAATTACCATTTAATAACCTCCAATTTAAAATTTCATAACAATTGGAAACTTCTAACATGTAGAACTCAACTTTTGCACTTTTTACAATTTAGTTCTTTTGGCTAAATTGAGTACCCAAACGTCTAAATTTTTGAACGAAATTTTTACGAAATCATTCCATGAAATTGTAGACCATAAAAATATAATAAAAATAAATTTTTCCTCGTTGAATTTGTGGTCCCGAAACCACTGCTCTGACTTGGCCCAAAATCGGGCTGTTACACCCTGAAATTTAGGCCTAGAAGTATTGGGCCTTGAGCAAGGGAACGATTTGGAAACTGTGTACACAATTATGTCTGCTTTAGTGGTTAAGGGTCCTGAGCGGAGTTGGAAAAGTCCTGGGTTCAAACCTAGGCTTTAGCAAAAATTTTGGTTTTAAGTGGATAAAATCATGTATGCTTGGATGTAGGCCTTTTAAATTATTGTGTTAAAAAATGTCATAAGAAAGCATGTGGTCTAGTGGTTGTGGCGTCATTAAGGTTTCAAGGGAGCCTAGGTTCAAGTATTGCTCTTGCAATTTATTTTGGTTTTTCTTTTAAAGGAACCTGGACTTTGGCCTTTAGACCTTTTAGTTAATTGAAGACAAAATGTAACACAAAAGAGCTTGTGACAAGAAGGCAAGTGGCATGTTGAGCTATTGAGGGGGCTTGGGTTCGAATTCCATTGTAAGTAAAAATGATATTTATTTTGCTAGCATAAGGCGGTAGGAGTTTGAGGTGGTTTCGAACTCTGTTGGGTGAGAGTTTGAATGGGTCTTGGAGGTTGTTATGGAGGATATCAAGTAGGGATATTTGGAGAGATTTGAGGAGAGAATATTGGGATTTGGGGAGATTGTTGTTGTGGAGAGATATAAATCATCCATCTCATTTGTTCCTTGTTCTGAATGGGGGAGATCGGTGAGGCTTTCAAGGTATTCGTCATTGTCTCCAACCTCCATTGCTTCTATTCATAATTGGTGGTGGTCGAGATTGATTGGCACATTATCTGGGAACTAAGGGTGTGATGATCATTGATTTGCGGAATAAGAGTGTTCGGATCGAAGGGAATCTACAAATCGTATCAAGTGTGTAAACTCCCCACTGTAACTGTAGAACGACAAAAGCCGAAAAGCTGAAATACGACGTTTGAGACCACACTAGCATGTGATCACTCTTATGGAAAGCCAAACCTGCAAATCATGGGCGATAAACTGTAGAGGCCTCCATGAGCATTTTTATGGGCTTAGGCCGTAATGGGCCACGTTGGGTCGTGTGGGATCAATGGGTAAATGATTATTTTTGCCCCTCAAGGTCAAATGATTATTTTGTCTGTGGTTAAATGACTTATTTGTCTGTGTTTGGTATGATTAATTTGTCTGTGATTTGAATGACTGATTCTGAGCATGGCATACTGCATACACGACATACTGCATGGGGTTAGGATACTGTTATGGAGGAAGTACTATACCAGTGGCTCTGCCATAATCACTGTTATTGGTGGCTTAGCCACATATACTATTACTGGTAGTTTTACTGTGATACTATTGCTGGCAGCTTTACTGCGATGCTACTGCTGGCTTTGTGTTGATCATAGTACCATTACTGATGGCTTTGTACATATCATATTACCATTACCGATGGCTGTGTGCCGATCATTTCACTGTTACTGATGGTTGTATGCAAATCATATCACCGCTACTGATGGCTTTGTACCGGTCATGTTACCGTTACTGATGGTTGTGTACCGATCATATCACTGCTACTGATGGCTTTGTGCCAATCACATTACTGTACTTATGGCTTGCCGTCATTCTGTTTATAGCTTATAGGTATCCTGTTTACGGCTCTTAGCCATTCTGACTACTAGCAACTATGCTGCAATATTGGTGTGAGGGTTGGGTGGGTCAACTCTGTCCCCACATGGTGTGTTGGGTTGGTACAGGTGGTGTATTCGCTGGATTGGGATGGTTTTGCATATTTTCACTATACTGATACTGTATCGGGCTTAGGCCCACACTGTTTCTGTATTGGGCTAAGGCCCACACTGTACTGTTCCTATTAAAGGGCTCTGGCCTAGACTGATTCTATTCTATATGCCGACTGTTTGATAAGGGATTACACACTGAGTTTTCATAAACTCACTCTCTCCTCTTATCTATGCAGGTAATCCTCAGCCATAGTTGATTCGGTGTTGCGAAGGACTCGGATGTGGCCACACAACTACATCAGCTTTCGTTTTTAGCTTTTGATTTATAAGTAACTGAATTTGGGTATTTTTATGTAAAAAGGCCTCTTTAAAGTTATAATCTTTAAATTGGAGTTTTTTTATTTTGTTTGATATAAACTGATAGTTGTAGAATAAGACGGGTTTTCAAAAGGTAATCACTTTCAAAGACACCACGTTTTCGCAATAAATAAGATTTTGGAAAATTTATAACGTTTTAAAAGTGATTAGTTTTTAATGATGCACACTTGGAAATGAACAACTCGTTTTGCAATCACCGTTTAATAACAAAATGATTAATTGATTTTAAAGATTTCAACAACGACAAGTTTTACGCTAAACACCTCAATGTGACACCGCTAGATTCAGCCATAACTCCTAGGCCGGGTTTGTGGTGTTACAAAATGACATGCAAACAATAAATTTAAAACACAACTCAACTAAACCCTAGCAACCCTACCTCACTGTTAGCATACAATTTAACCATGATACTCTCAAAGAAAACTCGCCTTGCAAAAATAAAGTCGATTGGTCCCATCTTGGCAGTATAACATGACATAAATTACAAACATTTAAATCAACAAGAACAAAATTAAATTGACCCAATTCAGACAGCAAGATCATTTTACCAATTTGAAAAACTTAAAACCCCACAAATTCAGACAACATTTAAGCATGTAAAATACCAACCAACTTCAAGTGAACTATTCTTGAACAGTATTAATAGGTGATTACTAAGCAAATTAAATCTAACTAAAACTTAGACAACTTTATGAAACATATAACAACTAAACATCATTGTAACCCTCTTAATATACAATGGTTGGTTGTCTCGAGCAAGAAGCATGCAGCAAAAATTTATAATTACTTACTAGCAAAACACATTTAACTTGTCGTAATTTGGGTAGCATGTATACAGCAACAATGCAAGCCATTAATTAGCAATAAACACATTAATTTGCCTTACTTTGGATAGAATAGTTACATCAAAAATGCAGAGCAATTAACCAACAACATCAACTCAACATTAGAACAACTTAAATCACACTCCTCAATTCATGACATCAAGGCCTCATAATTTACAACAATAAACCCTCTTCAATTACAACTTTAAAACAACATAATTTCTGCATTAAGACAACTTAAATTGTAACATTAAGTCCACTTTAATAATGTTTTCAGACAACATAATTTACAACATTACACAACTCATTAGACATTTTCAAATATACGACAAAATAATTAACAACCAGCATCCAAATCCCGTCTCAACCTTGGCATGTGCCTCTAGACTCAATTTCAATCTCGATTTAATCTAATAATCAGTTAAACCTATAGCTTTGATACCATTAAACGTAACACCCTATGCCCAATCCAATCGTCGAGTTCGAGCTACAGGACGTTACATTCATCACCGATGTGACTATGACCATTTCCATTTGAATTATACCACTAGTTAATGAAATTCATTCAAAACATGCATTAAACGTGTTAAACAATCATTGTCGAGTCTTCCACAAGCTTACGATAACTTAAATACTAACCCACGGTCAAATAAGGACCAAAGTGTAAAAAATATCTCGAAATAAAGGGTTGGCATCACAACGTGAGGGGGTTCCCCATCATGATGCGACAAACTGACTTCATGTTATGGCTTGGAGTCTATTTGTCGCTGCGATGACGTACTATTGACGTCGCATCGTCGCTTTCAATTTCTACAAATCTAATTTCTCAAACCCGCACTTTAAATCTATTCAACTTATATTCAAGCCATTACCATATTTTGACCAAATATATAGTACCTAAAGAACTATATTTGAGTTATAGTACTTATGTATTTAAAACATCACTCCTAAACATCATTTACTTCTATTCATCTAATCAATTAATTTACTAACATTACTTAACCTAGTAGGTACATGCCTTTTAACCAAAAAAAAGGTAGCTACACAAGCATTGTTGAGTCTAGCTAAACTACTAAATATTCAAGGCTATTAACTTTCATTTTTTAAGTTTTCAAAGCTTTCTCTAATGGAAACTTTCATCATACTACAGCAATTTCAATTTCAAATGAATGGGTATTGATTATTTATCGTTGTATAGCAAGGATTTGACCAATATTAAGGAAATTGACACTTTACCTTGAATATTTAGCTCACAATTAGGAAAAAAATTTCAAGCAAAACCTTTCTATTCTTCCCTGGCATATTTGGTGGAGAAGAAAGATGATAATCATGACCTCCTTTCATCTGTCCTATATACATATATATATATATATAACATCTTATAATTATTAAACACAATCTAATGGTTAAGAATGACGGATGAATTAGCTAGTGGATATCAATGGATGATATGTAAGTCATCCACTAACATAAATTCATTTATAGATTAATAATACATAAGTCCATGACTTTTTTTCTCAATTAAATCTTACTAGTTTAATCACCTTACAATTTAGTCCTTGTACTTTATCTAATGAATTCTTAAATAATTTAATAAATAATTCTATTTCCTAATATTGTAATCGTTCCATAAATTTCTTATTTCAATATTCAGAAACTCTTGATTAAAGAAATTACAGCCTCAAAATAGAGTTTTTTTACACTGATGAAAATCGAGTCGTTACATTTGACCTCAAAATCAATTTTTTTGGCACCATTGTAAATCGGGTCTTTATACTATTTTAATTCAATTTTTTGATGTCTTTCTTGATGTCACTTTTAATTTATAAATATTCCACATTAACCAACACTCGTACTAGAAATTGTATTTACTCGATCATTGATGCGATATGAATTCTGACATTATAAAATTTAGGGCGTTAAACTTCAAGTTTCCCTTAATGTGTGAGAGTTTTTCTTTCACCTCCAAGTAATTTCTTGTTCTTTTCCTCCTTTTTCTCTCTTAAATTTTGCTACCCTTATTTTCAAGGTTCCTCTCGTACTACTTCGCTAGACACAGAATTTGCAGTGCAGCAGATTACTTACTGCTAGAATTTTTGGCTTGAAGAACATACTCCACCGCACTAAATTAGATCTGGTAGAGTGGAAGGCTTCCCTTCACCATTTTTTTCCCTCTATGCTTCAAGTCTTCCATTATTCATACAATACATATAATGGAGAAAGAAAAATAACAAGTAATGTAACACCTCACACTCGACTCGATCATCGAATCCGAGAGGTGAGATGCTTCATTCGTTGTCAAAGCAACTACAATATTATTTCAATATCTAAAATCTAAATTACACTAATAATTAAGTTTCAAAACTTTTAACAACATTATTTATTCAAATCTGGGTTATAGTCAAGCTTACAAAACCTCTTATGAAACAATGGTGATAAATAAGGGACTAAACCATAAAAATTTCTAAATACAGAGGTTATGTCACAACATCAAAGAAGATTGTCTCGACACTAAGGCAGAAGCATGATGTCACAAATTCAAACGAGGTGAGTCGCGGCCTTGAAGACAAAAAGTTGATGTTGTGACTTCAATAGGGGAATGTCACGACCTTAAAGACATGGGGCTCAATGTTACGACATCAGCAGGGGAATGTCACAACTATAAAGATAGTTTTCCCCAAATTTTACATGTTTCATCACAAACCTACGAAGTACCAAACATATTGGTTTAAATGACCCAAAACTCAAAACACCTCATTTTTAGGCATTAATTCAAATGCCCAATTACATCCTTAATACATTTAACCATATTTAAACATGTGATCATATACATATTCACATTCATATTAAACTCAACCATGTCTATCATTACTTGGCATACAAGCAACGGTCTAATTCAATTTATAGTATCACATATCTACTATTAACTCATACGATCATATTCCAAAGGTAACATTTCCAATCCCTAAGCATCAAAATGGCAACTTAATATAAGAACAAAATTAAAGGTTCGGGACATGCCCCTTGCATTTAACATAATAAAATTATATAAACTTATTGAGTCGAGAGGGCTGAGTTGAATGTTCTCCATCAGTTTGTGACTTTGAGATCAACGGTACCTGGGCACGAAAATAAACAAACATACGCTGAGCACTAGGCCTAGTGGTGTTAACATGATTTAAATCAATAATTCAAATAGAAATAGATATCAATACAATCAACATGTGATCTAGCTATCAACTAATTTAAATTGGCATTTCATGTCTCATTTACAAATCCTCATACCATATTTCATTTGGCATATCATATTTGAACATATAATATTTTCTATCATCATATCACGTTTACTTATGTATCATAGCTTCTCACATAGTCCATTTCATTTTTTTCTCTTTTTTATCTCGAATCCACTAATTCTTTTTATATCCATGTCGACCCTTATGGCTCGTTTTAATCGATTCACATGAACTTTCACATGCCATCCCTTTTACTTTAACATTAATATACAAGATATACCATTCAATATTAGCATTTCATATCAAATGTCACCTAGCATTGTATTTGTTTCATGATCTCTATTAACCTGATACAGACTCAAGATGGATACACGGATCATCCAACCATCACACCAATATCTGGCACGTAGTTCCTCATCGGTATGTCTAAAGTGTAATTTATTATCCACACCTTATCAATATAAATTGAAGTAATAAATGTGCCTAGCACCTCATCGAAACGCCTTAAATATAATATGTGCTCTGCACCTCATCGATATAAGCCAAAGTAAAATCCCATACAGTAATCCTATGGCATGCCAACTATACCCGACTCTTCCTAAGACCATTAATAGGGTAACCAATGTTTTCAAGCATATATATATACATGATCTTCAAATCATAGTTTCATACACAATCTATTGTATCAAGCTCAATTCGATACATATCATTTAATACCATCATATACATACCAATTCATGAGACAAGTAAGGTCATTACGTTAATCAAGCTAGTTTGTAACAAGGCATATAAATATGGAATTCAAATCATGAAAGCACAAACAAGGATTAACTATTCGTCTACAACTCTTGCCTTTCCTTTATCTTGTGACAACCTAACGTCGTCTTTAGTTACGTCTGATAATTCAAGCATAAAAATAATATTAGTTTTCAACCAATCACATGAAAGTCACATAATCAAGCATAGTTTTCACTTTATTCATTTTAGTCTCTATATCTAAAATACTCATATTTTTTAATATTTAACATCTAATTAAAATCAACTTTTATATTATTTCATTAGGGACCTTGTATTTATAATATTTAGCATAATTCCTTACTAGCATTCAATTTATTCAATTTAGTCCTTAATGTTACAAAATTAACTATCAAGCTTAGTTAAATTTCTAATCAAATCCATCACTTTTCACTCCCTTCTAACTTTGTCCTAAAATAATCCAAGTTTACTAACTAACAATCTCTTCAAATTCAAGATTATATTCATCAATTATTCTTTAATTGAAACTTACTAAACATCTAACAGTTGTAAAATCCAAAGAATGGGTAAGCCTAATCAAGCTTACATGATCAAGAGAACATAAAATTTCAAAAGAAGAAACATGTTTACCTTAGGGATTTTCAACCAATTTTTAAAAGAAAACAAAAGGGAATTTCTTTCTTTTCTCTTTAGTTGGATGGCCAAAACAATGAAAAATGATGATAACTTCATCTCTCTCTCCACTGACTTACTATATATGTTAAGATTAATATTCTAATTAAACTTAATTAGCCTAAAATTTAACCGTTAATTATGTTTACTTAACTAATTAACTTGATTAATTAAAAGCAAGTGGAAATACAACAAAATCCACTAATTCATTGCATGATAATGGTTAAATAACCATTTGGTCCTTTCGTTAATTGCTACTTGGGTCCTAATCATTTTCATATTTAAAATTTAATAGCGATTGAACTTTTATAATTTAGTACTTGTATTATAATTAATGATTTTCGGATTTAATTTTCAGACTGTCTAATGATATATTTCCAATTTAAGCATATAAATTCTCCTTTTCATAATTTCACTAACTTTATTTATGGAATTGAGTTCCAAAATCACATTTTTGACACCGCCTAAAATTAGGTTACTAGAAGTAAACTCAAATTAACTTAAAAATTATAAAAGAAAATAAAATTAATCTAAAACCTATAAAATGTAATGAAAACTAACCTAAATGCCAAAATTATCTCCTAAAATACAATGAAAGATATACTAAAATAAATCTAAATATGATAGTTATCAGTAATTAATTTCATTGCACCAGGCTTTGCCCTATTGGCTGTCATGGTTGACAAGTAGAATGTGATGTTTTGATATTGCTTCATCCATCATTGATTCTCTCTTTGACGCCATGATGAATCTAGCGTCTTTTTTTTTGGTTTTCACATCCCAGTTGGCCTTTCCAAAAGGGTTGACTTAATTAGGCTAGTTGCAAAGAACAAGCTCATGTGATTTCGGTCTAATCATGTTATGATGCAACTTGAAGATGTCGGGATTGGCCCAAACATGAATGGCCCAAATTTATAATGAAATGTGGACATTCTATAATTGATGTTTTTTGTTAATATTTTCGTCCATAACGTGTGTGTGTGTTTCATATTCATGCATTTATATTGTGTTCTTATTTCTACCATGTTTATTTTGAGTCATATGAAATTATGTTTATGTGTTTTAGTGTTATATTTTCAACAATGCTTATGCATCAAATATCATGTTTTCAAAGTGTTTGCTATTGTATCCACAACTTAGTATAGACTTTGTTTGTGTGTTTTAAGTGTTTGTGTGTAATGCTTATGTCGCGTGTTGTGATTACATTATGGTTGTTACTTCGTTTTGTATTGGTTATAATCATGTCATATGTTTAGTATTTTAAAGTGTCTTAAGCGTGTCCTTACTTTCTTTGTGTGTCTCTTGTGTCAGTTGAATTGTGCTTTGTTTGAAAGTGAATTAACTTTCTATTTATATGTGTGTTATAATGACTGTTCGGCTAGCCATTTCAAGACTTTTCAAGCACTTTCATTAAGTCGAATGCATGTACACACTTGTTCATAGATTTAACAAATTCATGCAATAACTCCAAGTTCATGTGACCGTTCGTGTGAAGGAGTCAAGTTCAAGGATACATGCATTTTATGATTGGAAGAATTCAATACATGGTTAAGGTGCATGGACAATGGCTTGAAGGGGAGGATAACTTGACCGATCGACTTCATACATGCATGGCCTATTGCGTGAATACAAAGGGGGGATGTGCTTCCATAAATGCGGCACAATGAATTGTTCCATGCATGCACCAAAATGGGGAATGAAGTTCAAGATCCATGTCACAAATTCATGAACCAACCAACCTTTAAGGCGTCTAATAATTAAAGGTGAATATCCCATGCAAGATTCATGTTTGGCAATGGGGAATGGAGAAGACCATTGGAGTATATTCCAATCACTTGAAGCTTTCTTCTATGCTAAGAATACATGCACGATTTTAAAGAGAAGAATGTGACCGTTCACGTGTTCAATCAATCAACAATATGCATGAATGAATTCTAATTCTATATGTGAACATCATTACGGTCGAATGTGGCTATTAGGTTCCTAAGTCCTATAAATAGTTTGAAACTTGTAATTTGTAAGGTTACCTAATTTTGAATATACATCATATTTTGTGAGATATTTCCCTCTTGGTTCTTCGTTGAACTTCTAGTAAATTGTGAGTTAAGCGGGTCAGAGTTCTTCATAACTACGATTCCTTATATTGCAATTACTATATGTCAAGGTTCCACCTAATTGAACCTATTAAAGAAAGTCCTATCAAACACGTGAATTTTCCATCTATCGAGTATGGGTCTCGTTGATCTATTTTCAAGGTTCTATTTGGGTCTGGGAAATCACATGACAAGCACCAAACTTTGGCTCTCCCTGCCCCTCCTTGTGCGACAGTGCTAATGGTGATAGTAGGGACAATAGGGTTTTGTGGTGTTTTTTTTTAGGACTTTCCTTGTTGTAACTTTTGAGTTTTAGCTCATTTGTATATGACTTTTTTAATAAATAATATTTCATTTTAAAAAATAATAAATCAAAAAATTTTGAGTACACTCGTCTATACCATTTAAAAAACACATTTATTTCAATCAAAACATCGCATAGATGATGGCACCTCAAAAGCACACAAGTCCAAGAGGTACCGAGGAGACTGGCAAGGGCCTTAGGGCCCCTAAAATAGAAAAAAATATTCATTTAGGTCCTTTAAAACCATTCAATAACTTAATTTAATAATTATAAATTTAAATAGAGAAATATTAAAATGTTTAAAATAAAAAAATTAAAAACTTACATTTAAAATAACAAAGTGTTGTACCAATTGAAATAAGTCAGTACACAACAACAAAGTTGATATTAGTAAAAATGAGTCGAAACACACCGAAACAGCTAAAACATTATAGTCAATATGACTAGTACCAATACAGTACCAACTACAGTAATTCAAAAATACATACATTGCTATCATTTGTTTTCATTTACTTCACCCAACACCACCCTTTCAGTACATCTATCGCGAGCACCCTCTACCGCCGTACTTATCAAGCATCCCTCTCAAAGAATACAATGTCCGAAGAAACCATCCGACTTAGGCTTTTTCCGTCCGGCTATTAAATTTTTAGTCAAATATTTTCCTCCAGTCTTAATTTTTTGTTGGATTATTATTTTAATAATCTAGCAATTATATTTCATGTTTTATTTACATATATTATACATATTAATTTTTAGTAAATAGAAAATATCTATTTGTTTTAAAGAAATAATTCACTTATATCTATATAAAACTAATAAATTTTACAATTTTTTTAGCCCTTGATAAAAACTAGATATATGATTAAAATTACAACATTATTTTAATTAGAATATTTAGATATGTTCATTCCTTTTTTATTATTCTCATTAGTAACTTTCTTTTTCTCTACAAATCTGTAAATTACTTTTGTGCAAGTCTCACCAAGGAGATGCCAATAGTTGATGAAACAATAAGGATGGCCTCGATATGAAGTTTTGGCATCGGGTATATAGGCTGGAGAGGGACAGTTACACAAAGTTGGCCAAAATTAGTTGATTTTTTTTTGGCTTGTGCCAAAATTAGTTGACTGATAAGTTATTTTAACTATTGGATGGAAAATTAGCCAATGTAATTCAAAGCATTGGTAGAAATGAGTGTTGAGTAACTAGCGCAATTAAAATGTTCCTTTAAAAGAAACGTCATTACTAATGATTTGCTTTTAAGGCTTTTTTTTTATATGAACATTTTAAACACTAAATACTAGATTATAGACATAATTATCAATTGTAATTATAAAAAAATCATCAATAGTAAAAGAATTGTGTATTTAGATTTCAGGTTTAATTTTAAGTAAATGCATCAACCATAAAAAATCATTAAACTAATCTATTGACCTTAAAAAAAATCTTTAAAACAAAGCTTGAAAGATGAATTTTAAACTTCTTCTCTATTATTTAATTTTTTTCTTGTGTGACAGAAAGAGTACTTAAATCAATAACACAATCTAAACTGACTCCCCTAGTGGGGAGGCCTCATACAAGCATAAATCATATGTTCCCTAAATCTAGACTCATATATATTCTTACCATAAATTTTTAGAATTTTTGGTTTAGCCAATTAGTACAGTTTATTCATTAAAGACTCCCCTATTTCACTGTCCGATGTTTAGACCACCACTCACTAAAAGTCAATTATCTTAATGTACAAACTTCATATGGTGCTTCTGCTTGTTTGATTGAAAATAGACTAACTAAGGATTCTATAAATATAAATTATAACTCATAATTATTTCTGTACAATTTTTAATGATTTTCTAAAGTCAGAATAAAGGGCTTCAAAAAACAATTTTGACCTTATCTCACTAAAATTCAAATATCTCATGATATAAAATTTCTTTGTTTACACCGTTTCTTTCATGTAAAAATAGACTCAATAAGCTTTAATTCTATATCACATTCACTTTCTAATTCCATTTATACTATTTTTGGTGATTTTTAAAATCACATCACCGATGATGTCCAAAACTATTCCATTGCAAATTTTTACTCTTTTATAGTTTCTTTGTATTAACTACCATTTAAGCATACATAACACCAAAACATGTTCTTAACTAGCCATTTCAATAGCTAATTTTTAGCCATATCATATAAACATATTCAAAATGACTAAGTCTCTATACATGCCATAGGTTTACATGTTTCGAAATCACATAATACCGAGATGCCTGTACATAGTGTGAGACGAACTCCGACGTCCTTGTGATCCTCGAACTGACTTGGCGATACTATAAAAATAAGGAAAATAAAGAAAGGAAGAATAAATCTTAGTAAGTTTACAAGTAAATAAATAACAACATTTATCATAAATAATCATACTCATAAATTTCATCAAACATTAGAATCTTTAATCGCTTCTTTACTTACTCACTTACTTGTTTACTTACTTGTTTACTTAAATAACTCATGATTATAACTTACTCCTCCCTTGCTGAAATTTCTTTCTCAACTGATAACTGAGATATTCTCAATCCTTATAACTCACCTGAATTTATTATTATTCTTTTATCTGAACTTTCATGTAACATGGTCTATTTACTAGCCCGTTGAATCACTTGGAATACTAAGGATACTCTGGTGTCCTGTCTGATAATACATGCCAAAGCTATGTCCTAGACATAGTCTTACATGGGTTTTTTTCTGTGCTGCCAATGCCATATCCTAGATATGGTCTTACATGGGAGTCTCATATCGGTGCCCATGTCATGTCCAAGACATGGTCTTACGGGGGACCTCTCATCTCGGTTCCAACGCCATGTCCCAGACATGGTCTTACATGGGAC
The DNA here is from genome assembly GCF_025698545.1 of Gossypium raimondii. Lineage (NCBI taxonomy): Eukaryota > Viridiplantae > Streptophyta > Magnoliopsida > Malvales > Malvaceae > Gossypium > Gossypium raimondii. Next base: position 41,015,988 of record NC_068569.1, on the reverse strand, counting down.
CTCTCATAATCTCAATGATGCCAATGCCATGTCCCAGACATGACATTTGTATCCAATACATTTCTAATGTTTCAACGGGGCTTGTATCACTAATTCTATGTCATCTCATACTTGAGTCAACATTAAATAATTTCATGAAGTAATTACATAATTGCTGGAAAATAATAGCATTAATAATAATTATTGAAATATTACATTTATTTACCGTAAACTTACATCGATACAAAATTTGACAAAATCTAGCAATTTAGTCTTCAATCTTTTTCTTTCCCCGGTCTAACTCCGGATTTCGTTCTTCTTGATCTATAATAGAAAATTTATCTTATTTAATATTCACATTTATCAAAACAGTCCTTGACTCAAACTTTGGAAAAAATACAATTTTGCCCCTAAACTTTTGCATATTTATACTTTTGTCCCAAAGCTCGAAAATTAAACTTCATCTCTTATTCTCATGTTTTATGACATGCTGAACATTTTTCCCTTCTATGGCAACATCGAATTCCCACTCTAATACTTACTTATAAACATTAGGTATTTTTACTTATTATGTCGTTTTACTTGTTTTCACTTAAAATCGCTTAGCAAAAGTTGTTTAACATAATTTCAAGCTTCATATCCTACCATAAAACATCAAAATAAACACATTTCACCTATGGGTATTTTTCCAAATATAAACTCTAGGTTAAATTATTGCTAGAATAAGCTAAATCAAGTTACTAGAACTCAAAAAACGTAAAGAACATTAAAAACGGGGCTTGGAATCACTTACTATGGAGCTTGGAAGCTTGAAAACCCTAACTATGGATTTCCCCCTTGTAAAATTCGGCCCTAGCTTGAAGATGGACAAAAATTGGCTTTTAATTTTGTTTTTAATTCATTTTAATAACTAAATGACCAAAATGCCCTTAATGAAAATCTTTGGAAACATGCCTAACCATGTCCATTTTTGTCTACCAACTTAACCAATGGTTTAATTACCATATAAGGACCTCCAATTTAAAATTTCATAACAATTGGACACCACTAACATATAGAACTCAACTTTGCACTTTTTACAATTTAGTCCTTTTTACTAAATTGAGTGCCCAAACGTCAAAATTTTTGAACGAAATTTTCAAAAAATCATTCTGTGAAATTGTAGACCATAAAAATATAATAAAATAATTTTTTTTTCAAGTCGAATTTGTGGTCCCGAAACCATTATTTCGACTAGGCCCAAAATCGGGATGTTACACACCAGGTAGGGTCTCAGGAAAGGGAGGTGAGTCAAATTTGACCGCTTAAAAATCAAGCAATTACTAGCCAGAGCCAATCCTAGACATGCACCTTCTCATTACCACACTTCTCACAGTTATCAAATAACCTAAAGAAGTGAATAGAACAATACAACATATGTATTTTCTCATTACCACACTTCTTATTTTTAATCGAACAACTATGGATCATCTCATATATGTAACAATTATAACATTACATAATATAAATATTATAAATAATTATAAAATAGATATATAATGAGATAGGTAATTAAAATAAAATTGTCAGCCAAGGTTTCCATGGTTCTATTTCTAGAAAATAAATGGAAAATTAAAATTACATAATTTTTCACCACAAGGCATTACTTGGGTCTTCAACCGCCATCACATCTTTTCCTCGTCATGAACTCCTTTTGCAAAAATTACATTTAAATCATATGTCCATTTTGGGGTCACAAGAATTCTATGAATTTAAAAAAAATAACCCTACATGGAGATGATAGTCCACGGTCTATTTCCTATGAACCATGACCTCAGTAAAAAATAATTACATAACAAATATATAATATCGCATCTATTCTCATATATAACTCAAAACATGCATAAGATCTAAAGAATGTCACTTTCTATGTAATCAAATCATTCTAGACGAAGAAAAATTTATTTTTATTATCTATTTATACTTATAGATAGAACACAAGCTGGCTCTAATACCAATTGTGGAAAAAACGAGTTTGGAAAATGCAGAGAAAAATAAATTTAAGGAAAACCAAGAGTTTTATATTTTTTTTTTGTGAAATCAAGATCTTGGTTGTGATATCTAAAGTAATAAACACTTAATCAAAATTGTACATTTTTTATTCATCTAGGATGACCACTTCAACCGAGTAATCTTCTCCACTATCCCCAAGCTCACATCTGCTGAGTATGGGCTCGCTTCGAATCAGAAAAAAATTCTACAAAAATTACCAGTGGGGTAATTTTGTAATTTCTGTAAACTTTTGGGTCAAGTTGTAAATTAGAAAAATATCTCTAGAAATTTTCTAGAATAATCTCTTTAGAAAATTTTCTCTCTACAACTTTCTCTTGAATTCAAATGTGTGTAAATAATGACCCAAGGCTCTCTTTATATAGGGAGAGTTTGGAGAGTTCAACTATGATTAAACTTAATCACTTTTGTAACAGCCCATTCTTCAGTGGTGCCGGAAACAGTGGTTTCGAGGCCACAAATTCGACGAGTAAGTTGGTTAATATTATTATTTAGTATTTATGAATCAAATATGGTATTAAAATAAATTTTTAATTGACAATTTATGCTATTCGAATGAACAATTAGGTTCAAGTAGTATGACCCTAAAGTTAAATGGTTTTAGAAAATGAGGTATCAAGACCTCGTTTCTATAAACTAAGCTGGAAATATTTTATTAAATATTCATGGAGTGTTATTAAGGTTGTATTAAAGTTTCTTTAAGAAATTTTAATGTTTAAATGGTTAATTGCTTAAAAGGACTACATCGTAATAGTTGAAAAGTCAATCACTATTAGGTTAAAGGTGTTAATTGATTAAAGAAACATAATTTGATGGCCTTAATGGATAAATTACCCATTCTTAAGATGGTGGAGGGTTTAATCTTTAAATTCTTTTAATTTTATATGTTTATATGTTATTTTTATTATTATTAAAATAAAGTAAAAAGGTTAAAAAAATAAACAAAAGCCATCTTCTTCAATTTTCTTTCAAACTGAAACCAAGACATGAAAACCCCATTTTTGAGCTTAAAGGTTCGGCCAAACTTCAACCTGTGCATGTAAGTCCATTTGAATTATATTTTTCGTAATTTTTATATTTTTGCGATCGTTGCAGCTTAATCTAGTTAACTCGTATCTTTGTTTTCGAAATTCTAAAATGTTTTAGAATGTGCCATGGATGAATTTTAGGTGTTTGTGAAATTTTATGATATATTTTTAAGCTTTGTTGTTAAATAGACAAATTTTATTAAGTAATTTTTGGTAATTTTTAATGTTAAAAACTAAAATGTGAAATTAGTAAAAGTACAAGAACTTGCTGTGAAATATTAGTAAATATGGGTTATAAAAGAGTTCCAAACCATACGGCTAAGCTTGAAATTTAATAAAAATGGTTAATTTGCATGTGTTAGGATCAGGGACTAAATAGAATAAAAGTAAAATATAGGGGGCAATTTTGTAAAATTTCAAAAAGGTCTTAATTGCATAAAATGAATTGGTTTTACTGTCTAAATTAATGAATTGAATGAAATTATTAATTTAGATCAAGAGCGAGTGGAAAATCGAAGAGAAGAGAAAATTACCAAATAGTCCATGTACTTAATCATTGATGCAATTTAGCTAGGTAAGTTCGTATGAATGTTTACTCTGTTCTTGTTAATTAAATTAAATTTTTATTATGTTGTTTTAATGTAAATAAATCAATATATATGTGAATATATCCATATTTTGACGATATGAGGGTTATCGAGCCCCTTTGAACCTTAGGAATTCGTTGGATAAAAATGACATGTCATTAGGGTTCATGTTTCAGTGCTAGTCTTGAATGTCCTAGCAATGGCTGAGGTTCTACATTTGTTTCGGATACTTTATAGCTTATGTGAGCAGCATCGTGTAGCTTATATTCCGACCCACAGCTTGTGTGAGCAGGCTCATTTCACAGCTCGTGTGAGCAACGATGTAAAGTAAAAGGTAAGGTTATGGTTATATCTTTAGCACACTTCTTGTGAGTTTTCCCGAGCATCCAATGATATTCTAAATGGTTCAACGGGTATGAAAAGGAAAGGAACGGTAAGTGTTCAAATGAACTATGTCATGAATCTATGAAAAGGATTGAAAAGGTAAGCTTTCATTTGGCAATATGCATATGTTCATGGAAAGATTAAATGATTCAAATGAAATATGTTCACTTGGAAATGGATCATCATATGTTTAACTCAAGTGAATTGTATATATATTCACTAACTTGTGTATTAATGATGATGTTTAGACTTGTGCCAAGCTTGTGGTTATGGTTGATTTTTATGCTTATGCTTTGTACTATGCAAATGAAACGGGTAAGAAAAGGGAAAGAAATGGTAAGTACATAAATAGGATATAATATGATGATATAAAAGGATTAATGAGTTAAATGATGTACCTATATGTGAGAAATCTACTTATGTTATGGATGCATTTACTTATATCATGGATAAATACACTAACTCAAGAATTGATAATGTTGTATAGGCTTATGCTAAGCATTTGATACGGAATAGAAAGTAAGCAAATGGAATGGTTCATAAGCTTATGAAAAGTTTAGTGATTGTGTGATATGTATTATAAAATCCTATTATGTTATAAATGAAAAATATATGTGATGTTGATGGATTTACTGACTTGTGAGTTGATGGTTATATAGCTTTATAAATCTTATGGCATTGGTATAGATTTATGTTTATCCTAAAAAGTTCATTTTTAAAGTGGGATATCATGTTTAGAGATTATACGAGCTTACTAAGAATTCATTGCTTACGTAATTACTTTCCTTTACTTTAGAGATTATCGAAAGCTCGATTAGTTGGAAGTTCATCGAAGATCTATCACACTATCCAGCGATTATATCGATAGTTTTTGATGTTTTGGCCAAGGTTATAATGGCATGTATAGTTGGACTTATGTTTGATGATTAGTTGATAAGTTTGGCATGTATATGTTATTTTGGTTGATGTACTTTTGGTGCCTTGTTGGTATGGGTTAATGAGACTAAGATATGATGCATGCTTAGGTGACCAAATGGTATGTTTTTAGGGAAGTTCTAATGATCATAACTATGGTATGTTTGGAAGTGGTATTGAATTATATGAGTATGATTGAGATATGGTAAGTGTACATGTATAGGTATGTTTGATTGATTGTAATTGAGGTGTCTTTTATGGCATATTGGTTGTATGATAATTGTCTAATGAATTGGTTATTTTATACATGTTTTGGTAAGGTTTTGGTGCTTTGAGTTTGGACACAAATTGCTTTTAGGTACATGCTTGTAATTGTGATGGAAATGGCTTGAATTTGGAAAATTTCATGTCCACACGACCTAAGACACGGGCATGTGACTCAGCCATGTGTGACACACGGCAATGCGACACGGCCGTGTGTCCCTTGTAGGTTTTAAGGCTTGCAATTCAGGCTATTACACGGCCTAGCACATGGCCTGACACGAGCGTGTGAAAGCATTTTGAGAGTTACACGACCGTGTGACCCCTACAGTTCAATTTTTCTAACTTTTTCTTAAATGCTTCAAATATTTCTGATTTAGTCTTCAATTGTTTCTAAAGTATTTTTAAGGCCTTGAAGTCTCGAATAAGGGACGATAGGCATGTGATTGAATAATTTATATTATGCTTATAATGCATGAGATGTATGTTTTTAATGTTACATTTATACGGTAATGCTCCGTAACCTTATTCCGACGATGGATACGAGTTAGGGGTGTTACAACTTTAATATTAATTAATATAATATTTATCAAGATAAATATTAGATTAAATTTAATATTAAATCTTATTAAAATCATAGAATGTTTATCTAAAAGATAAACATTAAGATAATCACTTTAATATTAAATTAATAAAATACTATTAAGACAAATATTTAATTTAATTTAATATTAAACTATTATTTTTTTTTTTGAAATAGTTAATCTAAAATCAAATTATCTGGTGGAGTTCCAGCAGGAGTGTAACCCTTCCACTGCTGAACCACCGATGACCAACCACCACCATCATTGTAACACCCTATACCCAGCCTAGTCGCCAAGCCCGAATATGGAATGTCACACCATCATCTCATGTCATATACAACGAGTGAAAGTTTATTCTAAAAGAAACGTTTTTCAAATTATTATTAGTATAGGTTTTAAGACAATAATATTTGTTAGTTATCAATGTTACATGTTAACCATTCGTCAAGTAGTCGTATAATAATACTTGACGAGCATCCATGGTCCAAAGGATTCCGACGCCTCCACCATTCTTTCCTTTTCAAGTAAGGTCGCCGCTATTTCCTCCTTGTCACTATCGCAACTCTTCACAGATCCATCAAAAGGGCAAAGATCTCACACATGCTCGTACTGACCAAACAAAAAGCACACCATCGGTAGGGATTCGTATTCAATCCTCTGTTTCATTCTGTTCACCATAATTTGATAGACTATCTCAGTTAAAGAATACCGCCATTCGGGCAAACTGCCCCCTCAACCCATTGTCTGTTTTGAAATCTAACTTCGCAACTTTACCTATTAATCCTCCTATTTCTTCCAAGATTTGGCATTTGTAAAGAACCCCTAGTAGCCCAGGTAGTCGGATCCAATCCATAACAGTACTAGAGAATGGTTGAAGGGGACTGAAGTTTGGAGTTCACGGCTGAACCGTGAGGTATTGGCCAAAACAATCCATGGACCCTAAGTGAGAACCTTCTCATAGTCCTCCCTATTCTGAAATTTCACTAGAAAGTAGTTGTTTTCAACATCCATGAGTTGAAACGAATATGTTGGTTTCTAGAGACTAAAGATCTTGCTAGTAGAATATGCCAAATTCCTTCCCATTAATTTCACCACCACCGTGGTTTCCATATCCATTATCATAATTCTCTTTATCCAATCAGAAAAATTAATTGTTGGTATCCATTAACCATAGTTCTGGTGATGTCTCCCTCCTGAAATTCTATCTCCTCTTCACTTATAAACTCAGATGGACCTTTCCCTATCCCTTTATTCCTTCAGGGTGTCATCGGCGCAGGGGATGGATCCACGACCATCTCACTTCTCAAATCCGTCTCCACATCCTTGAACCTAACCTTTTTGGTGTTCTTGTCCTCAATTGGGGTATTGATACCGCCATCGTCAACCAAGTTTTTTGACATAATGCTAAACCCTTTCTTCTCTATTGTTTATTTTGTTAGTGTGGAGGAACTTGATTGTTAGCAAATTATAATGAAAAGCTTTAATTTTAAAGGAAATTGAGGAAAATAAAATTATAAATGGAAAGAAATATAGATTGAAGAAAGTTTTTAACTAAAATAATATTTTAAATTTATCCATATATTTAATTTTAATTAAACACTAGAAAAATGTGTAAAACTAATTAGTTCTACATAGTGCAAGTGGATCCTCCACTTTGTTACTTATAAAATTTTTATCCATTAAATATAATTTTGGAAAGTATTCTTAATAGATAAAATAGACATAGGTTGATATAAAATTTATATATAAATAAAATTATATTAATAAATTCAACTGTATTATTACTAAATTATTAATTGTACATTTGATTAAGAAATTATTTGTACAAGAATTATAAAAGTATGTAAAGCTACACTAATATAAAATTGAAAAAAATACACATTTTATAACTTTTTAATATTAATATTTAACAATTTTAACTAATCGAAATGATTTAAACCAAATATTAACACCTTTTAGTCCCAATTTGTTGCAATTAAAATAAATGCCTAACGCACGTGCAGCCTACACTTGTATGTCTTGATTTTCATTTCTCTGCAACAAAGTTGTTTCTCTTTTTTCTTTCATTCCTTTTTTCTTCTATATAATAATTTTGAGCACAAAATATAATGAGTACGACATTATTAATAGACATAAAATAGTGCAACAAACAAGATTAATGCTGCATTAAAAAAAGATTAATACAAGACATTAATACATATATCATATTTGTATTTATATAAAAAAATTTTAACCTATTCGATAATTTTGGTATGCTTATGCATAAAAATGAAATACAACTTGGATAAATCACAAGAGTGCTTATCCTAATTTTCGGTGATGCATTGGACACGCATTTCATGTTGATACCTATGTGACATTGTGTAATGAAAAGAATATATAATAAAAGGGAGTGATCTAAAACGAAATATTACAAGCTTATATAATTAAATTGGTATTTTAATATAACGAACAAAAGAAGCGATCCAGAATACTAGCATAGGCAGACATTTAAAATCTTGTATCACTTCAAATTTATGTCGTTTCATGTGTCTGAGAATCTACATTAGTTAAAAAGTAAGCATTAAAGTATTAATGATGGTATTGGAATACTTGTTTGTCTGTCTGCCTCATTTGAGGGATTGTAAGGTTATCAGAATTAATTATATGAATTGTGAGTATAACATGCGTCTATTATATAATAATAATCCTTTCCTAAACACTAAAACATTATGGATCTTCAACGGTCTAAAGTAAGATTATTGTTTTAAGCAATAAGCATACATTGTTTTTTAATTTTTCCACCAAAAAAGGGCACAAATCTTGAAATAATATGGGATCACGTTCAGTGCCAGTGTGCAAAAAGCCTAAAATGTGACTACTTTTAGCCATGTTTGTGAATTAAGAGAACATGCTAGAGAATGAATCAGAGAACAGAGAGTTTCATGATATTATAATACCAGTAGCCGTACAAAATTTAGGCCAGCTGAAAGTGAACCTTAAGTAACACCGAGCTGCACGACAAGACCAGACACAAATCTTGACTACTATTATATCCTAAATTTTTATGGACCAACATAAAGCTTTGAATGAGGTAAGAACTCGCAAAATCTCTGTTGTGTATTTAATAGCCACCACTGTAACCCAAATTTGACCGGAACCGGAAATTTTGATGATAGTACGTTTTGTCTCCATAATCGATCGGCCTTATGACCACAGCTTCACGCTTCCCTTCTTGATCTTGAACTGCTCCAAAAATTATCTCATTGGTTTTCTCATGGCTTTGCTCATAGACTGTATGTGGGGTAGACGTCTGATGGCGATGATGATGATGATGCTGTTTCTGCTGTTGCATATCAACATCCCATCCATTGTAGAAAGCCCGGCTTTGACGCAACTGATGGAGTTTGTCAGCATCTTTGGACATGAAAGGGTATGTTTTGCGTGGAGTGGGGTTTCGAGTATCAATTGATGGGGGATCATCTTCATCTGGTATGACAAAGCTCTCTTGTGCAGCCCACGGCATTGTCTGCTTCAGTTGTTGCTGGTGCTGGCTCTGATATTGATAGTTCGGTGGCTCCTTTCTAAAACCGGGAAGTACGCTTCTGAAAATTTCCAATGCAGAAACACCGCCATTGACAAAAAGCTTCCCGAGGGATCCAAAGAAGCCTTCTTCTTGCTTCTCTTGTTCATCTTCCGTCGGAATTAAAGGTGGCCTGACTGATTTCAGCGGTTTCTGATATGGACTCGATACAGTGGCATCTACTTTAACTGAATCCTGATCCTTCATGAGTATAGAACAAACTTTAAAAGATCTCATTTTCTTTTATAAAAGCAACAGAAACATCATCTAGAATTTCCAGTTAAAAAACAAGAATGTTTGCTGTTCTCATGTTGGGTCAAATTTTAATCTCAAAGCATCTATGCTCTTCTGTTATGGAACAAGGCTTATGATTGAGGGACACTCACGGAGATGCGATTTTTATATACAATATTCAGCCAAAGCAAAAGTCGAGTTAAAATATTCTAGAGGAGAATCATAGGTAAAGGATTTGTATATGAATAATAATACTGAATACTCACTTTCTGGGTTGATACAATGGTGCCCACTCTACGCTGCAGCAAAGCTAGCATGTAACCAAAGAAGCCAGCAGCAACAAGAACAGCAATTCCTGCAATGACAGATATTACAATGTGTAAACCCCCAATATCAAGAACTAATGAAGATCAAATTTAGGTGAATTAATTTACCAAGAGGAAAACCACTTCCATACTGATAGGCACAGTCATCAAAATGTAGTTGAATCTCTCTAATCGCTCGGTTTCCTCTATCTATCACAAGAAGAGAGCAACTGCTTCCGACATAGACTACATCAAAATCGTTAGAAAACTTTGCATCTTCACTTGGTCCATCTACATGTCCCCCTCCCCGGGTCAATTTCCCACCAGCAATTGTCGTAATACCTGAAGAGGATTTCAGTTGTATCAGCAATCCTTTGAGAATTTTAAGACATTGCAAAAGTTTAACATGATGACAAACACTAAGCTTGCCAAATAGTGATCCTATAAATAATTTTGAGAAAAAGAGGAAAATGTGATGCACAGAAGTAAGTAAGATGCAAGAAGAATGAAGGACATAAAACTTGCATACTTACGTCAAAATAACAAGTGATTAGCAATTCCTCTTTCAGGAAACTCAGTATTTTACATTGCTTACCTGCATCACTTATCTTCCTGATTGCCATGTTCATAGTGTCTGCAATATAAATATTCCCTCTATCATCTACTGCTAGCCCTTTCGGATGGTTCATCCTTGCCTCTCTCAGCTTCCCATCTACATGTCCAGGGTATCCTTCCGGGGATCCAGCAACCAGCCTTGGTCTACTATCTGCATTTCTCCCATAATTTAAATGAAATGTTTACAAGAAAAGACTTTTCTATGGACAACGCAAGACAAGCATGACTGGGGAATTGATTGAGTGAATACCAGAACCTTACATGTAATCAATCTTAATAGGGCTCTCTTACCAGAAACTGCCATCTCCCTAGCCATTTTTGTATTGGTATGCATGATCCCAATAAAGGAACACACTAGGGATCCAATTCAGTAAGAATAATGATCCCACAGCATATAGTTCATCATAAATTTGAGTAATACAAACAATTCACAAACTTCAGAATTTATTCATCAATTTACACTTATTTAATTATACAAACACAAACTATATATCTAAGTTCCAGAAATACGTTCAATGTTCTAATAAATTGTATTTTATTCCTATTACCCCTAAATTAGGTTTCATATTAGTAGCGATTTAAGTTCTAATTATCGTTCCTTGTACAGACTGATCTGCATCCCAGGTAACATCGTAATAGGGTAATACGCATGCAGTGCAGAGAGAAAAGAGTAACACGGTTGAGACATCACACAATGGACGGAATCTTTATCTTAAAAATTTTGCAATGACTGGTTAAGACATCAAAATAACCTAAGAAGAATAAAACTGAGTAGAAACACGATAAGTTTACATTCCATTGAACTTGCCAAACGTCTATGATATATACATTTACAGTTTACAGCATTCCCAAGTTACCAAGTTGAAAATGTTATAATCCTCAAAATTATTTAAATGCTCTTAGTGAAAGATCTATTTGTTTCCAATTTATTTGAAGAAAAACGTAACAATATTTTATAAAATATTGGTAGAACATCTGCACCATTCATCTAAGTTCTAACTTACAAATATTTCTATAACCGGCATCTTTCAAATATATGAAATGGAAATGCATTTGAAGTACATTAAAATGCTTGACAGATGAAACAACTTGCTCTAACTCTAACAAGACCATCAAAATAAAAAATTGCACTCAGCACTTGGACAATGGAGAATGTATGCCAACTCAGCTAAACGTGCACTGTCCTTTATGAGGCAGGTTCAGCAACAGGACTCACTGCCAACAGATGCAAATACCTCAACTTTTTCCATTAATAACAAGCCTTGAAACATTCAGTAAGAAAAGATCACACTAAAAAAACAAAGCATTACCCAAACAAGGCAAACAATTTGAATTACTAATGCAAATGCAACAAAAATTAACAAAGCCAACCATTTGAATAATACTACGAGAAAGAAGAAACCCACTTACACAGAGATAAAGAACTAGACATCCGATAAAGGTTGCTATTAGCAGAGTCCAAAATTAGCAGCTCTCCACTGGGCAAAATCTCAACAGTGTGAGGTTCAACCCCAAGCTTACTTCCATCAAACACAGTCTCCACAGTGTATCCACCCTCAAACTTCATCATTGGACGGCCAGTAATTGCTATACATACATAAAATACCATGGAGACCACCACATCAGATGCTAACCTCAAAGCCAAAAAAAAAGAGGAAATGTGGGTTTTAATTCTAAATTCTAATAGTCGGAGATCTTAACCTGTTTTAGTGGTAGCTTTGAGTGACCATAACCATTTCATAGAGGCAGACACGGCATTAGAGAAAACCCCACTTACGATCTCTGCAGGAACAAAGAATCAAATTCATTTTCCATTAAAGCAAGGATTTAGCTTAAATCTAGAAGCAGATCAAAATCAATGCGAGCTTTTTCATTTGTTAGGAAACTTACTTGCAGGTGAAGAAGTAGTAGGAGCTGAAGTGACACCTCCAAGAAGAAGCAAAAGAGCAATACCCAAGACCAACACATTTTTACCCATTTCCACTTCCACTCAAGCAAAAAAAAGAAAAAGAAAACCCAACAAAGAGCTCTTAGATATGAAAGGATATTCAAGCTTTACACATTGAGAAGAAATGCAAAACCCTATTCAGAATCTGGGACTTTTGCAGGAAAGTGAATGAACACTTTGAGCTAGAGTAAAACAGTGTGCTTTTCAATTTTTTTCCTAGTTTTTTTAATAACAATAGGAAAAGATGGTTCTTTTTCTTGGTTTCTTTTGAGACACCGTGAAGAGTAGAGTGGTGAGTAGAAGAAGAGGAAAGGGAAAGAGACAAGAAAAAGGGAGGAAAAGCAATAAGAAAAATTAATAATAATAAAGCAAAAGAGGTAAAGGGCACTCGCTGTGACAGTGAAAGAGAGAGAAAATAAACATGATGTGGTTATACCTGGATCTTCGTGTATTACTACGGGATTAATGTATTTTCATGATTTATAATTATATTTAATATATATGTTAAAATTTGATAGTATATCCTTTTAAAAAAATATATTTGATAGTATATAATTTTATATTATATCATGATTTATCATTTAAAGGAAATAAATTTATTAATAATGTATAGTTTACTTTAACCTGATCGAAAACTTTCAACTTTTAAAAGGATATTAATCTCAAAAGGATTAATCATTGTAAATGGTAAGATGAAAATAAAAATACATTAATTCAAAAATAAAGAAGATTTAATACATAAAGTATATACTTTTATTATATCAAATATTAATTTTAATATATTATATGTTTTTACTCTTTTTAAGAAATATTTTTACTTTTTTATATAAAATATGCTTTTGTTGTAAATATATTGATAAGTGGATATCCATAATTCCCTTAAATATATCCTATTGTAACCCTCAAACAATAATTGTCTATGACCCTTAAATTAATTATTTTATAACCCCTAAATAATTTATAGGGTATCTTAATGTCGTTCTTAATGTTGGTCCTTATTGTTTTTAACTTATGGTACTTGAAGCCCTATAAATAAAGGGTATGTACAAGCTTATTGTATCTTGAGCGTTACAGGCCTCTTGAATCTTCTATTTACCTACTTATTTATTTTTCTTTGCTTTGATTTGTTCTTTGTATGAAATGTGGCTTTATTCTTGTTTTCTTTCTTTTGATAGGAATTCTCTTGTTAAGACCCTATGAATCAATTGAAACTTGATTCATACCGTAAGCAATGATGATTCAATAAAACCTTCAAACTAAGTCCAAAGATTCTTTGAGTAAGAACCATTGGATCATCACTTATTCAATCAATAGAATAGATATAATAAAAAAAATACGAAGAAAAGAAAATCTTTCTTTCTCTCTTAATCTTTATATTCTTCTTTTAGTTTTATAATACGTTGTCAGCATGATCTTGCTCAGAAATAAAAATTCTTATGTGTTGAAGATTACACTTATCCTCCATGATTTTTCATTTGAAGCTTTAGACGCAAGATGCAAAATTTTGAATGGAGTTTTTGTTTTATGTTTCATATTTAGATTATTATTATTATTTTAATTCTTAATTAATTATGATAATTTTGTTTATTTTTTTTAATTTTTATATTTTAAGCACGTGAAAGATTTTATCTCTATTTAGATCTTGATCAAATGCAATTTTGTGTCAACTTTTGTAATAGCCCGTTTTTAGTGAAATTAAAATAGTGGTTTCAGGACCATAAATCTGAGGTCAAAAAATTTATTTTAGTATTATTTTGTGATCTACAGCATGACATTATTATTTTATAAAAATTTCATTAAGAAATTTTACCGTTTGTATGCTCAATTTGATGAAAAGGACTAAATCGCGTAAAGTGTAAAAGTTGTCTTCTATTAGCTAAAAGTGTTAAATAGCTATAGAAATTTAAAGTGGAGGTCCTTATGTGGTAATTAGACCATTAATTGAGTTAGTGGATGTGTGTGGCTTGACAATTATGAAAATTTTAAAGTTAGGTAAGGGTAATTTGGTAATTAGGTAAATAAAGGTTAAATTAATAAAAGAAAAAGTTATCATCTTCTCCCATTTTTCTTACCATAGCCGAAATTCACCATAGGAGAAGAGAAGAAATTTTTTTTAAGCTTTTCCTTTGCATGTACGTGTTATCTTGTCTCGTTTTTGTTGATTTTTATGTTTTTGGGATCGTTGTAGCTTAACCTAGCTTATTAGGGGACTAATTTGCAAAATGGTTTAAAGTCTAGGGTTTTATCATGAGTAAATTCTAGATTTTTTTGAAGTTTAATGGAAGAAAATGAATCTTTTTTGTTAATTAAACAACTTTTGTTAAGTGATTTTTAATGAAATTGCCAATTAGGGTTAAATTGAAAATTGAGTAAATTGTGTGGTAAATGTGTGAAATTGTGAAATGTATGGGCTGCTATGAGCATATATGTTATTTGGATAGGCTTGGGTGGGGTGAAATTGCATGAAATTTTATTTTATGAGCCTAGGGACTAAATTGTAAAGAAGTCTAAAGTATAGGGGCAAAATAGTAATTTTCCATAACATGATTTTTGGATTGAATTATATAGAATGAGGTTTAAATTAGTTAAATTTGATTATATAGATCAAGAAAAGCAACATTCGGAATTAAATCGAGGAAAAGACAAAGTAGTGGACTAAATGATCATTTTTCTCCGTATGAGTTTGAGGTAAGTTCGTGTAATTACATTGCGTATTTATATGCTTTAATTGAAATATATATATGTGGATTGTGTAATTACTATGTATAATTATCGAGCGCATAACCGGTGACATACGAAGAATACTAAGCCTCGTTTGAACCTTAGAAATTCGTAGGATACAAATGACATGTAGGGTTACCGATTCCAGCTCTTATGAGCTTACCGTTTATAGCTCGTATGAGCATACATGTACAAGAATTGACGAATTACAGTTCAGTACACCTTGTGTGTACTACCTGCGTATCTAACGGTATTCTAAGTGGTTCAATAGGCACAGTGTTGTTACGAGATTATACAAGTTCAATACGAACTAGTACATGTGAAATACAGGAAGTGGTGTATATATATATGTTTGACATATGAATACATGGCTAACATGGTTGATGATTTTTGTGTTAGGCTTTTGGGCCAATTTGAGTTGTATTATACCTAAATGATATTAACTAAATTATTGTTAGTTGGTAAGTTGTATTTTTAGTTATACGAACTTACTAAGCTTAATTGCTTACTCTATTTATTTTTCCATGTTTTATAGTGTTTCGGAAGCTCGTTCAGATTGGAAGTTTTCGAAGATCTCATCATATTATCAATCGCTATTTTGGTACTTTTGGTTATATATATTGGTTAAATGGCATGTATAAGTCATTTTGGCTTATGATAGCCTATATGTTTTGTTGTGTTTTAGCCATTTGAATTGGCTTGTATTGTAGATGCATTTTTGTCTTGTAAATATGTAAATAGCCTTATTGTATGTGGTGTCTGGTTGCCATGTGAATGTCTTGTTTGTGAATTGGTATTTTAGGTACCAAATAGTTGTAATTGATAAGTGGCATACATGTTAAGCTTTAGGCACAATGATGCATATATGTGTTTGACCAATTAGGTAGTTTTGGAGACATTGTTTGCATGTAATTAAATGGTAAATTGAGGTGCCTATGGGCATCATGGTTGTTGGTGATGATGGCGCATGTTTTAGGCTTGATTTTGGTTGGTTTGAATGCCTATTTATGATTTGGTCATATGCTAATTGATGTGTTTAGATCGATACCAATTTGTATGATAAATATGGCTTGGATAATGGCCTATTTTTGTCCACATGGGTAGAGACACGGGCATGTGTCTCAGCCGTGTGTGACACACGGCCAGGTGACACGGCCGTGTGTCCCCTGTAATT
The DNA here is from genome assembly GCF_025698545.1 of Gossypium raimondii. NCBI lineage: Eukaryota > Viridiplantae > Streptophyta > Magnoliopsida > Malvales > Malvaceae > Gossypium > Gossypium raimondii. The sequence goes on along the minus strand of NC_068569.1, from coordinate 40,999,642 downwards.
TCTAAAGGAAGCAAGTCAGTAGCTTCACACGGCCTAGCACACGGGCGTGTGGCTTGGCCGTGTGGCACAAGTCAGTATACCCTCCATTTTTCATAGGGCCTAGCACATGGCCTGACACACGGGCATGTGAGGCCATTTTGAGGGGTACACAGCCTGGCACACAAGCATGCGGTCTGGCCGTGTGACCCAAGTCAATGAGTTACACAAGAACGAACACGAGCTGGGACACGACCGTGTATCCCTATTTCGAATGCCCACACGGCTTGGCACACGGGCATGTGTCCCCTGCACCTTTGAAAATTTTTCTTCCAAAAAATTTCTTAAGTACTCGGTTTAGTCCCGAACCATTTTTAATGTTTGTTTTGGGCCTCGAGGGCTCGTATTAGGGACTATATGAGTGAATGTGATTGGTTTTTGTTTTGAATGAGAAATGAACATGAAATGTTTGATTGTTTGATCTGTAAGTCCGATAATGCTCCGTAACCCTGTTTCAGCGACGAATATGAGTTAGGGGGTGTTACAACTTTTATAGACTACTTGTAGTTTGTAACCTCTCCAACCCGACCTAGACGTTAAGCTCGAATTCAGATGATTATGTAACACCCCACCTGATAAAACCTTAGTGTTTGGATACTGTTTAGATAAATAAGGCAGATAAGATAGGTTTCAAATAGGCACAGTGTTAGAACTAGACTAAGTATAAACCCTTTGAGCATGCTTGTAATGCCTTGATGATGGCGAGCAATAGGTTGACACATAGTGATCAAGTAGTGTCTGGTTAGGAAGGATTCACCTAAAAACTTCGATGGCACATAGAGTGGGCGAAGCTTTGATATTTGAACATTGCAAGAATTTTGGAACAGGTCCTGAGAAGTCGAGATGTTAGATTCGACTAAGAGTTGAAGTTCAAAAGTACGAAAAATTCTCTAAAAAAAATAGGTTGAGATGGTACTACCCACCCAACGATGCTTTAACAGCCTATACCCGGCCTGGTCGCCAAGCCCAAATACGGGATGCCACACTATTGTCTCATGTCATATACAACAAGTAAAAGTTCATTCTAAACGAAGCGTCTTCCATTTTAGTCTTCGTATAGGTTTTACGTCAATTATGTTTGTTAGTTATCAATGTTACATGAAAATCATATAAAATAATCCTAAAAATGAGCGTTAACATGCATAAGGTCCATTTAGCAAAATTCTCAAAATGTGTCAATAGGTATCGATACTAACACTAGGGAATCGATATTTTCTTTAAGTGGTATCGATACCACCTAGAGAAATTATACCAAACTTGCATTCTATTTCTCGACAAAATCCTAAAGTCTCAAAAATTATCGGTACTTGTCGTGAAATATCAATACTTTAACCTCGAGTATCGATACTCGAGCAAAGGTATCGATACCAAATCTTTATTCTGATTTCCTGCACTTTTCAAAACATAGAGGTATCAATTTTAAAATGTGATTATTGAACCTTTGCTCCCAACCTAAAAAATGTAGCATACATAAGCAATTAATCCATTCCAATTTAGTTCCTAAACATCACGCATCAATTACTTCGACAAATAATCATTCAACGGTCTAGTTAATAGTTCAATATCGCAAAATTGTGTTCGAGCAAATAACATCAATTCATCCTCAAGTTCATGAACCTAAGCATAACAATAACATGTAATCCTTATAAACCGAACCAAAAACCAACAAAATGTCTAGAAGTTAACATGGCTATAAACAAGCCTACCACATTGCCTTGTTCCCCAAAACGTAAATAAATGTAGAACACATATGAAATAACAAATAGACTTGCTTGGATCACCCTCAGAACCACATCGTTCACACCAGTACACAACTAATCTGCAATGGTTAAAGAAGGGTGTCGGTGAGCTTAACAAGCTCAGTGAATTCTCAGAATAACCACAATGTAAACAATTCATCAAGCATTAACCTAACCAACCATATAACATAACCTCAACAGTTCCAACTCTAGTGTCATGTTATACTTACTCGTGCATTTTGACTAGTTCTTTTACATAGTAACATATTCACTTAAAAGCATATATCCTATTACACATATAATCACCTAACGTTCAAGCATATATCACAATATTCAAAACATCTTTATAAAAAAGTTGCACAATGGTCACATACTCATTTAGGCATACATCACATTACACATATATACATTTTAAGATAATTTGACACTTGAGCTATGAAACATAAAAGTGAGCTCTATCATTACTCATCGGATACATGGATCTCCAACACACCATGTAGACACATAGAGTCAAACATGTCCCAAAAGTGAAGCATAAAGCTAACACTCTCCTTATTTCCCTTCACATGTCCCGTTGAATGGAGCTTAGCTCACATTCCCTTATCCCTCCAACATGTCCAGGGCCTCAACGCCCAAAATCATTGTACATATAGGCGATTATTCACAATCCTATGGCATGCCAACTATATCCAATGGTTTTAAGATCACAAGGCCAAAATATCTTAAATCAAACACATATCACTTACCGATTATCCATGCACTATCACCGCATATTTGCATCTTTAGCAAAACACTGTCACTAGCATTTAACATATACATAAACATGTACACATTTGCACTTTCACAACGGTTATCATAACAACATATCACATATTATAACATCTCATCTCAATTCACATATTCACAAACACATAAGCACTTTTTTATAAGATAACTTAGATATGATAAACCTTACACTCAGAATTTAGAGAAGAGGTTTAGGCTACTACTAAAATCCCAAATAACGCATTGAATCATGTCCAAAAGTAATTATCTCAAACACTCACCAATTACGCTTTCGCCAAAAAGCTGAAAGCTCAAACTAGCTTTTCCTTGCCTTTATCTCTACTTGTAGAAGGTCCTATTAAATTTGGAACTTCAACACAACAATTAACATAACAATGTATTCAATAATCAGCTAAGAACTCACCACGAGCAATCAGAAACATAAGCCTAAGCTATGTTCCCATGTAACCGAAACTTATAACATAACAAACTTTAAATTCGAATATCTCGATCTATACTTGATCTTTTCACCTAAAACCAATTTCGTTCATCTTATAATTCACCTACGACTAATTCCTAACCTTTAAACTACACAAAACTACTCAATTCATGATATCGACTTTTTCGACATGTTTTATGGCTATTTTTTAGAAATTCATTAAAACTCAAGAATTCTTTAATGAAACGTCAAAGTAAATTTAGAAACCTTCTAATCATGTTAAAACAACTTGAAAAACACTTTGAAACCACGATTTTATGTAAAATCCTGAAATCCACCATTAATGACCCAATTTTCGACTTTTATTTAGAACATGCGATTTAATGGCTAAACTTGGTTGTAAAGACTAAATAACATTTAAAACTGATTAGAAGTTGAATTGTTACCTTAGTTGATGAAAATCGAGCGTTTGATCGAAAACTCAAAAGCTTGACAATGGAGAAAACTATGGTGTTTAGGGTGCTTTTATTGGTTTTTATAGAGGTTTATAACTTAAGATATGATAGGAATTAGGATTTGGAGTTCAAAATTGATTGAAATAGCTAGAGAGAATCAAGGGACGGCAAATACAAATTTTGGATAGTTTTTATGTGAAATAACTTGGGGAAGACTGGCTATTTAGCTTGGATTTTAAAATCTGGTTAAATTCTTCATAAAAACTCTCAATTTTAACTATTTTACAAATCAGTCCTATTTTCAAATTTAAAGGTATTTAAAACTCATTTTTAAAAATTGATTTAATTTTCTAAAAACCATAGTAAAAAAACATTATCAATAAACCATGTCGTAAAATTTCGAACACTCTAAGGCTAAAATTCCTAAAATACCCCTAAAACTCTTAGGCCCTATTTTGGGGTGTAACAGATGCTTTTGGCGAAAAAAGGTAAAGTGAGTAGTTAGCTTAAGGGTTTCTATGAAAGAGACTTAGGAAGTTGTCATTGAATTTCGAGTGTTAGGGATACTGTCGGAAGGCATTACACACTAAATTTGTTTAGTATGATCCTAGATACATCTTAAAGGGTAGTCAAGAACAAACCATGGAATAAAATCTCAAATATCTATATGAATATATAGGTGGATTGTCATACACATTTCTTTACATCTGTGAACCATCTATGTGGCAGCTTGATTAGGGTTGTAACACGTGTCAAGTTATCATATGGATAAGGGTTGTATAAATCTAGACAGCCAAGACTGAAAGGAGGGAGTTTTTCTTTTCATTCTCCAATAAGGTATTTTCAGTGAGAAGTCTAAAGAAAAATAGAACAAACTCTTTCTCTCCCTCTTCAAAAATCCTACTATCTTCAGTTGTCGTAGTAATCCCTGAAGAGAACTTAGAACTGGAGCCCAAGCTGCTAATAAGGTTACCAGGTGAGTCTTTAGACTAACTTTTACATGTATGTTGTAGTCTAGATATTTTTGTGCTAATTGACTAAAGTATTAAACTGGAACTAGTAAAGGATGACTCAATGACTCTAAAAGGGAAATGAACAGTATGTATATATGTATGTCTAAAAGCATGAATATGTCTATCATGAGTTAGTCACTATTTGAACAAGTTTGTCATGAAGGATTTATGCATGAAGTTAAGGGAATGTGTTAAATGTTTTAAGCATGAATACGTCTATCATGAATAAGTTTGAAAGGAATACGTCTGTTAAACATAAGTCTGGATGAGGTGTCTGTGTCTGTTTTCAGAGTCATCTAAAGGGGTTTGTCAGGACTAAAAACATGAATCTCTGAAAGGAAAAGTCCATGGCATTCTAAATACCATATAGTGTAATACCCTGGTTAGGCCATGACATCAAATGAAATATGTAAAGGACAGTTGGGTGAGTACTAGCGATGAAGGACAAGCCTCATGACTGTAAGTATAGGCGAATCCCTATCGTTAAAAATAACAATTTTCGTAAAAGGATGCCTTTGTGGCTATCTTAGTTAAAAGTTAGCCTTAGTGGCTATCTCTATTAAATAAATGCCTTTGTAGCAATTTTCGTAAGAGAGCCGTTATGGCAAACTCTATTAAAATAATAGCCTTTGCAGCGATCTCTGTTAAAATAGAAGTCTTTGTGGCGACCTTTGTTAAATGGAAGCCTTTGTGGCGCCTCTGTTAAATGGAAGCCTTTGTGGCAATCTCTGATAAAAAGAATGCCTTTATGGCTCTCTCTATTTGAAGGATGCCTTTTGGTAACACTCTGAAAGGAAAGCCTCCGTGGCTATCTTTGGAAGGGAACACATTCGGGATGGAATATGAATAACAATGCTTATTAAGACCATCTGAAAACAATGCCTTTGGGTAGACTCTGAATGAATGGCGTACGCGATAGTCTAAGAGTTGGCAAGTTTGGATTAACTTTAAAGGAAAAGCCAATATGGAAGGTTACAATGAAGTCTGTACAACCAATAGGGTCAAAGTCATGAACAAGAAACAAATAATGAAATCCTTGAATAAGGGCCCAGGTAAAAGAGTGTTTTCTTACTAAGTTCTATCGGACTTACCCCTTTGTGTTTTCTTCTGGTAAAGGAGACGGCAGGAGGGGCGATGCCAGGGCTGCGCCCAAGGAGTGGCGAAGTGGGTATATATTTCGAACAAGTCTCGAAAAATTGTTTATAAGCCTTAGGGAGACTCAGTTTTGCAAGCCAATTAATCTAAGTTAGTCGTATTAGTTAGAGGTTAATCAAGTGGGACTGTATAAGCCAATGTGATGTGTAACTATGTTTGTAAGTTCTGTACACATTTTTTGCCCAAACGCAACTTTGCTGGGCAGTGTTACTAATAAGATGTATTTCTTTGAAAATTCATATGTTTTATGTATGTATAAGTATGTTATAGTAATGTAACACCCAAGATCTGGATCTAGTGAATCGGGTCAGGTTGAGGGCATTACAAATTACATTAGCTACTGAAATGGCCCAGTAAGCTATCGGAGTTTATAAAACAAAATTTTAAACCATTTGCTTATCTTAGATGAAAACTAAGCCCATTTTCTAAAAAACTCATAAGTTAACAAAAGACCGTTTAACTTTAACATTTTTCTTGTAACGGTGATTGATACGAGCAACCCATTCTAATTCAAAGACCATAATAGATATGGACTTAGTTTCCCTCAAGGCTCAATCACGAGATCTGGATCCAAGCAGTTAAAGTCAAAACTCAATTGATTCGTTCGAGTTTATCACAAAAAAAATTCAAGAAGAAAAGTTGAACTTTCAAGACAATGGATTTGGATTTCAATATGGAGTGAGGATGAATTAGAAGGGACCAAATTTGTTCATGGGCCTAAAATCTCAATTAATGATGATAAGCCCATGTGAAAGATGTTAACAAGCTTAGGCGTTGCACTTCAAGGACCCTAATCAAACCCACACGCTTAGTCATGTGACAAACAGTTAGGTTGTAGTGCATTTTTTGAAGGGACCTCGGCATTTTTGGATCCATATGTCTTCATATCGATCGGATATCTATGTCTTAAATTCACAATTCACTTTGAATTACTCGATTTCGAGTTCGAGAGCTCAAGTTATGACCATTTTAGTGAAGACAACGTGAGTAGAATTTTTGGACGGGATTATTATGGAAATTATGAGTTTAGGGCTTTTAATTCGAGTTGAAATCATATTGGGCTCAAGTTTTAGGCTTAATTTTTATTATATATGAGCTCAAACATTGTATTTATCAGCTCTTATTATTTTATTATTCTGAATTTTTATAATTATTAAGTATTTTAAGTTATTTAGGAGTTTTACGTCAACAAGAAAGTTCAGTTTAAAACAACTTCTTGTTTAGGTTAATTAGAGTTTCAATATACTTAAGAGTTTTAATTAGATTTATTTATCTAGCCTATATAAACGTCTTTGCACTGTACACAAAAAATCAATTCATTATTCATTATTATTTAACAATTCTCTTTTGAGTTAATAAATTCTCTTTGAGTTTTTGTTTCAAGAATTGTTCTTGAGTTGTCTTTTAAAAGGTTTTAACAATCTTTTCATATTGTGGGGATCATCTTCAAACTTTTTCTTGCCAACTTTTCTTTCTTGGAGGGGAAATTATAACCGTTTGAAGGGAGTTGTGGATTCTTCTTATTTCTAAGGCTCTGTGGGAATTCTGCACTTCGCGTTCCATCTTTTCCATCTATCTTCTTCATTTTCTTCTTTATTGTTCTAATATTTGATTTATTGTTCTATTTGATTTATTTATTTTAATCGTTTTCTTTATTTTTTATCTGACATAGATTCGTTTGCGTTTCAGGTTGTGTCAAAATCTAAGTTTCTTTCCAAACATCTAGAGCCCTAAGTCAAATCCGCGACTTAGACAAACTTACGATCTTATTTTCGCACTCATCTATATCATTTGGTATCATATTTTTAGGTGTTTTAGGTGTTCTTTGTGTTTTTATAAACTAATTTCCAACAAATAGCTTTAAAACAATTTTTTTACCCAGAAAGTTTTTGGGAAAAAATATTTTTCAGTGGGTAAACGTTTTTCAAATGATCTAAAATTTTACATATTGATTCTTGAAACTATTTTTGATTATTAGAAAAAATATTTCCCACAAAAAAAGTGATCGAAAAAGTGAAAAAATAGAAAAGTATGAAAAATAAAGACAAATATAAAATTTCTATGGGTTGAATTTTGTGCCGAAACTTTCCAGATCAGATATACATTATTTAAAAGGTTCTAGTTTAAATTTCATGATTTTTGGAGATCGAGAACACTTCGAAAAAAATTTGTCAAGTTGATTTGCAACTTATTGGGTTTTTGGATTTCAGGGATTTTCATTGACTCTTAGCCTTAGGTTTTCATTTGTTTTTGCTTTTTATTATTACTTTGCGCATTCTAACACTTTATTGTTTCTTATGTTAGTAGGTTAAAGCACATTGCACATTCCTTCCTCCGTGTAACATAATTCTTTGGTGTCTAGTCAATTTTGGACTCCTAGTGCTACTAGGTTTGCTTTGCTTGTTTGATTTTAATACTTTCTGATTAATTGATATAAACACTTTTAAAATACTTACAAGATTAATTCCTACCTCATTGAGAATTTAATTTTATTTCTGAGTACATAACGGTGATGTTTTCTTATTTTTTTTCTTTTTGAGTGTTGTGTTTTTTTCAGGTTTCCACAATGACTTGTGATACTCGTAGTAGCAAAGGGAGTGATAATCCAAGTGAAAAGCCACCAGTTACAATGGAGAACCTTGTTGGTTTCACGATAAAATTACAAAACGACCTCTATGAGGTCAATGATAAGTTCGACCACTTGATTGGCAAGATATAACAAGATTTAGATGCTTGAGAGGCTAAAGACAAACAATGGGATTCTCTACTTCAGACAATCTTGGAGCTCTTGAATGCTCAAAATGAACGTCCAACTCATAATTTGGGCAATGATGATGGTGTTGAACAACCTTGTGCTTGTGGAAATAATGCTAGGTGTGCCCCTCGTGCAAATGATGAAACTTTGGTTAATAATTACCATGGGCAGCCTTCTCTAGCTAAACCAAAGTTCTTAATTTAACAATTTCGAGGAAAGAATGATCCCTAGGCATATTGTAATAGCCCACCTGACGAAGTCTTCATATTTGGTTATTGTTTGGCGTATAGATGGTAGGATAGATTTGAACAAATAAAGTATTTGTTCTGGCTAAGTATAAAATTCTGTATAATACGCTATTTGGCGAAATTCTAGTTTGATGAGCTTTAAGGTTTGGCGAACTCTTTTGTTAAGTAACTTCCCAACCCAGATGCTTTGGGTGAACTTGTTAAGTTCGTAGTTGTTTAGGTTTGTTTATTATTTTTGTATGGTGATTAGATAGTCAAGTTTCGGTCTAGTTAGAACAGAACTAGACTACTGTAGATGATAAGACGTAAAATTATTTAAGTGAACTTGATCACGTGAATCAAGAGAGTTAGTGGAATTATTTTATTTTTCCACTAATCTTTATCTCCGTGCTTAAGTATATAAGGATAGCGGTGATCTTTTTGAACACCTTTTACATCTTCTTCTTCTTTCTTGATTTCCTCTAAAAGTCTCTGAAAAACTTAATTTTAGAGAACTTCTTCATAGTGAAGGTTCACAGTATCTAGCTAACATATACGCTAGTACCAACTCACTACTCAAGAAGCTGATGAGGCTCCAAGTGATAAAGGCAAAGGACCTGCTTTGTAGATTGTGCTGGAATTTCTGATGAGTTCCTTCTTACTTCCATGTGTTGTAAATTTCTAGTTTATATATTTTATATAAGGTAAGCAATCCTCCTCTATAATGGATGAAAGGTGTATATGTGGATAATGGTTATCCAAAGCCATCAGTCTGAGTTAAGCTTGTCTGTGATATAACGTAAGTGCCATTATTCATACTTAAACCACTACCATCTGCTTCTGATATGTATGATATGATCTTATATGTGGTGATGGGGATGAGGAGATATGTTTGTATAGCCTATGGTAAGGTAGTTATATTGTAAACTGGATTGACAAATCACGATAAAAAATGCTATTCTAAATGAAAATTATATGAGAAGTTAAGGAGGAGAATGTATATGAATGAGACTACATAATATACTTCTAATTCTGAATTCTGGGTACGTGGCTGGCATGAAGATAGGTTGTCTGAGTTGTGTTAAATTGGCATATAGTATACGCCCAAGTTATAAATAAGTTGGCGTATTGAGTCTTCCTATGTTCTGTATACGCCACTGGATGTACTATGCTTATTGTGTGTAAGTCCCTTTGAAAGGTTCAGTTGTATTATAAGTAAAGATATATATATATATATGTATATATAATGTCTCTTTGGGACTCATTAAGTTCATATGAACTTACTCCACTACATTTTCCTTATTAAGCTTGCTGATTAAAAAGAAGACTTTGTTAGAAGGACTACGCTAGAGTGCTGCTACTATTGTGAGCTAACTGTTTTGTTCTATATCATGCATGAAAGTTGGGGTGGGGGTATAAATTTATTTTGGAAATGAACTATATAAAGAACTCCTATTTTGACAAAACTTTATTTTTACACTATTTCTATTAAGTATCAATGTCTGGATTGAATTATTGCATTTTGTTTAATGAAGTTATTATATTTGAACATATACACCAACTAGATTAAACATTATTTCAAATTGTTAATGATTTCATTCAAACTTCAATAAAACCACAACTATCATATGTTTATATGTATAACTTTGTAAAATTTTTATAAAGCTTCCACCAAATTATTTTGCTATAAGTTAGTCCGATTTTGAGTAGTGACACATGAAACTCAGATCCTATCATAGGGTTAGGTTTGACATGTTACAAGTTTGGTATTAGAGCCAAGGCTAAGTTGATTCTCAAAAAAATCGAAGGATGTGTCACGCCCCAACATGCATGATACACCTTTCTCTGTAATTTAAAATTTTTGTAGTGTGATAACAATGTTTGAAGGATCCAAAGAAGTGATTGGTGAAGAAATTGAAAGTCATGTACCCCATATTCCAGAGGAAGCACCTAAATCTAGTTTGGGAGCAGCTGGAAATGCTTTCAGAAATGACTTTTTTACAATGATGACGCAAATGTTTGACCAGTTTATAAGGAATACTCAAGTGCCCCAACCTCAACAGTATCAACAACCACAACTAGAAGTGGTTTGTCCAACACCACATGCACCACCAGTACCGACTATAACTCCACCGCAAGGAGACCTTATGAAAGAAATACGTAAGAGGGGTGTTAAGGAATTTCTGAGGTACAAAGGTGATAATCCCACTGTGGTTAGTAGTGGTTGTCTTGATTTTGCAGAGTGATAAAGGAATTTAAATATAGGTCAAAATATAGTCTTTTGTGTGCCATATCATTGCTGGAAGGAGAAGCCTACCAGTGGTGGGAAACATTGTCTAGCATAACTCCTGAAGAGATGATTGATTGAGAGTTCTTTCCGGAGAAGTTCAAAGAAAGGTATGCAAACCAAATGTATGTAGAGTAGATGAAGAAAGAATTTTTGTATCTTAGACAATGAAGGATGTCAGTGATGGAATATGAATGAGGGTTTGTTAGACTCAGTCGTTATGTTAAGAACATGTTACAATTAGAGAAAATAATATGTGATAAGTTCAAGTAAGGCTTGAGAGATGAAATTCGTGCTCTGGTAGCAGCTTCAAAATGTAAAAGTTTAGCAGCTATGATATCCAAAGCTCATAAAATGGAAACAATTATTCGAGACAGAAGTAGGAATTTTGAAAGAGAAAGAATGAAGTGTGGATTGTCTAGCCCTCCACCTCCAACAAGTTTTAAAAAGCCCAAAGATCAAACTTTTTCAACATCAAGAAGAGATTCACAACCTATGAGTTTTAGGTGTGAAGGATTTAGTACACCAACTGTTTCGATGGCAAGCTCTGGCGGATCTAAAGTAATGAGAAATGTTAATTGTGAGCATTGTGGAAGAAACCATGAAGGAGAATGTTGGAGGCATTCTAGAGCATGTTTTGGATGTGGATCCAAGGGTCATCTGGTTAAAGATTGTCCCTCTATAATAAAGGTAAGTACAGAATAGTCAGTTCGTGGGCCTCATAAATGGCAAATAGCTAACATCGATACACAAACTGGCAGAAGGACATTAATTGATGCACGATGTTGCTCACACAAGCTTCAAAGAATCCGCAACTCATGTAGACTCTTAAGCCATCGGTATGGTATCAATCACCGGTACATTGTACCTGCTGAATATAAATGGCACATAGCCAATACCAATACATAGTACCTGTTGAATATAAACCCTAATGACTTGTAATTTGTATCCTAGCTATCCATTAAGTTCACACAAGCTTATCTTGTTATACTGAGATTATTCCATGCTCATATTTACTTTTCAAACCATAATTCTTCCATTTCATTACCATTCAATAGATCATAGTATCAATAAAATTCATTTAATCAAACACATAATTAATCAAGGCATTAACAAACATAATAAACATAATACAAACTTATAAAAATATGATAGCTACCAACACTCGAGGATGACTACTCGAGAACTTTTCTTTTTCCGTGTTTATCAACCGATTGACCCGTTTCTTGATCTAAATATAATAATTTTATTCAATTAATCAATTCAAATATTATAAAATACTTAAATTCACTTATTTGACCATTTATCAATATTTTACACTTTTACCCTAAACTTTTACCTTTTAATCAATTTAGTTTCTAAACCCAAACTCTCAATTCAATCACAATTTAACCCAATTTCAAGCTAGTCAAACTTTCTCTTGTACCTATACAACCCATATTTAATAAAATTTCACAAAGATTTCATGTCCAATTTAATATTTTATCAATTCAATCCTTTAACTTAAAATTAATCAAAATCACTTTACAAAAAAGTCTTATTTAATTACCATGCTTAATAATCTATCATCAAACTTCAAAACCATCACAAATTCATCCATGGAAAAATTCTAAACATTTAAAATTTTTATGAATTAGTCTTCGAGTTAGTTAGATTAAGCTACAACAATGTAAAAAACATAAAAATTACTAAAAACGAGCAAAAAAATCACTCACATGCAAAGTAAGCTAGCTAGGTCGATTCTTCTTACTCCAAAAATGTTGATTTCGATTGAGCACACCAAAATGAGGAAGATGATAGCTTTAGTTTTGTTTTAGTTTATGTTTTAATTATTAATTATCATTTTACCCTTTTGTTTTATTCAAAATTTCCTTAATAACCCACCATGACCGTCCATTATAAATCACTTATGGTCTAATTACTGTTTAAATCCTCAATTCATGTTTTTATATCCATTTAACACATAAATTAATAACAATAGCTTTTGCAACTTTTACGATTTTGTCCATTTTCCTTAATTAACTATTCAAATGTAAAAATTTTCTAACCAAATTCTAATACGACACTGTAATAAATTTATAAATAATAAATAAATTATTTATTATTTATGAAGTTATCGTATTAGAATTTGGTTAGAAAACTTTTACGTTTGGATAGTTAATTGACTCACTGGTTGAAACTGTGGTCCCGAAACCACTGTTTCTAACGACATTAAAAATGAGTTGTTACACCTCTAAGGGGTCGAGATTAAAATAGGGTCGTAAATACCATAGCAACTGGTGCGAACCGAATTGAGGCTAAATAGCTCGCCTATGTTTATGTGGTTAGAATTCATGAGGAAAGTGATGCGTCTGATGTCATCGTAGGTATTTTTCCTTAATAGACATAAAATTCACTCATACATATGTTGCTCATAATATGGGAATTAGAGGTAGATGAAACTATTAGCAAAGTTACAGAAGGATAATTTGTGGTAGTGAATAGATCTTCAAGAAAAGCTGTAAGAAGTTTAGGGAGAAGAATTGTATGGAACTGTATAGGAATCAAAGTTACGTAATGAAAGCGTGGTGGTCATTTTGAAACTAGGAATAACAAATTTTGTGGTTAAGCAATTGATGTGTCAATAGGAAAATTTCGAGGACAAATTTTTTTTAAGGAGGGGAGATTTGCCACGCCCTAAAATATAGGGGGTTAATTGTAATGAATAGACAAGAAATGAGTCTTAGGCTTTACGGTTAAGTGTTATTCCCTTATCCTAGTGGTCCAAGGTTCAAGCTTCCTTCCTCCTATTTCTTTTCTTTTAATTTTTAGCAACCTAGGATGAAAGCCACACTAAAACAAATATTATTTGGAGTAAAAACTAAACAAGGAATAGGCGCTAAGCCTAATGGTTAACATGCCACTCTTCTCCCTTTTGTTTGCCCAAGTTTGAGCCACTCCACTCCACTCCTAAACTCATTTCTTTTATTTTTCTTTTAATTTTAGGTCCAAAATTTTGGAAAATTACCCTTACTACCCTAGGGATTCCAAACCCTAACCTATTTAATCCAATTTTCCCAATAGAACTAGGATTTTGTTTTCTCTTCAAATCCAAATAGAATTTCTTTCTTCTCCCTATTTCTTCTCATCTTTTCTTTTCTTTCCTCTATTTTCAAATCAAATTTTACATATTTTGCTGCTGGATATTTTTTTTCTCAAAATTAAATCATACATGTTACCCATTTTTCTACTAGACTCATAATCGACATCCATAACATCTCGAACCTTGTAAAAAAATCGGTAAGTACATCTCAATTTCGGTGTTTAATCTCGAAATTCTATAGAAATTCTATCCACATTAATATTGTAACCTAATTATACAATATTTCTCGGTTATTACCGAATCTTTCAATAATCTAGACGAATCTTGAAATTGATCGTTAACTCGTGTATAAATGTCATTTAAAGGACCCGTTTTAAGTATATTAGATCAGATTTGTTCGTGAGGGACATCGATTGGGCTTTTGGTGAAAGATGTGTGTTCTTTTACAAACGAATCGAGGCAAATTGTGCTTAGGATTAGGGCCACATAGTTTACCACAAGGGTGTGTAGACAACACGGCCTAAACCTTTCCACACGGCCTGTCACACGGTCATGTCTCCCTCGTAGGTTATTTTTGCATTTGTCACACGACCAGAGCTTGTTACATGGCCAGGCCACACGGTTGTGTAACCCTTACACACAACATATAGCCTTCCACATGGTTAAGTGACCCTTGTTAGGGGTGAGCAAAACTCGATTAGACTCGAAAAAATCGAAAAAAATTGAATTTCGAGTTAAACGAATCGAGTTATTTGAATCAACTCAAAATTTTTTTTCAAATTTCGAGTTCAAATCAAGTTGAGTTTTCGAATTCGAATAACTCGAATAATTCGAATATCAAATTATAATATTTTATATTTTTACCCCAAACTCCCAAACCTTTTTACTTTTCCCTCAAAACTTTTACTCCTTCCCACTTTCCCCCCAAAACTTTTACTCTTTTCCCCTCCCAACCCCCCAATCTACCCAAAATCCATTTCCCACCAAAATTTTACTTTCCCATTTACTTTTTCTCAAAATTTTACTCCCAAAAACCCTCAAAACCTTTTATTTTCCCCCAAAATTTTTACTCCCTCCCACTTTTCCCTTAAAACTTTTATTCACTTCCCATCCCACCTCTCATCTACCCCAAACCCTCCCCCCTCCAATTTTTTTAATATTTTCCCTCCAAAATTTTACTCCCCCCTATTTACTTTCCCTGAAACTTTTATTCCCAAAACTTTTACTTTTCACTCTTTACTCTCAAATAAAAAATCAAAATTATCCAAAAAATCACTAAACATAAATAGTAATAATTTTATTTATATCTACTATTTATATTATTAAATTAAATTTCACATTTTATATTATTTATATTATTGAATTGTTTAGTCATATTGAATATTTATATTAAAATTGAATTATTAATTATGCCATAAAATATTTGTGTTAAAATTTTATATTGGTATCAATTTCACATTTTATTTTAAAATAACTTTTATTAAAAATCATATTTTTACATTTAATATATTTTTAATTCCAAAATACATAGTGACAAGAATCAAGATAATTGAAACAACTAAGCAAGCAAAGAAGCTAACTAGTATATAAAAAATTTATAAATAAATTGTGATGTGATGAAAGTTAATAAAAAAATTGATTAAGGTGGACAAATTTTATTATTATGAGTGACAGTGGTTACAAGGACCCAAAATTATTTTTTAAAATTTAACTTGAACAAATGTATTCGATTCGATTCGATTCGATTCAAATTCCATCTCACTCGACTCGATTCGAGAAAACTTCAAATAAAGTTAGGATGATAAAATGAGATTCGAAAACTCGATTAACTCGAAAATTTTCGATTCGATTTGATCGAATGCTCACCCCTAACCCCTGTTTTACAAATTTTTTAGTTTTATCTAGAAATTTATAATATGATCAGTTTAGTCCCTGAATAGTTCCCGAATGGTTTTTAGAGACTGTATTCACTCAATTGAGTCCCTAATTTTATGAATATTCTAAAATTTATGATTTAATGATTGAATTGTTACTATGATAATATAGGATGTGTGAATGGTTGCATATCTACTGTCACTATAATTTTGATAAATTGATAATGTTATTATTGCTTCTGCTCCACTGAGTGCATGTTACACATGACTACTACTACTGTTGAAAGAATACATGCTAGGCATGTCTATTGCTACCACTAAACTAAATACATGTTAAAAGCAAGTTTACTGCTACTGCAAAGAACTGTTATAAATCATGATAACTGTTACTGCATATCTATTTGTTAAGCATGTTATTGTTACCGTACTGATCTGTTATAGCATGTCATGTTGCATTACATAGGGTTGGATGAATTGAACGGAGGAAGTAATTGATAGTTTATATTCTCGACCAATAGTTTTATCCACAACATATTTTAGTCGGTAGTCATATGCTCGACCAGTGGTTTATCCACAATGTCTTTTAGTCGCAAGTCATATGCACGACCAGTGGTTCATCCACAACGTATTAACAGCTTTTATATGCACTAATAGATGGTTCATCCATCAATATTTTAGTCAGCAGTTTACCTACTCGACCAATGGTTCATCCATAATGTTTAACAGCTTTTATATACACAAATGGATGGTTCATCCACCAATATTTTAGTCAGCAGTTTACCTACTTAACCGATGGTTCATCCACAAAGTATTAGCAACTTTTATCTGCATAGACGGTTGGTTCATCCACCAATATATTTTAATATTAGCAATTCATCTACAATGACTAATGGTTCATCCACAATGTGGTGTAAAGGTGGAGAAGTTCTGGGGAACTCCTATTGTGGTGTGCAACGATGGGGTAGAAACCTTTTCTGATAAATTGAAATTGCATTGCATCCATAAGACATTTACATGGTTATGAACACTGAGATATTATGTTGATGAGTTGATATGAATTACAGATATTCTATAGTGCTAATCAATTGTGATTTATTCTATGAGTTAATATTTTGTACGATTTGTTTATTGTTTGCACTAGTTTTCTTATGATTGAACTCACACTGAGCTTCATAAGTTCACTTCCTCTCTTATTTCTATCTTTACAAATAACCCACCAGGTTAGGACGCAAATTCAGCATCTGGAAGGCTCAGCTCAGAACCTTTTATATATATATATATATATATATAATTATTTTAGATTCATTTTTCGCAACCTCTACTATTCAAAAATTGTATTATTTTATTTGAACTGTGGCATGAGATTTAAGTTTTTGGGTTTGATCAACATTCATGACATTTTATTTTAATTTAGGTTATTGAAATATGAATTATTAAATAATCATGCATAAAAATCTGGTTTTCATTAAACTTAGAGTAAATATCACTTTTTCCGCTGCATTGTTATGTAAATGAGTTTTGAAAAACATATAAAGAGTGGAAATCGACTTTTACTAAGTAAAATCTAAATTCCATCGCTTTAGGGAAAAAATTATCTTTTAATAAAATTAAAGATAACACACTAGTTTTTCCTAAAAAATAAACAAATGTTTTAAAACAACCATTTTAGAAACTTTGATTGCTTACTGGGCCATTTTGGTGGCCAATGTAATATTTCGAATTCGGGTTTAACGTTTAGGCTGGGTTTGAGAAGTTACATCGACTACTACAATTAGCAATCACTTATATTTATCATTAAATTTTTGGCATTTATACTACTACTATATATAAATGACTAAAACCTCCTTTCATGGCCATGTACACTATTTTTTTCTTTTTGAAATTTTAAGTGGATGGTAAATTTTAATTCTAATCCTTTTTTAAGATTATATAATAAAGTTTTAATTTCAATTTTGGTCCCAAACTACATTTAAATTTGGATTTAATCTTTATACTTTAATCTTTAACATAATTTAGTACTTCAACTTACCATTAGTTAATCTAAATATTTTATTCTAATTAAAATACTTATGTGAATTTTAAGAAATGTTAAATTAATTAAAATTTTCTATTAAATTCAAATCTATTACCCTTATATTTTTTATTATATAACTACTAAGTGAGTTCTTTCATTTATTTTAGGGTCTTCTTTCATGAGATATGTTTATTATATTTCTTTTCTTTTTAAATTATAAGGTGGTGGTAAATTTTCAATTCTAATCATCCTATCTTTTGAGATTATATAATAATGATTAAATTTTAGCTTTGGTCTCTATATTATACTTAAATTTGAGATTTAATTTTATACTTTAATTTTTACATAATTTGGTATCTCAATTTGATTAAAATGCTTATTTGAATTTTTAGAATTGTCAACTCTATTAAATTCAAGTTCATTATAATGTCTTTTTTTGTTGTTGTTATGTGGTTACCAAGTAAGTTTTTTTTCCTTCAAAATATCACATTAACAATTTAAAAAAAATTAACAATGTTGATAATTGAATTTGAATTTTAAATTAACCCAACAGTGACAACCATAATAATATGAATAAATGTTTCATTATGCTTTAATATGATGTTTTGACATTTACCACTTTACTTTTATATGATTAAAATTTCAACTCAAATTTAATTTTGAATAATTTGAAACAAAATTTAATAAAAATAATATATTTTTCAAGTATCTTTATTTCAATAATTAAAATTATAGATTGATGAATAAAATATAAAAAATTATTAAAATGCTTATTTTATAAATAAAATAGAACTTCAGTTTTTGGGTTTTCTAAAACATTTCAAATCTTTCTTCCATAAAAAGAAGTCCTATGCTATTTTTAAAGTTCTAATATTTAATTAATAAATTTATACTTAATTGTTAAAATAAAATATTTGTAAATTTTAATTAATATTCGTTATTGAGTGTAAAATTTAATTAAAACAATTTAATTTGAGTGACCAAATTCAATTAAAATTGATGTTTAGTTGTAAAATTCAATCACATAAAATTTTACCACATAATTTTAAATTAAAATCAAACATATCAATTAAAATTTATCGTTTAACTAAAAAATATCAATTTTTTTAATATACTGAAACCTTTTAATTCAAACTAAACAGGAGTCTCTTATATGAGCACCAACCAACCTATGAATTCAAATAACTTGCTAGATAACATTTACTGGAAATAAGAGGAGCAGCGAGGAGTAGCAAGGGCTTTATCACCTAAAATGGAAGTCTTAAATTTAGTCCTTTCAAAAATAATAAAAATATAAATTATTTATAGTAAAATTATATTTTGACTCCTAAAATATGAAAAAGAATTATGATTAATATCTTAAAATATATAAAATTATAATTCAATACATTTCAATCTTACAAAAATTTATAATTTGATTCTGCACACCCTTGTTGGAAAAATAAATGAATTAATTTAAATTTATATCACATAACATCCTTTAATCTCATTTATAAAATTAAAAAATTCACTGCTTTTTGAAATTACATATTCTTATTTTATTACTTACCTAAGTTCCCTGCTGTTATTTTTTCTTTTCATGTTTTAAAGGTCAATTTTCTTAGTTTATTACTTATCTAACTTCTGTCGGGATTTTGACAGAAAAATGTAGGTGGTTAAGCTTGTTATGGAAACATTACCTAATTTCTAAACTAGACAGTATTTTTGCATCTATATTTTACATTTGCTACCTTTAATTGTTGATTTGAAGATTTAATTACATGAAAATAACTTTCTAACAAACATTTTAATTTTTAAAATAAATTAGTACTTAACGCACAGTATTCACCAAGTTAAAATTCGAAGAAAAGGATAATATCTCATAACCATGGGTAGTTGATAGAGGTCTTGGCCCTTGCTTAAATGTAATTCTTCAACTTTAGTTCGATACAAATATTAATAATTCCTTCTAATTCCTTGGTTAAGTAAAAAAGTTATATTGCTGATCTCTTTCAAAAGTAATTTTTTTTAATTTTATCTTAGTCCCCATTAATAATTGGTCACATCCTTTAATTATCTGACTTCATATTGATGGTGACTAACCAGAAAGTTAGAACGAGAGGAAGAAAAAATTAGAGAGAAGAAAACCTTGTGTATTGTACCGATTGCCCTCCTTCACTTGCAGCTAAAACAATAAAAGGGAAAAATAAAACAGTTCGGTAACTACCCGATAACTGAAAGGCAGTTACAGGTCTACGCTAGACGCATCGTTTTATTAAAACTAAAACTCTCCATTTTGCTTATATTCGAAACGCAACGTTTTGGTGCTTCTGTTTTTCATTCCAAAACACGTACAGACAGACCCTTTCAATGGAAAATAGGTAAAACGAGCTGACAAAAACTACTAGGCATAAGGGTTGAATATATAGATGTAAAACTGCACATCCTAATAATAAAATCATCCCATAACGATAGAAATTTATTGGTCTTGTTTGTCGTCCCACGCTAGGAGCATCCCATCTATTGTTCCGCTGAAATAATCTGACCACATTTATATTTTTGTAGTTTTAAATTCGTCTTTGGGGTGCATCGTAAGTTGAGCCTTGCATAAACAAGTTTAGCGATGAAGGGATTGGAAAAAAATTCCTATAAAAGTAAGTTTGGGCGAGAAATTTTTAGAAAAAAAATTATTTTTGTCGAGATTTTTAAAATTTTACAAATAAATTTATTTTTTAAGTAAATATATTGAGCAAACTTAAAATCTATGAGCAATTTTAAGAGCAACTTTTATAGCTCAAATTTATTTTATAAATTTCATCGTTTTCAAAATTCCTCATAATTTTATTTGATTTAATACACATGTTCTATTATAAAATAAAAAGCTTAAACTTAAAATTTTATTATTTTTAATCATAATATATATATTTTGGTGAATTACAATATCATGGTAAAGGCCGAGCAACAAACGAATAACTAGCACGACTATAATATATACTTTTTAAAGTTTATTTTATTAAAACTATTTTAAATTTTTAAAATATAATGATATCTATATCAATTTTTATATTATTTATTAATATAATTCTTCTTCTTTTATAATTATTTTTTATTTTTAAAATTCTAATAATTTAATTTTTTTTATAAATCAATTGTTTTTCAAACAAAGCAATTAAAAATCCTAACATTTTAAATTCATAAATTGTAAAATACTAAAATTTTAAAATTCTCAAAAATTTAAAAATTTCAACCAAATACACTCTAAAACTTTTTATACCCATTACTCGTATTAGATTTCATTTTCTTTAGAGTAATTAAATCAAATTTAAGTAAAAATTTAATAATTTTTTAATTCATAAAACCGGAATTTGGTTTGAATCTTATTTAAGTGACACTGTATTTGTTACTACTTAATCCAAAAGATGTTGGTAGAGTTGAAGGTTTGGTTGGTGAGGGGAGGTGGATGCTGGACCAGACAATTGCTATCTCTGGCCCCATTGCAACTTGCCAATTTTAATAATGCCATGTGAAATATAGATAGCTAACAAGTTGGTGACTTTAGTCATCTTTCAAGTGTTCTTAATGCACGAATAGGCAAACAACAAGATTCCTTATTCCCATCTCTCCTATCGGTTCCCAATGAAGTAATGAAAGATTTGTGAAATCGTACAAAAATCACCATAAATTTTACTATTATTTGAATCAGAAAAGATGGGTTTTATTAGTAGATCAAATTGTAGTAATCACCCCTTTCTAAGCAACAACAAAAAAAAACCCCATCAAAACCCTTTTTTTCAAAACTATCAAAAAGAAAAGACAAAACTAGTTCTAATCTGCGGGTAAAATCCAGAAAATTCACTGACAATAAATGACACACAAAGAATGTGTTAAAGGTATGTTGATATTAACTAGTTTGTTTCGTCATCCAATTTTTTTAAAATTTTTTAATTATTTTTTTTATTTTTTAGTCTTTAAATTAGTGTTTTTTAATAAAATACTTCCAAATAGATGAAAAAATAATGTTAACTTTGTTGATGTGGTAATTAATTAAAATTTTAAAATTTATAAAATGATAGAATATTATTATAATTTTTATTATTAAATGAATTTTATATTTTATAAATTTATAAAGTTTTATATTCTTTTATATTTTTGAATTTTTCAAAATTTTTATATTTTTGGTCTTTTTAAAAATTAATTAATTATTGATGTGTCATACACGTTGATGTCACATAAGCAAATTTAACAAATATTAATTTTTCATTCATTTTAAGTGATTTGAAAATTAATTAATTGTTAACGTGTCATACATATGGATGCCACATTGTTGAAACAAATAGTTAGTTTATTAGTTTCAATTAGTTAGAGTTAGTTAGTAGATGACAATTTTTTCTTTTTCTTGGGTGATGGTTTGACAACTGTATATATATTTTTAAATCATTTTGTAAGATATATGAATGAAAAATTAGATGAAATTTTTAAGTTTCTCAATTTTTTTAACATGTTATCAGAGCGATTTGTAAATCATTTTGGGTTACAAAATGGGTTTTCTTTGGGGAAATTTTTAAGTTTCCTTCAGATGTTCTGATCAGATTTCCCCAATCGTGTTCGTTTTTTTCATTGAGTTCGATTAGTGTTTTAGGCGTAAAGCATAGAAGGCATCGTTGATTTCAATCACCCATTGTTTCTGCACCCCTCGAATATGCCAGGAGAGCATATGGTCTCTTATCAACTTGTGGGTTTGGAAAATTATAGTATATGGAGTAGATCGATGCGGATTGCCCTTATTGGAAAAAACAATCTAGGATTCATTGATGGAGACTGTCGCAAAGACGATTATGAGTTGGCGTTGCATCCACAATGGGAGAGATGCAATGCAATCATGTTATCTTGGATACTCAACACCGTGAATTAAGAACTTTTGGCTGGGATTGTGTTTGCTTCTAGTCTGGCATTGGTGTGGCAAGATTTGAAGGAATGCTTTGACGAAGTTAATGGGTCGAGGATCTTTTTCCTTCATCGACCAATTGCAACTCTTAACCAGGGTGAGTCTACTGTTTCTATTTACTTCACATGTCTCAAACTTTTGTAGGACGAGTATAGTGCTTTGGTTCCATTTGCATCATTCAATTATGAGGTTTCTCAATTGAATCATGCGCATCTGGTTCAGCAAAAGTTATTTCAATTTCTCATGAGACTCAACGAGATGTATTTAGCCATCAGGAGTCAGATTTTGCTTATGCAACCACTTCTTTTGGTAAATCACTCATATTCGATGATAGTACAAGAGGAATCACAGCGTGTGCACTTGTTTGGAGTTCCTATTATGGAGATTGTTGCAATGTTTTCAAATGCCTCTAGGAGTTCAGATCACCACCGATACAATGAGGTTTGTGACTACTGTAAAATTAAGGGCCATCATCATTATAATTGATATCGACTAATTGGTTTCCCCTCAGATTTTAAGTTCACAAAGAAGAAAATTCCACAGGCAGCTATGGCCATCAATTTAGAGGTAATTGATCACTTAACTTCTGACCTTGGTTCATCGACTACTTCTACTGCCTTGTCTTCACCGGTATTCACTGCTGACCAATATACCAAATTCTGAGTCTCACCAAAAAGGCTGCTCTGAAGGATTCCACTGTGAATCTTGCAGGTACAGTTTCTGGATGTTTACTTGCTACTAATGGATCTCTTCGTTGGATTTTGGATACAAGGGCAACAGGTCATATCTTATCTGACTTTGAGAGTTTGTTGTTTCCTGTTTCATGTGCTACACCTCGTTATGTTCATCTACCAAATGGCAAAACATATACTATTACCCATATAGGTTCTTATAGGTTGACTCCTAATCACCTCATTACCAATGTCTTACTTGTTCCGAATTTTTCTCACAATTTGCTTTCAGTGTCTAAACTTTCCAAAGAACTTAATTGTCTCATCATGTTCTATCCTGACTTTTGTTTCTTGAAAGATCTCTCGAATGACATGATCAAGGGGATTGGTAGAGAGTCTAGAGGGTTGTATTTTTTTGAGTCTGCTAAAAGAGCTTCTGGTTTGTTATCTTCGGTTTAATGTAGTGATTTTCCTTTTTCCAATATTGTTTCTCATGATGATTCAATGTCTTTTGATCAGCAATCTACTGTTTTGCACAATAATACTCATGTATGGCATACTTGTTTAGGGCATGCTTTTGTTACTACAATGCAAAAGTTACATGTTTTTAATTCTTACAAACTTGATATTGATACTGTGCATAATTGTAGTATATATCCTTTAGCCAAACAGAATATATTACCTTTTCCTCTTAGTCATTCAAGCTCTAACATACATTTTGAACTCATTCATGTTGATCTTTAGGGTCCCTATCATGTTTCAACACAAAGTGGACATAGGCTCTTTCTCACTATTGTAGATGACTGTACACGCATGACTTGGATTTATCTATTGAGGGTTAAGAGTGACACAATTTTGTTTCTTAGAAATTTCTTCTCCTTTGTTAAAACCCAATTTTCTCTCTCAGTTAAGAATATCCGTAGTGATAATGTGATAGAATTTTTCAATATGGAATGTTCTACTCTTTTTTTCCTCTCTTGGTATAGTGCGTCAAAGTTCATGTGTTCATACACCTCAACAAAATGGGGTGGCTGAACGTAAACATAGACACATCCTAGAAGTAGCCCGAGCCCTTCGTTTTCAATTCAAAGTACCTCTTAAAATTTGGGGTGATGTGTCACCACTGCTTGTTACCTTATTAATAGACTTTCATATTCTCTTTTACAAGGAAAGACTCCTTATGAGTGTCTCTATAAAAAAACCTCCTAGCCTAGCTCATCTTAGGATTTTTGGATGTCTTTGTTATGCTACATAGCTCATGATAAGTTTTCCCCAAAAGCAGTTCCTTCTATGCTTATGGGATACTCTACTACACAGAAAGGTTATATCTTGTTCAATCTTGAAGCACATAAATTTTTTATTAACAGGGATGTGATCTTTCATGAGCATCTCTTTCCTTTTCACCTTCCTTTAGCTAAATCTTCTCAATTTTTTCCTTCTTTAGTTCCCTTTTCTGATTCAGAATTTCTTATTTTACGTCCACCACAACCTACTGTTTCCACCTTACACTCACCACAGTTGTTTTCACTACAACCTACTGTTTCAAGCTCTACACCCTCAACAAGTAATCCAGTACAATCATCTTTAGGTCCTTTTAGTCTAGAAGTTTCAGTTCCTAGAAAGTCTTCTCGTGTTTCAAAACCACCTCAGTGGTTGAATGATTTTATTTGTAGTAATCATTCTACCTCATTTCCTTTTCAGTATCCTATTTAAAATACTATTTCTTATGTGCATTTACCTTCCCATACTCAACACTATATTTCCTTGACTTCTTCCTTGATTGAGCCTACCACCTATAATGAAGCCATTCAATATCCTCATTGGATCTATGCCATGAATGAGGAACTTCAGGCTCTTGAGTCCATTAAAACTTGGTCTGTTGTCTCTCTTCCTTTTAGAAAAGTCCCTATTGGTTGTAAATGGGTTTACAAGATTAAGTTTAAAGCATCGGGTGAAGTTGAGAGATTCAAAGCTCAACTGGTGGCTAAGGGTTACAATAAGAAAAAAGTGATAGATTATGTTGACACTTTCTCCCCTGTTACCAAAATGGTTACTGTGAGGCTTTTACTTGCGTTGACATCTATTTTTAGTTGGCCACTATTTCATTAGATGTTTACAATACTTTCCTTCAAGGTGATTGGAAGAAGTTTGCATGGATTTTCCTACTAGTTTTTACAGCCAAGGGGAGGGTAAGGTATGTAGATTGCAAAAATCATTATATGGCTTGAAGTAGGTGGAACAACGAAAATGTGCAAGTGTACACAATCGCAAAAAGTAATAAAGTGACAAGTAAATGTCGAGTTATTGTACCCACAGGAACTGTGAAAAGAATTATTTATGAATGCAATTTAAAGACACTTTGGTGAAGAAAAATATTTTGATTTGAGGAGGTGATTAAAAACTAGGATTTTAACTAAGTAAAACAAGTAAAAATAAAATAAAAGTTCCAATGCACGATTTCAAAAGATGATTTTAATCAAGATGACATAGTTGTGCTAGATTAATTACATTTCTTAACTTAGAATTATTAAACTCATGTTTATGTTGTTACGAATAAATTCACGACAACTAGGTAATTTACTAACTTATTAACATACTTACCTACCAAAATCCATTTATCTCTTGACTATATCTCTATGTCAATTCAACCAATTAAACAAATTTTAATAAGCAAATGTGTTAATGCACATACATACTTATGAAATTAAAATAATCTCCTGTACATATCTCTATACCAATTCAAACAATTAATTCAATTTTCATAAGCAAGTAAAAGATTACGTGAGGTAACAATATATTTCTACCTTGAAACAGTTTAATCACAATAATCTTGCAAGTTATGCAAGGCTAATGTATCGTTAGATACCGTTGCTAATTTAACCTTCAACTACCTTAAATGATAAAACATGCAATCGATTAAGTATTGTGTCCATTAATTACAATTTCAATCCATTTAAATAATTAATTCATTAGTTACCTTACAATTGTAATGCAAGAATAACTTAATTATGGTTTCACTTAATCAAACATCTTACTGAGGCCTATAACAACACAAAAACAATTTTAATAACTCAAGTAGACGAAATGCAATCAACCTAACACGAATTAAATTTAAGCCATATTAATTAAATTAAACATATCAAAATAAAAAATATTCATAGACATGTTCATAACAATAATAAAATTAAAAGCATAAGGAACAATAAGCAAATCCGGTGTTTTTTCGAGGCTTGACCAGTTTGCTCCGCTCTTCCTCCTCCACTTGTTCTTGTTGAACTGAGGCTTCCATGAACACTTGAATGGTGCTCCAAATGGTGGTTGAATGAATCTTTTTCAAGAGGTGAAATCGACAAAAGAATGGGAAAGGAAATTAAGAACAATAGAAGGGAATGAAGAGAGAAAAGTGAGAGAGAAGTGAAGAAATGAATGAGTTTGAGATGTGTTTGAAATGAGAAGCCAATGGGGTATTTATAGGTTGAGTAGACTGCTAAAAATAGAAAAAAATCAGCAGCCATAGATTCCCCTCATGGGCGGCTACACATGTGGCAAGTTTGAAGGTTTCAAACTTGCTGTTTTAAGGTAAGGTCAAATCTAAGAAGGCATGATAAGTGGAGGGGTTTGAATGAAAATTCAAGGAGTCTTCAAAGGCTATTTTGAAAGCCAAATAATCAGCCAAACAAGCTGATTGGGTCAGCATGTGGGACGGTTTTGGGCAGCCCAGTGCTCAGCCGGATCGATTTTCTCTGTTCAACTCAACTGAGCATCTTTTCATAATTAATTAACAATAATTATTTAACCCAAAATAAATTAGATTAAAATTAAAATTAATTATATTATGAATTAATATTCATAATTTGGACCATCTTCGGCTGAAAAATTAATTCGCATTGATGCTTCAAAAATCACTTCTCGGTTTTGTGCTTCTAATAGTGTCTGTCGAGTCAATTTTCGCCCTTTGTGCAAATCTGTCAAAAATGATCAAAATTAACTAGAATTTATTATAATGTTAATAATTTAAGTACAATTTAATTATTTTATAATCATTATATATTTTTCGACACGAAATACTATGAATTTGCATGAATTTGAGTTAAAAAGGGCATAAAAAAGTGTGTATATTTTTGTGTTTCCAGTAGGCATCAAGGCAATGGAATTTAAAACTGACAGAGACTCTTACAGCAGCTGGATATGAACAGAGCATGCATAATTATTCTTTATTTATCAAGAAAAAAAGGGAATGAGATAGTAATCATGCTCATTTATGTGAATGATTTATTGATTACTAGGAGTAGTAAAAGTATGATTGAAGAGCTGAAGGAAATTCTGCATCAGAACTTTAGAATGAAAGATCTGGGAGAGTTAAAATTTTTTCTTGGTTTTGAAATACTAAGGCCAAAGGAAGGAATTCTAATCAATCAAAGGAAGTATACATTAGAATTGATTGAAGAAACTGGGGTAGGGGGAGCAAAGCCAGCTGCAACTCTTCTAGAATTGAATAATAAGTTGACCTCAGTAGAATATAATGAGAATCTATAGCAAGAGAATGGTGAAAGGAATGGTGATGAGTTGCTAGATGACAAGTCAGTTTTTCAAAGGCTTGTAGGAAGACTTATTTACTTAACTCATACCAGACCAGATATAACCTTCTCAGTTCAACACTTGTGCCAATTCATGCAACAACCCAAAAAGTCACACTTGGAAGCATCATTAAGAGTGGTGAGATACTTGAAGAAAAATCCAGGACAAGGAATATTTCTTGATGCCTCAACTGAGTGTGAGCTGGTCACACATTGTGACTCTGACTGGGTATCCTGCCCAATGACAAGAAAGTCTGTATCAGGTTTTTGTTTAAAACTTGGCAAGTTGTTGATTTCTTAGAAATCAAAGAAGCAATCCACTGTAGCCAGGTCTTCCATAGAAGCAGAGTATAGGAGTATGGTAGTCATAGCAATAAAGGTGGTTTGGCTAGATGGTTTGCTGATTGAATTGGAATCAGGAGAAAGCATTCAGTCAAGCTTTTCTATGATAGTAAGGCTACTTTACAGATAGCAGCAAATCCGGTTTACCATGAACGAACTAAGCACATAGAAGTGGATTGTCATTTCATCAGAGAGAAGATTCAGAATGATCTTATAAAGACTGAGCATGTATCCTCTACAGAGCAGTTGGCAGACATCCTTACAAAGACTTTAGGGGTACAACAACATGAGCATTTAGTATCCAAACTAAAATAATCTAGTTGGAATCGTTTCCTGACTTTTATTAGGGTTAGGTTTTTGTGGTTTTTAGAGTTTTGGATTTAAGATTTTGTAGGGTTTTGAGGTTTTTTTATATTTTCAAGTTTATTATATATTCTTTAGTTTTTTATAAATTTTGAAAAGTAAAGCTAATAATTATTTAATTCGATATTTACAAGTATTGTATTTACACTAATCGTATATTGAATTATTGGTATTGTAAAATTCAATTCGATTCATAATCGAAAATTGAACTACTCAATTTGATTAAATTTTAGTTTGTAATTTTTATTTATTTATTTGAATGCAATGAGTTTTGATCAGTTTTTTTTACGAGAGGTTAAAGTCGATCAGATTTTTTAGTGTATTATTCTTAAACTTTCAATGCATTTTTCTTTAGAAAATATATCATGGGAATCTCGGGATATCTGATGGGTGAGTGGGAGAAAGTGGCGAGTTGAAAGTGTTAGAGGGAAAACGCTCCACGTAGAACGTGTTTTAAGTGCACTGTAAAAAAAACACTAAAAACGTGTCAAGTTGAAGGCATTTTCTATAGCACTTTCAACTCCCTACTCACCCGGGAAAAATTTCTAAATCAATTGCCACTCACCCCGAATCTATAAAAGGGTGGCTTTCAGCATTGATTGGCATAAGGCATTTACGAGTAAAAAAAATTGTAAGAAGAATCAAAAGAAGAGGAAGTTCGCACCTAAGGCATAATTTGTAGCTACGACACAATTTTTATCACGTAAAGATCGATTTTTGTTGTTCATATTTAGTTACAGCATTATTTTTCTTCATAATGTTTTTGTTTCAAACATGTGGAATAGGTTATTTCATTGAAAATAAGTGGACAAATTAATGCTATTGTTTATTATGAAGTGAAGTGCGTGACACTGAGAATGAGATCGTTTCTTATCAAAGAACACAATACGGTTAGCTTTTAACCTGGATATAACATTTTCAGAACTATGTCAAAGAATTAGGCAAAAAATCATCGGGTCCAACCAGATGAAAGTACCGTCACTTAAATATCAATTTTGTGCTTCGGTCGACCCCTTCAGATATAATGCTTTCGATATTAGAGGTGCGAGGGGGTTGGAGGTGATGGTGCAGACACATATAGATAGTGGATTACTATTTCTCGAGTTATATGTGAAGTTTTCAAGACAGATGAGAGCCCTCGGAGGTCGACATATGTTCCAGTTCAAGAGGCCAGAATAGAAGAACAAGCCAAGAGTCCAACGAAACAGTTGTGTGGTGGGTTCAACTCTTTGTTAAAAAGTTCCCATTATGATATCCAAGAATCATCAATGAGAAGACACTCATCTATTTCTATCACATCCCAAATTTTTATTTTACTAGCGTAAAAATAAAAACAAGGAAGTGAAGTGGTCTAGTGGTTTAATGCTCCTTAGCTGTCATAAGTTCAAGTCCCCTTGTTCACATGCTTTTTATTTAAATTTTTTAAAAATATTTCCCATGTGTATAATAAGCTTGTCGTCCACCCCATAGCTACCTTGTTTAGGAGGATTCATTTCCCTTTTAGGAGTCAAACTTACCATAAGTTGAGGTAACATGATCCCCTTTTCACTCCATGTTTCCTTCTCTTGCCATTTCTTCTCCACATTTCCATAGAAGTGGTTCATTGAACCTAGACTAGGTTGACTACCCATTCCCCTCACTCCCTACCTCTCTTTTTCGTCCCCTCATCCTTTTCCTCCATATTCTCTCTTTTTCTCTCTTTTTTCATCCATTTTTCTCCATTTTGCTAGCCATCACTTTTTTTTTTCATTTTTGCTTCCTTCCTCAATCATGACTGACCTTATCACCACCAAACACCGTACTTCTTAGCCACCATAGCTTCTCCTCATCCTCGTTCTCTTTCTGTCACCATCCATCGTCGCTGTGACCTGGTCTGTGCGCCACCGTGAGTCTCTTTTCTCCTTCATCTCCCTCCTTCTTTCATCTCCCTTTTCCATCAGTTCTTGTGCTAAAATTTTATTATTATTATTGGGAGTGAATATGTTGGATTCGAGTGTTGGATCAAGGATACATCTTTCGGGTTTAGATCTAAGCGAAATCACTACTAGGAGATTATGGCATATTTGTTCTACGAAAAAGGTGTGGGTTCAATACTATTAGTTGTGCGTGATTTGTTTGCTTTTTTTATATTTATAAATTAATTATAATTAATCGTGAGCACACTAAGTATTCAAAAAGGAGTTGAAAAACTCATTAAGGGGAACCCAAGTAAATGACTCTAACTGAGTAATTCTATGAAATGCATGAAATATGATGTGATTATAACTTTGACAAAGATATGTGATGCATGGCTTATGTGATATGTTTGATGATTTTAATATGTGATATCTATATATGTGTATGTTATTATTGAAATCTATGATCTAATGTAAAAAGCATGCTAAAGCATGTGAAAGTGATTAAAAGTGATTATTAAGTGATATGTGAGTATGTGAGCATGTTCACATGCCTAAGTGTAAAAGTGATTCATATGTATTAAAAACCGAAATTGCCATATCACACAGATGGGTTGGTTTTATGAAAGGTGGAAGTATGTGGCAGTTTATCTGTAAATTAGTGGTGGCTTGTCCACAAAGTGTTGTAATGGCAGTATATCTACATATGTGGTGGCTTGTCCCTAAAGTGTTATTAGTGGCAATTTATCTAAAAATCAGTGGTGGCTTGTCCACAAAAGGTGTTTCGGATGGACGAGTTCTGGGGAACTCAATATTGGTGTGTAGCGGAGATGGGTAGAAAATTTTATAAAATGTACATCGTTTTTAAAATATGTATTGATAAGTTTATGCATAAGTACCAGTGTTAAAGTTTATGAAATTTATGATGATCGATATGTTGAGATTTATATTTTGATATTTATATGAATATATATTTGTGTTGATCTCACATTGGGCCCTTTAATACTCACCCACTTTACTTGTGTGTTTCAAATAATCCTCATGGTTAGGACTCAAATGTGGTCATCGGTGATGCTCTTTGAAATTTTTTAAAATAAAAATATGGACTTTTGTTTATGATTTGGATGTTTATGGACTTTATTTCTATTTGGGACTTTTTATGTTAAATTATGGTACTATGGCATGGGATTTTTAACATTGGTCATTATGCATGGATTATACTTATGGATTGAATAAATTGGACATTTTCCTAATAAATAAAATTTTAAACAATTAAAGAAAAACTATATTTGCAAACTCATTTTATCAAAATTGAATTTAAAGATCACTAATTTGTTTTCCAAATAATGACAAAAGATTTCTACCAAAGTTTTTGAAATTAAACTTATCATTTTTTAAGAGAAATAATAACACATATTTCAAAGATGAACGAATTCACTTCAACTAATGTTTTCGCCATATCTATGGCCCATATAATTACTGAGATTGGGTCGTAACGTTTAGGCCTGGTTTGAGGGGTTACAGTTTTAGCCCTAGATTTCAACAGTGACAGGAAGAACAACGAATAGTTAGAGTTTGGTGGTAACACGAGATACTAGACCCCTGCACAACACTTAGTTAGTTGTTTTTATTTGAACTTCGATCAGCCAAGATTCAGCGCTGGGAACACTTACAGGGGAATGACATCAAGTTCTAGTGGTTGGCAATCAGCAGGTGATTTTGGTTGTTTCGACAACTATACAAAAAGTGATAATGTAATCCTTACAACGTCCATCAGCGATGGGACATCCAACCTTGGAGATGTTTGTTGGATTGAGAATAAAGAGGGCATTGAATCTTATGCCAATCCAATTCGGGAGTCTGGTGCCGATGGTTCGAAAATTGCATTAATTTATAAACCAAAGCTAGTTCCAACTAAACCAAAAGATAGAGATTTAGACGGTGAAGGTCCGAGTGAAGATGTCATAGAAGATCCACAATTTAAGGTGTACTCACCTTCAACCTACATGCATAATGTCGTAGATGAGTTGGAGTTTGTAAAACTACCATTCAAAAAACCAGGCCATACGAGTTCTTCGTTGGATTCGGGTGATTTAGAAGTGGGGAAGGCGTTTTCCTCAAAGATTGTTTTGTCATTGTAGTGAAGCGATACAACATCAAGAACAGGGTAAACTTCCACATTGTTAAATCTCGATTTGAAAAGTTCGAAGCAAAGTGTGCAATGCGAGACAACATATGTGCATGGAAAATCATGGTTTCTGTTAAGAAGAAGATGAGGTTGTGGGCTATAGAGAAATATACAACTCCGCATACGTGCGTTGTCGCTGGTACTCATCAAGACTATTTTATATTTGGAGAGTTGAATTGTTAATTTTAACATACTCATGTTGTAAGGTATTTCACAGGATTATCCGAAATTGGATTCGAAGTTAATCATAGACATAATACTACCTATGGTGAAAACAAGTCATAAGGTTGTTGGAGAGGTATGTTCCAGGTTGCGTAACAAATCTATAAATGATGATAGTGTACTACAATGATCGGTTGCTCCATGGATGCTAAGTGTTAGATCATTTCTTCTGGACTTTCAAGCAATGTCGACAAACATTCTAGTATTGTAAGCCACTAGTACAAATCGATGGTACATTTATGCACGAGAGATACACCTATCGATTGTTGTTGGCTGTGGCATAGGATGACAATCGAGAAATCCTGTCGGTTTCCTTTACAATAACGCTAAGAGAGTTAGTAGACGATTGAGATTTCTTCCTATCTAGGTTGAGGAGAAATGTTTGCCCCCAACTTGATATATGTGTCATCTCCGACAGGGGACCTAGAATGCTGGCCGCAAATGAATGGCATGGAAGCTTTTGGGACCGCACACACCATAGGTATTGTCTAAGACATGTTGCAGAGAACTACCACAACAAACGATTCTACAGCTCAGTACACACAAATGATCAACATGGGTATGCATTCACCACTATTTCAATTGTTTGATATTTAATCGGTCAATGGCATTACGATTAACTATTCACTTTTCTCGACAAGGTACGAGCTCGTTAAATATCATTTCCATGAAATGTTGGAAAACTTAGGGCAATTAATAGTTCCGGGGTGGGGTACCTCTCCAACATACCCTTCGATTAGTGGACACAATCATATGTCGGGGTTTAGAATATGGGCACAAGACAACAAACCTAGCAGAATGCATCAATTTTGTATTGAAGGGAATGTGTCATTTGCGAATGACCTCAGTTGTCAAAGAAACATATTTCCATTTGGCTGAACTTTCTCTAAAGCGAGTGGAAAAATCTGTAGGACAGATGAAGGGTGGCCACGTTTGGAGCAAGAACGTATTGAAAGAAACTAGGAAGGCTACAACACGAGCGAATTGTAAGTATCCAGTGTGTCACTTACGCAAAGACCTATTGTTTTGGGTTATGGAGTTTGACAAATTGGACCAATGTATTGTCGGGGAAGCGTACCGAGTACACCTGAGAGAATGGACCTGCAACTGTGGGAGATTTAACGCACTTCGTTTTCCATGTACTCATGTAATTGCAACATGTAGCAATCAATGTTTAGACCACATGAGCTTTGCGGATAAAGTGTACAAACTAGAATACATGTAAAACGTGTGGAGAAACGCATTTCCACCGGTCTTAGATGAACGTATGTGGCCACTGATATCAAGCACTCCATTCAAGTTGTTAGCTGATAGATTATTGCATCACAAACCAAAAGGTCAACCTACATTGATTCGGGTACGCAAGAACATGGATATTTAGGAGAAGACAAACCAACCGAGGTTATGTAGGTGGTATAGGAACCTAGGGCATACAATGTCGTTATGTTCACATTGACGAGATGATATAAGGATAACACTTTGTTAACAAATTTATTAATTTTTAATTGCAATCTATTTGTTGATTTTTTTCAATTATACTCAAATTTTGCTGTAATTTGTAAACACACATTTTTATTATACCATACAAATAAATAAAATATACAACTTTGTTTTATTATTCTAGTGCAGACTTGATATAATAATACGAAATGACAACGACAATCAATTATGATGCAAAAATGATATTTATTTAAAAACATAAGGATGAACAACATCAATACAATAAAAACATATCACATTTATTTAAAAATTTACATGAGAAGTACAAAAAAAATAAATCAATCCAATCCCTTACCAGAATGTATGCCACATCGGGGTGGTCGATGGTTGCGAGCCAGATTCCTTCTTGGTTCAAACTCCTGTATAGATTGTGGTCTCGGCCTCTCATCTTCTTCACCTTCGTTCGTATTGGATTGCGATCGATTTCTCCTCAATTGCCATAATGTATATCCTTCATTCTAGGAATAGGTGGTTGTGAAGATGGTCCACCTTGGTAGAACAAAGATCCTGGAGGTGTTTGTGACACCATCGGCGCAGGGGTATAACTATATTATGTCCCATACACCAACGGCATAAAGATCAAACTTTCGATCGGTGCCCCAAACATAAACGGCCTATACTTCATTGTCGGTATAGTTGTCATTTGAAACGTTGATGGCATCGACGTGTAATATACCAGGGATGGAGGTTCATAAACAAAACCTAGAATTGAACTAGAAGTAGAAAAATGTGGTGCAATATATGGTGCTTGTGTAAAAATGACGAGGTTAGTATAAGTACTAGAATAAGTCGAGTCATAATAACCAGGGGTGGTGTGGCCATCGGTGTCAATTCTTGCGTAGGTGTAGACGATGGACCCACCTTGGTAGCTCCACTAGATCTTGGATATCTAGGCGCCTGTCGTAGCCTCCTCGTACGCAGTTGCCTTCACCTCTTCGCCTAGCAGATATAGCTTGCCATGGTCCCTAAACCATAGCATGTGCTCCAAATACCAGGCTAACTTTGGAGCAAAAATGGCCTCACAAGTAGGTAAAAACTTGTACCTATTGTTTCAAATGTTGATATATTGTGCGGAAATGTAAGCCAATGTTCATTCGTTCTCCCCTGCAAGTCGATATGATGCAAATTTTTGATGTTTTAGGGTTCTGATGGAATCGATTCCCTGAACCCAAATTATTGCAACACTCTATTTGACTCATGCATCTCCACAGTAGCGTACACTACCAATGGCACCTTCACGTGCCAGATGTTGAGATTCACCAAAAATTCAAACGGGATGCATTCTTGAATTGTCGGATCGAAGTATGAAGCCCATTCAAACTATATTAAAATAATACAAATTTTAGTTATCTATATACTACTAATTTTTAAATGAACTACATTAATATTATGTAATTAAAATTTTAAAAATTACGTACCTCTATTTTCGATCATTAGTTTAACAGAAGCTATATATCTCGAAGCTCATCCGATAGTTCCACGTAACTCAGCCCATGGTTCCATCTATTGAAATAATATGTTAACACAATAATTGAAAATTTAAATAATTTTATTATGGTAAATATATTATCTAATGAATTTTACCTTGTTATGAGTGAAAATGTTTAAGGGTAGTTCGCTTGAAGGCGTAAAAATGACAGTCAGTATCGTGCCCATAATTGTAGTAGTAGCATGCAACCACCGATTTTGATTTTTTATGGTTCTGTCGCCCGACACATTTCCCGATATAACGTCGCCAACATGGTTGACCCCCAACTGAGTTTGCCTACTACTTTAAAGTCGATGAGTTTTAGAAGCCACCTTAAATAGAAAAAATTTCATGACTTGTTGGGCATTAGGAGACCCTTACAATTATAAGGATGTACACCCGGTCGTGTTGTTCTCTTTGGACTTCAGTCGAATTCTCATTGGGCCCATTGAAATTTCTTCTTAACCAATTCATATCTATCCGACCTCCATACATCATTTCCGGAACCCTCCTAAAAAGTTGCTCACATACGTGTCTGTAATCGGTTGCGTGAGCTGACTTAGTCACTATCGGCCCATCCACTTGTAACCCGAGCTGTAATTGCATGTCCTCTAGAGTGATAGTACACTCGCCACATGGAAGATTGAACGTGTGCATCTCGAGTCTCCACCTTTCCACCAATGCGCTTACAAGTGTGGAGTCCAATTTACACCCCTACCCATAAGAGCCACGTGCAACTGACATCTTTCAAGTAGGGTTCGATTAAGGGTGAGGGAGGAGTGGGTAGATTACGAATATACGTCTCTAAAATTTGATCTTTAACATACAAAATATTAAATTCCAATATAATAAGAAAGTATTTAAATTAAATGACATTAAATATAATAAAAAATTCTTATCATTTGCAATTGATTGATAGAAATATGCTTGACATCCAAACGGTTAGAGATTATGTCATTGTTAATGTCGAAAAAGACAAAATAAATTGTAATCGAGAAAATAATTTACAAAAATCTGAAGACAATTTTAATAAAAAAGAGAGTTGAGAGAGAAATAAAATTTGATTGAGAAATTAAGAGAGATTTAAGGATGTGAGAGAGAGTTGAGATTGAATTGAAAAAAAAATGAAATGAGGGAGGTTTATATAGAAATTAAAAGTGACCATTAGGGGGGGAGCCGTTGGTTCCAACGGTTAAGGGGGGAGTCGTTGCTCTCCAATGACTAATTAAATAGCCATCGGAGAAAATAGCCGTTATGAGTGACTGTTGGGGGAAAACACTTCCAGTTGATGTGGTAGAAAGCGCTTCCAGCTGGAAGCATTTTCGTTATTTTGATCTAGTCCCATTATTTTTCAAAAAATCGATTTAATCTAGTATATATTTTATAAAACCGATATTTTTATGTAATTCAATGTTATCGAATGTTAATAAATGTTTGATTCTCTTGTTAAAAGATAAAGCAATTCGACTTCTAGTATGAAATCAGGAGTTTATCTAATAATTTTGTTGTTTATTTTGACCCCTTGAACTTTATCCTGTTATGGGGACTGAAAGAGTTGTTTTTTTTTTGTTCCGAACTTTTTAATTAAATAAAAGACTCTTATTTATTTAAAAAATTAACATTTATTTGAAAGAAAACAATATTTTTTATCGTTGCATGACTATTACTTGAGGCAATTCCTTTTTCATATATAATTATAAGTGTTTTTATTCGCTTTACGGTCTTAGTTTAATTCTATTTGGATCGATGATAGTATTTAGATAAAACCCTCCCAATTAGGGGTGTTCAAATTTCAGTTAAAACTGAATTAACCGACCAAATCGATCTATTTTGGTTAACCGATATTCAGTCGGAGGTTGGTTAATAATTTTTTGGAAGTTCGTTTATCGGTTAATTCAGTTCGAAATCGGGTAATTAACCAAATTAATCGAGCTTAATAATTAATAATACAAATTATATGTAGTTTTAACCGAATTTGTAATTTTAATTCGATTAATTCGGTCAAATGAACATTATCAATTTGTTTTTTTTACAAGTTTTATATTTGTTTTAACAAAAAAAAAACATATAAATTTTGGTTAATTCGATTGACTGACTAAATTAACTGAAATATTTCGGTTCGGTTAACGCAGTTAAAAGATTAAAAAGTTTAATTAATTCGATTAATACTAATTCGATTTAGTTAATTGTTCAGTTAACCATTTGAACATCCTTTCTCCCAATAATGATGAACCTAGGATTATTATTGCCTCAACCTTATCTCATTATAACAACATATTGTTAGTTATTGCATTGGCATTTGTATGGCCCATGTTTTGTGTCTATTGATGTAGGGTGAAGGTCGAACCCAACAACATGCTTAGAGAATAAAAGTAGGAACAAAACCATGGCTGACGTAATGGCTTCCATTTTGCTTCTTCTTTGTCCTAACATTACAAATAGTGAACTATTGCTCCATGGTAGATAAATATCATGCCTTCCCTCTTCTATTTTCTCCTTTATTCGGTTCTCTTTGATTCCGCAAAACTTCCCTCAATGATTCACAATAAGACTAATCACCTTTACCCTTTCGTTCAACATAAGAAGAACCTTTTACATTATTGCATTCATCACTAGGAAATAAATGTTATAGCACCTTACTTTATAGAAAGAGGCAACATTATAGTAACAACAATTTTATCAAAGTAATAGGTTTGCCTGTATCGACCAACACATATCGGTGACGTACCACTTTTATTTCGATATGGAATTGTACCCATCATATTAACCTATATCGGTCTATACACCCAATAGTAGCTAACATCAATGTATAAATAAATTTGATTTTAAAAATAGAACAAGCTGAGAACCAAACAGGTCAAATTATAATTAAGAAGTCGAATTAACTAACCAAAAATAATTGAATAGCTTCCTTCATTATTTCGGTTCTCAATAATATTGGCTTAGGTTAGATAATGTTAAAATTGTAAAAATAGAACTAAAATTAGAAAAAAAAAAAACGTTATATACTACCAATTTGTTTAGGGTAGCTACAAGATTTTTCATCCAACTACTATGCATTTAATTCTATTTTAGCATCTAATTAATAATGTTTTCAATATAATCATTCAATTTTTTAAAAAAATAAATATTTTAATCAATTATTAGTTTCTATTGACTCAATAATAGAAGTCTGGGAATTTTTATTGACCTAATAATAAATTTAGCCTTTCAATATTTACACACTCTATCAAATTGATCATAAATTTAAAAACTCAACAAATTTAAGTTTCAATGTTTAAAAATTTATTATTTTAGTCTTAATTATAAAATTATAAAAAATTAAAATATAACAAATCTTTTATCAAGAACATTTACTCTTTAAGAAGGTTTAGAAGGTTCTTTAAACCAAGAAGGCAAATGATAATAAAAGTAGCAAGTACACAAAATTCCACTGTGCAATATAAGGTCCAATGCGAAGATGAATGTATAGTCCTGATTTTTGCACTCTCTAAATAAACCGTAGAAATGTGCTATATGTTAGGATTTTTGTACCTTTAGTGTCATAATTTTGATAAATTATTGAAATGATTAAATTAATTATTCATGAAAATAAACAATTGTTATTCATTATTTTTATAATATACTGTGCTCAATAGTTTTTACAAATAATAATGCATATAAGTAAATATTGGTTCAATGATTAGTAAGGTTTAACTAATATTAAGTTGCATTATATGGATAGAGTATAATGCGAGAAGACAATTTATATTACTAGATAATCTAATTTTCCTATAGTTTGTAGAATTGAACTGAGCAAATAATTAAAATAATAGGAGACTATTATGTTGTCTATAAGCCTAATGGGGGAGATAGCGAAGTAAGATTGACTCTCAAAAATAGAGATATAGATGTGATTATCTAGACTAATAATATATTAGATAAGACTCAAAACTGAATTTACCCTAAATCCATTTAAAGATTTATGCACTTGTAACTTTATCACAATGTGCTAGAAAAGTACCTAGCAATAGCAAACTAGACATGGAAACCTAAAAAGTAGGAGCACATGTTGCCTAAAATCATTAAAACTAATCCTAAAATGAATTTAGAAAAAATCAATAAAACTAAATGTTGGTCTTATTTCAAGATTTGGATTTGAGAGTAGGATTTCGTATAAAATTGTAGCACTCCTATAACATCTAAAAAATATATCCTACGGGGCTTGATATTTGAGGTTTTTAACTTAAAACTTCTAACATTTAACTCCAAATAAATTTGTGACTAATCACATTCCAAGTTATTGTCTAAAATTGATCTTAAATGTCTTAAACTTAAAAATTCTAAAATTAAAATTAAAGTTAAATTCAACTTAAAATACTATGATAACTTAAAATTCTAAAACTAGAAAAACATTTAATACCTATAATTAACCAACGAAATTAAAACTATGAATTTTCGAAATCTAAACTATAATCTAATTATATCTAACAAAATCCAACATTTAAATTCTAAAAGTTAAATCCAATAAATCTTCATAATCTAATTTCTAAATTAACATCTAATGAAATCTATGAAAACTTCAAATCTAAAATCTACAACTTAAAAATGAAACAAATCCAACTCTAAACTAAAATCTAATTAAATTTATTAAAACCTAAAATCTAAATTCTAGAGCTAAAAATGAAACAAATTGAATTTCAAAATTCAAAAACTCTAAAATAGGATGCAATTCAACCTAAACATCTAAAATCTAAAAATAAATGAATTAAAAATGATAGAGCTAAAGAAAAACAAGAGTGTAAAAGAACACAATTAATTTTTATTTAACACAACAATCCTACGTTTGTGAAGCCTCCCTTAGACCTTTTATTCACTTACCAAATGAAACAAGAATACACTTCTTCCCTATCAATTAAAGCTCACAACTTCTTCTCCAAAAAAGTCTATGCAATCCCAATAAAGAATTAACAATCCCACAACCCAAAATGGTCACTCAATAGTGATTCAACTAAGTGTTACAACCACCTTAGTCAGCTAAGCAAACAATCAAACAAGAAAATAAACAAACAAGTTAAACACACCTTCAGTAGAAATAAACTCTTAAAACTTCATCATATATGTCATCTATTTATAAGCTTGGAAAATAGAAAAATATTCTCCTTTAAAACAATTTATAACTCATTGGGAAACTCCTTGAATAAAGCTGATAATTATCCTTAAAAATTAGTACCTTAATCATCAAGAAAAAATAAGACTGCCATGCTTATCAAACCACTTCAAGGAAGTTAATTGGGAGACTAAAGCCTCTTAGTTGACTCATGCTACTATTTTGTCAAACATGCCATAATCAAATGGATCACACTCAGCCTAATCAAACACATGTATAGGGCCCAAAATGATGGCCCAAGCATAGAAACAAATTCGTTATAACAATACATGAGCAACAACTTCCTCAACAAATATTAATCTAAAATTCTAAATGAATTAAATCTAAAATAAATAAACCTAAAATTTAAAATAAGCATTTCACTAAAAACAAATTACTAAAATTCTAAGAATATTTTCAAAAGGTAATAAGAGCAGTAAACAAAAGAACCACAAAATGATAACAAGAAAATAGCAAAAAATAAAAATAAAAGAAAAGATTATGCCAAAATAAAATTAATGCACTAATGATCACAATTATTCAACTAAAATACATAATAAAAGTTTTCAATTAAAATAAAATTAAATATTCCAAATAAAGAGAAAATCAAATTTTATTATTTACCAAACAATCATTCCTTTTAAAAAGAAAATTCTAGAAATTTAAAAATTAAATTAAATAAAAAACTAAAATAAATTAGAAAAATTAAAATAAAAGGTTTAATTTTAAAAATTAAAAATTGTAAAAGAGAGACTTGACTGGAAATTTTCTTGGTTTGAATAAAATTAAAAATGCAAGGACTAATCTAGACCTTTCCATGGGCCGGGCCCGGAAAAAAATTTTGGCCCGCCTCCTAGGCCCGGCCCAACCCGAAATATGGGCCTGAAATTTTGCCCAGGCCCGGCCCGGGAAAAATATCATAAGCCCGAGCCCGGCCCGGCCCGACCCATTTTTTAATAAACATTAAAAAATTATTTTAAAAATAAATAAAATAAAAATAAAAATATTTTAAAAGTATTTTAAAATTAAAAAATAAAAAAAAATATTTATTATATTGGTAAGGGCTGGCTCGGGCCAAAAATGGTGCTGAGGCCGGCCCATTTTTAAGCAGGCCTCATTTTTTCCCAAGCCCATATTTCGGGCCTATATTTTTACTCGAATCCTCCCATATTTCGGCCGGGCCGCCCGGCCCATGGACAGGTCTAGACTAATCCTACAATTGTGCAAGGCGCAGGTCCCAAGAGATAAAAACATAAGCATGGGGACCTCCTGTGCAATTTATAAAGGCGGAAGGCCTAAAATATAATTTAAAAACACGGAGGACTGGGTTGCAAATTTCTCTTTCCCTCGACTAATTATTCCTGAAACTCAAATTTTCTTTGTCATTTTTTCTTTCGATTTTCAAATAAAACTCTTTTTTTTTCTCTCAGCTTTGTTTAAATTTGTTCGATTGCTCTACTATTGAAGAACCCAAGGGTCTTCGATTTCCAACGGCAGAGCACCACACGCG
This sequence comes from Gossypium raimondii, assembly GCF_025698545.1. Classification (NCBI taxonomy): domain Eukaryota; kingdom Viridiplantae; phylum Streptophyta; class Magnoliopsida; order Malvales; family Malvaceae; genus Gossypium; species Gossypium raimondii. The sequence continues at coordinate 40,957,013 of NC_068569.1, read as the reverse complement.
GTGGCCGAAAATTGCAAAGAAAAAGATTTTTTTTTTCTTTCTAACAAACTTTAAAGAAAAAAAAATCAAACGGAACAAACAACCAAAAACTTCCGCTTTTTTTTTTTTCAAAACTGTTTCAAAAATAAATTTTTTCTTCACTTTTCGTTATTTTAGGTCTGAAAATTCAGACCTTTTATTTTGTAGATTTGGTAAGGGTGGTTGTTCCTCATGGCTAGAGTTTTGAAACTCAGGATGTAGCCTCCTTGGAACCACCCTTCACCTTTTTTCTTCTTCAAAAATCGGAAAGGAAAAAAAAATCTTTTATTCATGTATCAAAAGAAAAAAAAAACGTGAAGACTATCTTTGAAAAACTCTTTCCCTTTTTTCTTGTATCTTGATTTTCTTATTTATTTAGGATTCTGTCTTTTTTTGTTTGCAGATTAATCGTTAAACTTTTTTTCCAAATTATCATTAATCACAAAATCGTTTCATATGCTGTTTATTGTCAACTGTAATTGGTTACCAACTTTTCCTTTGTGTTCAGACTCGTGTTAGAAAAAAAAAGAGGGGGTTTTAAAAACCCTGAAGACAAAAATGGGCTTTCGGGCCTTGAAAATAAATTGGACTTAACTTGGGTCAAGACTCAATTCCGGACTTCAAAATGGACCTAAACAACTTGTGCTTGAAAACAATTTGAATTAGGCTTGAGTTGGACTTGGACTTTAAAATGAATTTGGGCTTAAAAACAATTTGGGCTTCAGACTACACTTGGACTTTAAACTTGACTTGAATTGGACTTAACTTAAATTTTTGTAAATACCAAAAGGTGGGCCTTAGTATTGGGCTTTCAAAGAAAAACCAAATTTCAACATTATTTTGTTTTGTAAAACATAATTTTCTGAAAAAAAAGTTTAGAATTTATTTATTTAAAAAAGTTTTTTTTGTCTAATTTTACTTTTTCCAAGAACAAGAACCCAAATGTGGATATCCAAATATCTACTCTTTTATGCCAAAAATTCAAAAATTAAATTAAGTTAGAAATGATCTAAAATTTTAAAATTAAATAAAAATAATAACTTAATTCAATTTAAAACCTTTAGAATTTGCGAGAGGAATTCAATACGGTCTTTAACAAATTTCAAAAAATTCAGTTTCAATTTCAAAATTAAATTAATATTAACATAAATTTAAAAGAAAAATAACTATGCTTAGGAAAAAGAAATTTGTAGCCCTCCAATTATTTCGAATCTCAAATCGAGATCGTAGATCCCAGATAAATTAGGTGTCTACAACTGCCTTTCTTTTTGTGTTGCTTGTGTAACAAGGAATATGCAAAGATATAGACATCTTTGTTTGACAAAAATAAAGAAAACCAAATGACTAAAGTTTTAAAACGACAATGAGAAAAGACAAACTTGAAGAACCTCACAACTAGGTTACTGTAGAGAAACACAAACAAGATTGGTGGCTCTCGAATAAATGACCTAGTGGTTTATTGTATTCTCCACTAAACAGGCTTCTACCATAAAGAGTTCCAAACCTTTACCTTTGGTGGCCAGGAATTCCTTCCACTCTCTACAGTTCACCTTGAAGCGTCATTTCTTACCATAGAAGGAGCATTTAGACCTATATAAGTCTTTAGGCTTTCTAATCCTCTTCCTTTGTAACACCCCTTATCCGAGACCGTTGTCAGAGTCGAGTATGAGGCGTTACTTGACTTAACTTATTAGTTCGGGGCATAAAAATTTACTTTTAAAATTTATTTCACTGTTCACCATAATGCTGTGCACCTGCGCAGCAGTCACTAATTAATTATAACTAAAGTTACAAAACTTGAAATTTAGATCCGTAAATTTCCTGGAGACTAGACTCATATATTTTCTTACCATAAATTTTTTAGAATTTTTGGTTTAGTCAATTAGTACAGTTTATTAGTTAAATTCTCCCCTGTTTCACTGTTCGACTGTCCTGACCTCTCATCACTAAAAATTAATTATCTTATTGTACAGACTTTATATGGTGCTTCCACTTGTTTCTACTGAAAATAGACTCACTAAATATTCTATACATATAAATTATAACTCATAATTATTTCTCTACAATTTTTAATGATTTTCTAAAGTCAGAACAAGGGACTTCAGAAACCATTCTGACCCTGTCTCACTAACATTTAAATATCTCATAATATAAAATTCCTTTGCCTGCAATGTTTCTTTCATATGAAAATAGACTAATAATCTTTAATTATATGTCTCATTCACTCTATAATTAAATTTTTACTAATTTTGTTGATTTTTCAAATTCACATCACTGCTGCGGTCCAAAAACTATACCATTGCAAATTTTTACTTTTTTTATAATTTCTTTGTATTAATCAACATTTAAACATCCATAATACCAAACATGTTCTTAGTTAACCATTTTAATAGCAAATCATTAGCCATATCATATGAACACATTCAAAATGACTAAGTCCCTATACATGCCATAGCTTTACACGTTCAAAATTTCGTAATACCGAGATGTCTGTGGATAGTGTGAGACGAACTCCGACGTCCTTGTGATCCCCGAACTGAATTGGCGATACTACAAAAATAAGAAAAATAAAGAAAGTAAGCATAAAGCTTAGTAAGTTTACAAGTAAATAAATAACATTTATCATAAACCATCATACTCATAAATTTTCATCAAACACTAGGATCTTTATTTTCTTCTTTACTTACTCACTTACTTGTTTACTTGCTTGCTTAAATAACTCACGATTATAGCTTACTCTTCACTTACTGAAATTCTTTTTCCCAACTGATAACTGTGATATTTTCAATCCTTTATAACTCACCTGAATCTAGTTATCATGCTTTTGCTTGAACTTTCATGTAACTTAATTCATTTTCTAGCCCATTGAATCACTTGGAATACTAAGGATACTCGAGTCTCTTGTCTGAATATAACATGCCAAAGCTATGTCCCAGACATAGTATTACATGGGATGTTTTCTGTGCAGCCAATGCCATATCCCAGATATGGTTTTACATGGGAGTTCTCAGATCGGTGCCCATGCCATGTCCCAGACATGGTCTTACGGGGGACCTCTTATCTCGGTGCCAACACCATGTCCCAGACATGGTTTTACATGGGACCTCTCATAATCTCAATGATGCCAATGCCATGTCCCAAACATGGTCTTACATGAGATCTCTTTACCCAAATGTCATGACATTTGTATCCAATACATTCCTAATGTTTCAACGGGGCTTGTATCACTAATTCTCTGTCATCTCTTACCTGAGTCAACATTAGATATTTTCATGAAATAAATACACAATTTCTGGAAAGTAACAATATTAATAATAATTATTGAAATATTGTATTTATTTACCGTAAACTTACCTCGGTACCAAATTTGACCGAATTTAGCAATTTAGTCTTCAATCTTTTTCTTTCCCCGGCCTAACTCTGGATTTCGTTCTTCTTGATCTATAATAGCAAATTTAGCTTATTTAATATTCACATTTATCAAAACAGTAATTGACTCAAAGTTTGGAAAATTATAATTTTGCCCTTAAACTTTTACATATTTACACTTTTGCCCCAAAGCTCGGATATTAAACTTCATCTCTTATTCTTATGTTTTATGACATGCTGAACATTTTTCCCTTCTATGGCAACACCAAATTCCCACTCTAACACTTATGAACATTAGGTATTTTTACCGATTATGTTGTTTTACTTGTGTTCACTTAAAATCGCTTAGCAAAAGTTGTTTAACATAATTTCAAGCTTTATATTCTACCATAAAACATCAAAATAAACACATTTCACCTATGGGTATTTTTCCAAATATAAACCCTAGGTTAGATTATTGCTAGAATAAGCTAAATCAAGTTATCGGGACTCCAAAAACGTAAAGAACATTGAAAACGGGGCTTGGGATCACTTACTATGGAGCTTGGAAGCTTGAAAACCCTAGCTATGGCATGCCCCCTTGCTAATTTCGGCCAAATGAAGAAGATGAACAAAAATTGGGTTTTAATTTTGTTTTAAATTCATTTTAATAACTAAATAACCAAAATGCCCTTAATGCAAATCTTTGGAAACAAGCCTAACCATGTCCATTTTTGTCCACCAACTTAACCAATGGTGTAATTACCATATAAGGACTTCCAATTTAAAATGTCATAACAATTGGACACCTCTAACATGTAGAACTCAACTTTTTCACTTTTTACAATTTAGTCATTTTTACTAAATTGAGTGCCCAAACGTCGAAATTTTAGAACGAAATTTTCACAAAATCATTCCGTGAGATCGTAGACCATAAAAATATAATAAAAATAAATTTTATGACGTCGAATTTGTGGTCCCGAAACCACTATTTTGACTAGGCCCAAAATTAGGATGTTACATTCCTCCCCCCTTTAGGGATTTTCGTCCCCAAAAATCTTACCTGTGAAAAGATTTGGGTACTGTTTCCACATAGCCTCTTCGAGCTCCCATGTAGCCTCATCAACCCCATGCCTATTCTATAACACTTTCACAAGTGCAATACTCTTTCCTTAGTTGCTTGATCTCTCTATCTAGAATTTTTATCGGTTCTTCAACATAAGTCATGTCTGGCTGAATCTTAACCTCTGTCGGTGAGATCACATGTGACGGATCGAAATGGTAACGACGTAACATAGACACATGGAATACATTATGAATCTTCTCTAACTCAGTTGGCAAAGCTAACCGATATGCTAAGGGCCCAATTCTTTCAGTCACCTCAAACGGTCCAATGAAATGTGGACTTAGTTTGCCTTTCTTGCCAAATCTGAAAATTTTCTTCTACGAGGATACTTTCAAAAACACTTTGTCACCAATTTGATACTCAATCTCTTTTCTTTTTAAATCTGTATAAGACTTCTGTCTGTCTGAAGCTGCTTTTAAACAATCTCTAATAACTTTTACTTTTTCTTCCGTTTCTTTGACTAAATCAACCCCGTAAATCTGACTTTCCTTAAGCTCTGTCCATACAAAGGCGTACGACACTTACGTCCATACAAAGCTTCATAAGGAGCTATCTTCAAACTCGACTGATAACTATTATTATAGGCAAACTCTACCAACGATAAATATTTCTCCTAACTGCCTTGAAATTCTAAAACACAACATCTGAGCATATCTTCAAGTAGCTGAATAGCTCTCTCTGACTGACCATCGGTCTGAGGATGGAAAGCTGTATTGAAGTTCAACTTTGTACCCAAAGCTTCCTGCAATTTCCTCTAAAATCGTGAAGTAAATCTTAGATCTCTGTCTGAGATAATCGATAACGGTACCCCATGTAATCTGACTATCTCTGAAACATACAATTCAGTCAACTTGTCAAGTGAATAATCCATATGAACCGGGATAAAATGAGCTAATTTCGTTAGCTTATCAATCACAACCCATACTGCATCTTTCTTTCTCGGTGTCAACGGCAACCCTGCTTCAAAATCCATGGTAATTCGGTCCCATTTCCACTCAGGAACTAACACAAGTTGCAATAAACCTGAAGGTACTTGGTGTTTGGCGTTTACCTGTTGACAGATAAAGCATTTAGAAACAAATTCTGAAATATCTCTTTTCATTCCTGCCCACCAGTACATTTTCTTTAAATCGTTATACATCTTTGTACTACCTGGATGAATAGATAGAGAACTACTATGTGCTTATTGTAAGATCTTCCAAATAAGCTCATCATTCTTTGGTACACATACTCTGTCTCTAAACATCAAACAACCATCAGAACCGATATGAAAATCAGACTCTACACCCAACTTGCGTTAAGCTCTTTTAGCTTGCAACTCACTGTCATCTTTCTGAGCTTCATAGATTTCTTCGAGAAACATCGGTTTAACCATCAAATCAGCTAAAATAGAACCATCATCAGATAAAGCCAAACTGGTATTCAAAGCTCTCAATGCAAATAAAGATTTTCTACTCAAGGCATCGGCAACAACATTTGCCTTACCCGGGAGGTAATCGATCACTAACTCATAATCTTTAATCAATTCTAGCCATCTTCTTTGCCTCAAGTTCAAATCTTTCTGAGTCATCAAGTACTTCAAGCTTTTATGGTCAGTAAATATTCGACACTTTTCACCCTACAAGTAATGTCTCCAGATATTCAATGCAAATATAATGGTAGCCAGCTCTAAGTCGTGCGTCAGATAATTTTTCTCTTGTGGCTTTAACTGTCTGGAAGCATATGCGATGACTTTATCTTCTTGCATAAGTACACAACCCAATCCGTTCAATGATGCATCACTGTAAATCAAAAATTCTTTACCCGGTTCTGGTTGTACTAAAACAGGAGCTTCAGTCAACAATGCATTTAACTTGTCAAAACTCTGCTGACACTTTTCAGTCCATTCAAACTTGACATCTTTCTGTAACAACCTTGTCAACGGGGTAGCTATCATGGAAAATCCCTTTACAAATCGTTGTAATAACCAGCTAATCCTAGAAAGCTTCTAACCTCTGATATATTTCTAGGAGGCTTCCAATTAACAATTGCTAAAATTTTACTCAGATCAACTTTAATACCATCACCTTAGACAATGTGTCCAAGAAATCCAACTTCCCGAAGCTAGAACTCACTTTTACTAAACCAAAATCTTTAAAATGGTTCTCAAATGCTCGACATGTTCAATCTTATCACGAGAATAAATTAAAATATCATCAATGAACACAACTACAAATTTATCCAAGTAAGGTCTGAAAATTCGGTTCATTAAGTCCATGAAAACAACAGGAGCATTAGTCAAGCCAAATGGCATCACAAGGAACTCATAGTGACCATACCTAGTCCGGAAAGCAGTCTTCGAAACATCTGACTCATCTGAATCTAGGGGTGAGCAAAACTCAATTCGACTCAAAAAATTGAAAAAAATTTGAATTTCGAGTTAAACAAATTGAGTTATTCGAGTAATCAAGTTATTCGAAACAACTCGAATTTTTTTTTCAAATTTCGAGTTTGAATCGAGTTGAGTTTTAGAATTTGAATAACTCGAATAATTCAAAAATTCGAATATCAAACTATAATATTTTACATTTTTACCCCAAACTCCCAAACCATTTTACTTTTCCCTCAAAACTTTTACTCCTTCCCACTGTCCCCCCAAAACTTTTACTCCCCTCCACTCCCAACCCCCCAATCTACCTAAAATCCATTTCCCACCAAAATTTTACTCTCCCATTTACTTTTTCTCAAAATTTTATTCCCAAAAACCCTCAAAACCTTTTATTTTCCCCCAAAATTTTTACTCCCTCCCACTTTTCCCCTAAAACATTTATTCCCTTCCCATCCCACCTCTCATTTACCCCAAACCCTCCCCCTTCATTTTTTTAAAAATATTTTCCCTCCAAAATTTTACTTCCCCCTATTTACTTTCCCTCAAACTTTTATTCCCCAAAACCTTTTATTTTCCCCCTAAACTTTTACTTCTCACCCTTTACTCTCAAATAAAAAATCAAAATTATCCAAAAAAATCAGTAAACATAAATAGTAATAATTTTATTTATATATACTATTTATATTATTAAATGAAATTTCAAATTTTATATTATTTATATTATTAAATTGTTTAGTCATATTGAATATTTATATTAAAATTGAATTATTAATTATACCATAAAATATTCGTGTTAAAATTTTATATTGGTATCAATCATTTTATTTTTAAAATAACTTTTATTAAAAATCATATTTTTACATTTAATATATTTTTAATTCCAAAATACATAGCGACAAGAATCAAGATAAATGAAACAACTAAGCAAGCAAAGAAGCTAACCAATATATAAAAATTAATAAATAAATTATGAGGTGATGAAAGTTAATAAAAAAATTGATTAAGGTGGAAAAATTTTATTACGATGGGTGACAGTGGTTACAATGACCCAAAATTATTTTTTAAAATTTAACTCGAACAAATATATTCGATTCGATTCGAATTCCATCTCACTTGACTCAATTCGAGAAAACTTCAAATAAAGTTAGGATGATAAAATGAGATTCGAAAACTCAATTAACTTGAAAATTTTCGATTCGATTAGATTCGATTCGATTCGATCGAATGCTCAACCCTATTTGAATCAACCCGGATAATATCACCATTTTCACATTTCAACTCAATGTATTTCTTTCCGCAATTCACTATCACATCATGGGCAGTCAACCAATCCATACCAAGAATCACATCGAACTCATCAAATGGCAATAGCATGAGATCGGCTGGAAAACAGTGACCTCTAATCATAAAGGGAAACTCTTACATACTTTGTCTACTAACACATACTGACCTAATGGATTTGATACTTTAATTACAAATTCAGTAGATTTTTTAGGCATGTTCATACTAGGCATCAATCTCATACAAACATAGGAATGGGTTGAACCCAGATCAATCAAAGCAATAACATTAGTATCATAGAGAGAAAATGTAACCGTAATCACAGAAGGGGAGGATGCCTCTTCACGAGCACGGATAGCATATGTCCTTGCGGGTGCTCTAACATCTGGTCTAGCAGCTGAGTCTCTGGGCGTACCCCTGTTACTTGCTCCAACTCCCAGATTCCTGTGGTCTGCCTCTAGGAGGAGCATTTCCTGATCTCGCACTCGGTATTACTTCTCTTTTAACTGTTTCAGGAGAATCCGGAATATAGTGATCTGGTGCACCACATCTAAAGCAAGCATTTTCATTTGCTCTACACTCTCCAGGATGACGTCTACCGCATTGGGCACATTCTGGCCTAGGTGGTCGAGTACTACCCGTACTTGTGACTGTAGTAGTCTGAGCTCTTGGACCCTTAAATCTTCTGCCTCTGTTTTAGCTAGAATACCTGGTTGAAAAATTTGATCCACTAGAGAACTCTCTAGGCCTCTTGGATGTAGACTGAATTGATCTGCTCATTTGCCTTTTCTTCGTGTCTTACACTTCAATTTCAACTTTGCCCTTCTCTTTTTCTTTTAACAAATCTTCTGCCTTATAGGCTCTTTCAACCAGAACAACAAACTCTCTAATTTCTAAAACACCCATTGACAGTCGGATATCATCATTGAGCCTATCTTTAAATCTCTTGCACATATTAGCTTCGGTGGACACAAACTCCCGAGCATATTTACTATGTCTAACAAATTCACGTTCATACTCGGTCACAGTTATCTTAACTTGTTTTAACTCAAGAAACTCTTTTCTTTTTTGATCTATAAACCTCTGACTGATATACTTTTTACGAAACTCCTTCTGAAAGAAATCCCAAGTAATTCTCTCACTCGGTACCACTAACACAAGAGTCTTCCACCAATGATAGGCTGAATCTCTGATAAATGAGACAACACACTTCATGCAATCTTCAAGTGTACATGATAATTCTTCAAAAATTCTGATAGTATTCTCGAGCCAAAATTTAGCTTTCTCTACATCATCATCTTTAGTAGCCCGAAACTCTTCAGCCCATTATTTTCTGATCTTATCAACTAGTGGTCTTTCTCTTATAACTATACCTGCAGCTGGGGAAGCTACACGGGGAACCTGAGAATCATGAGGGGTGGAGGTCTAACAGTCGGATTCGTACGAACGGACTCGGAAAACCAATCATTCATAGCTTGGAAGAAGGCTTCTCGAGCCCCTCCTCTCTGACTAACTGATACGGGCCTTTCACTACTATCAGATAGCACCGTCCTTTCTGTCAAAGCGGGGGCATTACTCTCTACATCATCTGCACCAGCTCGTTCGGGATCCATAACTATAAAAGAAAACATTTTAAAATCGTCAAGAGTCGTCACACTATCAAAATATAAGTATGGCATGTATAGCTAGACTCTTAGTCACACTGAATATTCTGAGAACCGACTAAACCTGCTCTGATACCAAAAAATGTAACACCCCTTACCTAAGACCATTTTCGGAGTCGAGCATGAGGCGTTACTTGACTTAACTTATTAGTTCAAGGCATAAAAATTTACTTTTAAAATTTATTTCACTGTTCACCATAATGCTGTGCACCTGCGCATCAATCACTAATTTAATTATAAATCAAGTTACAAAACTTGAAATTTAGATCCGTAAATTTTCCCGAAGACTAGACTCATATATTTTCTTGCCATAAATTGTTTAGAATTTTTGGTTTAGTCAATTAGTACAGTTTATTAGTTAAATTCTCCCCTATTTCACTATTTGACTGTCCTGACCTCTCATCACTAAAAATTAATTATCTTATTGAACAGGCTTTATATGGTGCTTCCACTTGTTTCTACTGAAAATAGACTCACTAAATATTCTATACATATAAATTATAACTTATAATTCTTTCTATATTATTTTTAATGATTTTCTAAATTCAGAACAGGGGACTTCAGAAACCATTCTGACCCTGTCTCACTAAAATTCAAATATCTCATAATATAAAATTCCTTTGCCTGCAATGTTTCTTTCATATGAAAATAGACTCAATAAGATTTAATTATATTTCTCATTCACTCTATAATTCAATTTTTACTAATTTTGGTGATTTTTCAAGTTCACATCACTGCTGGGGTCCAAAAACTATACCATTGCAAATTTTTACTCTTTTTATAATTTCTGTGTATTAATCAACATTTAAACATCCATAATACCAAACATGTTCTTAGTTAACCATTTTAATAGCAAATCATTAGCCATATCATATGAACACACTCAAAATGACTAAGTCCCTATACATGCCATAGCTTTACACGTTCGAAATTTCGTAATACCGAGATGTCTGTGGATAGTGTGAGACGAACTCTGACGTCCTTGTGATCCCCGAACTGAATTGGCGATACTATAAAAATAAGGAAAATAATGAAAGTAAGCATAAAGCTTAGTAAGTTTACAAGTAAATAAATAGCAACATTTATCATAAACCATCATACTCATAAATTTTCATCAAGCACTAGGATCTTTATTTTCTTCTTTACTTACTCACTTACTTGTTTACTTACTTGCTTGCTTAAATAACTCACGATTATAACTTACTCTTCACTTATTGAAATTCTTTTTCTCAACTGATAACTGTGATATTTTCGATCCTTTATAACTCAACTGAATCTAGTTATCATGCTTTTGCTTGAACTTTCATGTAACTTAATTCATTTTCTAACCCGTTGAATCACTTGGAATACTAAGGATACTCGAGTCTCTTGTCTTAATATAACATGCCAAAGCTATGTCCCAGACATAATCTTACATGGGATGTTTTCCGTGCAGCCAATGCCATATCCGAGATATGGTCTTACATGGGAGTTCTCATATCGGTGCCCATGCCATGTCCCAGACATGGTCTTACGGAGGACCTCTCATCTCGGTGCCAACACCATGTCCTAGACATGGTTTTACATGGGACCTCTCATAATCTCAATGATGCCAATGCCATGTCCTAGAAATGGTCTTACATGGGATCTCTTTACCCAAATGTCATGACATTTGTATCCAATACATTCCTAATGTTTTAACGGGGCTTGTATCACTAATTCTCTGTCATCTCATACTTGAGTCAACATTAGATATTTTCATGAAATAAATACACAATTGCTGGAAAATAAAAATAGTAATAATAATTATTGAAATATTGTATTTATTTACCGTAAACTTACCTCGGTACCAAATTTGACCAAATCTAGCAATTTAGTCTTCAATCTTTTTCCTTCCCCGGTCTAACTCTAGATTTCGTTCTTCTTAATCTATAATAGCAAATTTAGCTTATTTAATATTCACAGTTATCAAAACAGTCCTTGACTCAAACTTTGGAAAAATTACAATTTTGCCCCTAAACTTTTGCATATTTACACTTTTTCCCCAAAGCTCGGATATTAAACTTCATCTCTTATTCTTATGTTTTATGACATGATGAACATTTTTCCCTTCTATGGCAACATCAAATTCCCACTCTAACACTTACTTATGAACATTAGGTATTTTTCCCGATTATGCTGTTTTACTCGTTTTTACTTAAAATCGCTTAGCAAAAGTTATTTAACATAATTTCAATCTTCATATTATACCATAAAACATCAAAATAAACACATTTCACCTATGGGTATTTTTCCAAATATAAACCCTAGGTTAAGTTATTGCTAGAATAAGCTAAATCAAGTTACCGAGACTTCAAAAACGTAAAGAACATTAAAAACGGGGCTTGGGATCACTTACTATGGATCTTGGAAGCTTGAAAACCCTAACTATGGCTTCCCCCTTACTAATTTCGGCCAAATGAAGATGAACAAAAATTGGCTTTTAATTTTGTTTTTAATTCATTTTAATAACTAAATGACCAAAATACCCTTAATGAAAATATTTGGAAACAAGCCTAACCATGTCCATTTTTTTCCTCCAATTTAAAATTTAATAACAATTGGACACCTCTAACATGTAGAACTCAACTTTTGCATTTTTTACAATTTAGTCCTTTTTACTAAATTGAGTGCCCAAACGTCAAAATTTTCAAACGAAATTTTCAAAAAATCATTCTGTGAGATCGTAGACCATAAAAATATCATAAAAATAAATTTTATGACGTCGAATTTGTGGTCCTGAAACCACTATTTCGACTAGGCCCAAAATTAGGATGTTACATCTTTTCTGCTTGTGGTGGCCTAGAGAAATTAGCCTTGTCTTTCTTAGCGCACTTTCCCTTCCCTTTTGAGGAAGAAGCAGCAACTATATTTGCTTCTACTTTTTGGATCGGCTGACCGCCATTCAACATCAACTCTTAGGATTGTAACTTCTTCATGAGTTGTGTAAGCGTAAGGTTTTTGTTGCCAATGTTATATGCAGCCCGAAAACTAGCAAAGTATTTGGACAAAATCTTGAACACTATCTCAATTTGAGTGTTCTGGTCCAAATTGGCCTTATTGTTCGTGACCTTAGTAAAGTAACCCATAAGAGTTATCATATGGTTTTTGACCAGGGTAGTTGGCTTTTGTTGGGCATTCATCACACTAATTATAGTAGATTGTCGAGCAAAGATAGCTTGGCCTTAAACAAGTATTCTAGCTTATCTAAAATCACTTTAATAGTCTTAAAACTCTTCAGTTGCTAATATAGGGTGCTGGTCATGCTTGCCAGCATATAGCAACGAGTTATCTCATCAGACTCCTCCTAGCATTTCCTCAACTTGAGTGGTTGGAGGGCACTTATTATCTAGAATTGTTTTCAGTTTCTCACAGCTCATGATAATTATCAGGCTCTGTTTCCATCCCTTGTAGTTATTTATGTTCATTTTGTTTTCAGTGAGTATGTTCAATAAGGGAGTTGGTGACATTTTCGTTGTAACACCTCAGTTTTGGTGGATCTAAAGTTTTGGGTGTATAGCAGTAAACAGTCTATCTGGCGTGGTGTTATTTGCCCAAATAATCATTTTGGCACATATGTGCGGGTGTATAGTAACCTCACTTGAGTTATCAAGAATTTGATTTCATGATATTTTGCTATATTAATGAGACGTTCATGTTAAAGGATAAAAGAAAAATGTGGGGTGACTATTCGCCAAAGGTATAGTACACCTGGTTTGTATAGAATACTGTGCTAGTTAGACTTTAAGTAATCTGGTTAGAAACCAACTGTATAGTTTAGGCTGATAAGTTTGATGAAGGGAACTTATTTATATTTTTCTCTAAAATTGTAGGCCAATAAGAAGATAAGTTCTGATACATATGACACTTGTTAAATTCCATTAAGCAAGATGAGTCATATTTATATGTAGGAATGTGTTATGGAAGGGATTCTTATTTCTTCTTCTTCCTCTTGCTTAAGTGGTATATACTGAAACCTTCCTTAAATCCGGATGTTTCCTACCTCGATGATCTAGAGGCTAAGGTTTTTTTATAGTCAATAGTTACTTCATTAGGTTAAGTATTTTAGCTTTGCAGGTTAAGTAATGAATGAATAAATCTGTATTTGGTAATTGAACAATGAGACTGTAAGTATAAGGTTTTTGCATGGGTTTGTCAGTGATTGAAATGATAAGTAATTTGTATGTAAAAGAGTATTAATGGAGAAATTATGTTTTCAAGCAGTGATTGTTGTTGGTTCGTGCGAGATATTTGGATCTGGAGTTGGGTCTACAGTAAGAGAGAATCAGGTGAGTTCTATGCTAACTCCTGCATGTATACTATTTATATTGTGAGTCATCTATAAGAAATTGATTGAAATCTAAATCAAAAGTCATGGAAAATATAGTATGTGATGATTGGTGTATGAGTATTGAAATTTTAAAGTATGATTGAGTATGAATTTGTCTGAAATGTATGCTATGAGATGCGTGTTCTAAATGGCTGTATGTTGGTGAAGTAAAATGTTGAAGTTAGATTGTGTCAATGTATGAAGAGTCTGTCTATTCACCACGGTGGTGTTTGGGGGAGTCTGTTGGGACTGAAAACACGAGCTTTGAAAGAAAAGTCCATGGCCATGGCACTATCTAAAAGGAACTAAGGAATGGTGATTACCCAATGGGGTTTTTTGCATGTCCTTGGACAATTATGGGCAAACCTCACGTAATGTGAGTTTAGGCAAATCCATATCGCAAACATGACAACTATGAATAGCCTTTGTGGCGAACTCTGAAAGGGACGCCTTTGTGGAAAATTCTGAATGGATCACCTTAGTGGCATGCTCTATTTGATTACCTGTATGGTGTATTCTGCTAAGTCTATGTGGCGTGAACTATCAGGAATATATAGTAAGCTATGAATTTGAATGTCTGTCTCTATGGTAAGGTATAAGTAAGTTTTAGTAGTTCTATAATAAGTATAATCAATATAAGGTATTGATATGCTTTGGAATAAGAGTTGCATATGGTCTTAAGGGTTTTCCATGAAAAATAGTTGTGTATCTGTATGTCAAGAAAGGTATCTATTATGATGATTTGTAAGTATGAAAAGTAAGGGGTATCACATCATCTTCTAAGATTATTTTGAATTTGAGTTAATGTTATTTTAAATTATGAGATTTTGTTGTAGCATGATATGGAGTTCATTTGGATGTTATATGCAATGAATTATTAGTATGTATATGTGAACAGAACTGGATTAAGGTAGGTTTGAGTGTGAACCAATAGTATGAAAATCTACGTAAGTATCCACCATGTATATGTATTTGCCCAAAATAATGTTAGTTAGCAGTTGTTCGAAATAAGAGTATGGGTTAAGGTAAGGATTGTTGGAAGTAGTGTCTAAGGGTATGTTCTGTTAAGCAAGAATTATGGGACGAGAGATTTATGAAATGATTAGAAGGATACCTCAGTTAACAAGGTATGGAAGATTAAGTATGATAAATGAATGATAGCATTGTGACAGTATCAACCGAAGTAAATGATATAGTATATGGTTGATTCATATCAATTCAAACAAGATTGCCAAATATCCATAAGGGTAAGTGGTTCACTAAGTACTCTTGTACTTACAAAGTTTGTCATTTCTTTTCAGGCATGTTGAAGAGGTTTCGCTTGGAGGGAGGATGCCAGGTGTACGCCAAGTTGGTGGCGGAGTGGGTGGTTATGCATATAGTGGATTTGTGGCATAGTCTTGAATACGCCCTTCGAGTCTGTCTTAAAATGGTTTTCTATCTTGTAAAGAATTGTATCAAATATGATGTAATAAGTTATTTATCATATATTTTATTTTAAATTTCAAATGATAATTTTTTCTTTGGAACTTCAAATAACAAGTTTAAAATAAATGAGAAATTGTAAACTACTTTTGTTAAATGTTTTATATCATTTAGTGACACTCGAGATCCGTAGAATGCAAATTATCCAAATGTATGAATGAAGTTAGTAGCCGAAACACAACTTCAACAATCAATAATATGAATAAGCTAGGATAACTACATTAACCAACTTGATTCATTTTCATCATGCTTAACAGTGTTTGGGAAACATTCCATGGCAACTTGATCTTTAATGAGTTTGGAAACCAAATTAAGTCATTTTGGAATCTTTTACTTAGTGAAACATGCATTTTACTGGTCATATTAAACTAAGGGTTTCTTAGTATTTATGTGAAGTAATAGGGATGAGTTAGGTTTGAAACAGTTTAATCACATAAATCTAAAAACCATGTAAGATAATAGAGCTCGTTAAAGTTATTATGAACCTTCAATTTAGTCGGGTTAAGATCTAAATTAAGCATGCACTTTTCAATTATTATGTCCACTAGCCTTCGTCTGGTTAGGATCACTTAGCTAATTCTAATGCATCCAATTACGTATGAATGACATACATACTTGAATTTAATTGAAAACATGATCGACTAAGGCGAAAACACTTTAAACATGAATCAAGCAAACCTCATTGAATTAATGCAATTAAGGGAAGAATAAACTTTATTTCAAGTCGACAGTCTTGTAGACTCTGATTGAAGGTGTTTTCCTCCGTTCCTCCTATTGCACCTTTTCTAATGGCTCCTCAAGGTGGCCAACCAAGAGATGATCTCTTCAAGGCTTTTGTTGGCTAGAAACTAAGGGAAAAATGGAATGATAGGCGTGGTGAATGAAGAGAGCAAGATAGGGAATGAAGAATGTTGTGAAAATGACGGATGAAGGGGTGATTAAGGGATGGTTGAAAAGGTGAGATAGGTGTGGTATTTATACTTGAAGTAGGTGGGAGAGTTTACTAAAAATAGCAGCAAAAATCCCTTGAAGCATGAAACCATGCTTGAATTATGTAAGGGGTGGATGGTGTCTCAAGCAAATCTTGTGTGTCAATTTCCAATGTTCTTCCAAGTGTAAGGACCTTAAAATAATTGCCTTAAAATTGATTTATTGGTTGCCCAATTGTGGTTGTCGAATTGAGCCTCTCTTCTCTTGAATTGGATGGTTAATGACCCAACTAGCTTGTAGACTTGACCAACATGTATTATCTTTTTTTATTGGGTCAATGTGGCATCTTGGTAACCCATTAAGCTTGATCTTGTTGTCCAACAAATGAGAATAATAGCTCATGTCCATGCAACATTATAATAAACTCAACTCTATAGACCCACTGCATAAGTAAATTTAACATATTAATAACTAACATGAAATACTTTAATTTTATGCACAAAATCATATAAAAAGCACAAATTCCCGCACTTTATAAATTCATGTCCATTATTATCATTTAAGCAAAATTCACTTAATTAATTAACAAATACTCAACACTAATATTATTTTTAAGTAAAAAGGTGGTAATAATTAATAGAAAAATCCTAAATAATTTCTAGTTTACAGATTTCTAAAGTGTACGTTTCTAAAGAGAAATTGTTATGAGTATGTGGGGTATTCCACCTATCGGTGTTATACACCTGGTGTAGACAGATGTTTACGTATGCTGTACAGTGGAATTCTCTAGTTAAAAAATTTCGAGGACAAAAAAATTCTAAGATGAAGAGAGTTGTCACACCCTAAGTTGGTGGATCCGAGATCAATACGTATAGTTGTGAAGTTATCTATTTGGCATTGTATAATCTGCCAATTAATAATCTTCAAGTGTGTTAGTGTCTGGCATAGTATATTTGTCATAGAAATGATTAGGGATTCTATCATAGGTTATTCTACTGTTTAAGAAAATGATATTATAAGTAAAAAGTAAGCCTGGTGATGTTACCTCTAAAAGTATGGTACGCCCAGTTAACTGAGCACTGTGCTGAATGGGTTTTGTAAAGTGATCTGGTTTGGAGCCAACTAGATTGGCTAGTACAATATCAAATATACAGGATTCTCATTTATGTTCCTCTAGGAAATCTATAGGCTATTATGAAGGACAAACTTTGGATTCAAGTGACACTTGTTCAGTTCCATTAAAGGGATCTAAAGGTATATATATCGTGAGAAGACTTGTGAGGATGTTTTTTTCCTGCAAATTTGTATTCTCTGGTTCTTTTTCTTAAACTTGTATGTTCTCTTCTTCCTCATTAAGATGAAGCTAAGGCTTTTGAGTTAACCAGTGGACGTCTCACCTCCTAGTAAGTCAAATAGCTCTGCATGTTAAGTTGTTCAAGGAATAAGGTTGTTAAAAGATTATGAATAATAGGTTATGAATACAAATCCATGCATGGGGGATGTCTATGATTTAGATGTTAACAATTTGTGTGTAAATGGGTTTTAATGGTGAATTTATGTTCTTTTAGCAGTTGTTGCTGCTGGTGCGAGAAGGGTGTTACCTAACTCAAGTAAGTTAATTTAAAAGAGTAAATGCATATGTTAAGATCACCATAGATAATAGGCAAGTATGGTAAGCCTAGTAATTTCACTGCATGTTCATCCTGGATGCTGGTGAATCACTTTTCATATATAAAGTGTTGTGTAATGGTAATGCGTACGAATATCAGGTATGGAGAAATAAGTTTTGTTAAAATAAAATAAGCAATACATGTATGAAAATGAATTTGGGTAAGTATAAAAATGTGTGAGCAGAGTAAACATTCAATTGTGATGCCTCCGGTATGGGCAAATACATTGCTAACTGGACTGCCAGATCATGATGTTGTCAAAACACCCATGGTAATACCTCTAGTATGAATAAGTCTGGATTGGTAGATCACAACATAAGGATATACAAGTCCATGTGGTTGAAGACCATGGCATTATATGATGCAATGAATACTTATAGTGATGCCTTCGGTAATATGTAAACCTAACTGGCAGATCACGACATGAAATTAGGTAGAAGTCTATGTGGCTGAAACCATGGCACCTTCCTTGAAAGTGTTGCCTATGTGGCATGATCTACTAAGCCTTTGTGGCGTATTCGATATTGCCCTAGAGATGTAATCTGTAAAACCTGTATGGTCTAGTTTGCTAAGCCTTAGTGGCATATTTTGTATTTTTCTTCACGATAATTTTGTATGGCAGAGGTAGCAGAAATTGGTTAACTGTATATGTAGTAAGATCTGGATATGTTATGAGCCTTCTATAGTAATTAGTTCTATGATCAGAATCTGGTGAGTTTGTAGATAACTTAGCTGGTTTGTTCTTATAATAAAGTTTTATAAGCTTTAAGGATGTATTCGTGTATATAAATGGTCTAAGTGTCTGCTAGAATGAGTTCATTGACGTTATATATTGGTGATGTCTAAAATTTTGTATCCTCCATATTTGAATGGTTACCATGGTTCGTTTAAAGACTATTTGGACTCTAAGATGTTTATCAATTTGGGCATACTTTTGTGACATGGATGTTGGGAATTCTTCTGAATGATCTAAAGTATTATATTGTTAGAATGAGTTTAGTTTGGGTTGGAATAATATGGGATCTGGTTGGTAGTTTGATAGATATTCAACTCAGTATGGGATTCTGCCAAATGCACGAGCAATTAGTACGTGTCCGACGAGTATCAATATCTAAGAATAACCATTTTGAGAAAAATGTAATGTGTAAGCTTGAAGAGGAAATTCGTAGGAAGGGGTTCTGTATAGGTAATCTGCTGAGGAGTATCTTGGGCTGTAAGAAGGATTATGATTTATACTAACCCATAAGATATAGATTCAATCAAAATGTGAAGTTTAAGTGATACATTAAGAAGAGAAATTGGTGTGTAGGTTTATATCCAATATTGTGAATGTATCCGCCTAATGATAGAGTGGTGTTTCAAACTCTTACGATGAGGAATTCAATTCGGATGATTTCATGATAAATTGTATTAAAACTCACTAAGTATATGTAAACTTATAAGCGTTGTGTTCATGTTTCAAGTGTGGTTATATAATTGCATTCGCCAGGAGAGACTAAGCCAGGATTATGCTATGGAAGTGGCAAGCAGGGATACTATACATGTAGAAAATATCTTAGGAGTGTGACGTATAGCTCTCTACGCTATGAGAGTCTGTTATTAAAAAATTTTCGTGTTGTAATGTCCTAAATCACCTTTAAGTGCTTGTTTTACATTTGGATATTATTATTTTTATAACTTAAGTAATTAAATAAAATAGAAAATAATATGTTGAAAAAAAAATATTCATAGATTTGTTAAAGTTTGTGTTAAGTGTTTGCATGTGGTAACATCTAATATCTGGATTTGACTATTCAGGTCAGGTAAAGGGTGTTACATGGATTACTTAAAAATGATTGGAAGAAGGAGTTTATGTTATTGAGTTGTTTTGAAGCTTGAAAATGAAAATAAACCATTCGATTACAGTAAACATGTTTAGTTATGCAATATTGAACATATTTTCTCGAAATTTTACCAGGGGTAAAATCGTCAATTTTTAATAGGGTAAAATAAGGATGAGAAAATTATTTAACATAGTAAATTTATATTTATTTTGAAAATTAGAAATTATGTATCGGTTAGATTATATTATAAAGTGTTGGGTTAAAAGTCCCAAAATAACATATAATTGGGTCCAACATAATAAGAGGCCCGAATCCCCATCATAATACATATGAGGGAAAGTGCACCCTATTGGCCCTTCTCCCTCCTGGTTAGATTAGAAAGTTATTTTTCTATTGGAAATAATCTCTACAATTCAACTAGAATTCTACCTTCTTAATCTTCAATAAATCATACTATTATTTACATCCCCTTTTATACATAATTAGAGCTTGTTTAATAGTAAATCAAAGCATTTTAGTATATATTTAGGGCGTCATACTTAAAGTAGTAATTTTTGCTTTCTAGTAGTTTTTATTACATTTTACATATGTAAATATGGTTACATGGTCTTCTAGGTCAAGTCGGGAGCTAAAGATATTTAGTTTGGCCAGAACTAATGCCTATGTCACAACACCAAGATATCGATGTCTCAACGTTAAAGAAAAACGCTAAAAAAATTTCTAGAGCAAAACGACCTTTGATGTTGCAACACTGACCTTCGGTGTTGTGACATCAGACTCTGATGTTGCAACACTACAGGCCTATGTTGCAACCAACCCTGTGCGCTGGCCAAAAACTCCTACACATTTTAATTACGTTTTGGAGGGAAATTAGGTGTATTTGTCCCAGTCGAACTCTAAGGACTTCAAGCATAAATTAGGTACTTTAATATTCCATGTTTAGCTTATATAAAGACCACAGTAATCAGTTTAAACATACAATTTTAGGGTTTTGAATCTTAGTTTTTTTTTATTCTTAGTTTTTACTTAGGTTATTTTATGTTCTTGTAATTAGAAGATTCTATTATGAAGTGAGACTTTCGCGAGGGAAGATTGTTCTGAAACCACGCTTTCATCGATAAATCAATGAACATCTCTTTTCCTTATTCTTTTCTTTATATTTCTTTATTTAACATTGTTAGATGAACGTTTGTGTAAAGATTAGAACAATTTGTGCTTTCTACATATTTTGCATGTTTCAATTGCTTTAACTTAATTAATTACTTGAATGATAGAGTTTCTTAGCGGATCAACTATTTGGGAGAGGAAGAATGTGGAAAAAAACCCTAAGCCTAATAACCCTAGGAAGTCATTTAGGTTAGAATTAGCCCAAAATTGGTATGGCCTCTCCGTGAACACCTTAACCTCGAGTCGGTCTGGACTGTGAGGTCGTAAGATAAGTAGTTCTTGCTGACTCGTTATTCTAGTGGAAGATGAGAAGATCGTTCTAGGGTATCGAATAGTTGATTGGTTAAAACTCTACTTCAATAATTAATTAGGTAAAACAATTGGACCTAGGCTAAAAGGAACTCGCGTAGTCAAAACAACGAATAGGAAAAGCCAAGGCAGGAACCAATGAGTGGGTTTAGGTTTAGTTAAATTAATTTAGTTTCTTATTATTATCATCACCTTGGTTCTTGATTAACACTACTAATTCATGACTCGAGTAGATTATTAATTATTTCTCGTAATTGGCTTGATAATAGTTTTCCCCAAACTACAATCAATTGGGTATGATACTCGGAATACTTACCAAGTGTTTTGTTGTAAACAAACTATATTACAACTTGACTCGCATACTTTTGAATACCACCTTATTATTCTATATTTTATTGCAGTATTTACACTCTAGACGTTAGTACGTTTGGAGGCGATCAAGCTCTTAGAGCCATTGCCCGGGATTACGACGGTGCTAATTGTTATTGAATCAATTACTTACAAATAATATTAGTCAAAAGACAAATGAGTTAGATAGTGTGCTAATTTTATTAATTTATTATTTCAATTTAATTTTCATTTTTCATAAGTTTTATTATTTTATTATTTCTCTTGTTGATTAAGCAAATTTAATCATGAGTGCAATTAATGATGATTATTGTTGGTATGAAGGCAAGACGTGGGATAATTTATATGATGACGTGGAATCCAGTTGGTTAGATAGGGATTCGATGGATCAATGGAATTTGTTTATCAAATATGAAAAAGAATGGTATTCACATGATCTGTATGAGTTAGATGATAAAAAGATTGATATGCCTGAATATGCAAGAGACTCTTTTTCTAATCCACCAGAGATATGGTCATGTGGAACAATTAAGCTCGACAAACCTTTATCTCAAATCTTAGACACACAAAATGGATAAATTTGATGATGACAATAGCAGGTTTTAGTCAGGTGAGTCGTCCTTTTTGTAGGATGAGTGGTACAATAATGAAGGACAAATTTGGTTGAACGAAGCTTTGATAAACTGGTGGAGTGATAATATTGAATACAATATGCCCAAACATCTGGACGAGTTACCTTATGAAGCGTATGTGACTTATGACCACAAAGATAAAAGCAAGTATCCGGAGGAACCTATACGTGAGTCGAACAAACTTCTATCCAAGTGTGATCAAATCTATCAAGCTAACAACAAAACCTCCAACATTTTATCAAGAATGCCAAACAAGATGACACAAATGATGGCAATGCTCCAAGAGATATCAGAGGCATTATCTCCACGGAAAGAGGTCGTACATGATGTTCTTAACTCTAACCATGATGACCACTGTATCACCAACAATAATCCGGACTTAGATAATGGAAATTAGAAAGATTTTGGAATTAGGGACTATGTTGATGAACTAAACATACTCCAAGCGGTTTCCAATCCAATTGACATAGAATTAGACATAACAATAGATGTACCTGCTGATGTAAAAGTAGAAGTAACCACTAACATGGAGCTTAAGCCAATTCTAAATGGAGGTGTATAAGAGCCAATACACCTTCTAGCAAATAGGTATCAGTTGAAGAGATTGATAAGTCTATCTCATTCTCATCTGACAAGGGCAACAAAGCTTGAGTGACCAAAACTTCACGGGACATGGAGAGAATGAAGCTTGAGACAATAATACCTCGAAAAATTATTTGGGGTTGGCTCAGATTTGCTACTAAATGTCTCATAATGTGGATGTGGCGTCGGTAAAAAATAAGACAATATCATTAGAAGTGACAAAAGGGGTTGGTTCATATACATCGACAGAGGAACGAATGATGGATCAAAGTGTCGAGAACCAGTTGGAAGTTCTTCTATGCTGGTGACACAGATCATCCCAGTTTTTAAAGAACTTCTATTCCTTATTTTAAATTTTGTTTCGTTTTTATTTTTATTTATTTATTTTATTAATCTTAGTTGTGTTTAGTTTTTTCACACTGCAAGTGTAGATACCATGAAGTGACAGAACTAGAAAAAAAATCGAAGAAGCCAAAAGCTAGGCTCAGTGTCGTGACACCGAACCCTAATGTCTCGACATCCTAGACATAACCCACTTTGCAACATTTAAAGCCCAAGTTCATTTGAATATTTTTAGATGTCATGTCATCCATGTACACTTTTTATTTTTCTTCTTATTTTCTTTATATTAAATTTTATATCTTTTATCGTGTTATATATTTTTTAGGTACTCTTTTTGTCCGCTTGGAGCACACAAATCCTGAAATTATCATAACAATAAGGATCTAGCCTACTCAGAGAAGTTTTCTTGTTTGCACTTTAATTATTTTTCATTAAAGGCAATGTATGTTCTAAAGTGTGGGGGAAAGTGCAGAGGATTAGTTTGTGTGTTTTTGTTTATATGTTCACTTTGCTTTAGTTGAAAAAAAAATTCTTTGCTGCATGGTGCTTGGATTATATTAACATTGTGAATTAGGGGTGTGCAAAATTCAGGTAAAATCGAAAAAATTTGGTTAACCGAATTTTTTCAGTCGGGGGTCGGTTTATTATTTTTTGATTGTTTAGTTAATAGTTAATTCGGTTCGAAACCGGTCGGTTAACCGAAAATTTTCAATTTAACCGAAAAAATTAATAATTAAAATTATAATATATAAATAGGCCTACTATTCACCTAAACCCAACCCAAACCCAAATATCCAACCCAACCCAACCCAATCATAAAAATTACAAATAATTTAATAAATAAAAATAAAATTTTTATTCTTGTTAAGTTATAATCTATTCGTTTGTTTATATTATCGATTTTTTAAATGCGTATATTTCTATTATATACTAAAATTTTGCACATTGTTTTTTTTTGTAGGTTTAATACAAATGAAGATCTTTTGGAGAGAAGAAATTGATACAAATGGAGAATATTAAAGACTTACATTTCAATTATGTGTTAATTTCAAGACTTATGTAATGTTAGTGATTCAAAGACTTATTAATGTTTTTAATTATGTAGTGATTCAATTCGGTTAATTCGGGTAATTCAGTTAATTCGGTTAATTCGGTTAATTCGGGTAATTCAATTAATTTGATTAATTTTTAATCAAAAATAAAAAAACATATAATTTTTGGTTAATTCGGTTAACCGATCGAATTAACCTAAAAAATTTCGGTTCAGTTAATTTTTTTGAAACAAATTCAGTTCGGTTAACAGTTAAAAATTTTGAAAGGTCGGTTAATTCGGTTAATGTTATTTCGGGTCGCATCCCTACTGTGAATAGTGGTTGACAATAATGAAGCATGTAATGATTTTTGTCAAGCATGAAATTTTTTATTGATATGAGATAATTTGATTATTTTTAAGGGGAATTGATTACGTTACTTAGTTAAATTGCATAATAGATTAGAAATACCTAAGTAAGAATGTTTGATGATGTCATATGAGATATAAGTCTTATAGGTAGTTGTAGAGACATGAATGCTTGGACTGATTATTATTCATTCGGTTTAATTCGAAGTATGAAAGAAATTGTGTATAGTGGGATGCTTAGGGATGACCTAAGGCATTGTTTGAATAATCAATTCTCAAATGACTATACCTTAATGTTATAAATCCCTAGTCTCTTTATTTGAGCCTAATAACTTCTTTTTGATGAACCTACAAAAATTGAAACCCAAAGAGCACACATAAATTGCAAACTTGAACTCTTCCATATCCTTGGTTCTTTAATACATTATGAAATAGATGTCAAGCTATAGGTATTGAGGGTTTAAGTAGATACATCACAGTGGTTTCAAAAAAATTGAGCGAAAAAGGAAGAAACAGTGTGATATAGTGATTTTAGGTCAGGAAAAAGTATGCGACAAATAAAAATCGAGAAGAAGTCAAAAGTAAAAACGAGAAGAAAAAGTACAGAATAGAAACAAAAGCACTATGACTGAGAATAGAGTAAAAAGTCAAAGTGACAAAACAAAGAGTCACAAAAGTAATAAAACTCAGTGATCAGTGCACCAAAACTCGTTAAGCCGACCAATGTTGCTAGTATTATATTGTATCTTTCTACATGGAGAGATGAGGTAGGTAAGAGAGGGAGACAAAAGGCGGTGAACTTGGATGGGACATTAAGAGGGAAGATAGGAAACAATGTCATATGCCTAACTATTTCTAGTTTTTGAACCATTTTGAGCCATATTTTTCTTTGAACTCATACCGTCCTAAACCTCAGAAAGTTACAAGCCTAGAAGACCAATGTGACTTCTGCATTCTCTGTGCATAATCTTCCGAAATTGCTAATAATTTTATTTAATGAATGTTTTTTTATTCACATTATTGTGTTTGTTACATATATGTTTGATTTATGTTAATGGTGATATTGTTAAGCATTTCGTCATGGGAATTATTTCAGCATAATTGCTAAAAAAAAACCCTCAACGTTTGGGGGCTTTGGGTTTTGTGCCATTGACCTTTTTATTTTTTGATTGACACCCTTAACATTATAATTTTTTAAAAAATCAGCCCAGTTTTAACAGTTGATGTGAGTTGACCGTTAATCAAATTGTAGGTCAACATAATAGCCCATGTGGCATGCAACATACGCGCACGACGTCATAGATGACGTCATCTATTTAACAAAAAAAATTCTCTCATTTTCTCTCTTGCCAAACACATGGTTGTTGCCATTCTTTTTCTTTCATTTTATCTTTTCCCAAACACCATTTTTCTTCTTCAAAACATATGGTTGTCTCATTTCATCTACAAGAATCTCCATTACCATGATTATAATCATGCTTTTGTGCAATTTTTCTAAACCCACACCACACTTTGAACTTAAAATCATTATTTTTTTCCCCACTGTCGGCTGCCATTTTTTTCTCTCATTTTCTCTCAATTTTTCTCTCTATGCATAATCTTCCAGAATTGCTAACAATTTTATTTAATGAATGTTTTTTATTCACATGATTGTATCTATTACATATTTGTTTGATTTATGTTAATGGTGATATTGTTAAACATTTGGTCATAGGAATTATTTCTAATCTTTTAGTAATGTAACTTTGTAAACTAATCCAAACCAGGAATCAATGCACGAGGAAAGAATTGAGAAGGAAAGGTTTGAAAATTTACCTTTTGAAATTTAAAAAATACGAAGGAACCACTATTGGTTTAATCCCCTTTGCACGCTATCGATCCAAAGCCGTAACAGAATCGTCTCGACCTCTAGTAGTCCACCCAATTGCGAACAAATGAACAAAAACTCTCTTTGAACGTTTCAAAGAGTTATTCCAAAAAAAAAGGCTGCTAGACCTAGGTTTCTTTTCCTCTTTGTGGTTAATTTTGGTAACACTCTATCACCTTAAGGTTTTTATGATTCCCTTTAATTTAATATTAATATTAAAACTGGAATCACCCTTTTTTTTTGGTGCCAAAAAATATATGGAAAAAATAATAATGTAATATCCTTTCCAAAAGGATACTAATTTCCATATATTTTATATTTGACTGAAATCATTATAACACTTTATTTTATTACTTAATAAACAATGCATAATTAATATTTTATATGAATCAAATTCATACATTTGTTTTAACTATGTTCTCTATTCTTGTACAATGAATTTGTACATATCGTGTTTATTATTTAATTGTCAAATTAAATTAATTCAATAATTAATATAATATTTCTCGTGACAATTAAATTTAATACCAACTGTGTTTAGATTATGTTCGTTTCAACCATAGGGTGTGACCCTGTAGGCTCTTGTAACATTGGTAGTAATACTAGAACACTTCTAACATTACAAGCAATGAGTGGCATTTAGCAATGCATCATTGCTACCCAAGTTACAAGAAGTCGTGATTTGACATAACCTGGCTGTGATAAATTTTCATTTATTATATCATTTTGTTCTTTATGTCTCCATTGGACACAAGTCATGGAATAGTCACACTTGCAAAGCCCAATCTCATGTTTCTTGATACTCGAATTAGACTACAATAAAGAAGTAATTGTAATATCTCATATTAAATTATTTGAGCATGGTCATGCATTTCTAGTCGCACCTCATCAAGTGGCCTAAGATATTGCTTCCATTACGTAGGAGGGACAAATCCTATCTTGATCAATCATATCCAACTACATGGATTGTGGCATACCCAACATTAGTCTTTATAGTACAACCTGTTACAGTAGACGTTTGACTGTATCAAAATATACAACTCAATATGTTGGGACAATGATGATCTCAAGTCTAAGGATCATGTACATAGTTATCACTATGAGTAATGTTGTGATTATTATATAATAATCCAAGAAACATACTCATAGCAGGTCAGTCCAATTTGTCATTCTCTAACATATACTCATGTATTGATTTTGACATCCCTATGTCAATGTCAACACTTTGTCATCAATCAACTACATATTAGTCTTAATGCATTAGTATTGTCCAAACCCACAATAATACTTGACTAAGGACATTTTAAGAATAATTATATTATTCACGGGACATTATTATAAATTAGTTTATTTTACACACACAGCAAGTGAAACTGAAATGACAATGACAATGCATTTTATTAATAAACAAGGTAGAATGAATATGTGATTACAATCATCTCATGATTGGTCTTTTGGCATACTCTAACAGTTATATGTGCGATAAGAATTGTTATACCTTTAATATTTGACAACCATGTTCTTAGTAATAATAAAATCCAAGGGACGTCTTATTATTGCATGGTATGTGTCTAGATTTGGTTTGCTTGAGGACAAGCAAAAAGTTAAGTGGGGGAGTTTAGATGTGACATTCTTATTTTCATCCATCTTCACTTTCTCTTGTTTAAAAAAAGAAATTAAACCATTTTCGTATTAATTTTTTTATTTTCTCTTTTTCCAATATATCTGTTTTGGTTGCTTGAGGAGAAGCAACAAGTTAAGTGGGAGGAGTCTGATCTGCCATAAATCATACTATTATTTACATCACTTTTTACACATAATTATATCTTATTTAATGGTAAATCAAAGCATTTAAGTAAATATTTAGGTTGTCATACTTAAAGTAGTAATTTATGCTTTCTAGTAATTTTTATTACATTATATATATAAATAGGGTTACATGGTTTTCTAGGTCATGTCGGGAGTTAAAGATGCTTATTTGGGCAAAAACTGATGCTTATGTCAGGACACCAGATACTGATTTCTCAACATCGATGGGAGGAGCTAAAACAAGTTTTGGAGGAAAACTGCTTCGATGTTGCGATACTGACTTTCGTTGTCACGACATTGGACTCTGATGTTGCAACACTACAGACCTGTCTTGCAAGTAACCCTTTGCGTAGCCCAAAAACTCCTGCATGTTTCAATTATGTTTGGGAGGAAAATTAGGTGTATTTGTCCCAGTCAAACTCTAAGGACTTCAAGGATAATTTAGGCACTTTAATATTTCGAGTTTAGCCTATATAAAGACCATTATAATTAGTTTAAACATACAATTTTAGGGTTTTAATTCTTAGTTTTTTCTTTCATTCTTAGTTTTTACTTAGGTTATTTTATGTTCTTGTAATCAAAAGATCTTATTGCAAATTGAGACTTCCGCGATGGGAGATTGTTCTGAAACCACGCTTTCATCGATAAATCCATTAGCATCTCTTTTCCTTATTCTCTTCTTTATATTTCTTTTTTTTAACATTGTTAGATGAATGTTTGTGTAAAGATTAAAATCAATATATGCTTTCTACCTGTTTTGCATGTTTCAATTGCTTTAACTTAATTAATTGCTTGAATAATAGAATCTTTAGCAGATCAACTGTTTGGGAAAGGAAGAACATGAAACAAACCTTAGGTCTGACAACCCTAGGAAGTCATTTAGGTGAGAATTAACCCAAAATTGGTATGGTTTATACGTGAACACCTTAACCCCGAACCGGTCTGGACTGTTAGGTCAGAAGATAAGTAGTTCTTGCTGACTCGTTATTCTAGTGGAAGACCAGAAGATGCTACTAGGGTATCGACTACTTGATTGATTAGAACACTACTTCAATAATTAATTAGGTAAAACAATTGGATCTAGGTTTAAAGGAACTCGCATAGTCAAAACAAGAAATAGAAAAAGCCATACAAGAACCTAGGAGTAGATTTAGGTTTAGTTAAATTTATTTAATTTATTATTATTATTATCATCTTGCTTCTTGATTAACACTACCAATCTGTAACTCGAGTAGATTAGTAATTATTTCCCATAATTGGCTTGATAATAGTTTTCCCCAAACTGCAATTCCTTGGGTACGATCCTCGAAATACTTACCAAGTGTTTCGTTGTAACACCCTAAACTCGGTGTTTAGCATAAAAATTGTTGTTGTTGAAATCTTCAAAAATCAATTAATCATTTTGTTATTAAGCGGTAATTCCAAAACGGGTTGTTAATTTCCAAGCGTGCATCATTAAAAACTAATCACTTTTAAAACGTTATAAATTTTCCAAAATCTCATTTATTGCGAAAATGCGGTGTTTTTGAAAATGGTTACTTTTTTAAAACCCGTCTTATTCTACAACTATCAGTTTATATCAAACTAAATAAATAAAAACCCAATTTAAAGTTTATAACTTTAAAGAGGTCTTTTTACATAAAAATACCCAAATTCAGTTACTTATAAATCAAAAGCTAAAAACAAAAGCTGATGCGGTTGTGTGGTCACCTCCGAGTCCCTCGCAACTCCGAACCGTCTAATGCTGGGGATTACCTGAAAGGTTAAAAATGAGGTGAGTTTATGAAAACTCAGTGTGTAATCCCCTTATTAAAGAAACAGTCAGTAAACAGAAACAACACAGTCTAGGCCTGAGCCTTTTAATAGTAATAGTATAATGTGGGTCTTAGCCCAATATAGTAACGGTGACGATTGGGCCTTAGCCCCCATCAGCCTCGGTTGGGCCTGAGCCCATATCAAATGGCACACATCACATCTATCTGGGCCTAAGCCTAGCTCAATATCAGAATCAGTATATGCAATGCATAAATACCCATACCAACCCTACACTTCGTCTCCTATCCAACCCTACACTCCTGCAGGGATTAAATTGACGCACCCATCCCTACACTCCTTATGTAGCATCGGTTGCGACACTAACCAGTATTGCAGCAAAGCTACCAGTAACCAGAATGACTAAAAGCCGTAAACAAGATAGCTATAAGTTATAAATAGAATGGCTACAAGCCATAAGTACAATAATATGATTGGCATAAAGCCATCAGTAGTAGTAATATGATTGGCACACAGCCATTAGTAATAGTAGTATGATCGGCATAAAGCCATCAGTAGTAGTAATATGATCGGCACACAACCATCAATAATGGTAATATGATCGGCACAAAGCCATCGATAGCATCGCAGCAAAGTTGCCATCAATAGTATCGCAGCAAAGCTGCCAGTAATAGTATATGTCACCAAGCCACCAGTAATAGTGATTGTGGCAGAGCCACCAGTACAGTACTTCCTCCATAGCAGAATCCCCACCCCATGCAGTATGTCGTGTATGCAGAATGCCATGCACAGAATCAGTCATTTAAATCACAGACAAATCAGTCATTTAAATCACAGACAAATCAGTCATTTAAATCACAGACAAATCGATCATTTACATCTCGGACAAGTCATTTATTTACATCACAGGCAAATCAATCATTTAACCCCGAGGGGTAAAATAGTCATTTTACCCTACAGGGGCATTACGTTCATTTTACCCTACAGGGGCACTACAGTTATTTTACCCTAGAGGCATTACGGTCATTGTATCCTACAGGGGCATTACGATCATTTTACCATACAAGGGCATTACGGTCATTTTACCCTATAGGGGAATTACGACCATTTCACCTTACAGGGGCATCATGGTCATTTTACCCTATAGGGGCATCACGATCATTTTACCCTTCGATGGTATTCCAATAATTTTACAACCTTTCCGAAGGCCTACAGTCGCCTCGAGCGACATAGATAACCTAAATGGTCATAATGGTGCAATGGGCCCAAGGCCCATATTCGACCCAAGTGGGCCCACACGCTCGTGTGGTCTAATTAACCCAAATTCAATCACGACTATGCTAACTACATAGCTCATTCCAGTATTTGCCACCAATCGTTGATTTATCCGTGTGGGGCCCACAAGCCCATTGAGCCCACACAGCCCATTCCGCCCCACGTGGCCCATTACGGCCTAAGCACATGGAAATGCTCATGGAGGCCTTCTATAGTCTATCGCCCATGATTCGCAGGTTTGGCTTTTCACACGAGCAATCGGAAGCTCGTGTGGTCCTAAATGCCGTATTTCGACTTTTGCCGTTCTACAGTTACAGTGGGGAGTTTACACACCTGATGCAATTTGCAGATTCCCTTCGATCCGAACACTCTTATTCTGCAAGTCAATGATCATCGCACCCTTGGTTCCCAGGCAATGTGCTAATCAACCTCGACGACCACTAGTAAGGAATGGAAGTAATGCAGGTTGGAGAAAGCAACAAATACCTTGAAAGCCTCGCCGATCTCCCCCCATTCGGAACAAGGAACAAATGAGATGTGATATATATAACTCTCTACAACAACAACCTCCTCTTATCACTCCACCGATTTCACTTCAACTCCCTCTATGACCAATTCAAACTTACTTCGGCAGTATTTCACTCCAACTCTACCACTTACACTCCAACTCTGCCACTTACACGGCTCAAGCAGCAAAATAAATACCCCATTACACAACCCAGGACTTGAACCTCAGACCTCACAGTTACACAACACGCCACCTTGCCACTAGACCACAAGCTCTTTTGTGTCACATTTTGTCTTCAATTAACTAAAAGGTCTAAAGGACAAAGTCCAGGTTCCTTTAAAAGACAAACCAAAATAAATTGCAAGAGCCAAGACTTGAACCCAGACTCCCTTGCAACCTTAATGATGCCACAACCACTAGACCACATGCTTCCTTATGACATTTTTTTAACACAATAATTTAAAATGCCTACATCCAAGAATCACAGGTTTTATCCATTTAAAACCAAATTTTTTTCTAAAGCCCAGGTTTGAACTCAGGACTTTTCCAACTCTTCTCAGGACCCTTAACCACTACAGCAGACAAACTTTTGTACACAGTTTCCAAAATGTTCCCTTGCTCAAGACCCAATACTTCTAAGCCCAAATTTCAGGGAGTTATATTCGTTGTAAACAAACTATATTACAACTCGACCAGTATACATGCGGATACCGCCTTGTCATTCTATATTTTATTGTAGTATTCACACTCTAGACGTTAGTGCACTCGGAGGCGGTCACTTTTTTCCTTATAAATAGATGGAATTGGTAGAGCTATTTACGCAACTTTGAGAAACTGTTACTTTGCTGAAAAATAGAGAGAATTTTTTCTCAATTATTAGATATATTTTTCCAAAATAACAATTCAACTAGTTTCTATTAAAAAAGAGAGAATTTTCATTCTCATCCCAAATAAAAGAGAATAAACTTTTTCTAGTTCTGTGTTTCAATTCAATTGATTCGAGCCCACATTCGAAGCAGTTCGTGGTACGAGAGTAGTGGAGAAGAACATTGGTTAAAAGCTAGAAAACATCAAGTATTCGCTTATCCAAAAACACAGGTACGATTTTGGTCTAAGCTTTATTGCTATAAATATAAAAAATTGGGTCAGTTTCAAAAGTTTTAATTTTTCGCTGCGTAAGAAAACCATTTTCAAACCAAATTTTTTCCAACACGTTCAAACCAAATTTTTTCCAACACGTCACCCATCAATTTTAAACCCATGCAACGTAGTATGACATGTAAACAATGAAGTATTTCATGCTTTGACAGTATCGATTTTAGTATGGTGGTATGCTTAACATGTAGTTAGTAAAACAATATTAGTGGTATGCTTTGCATACATTCAACAAAATAGTATTGGTGGCATGCTTTACATGTATTCAGTAAGAACACTGACATTTAATGCCATGCGTATATGCAATAATATACAATACAACCAGTAGCATGCTATACATGCATTCAATATAGAACACAATAAACATGTTTACATGTACTCGATAACAATAATGAATAGCATACTTAATAGTACAAGTCACGAAATGGCATGCATTTAGCCATCCAATAGAACAACACACAATCAACCCATATGTAAGATACTTACACAATCAATTACCTTGTTTTAAGGCCCTATAACATTCAACATTTTACTAGAGGGTCACTTAGTGCTTTCGACCAACTTACGACTACTTACCATAACCGACCACTTCATGGATGGCATAATGTCATTTGACCATGCATTGAAATTACACACAACATTTGGAAAATCATTTAAACAATCATAGAACTTACAGTAAACACCAAAACATACAAAAGTTAAGACCCACACTTTGTATTCACAAATCCACAATACTACTAAAAAAATCCGTAACTACCACGCCTTAGATATTGATAGATATAAATCAGATTTGTACACAACATAAATGAAATTTGATTAAAACTATCATCTAGACACCCTTATAGGGTTTGTCCAAAATAAGTATTAATAGTGGCCAATCAGTCCCAATTTTTGGGACCTCTACTTACTCTATTTCAAAATATAACAAAGATACGAACGAGCTCCAATGTGACTGCTGGTTGATTTGTTGTAATTAGGTGTAGTAGATTAAACTAGTTTTCACACTTTAGGAGCTTGAAATTAAGTATTTTCATTAGGATTTAATTATGTTTTAGGAATTTTTGTTAAATCCAATAAAATCTACAAATTGAGTATTTTATTGACTTTAGGGCCAAATGAGGCCTAAGTGTGAGCTAATGAACTTTATAAGTGTGTAGGTGACCATTAAAAGGCATATTAAACAAATATTGGTTGCTATGTCTCAACCCAAAATCCTCAATGTCGCAACATAGAGAGTAGAATGGAGAAATTACAAAATTGCGTTTGATGTCACGACATAGCCTAATGGTGTCGCAACATACCCCTGAAGATATCCCAAGAGGAGTATACTGACTCCTACGTTACAACACAGGTCCTAGTGTGTCGTGACTTCCACTTTGGACAACAATTAAGACGAGTCAGGTGGCATTTTGGTCCTCACAATAAAACTTAAAGCTCAAGAACATTCGCGAAGCCTAGAGTTAAGGACGACGACCACCTAAGATCTATAAATAGGCTCCTTTGTCACAAGTAAAAGACACTAATGCCTTAACTTAGAATTTCTCTTTTAAATTTTAGTTTAGTTTTCGTTATTTTTAGGTTTTAGATTTATTTTTAAGTTGTTTTTGTTTATCTCAAGAGATCTAATTTGTGGATACGATCAAACTCTGTGGATTTGATTTATTCTGAATACAAATTAGATGTTTTCTTAAACTATAAATTCTAATTCATTTATCATGTTTTCTATATGCATCAGTTCCATATTGTTTATGAAAACCATGATGAGCTAATCCTTCTATGGGGGATTAATGAGTGGAGGTATGATCCATTAACTGTTTTGTATGGCTACTCAATGGATTAGCTATTTGGAAAAGGAATAACTTAAATCCCTTGGCCTGACAACCCTAGGAAGTAATCAAGGTGAGAATTAACCCAATATTAGTATGGCCTATCCCGTTGGCCTGTGAGGTTAGAAGATAAGTAGTTCTTGCTGATTTGTTATTTGAGTGGAAGATCATAAGATCCAGTTGGGATGGCAACTAGTTGATTGACGAGGAGCCCAAAACGATAGTTAATGGGGATTACATAAATGAGATAATCACCCATAATCAAGATTTGATTTATTCTACTATTTGATATCTTGAATTTTATTTTCCTATGTCATTTTACTTTACTATTATAAAAATTTTAAAAACTCTATTTTTATTTTACTATTGTACTATAACAAAATTAAAGTACTAATTAAACCTTTCAGTGTTTAGGTTAAAATTGATCTAGCACTTGCCTCCCTTGGGTACAATCCTTGGAGTACTCACCTAGTCTGTTGTAACTATATTACAACTAGTCTCGTATAATTGCAGATACCGCGTCATATATTTATATATTTTACTGTAATATTCATAATCTAGATGTTAGTACGTCCGAATGCGGTCACTGATCCGAGGCATTCAGATTCGCTCCTTTAACATTTAAAACACACAAAAATTAGTATGAAAAATTTGACCAAGGCACAAGCACATTCTACCACAACAAAATAAAAACAAAAGAAGAAGACGATGTAGATCTCGTTAAAAATCAGCACTTACGCTTCACCCGTTTTAGATCTGTGATGAATAGTGATCATAGAATAAAAAAGAACACTAACAATAGCCTAGGAGGATTCGGTCAAAGGGGGTACAAATCAACAACCAAAAATGATGAAAAAGATGAGAGGATGAGGGCTTAGAGAGGCAATAATGCAAGAAAAACAGAAGCAACAAAAGGCTTTAACGTATGACAATGGGAGGAGAAAAATGGATGCAATGGGTAGCAAAGAAGAGAAAAAAAAATGAACAAAAGTGTGAAAGAAAGGTGGGCAATAAAGCAAAACAACACCACCAATGGAGAAGGAGAGGGGTGATACAACAATGGTGATAAAACTAGGTTATAGGGAGGCACACGGTTAAAGAAAAGAAAAAAAGTTTGAGAGGGTAGAGATAAAAAGAGAGAGTGTGACAGCAAGGGAGAAAAACAAATGGGAAAAGCTAAGTGAAAAGAGAAAAAAATAGCATTTATACCTAGGGTTTCTAAGCAGGGGCGACACGAAAAAAGGATGAGAGAAAAAATAGAAAAAAATTAAACATTTTGCAAGGGTAGGGAATTGAACTTGAGTCTTAAGAATAAATTTTTTATCTCTTAATTATCTCTTAATCGTCAAGCCAATAACATATTCTTTGAAATAATTTTGCAAACGTAACAAGAATAGAGGATTTGAAAAAAACAAAATTCTCATTTATTGAGAAAAATACATCATTTGAATAATGTTGCAAGAGTTTATCTCTATATAACTCGTGTAGGGCAATTTTGGACAAGTCCAGTTAAAGATCCGTTAAAGTTGCCGCAAATACCTTATCATCATCTATTTAAATTTCATCACATTTCTATCCCTTGAGAATTATAAGCGAAAAAATTCAAATCCATTTTACCTTAATTGTTTGAAAAAAAATGAACATTGCTTTAGTAGTATTCTCGTTGGCCTTGGTGCTCTTAATCTCTATAGGAGATGCCGCCGACATAAAACTTACTCCAGAGCAAGAAAAAAAGATTGGTGACGAGCTTGAAGATGCATTCCTAATCGGTGTGGCCAAGGGATTATCACAAAGTGGAGTAGAAATATCCCCCAAACAGGAAGAAAAAATATTATCAGAAATGCTCATTCACCGTGTGAAAGAGTTCTTAGACCCGATACAACCTGGTATTGCGGAAAAAGCTATGGAATCCCCTAAGGCTAAAACAATGTTAGCTGAATTGATTCAAAAGCTTAGAATCAAGAGAAATGAGAGTGAAAATATTGGAAGGAAAAGAAAATAGTCAAGGGATGATGAGACATTTCCCCCTTGACATGCACTCGAATCTCATCGAAAGATGCACCTGCATTATGCAAATATATCTAAAGGTTACGAAATTTTTTTGGAGTAAAAATAAAACCATTTGTAAGTTAGGAATTCAATAAACAACAAGAATTGGAAATTTAATTGATATTGTATTAAAAATTGAATGTGATGGTTCTTTCATAAATATTACTCTATGTATATGTAGGTATCCATTAATTAAGAGACACTTTAGGACTTTCACTAAGGCATTCAGTCCATCAGAAAACATCGGTTCCTCTATTAAATATCAAAGATATATTGACAATAATGACAAAAGAAAACTCTTATAGTTTTGTTTAATGGTACTATACGATCGATCATAGATTCTCGGCCCCGTTTGCTTTTGGAAGTTCGATACTTTTAGAGCAATACAAATTTCTTTTATTTTATGAGAAACTTTACTCTGCATATTAACAAACAATTTCAATTCTAATTGGACATACATTAAAATTCATCCTTAAAAAACTTAAAATATATGACTAATTTTACGATTTGATAATGCAACTAATGGATACCAAATGCAATGTGCAGTTGTGGATGAAAAGAAGTGTTGGCGGGAAAAGAATCAATTATATGACATGCTGACCGTCGGCTTGCGAGCATCACAATGTGTAAAAAAAATATAAGAAGGGAAGTGTGATTTTTCAAGTGTGATTGGTCTAGTTATAATAATTGTGTTGTAATGGAAAATTAAGTGTTCTAAAGATCGAACACAAATGAGATCGAGCAAGTGAATTCCTATGAATAAAATAACATGCTAGTGAAAGTCTACTGAACTACTGTAGAAACCAATTATTACGATAATAAAAAAAGATGATTTTTTACGACATTCTTAGAAAATAAACATGCAATTATTCAGTTAATGGAAATATCAATTTGGCAACTCTAGTGATTGTCAATTTCCATGGTAGCAGTGAATTTATGCTTAAAGAAATTCAACCATCGACTTATATACCAAACCTCATCTATCGGTCTCAAGTTAATTAAAAAAAAAACACATAAGGTATCTCTATGTACAGCTACATGGGAACACTCAAATCAAGCTTTTGTTCCCTAACGTTATGCCCAATTGCATTTTGAATCCATCCTTTAACCTGAAATGGATCGAATACTTGCCTACATTTAAGACAAAACATAGTAACATGGCTTTTGGTAAATGCGTAAAGTACTTTTTTTATAAACAATATATGTTTTACTTTGGTTATTGAATAGAACAAGCTGAAATAAAAACAATTCATATCCAACCTTGATTCCAGACAAGTCTGCTCGATATTGGACAAATCTTTTTACAAATTTATATTTCTTTCAATTATCTTTAAGTATTCACAAATTTATATATTGTAACCTTTCATGCTTGAAACTTTGTAGAAGCTAGACTATTAGTTTGAAAAAAAATTATATAATACTCATTTATACTAAACACATGGCCTTTAACCTTTTAGATATATAATGAGTTCAACTTAATTTTATTTATTTTTCAACTATCTTATATATAATGTTGAATAATATGTCACATCTCAAAAACTGGGTTAAAAAAATTGAGTTGGTGGAATTAAGAGTGGTCACATTCTGATTTTGAGTTAAGATTGTGAAAATTTTTGTTAACTGAATTGATCTGGTTTCGTTGTTAAGTGTGTTGTTTGTGTGTGAGAGGTTCTGGGTTTGAATCATGTTTCTCGAATATTTTGTTATTTTACCCCCAATTCCTATTTTGAGTATCTAACTTAAATTTAATTCTTGCTCAAGTTTTGAAAAGACTGAGCCTGCTGGTTTAGTGGTAAAGCCTTAATTTACTCTTTGGTCTTGTGTTTGAACCTTGCGCGTGCAAGTGGGATTATTTTTGCTAATTTTTCTTGTGTACCGTCCATCTTGTGGAATTTGGGTTTTAATAGAACTCTAGAAAATTTGTTAGATGAGGATTAGATTAGTGGGGTTAATTGTTAGTTTGGATGTGTTTTTTATTTTATTTTGAACAAAATTAAAAATAATTTCCCCAAATTTTCTTCCCCATTATTCACATATTCCACGTTTCTTCCCATTCTTCTCATTTATTTGTTTCACGTTGGCTTCTAGTAAAGAAAGAGAATTTCTCAAAATTTCTTCTTTCTTCATCTTTCATCTTTAAATTTTCATTGCTTTCTTGTTTATTGATTCTTGTGTCATTCAATTTCGGAGGCGGATTGATGAGAAATGAGACGGATGAATGCGGAAGCAGATTGTAAAGTCTGTATAAGTCACGGATGTATCCTAAATCTCTAGACGAACGTAAACTAAAATGAGAAACAATGAAAACATATTAGTTGTCACAAAGGAGAGTCAAACGAAATTAAAACAAAAGAAAGATAAACCAGCTGGTAAAGAGTCCAAAAGAGAACAAATTAGAGTTTCTTGGATGGAAAGAAAACGTCATTGGACCTCAAGAAAATGCCCCAACCAGATCTTGAAAACCAAAACACAAACAGATTTGTTAGAAGTGATTTTAAAGACAAAAGCAAACTGTTTTGTGCAAGAATGTTTGAAACAACAAGAAAAGCTTAAAACTCCTAATTTTGATGTGTTTCTTGATGGAACAAGATAGGAGAACATCTTTCTTGAAGCAGCTTTAACCTAGAACGAAAATCAATAAAATCAACAAGCTAAAACAATAAGAACTAACTTAAATAAGCAAAAAAAAACTATAAATTAAAGATAGAAAAGAGAAGATGACGTCCTAAGAAGCCGTGGAAACTTTAAAATCCATAACTCCTTTCAATGACTCTAATTCCCCAACTACGAAAGAGATCTTGGCAAGAAAAAACTTGAAAATGATTCCCACAACCTGAAAGATTGTTAAAACAACTAAAAGAAACTCAAAAGCAATTCTTGAAGAAAAACTCAAAGAGAATTTTTATTAACTCAAAAAAACATAAATCAATTGTATGTGTATAAGGGTGGACGTCCATGCTACTTATAGGCCCCAAAATAAGTTTTTCTAACCCTAATGGAATAACTAACATGACAACTCATCAAATAAAAAATTGGGCAAAGGAATTTTAATGGGGATTCGGCCAAAGGAATTCAATGGGATCATTGGGCTGAATTCTTACATGATGATCAACCTATTAAAATAAAAATTGGACCTAAAGTTTCAATATTTTACAATTTGGGCCACTTTGATAATTTGACCTGATATTCAATTAAATTACCTTCCAAACTTCAGGATGGGCTTGTAGACATCTTAATGGGTCATTTTTTCAAGAACATGGTTTTGTGATCCTTTTGCTTTTGAAATTGGCTCGTTCAAGCCCTTACATGAAATCCAATGTGCCTTGGCTGCAAGATTCGATTTCTTGGACTAAGATTTCCAAGATTTGAAATCTTGATTTTCTTGATTCTTGAAATTGTCTGAAACAACAAAATTGGACCAAGATTCAATTTCTTGATTTTCTTGAAAACAAGAAAGAAAATCTAGATTTTCTTTTTCGGTTGTGTGCACATCTAGGGCCTTGGTAACAAAGTCTTTGATGGTTCTGTTCAATCTTGCTCGGCTTCCTTGGCCTTCGACCTTGTTATTGGGCCTTAAGGAAATTTGAGCCCATCACGTTCATGAGCCTTATTTTGTGCCTTGAGACTCACATCATTCCCCCTTCCTCAAGAAGTTTTGTCCCCGAATCCTTAGCTACAAAAAAAGAGATCGGATTAGAATAAATAACAATAAACTAAAAAAATACTTACCTAAGCTTTCTTGTGCTCCAAAACTATCTCCAAGATCAAAGACATTATTTTGATCCTTCAAATTAGCTTCGCTCATGGACATCTCCTTTAAAAAAGGGTATCAACACTAAACAAAGAAATGTTAGGCACATGAGTGTTCAAGTTAAAAATAAATTGTAACTTTCTTTGAATATGCATGGTCATCCATATGAATTTCCAAAGATTAGTCGATAATTTCACATAATAATCAAAATTCAAAAGTTTAATATTATCATTTAAAAATTCATATTTGACGTCTAAGGTAGAAACTTTTGTTGCAAGATCAAATGTATAAAGTTCTTTAATAAACCTATCGAGTTCAACAAAGGTAACCTTGACATACTTAGATAAACCCATTAAATCAATTGAACTTTCATACCAAGGTTTAATAAAATTTGACCAACAAGAAAACATGTTGTAAGGAAATATTTTACGAACAAAATCAGTAGCATACTTGTCAAAAGCATTCAGTGTATGTCTTCTTAAATCAATTTCTAATGTTTTCTTACCTTTCTTACCTTATAGCACTTGTGGAGAAGTATCAATGTTCAACTTACGTCTCTCCCATAAGTAAAATCGTCTATCGATGGTAGAGTAATATAACTTGAAGTCCGTCAATGGATCCTTGAAATCCTGTAATAAAGAAACACCACTAAAAAAATTTGAGTTAGGTTTAGTTAAAACATAATCATTCCTCACTTTTGTATGGATATTTTCTTTCTTTTCTTTTTCTTTTTCCACTTGAGAACTCTCAAATTTTACCTCATATGGATTTTCACTCTCCAATTTTGGACCATCAAGTAGACTTTTATCACTCAAGGTCTCCTTTCTCTTGGTCTTTTCACATGATTCTGCCACAAGTATTATGAATATTAAATTTTGTACAATATATCTCAGTAGGAGAACATGACGTTTCTATTTCATCTAACTCAATATATTCAAGGAAAAAAATTCTCACTATCATCTTTTTTTCGGTTCACAAAGTTCACCATCACAAATCTCTTTTCCACTAGAGTATGAGTCAACAAATGGTACAAAGTCATACTTACTTTCTTCTCTAGCTGGATATTTAATTGGACATTGGAAACTCTTATGATCTTTTGAACTACACCAATAACATTGCACAAAATGCGATAGCTCAATCGTATTCCTTATTTCATTTGGCCATCTCCCGTTGAATTGATAAACTAATTTATGATCACTTTTTCCATCACAATAAGTCTCTTGATCATTCTTTCGATGAAATTCTAGTATTGAGAACTTAGATTTAAGTAAAAAATGTTGCCTATGGTCATTATTAACCAAAGTCTCATCATTTGCACTAGAGACACATCAGGCATTATTTGCACGAAGACGAGGTTGATCAACCTTATCTCCTAATTATTATTCTGACACTCAATTTTGGTGCTTAGACATTCTAAATTTTTGCTGATTGTGTCTAGAATAGTGTCACATTTTTTATCTCGAGCATTTTGATCCTCTACATTTTGTTGCAACCTATCGAACTTGTGCTTGAACTTATCATTGACTTCATTAAGGTCACCTTGTAATTTCATTGCAAAACTAGGAAGATTTTCAATGGTCACTAGTGGTGTGTCACTTTGGTCATCACTTCTTTTGCCACTACGAGACATTGTGACAAATCTGGAAAAAGAAACACTCAAAATGAAAAAATTAACCAAATCTCACCGCTATGCACTCAAAAATAAAATTTAATTCTCAATGAGGTAAGAATTAATCTTGTGAGTCCTTTAGGAGTATTTATGACAATCAATCAGAATGTTAAAGAATCTAGCTACCAATTATCCTAACGATATTAGGAGTCCAAAAGTGTCTAGACACCAAAGAATTGTGTTGCACGAATGAAGGAATGTGCAACGTGCTTTAACCTATTAACACAAAATGATAAAGTGTTAGAATGTGTAAATGAAGAATAAAAAACAAAAACAAATGAAAACCTAAGGTTAAGAGTAAAAAAAAACTGCTGAAACCTGGAAACCTGAAAAACTGCGAAGCAACTTGACAAACTTCGTTCGAGGTGCTCTCGATTTCCAAAAAACATGAAATTTAAACTAGAGCCTCCTCAAATAATATAGATCTGATATGGAAAGTTTCGACACAAAATTTTGTTGGATCACTGAAACGCCTCGTGGCGCAGCGAAAAAATTATTTCATCGATCCAAAACAGTAATCCATACACGAGGAACGAATTAGGAAGAAAAGGTTTGAAAAATGTACCTTTCGTACTCTGAAGAATAGGAAGGAACTACTATTATTTTAATCCCTTTCGCACGCTGCAGATCCAAAGCCACAACAAGATCGTCCAGACCTCTATATAGTCCACCCTGTTGCGAACGAACGAACAAAAACTCTCACTAAACATTTCAGAGAGGTTTTTCGAAAAAGAAAAGTGACTGCTAAACCTAGGTTCTTTTTCTTTTTATGGTGAATGTTGGTTAACACTCTTCTACACCATTGGGTTTTATTTATGATTCCTTTCCTTTTCTTTAATATTCAATAAAAAAACAGAATCCCCTTTTTGGTCCCAGAATATATATGAAAATATCACAGTGTAATATCCTTTCCAAAAGGTTATTGATTTCCATAATATACATATTTTATGTTTGACCAAAATTAACTATTATAATATTTTATTTTAATAATTTGGTAAAGAGATTATAATTAATATTTTATATGAATCAAATTCATACATTTATTTTAATTATGTTCTCTATTCTTGTACAACGAATTTGTACATATATTGTGTTTATTATTTAACTGTCAAATTAAATTAATTAAATTATTAATATAATTCTTGTGACAGTTCAGTTTGATACCAACTGTGTTTAGATTTTGTTCGTTTTAACAAGGTGTGTCCCTATAGGCTCTTGTAACATTGGTAGTAATACTAGAACACTTCTAACGTTACAAGCAATGAGGGGCATCTAGCAACACATCATCGCTACCTAAGTTACAAGAAGTCGTGGTTTAACATAACCTTTCTGTGATAAATTTTCATGTATTTTATCTTTTTGTCCTTTATATCTTGATTGGACACAAGTCATGGAATAGTCACACTTGCAAAGTCAAATATCATTTTTCTTGATACCCGAAGTAGACTATAATAAACAAATAAGTGTAATATCTCATATTAATTTATTTGAGTATGGCCAAGCATTTCTAGTCTCATTTCATCAAGTGGCTTAAGATATTGCTCCCATTATGTATGAGGAACAAATCTTGTCTTGATCAATCATATCCCTTTACATAGATTGTGGCTTACCCAACATGACTCTTTATAGTACAACTTGTTACAATAGACATTTGACTGTATCAAAATATACAACTCACTATGTTGAGACAATGATGATCTAAAGTCTAAGGATCGTATACATAGTTATTACTATGAGTAATATTGTGACTACTATATAATAACCCAAGAACCATACTTGTAGGGGGTTAGTCCAATATGTCATTTTCTAACATATACTCATGTATTGATTTTGACATCCCTATGTTAATGACAACACTATGTCAATGACAACACTTTGTCAATGACAACAATTTGTCATCAATCAGCTACATGTTAGTCTTAATGCATCATTGTTGTCCAAGCCCAAAAGAATACTCGACTAAGGACCATTTAAGAATAATCAAATTATTCTCAGGACATTATTATAAAATAATTTATTTATATACACAGAAAAGAAACTAAAATAATATTGGCAATGTCTTATATTAATAAATAAACGAGGTAAAACAAGTATGTTATTACAATCATCTCATCGATGCCTTATATTATTTTATCACAATAATCTCGAGATTTGTCTTTGGGAAAAATATTAAAACGAGGTGAAACAAGTATGTTATTAATAAATGAGGTAAAACAAAATCAACCCACGTAATTTTTTATTACTTATTTTCTTTTTACAGTTCCTTTTCATTCCTTTTTTTCGCTAGAAATATTTTTTTA
This sequence comes from Gossypium raimondii, assembly GCF_025698545.1. Lineage (NCBI taxonomy): Eukaryota > Viridiplantae > Streptophyta > Magnoliopsida > Malvales > Malvaceae > Gossypium > Gossypium raimondii. The sequence continues at coordinate 40,912,191 of NC_068569.1, read as the reverse complement.
TATTGTAATACAGTGCCAAGAATTAGTATATAAAATTTCAAATCAAGTGAAAAATGTTTATCCACTAAAAATATTTTTGTCTAAACAAAATTATGGGTAAAAACTGCTTATAGGCGGTTTTGCAATGGAAATCAATAGATAAATAAACCATGAACACCCAAAACGCCCAAATCTGATACAAAATGGTAAGGAATGAGATGAATGATTGCGGAAGCGGATCATAAAGTTTGTCAATGTCGCGGATGTATCCTAAATCTCTAGAATTATTATAAACTGAAATGAGAAACAACGAAAATAGATTAGTTGTCACAAAGGAAAGTCAAACGAAATTAAAACAAAAGAAAGATGAACCAACTCGTAAAGAGTCCAAAAGAGAATGAATTAGGGTTTCTTGGACCGTAAGAAACTGTCCTTGGAACTCAAGAAAACCCCCCAACTGGATCTGGAGAAACAAAACACAAACAAATTTGTTAGAAGTAATTTTAAAGACAACAACAAACTATTTTGTGCAAGAATTTTTGAAACAATAAGAAAATATTAAAACTCGTAATTTTGATGTGTTTCTTGATGGAAAAAGATAGGAGAACGTCTTTCTTGAAGCAACTTTAACCTAGAATGAAAATGAACAAAATCAACAAGCCAAAACAGCAAGAACTAACTTAAATAAGCAAAAAAATTATAAATTAAGGATAGAAAAGAGAAGATGACGTCCTAAGAAGCCTTGGTAAGAAAAAGCTTGAAGATGATTTCCACAGCCTGAAAGATTGTTAAAATAACTTCTAAAAGAAACTCTAGAGTAGTTCGTGAAGAAAAACTCAAAGGGAATTATTATTAACTTAAAAAAATAGGAATCAACTGTGCATATTAGGGTGGACGTCCATGCTACTTATAGGCCCCCAAAATGGATTTTTCTAACCCTATTGGAATAACTAACGTGGCAACTCATCAAATAAAAAAATAAAATAATTCTAAGTGTGGGCCTTTAATGGGAATTCGACCAAAGGAATTAAATGGGTTCATTGGGTTGAATTCTTACATGATGGTCCAGTTTTTAAAAAATTGGACCTGAAGTTTAAATATTTTACAATTCGGGCCACTTTGATAATTTGGCCTAATATTCAATTAAATTACTTTCCAAACTTTAGGATGGGCTTGTAGACATCTTAATGGGTCATATTTTCAAGAACTTGGTCTTTTGATCTGTTTGCTTTTGAAATTGGCTTGTTCAAGCTCGTACATGAAATCCAATGTCCCTTGGCTGTAAAATTCAGTTTGTTGGACCAAGATTTCCAAGATTTGAAATCTAAAACAACAAAACTGGACCAAGATTCAATTTCTTAATTTTCTTGAAAATAAGAAAGTGAATCTTGATTTTCTATTTTGGTCATATGTAAATCTAAGGCCTTGGTAATGAAATCTTGGATGGTCTTATTCAATTTTTCTTGGATTTGCTTAGCCTTCAACCATGTTATTGGGTCTTGAGGAAATTTGAGCCCATCATGGTCATGGGCCTGATTTTGGGCCTTAAGGTTCGCATCGCGGGTGTTTGATTATATAGATTGCATTGTTGTGTGAGTATCGTTTAATTTTTTCAGCTTCTGAGGATTTCTATTACCTTTTTTGTAAACTGGGGTTTTATGTGTATAGGTGTTTCGTACATTTAATTGTGCAGGTTTTGTTTTAGGTGGAAATCGTGAGGCGATTAACCGGTGAATTAAGATTGTCAAGGTGCAGATTTCGTCCTTGGGTAAGTGTTTTAATGCCAAATTGGGGTTGTTGTGGCTGATTAAGTTGATCATATTTTGTTTGGTTAGTATTTTAGGAAAATCAAAAACCATATATGCTTAATTGATTCGCTATCATCAACTAATCACTTAACCGATTCGCTACCATCAGCTAAATTTGCTTAGTGTATAATTCTTTTAGGTACTAGAATACTCAATTTTGGATCTACGATAGAATTTGATAAGGTGTGTAACAAAAACTCGAGAAATCAATGAACGACTCAAAGCCAAAATATGGGTTGTCGATGCCACACGGCCGTGTGTGACACACGGGCTTGTGACAGGCCGTGTGAGCCACACGGTCTAGGCTATTTGAATCGTGTGGGCGACACAGGCTGGTCAATTAGGTCGTGTAGGCCACACGGGCATGTGGGCCCATTTTCTAAAAATTTGCCCTAAACCCATTTACGTTATGCAACGGGTAATTAGACCTTTCGTAGGTACGTAAACTATATACATATGAATTGTGTTCTTACAAATCTGAAGGGCATGTATCTGTGTTGAAATGTTAGATATGCTTATGATGTCTGAATATGTTAAATTATGAATATCTGAATTAGATATTTGACCATGCATGTGACATTGTGGCCTTTTTGTTTTAAGTGATTCATAATATGATATATCTATTTGCAAAGCATGAAAGCCCATGCTTACTGGATTGTGTTAAAAATATGGATGCATGTTCAACATCTTATCATTTTTGTTCTGTATATGTATCTCATGGCACATTGCATGGGGTTGGCATAATATGGTAATGAGGAAGTTCTAGCAGTTTAATGATTTGCACTTCCTGGTGGTTTACCCATATTTCTGTCTGGTGGCTTGGCTGCAATTATTGTGGCTCGACCTTTCATATCTGTTACGGTAACTTGGCTGCAATATAGTGTGTTAACAACATATATTTGATCTGGCAGTTTAACTGCAGCTCTGGTGGCAATGTCTACAATTATCTGTTGGTGTGATTTGGTTGGACAATTTCTGGGGAACTCTATTTTGGTGTGTAACAGAGTTGGGTAGGAAGTTTTCTAAAAGATCTTCATTATGTTTTTCAGAAAAATATTGGATTTGCATAATCATACATTCTCAATTTTGCTCAATTGTTTAAAATGAAATTCTCTGTGATACTCTGATTTTTATATTGTGATATATGTGTTCTCGGTTTGAGTTTGGTTATACAGTGGGCTTTATAGTTCACCCATTTGTTTTATTTCTGACTTTTCAAGTAATTAGTAAGTTTAGAATTGGACGGCGTGTGAGAGCTTGGGTTGATTCTCTTATAAAATGGTTCGCTCTGGTTAATAAATGGATTTTCTAGACTTTTGGCTTTTGGTTTAATTTCTTGGATTTAATTTTTCGTTTGGGTTTCTTTTACTTAGTTAAAGTGTTTTTTTTGGTCTGTATGATTTGTATTAATCAACAATCAAAGCTGGGTTTTCAAAATTATACAAACCAAGATATTTCCACCACAAAAATATGAATTGGGATTTTATGAAAGTTAATAACATAAGTTTAAAAATATGCTCAATTAGCTCACTTGACGAAATCACAATTTACGAATATTAGCTCCTAAATTTCTGTTGCAAAGTTTTAGTTAGAATTAAGGTTTTATGAAGCAAGTGATTTAAGCATTATAATTGTATAAGACTGGGTTTTTAAAGTTAATAATTAATGTGTTCACAGTAGTGTTTTAGAGAATTTACAAATTTTTCTATCGAGGTATCGTGAAGAACTTATATAAACTTTGGTTTTCATTTTCGTAACAAAACACACTTTGCAAAAAAAAATTTGTGTACTGATGTAACCTTCCAGATTTGGCCAGAATGTCTAGGTCGGGTTTGGGGTGTTATATTTAGTGGTGGACATAACCGAGTGACTCAAGCCGAGTCCTCTTGTTTGGGCAGTAAGCCCAATTTAAAATTTAGCAAGTCTGCTAAGACATTGCTGTGCACCAAAATGTGTTTAGAGATTTTCATAGGGTCAATGGGACCCAATTTGGATTTGTGGGTCAAAAGTCTGTGATTAAGCAACCTTAGACGTATCAAGTCAAGTTTGTAGAAGAGAGTAACCGCTTGGAGGGATTGAATAAGTAAATGGATAAAGTACGAAATAAGAGGAGTTCTTGTCCCGTTGACTTGAATTCGCGATCAAGGAAAAAGGCCAGAATGGTTAAACCTCAACATCTTGAGGAAGCTGTGAACATGGATAGAGTTCTGATTTGTACTTAATATGATAGGTGTCATCCAAGAAAATGTTGGATGAAAATAGGAGTGTGTTTTAGATGTGGATCCGTTAAGCACTGTGTTAGGGATTGTTCACGACAATCTCTAGGTCGAATACAAGTTTTAGCTCAGAAGAAGAATCAGAGATTAGGTTATGCAACTAGGTGTTATGAGGATCGAAATGCACCTGGCGATAATACATGTATCCTTGCAATCTATTTTCTATTGTACTCTGTATTGATAAGAATCATTTGTACCAATATGTTTTTGTAAATGATGCATTTGAGAGTCTGGGGTAAGGGATTGTTAGTGTTATTTATGTGGAAAGCTTTTTGAGATGATCCGAGGTAGTGAATGGCAAGTCATTAGAAATATAATCTGGATCGGGTTTGCATAGAGATTAGAGCTGCGCAACGATAGCGCGGTGGTCAATTGGAATAGGGAATTTCAGATTTTGTGGTTAATTGAATGGTGTGATAGTGGGAATCTCGAGGACAAAATTCTTTTAATGAGAGGAGAGTTGTCACATCCCAAACACCAGTTTAGAAGAACTTGGGTCGGTGAAATCAAGAGCGATCACGTTCTAATTTTAAGTTAAGAATGTGAAAAATTTTGTCAAGTGAATTGATCTAGTTTAATGGTTAAGTGTGTTGTTTGCATGTGAGATGTTCTGGGTTCGAATCATGTTTCTTGAATTTATTTTGTTTTATCCCCAATTCATATTTTGAGTATTTGACTTAAATTTAAGTCTCGCTCAAGTTTTTTCAAAAATGAGCATGTTGGTTTAATGGTAAGGCATTAGCTTACCCTTTGGTTCTGTGTTTGAATCCTTACACGTGCAAGTGGAATTATTTTTGCTAATTTTTCTTGTGTGTCGTCCATCTTGTGGAATTTGGGTTTTAATAGAACTCTAGAAAATCTATTAGATGAGAATTAGATTAGTGGGGTTAATGGTTAGTTTGGATATTTTTATTTTATTTTAAAAAAATTAAAAAGATTTCCCCAAAATTTCTTCCCCATTATTCACGTATTCCACATTTCTCCCCATTCCTCTTATTTGTTTGTTTCACGTTGGTTTCTAGTAAAGAAAGAGAATTTCTCAATATTTCTTCTTTCTTCATCTTTCGTCTCCAAATTTTCGTTGCTTTCCTGTTTATTGATCCTTGTGTCGTTCAATTTTGGAGGCAGGTGTTTGATTAAATAGATTGCAACTCAATTCTTTCGTAAGTATCGTTTAATTTATTTGTTTAAGCTTTCAGAGACTTCTATTACCCTTTTTGTAAAGTGGGGGATTTATGTGTAGCGGTGTTTCGTATCTTTAATTGTGCGAGTTTTGTTTTCGGTGGAATTTGTGAGGCGATTAACCTTTCGGTGGATAAAGATTGTGAGGGTGTTGATTTCATCCTTGGGTAAGTATTTTAATGCGAAATTGGGGTTGTTGTGGCTGATTTAGTTTATCATATTTTGTTTGGTTAGTATTTTAGGAAAATCAAAAAACATATCAGCCTAATCGATTCGCTATCGTCGGCTAAATTTTCTAAGTGTATAATGTTTTTAGGTACTAAAATAATCGATTTTGAACTACGACGGAATTTGATAAGGTCTGCAATGAAAACTCAAGAAATCAGCGAACGATTGAAAGCCAAAATTGGGCCAGGTCTTGTACGACACACAGCCGTGTGAGCCACACGATTTGACCTATTTGGGCCGTTGTCAGGCTGTGTGGGCCACACAGTCTGGTCAATTGGGCTGTGTAGGCCACACAATCTGGTGAATTGGGCGAACGATTGAAAGCCAAAATTGGGGCTATCAATGCCACACGGTTGTGTGCCAGGTCTTGTGCGACACACAGCCGTGTGAGCCACACGATTTGACCTATTTGGGCCGTGTGTCAGGCTGTGTGGGCCACACAGTCTAGTCAATTGGGTTGTGTAGGCTGTGTAGGCCCATTTACTAAAAGTTAACCATAAGCCCGTTTATTATGTGCGATGGGTAATTATACCTTCCATATGGCCCATTCTGCTTAAATATGACTTTAAAACAAGGTATTTGTTAGTGTGATATTATATGCGATGTGTTTAAAAAACGTAAAATATATATGTATGAACTGTGTGCTAGAACGTCGGTACCCCAATGGCGCAGTGAAAATTAATAATAAAAAAATAATTCCGGCGATCCAACCTATGGATCCATGTGCGAGGAATGAATCGGGGTGAAATAATGGTTTCGAAATTACCATAATTTCAATCTAAGTAGACAGCGACACCTTGGCAATGAGAACTCTGACCTACTATCGAACCAAGCCCGTAACCTTTTATGATTCCGACCTCTACGCAATCCACCTAGTTTGACATTGAACGGAAGAAAATATCCAAAACTGTTTTGGAGAAAACTTTGCTTGACGGTTGCTAGACCTCAAAAGCAAAAATACGTAATCTATTTTTAGGGTTTTTTAATTGGTATATATATATTTATCCGAACATAATAATCATAATTAAAATAAATATAATAATGTTTTTTTAACCGAAAATTATAACTACATTAATTATAACAAAGATTTCAGGAAACTATATTTATTTAAATTTATATACGAACCAAATTCATATATATTAATAGAACTGTGTTCTCATTATGTGTACAACATTCTTGTACATATAATATGTTCGATATTTGATTGCCCAATTAAATTAATTCTATAATTAATTTAATTCATGTGACAACCAAACACAATACCAACTATGTTTTATTCCGTTCATTTCAACCATAGGGTGTGACCCTGTAGGTTCTTGTAACATTAGCAGTAATACTAGAACGATTCTAATGTTATAAACAATGAGTGGCATCTAGCAATGCATCATTGCTACCTAAGTTACAAGAAGTCATGATTCGACATAACCTTTTGCGGTTAACCTTTCATGCATTAATCCTTAAATCCTTTTATCTCTGGAATGGACACAAGTCATGGAATAGTCACACTTGCATAGTCCATCCCATGTTCCTTGATATCTTGAGTAGACTATGATATACAAATAGGTATGACATCTCATATCAACTATTTGAGCATGGCCATGCATTTCTAGTCTCACTCAATCAAGTGGCCTAAGATATTACTCCCATTATATAGGAGGGACTTATCTTATATTGATCAACCATATCCCTCTACATAGATTGTGGTATATCCAACATCAGCCTTTATAGAACAACCAGTTACGGTGTACGTTTGACTGTATCAAAATATACAACTCACGATGTTGGGATAATGATGATCTCAAGTCCGAGGATCATATACATATTAATCACTATGAGTAATGTTGTGAGAATTACATAATAATCCAAGAAACATACTCATAGCGGGTCAGTCCAATATGTTGTTCTCTAACACACATATTCATGCATTGATTTTGACACACCATATCAATGACAACTCTTTATCATCAATCAACTACATGTTAGCCTTAATGCATTATTGTTGTCCTAGCCAACAATAATACTTGGCTAAGGACCTTTTAAGAATAATCATATTATTCTCAGGACATTATTATAAAAATAGTTTATTTATACACACAAAAAAGAAACTAAAATAATAATGGTAATGCCTTATATTAATAGACATGATAAATCAAGTATGTTATTACAACCATCTCATGATTGATCTTTGGGCATACTCTTACACTGTGTTCTTACAAATCTGAAGGCATGTATCTGTGTTGAAATGTTGTGTGTTTATGAAGTCTAAATATGTTAAATTGTAAATATCTAAAATTGATATTTGACCATGCATGTGACATTGTGTCTTTTCTGTTATAAGTGATTCATAATATGATATATTTGTTTGCAAAGCATGAAAGCCCAAGATTATTGGGTTCTGTTAATAATATGGATGCATGTTCAACATGCTTATCATTCTGGTTCTGTATATGCATTGTAATACCCAATTTTAGACCGGGCTCACATATGGAAACATAATTTTTGAGGATATGCAATCTTAGATATGATATGCAATCCAAGATATGATATATGCATTCTTAGATATGATATGCAATCTTAGATATGATATGTAATCTTAGATATGATATGCAATCTTAGAATATATGATTTTGTAATCTTAGAGATTTAATTTGTAGATACCCTTTAATCTCAGCCGTTGATGTAACTGATTTGTACCGTTGGATTTGGGGAGGCTCAGCTATAAATAGAGGCCTCTCCCTTCATTGTGAAAAAAAGAAAAAAAGGAGGAAAGGGAGGAATAAAAAAAGAGAACGATTGTCGGTTTTTAAAGGTGGCTTACTATTTTTTCTTTCGATTATTTTTACTTATTTACGATTTTTAAAAAAGGAGAAGGTGATACCACTGCAATTTTATTTATTTATTTTTATTTAGCCCTTCGCTTTTAATGTTTTTGTAATTAAGTTTTTTTATTTTTTAATTTACCCTTTTATTTATTTTAAATTCAATTTGATCCATTTGAACGACGCTTGTTTTAGAGGAGAAGGAAAATTTCCTTCCACCCTCTATGTAATTCAGCGTTCAAATTAGTCCTTTACTTTTATTTATTTATGGATTTACCCAGATTTTTTAATTGCAATTCAATTTAGTTTTTTATGTTCTTTTATTTATTTTATTAATTAATAGTATAATTATTATTTTTATTTTCATTTTAAAAAATCTATATATGTATATTTTATGAACATACTTATTTTTTCACTAATATTTTTCTCATATTTATATATATATGTATATATACGTATATTTATTTTTTTAAAATTAATTTTGAGAATGTACTCATTATTTAATTTTTTTATCTATGTATATTCCTTTTATATGTACATGTATATTTTTTTAATTGAATATTTTCCTATATTTTTTAAAGAATATTTTCATATTTATATGTATATATTTACGTTTTTTAAATGATTAAATACTCACTTTTTCTTTTTAAAATATACCTATTTTTATTATTTCATATATGTATGTATAATTATATTTTTTCTTTATTTGCATAAGTATATTATGTATTGTATTTATATATAAATTCTATAACCCAAAATTTTATTTGTAAATTATATATATTTTAATCTTCATAATTTTCATGTGTATATTATATGTCTTGATCTTTATTTATTTTGTTTGCTTTCTCATTCGTTGTATAATTGTATTTACATTTAATATTTTGCATGTCATGGATTCTTGTTTTTTTATTTCGTTTATTCATTTGTTTACATTATTTTTATGTCATTAATGTATTTATTATTTTGTTGTTATTATTATAGCATTTGTATGTATAAAATCACATTACATCATTTTTACTCAAATTTAAAGATAGAAAATTTTTAAAATTGAGATAATGTTCAGATTTAGGATTTTCAAGGGCATTGAGCCCTAACGTATTGGGTTCCGATTTTCTTCGTTAAATCCGACAATCGAGCATTTCTCTTCAATCAAAAAATAAAAACTCATTATTGGGAATTCAACACGTTGTGTCCTAACGTATTGGATGTGACGCATTGATTTCTCGAAATGAAGATTTTTTAAAAATAATAAAGGAAATATTCCGAGTTTGGGATTTTAAAGGAATTGTGCCCTAACGTATTGGGTGTGATTTCTTAAATCTTGGATAAGTGGATGTTCTTTTAAAGTAAAGGAAATATTCCGAGTTTGGGATTCTAGAGGAATCGTGCCCTAACGTATTGGGTGTGATTTCTTAAATCTTGGATAAGTGGATGTTCTTTTAAAGTTTTATTGTACAAGTATTTTGGCCCAATTCATTTTGGGGAAAATTAGAATGCTGTGCCCTAACGCATTGGGTGTGGTATCTTCTTTCTCTGAAATAATAAGGGTCTTAATACGTAACCTTTTAAGTTTTGCTAAGGATTACGTTTTTTTCCAAATTCTTGACCTTAAGACACTAATTAATTAACTAGGTACCAATTTTGGGCGTTACGAGGATGCTAATCCTTCCTCGTACGTAACTGACTCCCGAATCCGTTTTTCTAAAACTCGTAGACTAAAGCCGTTTTTTAGGTGATCCAATCACACCTCAATAAAAAATTGGTGGCGACTCCCAAATTTTCATTTCTTTAGAGTCGACAACCTAAAATTTTATTTTTCAAAAAGATGGTTTCGACATGCATGTCATGTTACATTGCATAGGGCTGGGATAATATGGTAGGGAGGAAGTTTTAGTAGTTTAATGATTTGCACTTCCTGGTGATTTACCCACATTTCTGTCTAGCAACTTGGCTGCAATTGCGGTGGCTCAACCACTCATATCTGTCCTGGCAGCTTGGCTACAATATATGGCTCGGTTGCAATACAGTGGCTTGAGGATAAGCAACAAGTTAAGTGGGGGGAGTCTGATTTGCCATAAATCATACTATTATTTACATCACTTTTTACACATAACTATATCTTATTTAATAGTAAATCAAAGCATTTAAGTATATATTTAGGTTGTCATACTTAAAGTAGTAATTTATGCTTTCTAGTAATTTTTATTACATTATATATATAAATAGGGTTACATGGTTTTCTAAGTCATGTCGGGAGTTAAAGATGCTTATTTGGGCAAAAACTGATGCTTATGTCACGACACTAAGATATTGTTTTCTCAACATCGAAGACAAAAGCTAAAAACAAATTTTGGAGGAAAACTACCTTCGATGTTGTGACACTGACTTTCATTGTCACGACATCGGACTCTGATGTTGCAACACTGCAGCCTTGTGTTGCAACCAACCCATTGCGTAGCCCAAAAACTCCTGCACGTTTTAATTACGTTTGGGAGGGAAATTAGGTGTATTTGTCCCAGTCAAACTCTAAGGACTTCAAGGATAATTTAGGCACTTTAATATTCCGAGTTTAGCTTTTATAAAGGCCATTACAAATAGTTTAAACATACAATTTTAGGGTTTTAATTCTTAGTTTTTTCTTTCATTCTTAGTTTTTACTTAGGTTATTTTATGGTCATGTAATAAGAAGATCTTGTTCTGAATTGAGACTTCCGCGATGGGAGATTGTTCTGAAACCACGCTTTCATCGATAAATCCATTAGCATCTCTTTTCCTTATTCACTTCTTTATATTTTTTTTTAACATTGTTAGATGAATGTTTGTGTAAAGATTAAAATCAATATATGCTTTCTACATATTTTGTATGTTTCAATTACTTTAACTTAATTAATTGCTTGAATAATAGAGTTTTTTAGTGGATCAATTGTTTGGGAAAGGAGGAACATGAAACAAACCTTACGCTTGACAACCCTAAGAAGTCATTTAGGTGGGAATTAACCCAAAATCGGTATGGTCTATACGTGAACACCTTAACCCTGACCCGGTCTGGACTGTTAGGTCGGAAGACAAGTAGTTCTTGCTGACTTGTTATTCTAGTGGAAGATCAAAAGATCCTACTACGGTATCGAATACTTGATTGATTAGAACACTACTTCAATAATTAATTAGGTAAAACAATTGGATCTAGGTTTAAAGGAACTCGTATAGTCAAAACAAGGAATAGAAAAAGCCATATAAGAACCTAGGAGTGGATTTAAGTTTAGTTAAATTTATTTAATTTCTTATTATTATTATTATCGTCTTACTTCTTGATTAACACTACTAATCCGTAACTTGAGTAGATTAGTAATTATTTCCCGTAATTGGCTTGATAATAGTTTTCCCCAAACTACAATCTATTGGGTACGATCCTCGAAATACTTACCAAGTGTTTCGTTGTAAACAAACTATATTACAACTCTACCAGTATACTTGCGGATACCGCATTGCCATTCTATATTTTATTGTAGTATTCACACTCTGGATGTTAGTGTGGCCGGAGGCGGTCACTTTTTTCTTTATAAATAGATGGAATTGGTAGAGCTATTTACTCAACTTTGAGAAACTATTACTTTGCTAAAAAATAGAGAGAATTTGTTCTCAATTATTAGATATATTTTTCGAAAATAACAATTCAACTAGTTTCTATTAAAATAGAGAGAATTTTCGTTCTCATCCCAAATAGAAGAGAATAAACTTTTTCTAGTTCTGTGTTTCAATTCAATTGATTCGAGCCGACATTCGAAGCTGTTCGTTGTACGAGAGTAGTGGAGAAGAACATTTGGTTGAAAGCTAGAAAACATCAAGTATCCGCTTATCCAAAAACACAGGTACGATTTTGGTCTAAGCTTTATTGATATAAATATAAAAAATCGAGTCAGTTTCAAAATTTTTAATTTTTCGCTGTGTAAGAAAACCGTTTTCAAACCAAATTTTTTCCAACACGTCACCCATCAATTTGAAACCCATGCAACGTAGTATGACATGTAAAAAATGAAGCATTTCATGCTTTGACAGTATCGATTTTAGTATGGTGGTATGCTTAACATGCAGTTAGTAAAACAATATCAGTAGTATGCTTTGCATACATTCAGCAAAGTAGTACTGGTGGCATGCTTTACATGTATTCAATAAGAACACTAACATTTAATGGCATGCGTACATGCAATAATATACAATACAACCAGTAGCATGCTATACATGCATTCAATATAGACCACAGTAAACATGTTTACATGTACTCGATAACAATAATGAATAGCATACTTAACAGTACAAGTCACGAAATGGCATGCATTTAGCCATCCAATAGAACAACACACAATCATCCCATATGTAAGATACTTACACAATCGGTTACCTTGTTTTAAGGCCCTATAACATTCAACCATTTACTAGAGGGTCACTTAGTGCTTTCGACCAACTTACGACTACTTACCATAATCGACCACCTCATGGATGGCATAATGTCATTTGACCATGCATTGAAATTACACACAACATTTGGAAAATCATTTAAACAATCATACAACTTACAGTAAACACCAAAACATACAAAAGTTAAAACCCACACTTTGTATTCACAAATCCATAGCACTACTAAAAAAATCCGCAACTACCACGCCTTAGATGTAGATAGATATAAATCAGATATGTGCACAACATAAATGAAATTTGATTAAAACTAGCATCTAGACACCCCTATAGGGTTTGTCCAAAATAAGTATTAATAGTGGCCAACCAGTCCCAATTTTTGGGACCTCTACTTACTCTATTTCAAAATATAACAAAGATACGAATGAGCTCCAATGTGACTGCTGATTGATCTATCGTAATTAGGTGTAGTAGATTAAACTAGTTTTCACACTTTAGGAGCTTGAAATTAAGTATTTTCATTAGGATTTAATTATGTTTTAGTAATTTTTGTTAAATCCAATAAAATCTGCAAATTGAGTATTTTATTGACCTTACAGCCAAATGAGGCCTAAGTGTGAGCTAATGAACTTTATAAGTGTGTAGGAGACCATTAAAAGACATATTAAACAAATATTGGTTGCTATGTCTCAACCCAAAATGCTCAATGTCACAACATAGAGAGCAGAATGGAGAAATTACAAAATTTTGTTTGATGTCACGACACAGCCTAATGGTGTCGCAACATACCCCTGAAGATATCCCAGGAGGAGTATACTGACTCCTATGTTTCAACATAGGCCCTAGTGTGTTGTGACTTCCACTCTGGACAACAATTAAGATGAGTCAAGTGGCATTTTGGTCCGCACAATAAAACTTAAAGCTCGAGAACATTCGCAAAACCTAGAGTTAAGGACGACGACACCTAAGATGATGTGATTCGGCCCAGGTTAATTTGGTCGATTCACTTAATTGCCCGATCATTGACGAGAAGTTGCGTTCGTTGTTGAATTGAAGATAGCTTTATGGAAATGTTTAAGCGGAAGTAATTAAAATGGGTTCAAATGATGGCTTGGTTTTGGAGATGGATAGGTTCGGTTTTAACAAAGAAAATAACTTATAAGTTGATCGATAAAAATGGGATGGAATATGAACTCAAGCGTCAAGATCGATTCAATACTATGTAGAGTATTGCCCCGAGACTTATATTGCTCAAGGTGGGTTAAATGGTTTATCGAAGATGGACCTTGACCCGTTACTTATGAAGAAGTAAGAACCAAAGGTATAAAAAGGTGGATGAACGCCACACCAGAATGGTGATAAGTTCAAAGAGTCGGGTTGACACCACTAGCAAGCTAGATAAGTCAGAACGAGACTCAAATGAAATAGGATAGGAGGAAACCTCACAATCAAGTTTTGATAATAAAAAATGTCTAAATTCGGCTGAATGAATCTTCAATGGGCAGCTTCATGGCTAAGGAAATGAACTTGGTGGCTGGTGGATGCATGGGAGGCCAATAGCCTTGTCTAGGTTCGGCCAAGGTGTGAATGGACACTCCAAAAGATGTGTTTTGGCTGAATAGATGCATAGGAGTTCAATGGACAACAACCGATGCATGTAGGTGGAAATTCATGCATTCTCCCATTCATTGTAATGAACCATTCATGAATCATCTTTAAAATCACTCATTCGTTGTAGATAGTCATTCATGCATCCACACATACGTTGAATCAACATGTTCATGAATCGACATTAATTGTGTTCCCACATTCGGCTGTACCTACAAAGACAATGAACAAATTAAATTCAAACTATATTCAGCTGATCTTAGACTAATTAACATAAAAACATATTAAATAAGCAATTTAAAAACACATAAATAAAACATAGCTAATAATAAATTCGGCTAGCTCAAAAGATGTGAAACAACTTAATGAACTGAATTGAGCTAAATAATTCAACCATGAGCTGTAGAAAATTAATTAAAATATAACTAATACTCGATTTATTTAAACAATGAAATTAACGAGCTGATAGAAAGCTAAATTGAGCTCGAATGAGCTGAATTGAGCTCAAATGATCTTATTGGAGCTGAAACGAGCTAAAAGAGCTAGAATTGAAATAAAATCAGCTTGCACTAAGATGCATGGATTCCCCAATGGATTAGCCCGAGCTTTCCCTTCATTAACAAACTGATCCTCCTTCAAAATTCTAAGAAATAATGCTGAAACAGCTTCTTAGAATAGCTTGGACCGCGCTTGAGTCATGGGTCCTTTTGGAAGTTTATTGGGATCGAAACTAGGACTTAGAGAGCCATGGGGCATGGTCACATCATAAGATATATAAATAGGCTCCTTTGTCACATGTAAAAGATACTAATGCCTTAGCTTAGAATTTCTCTTTTAAATTTTAGTTTAGTTTTCTTTATTTTTAGGTTTTAGATTTTTTAAGTTGTTCTTGTTTATCTCAAGAGATCTAATTTGTGGAGACGATCAAAATCTGTGGATTTGATTTATTCTAAATACAAATTATACATTTTCTTAAACTATACATTCTAATTCATTTATCATGTTTTCTATTTGCATCAGTTCCATATTGTTTATGAAAACCATAAGGAGCGAATCCTTCTATGGGGGATTAATAAGTGGAGGTATAATCCATTAACTATTTTGTATGGCTACTCAACGGATTAGCTATTTGGGGAAGGAATAACTTAAATCCCTAAACTTGACAACCCTAGGAAGTAATCAAGGTGGGAATTAACCCAATATTAGTATGGCCTATCTTGTTGGGCTGTGAGGTTAGAAGATAAGTAGTTCTTGCTGATTTGTTATTTGAGTGGAAGATCGCAAGATCCTGTTGGGATGGCGACTAGTTGATTGATGAGGAGCCCGAAACGATAGTTAATGAGGATTACATAAATGAGCTAATCACCCATAATCAAGATTTGATTTATTCTACTATTTGATATCTTGAATTTTATTTTCCTATGTTATTTTACTTTACTATTATAAAAATTTTAAAAACTCTCTTTTATTTTACTATTGTACTATAACTAAATTAAAGTACTAATTAGAGCTTTCAGTGTTTAGGTTAAAATTGATCTAGCACTTGCCTCCCTTGGGTACGATCCTCGGAGTACTCACCTAGTCCGTTGTAACTATATTACAACTAGACCCGTATACTTACAGATACCGCCTCATATATTTATATATTTTACTGTAGTATTCATAATCTGGACGTTAGTACATCCGAAGGCAGTCACTTATCCAAGACATTCAGATTCAGTCCTTTAACATTTAAAACACACGAAAATTAGTATGTAAAATTTGACCAAGGCACAAGCACATTCTACCATAACAAAATAAAAAAAAAAGAAGAAGGTGATGTAGATCTTATTAAAAATCAGCACTTACGCTTCACCCGTTTTAGATCTGTGATGAATAGTGATCATAGAATAAAAAAGAACACTAACAATAGCCTAGGAGTATTCGGTCAAAGGGGGTACAAATCAGCAACCAAAAATGATGCAAAAGATGAGAGAACGAGGGCTTAGAGAGGCAACAATGCAAGAAAAAAAGAAGCAACAAAGGGCTTTACGTACTACAATGGGAGGAGAAAAATGGATGTACTGGGCAGCAAAGAAGAGAAAAAAAATAATGAACAAAAGAGTGAAAGAAAGGTGGGCAATAAAGAAAAACAACACCACCAATGGTGGAGGAGAGTGGTGATACAACAATAGTGATAAAACTAGGTTATAGGGTGCCACACGGTTAAAGAAAAGAAAGAAAGTTTGAGAGAGTAGAGATAAAAAGAGAGAGTGGGACAATAAGGGAGAAAAACAAATGAGAAAAGCTAAGTGAAAAGAAAGAAAATAACATTTATACCTAGGGTTTCTAAGTAGGGGCGACACGAAAAAGGATGAGAGAAAAAATAGAAAAAATTAAACATTTTGCAAGGGTAGGGAATTGAACTTGAGTCTTAAGAATAAATTTTTTATCTCTTAATTATCTCTTAACCATCAAGCTAATAACATATTCTTTGAAATAATTTTGCAAACGTAACAAGAATAGGGGATTTGACAAAAACAAAATTCTCATTTATTGAGAAAAATAAATCATTTGAATAATGTTGCAAGAGTTTATCTCTATCTAACTCGTGTAGGGCAATTTTGGACAAGACTAGTCAAAGATTCGTTAAAGTTGCCGCAAATACCTTATCATCATCTATTTAAATTTCATCCCATTTCTATCCCATGAGAATTAGAAGCGAAAAAATTCAAATCCATTTTACCTTAACTTTTTGAAAAGAAATGAAAATTGCTTTAGTAGTATTCTCGTTGGCCTTGGTGCTCTCAATCATTGTCGGAGATGCCGCCGACATAAAACTTACTCCAGAGCAAGAAAAAAAGATTGGTGACGAGCTTGAAGATGCATTCCTAATCGGTGTGGCCAAGGGATTATCACAAAGTGGAGTAAAAATATCCCCCAAACAGGAAGAAAAAATATTATCAGAAATGCTCATTCACCTTGTGAAAGAGTTCTTAGACCCGATACAACCTGGTATTGCGGAGAAAGCTATGGAATCCTCTAAGGCTAAAACAATGTTAGCTGAATTGATTCAAAAGCTTAGAATCAAGAGAAATGAGAGTGAAAATAAGGGAAGGAAAAGAAAATAGTCAAGGGATGATGAGACATTTCCCCCTTGACATGCACTCGAATCTCATCGAAGATGCACCGATTCGCAAATATATCTAAAGGTTACTGAAATTTTTTGGAGTAAAAATAAAACCATTTGTAAGTTAGAATTCAATAAACAACAAGAATTGGAAATTTAATTGATATTGTATTAAAAATTGAATGTGATGGTTCTTTCATAAATATTACTCTATGTATATGTAGGTATCCATTTAATTAAGAGACACTTTAGGACTTTCACTAAGGCATTCAGTCCATTTGAAAACATTGGTTCCTTTATTAAATATAAAAGATACATTGACAATAATGACAAAAGAAAACTCTTATAGTTTTGTTTAGTGGTACTATAGGATCGATCACAGATTCTCGGCCTCGTTTGCTTTTAGAAGTTTGATACTTCTAGAGCAATACAAATTTCTTTTATTTTATGAGAAACTTCACTCTGCATATTAACAAACAATTTTAGTTCTAATATGGACATACATTAAAACACATCCTTAAAAGACTTAAAATATATGACTAATTTTATGATTTGATAATGCAACTAATGGATACCAAATGCAATGTGCAGTTTTGGACGAAAAGAAGTGTTGGTGGGGAAAAGAATCGATTATATGACATGCTGACCGTAGGCTTGCGAGCTTCGCAATGTTAAAAAAAATTTAAGAAGGGAAGTGTGATTTCAAGTGTGATTGGTCTAGTTATAATAATTGTGTTGTAATGGAAAATTAAGTGTTCTAAAGATCGAACACAAATGAGTTCGAGCAAGTGAATTCCTATGAATAAAATAACATGCTAGTGAAAGTCTACTGAACTACTGTAGAAACCAATTATTACGATAATAAAAAAGATGATTTTTTACGACATTCTAAAAAAATAAACATGCAATTATTCAGTTAATGGAAATATCAATTTGGCAACTCTAGTGATTGGTCAATTTCCATGCTAGCAATGAATTTATGCTTAAAGAAATTCAACCACCGACTTATATAACCAAACCTCACCTATCAGTCTTAAGTTAATTAAAAAAAGCACATAAGGTATCTCTATGTATAGCTGCATGGGAACACTCAAATCAAGCTTTTGTTCCCTAACGTTATGCCTAATTACATCTTGAATCCATCCTTTAACCTGAAATGGATCGAATACTTGACTACATTTAAGGCAAAACATAGTAACATGGCTTTTGGTAATTAATGCGTAAAGTACTTTTTTGTAAACAATATATGTTTTACTTTGGTTATTGAATACAACAAGCTGAAATAAAAACAATTCATATCCAACCTTGATTCCAAACAAGTCTGCTTGATATTGGACAAGTCTTTTTACAAGTATATATTTGTTTCCTTTATCTTTAACTATTCACAAATTTATATATTGTAACCTTTCATGCTTGAAACTTTGTAGAAGCTAGACTATTAGTTTGAAAAAAAAATTATATAATACTCCTTTATACTAAACACACGGCCTTTAACTTTTTAGATATATAATGAGTTCAATTTAATTTTATTTATTTTTCAACTATCTTATATTTAATGTTGAATAATATGTCACATCTCAAAAACTGGGTTAAAAAAATTGAGTTGGTGGAATTAAGAGCGGTCACATTCTGATTTTGAGTTAAGATTGTGAAAGTTTTTGTTAACTGAATTGATCTGGTTTCATGGTTAAGTGTGTTGTTTGCGTGTGAGAGGTTCTGGGTTTGAATCATGTTTCTCGAATATTTTGTTATTTTACCCCTAATTCCTATTTTGAGTATCTAACTTAAATTTAATTCTTGCTCAAGTTTTGAAAAGATTGAGCCTGCTGGTTCAGTGGTAAAGCCTTAATGTAACCTTTGGTCTTGTGTTTGAACCTTGGGCGTGCAAGTGGGATTATTTTTGCTAATTTTTCTTGTGTACCTTCCATCTTGTGGAATTTCGTTTTTAATAGAACTCTAGAAAATCTGTTAGATGAGGATTAGATTAGTGGGGTTAATTGTTAGTTTGGATGTGTTTTTTATTTTATTTTTAACAAAATTAAAAATATTTCCCCAAATTTGCTTCCCCATTATTCACATATTCCACGATTCTTCCCATTCTTCTCATTTATTTGTTTTACGTTGGCTTCCAGTAAAGAAAGAGAATTTCTCAAACTTTCTTCTTTCTTCATCTTTCATCTTTAAATTTTCGTTGCTCTCTTGTTTTGATTCTTGTGTCGTTCAATTTTAGAGGCAGGTTGATAAGGAATAAGACGGATGAATATGGAAGCAGATTGTAAAGTTTGTATAAGTCACGGATGTATCCTAAATCTCTAGATGAACGTAAACTAAAACGAGAAACAATGAAAACAGATTAGTTGTCACAAAGGAGAGTCAAACGAAATTAAAACAAAAGAAAGATAAACCAGCAGGTAAAGAGTCCAAAAGAGAACAAATTAGAGTTTCTTGGATGGAAAGAAAACGTCATTGGACCTCAAGAAAATGCCTCAACTAGATCTTGAAAACCAAAACACAAACAGATTTGTTAGAAGTCATTTTAAAGACAACAGCAAACTGTTTTGTGCAATAATGTTTGAAACAACAAGAAAAGCTTAAAACTTCTAATTTTGATGTGTTTCTTGATGGAACAAGATAGGATAATGTCTTTCTTGAAGCAAGTTTAACCTAGAACAAAAATCAATAAAATCAACAAGCTAAAACAACAAGAACTAACTTAAATAAGCAAAAAAAACTATAAATTAAGGATAGAAAAGAGAAGATGTCGTCCTAAGAAACCTTGGAACCATTAAGAATCCACAACTCCTTTCAATGACTCTAATTCCCCAACTAAGAAAGAGATCTTGGCAAGAAAAAACTTGAAGATGATTCCTACAACCTGAAAGATTGTTAAAACAACTAAAAGAAACTCAAAAGCAATTCTTGAAGAAAAACTCGAAGAGAATTTTTATTAACTAAAAAAAACATAAATCAATTGTATGTGTATAAGGGTGGACGTCCATGCTACTTATAGGCCCCCAAAATAAGTTTTTCTAACCCTAATGAAATAACTAACATGACAACTCATCAAATAAAAAATTGAGCCAAAGGAATTTTAATAGGAATTCGGCCAAAGAAATTCAATGGGCTCCTTGGGCTGAATTCTTACATGATGATCAACCTATTAAAATAAAAATTGGACCTAAAGTTTCAATATTTTACAATTTGGGCCACTTTGATAATTTGACCTGATATTCAATTAAATTACTTTCCAAACTTCAGGATGGGCTTGTAGACATCTTAATGGGTCATTTTTTCAAGAACATGGTCTTGTGATCCTTTTGCTCTTGAAATTGGCTCGTTCAAGCTCGTACATGAAATCCAATGCGCCTTGGCTGTAAGATTCGATTTCTTGGACCAAGATTTCCTAGATTTGAAATCTTGATTTTCTTGATTCTTGAAATTGTCTGAAACAACAAAATTGGACCAAGATGCAATTTCTTGATTTTCTTGAAAACAAGAAAGCAAATCTTGATTTTCTTTTTTGGTTGTGTGCACATCTAGGGCCTTGGTAACAAAGTCTTTGATGGTTTCGTTCAATCTTGCTCAGTTTCCTTGGCCTTCGACCTTATTATTGGGCCTTAAGGAAATTTGAGCCCATCACGTTCATGAGCCTTATTTTGTGCCTTGAGACTCGCATCATTTCCCCCTTCCTCAAGAAGATTTGTCCCCGAATCCTTAGCTACAGAAAAAGAGATGGGATTAGAATAAATAACAATAAACTAAAAAAAATACTTACCTAAACTTTCTTATGCGTCAAAACTATCTCCAAGATCAAAGACATTATTTTGATACTTCAAATTAGCTTCGATCATGGACGTCTTCTTTAAAAAAAGGTATCAACACTAAACAAAGAAATGTTAGACACATGAGTGTTCAAGTTAAAAATAAATTGTAACTTTCTTTGAATATGCATGGTCATCCATATGAATTTCCAAAGATTAGTCAATAATTTCACATAATAATCAAAATTCAGAAGTTTAATATTATCATTTAAAAATTCATATTTGAAGTCTAAGGTAGAAACTTTTGTTGTAAGATCAAATGTATAAAGTTCTTTAATAAAACCTACCGAGTGCAACAAAAGTAACCTTGACATACCAAGATAAACCCATAAAATAAATTGAACTTTCAGACCAAGGTTTAATAAAATGTGACCAATGGGAAAACTTGTTGTAAGGAAATTTACAAACAAAATCAGTAGAATACTTGTCAAAAGCATTCAATGTATGTATTCTTAAATCAATTTCTAATGTTTTCTTACCTTTCTTACCTTATAGCACTTGTGGAGAAGTATCAATGTTCAACTTACGTCTCTCCCATAAGTAAAATCGTCTATCGATGTTAGAGTAATATAACTTGAAGTCCGTCAATGGATCCTTGAAATCCTATAATAAAGAAACACCACTAAACAAATTTGAGTTAGGTTTAGTTATAACATAATCATTCCTCACTTTTGTATGGATATTTTCTTTCTTTTCTTTTTCTTTTTCCACTTGAGAACTCTCCAATTTCACCTCATATGGATTTTCACTCACCAAATTTGAACCATCAAGTAGACTTTTTTCACTCAAGGTCTCTTTTTTCTTGGTCTTTTCACATGATTCTGCCTTACTTCCCATATTCCTCTCACAAGTATTATGAATATTCAATTTAGTACAATATACCTCAGTAGGAGAACATGGCGTTTCTATTTCATCTAACTCAATAGATTCAAGGAAAAAAATTCTCACTATCATCTTTTTTCGGTTCACAAAGCTCGCCATCACAAATCTCTTTTCCACTAGAGTATGAGTCAACAAATGGTACAAAGTCATACTTACTTTCTTCTCTAGATGGATATTTGATTGGACATTGGAAACTCTTATGTTCTTTTGAACTACACCAATAACATTGCACAAAAGGTGATAACTCAATCGTATTTCTTCTTTCATTTGGCCATCTCCACTTGAATTGACAAACTAATTTATGATCACTTTTTCCATCACAATAAGTCTCTTGATCATTCTTTCCATGAAATTGTAGTATTGATAACTTTGATTTAACTAAAAAATGTTGCCCATGGTCATTATTAACCAAAGTCTCATCATTTGCACGAGTGACACATCGAGCATTATTTGCACGAAGACGAGGCTGATCAACCTTATCTCCCAATCATTATTCTGACACTCAATTTTGGTACCTAGACATTCCAAATTTTTACTGATTGTGTCTAGAATAGTTTCACGTTTTATCTCGAGCATTTTGATCCTTTGCATTTCATTGCAACCTATCAACTTGTGCTTGAACTTATCATTGACTTCATTAAGGTCACGTTGTAATTTTTTTGCAAAACTAAGAAGATTTTTGATGGTCACTAGTGGTGTGTCACTCTGGTCATCACTTCCTTTGCCACTGTGAGACATTGTGACAAATCTGAAAAAAAAAACAGCACTCAAAAAGAAAAAATTAAACAAATCTCACCGCTATGCACTCAAAAATAAAATTTAATTCTCAATGAGGTAAGAATTAATCTTGTGAGTCCTTTATGAGTATTTATGACAATCAATCAGAATGTTAAAGAATCTAGCTACCAAATATCCTAACGACATTAGGAGTCCAAAAGTGGCTGGACACCAAAGAATTGTGTTGCACGGAGGAAGGAATGTGCAACGTGCTTTAACCTACTAACACAAAATGATAAAGTGTTAGAATGTGTAAATGAAGAATAAAACAACACAAAACAAATGAAAACCTATGGCTAGGAGTCAATAAAAACCGTTGAAACCCAAAACCCTAAAAAATTGTGAAGCAACTTGACAAACTTCGTTCGAGGTGTTCTCGATTTCCAAAAAACATGAAATTTAAACTAGAGCCTCCTCAAATAATATAGATCTGATATGGAAAGTTTCGACACAAAATTGTTTTGGATCACAGAATTATTTCAGCGATCCAAAACAAGAATTTATACACGAGGAAAGAATTAGGAAGAAAAGGTTTGAAAAATATACCTTTCGTATTCTGAAGAATAGGAAGGAACTACTGTTGTTTTAATCCCCTTTGCACGCTGCCTATCCAAAGCCGCAACAAAATCGTCCAGGCCTCTATGTAGTCCACCCTGTTGCGAACGAACGAACAAAAACTCTCACTAAACATTTCAGAAAGGTTTTCCGAAAAAGAAATATGACTGCTAAACCTAGGTTCTTTATCTTTTTGTGGTTAATGTTGGTTAAAACTCTTCTGCACCATTGGGTTTTATTTATGATTCCTTTCCTTTTCTTTAATATTCCCTAAAAAAGCGGGATCCCCTTTTTGGTGCCATAATATATATGAAAATATCACAGTGTAATATCCTTTCCAAAAGGTTATTAATTTCCATATATACACATATTTTATGTTTGACCAAAATTAATTATTACAATATTTTATTTTAATAATTTCGGTAAAGAGATTATAATTAATATTTTATATGAATCAAATTCATACATTTATTTTAATTATATTCTCTATTCTTGTACAACGAATTTGTACATATATTGTGTTTATTATTTAACTATCAAATTAAATTAATTAAATTATTAATATAATTCTTGTGACAATTCAATTTGATACCAACTGTGTTTAGATTTTGTTCGTTTAACAGGGTGTGACCCTATAGGCTCTTGTAACATTGGTAGTAATACTAGAACACTTCTAACGTTACAAGCAATGAGTGGCATCTAGAAACGCATCATCGCTACCTAAGTTACAAGAAGTCGTGGTTTAACATAACCTTTCTGTGATAAATTTTCATGTATTTTATCTTTTTGTCATTTATATCTTGATTGGACACAAGTCATGGAATAGTCACACTTGCAAAGTCAAATATCATTTTTCTTGATACCCGAAGTAGACTATAATAAACAAATAAGTGTAATATCTCATATTAACTTGTTTGAGTATGACCAAGCATTTCTAGTCTCATTTCATCAAGTGGCTTAAGATATTGCTCCCATTATGTATGAGGGACAAATCTTGTCTTGATCAATCATATCCCTTTACATAGATTGTGGCATACCCAACATCACTCTTTATAATACAACTTGTTACAGTAGAAATTTGACTATATCAAAATATACAACTCACTATGTTGGGACAATGATGATCTAAAGTTTAAGGATAGTATACATAGTTATCACTTTGAGTAATATTGTGACTACTATATAATAATCCAAGAAATATACTCATAGCGGGTCAGTCCAATATGTCATTTTCTAACATATACTCATGTATTGATTTTGACATCTCTATGTCAATGACAACACTATGTCAATGACAACAATTTGTCATCAATCAGCTACATGTTAGTCTTAATGCATCATTGTTGTCCAAGTCCAAAATAATACTCAACTAACGACCTTTTAAGAATAATCAAATTATTCTCAAGACATTATTATAAAAAAAATTTATTTATATAGATAGAAAAGAAACTAAAATAATATTGGCAATGTCTTATATTAATAAATAAACGAGGTAAAACAAGATGTTATTACAATCATCTCATCGATGCCTTATATTATTTTATTACAATAATCTCATGATTTGTCTTTGGGAAAAATATTAAAATGAGGTAAAACAAGTATGTTATTAATAAATGAGGTAAAACAAAGTCAACCCATAGAATTTTTTATTACTTATTTTATTTTCTTGTTCTTTTTCATCACTTTTTTTCGTCAGAAATATTTTTTTTATATTGTAATACAGTGCCAAGAATTAGTATATAAAATTTCAAATCAAGTGAAAAATGTTTACCCACTAAAAATATTTTTGTCCAAACAAAATTATGGGTAAAAACTGCTTATAGGCTATTTTGCAATGGAAATCAGTAGATAAATCAACCATGAACACCCAAAACGCCTAAATCTGATACAAAATGGTAAGGAATGAGATGAATGACAAGGGTAGTGGATCATAAAGTTTGTCAAAGTCACAGATGTATCCTAAATCTGAATGTAAACTGAAATGAGAAACAACAAAAATAGATTAGTTGTCACAAAGGACAGTCAAACAAAATTAAAACAAAAGAAAGATGAACTAGCTGGTGAAGAGTCCAAAAGAGAATGAATTAGGGTTTCTTTGATCGTAAGAAACTATCCTTGGAATTTAAGAAAATGCCCCAACTAGATCTGGAGAAACAAAACACAAAAAGATTTGTTAGAAGTAATTTTAAAGACTACAACAAACTATTTTGTGCAAGAATGTTTGAAACAATAAGAAAATATTAAAAATCCTAACTTTAATGTGTTTCTTGATGTTACAAGATAGGAGAACGTATTTCTTGAAGCAACTTTAACCTAGAACGAAAATCAATAAAATCAACAAGCCAAAACAGCAAGAACTAACTTAAATAAGCAAAAAAAATGATAAATTAAGGATAGAAAAGAGAAGATGACGTCCTAAGAAGCCTTGGAAACATTATGAATCCACAACTCCTTTCAATGACTCTAAATCCCCCTCCAAGAAAGGGATTCTTGTAAGAAAAAGCTTGAAGATGATTCCCCCAGCCTGAAAGATTGTTAAAACAACTTCTAAAAGAAACTCAAGAGTAATTCTTGAAGAAAAACTGAAAGAGAATTATTATTAACTAAAAAAAAATAGGAATCAACTGTGCGTATACGGGTGGACGTCCATGCTACTTATAGGCCCCCAAAATGGGTTTTCCTAACCCTAATGGAATAACTAAAATCACAACTCACCAAGTAAAAAAAATAAAAAAGTCTAAGTGTGGACCTTTAATGGAAATTCAACCAAAGGAATTAAATGGTTTCATTGGGCTAAATTCTTACATGATGATCCACTTATTAAAAATTGAACATAAAGTTTAAATAGTTTACAATTTGGGCCACTTTGAGAATTTGACCTAATATCCAATTAAATTACTTTCCAAACTTTAGGATGGGCTTGTAGACATCTTAATGGGTCATTTTTTTAAGAACTTGCACTTTTGATCCGTTTGCTTTCGAAATTGGCTCGTTCAAGCTCATATATGAAATCCAATATGCCTTGGTTGCAAAATTTAGTTTGTTGGAACAAGATTTCCAATATTTGAAATTTGAAACAACAAAACCGGACCAAGATTTAGTTTCTTGATTTTCTTGAAAATAAGAAAGTGAATCTTGATTTTCTTTTTTGGTCGTATGTACATCTAAGGCCTTGGTAACGAAGTCTTGGATGGTCCTATTCAATTTTGCTCGAATTTGCTTAGCCTTCAAACTTGTTATTGGGCCTTGAGGAAATTTAAGCCCATCATGTTCATGAGCCTGATTTTGGGCCTTCAGGTTCGCATCACGGGTGTTTGATTATATAGATTGCATTGTTGCGTGAGTATCGTTTAATTTTTTTCAGCTTTCGAGGATTTATATTACCTTTTTTGTAAAGTGGGTATTTATGTGTATAGGTGTTTCGTATCTTTAATTGTATGGGTTTTGTTTTAGGTGGAAATTGTGAGGGGACTAGCCCTTCGGTGAATTAAGATTGTCAGGGTGCAAATTTTGTCATTTGGTAAGTGTTTTAATGCCAAATTGGAGTTGTTGTGGCTGATTAAGTTGATCATATTTTGTTTGGTTAGTATTTTAGGAACATCAAAAACCAAATATGAATTGATTCGCTATCATCAACTAATCACTTAATCGATTCACTATCATCAGCTAAATTTGCTCAGTGTATAATTTTTTTAAGTACTAGAATACTCAATTTTGGATCTACGACAGAATTTGATAAGGTGTGTAACAAAAACTAGAGAAATCAACAAATGAATCAAAGCCAAAATTGGGGTTGTCGATGCCACACGGCCGTGTGTGACACACGGTCTAGGCTATTTGAATCATGTGGGCGACATGGTCTAGTCAATTAGGTCATGTAGACCACACGGGCGTGTGGGCCCATTTTCTAAAAAATTACCCTAAACCCATTTACGTTGTGCAACGGGTAATTAGACCTTTCGTAGGGTCCAAACTACTTAAATATGACTTGAAAAAAATGAATTTTTTACTGTACTATTATATATAATGTGTTTAAGGTACGTAAAATATATACATATGAATTGTGTTCTTACAAATCTGAAGGGCATGTATCTGTGTTGAAATGTTATGTGTGTTTATGATGTCTGAATATGTTAAATTATGAATATCTGAATTAGATATTTGACCATGCATGTGACATTGTGGCCTTTTTGTTTTAAGTGATTCATAATATGATATATCTATTTGCAAAGAATGAAAGCCCCTGCTTACTAGATTATGTTAAAAATATGGATGCATGTTCAACATCTTATCATTTTGGTTCTGTATATGTATGTCATGTCACATTGCATGGGGTTGGCATAATATGGTAAAGAGGAAGTTCTAGCAGTTTAATGATTTGCACTTCCTGGTGGTTTACCCATATTTTCGTCTGGCGGCTTGGCTGCAATTATTGTGGCTCGACCTTTCATATCTGTTACGGTAGCTTGGCTGCAATATAGTGTCTTGACAACATATATTTGATCTGGTAGTTTAACTGCAGCTCTAGTGGCAATGTCTAAATTATCTGTTGGTGTGATTTGGTTGGGCAAGTTCTGGGGAACTCTATTTTGGTGTGTAACAGAGTTGGATAGGAAGTTTTCTGAACAATCTTCATTATGTTTTTCTGAAAAATATTGGATTGACATAATCATGCATTCTCAATTCTGCTCAATTGTTCAGAATGAGATTCTCTGTGATACTCTGATTTTTATATTGTGATATATATGTTCTCGGTTTGAGTTTGGTTATACAGTGAACTTTATAGTTCACCCATTTGTTTTATTTCTAACTTTTCAAGTAATTAGAAAGTTTAGAATTGGACAGCGTGTGAGAGCTTGGGTTGATTCTCTCATAAAATGGTTTGCTTTGGTTAATAAATGGATTTTCTAGACTTTTGGCTTTTGGTTTAATTTCTTGGATTTAATTTTGCCTTTGGGTTTCTTTTACATAGTTAAAGTTTTTTTTTTCTCTGCATGATTTGTATTAATCAACAATAACTACTGGGTTTTCAAAATTATACAAACCAAGATATTTTTGGCACAAAAATATGAATTGGGATTTTACGAAAGTTAATAGCATAAGTTTAAAAATATGCTCAATTAGCTCACTTGACGAAATCATGATTTACGAATATTAGCTCCTAAATTTTTATTGCAAATTTTTAGTCAAAATTACAGGTTTTATGAAGCAAGTGATTTAAGCATTAAGATTGTATAAGACTGGGTTTTCAAAGTTAATAATTAATGTGTTCACATTAATGTTTTAGAGAATTTACGATTTTTTCTATCGAGGTATCGTGAAGAACTTATATAAAATTTGGTTTTCAATTTCGTAACAAAACACACTTTGCAAAAAAACTTATGTGTATTGATGTAACCTTCCAGATTTGGCCAGAATGTCTAGGTTGGGTTTGAGGTGTTATATTTAGTTGTGGACATAACCAAGTGACTCAAGCCGAGTCTTCTTCTTGGGGCAGTAAGGCCAATTTGAAATTTAGCAAGTCTGCTAAGACATTCGAATTTGAGGGCAGTAATCAGGTAGCTAGGAACATTGCAGTGCACCAAGATGTGTTTAGAGATTTTCATAGGGTTAATGAGACCCAATTTGGATTTGTGGGTCAAAAGTCTATGATTAATCAACCTGAGACGTATCAAGTCAAGTTAGCCAAAGAGAGTAACCACTTGGAGGGTGTGAATAAGTAAATGGATAAAGTGCAAAATAAGAGGAGTTCTGGTCTCGTTGACTTGAATCCGCGACCAAGGAAACATGCCATTATAGTTAAACCTCAACATCTTGAGGAAGTTGTGAACATGGATAGAGTTCTGATTTGTACTTACTATGATAAGAGTCATCCAAGCGAATGTTGGAGGAAAATAGGAGCGTGTTTTAGATGTGGATCCGTTAAGCGCCGTGTTAGGGATTGTTCACGACAATCTCTAGGTCAAATACAAGTTTCAGCTCAGAAGCAGAATTGGAGATTAGGTTATGCAACTAGGTGTTATGAGGATCGAAATGCACCTAGCGACAATACAGGTACCCTTGAAATCCATTTTCTATTATACTCTACATTGATAAGAATCATTTATACCTACATGTTGTTGTAAATGAGGCATTTGAGAGTCTGGGGTAGGGGATTGTTAGTGTTATTTATGTGGAAAGCTTTTTGAGGTGATCGGAGGTAGTGAATGGGAAGTCAATAGAAATATAATCTGAACCGGGTTTGCATAGAGATTAGAGCTGCGCAACGATAGCGTGGTGGTCAGTTGGAATAGGGAATTTTAGATTTTATCGTTAAGTGAATGGTTTGATAGTGGGAATTTTGAGGACAAAATTCTTTTAAGGAGAGGAGAGTTGTCACATCCCAAACACCAGTTTAGAAGAACTTGGGTTGGTGAAGTCAAGAGCGGCCACGTTCTGACGTTCTGATTTTATGTTAAGAATGTAAAAAATTTTGTCAAGTGAATTGATCTGGTTTAATGGTTAAGTGTGTTGTTTGAATGTGAGAGGTTCTGGTTCAAATCATGTTTCTTGAATTTATTTTATTTTATCCCCAATTCATATTTTGAGTATTTGACTTAAATTTAATTCTCGCTCAAGTTTTAACAAAAATGTGCATGTTGGTTTAGTGGTAAGGCATCAGCTTACCCTTTGGTTCTGTGTTTGAATCCTTACACATGCAAGTGGAATTATTTTTGCTAATTTTTCTTCTGTGTTATCCATCTTGTGGAATTTGGGTTTTAATAGAACTCTAGAAAATCTGTTAGATGAGAATTAGATTAGTGGGGTTAACGGTTAGTTTGGATATTTTTATTTTATTTTAAAAAAATTAAAAAGATTTCTCCAAAATTGCTTCCCCATTATTCACGTATTCCATGTTTCTCCCCATTCCTCTCACTTGTTTGTTTCACGTTGGTTTCTAGTAAAGAAAGAGAATTTCTCAATCTTTCTTCTTTCTTCATCTTTCATCTCCAAATTTTCGTCGCTTTCCTGTTTAATGATCCTTTTGTTGTTCAATTTTGGAGGCGGGTGTTTGATTAAATATATTGCAACTCAATTCTTTCGTAAGCATCGTTTAATTTATTTATTTCAGCTTTTAGGGACTTCTATTACCCTTTTTGTAAAGTGAGGGATTTATGTGTAGCGGTGTTTCGTATCTTTAAGTGTGCGGGTTTTGTTTTAGGTGGAATTTATGAGGTGATTAACCTTTCGGTGGATAAAGATTGTGAGGGTGTTGATTTCCTCCTTGGGTAAGTGTTTTAATGCCTAATTGGGGTTGTTGTGGCTGATTTAGTTTATCATATTTTGTGTGGTTAGTATTTTAGGAAAATTGAAAACCAGATCAGCTTAATCGATTCGTTATCATAGGCTAAATTTTCTAAGTGTATAATGTTTTTGAGTACTAAAATAATCGATTTTGGAACTATGACAGAATTTGATAAGGTCTGTAACGAAAACTCGAGAAATCATCGAACGATTGAAAGCCAAAATTGGGGCTATCAACGCCACATGGCTATGTGACAGGTCTTGTGCGACACACAGCCGTGTGAGCCACACGATTTAACCTATTTGGGCCGTGTGTCAGGCTGTGTGGGCCACACAGGTTGGTCAATTGGGCTGTGTAGGCTCATTTACTAAAAATTTACCCTAAGCCCATTTATTATGTGTGATGGGTAATTATACCTTCTATAGGGTCCATTCTGCTTAAATATGACTTGAAAACAAGGTATTTGTTAGTGTGCTATTATATGTGATGTGTTTAAAGAACGTAAAATATATATGTATGAACTGTGTTCTTACAAATCTGAAGGCATGTATCTGTGTTGAAATGTTGTGTGTTTATGATCTCTAAATATGTTAAATTGTAAATCTCTGAATTTTATATTTGACAACGCATGTGACATTGTGGCTTTTCTGTTTTGAGTGATTCATAATATGATATATTTGTTTGCAAAGCATGGAAGCCCATGATTATTGGATTCTGTTAAGAATATGGATGCATGTTCAACATGCTTATCATTCTGGTTCTGTATATGTATGTCATGTCACATTGCATAGGGTTGGGATAATATGGTAAGGCAGAAGTTTTAGCAGTTTAATGATTTGCACTTCCCAGTGATTTACCCACATTTCTGTCTAGCAGCTTGGCTGCAATTATGGTGGCTCAACCACTCATATCTATCCTGGCAGCTTGGCTGCAATATAGTGGCTTGACAACATAAATTTGATCTGGCAGTTTAACTTCAACTCTGGTGGCAATGTCCACAATTATTTGTTGGTCTGATTTAGCTGGATGAGTTCTGGGGAACTCTATTTTGGTGTGTAGCGAAAATGGGTAGGAAGTTTTCTGAAAAGTCTCCATTATATTTTTCTAGAAAATACCGTATTGGCATAATCATGCATTCTCAGTTTTGCTCAATTTTTCGCGATGAAATTCTCTATGATACTCTGATTTGTATATTGTGATATATGTGTTCTCGGTTTGAGTTTGGTTATACAGTGAGCTTTATAGCTCACCCCTTTGTTTTATTTCTGACTTTTCAGGAAATTAGTAAGTTTAGAATCAGACGGCGTGTGAGAGCTCTAGTTGATACTCTCATAAAATGGTTTGCTCTGGTTAATAAATGAATTTTCTGGACTTTTGGCTTTTGGTTTAATTTCTCAGATCTAATTTTGCCTTTGGGTTTCTTTTACTTGATTTTTTTTTCTCTGCATGATTTGTGTTAATCAACAATCAATGTTGGGTTTTCAAAATTATACAAACCAAGATATTTCTGCCACAAAAATACGAATTGGAATTTTACGAAAGTTAATAACGTAAGTTTAAAAATATGCTCAATTGGCTAAATAAAACATTTTCACTTGACGAAATCACAATTTACGAATATTAACTCTGGAATTTTCACTGCAAAATTTTAGTCAAAGTTATAAGTTTTAGAAAGAAAGTGATTTAAGCATTATGATTGTATAAGACTAGATTTAAAAGTTAATAATTAATGTGTTCATATTAACATTTTAGAGAATTTACAAATTTTCCTATCGAGGTATCGTGACATGCTTATATAAACTTTGGTTTTCAATTTCGTAACAAAACACACTTAGGAAACTAAATTTTTTGCGTACTATTGGAATTAATTCTGTAAATATGTATGGTAGTTTTTGTGTATATCTCTTTTCTTTTAATTAGGAGATTAGATGATAAAGTTTAGGAGATAATATTTTGGTTTAATTAGGAGATTAGATGCTAAAGTTTAGGAGATAATATTTTGGTTTCTATCTTTGTATTTTACCATGTATATATGTTCTTGATTTTGGGAGGAATGAGAGACAGAAAAAATTCCCACAATTCTTGTTATATTTTCATGGTATCAGAGTAGGTTTTGAACGTGTAAAGTTTTGCTAATGGCTGGTGGGAAAGGTGATTCCGGTCACAAATTCGGCAAAGGGGTGGTTTTGCGAAAAACGATGTCTCTGTACGATATAACCTCGCTTGATAATCCTGGACTTGCAATCACTCAAGTACAATTGAAAGGGGAAAACTATAAAGAATGGGCTCGTTCTTTTCAAACGGCGTTGCGTGCTAGGAAGAAGTTCGGATTTATTGACGGATCGATTAAAAAACCAGATGATACATCAGACGACATTGAAGATTGGTGGGCCATTAACTCGTTGCTAGTTTCATGGATTCGGAATACCATTGAACCAACTCTTCGATCCACCATATCTCATGTCGAGGTGGCTAAGGATTTGTGGGATGATATCCGAGAGAGATTTTCAATGGCCAATGGTCCAAGAATCCAACAACTCAGATCTGATCTTGTAGAATGCAAGCAAAAAGGATTGACTATTGTCAATTATTTTGGAAAATTGAAACTGATATGGGATGAATTGGCGATTTTTGATCAATTGCCAACTTGTAAATGCGGGAATTGTACTTGTCAACTATCAGCCGAGTTGGAAAAGCGACGAGAAGAGGAAAAATTTCACCACTTCCTGATGGGATTGGAGGGGACATATAGCACGGTTAGATCCAACATCTTGGCTAACGATCCATTTCCATCCTTGAGCAAGGCTTATTCGATGTTATTCAGGAAGAAAGAGTGAAGACCATATCTTGTGAGATGGAAGATCGCCCCGATGTGATGGCTATGGCGGTGCAAAGTTGAGGCCGTGGAGAAAGTAAGGAGAAAGGGGGGTTTGTTCCCATTGCAAACAACACGGACATGATATTGATAATGGTTTTACTATTATTGGGTATCCTGAATGGTGGGGAGATTGACCCCGAAGAACTGTGAAGGGTGGAAGCCGTGGCAAGAATTCAGGCCAACGTCAATCAAATGGTCGAGGACTTAGAAAAACTGGAATTCTTTGTCTCTAGAGATGTTGTTTTCTTTGAAGATCAATTTCCTTTTGCTATAGCTTTTGTAAATCAGTCCATGATCGACACAATTGCACTCCTTCAAAGTGAAGGACTTGACGAGGCATGGAATGAGGTAGCGGTTTCAAATGATAGTCATGCTACTAACGTAGATGAGCAGCAGGCTGAAAATGAAAGTAGCGAAACTGA
Organism: Gossypium raimondii; assembly: GCF_025698545.1. Lineage (NCBI taxonomy): Eukaryota > Viridiplantae > Streptophyta > Magnoliopsida > Malvales > Malvaceae > Gossypium > Gossypium raimondii. The sequence continues at coordinate 40,878,149 of NC_068569.1, read as the reverse complement.
TACTCAAAGTGGTGAGGAAGAGTTGGGACGTGGACGGCGTTTAAAGTAGTCCTCAGTTCGGTTGTGGGACTTTGTCATACACACCATTCAGAAGAAAAGTCCATCCCCGAAATTCTCCCCTCCACGACATTCACAAGGTAAGCCCTATCCTATAGCGCATTATGTGAACTGTGATAAATTTTCTGTGCAACATCAGAATTTTCTTGCAGCCATTACCGCAGAACGAGAGCCGAAATCTTATTCTGAAGCTGCTAGAAGCAAAAAATGGCATGATGCCATGTCTAGTGAAATTGAGGCTTTAGAAAAGCAAAGAACTTGGGAGATTGAGGATCTTCCGAAAGGGAAAAAGGCACTCGGATGCATATGGGTGTATAAAATAAAACATCACTCTGATGGCTCCGTTGAACGATTCAAAGCTCGTCTTGTGATTCTTGGTAATCATCAAGTGGCTGGAATTGACTACACTGATACATTTGCACCGGTGGCAAAGATGGTTACTGTTCGAGTTTTTCTTGCTATTGCAGTAGCCAATCAATGGGAATTACATCAAATGGATGTGCATAATGCTTTTCTACATGGGGATCTTCAGGAGGAAGTTTATATGACGATACCATCCAGATTTTGAGTAACACAACCGGGAAAAGTGTGTAAGCTTCGAAAATCTCTTTATGGGCTCAAGCAAGCGCCAAGATGCTGGTTTACCAAGCTTTCGACAGCCTTAAAAGATTATGGATTCAAACAATCGCATTCGGATTACTCTCTTTTTACCTTGCAAAGAGATACATCTCAAGTCAATGTTCTCGTTTATGTTGATGATTTGATTATCTCATGTAATAATCATGAAGCTATTGAGTCTTTTAAATCTTATCTCAGTGATTGTTTTCATATGAAGGATTTAGGACCCTTTAAATATTTTCTTGGGGTGGAAGTTGCGCATTCTCCAGATGGGATTGTTTTGAATCAACGCAAATACATTCTTGACATCATCTCGGAAGTTGGACTTTTAGGAACCAAACCAGCAAGTATTCCTATTGAGCAGAATCATAAGTTAGCTCTTGCTACATGTTCTTTTTTAAATGATCCAGAACCGTATCGTCGTTTGGTTGGACGACTTATTTATTTATGCTTCACAAGACCGGAGCTTGCATACAGTGTTCATATTTTATCTCAATTCATGCAACAACCACGCATTGATCATTGGAATGCAGTGCTTCGAGTTGTTCGTTTCTTGAAAGGAACTCCGGGTCAAGGAGTGTTTTTGAGTAGCAAAAGTGATCTGCGGTTGTACGGTTGGTGCGATGCGGATTGGGCCGGTTGTCCATTGACAAGACAATCACTCACAGGATGGTTGATTTTCTTGGGCACTTCTCCGGTATCTTGGAAGACAAAGAAACAACACAAACTGTCTCGATCCTCTACAGAAGCCGAATATCGATCCATGGCTGTGACCACATGTGAACTCAAGTGGTTAAAGGGATTATTAGGTAGTCTTGGAGTCTCTCATCCGCACTCAATAATGCTTGCTTGTGATAGTCAAGCTGCTCTTCATATATCTCACAATCTGGTCTTCCATGAGTGTACCAAACATATCGAGGTGGATTGTCATTTTGTTCGGGATGAAATTCTCCAAGGCAATGTGAAACCTACCTATGTTCCAACAACGTCACAACTTGCGGATATATTTACCAAGGCTCTTGGTCAGACATCTTTTCGTTCTCTCCTTTGCAAGTTGGGCATCTGTGATCTTCATGCTCCAACTTGAGGGGGGTATTGGAATTAATTCTGTAAATATGTATGGTAGTTTTTGTGTATATCTCTTTTCTTTTAATTAGGAGATTAGATGCTAAAGTTTAGGAGATAATATTTTGGTTTCTATCTTTGTATTTTACCATGTATATATGTTCTTGATTTTGGGAGGAATGAGAGATAGAGAAAATTCTTGTTATTTTTTCACGTACTGATGTAACCTACCAGATTTGGCTACAACAACTAGGTCGGGTTTGGGGTATTACACAATATTTTTCTAGTTATATATTCGTAACACATTTTAGTCTGTTTTTTTAATTATATACTAGTTTATCATTAAAGATAATACTTATTCTTTACCTTGTAATAGGCGATATTTTTGCTATAAACAAGTTTTAAGAATTTATCACAAACTCAAATGTTTACATTTTTAGGTTATTATGACCTTAAATATTCCAGAAATGTAAGTTTGAACATAGTAATTTCTGGTAGTGTGATTGTCGAAAAGAAATACAGTATTTATAATAATTGCTTTTAAAAAAATAAACAAAATTTTGACTACTCACACCGCCATGAAAAAAAATTTGGAGATAATAAATAAAAATTCGCCACTTATTGAGAAAAATACATCATTAGACCAATGTTGCGAGAGTTAATCTCTATGCAGCTTGTGTAGGGCAATTTTGCACCAAAGTAGTCAAAGATCCGTTAAAGTTGCCACAAATACCTTATCATCATCTATTTAAATTTCATCCCATTTCTATCCCTTGAGAATTAGAAGCGAAAAAATTCAAATCCATTTTACCTTAACTTTTTGAAAAAAAAATGAACATTGCTTTAGTAGTATTCTCGTTGGCCTTCGTGCTCTCAATCTCTGTAGGAGATGCTGCCGACGTAAAACTTACTCCAGAACAAGAAAAAAAGATTGGTGACGAGCTTGAAGATGCATTCCTAATCGGTGTGGCCAAGGGATTATCACAAAGTGGAGTAGAAATATCCCCCAAACAGGAAGAAAAAATATTATCAGAACTGCTCATTCACCGTGTGAAAGAGTTCTTAGACCCGATACAACCTGGTATTGCGGAGAAAGCTATGGAATCCCCTAAGGCTAAAACAATGTTGGCTGAATTGATTCAAAAGCTTAGAATCAAGAGAAATGAGAGTGAAAATATGGGAAGGAAAAGAAAATAGTCAAGGGATGATGAGACATTTCCCCCTTGACATGCACTCGAATCTCATCGAAAGATGCACCTGCATTTTGCAAATATATCTAAAGGTTAAGAAATTTTCTTGGAGTAAAAATAAAACCATTTGTAAGTTAGGAATTCAATAAACAACGAGAATTGGAAATTTAATTGATATTGTATTCAAAATTGAATGTGATGGTTCTTTCAGAAATATTACTCTATGTATATGTAGCTATCCATTTAATTAAAAGACACTTTAGGACTTTCACTAAGGCATTCAGTCCATCAGAAAAAATCGATTCCTCTATTAAATATCAAAGATACATTGACTATAATGACAAAAGAAAACTCTTATAGTTTTGTTTAATGTTACTATAGGATCGATCATAGATTTTCGGCCCCGTTTGTTTTTGGAAGTTCGATACTTCTAAAGCAATACAAATTTCTTTTATTTTATGAGAAACTTCACTTTGCATATTAACAAACAATTTCATTTCTAATATGGACATACTTAAAGAAATTCAATTATCGATGTTCTCATTTAACCTCACCTCACCTCTCTATCTCAAATTAATTAAAACAACCTATAAGGCATCTCTATGTAAAGCTCCGTGGGAACACTCAAATCAAGATCTAGTTCCCTAAGATTATTCCCAAATGCTAATTGAATCCATCCTTCAGCACATAATGGATCAAATACTTCCCACATTTAAGGCAAAACTTAGCATCATTGCATTTGGAAAAAGCGTAATATAATTTTTTATAAACATTATACGTTTTACTTTGGTTTTGAATAGAACAAGCTGAAACGAAAACAATTCCTATCAGACCTCAATTCAAAATAAGTTTGCTCGAAATTTGACAAGTCTTTCTACAAGTGTGTATTTTTTCCGTTATCTTTAAATATTCACAAATTTAGATATTTTAATCTTTCATGCTTGAAATTTAGACATCGGACTCTGATGTTGCAACACTGCAGGCTTGTGTTGCAACCAACCCCTTGCGTAGCCCAAAAACTCCTACACATTTTAATTATGTTTGGGAGGGAAATTAGGTGTATTTGTCCCAGTCAAACTCTAAGGACTTCAAGGATAATTGAGGCACTTTAATATTCTAAGGTTAGCCTATATAAAGGCTATTATAATTAGTTTAAACATACAATTTTAGGGTTTTAATTCTTAGTTTTTTCTTTCATTCTTAGTTTTTACTTAGGTTATTTTATGTTCTTGTAATCAGAAGATCTTATTCTGAATTGAGACTTCCGCGATGGGAGATTGTTCTAAAACCATGCTTTCATCAATAAATCCATTAGCATCTCTTTTCCTTATTCTCTTCTTTTTATTTCTTTATTTTAACATTGTTAGATGAATGTTTGTGTAAAGATTAAAATCGATATATGCTTTCTACATATTTTGCATGTTTCAATTGCTTTAACTTAATTAATTGCTTGAATAATAGAGTTTTTTAGTGGATCAATTGTTTGGGAATGGAAGAACATGAAACAAACCTTAGGCTTGACAACCTTAGGAAGTCATTTAGGTGGGAATTAACCCAAAATTGGTATGGTCTGTATGTGAGCACCTTAACCCCGACCCGGTCTGGACTGTTAGGTCGGAAGAGAAGTAGTTCTTGCTAACTCGTTATTCTAGTGGAAGATCGAAAGATCCTACTAGGGTATCGACTACTTGATTTATTAGAATACTACTTCAATAATTAATTAGGTAAAACAATTAGATCTAGGTTTAAAGGAACTTGCATAGTCAAAACAAGGAATAGAAAAAGCCATACAAGAACCTAGGGGTGGATTTAGGTTTAGTTAAATTTATTTAATTTCTTCTTATTATTATCATCTTGCTTCTTGATTAACACTACTAATCCGTAACTCGAGTAGATTAGTAATTATTTCCTATAATTGGCTTGATAATAGTTTTCCCCAAATTGCAATCCATTGGGTACGATCCTCGAAATACTTACCAAGTGTTTCGTTGTAAACAAACTATATTGCAACTCGAACAGTATACTTGCAGATACTGCCTTGTCATTCTATATTTTATTGTAGTATTCACACTCTGGACGTTAGTGCACCCAGAGGCGGTCACTTCTTTCCCTATAAATAGATGGAATTGGTAGAGCTATTTACGCAACTTTGAGAAACTGTTACTCTGTTGAAAAATAGAGAGAATTTGTTCTCAATTATTAGATATATTTTTCCAAAATAACAATTCAACTAGTTTCTATTAAAAAAGAGAGAATTTTCATTCTTATCCCAAATAAAAGAGAATAAACTTTTTCTGGTTCTGTGTTTCGATTCAATTGATTAAAGCCCACATTCAAAGCAATTCGTGGTACGAGAGTAGTGGAGAAGAACATTTGGTTGAAAGCCAGAAAACATCAAGTATCTGCTTATCCAAAAACACAGGGGCGATTTTGGTCTAAGGTTTATTGCTATAAATATAAAAAATCGGGTTAGTTTGAAATTTTTTTAATTTTTAATTTTTTGCTGTGTAAGAAAACCATTTTCAAACCAAATTTTTTCCAACACATCACCCATCAATTTGAAACCCATTCAACGTAGTATGAAATGTAAACAATGAAGCATTTCATGCTTTGACAGTATCGATTTTAGTATGGTGGTATGCTTAACATGCATTTAGTAAAACAATATCAGTGGTATGCTTTGCATACATTCAAGTCAAAAGAAAACTCTTATAGTTTTGTTTAATGTTACTATAGGATCGATCACAGATTCTCGGCCCCGTTTGTTTTTGGAAGTTTGATACTTCTAAAGCAATACAAATTTCTTTTATTTTATGAGAAACTTCACTTTGCATATTAACAAAAAATTTCAGTTCTAATATGGACATACTTAAAGAAATTCAATTATCGATGTTCTCATTTAACCTCACCTCACCTCTCTATCTCAAATTAATTAAAACAACCCATAAGGCATCTCTATCTAAAGCTCCATGGGAACACTCAAATTAAGATCTAGATCCCTAAGATTATGCCCAAATGCTAATTGAATCCATCCTTCAACACGTAATGGATCGAACACTTCCCACATTTAAGGCAAAACTTAGCATCATTGCATTTGGAAAAAGCGTAATATAATTTTTTATAAACATTATACGTTTTACTTTGGTTTTGAATAGAATAAGCTGAAACAAAAACAATTCCTATCAGACCTCAATTCACAATAAGTTTGCTCGAAATTTGACAAGTCTTTCTACAAGTGTGTATTTCTTTCCTTTATCTTTAAATATTCACAAATTTAGATATTGTAATCTTTCATGCTTGAAATTTTGTGGAATCTAGACAATTATTTTAAAATTTTTATATAATACTCCTTTATGCTAAACACAAGGCCTTTAACCTTTCAAATATATAAAGCATTCAAGTCAATTATTTTTTCACTATCTTATAGTGATTGTTGATTTATGTTTTTTCAGTTAGATATTTTTAACTCGGTTTAGTCTCTTCTTTTCTCAATTATATATAGGTTATCATTAAAGGTAATACTTATTCACTATCTTGTAATAGTGATTTTTACTTTAAAATAAGTTTTCACTATATTGTAATAGCGATTTTTTTGCTTTAAAATAAGTTTTAAGAATTTACCAAACTCAATTGTTTACATGTTTTATGCTCTTATTTTTTCTTAAATATATTCCAACAATGTTAGTTTGAACATACTAATTTCAAGTAGTGTGATTTTCTAAAAGAAATATTGTAACCTTCCCATCCCAGCCTAGATGTTATGACTGAATCATGAAAGTTGCATTAGTCACCGAAATAGTCCAATAAAACATTTAGGTCTAGTAGTAAGAGTTAAATAGTAAAAGTGACCATAATTCCTAGAAGAAATCATCACTTGTTAAAAGGGTAACAAGACATATTAAAATACTTATATGTTTTGAGTATTCTATCAAACTTTGAAAATTTTGAACAAAACATTATTGTAAGATTTCAGTATATATATTAACTCTTTATAAACTGGTGAGAATCACTTTTAGAAACTAAAACAATTTAGTTTCAAAATCACGTTCAAATCGATCCGTTTTAAGAAAATATTAGTTTATTTTAATTATCTCATTTATTTAATTTTAAGTAAAAATCAATAGAAAAGTTTATATTTGTACCATTATAAAAATAATTTAAAATAATATTTTGAAAACCTTAATCGTATTCGTGTTTATTGTCAAAATCATATCAAGTCAAATTCAAAAATTAACACTGATATAAAATAATAAATCTGTGCCACAGTCCGTTTGTAATAGTGCCAAAATGAACAGAATTTGTAAAATAAAGTTTAAATATTTCACCTGTCAAACCCGGTCTAGACGTTACAGTTGGATTCTGAAGGACACCTAGGCCACTATAACGACCTAGTAAAATAATCAGATTCAGATGTTTACTTTTGAAATGGTTTGCTTATCTTGCAGAAAATACATTTGAGTAATTTTCTTAGTGGGCTTTAAGCCAAATTGGGTAAAAGGTTATCTTGTAAAAACTCTTATGTCATTTGGAAACTTAGTTTCTCTTAAATTTTATAAAAAATGTAAGCCATTAAATTAGTTTAAAATCGGAGACTAATTTGTAAAAGTTTTGTATTTTTGAAAAATTTGTAAATTTTCTTGATCAAAATATCTTTTCAGAAATCCAGTTTCAATTACACAACAAAAAAAAGTGTTTTTAATCAATTTTATATTTAAAATCAGGTTTCATGCGTAATAAAGAGCAATCATAATTTTGTTCAGCTTCAAACATTTTTACATGTAATGCAAACTAAAACCAACCCAAATAACCCATATCACAGTCCAAATAAATTACTACAATCCCAAAATAAAAATTGATAAATTAAAGTAAAAATACTTTTGAAAGTAAAATAAAAAGTTAGAGACGATCCTCCTTATGCTGAGTCCAAAACCTAACCTCGCGAATTCTCTATAAAGACAATAAACTAAGGAGTGAGCTATAAAGCTGAGTGTGAGTCTTAACACATAAGTTTTTCAGCTGCAGTAGGATAAAATAGCAATCAAGCTAACAGTAACACAATATAACAAATAACATAAATTATATCATGTATGTACATGCTCATGTTTCATAGTGCATTTTTTTAATTTCAGAGAAAATTGCTACATATCATCTACTACACACCATAGTAAGAGTTCCCTAGAACTCATCCATCCCTACACACCGCATTGTGGACATTCCACAAGTATTTGCAGATAAACTACCAGAAATATGTGGATAAACCACTAAAATTGTAGATAAAGTGAAAGAAATATATGGATAAACCACCAAAATTACAGATAAACTACCAAAATCTTTCTCCTTACATATCATCCCAATCCCATGCAATGCATTATGACATACCAATGACAGAAATAGAATCAGTATAAAAGGCATGTTTCAACATGCAATCAGTTTAGTGGAAATAGTAGCCATGTTTAACATGCAATCAATAACAGTAGCAGAACATTGGGCATGCTTAACATGCGATTAGTAACAGTAACAGTAGGCATGCTGAATATATGATTAATAATAACAAAAAACAATGGCATGCTTAAGAAATAGAATACCTGCAATAACAACACAAAATCATACAATCACATATCGATCATCACAAAAAACACTTGTATAATTTCAGTTAATCACTTACTAGGATTTACACACAATCATCCGACATGCAAACATCACATACCACATTCGACCAATCCTAAAAATAACAAGGATCATATTTCTCCATCAATTTGAAGACACTAGACATTTGGCCATGTGAAAAAACTTATAAATACATTTGACAGAGGTATCAAATCACACATAATAATCGACCATGCACAAACATACTCATGATTGGACACACACCTTAATTTACACGTTTAAATAGCACTAGATCTAATCTGCAACTCCTTCACTATAGATCTGATCAAATCTGGTCGAAACCTGAACTTTTGAACAAGCAATTGCACAAAATCATACAGGTAAAATTTGACTAATAACACCATTTAGGGTTCGACCAAAGTAGAGAAGAAGCTCTAATTTTTAAATTTGATTTTAGAGTACACTTACGTTTTGTACCGATTCAGAAAAGAGGATGTGATTAACTTCAATTGTTACTAAAGGTTTAGGCAGTTCAAATCCGAACCTTGATAAACCAAAACACACATATTAGACACTGAAGGATTCGACTAAAAAAATGGAAAAAGAATGATTACGAGATCGAGTTTTCATATATGATTTTAAAACAACTTACCCTTCACCGATTTACAGATCTGAGATGAATCGCTCACAGTAATCAATGGCTACTAACAACCAAAAAATGATAAATTTAGCCAAATTCAGAAGGAAAAAGAAAGAGAGATTGAAAGTGTGAGAGAGCGACAACAAGCGACAGAAAGGGATGTGACGAAAAAGGGAGGGCGGCAATGGTGCAAAAGAGCATGTTGGTGGTGAAAAAGGGAGAAAAAGGAGAAGAAGAGAAAAATATGAAAGATGAAGAAGAATGGGGAGAAGAGAAGTGAAGACAAGGAAAAATAGTTATGGCGCCGGCTTGGTACAAGGTGGCGGTGGTGACACAAGCAAAAAAAAGAAGAGAGAAAAAAATGAGAGGAGGCTAAGGAGAGAGGCAAACAAGGGATGGAGGAGAGAAAAGTTTTTAGGTTTTGGGGCAAGGGTGGCAATGTGAAAGAAAAAAGGAGAAAAGATGTTATATACTAGGGTTTTTATACCCTAAGGGCAACAACAAGATTGAAAAAAAGGGAAATGCCGACATTTAAAATAAAATGCAAAGGAAGGAATTCGAACTTACGTTTCAAGGACAATTTCACTAAAACTTAACCATCAGACCAGTACCTCATTTTATTCTTAATCATACAAACAAAAAAATAAATTGGGGCGTGACAAAATACTTATATATATGTCTGATGACAGTGCTCTAGATGTTGTGTCTGAGCCCTAACCTCACAAGTTATTTGGTAAGATGGGTAACTAAAGAGTGAGATATGAAGCTCAGTGTGGTCCTAAAGTGTAAGCAACAATCATGCTAAGCAATAAATAGAAGCACACAAGTATACAATATACAATACATGTCAGATTTGCAGTATTCATAAAAAACCCTGTAATAATCAACATGCTAAAGAATTTTGATGCAGTACACTACCCAATCTAGCCCTACACACCATAGTAAGATTTCCACATAACTCATCCATCCCTACAAACCATAATAGTATTATACAGATGAGCCGCTAGTATAATAGTATTTGATAGGCGAACTAATTTGACTTTTAAAGCATTTACTTCCTCCTTCAAAATTCCAAATCCCAATGCAACAATATGGCATGCCAATGAAGCTAGAAAATAATACAGTTACAGAATTGTCATGCTATTTTCATGCGATCAATAATAATATTGCAGTTTAACAGTAACAGTAAGTATGCATCGGTAAAACATGCAAAAATAACATTGTAACAACACCAACACAGATTCACATAAGTAATTTAGAAAACTGGCACCAAATTATATCTCGATCTACCATTGATGGATTTGTTACCAAATGTCGATTTGTTAGTTTATCAGCACCTCCTCAAAGGTTATATCCTAATCAGATTCGACATTACTTAACACCAAATCTTTAGAACAAAAATAACTACTTTATTAGGAAAAAATAAAGCAACCATAATTCACTATTACATACTCAAACATTTGGCCAAATGGAACGACGAAAATGTGCAAGTGTACACAATCGCAACAAGTAATAAAGTGACAAGTAAATGTCGAATTATCGTACCCACAGGGACTGTAAAAAGGAATATTTATGAAAATAATTTAAAACACTTTGGTGATGGAAAATATTTTGGTTTAAAGATGATTAAAAACTAAGGGTTAAAAACTAAGTAAAAAAAATTAAAAATAAAAAGGTTCTAATGCACGATTTCAAATAAGGTTTAATCAAGATGATATAATTGTGTTGAATTAATTACATTCCTTTAACTTAGAATTATTAAACTTATGTTTATACTACTATGAACAAATTCACGGCAACTCAGTAATTTGCTAACTACTGCTCATACATACTTATTAAATTAATCAATCTTTTGAACAATTTTCAATGTCAATCCAAGCGATTAATCAATCTTCACAAGCATATAAAAGATCAAGTGAGGTAACAGAGTATTTCTACCTTGAAACAGTTTAATCACAATAATCTTGCAAGTTATGCAAGGCATATGTATCGCCAAATACAATGCTAAATTAACTTCAGCTACCTTAGAAGAATAAACATGCACTGATTAATATTGTGTCGATTAATTATAATTTCAATATGATTTAATAATTAATTCATTAGTTATCTAAAAATTAATATTGAAAAATAACTTAGGCATGATTTTACTTAATCAAGCATCTTACCGAGGCCTATAACAGCACAAACACAATTTCAATAATTCAAGTAGGAAAAATATAATCAACCCAACACGGATTAAATTCAAGCTAGATTGATTAAAATAACCATTTCAATAGCATAAATATTCATAAACATGTTTTTCAAAACAACAACGAAATTTAAATAGATAGGGAACAAGAAGCAAATTCGGTGTTTCTCCGTGGCTTGACTGATTTCTCCGTTCTTCATTTTTCGTTGTCCTCGGCTATCAAGGTGGATTATGAACACTTTAATTGCTACTCAACAATGGCTTCTGAGGACATCTTTCCCAAGAGAAGAAATCGGAACTTGAACAAAAGGGAAAATGGGAAGCAAAAGTTGAGAGAAAGTGAGAGAGGAGAAGAGAGAATGAGAGTGTGCGGGATGAGTTGAATGATCAGCAAGGGGTGGCTTTTATAGTTGATTGTGGCTGCTAAAAATAGAAAATTTCATCAGCCAAAGAGAGCCCCCATTGGCTGGCCACACACATGGCAAAGTTGAGAGATTCAACTTTGCTGAAAATAGCCTAGGGCAAATCCATAAAGCCACATTTTTTGGAAGGGTTTGAATGCAAGGTTGAAAGTTCATCAACGGCTTCTTTGCAAGCTTATTTAATCAGCTAAAATGCTGATTTGGGTCAGCATATGGACGGTTCTTGGCATCCCAATTGGTGGCTGGTTCGGTTCACTAGATTCGGTTCAACCAATGCGGTTCAAGTGAACCCTTTTTTTATAATTAATTAATAATAATTTATTTAGCCCAAATTAAATTGGGAATAAATTAAAATTAATTATATTATGAATTAACACACATTTTTGGACCATCTTAGGCTAGAAATAAATTTTCCTCGATGCTTCAAATTGCTTCTCGATTTTATTCTTCGAGCATTATCTACCGAGCCAATTTTCGCCCTTTGTGCAAATCTGTCGAAAATAGTCAAAATTAATCAAAATTAAATATAAAATTAATTAAAATTCATCATGTTCATATTTTTAACATAATTTAATTATTTTATAATATTTAATTATTTTTCGGCAAGAATTTAACCGAAATAACATGATTTTAAGTTAAAAAGGGCATGTAAAAACACATAAATTTTCGTGTTTCCACCAAACACTTACATAGGCCCACCAATACACGATTAGGGCACACACCTCACTATAAACACTTGTGCGACACTCCTCCAAATTAGATCTAATATGTCTCTCCCAGATCTAACCCTTTAAAAATCATATACACGAAATTACATAATATTATAATTGATTATCAAAAGCTTTCAGTACATCTATATACAATCGATTAAACCTAAAAGTAGTGAATAAACGCAAGTCAGTGAATTTCTCGTAATCGATATTTAACTGACACTAATTTATAGCTTACTGGTTTCTATAAAAGAATATGGATCTAACACCAATAATATTTCAAATGAGCAAAGGAACTCATCAAGGGAAGAAATAAAATCGGCGACCCACGGAGTAATGGAAGGTGAGATGATGAGATCAGGAAAAGTGAGGTAAATGACAAACCAAAAGGGGTGGTAGATGTTGTGAGAACAAGGGAAAATAAATGGAGATCAGCAATTAAAGGGGCACAATGCGGCGGCTAGGTAAAATAAAGAAAGAAAAGAAAAGGATGAGAAAGGGAAAGGGGGTGACTCTAGGAAAGTTAGGGAAAAAAAGTGATGAGAAGTGAGGGGGAGAGGTGAGATGTGTTGCTAGAGAGAATGGAGGAGAGAAGCTAAAAATTTTAGGGTTAGGGGTGGCACAAGACTAGGGAAAAACTGAAAAGGGTGGCCAGACAAGAATAGTATGCTTTAATACTAGGTTAAGCGGTACCCAAGGGTTTTAACCTTACAATATGCATCACATGGAGAAAATAGATGAGGAGGGAAATTGGGTGTTTAGAAGCCATTATTAGATATTTTCAAATAGAGGCCCAAATTACATGGCTAAAAAGAAAAAAATATAATAAATTCAACATTTATTAATTTAATCCAAAAAAATTTACCCACACTTTGCAGTGTGTCAACTCTCCCCTCCTTAAAAGAAATTTTGTCCTCAAAATTTACCTGACCCAAACAGATTAGGTTATTATCACCGCATTGAGTCTTCCGGCTCTTAAGTAGCTTCTTTAGTGCCATGATTTCACCATAACACCTTAACCAACAATACTTGCTTTCTTCTTAGAATCATTTCCTCTCGATCTAGAATTTGTACAAGCTCCTCCTCATAAGACAAAACTGGTCTCACCTCTATCTCTTCAACTAGAATAACATGTGACGGGTTAGATTGGTATCTCCATAGCATAGAAACATGAAACACATCACTGATTCGGTTTAGCTCAGGAGGTAACTCCAACTGATATGCTATTGGCCCAATCCTCTTAAGGATCCTATAGAGCCCAATGAACCTCAGGCTCAACTTGCCTTTCCGTCCAAATCTCAGTACTTTCCTCTACGATGACACTTTCAAAAAAACTTGATCATTGTAAACTCCAAAATATATACATATTTCAAAACTTTTTTATTTATAAATTACGCTAATTTTTAGTAAAAATATAACACCTTTTGTGGTTTTATCTTATTTTTATAATATTTTATTATTTCCATAAGGATGTGTTAAGTTTATGAATTTTATGTTAAATACATGTTATTTTGTTATTTTTTGGGATTAATTGGGCTAAAGGAAAGTATGGTAGATTTTTTATTGTATTTGGGTCTTAGACAGGTACAAGTTGAAAGATTAATATTTCAGTCACATCGATTTCAAAGTGGTAATGATCTAGTATGAATTCCAAGGAGGCCAAGTATTGCCTAAATAGTAGGCCATAAACCAATTTCATTTACCAAATTTTAACAGAAAAATAAATTGGCTATTATCCACTGCTTAAATTAGTAGTCCCTAACCAACCATTCAACTCCCATATATAGCAGATTTTACCTTATATTTTGCCAAATTAAATTCCAATATCCCTTGAATTAAGCTTTCAACCGTCCATCAGCTGTTAAAAATAGTAGTCAAAGATTAGAACAAATTTACCACATGCTGGTTGGCCACATAAGGAGAGAAAAAAGCTAGCTTCCTTGTTAAAAATAACAAGAAGAGTCATTCTTGCTCACACCAAGCGACGAAAACCAAGGGTAAAAGGAATCAAGTAAGGCTTAGTCTTCCAACATACAATGGACAGCACAAAGCATGGAGGTTATGGACATTGAATTTTCTTTTTTTGGCATAGGTTCAAATGGTTATAAAAGGAGGCCTTTATCCATCATTCAAAGCATCAGACCAAAACATATTCAATTCATTTTCACACCATTCTTCTATATTCTTTCTTAAGTGTTCTTGCGCTATTCATGACTTGTTAAACACTTAATTCCACAAAATAAGAAAATCACTTACCGAAATGAGAGTAGCTAGAGATTGACTTGAAGATGTTTAGGTGATTTTAACATAACGATGAAGAGGAAAGCCACCATGAGAAGCTGCAAGGAGGAGGCGCAGATAGCCCCCTGCATTCAGTTGTTTACTCTTAGCATTGCGAAATAGTCGTGGATAGCCCCCTTCAACTACTCTTTCTTACCCTTCTCTTTATTATTAAATTATTGTTTTCCATGTCGAGAAACAAGATTGCATCTCATCTTTATATTTTTGATTTAATATGACATGACTTAATTTTTTTATTAAAAATGGATATGAATCTTGATTTGAGTTCATTAGTGATTGTTTCTTGAATATTTTGTGCAAAAGATTATTTCATTCATTTAGGTTTAAATCATGTTTATACTTGTAAATGTATGGCCAAATTTGTAGGTAATTGAATTAACTATGTAATCTGGGAAGAGGTAATAGTTGATGGACATAAAATCTAAATGGTGCATATCATGTCTATTTCAGAAGATAATTGTTGTATGCATAAACTGTGTAAATGCCTAGGTGGGTGATTTCTAAGTTAGTTTTTTTTTTTTAACAGGGATTTGCTAATTAACATAGGAACATAATAGGACTTCGGGAGAAGCCTATATTTTAAATAAAATGGGTTTAATGAATTTTTATACTTCCACGAATCTTTCATAATATTCTTTTAATGACTATTAAAGAGTTCTTATTAAAGTGAAATATTTTATTTTAGTCTATTCATGTTGTGTTATATTATTCATTGTGTTTATTTCCTGTTGTGATTATTTTCTACAAGGCGCGTTGTTTTATTTTGTGGGTGTTTGAATTCTGATTACATTCTTTAACTTGTAATTACGATTTTCATCAACAATATTCTGCCTTTATTTTCTTTAACCAAATTGATTAACATTGACTTTGCAAATAATTACCACAGTCCCTGTGGAAAGGATAACTCTTTTACTTACTAGTTATTACTTGTACAGCCATATACACTTGCACGTAATCACACGACGATACAAGTTTTTCATGTTGTTGCTAAGGGTTATATTTGTCATTATTTGTGAAGATATTTAATTTTCAGTTTTTGTTTATTTTTATATTTAATATTTTTATTTTTATTTTTATTTTTCTTGTTTATTTTTCGTGATTTTTTAGGGTTTATGAACATAAACCAAATTATCAATCTATTGCCAATTGACCCAGAAATTGAACGTAACCTTTAAGCAAAGAAGAAGGGAGCGATTAGCCAAAAGACAAGTCAAAGAAATGAATCAAAATCTAAGAGAAGGTGGAACCTGTAATAATCAGAATTTGATCCTTGTTGCTGATAACAGAGATCGAGCGATTAGGCAATATTCTTTGCCTTTGTTTAGTGAACTCAATCCAGGGATTGTAAGACTGGAGATTGAGGCCCCTAAGTTTGAGTTAAAACCTGTGATGTTCTGATACGAGTCACAAAGGCCCAACTCAAGCTCAAGAACGTGATGGGCTCAAATTACCACAAGGCCCAATAACGATGTCACAGGCCAGGCAAATGCGTATGAAACTAAATGGAACCGTTCAAGACTTCATTAGCAAGGCCTTAGATGTGTATACAAAGGAAAAAGAAAATCAAGATTCACTTTCTTATTTTCAAGAACATCAAGAAACAGAATCTTGGTCCAATTTTGTTATTTTGAGCGATTTCAAGAATCAAGAAAATCAAGATTTCAAATCTTGGAAATCTTGGTCCAAGAAACTGAATCTTGCAGTGAAGGCGCATTGGATCTCAGTTACGAGCATCAACAAACCAATTTCCAGAGAGAACGGATTACAAGCCCAAGTTCTTGAAGATACGACCCAATAAGATGTTCCAAGCCCAACCAAGAAGTTTAAATTAGACTTAGTTGAAAATCAGGCCAAATTGTCAAAGTGGCCCAAATTGTAAAATTTTAATTCTTTAAATACTTAGCTTTAATTTTTAGACTTTATGAATAAATTTCTATGTAAGAATTCAGTCCAAGAGGCCCGTTTAAAGGCCTTGGAAGAAATTCCATTGAAAGGCAACAATTAGGGTTTTTTTTAGTTTTCCTAGTAGGGATAGGAAAGTAGTTAGGAGGCCTATATATATGGCTTGGCCGGCCACCCTTATACATGATACATTGAATTCAGATTTTTTTTGTAGAGTGAAAACTCTCTTTGAGTTTCTCCAAGAATTCTCTCTTGAGTTTTCTTTAGAAGTAGTTTTAACAATCTTTTTGATTGTGGGAGCCATCTTCAACCTTCTTCTTGCCGTGTTTTTACATTGGAGGGAAGATTAGAGCCGTTTGAAGGGAGTTGTGAAATCTTTCTTGATTTCAAGGCTTCTTAGGACTTTATCCATCTTTTTTGTTGTTTGTTCTTTTTAATTATTTTTGTTTGTGTCGAATTGTTGATTAACTTGGTTTAATTGTTCTTGTTGCATTTCCAGCCATTCCAAGCTTCAAGGATCTATTTTGGCAACATTCTTTGGCATCAAGAAATGTTCTTTCTTCATCCTTTCTTGTCGCCCAAGTATCATTCTATTTCAATTTAGTTTTCTTGGTCTTTTAATTTTAATTTTTTGTTTTCTGTTTTCGTTTTAGATCTAAGTGTCGATAGTTTTCGTAAGACTTTTCCAGTGACTTGGCAACTCGATCTTGGTCCGCGCGCAACTCGATCTTGGTCTATCATGTTCCAAATGTTGCAAACAATGGGACAGTTCAGTGGGATACCTGCTAAATATCCTCATTTGCACTTCCACTTATTTATGGAAGTAAGTGACTCTTTCAAGTTACCAGGCGTATCTGAAGATTCTTTAAGATTGAAGCTTTTCCCATATTCGTTGTGAGATCACGCACGAGCATGGTTGAATTCTTTACCACCTCATTCTATTTCCACATGGCAGGAACTGACGAAACATATTCTGATGAAGTATTTTCTACCAAGTAAAAATGCTAAACTCATAAATGAAATTACTACGTTTCAGCAATCCGAAGATGAGTCCTTGTATGAGGCATGGGAACGATTTTAGGAGTTATTACAAAAATGCCTTCATCATGGAATTCCTCATTGCATTCAATTGGAGACATTCTATAATGGTCTTAATGCTCACACGAGAATGGTGGTAGATGCTTCAGCTAACGGAGCTCTTCTTTCAAAGTCATAGAATGAGGCGTATGAAATTCTTGAAAGAATTTCGAGTAATAGCTACCAGTGGCCTACTCATCAAGCAACCATAGGAAGAAGAGTGGTAGGAGTTGATGAAGTCGATGCTCTTACATCTTTAGCAGCTTAGGTATCTACTATGACTTCAATGCTCAATAATATTTTTGTTAATGGTTGCAACACTAACATGATAGGTCAACAACCAAGTCGGTTTGAGAAATCACCTCTATTTCTCCTGGAATAATCAAGGTACCGATCTAAGTAATTCCTATATGCATTCTCTTTCAAATCATTTGTCAGGTTTTTCTCAATAGATGCAGCAACCTCAGCCAGCCGAGACTTTGAATAGTTTGGAAAACCTACTAAAAGCATATATGGTTAAAAACGATGCAACACTAAGAAATCTGGAGAACCAAATGGGATAATTAGCTAATGAGCTAAACAATAGACCTCAAGGTGTTTTGTCGAGTGATACGGAAAATCCCAGAAGAACAAGAAAGGAAGAATGTAAAACTGTTACTTTGAGGAGTGGAAAGGTGTTAGCAGTTGTTGAATCCAAAGATGAGCCTATTGTTGTCCACAATCAGAAGGAAGTTCAAACAGAAGTTGAGTGTAGAATTCTGTTTTTGTGATCCCTACTGAGGCACAACCATAGTAGAGTAGTGCTAAAGAATCAACACCCAAGGTAGATGCAAAACCAACACTACCTCCAAAAAGTTTTTCGATTAAGGTATAACCTCCACCACCTTCTTACAGGAAAAGATTCCAAAAGCAACAACAAGAGGTACATTTTAAAAAATTCTTAGATATACTTAAGCAATTACATATCAACATTCCATTGGTAAATGCTCTAGAACATATGCCGAATTATGTTAAATTCACGAAGGATATCCTCTCTAAGAAGAAAAAGTTAGGAGAGTTTGAAATAGTGGCTCTAACTAAGGAGTGCAGTGTATTCTTGCAAAATAAGTCACCACCAATGATGAAAGATCCTGGAAGCTTTACCATACCATGTACCATTGGTAATTCCTATTGTGGTATGGCTATGTGATTTGGGAGCTAGCATAAATCTGATGCCCATGTCAGTGTTTAGACAATTGGGAATTGGTGAAGTTAGACCAACAAAAGTGACACTACAACTAGTGGACCGATCAATAGCACATCCTAAAGGAAAAATTGAAAATATTCTAGTACGTGTTGATAAATTTATTTTTCCTATTGGCTTTCTTATTTGAAATTTTGAAGCAGATAAAGAAGTCCCTATCATTTTGGAAAAACCTTTTCCAACAACCGAAAGAACATTAATTGATGTTCAGAAGAGAGAACTTACCATGCGAGTCCAAGACGATAAGGTAACTTTTAATGTTTTCAAAGCTATGAGATACCTTGATGCAGGAGAAGAATGTTCTGCTATTGATGAGACAAAATTGTCATTCCCGATGGATGACTCGTTGGAACAACTCTTAGTACTAGAGATGCTAAGTTACGATGATAGAGATGGAGATCAAGCTGAATTGGAAGCCGAACTGAAGGGATTCACTTTGCAACCCGATTTTGAGTCTTTAGAGTTGGAATCCCGTGAGTATAAGTAGTTGAAAGCTTAAACTAAATAACCGCCCAAGTTAGAGTTAAAGGTACTACCTTTTCACCTTAAATATGTTTTTTTTGGGTAACGCTTCTACTTTACATGTGATTATTTTAGTTGAATTAACTAGGAAACAAGAATTTAAGCTAATTAATGTCTTGAAGAAATTCATGAAGGAAATCGGTTGGACGATAGCTAATATTAAAGGTATTAGCGCATCTTTTTACATGCACATAATCATCTTGGAAGATGGTGAAAAAGGCACAATTGATGGCCAAAGAAGGTTACACCATATCATGAAAGAGGTAGTCAAGAAGGAGATCATCAAGTGGTTAGATATGAGAATCATTTACCCTATCTTAAATAGCTCTTAGGTGAGTCCAATCCAATGTGTGTCGATGAAGGGTGGCATCATAGTTGGAAAAAATGAAAATAATGAGTTTATTCCAACCAGAACAGTTACAAGTTGGAGAATTTCTATTGATTACCGTAAGTTGAATAAGGAAACTCGGAAAGATCATTTCCAGTTGCCATTTTTAGATCTAATGCTAGACAGACTTGGGATTACTATTGTTTCATCGACGGTTATTTAGGATACAATCAGATCCTTGTAGCCCCAGAAGATCAGTAGAAGACAACTTTCACATGTCCATACAGTATGTTTGCTTTCAGGCGTATGACTTTTGGTTTATGTTATGCACCTGCAACTTTTCAACGGTGTATGATGGATCTCTTCACTAACATGGTTGAAATTTTTTTGGAAGTGTTTATGGATGACTTTTCTGTGTTTGGAGACTCTTATGACAACTATTTAGATAACTTGGCCAAAGTGCTCAAATGATGTTAAGAGATGAACCTCATTCTCAACTTGAAGAAATGTCATTTCATGGTAAGAGAAGGCATTGTTTTGGGACACAAAATTACAAGGAAAAGAATAGAAGTTGACAAGGCAAAGATAAATGTTTTCGAGAAAATCCCACCGCCAGTGTCTGTAAAGGGCATTAGGAGTTTCATGAGACATGCTGGATTTTACGGGAGATTCATTAAAGATTTCTCCAAAATCTCCAGACCATTTTGTAAACTGTTGGAGAAAGATTCAATATTTACTTTTTATGATGATTGTTTAACAGCTTTTGAAGAGTTGAGGAAAATATTAATTTCAACACCAATCATCATTACCCCTGATTGGAGTTCACCGTTTGAACTGATGTGCGACGCAAGTGATTATGTAGTAGGAGCTATTTTTGGACAACAGAGGAATAAGATTTTCCATCACATCTACTATGCTAGCCAAAGTTTGACAGGAGCACAATTAAATTATATGGTAATAAATAAAGAGGTACTTGTTATTGTTTTCGATTTTATCAAATTTCTTTCATATCTTGTAGGTACAAAAGTGACAATTTATAGTGATCACACGGCCATTAAATATCTAATGTAAAAGATAGATGCAAAACTATAATTAATTCGGTGGATTTTGCTGCTCCAATAGTTTAATTTGGTGATACAGGATAGGAACAGAATAGAGAACCAAGTGGCAGATCATTTGTCTAGATTAGAGCAGAAAGATGAAACCCAGTCCTCAGTTCCTATCAATGAGTATTTTCTAGATGAACACATCTTCGAGGTAAGTCATTTCCATAAAGCTCATTGGTTTACAGATTATGCTAACATTTTAGCTAGTGGTTTAATGTCGCTCGATTTAACATATCAACAAATAAGGAAATTCTTTCATGATGTTAGATATTATTTTTGGTAGGAACCATTTTTGTTTAAGCAATATGAAGATCAAATGATTAGAAGGTATGTAGTTGAGAACGAATTAGCCAAAATTTTGTACCATTGCAATTCATCCCTGAGTGGGGGACATTTTAGAGGAATAAGAATTGTAGCCAAAGTATTACAAGCTGGTTTCTTTTGGCCAACCCTGTTTAAAGACGCATATGCCTACGTGAAAGGATGCGATTGATGCCAAAGAGTAAAACATGTGCCTAGGAGAGATGAAATGCTGCTAACCAACATAGTTGAGGTAGAGTTATTTTATGTTTGGGGTATTGACTTTCTTTCCTTCTTCTTATGGTAACAAGTACATCTAGGTGGCTATTGATTATGTGTCTAAATGGGTGGAAGCCGAGGCATACCCAACTGATGACGCCAAGGTGGTGATGCAGTTTCTTCCAAAACACATATTTACAAGATTTAGGATTCCCAGCACTATAATTAGATATGAAGGTTCCCATTTCATGAATAAATGGCTAAAGTGGTTGCTAGAAAAATTTATTGGAAAGTATAAAGTTACTGCAGCTTACCATCCTCAGACGAATGGTCAAGCTGAGTTTACGAATAAAAAAATAAAGGGCATCTTGGGAAAGTAGTGTGCCCAACTCAAAAAGATTAGTCTTGGAGACTTGACGAAGCATTATGGGCTCTTAAACAACTCAATTTAGACCTAAAATCCGCTGAAGACAAACGAATGTTACAATTCAATAAGTTGGAAGAGATGAGATTATTCTCTTACGAGAATGCCAAAATTTTTAAAGAGAAAAAAAGATGGCATGATAAGCACATCTGTCCCCGTATGTTCAAAGCTGGCCAACAAGTCCTTCTCCTCAATTCGACATTGAAGTTTTTCTCAGGTAACCTTAAATCCCAATGGTCAGGACCCTTTACGATTAATCAAGTTTTTACATACAGAGTTGTTAAACTCCAAAACAATAAATGAGGTACGTTTAAAGTTAATGGTCAACGACTGAAACATAATTGGACCAGTAAAATAAAGAAAAAAACACTTCGCTCATTGTAACTGATCCATGAAATTTTTTCTATCGAAAAACTATTACATTTGTAAATAAATAAATTTTATCTTTATGTTTAATTTT
The DNA here is from genome assembly GCF_025698545.1 of Gossypium raimondii. Classification (NCBI taxonomy): domain Eukaryota; kingdom Viridiplantae; phylum Streptophyta; class Magnoliopsida; order Malvales; family Malvaceae; genus Gossypium; species Gossypium raimondii. Next base: position 40,855,770 of record NC_068569.1, on the reverse strand, counting down.
AATTTTAATTTTATACTATCTTTTATTTTTAAATTTAATTACATTTTCTTTTTTAGATAAGTTTTATAAATAAATAAATGGATAAATAGAAATAATAGTGTAAATAGAACTCTTAATTAAAATTAAGTTAATCTTTTAACTTAAGTGAAACTAGGGTTATTTTATTTTCCTTCCTTATTTTTTTCTTTTTTTTATTCTTCGCCCACCTCACCATTAACACCGATCTGTCAGTGTCGAATAACATTAGGTGATCCCCAGTGATGAGACCCATGCGCATGCGTACCCTTGATAGCAAGCCATTGCATGCTCCTCTGTCACACACCGTCAGCCACCATCGGCCATTTGTGGCAGTCCTCACGCACCTCGGCCTTTGTTGATCAGGCCACTATTGGACACTTGCGAATACTTATAAACTGATTCTAATTCTTAAAAGGTTGGATTGGTTGGATTAAAATTGAATGAAATGAGTAAGTATTCAATATACACTTGTAGTCAACTTTAGACATAGAGTCACAATCATGCAGAAGGAACCCATGCAAGATACCTAAAAAGCCTATAGACTCGGGCAAGGTAACTTAAGGTTTTGCTTTCACTAGAGGCAAGCCATTTTAGAACTCTTATGTGCAGTAAAGTAGATACAATTTTGCCAAGCCATTATTGACAGTAAGGGTTGATTCTGGGTAATCTCGACCTTTCGAACCAACATCACTCTATCCTTATTCTTTGTCATAGTAACTTTGCCACAGCATCTTTGGTTGTTTATTTCTTTGTTTACATACTATTCGGATAATCACCCTCGTTATTGTCATTACATTTCTACTCTCACTTTTTCCATAGCATTTCCAATTAGTCATCAATTCCATCTATTGCATACATCATCATTCCGTTGAATTATCACTGCATGCTTATCTTAGTTTACCATAGCATCTTAGACGTCAGTCTTGCCATAACATTAACCATATTACAATAACTTGACCAATTTTGTGCCTCAATCTGGATCTCGTGGGAACGATACTGACTCATCACTTTGTTACTTGAACTAAAGTGTATACTTGCACAAAATCGCGCATTATTTTACACGTGACAAGTTTTTGGTGCCATTACTGAGGATTAGTAATTTGGTGAAATTTCATTTGGTTATTTTACTTAGTTGTTTTATTTAACTTAGTGTATTAACTTTTTACTGATTTGCCATCAGTGCATGAGAAGAGGCATTTCTGCTAACACGGAGTATCTTTTTTATTTAGAGATTGATAAGACCTTGTGAAGAAAGAGAAAAGAATTGAGAAAATTGGCTGGAAACAAGAATCATCTGAATAGTAATCCAAATGATCGCAATGAAAATCCTCCCATTGGAGGTGTGGTGGATGATCGAGATGGGCTAATTAGAGAGCATGTCGTCCCAATGCTAGATGATCTGAATACAGAGATAGTTAGATCAAATATACAAGATCAGTAATTCAAGTTGAAACCGGTAGTGTTCCAGAAGTTACAAACCATAGGAAAGTTCGGTCGACTCCCTACTAAAGACCCACGATTACATTTAAGACTCTTTCTAGAAGTATGTGTTTCATTCAAACAACAACGTGTTCTTGAAGACGCCTTAAGACTTAAGTTATTCCTATATTCTTTAAGAGATCGTGCGAGAGCATGGCTAAATGCTTTGCTGTCAAGATTAGTGGCACCATGGAATGATCTTTGCCAGAGATTTCTGCTACGGTATAACCCGCCTACTATGAATGCCAAGTTGAGAAATGATATTATGTCTTTTCGACAGATAGAGGATGAGACGCTATATGAAGCTTAGGAATGATTTAAGGAGTTAATTCGAAAATGTCTGATGCATGGAATCCAACACTGGACTCAAATGGAGATGTTTTACAACGAGTTGAATGCGCACACAAGGATGGTAGTTGATGCATCTACCAATGGTACGTTGTTGGAAAAAAACTTAGAATGAAGCATACGAGATCTTGGAAAAGATTTATAACAATGATTATCAGTATCCGACCATGAGAGTTGGGACGGGTAAGAGAGCTGCTAGTACCATCGAGCTTGATGCAATCACTTTGTTAACGGTCCAGGTATCTTCTCTAGCTAATATGATTAAAACAATGAAAAATCTAACTGCTACCTATGAGAAGAAATCAGTCGAGCTGTCATACGTTTATTGTGGTAAAGATCATGTGTTCGATGAATGCCCATCAAACCCAGCATCAGTATGCTACATGGGTAATTTTAATCGGAATAATAATCCCTATTCAACACTTACAACCTAGGGTGGAAGTAGCATCAAAATTTTAGTTGGAAAATCAAGGTGCGGGTAGTTCACACAATGTTGCAAGACAAAATATCCACAATGCACCGCGCAGTTATAATCATCCTATGCCGAGGAAAAATGCTCAGCAAGGTTAGGTATCATCTTCTCATTCTATTGAATCTTTGTTAAAGGAGTATATGGCCAAAAATGATATTGTGATTCAGAGTCATGTTGCGTCTCTCCGAGCTCTTCAAAATCAAATAGAGCAAATAACGAATGCTCTAAATTTAAGGCCAAAACAAGCATTGCCAAGTGATATTGAAAATCCGAGAACCCAAGGGAAGGAGCAGTGCAAGGCCATCACTCTTAGAAGTGGAGCTCAGTTGGATAAAGTTGTTCAAGATGCCACGGCAGAAGAAGACAAATCCAACTACAATAAAAAAAAGATCTCTAAATGTACTAAATGGCAAAGAAGCACCTAAAAAGAGTACACAGAAAAATGTTGTGACAAAATTGGATCATGTTGCCAAAAAATGCCACAGCAAAAGAATATCAGTAACCTAAAGGACGACCACCTGTACCATTTCCTCAACGATTCCATAATTGTAAACAAGAGGCCAAATTCAAAAAAAAAAATTGGAGGTTTTGAAGCAACTCCATAGTAACATACCGCTAGTCGAAGCTTTGAAGTAAATGCCTAATTACGTGAAATTCATGAAAGATATATTATCGAAGAAGCATAGGTTGGGAGAATTTTAGACTGTTACTCTTACAGAATCATAGGTTTAAGAATAAGCTGTCTCCAAAGTTAAAGGACACAGGGAGTTTCTGTAACACCCCTTACCCGTATTCCTTACCGGAACAGAGTATGAGGTATTACTAAATTTTTAAAAATTTTCGACAGCATTCCTACTTATTTTTGCTTAAACCTCCTGCAAATTTAGAACACATTCCAATATACCAACCAATTTCATTTGTATAAACACACATATAGTTTAAATATTAATAAACACTACATTTAAAAGGGAACCATAACATATATTTACATGATGATCCCACATTACATAAAGTGTCTATACATGCCATAAAATTTTGGAACACTAGTAGTAAAATACCCCAAATGTGAAGGATAGTGTAGATGATTGTCTGACTTCGTTCCAATTTCCGAGTTGTTGGAAGTCACTATAACCAAGAGAAAAATAAAATCGAGTAACCATATAGCTCAGTAAGTAAACACATGATAAATAAGTAATTACTCTCATAACTACACCAAAATATAAACTTATTCATGAATAACTTTATTGTTTAGGCAATTTCCAGCAAGCTGTTTTTCTGCGTCATAGTCGCTAATTTATTTTTATCTGGAGATACAGGGCTCCAAATTGAGTTCCGTAAATTTTCCCTGAAACTAGACTCATATACCATTTCATCATAAAAATTTCAGAATTTTTAACCCAGCCAATTAGTACAGTTTATTCATTAAACCTTCCCCTGTTTCACTGCCCAACGGTTCTGACCCTTCCTCACTAAAATTTACTTAACTCTCTGTACAAAATTTGAAAAATGGTTTCGCTTGTTTCTAATAAAAATAGACTCAATAAGGATTCCAAGGATATAAATTTTATGCCATAATTATTTTTTACAATTTTGGTAATTTTCCAAAGTTAGAACAGGGATCTCGAAATCAATCCAGCCCTGTTTCAGTAAAATTCAGATATCTCCAAAATACAACTCCTTTGCTTATTCTATTTCTTTCATATGAGAATAGATACATTCAACTTCAATTTCATATATTATTCAGCTTCCCATTCATTTTCCACCATTTATGGTGATTTTTTCAAAGTTACCCAATTGCTGTTGTTCAACACAGTTTATAATTAAATCGTTCCTTTTGCGTTTTTGATATTTTCTCCCATCTCATACATGGGTCGATTTAGTATTCAACTCAATATTTACCCCATAAAATTTTCCACCATATGGCAATATTCATCTTCCACACTTTTTCGTTGAACACTCGGAATGTTAGCCGTTATTGGTGGATCCCGCACTTAGCACCACCACTGAATCGGGGAATCAGCACTTAGCAACCCCTCGGGGGAATCAGCACATAGCAACCCCCTTTCACATTTCAAAGATATGGTGGATCACGCACATAGTACCACCCATAAATCGGGGAATCAGCACACAGCAACCCCTTTTATATACAACATACTATGGCTTATTCCGAGTGTTCAACCCATAACCCATATATTGCAACCCTTTATCACCTTTCCCGATTTAACAACATTTTTAGGATATTGCCAAACATTTATTTTAATTCCAAATAAATCTCAACATATATCAAATAATATCAAAATAATACATTAAGTCACGTGTTTACTTACCTCGGTGCAAAATATCGTAATTTTGCACTTTACTCCACTATCTTTTCTTTTCCCCGTTTGATATACTCTTCACGTCTTTCTTGATCTATAATAGCAAATTTAACTCGTTTAATATTCACATTTATTAAAATAATCCACCACCCAACTTTTGAAAATTACAATTTTGCCCCAAACTTTTGCATAATTACACTTTTGTCCCCAAGCTCGGAAATTAAACTTCATCACTTATTCTTAAGTTTTATAACATGCTGAACATTTTTCCTTCTATGGAAACATCAAATTCCCACTCCAACACATACTTTTGAATATTAATTATTTTTACCGATTATGTCTATTTACGTTTTAAGCTTAAAATTGCTTAGCAAAAGTTGTTTAACATAATCTCTAGCTTCATATTCCACCATAAAACAGCAAAATAAACACATTTCACCTATGGATATTTTTCCAAATATGAACCCTAACATGAATTAATGGTAGAATAAGCTAAACCAAGTTCTAGGGACTCCAAAATACGAAGAACATTAAAAGCGGGCTTAGAATCACTTACTATGGAGCTTGAAAGCTTAAAACCCTAAATATGGCTTCCCCTTGCTGATTTCGTTCACCATGAAGAAGATGAGCATATTTTGCCATCTTTTTCCCATTTAATTCTATTTAATAACCAAATGACTAAAATGCCCCATTTAAAAAAATCTATTTCACCCATTTCTTATGTCTATTTTTGTCCATAAACTAACTAATGGTCTAATTACCACATAAAGACCTCCAATTTAAAATTTCATAACAATTAGACACCTCTAAGATGTAGAACTCAACTTTTGCACTATTTACAATTTAGTCCTTTTGACTAAATTGAGTGCCTAAACGTCGAAATTTTCGAACGAAATTTTACTGAAAATTTTCCGTGAAATTGTAGACCATAAAATATAATAATAACCATATTTTCCTCGTCGGATTTGTGGTCCCGAAACCACTATTCGACTAGGCCCAATCCGTCATTACAACTCTCCCCCTTAGGGATTTTCGTCCCGAAAATCTTACTGGAAAAGAGGTTTGGGTCTGTTTCCTCATAATTTCCTCCGGTTCCCACGTAGCCTCTTCCATTCCATGTTTTTGCCACAACACTTTCACTAAGGCTACACTTTTATTTCTTAACTGTTTGACCTCCCGAGCCAAAATCTTTATGGGTTCTTCTTCATAAGTCATATCTGGTGAACCTCAATCTCGTAGGAGAAACTATATGTGAAGGATCCGAACGATAACGTCGCAACATCGACACATGAAATACATTATGTATCTTTTCCAACTCTGGCGGTAAAGCTAACCGATATGCTACTGAGGCCAACTCTCTCGGTAACTTCATATGGTCCAATAAAACGTGGACTTAGTTTGCCTTTACGACCAAATCTTAGAATCTTCTTCCATGGGGATACTTTCAAGAACACTTTATCACCCACTTGAAACTCGATTTCTTTTCTCTTTAAATCCGCATACGACTTTTGCCGATCTGAGGCAGCTTTTAGGCAATCACGGATTATTTTCACCTTTTCTTCAGTTTCTTTCACCAGGTCGACTCCATGAATCCGATTCTCACCGAGTTCAGTCCAATATAAAGGGGTTCTACATTTACGCCCATATAATGCTTCATACGGTGCCATTTGTATACTTGACTGATAACTATTATTATAAGCAAATTCAACCAGTGGTAGATATTTTTCCCAACTGTCCTTCATTTCTAAAATACAACACCGGAGCATGTCTTCAAGAACTTGAATCACCCTTTCTGATTGCCCGTCAGTTTGTGGATGAAATGCGAGATTGAAATTCAATTTCGTACCCAAAGCTTCTGTAACTTTATCCAAAACCTCAAGTAAATCTCGGATCTCTATCCGATATAATAGATTTAGGCACCCCATGTAGTCTCACTATTTGACAACATATAATTCAGCCAACTTTGTCAAGTGAATAATCAATGCGTATCGGAATAAAATGGGTGACTTTGTCAATCTATCCACAATTACCCAAATAGCATCTTTCTTCTTTGGAGTTAAAGGCAATCATCACGAAATCCATCGTGATCTTGTCCCACTTCCATTCGGAATCGTTATCGGTTGAAGTAAACCCGATGGCACTTGATGCTCGACCTTCACTTGTTGATGATTAAACATTTTGTTACAAATTCGAGATATCCTTTTTCATGCCCTACCACCAATACAACTTCCTCAAATCATTGTACATTTTCACACTACCGGATGGATGATAAATCACCACTGTGTGCCTCACCTAAAATAGTCCGAATTAGCTCATCATTTCTTGGTACACATATTACGTCCCACGAACATCGTGCAATCATCTGAACCAATTTGAAAATCTGAGTCAACACCGCTTCTGCTCGAGCTCTCTTGGCTTGCAATTTCTTGTCATTCTTTTGAGATTCCCGAATTTCTTTGAAGAAATAACGGTCTAGCTCTCAATTCAACCAACATTGAGCCATCATCGATAAAGTTAACATCGTACCCATAGCTCTCAAAGCAAATAAAGATTTTACGCTCAAGGCATCGGCAACCACATTAGCTTTCCGGGGTGATAATCAATCACTAGCTCATAGTCTTTGATTAGCTCGAGCCATCTTCGTTCCGCAAATTCAAGTCTTTTGACTCATCAAATATTTCAAACTCTTATGATCGGTGAAGATTCGGCACTTTTCACCATACAAATAATGACGCCAAATTTTTAAAGCAAAAACAATGGCGACCAATTCTAAATCATGCGTCGGATAATTCTTCTCATGCGGTTTCAACTGTCTCAAGCATAAGCTATTACTTTGCCCTCTTGCATTAACGCACACCCAAGGCCATTCAACGATGCATCATCAGAATTACAAACTCCTTCCGGACTCAAAGTTGCACCAACACTGGCGCCTCGATCAATAATGCCTTCAACTTTTCAAAACTCGTTGACATTTATCGGTCCATTCAAACTTGACATTCTTCTGCGATAACTTAGTCATAGGAGAAGCAATCATCGAGAATCCTTGACAAACCATCGTAATACCCAGCTAAGCCTGTGAAGCTTCTAACTTCGGTCACATTCTTTGGTGGCTCCCAATCAACAATTGCTGAAATTTTGCTTGGATCAACCGAATACCTTCACTTGAAACTATATGTCCCAAGAATCCAACCTCACGAAGCCAAAACTCACTTTTGCTGAATTTAGCATACAATTTCTTTTCTCTCGAATCGCAACACGGTTCTCAAATGTTACGCATGTTCCGATTCATCCCGAGAATAGATTAAAATATCATATATGAACACCACCACGAACTTGTCTAAGTACAGTAGAAAAATTCGGTTCATCAAGTCCATAAAAATAGTGGAGCATTAGTCAACCCAAAAGGCATTACCGAAATTCATAGTGTCCATACCTCGTTCTAAAGGCGGTTTTCGCACATCGACTCTTTAACTCTCAACCGATAGTAACCGGACCTCGGATCGATCTTGGAGAACATCATGTTGCCTTTTAATTGATCAAACAAATCATCAATTCTCGGCAAAGGATACTTGTTCTTTATGGTCACCTTATTGAGTGACGATAGTCAATACAAAGTCTCATAGAGCCGTCCTTCTTTTCACAAATAACACAGAGCACCCCAAGGAGAAAAACTCGGTCTCACAAATCCTTTATCATCAACTCTTGTAATCGAGCTTTTAATTCCTTCAACTCGATCGAGCCATTCGACACGGTGCAATAGAAATCGGTGCGATGCATGAGTAGCAGATCAATAGAAAACTCAACTTCTCTAATCGGAGGTAACCTGCAATTCCTCCGAAATACATCCGAAATTCACGACTACAAGACCGATTGAAGCTTGACCCGATTATATCAATATTCAACACATAAGCAAGATAAACTTCACATCCCTTTCTCAAGTATTTACGAGCGGACATGTGCGAAATCACCATAGGCAACTTATTCGGCTCCTCTGTTTCAATCAGGAGAATTTCACCATTTTCACACTTTAATTCAAGAATTTTCATCTACAATTCACCTTGGCATCATGCAATATCAACCAATCCATCCCCAAAATAACATCGAACTCATCAAATGGTAACAACATCAAATTAGCAGAAGAAAGTGACCTTGAATCATCGGGGGCAATTCTTGCAAATCTTATCAACTAAGACATACTTGCCTAATGGATTTGATACTTTAACTACATATTCGGTGTTTTCAACAGCAATTTCTTACTAGATACCAATTTCATGCATACATATGAATGAGTAGAGCGGGATCAATCAAAGCAATAACATCTATATCATGAAGAGAAAATGTACCAATAATCACATCGGAGATGAGGCATCCTCTCGAGCACGTATGGCATAAGTCTGGCAGCGCCTAATTTCGATCCTCCATTGCATCTTTCATCACACTTTTACCATCGACTTTGCTTCCCACATTTCTCGGCGGTCTCCTCAACTAACAATATCACCCGATCCACTCTTGGCAAATTTTCTTCCTCTCTTCTCTCTGGAAATCTCTTACATAATGCTCTTGGGAACCACACGAAACAAGCTCGTTTAAATCCCCAACACTCACCAATATGTCGCTTTGCCACACTGTTGACATTCAGTAGGGTGTTTCCTACATTGCCCACACTTGCTACAGAGGTAGCTCGAGTTGTAGCTCATCATCGACCTCCCTCGGTCTCTGCGTGAATACCCAATCGAACCAGTTGGTCATGGATCCATCCTTTAAACTTCTTGAATGAGATTGAAATGTTCGCCCATTGTCCTCTTCCTTACATCTCGAGATTCCATCTACGCCTTCTCTTTCTCTACTCGGTTCTTGACTTTACAGGCCGATCAACTAACACCACAAATTCTTTTAACTCTAAAATCCCAACATGCAATCTGATGTCTTCATTTAGCCCTCTTCAAATCTTTTACACATAATAGCCTCCGTGAGGCACACATTCTGGGCATATTTACTAAGTCGAACAAACTCCGTTCATATTCGCTACGGACATTCGCCCTGTTTCAACCCGAGAAACTCTTTGCGCTTTTGATCAATAAATCGTTGGCTTACATATTTCTTTCTAAATTCTTCCGAAAGAAGTCCCAAGTAACTCTTTCTTTTGGAACCACCGATATCAATGTTTTCCACCAACGATATGCGAATCCTTCAATAAAGACACAAGACATTTCAAACATTCTTGAGGGTGCAAGATAATTCATCAAATACCGAATAGTATTTTCAAGCCAAAACTCGGCTTTTTCCGGATCATCATCAACATTGGCCTGAAATCTTCAGCCCCATGCTTTCAATTCTATCAACGGTGGCTTACTTGATCTCACCAATTCGGCACTCAGGTGGAGCTACGGGGACCGGTTGAGGAATAGGAGGGTGGAGGAGGAGGAACATTCGGATTTACGGACATATTCTATATACCAATCACTCATCATTCGGAGGAAGGCTTCCCGAGCCTCATCCTGTACATGTGTCTCATGTCTACTCTCTTCCTGCGCGGTCCCTTGCGTGAGAGCCGGCGCGTTACTTTCAACATCATCTGCCACACTTCGATCAGGATCCATTTACTATATAAAACAAAATTTTAAATTGTCAGAAATCATCACACTATCACAATAATTTTATGGCATGTATAGACTGACTTCCACAAGTATTTTATTGGTCCGAGAACCGACTAAACCGTAGCTCTGATACCACTAAAATGTAACACCCTTACCCGTATTTCTTAGGACAGTATGAGGTATTACTAAATTTTAAAAATTTTCGATGACATTCCTACTTATTTTTGCTTAAATCTCCGCAAATTTAGAACACATTCCAATATACCAACCAATTTCATTTGTATAAACACACATATAGTTTAACTATTAATAAACACTACATTTAAAAGGGAACCATAACATATATTTACATGATTATCCCACATTACATAAAGTGTCTATACATGCCATAAAATTTCGGAACACTAGTAGTAAAATACCCCAAATGTGAAGGATAGTGTAGATGATTGTCTGACTTCGTTCCAATTTCCGAGTTGTTGGAAGTCACTATAACCAAGAGAAAAATAAAATCGAGTAAGCATATAGCTTAGTAAGTAAACACATGATAAATAAGTAATTACTCCCATAACTACACCAAAATATAAACTTATTCATGAATAACTTTATTGTTTAGGCAATTTCCAGCAAGCTGTTTTTCTGCGTCATAGTCGCTAATTTATTTTTATCTGGAGCTACAGGGCTCCAAATTGAGTTCCGTAAATTTTCCTGAAACTAGACTCATATACCATTTCACCATAAAAATTTCAGAATTTTAACCCAGCCAATTAGTACAGTTTATGCATTAAACCTTCCCTGTTTCACTGCCCAACGGTTCTGACCCTTCCTCACTAAAATTTACTTAACTCTCTGTAAAAATTTGAAAAATGGTTTCGCTTGTTTCTAATAAAATAGACTCAATAAGGATTCCAGGGATATAAATTTCATGCCATAATTATTTTTTAAAATTTTGGTAATTTTCCAAAGTTAGAACAGGGATCTCGAAATCAATCCAGCCCTGTTTCAGTAAAATTCAGATATCTCCAAAATACAACTCCTTTGCTTATTCTATTTCTTTCATATGAGAATAGATACATTCAACTTCAATTTAATATATTATTCAGCTTCCCATTTATTTTCCACCATTTATGGTGATTTTTCAAAGTTACCCAATTGCTGTTGTTCAACACGGTTTATAATTAAATCGTTCCTTTTATGCGTTTTGATATTTTCTCCCATCTCATACATGGGTCGATTTAGTATTCAACTCAATATTTACCCCATAAAATTTTCCACCATATGGCAATATTCATCTTCCACACTTTTTCGTTGAACACTGGAATGTTAGCCGTTATTGGTGGATCCCCACTTAGCACCACCACCTTGAATCGGGAATCAAGACTTAGCAACCCCTGGGAATCAGACATAGCAACCCCTTTCACATTTCAAAGATATGGTGGATCACGCACATAGTACCACCCATAAATCGGGAATCAGCACACAACAACCCTTTTATATACAACATACTACGGCTTATTCCGAGTGTTCAACCCATAACCCATATATTGCAACCCTTTATCACCTTTCCGATTTAACAACATTTTTAGGATATTGCCAAACATTTATTTTAATTCCAAATAAATCTCAACATATATCAAATAATATCAAAATAATACATTAAGTCACGTGTTTACTTACCTCGATTGCAAAATATCGTAATTTTGCACTTTACTCCACTATCTTTTCTTTTCCCGCTTGATATACTCTTCACGTCTTTCTTGATCTATAATAGCAAATTTAACTCGTTTAATATTCACATTTATTAAAATAATCCACCACCCAACTTTTGAAAATTACAATTTTGCCCCAAACTTTTGCATAATTACACTTTTGTCCCCAAGCTCGGAAATTAAACTTCATCACTTATTCTTAAGTTTTATAACATGCTGAACATTTTTCCTTCTATGGAAACATCAAATTCCACTCCAACACATACTTTTGAATATTAATTATTTTTACCGATTATGTCTATTTACCGTTTTAGCTTAAAATTGCTTAGCAAAAGTTGTTTAACATAATCTCTAGCTTCATATTCCACCATAAAACAGCAAAATAAACACATTTCACCTATGGATATTTTTCCAAATATGAACCCTAACATGAATTAATGGTAGAATAAGCTAAACCAAGTTATCGGGACTCCAAAAATACGAAGAACATTAAAAACGGGGCTTAGAATCACTTACTATGGAGCTTGAAAGCTTAAAACCCTAAATATGGCTTCCCCTTGCTGATTTCGTTCACCATGAAGAAGATGAGCATATTTTGCCATCTTTTTCCCATTTAATTCTATTTAATAACCAAATGACTAAAATGCCCCCATTTAAAAAAAATCTATTTCACCCATTTCTTATGTCTATTTTTGTCCATCAACTAACTAATGGTCTAATTACCACATAAAGACCTCCAATTTAAAATTTCATAACAATTAGACACCTCTAAGATGTAGAACTCAACTTTTGCACTATTTACAATTTAGTCCTTTTGACTAAATTGAGTGCCCAAACGTCGAAATTTTCGAACGAAATTTTTACAAAAATTTTCCGTGAAATTGTAGACCATAAAAATATAATAATAACCATATTTTCCCTCGTCGGATTTGTGGTCCCGAAACCACTATTCCGACTAGGCCCAGAATCGGGCTGTTACAGTTTCACTATCCCATGTTCAATTGGAAATCATTATGTAGGAAAAGAATTATGTGATCTAGGCGCAAGTATAAATATAATACCTATGTCTATTTTCAAGAAGCTAGGAATTGGAAAAGCAAGGCCTACCACAATGACGTTGCAATTAGCTGACGGATCTTATGTCCATCCAAAAGGTAAAATTAAAGATGTATTAATAAGGGTGGATAAATTTATCTTTCCTATAGATTTTCTTATTTTAGAATGTAAAGCTGACCATGATGTCCCAATTATTCTTGGAAGACCGTTTCTTGCTACTGGTAGGACCCTGATTCATGTGCACAAAGGTGAGCTAACCATGAGAGTGAATGATCAGCAAGTCACTTTTAATGTGTTTGATGCCATAAAATGCACAGATGAGAATGAGGAATGTCACGTCATTGACTTGATAGAAATAATAGTTGGATGAATTTAAAATAACTTTCTATGACAATTCTAATAGTGAAGATGATTTGATGGAGCAAGGTGACATAGTAAGTTTTGAAGAGCTTGGTGAATTTATGGAATTCCGGCATATAGTGGATAGGATAGGGAAGAAATTTGAATCCTTGGATTTATTAGATAGATCTTTTAAGCCTCCTAAACCATTTGTAAAGGAATCTCCCGTACTAGAGTTAAAGCCTCTACCACAACATTTGAAATATGTGTATTTGGGAAATAACAGTACTTTGTCAGTTGTAATTTCTGCTAAGCTAACACCTGAGTAAGAGGACAGGTTGTTCGAAGTGTTACGGCGATCTAAAAGAGCACTGGGTTGGAACCTTGCCGATATAAAGGGAACTAGCCCTACATTTTGTATACCCAAAATTTTGCTGAAAGATTGCCATAGTAAATCCATTGAACAACAGAGATAACTGAATCCAATTATGAAGGAAGTTGTTAAGAAACAAATTATCAAGTGGCTTGATGCTGACATTATTTTCCCAATTTCAGACAGCTTGTGGGTAAGTCATGTGCAATGTCTACCCAAAAATGAGGGTGTCATGGTAGTAAGTAATGACAACAATGAGCTCATACCGACTCGTACTGTTATGGGATGGAGAGTGTGTATGGACTACAATAGGCTTAACAAGGCAACTAGGAAGGATCATTTCCCTTTGTCATTCATCGATCAAATGTTGGACAGATTAGCTGTTAATGCTTTTTATTGATTCCTAGATGGTTATTCAGGATATAATCAGATTAGCACTTCAAGATCCAGAGAAGACAAATTTCACATGTCCATATGGTACATTTGCATTTAGGCGAATATCGTTCAGATTATGCAATGCCCCGACAACTTTCTAGCATTGCATGATGGCCATATTCTCGAACATGGTGGAAAATTTCCTTGAAGTTTTTATGGATGACTTCTCTGTGTTAAAAATGATTTTGAAGATTGCTTAAGGAATTTGGAGATGGTTCTTATGCCACTATAAGAAACGAATCTAGAATTAAACTGGGAGAAATGCCATTTCATGGTATGTGAAGGCATTGTCTTGGGACATAGGGTGTCATAGCGAAGAATTGAAGTAAACAGAATGAAAATAGAAGTGATCGAAAAATTGCCACTGCCAACCAATGTTAACAGTATTAAAAGTTTTCTAAGACACGCAGGATTTTACATGAGATTTATCAAGGATTTTTTGAAAATCTCTAAACCCTTGTATACTTTACTTGAACAGAATAAACCTTTTAATTTTGATGATCAATGTTTGCAGGTTTTCAATGAATTTAAGAAGCGACTTGTAGTAGCATCGATTGTGGTTGCTCCAGAATGGATATTGCCCTTTGAACTCATGTGCGGCGCCAGTGATTATGTTGTGGGAGCAGTGTTGGGTCAAAGGAGAAACAAGGTACTACATGCAATATATTATTCTAGTAGGACATTAATAGAGGCTCATCTTAATTATACCACTAAAGAGAAGGAAATACTAGCAGTGGTCTTTGCATTCGAAAAATTTTGTTCTTATTTAGTAGGAACAAAGATCAAAGTCTACACAAATAACTTGGCTATCAAGTACTTGGTACGAAAGAAAGATGCCAAGCCGAGATTGATTAGGTGGATACTCTTGTTACAAGATTTTGATTTGGAAATTAGAGATTGGAAGGGAACCGAGAATCAAGTGGCTGACCATTTGTCAAGAATAAAATCGGGAAACGAATATGAAAGCAAGAAACATATTAAGGAAGAATTCCCAAATGAGCAGTTGCTCATTGCCAAGGCATTACCCTGGTATGCCAACATAGTAAACTTCTTATTAAGTGGTGTAATGCCACCTAACTTCAATGCTCATAAAAGAAAAAAATTTCTTCACGATGCCAAATATTACTATTGAGATGAACCATTCCTATTCAACCATTGTGTAGATCAAATAATTCGGAAGTACGTCCCCAACGATGAGATGCATAGTATCTTACAACATTGTCACTCAGCCCTATATGGAGGACATTTTGGAGGAATAAAAACAGCTGCCAATTTACTCCAATCAGGATTCTATTGGCCAAGTTTATTTAAAGATGCTAATGAATTTTATAGGTCGTGTATCTGTTGTTAGAGAACAGGAAATGTGTCTAGGAGACAGAAAATGTCGTTGCAAAGTATATTAGAGATTAAACTATTTGATGTATGAGGAATATACTTTATGGGCCTATTTCCACCATCTGTGGGCAAGCTATATATAGTTTTGGCAGTAGAATATATTTCTAAGTGGGTAGAAGCAGTAGCCCTAGCCTCTAATGATGCTAAGCCGGTATTAAAATTTTTGCATAAGAATATTTTCACACGATTGGGTACACTGATAACCATTATTAGTGATAAGGGATCCCATTTTGATTGCAAACTGATGTCCAATGCCTTGCGCAAGTATGAGGGAAACATAGAATTGCCATGACATATCACCCTCAAACGAATGGTCAAGCTAAAATCTCTAATTGAGAAATTAAACAAATTCTGGAAAAAGTGGTGAATCCATCTTGAAAAGACTGGTCTACTAGATTGGATGAAGCTCTATGGGCATATCGAACTGCATTTAAAACACCATTAGGGATGTCACCTTTCAAACTTATGTACGGTAAGCCATGTCATTTACCTATTAAAGTTGAGCAAAAAGCGTTTTGGGCAATTAAGAAGTTGAACATTGATTGGGCAACTGCTGGCGATAAGAGATTGCTAAAATTGAATAAGATAGAAGAATTTCAAGCACAAGCATTTGAGAATGCTCGTTTATATAAGGAAAAGACCAAGCGATGGCATGATGACAGAATTTTGCCAAGGCCAATTGAACTTGGCAATATTCAACTAATATTCACTAAATGCTACTACTGCTACAAGGTATTCAACTAATATTATAAAGAGGTCATTTTACTTTGAACATGGATTTTTATTAAAGGATGAACCACACATGGGGTATAATGAATCGGTATCATCAATTGTAGAAAAGCACAACTGGAGCAGATTTTGTCTACACCTAAGGGATTTTGTGGGTAAAGTGGTAAGAGAGTTTTACGCTAATGTAAATTCCCCAGATTCTCCCGTCATTTATGTGAAGGGTAAATATGTGCCATTCAACAAAGACCATATCAATGCCCAATTCGACATCGAGGAGGTTAGAGATGAGCATTATGAATTTTCTGAGAATATTACATTGGAGGAGTTGGCGAAAGTATTGGAAGATTTATGCGATGAAGGAACGCAATGGGTTATTTCAAGCCTAGAGTGTTACACTGTTGAAAGAGCTACATTAAAACCAATTAGAAAGGTGTGGTACCACATTTTAAGGAGTTGTCTTATGTCGTTTGTGCATAATGCGACTGTTTTGGAAGAAAGAATGTTGCTGTTACATTCTATTTACAAGGAAGACAGATAAATGTAGGGAAGATTATCTTCCAATAGGTCCATAGGTGTGCTGATAAGAATGTCGGGAGTTTGAATTTTCCTTCCCTTATTTCTGCCCTATGTAAGATGGAAATGTGCCTTTAGTTCATGTTTAGGACATAACCCCCAATAAGGGTGGGATAACGCGATCAATTTTTTCCAAGCTACGAGGAACTAAGTTTGCCGTAACATCCCAACACAATCAAGCTTTCCCTACCACACGTGTTCCCACAACAACATCTTCTGCCTCTCATGACCAAAAAATCTTGACTTTTCTAAAGTAGTTAGAACATAGGTTGTCTCTGATTGAGATACAGTAATACCAGATGATGGAAGAGTTGGAACAAAGAAACGAACGCCAGGCTTGGTACTGGTCGTATGTCAAAGATAGGGATTCGGATTTAAGATCGCTCCAAAAAATTTTCTAGACCCATGCCAGAATTTCCTACTTTCTCAACTACTTTGCTCTCGTCTAAACACCACAAAGAAGAGCCAGTTCCATCCGCTACCAGAACTGACTTCATGACTAAAGGAGCCACTATAGATAAAGGAAAAGTTGTTGAAGAGGAGTTAGAAAAGTCATCCTCTGCCGTACTGAAGAAGGATGTAGAAGAAGGAAATGAACAAACAAATGTCCCTAGCACTGCACCAGCTACAGCCACTAGAAAAGGTAAAACTCATGTACCGACATCTTTATCCACCTCCATGACTACACAGGATCAAGTAATCAATCAACTGATCAATGAATTAACAGAGACCAACAAAGAAGGTGAGGACGTTGACCTACAAAAAAGGAAGATGCGATACAAAAGTCAGTTCTCACAAGTCCACAAAAAAGAATTGAATGAAGTGCCAATGTTCTAGTCCAAGGAAGTTAAGTTTTTTTTTTCTTTCATGCATTGCATAATTTTGTTTCCCATTTGTGTGCATATTCATACTTGTTATATATTGTTCATGATTTTACATGCATTGAGGACAATGCATCTCTTAGGTTTGGGGGTGTATTGTGTGCATCTTGGTTGCATTTTGTATTTGTTATGTTCATTTTGGTATATAGGATATTTTTTCATCGCATAATAACTATGAAATATTGTTTTGTCTATAAGAAGTACATTTCTCTCTATGATGTTCGATGATGAGCTTAAATTTTTTTTCGATATACCTAGAATAGGTAACAATGGATTGAGTGAAGTTAGCTAGGCTAAGTTGCTTGGAAATTGATTTTTAAAAATGGGATGTCCTATACTCTATTTTTTGGGGGGCGAGTTTCGCAATATAGTAAGTATATTTTAATGCCCTTAGGGAGTTTTGAAACCAAACACTAGTTAAATTGCTACGGCATTTTTTTAAATAAGTATGCACTCCAATGCTTAGAGTTGCTAAGTAGGTCAGCATCACTTTGTTTCCTCCATCGTGCTGTTGATTAGAAAGGAGGGTCTAAGTAAGATTGTGTGATATAATTTTAGGGGCATTCCGCTGTAGCAAAGGACATAGTAGCTAAGAAGGTAGTTGTATGCTCCAACCATCTTTTTAGTTAAAAGCCTTAGCTTCATGAGTGACTTTTGGTTTAAATTGTGACATGATGAGGTACTCAAAAATTTGATGTATGCTCCATCATGATTGTCAAGTCAAAAACATTTTTGTGACATGAATAAATCCCTTAATATGGTTTCCATTAAAAAAGAAAAAAAAGGGAAAAAAAGAAAGAAAAGAAAAGAATAAAGAAGAATAAATATATGGAAATGTGAATAATATATTTTGATATGGGGGTAAAGCAAGTGGCCTCCAATGAATGAACTAAGTGAATAAAAAGATATTTCCTATAGGACGAAAGAAATAATGCATGGGTACTTTCGAAAATTTTGTTTTCAGGGAGAAATTTTTGCACTGCCTTTGCTAAACAAACCTGACATTCGAATCAGTTTTAGGAAAAAAACAATATTACTGAGAAGGAAGTATAAATTGTTTCTCGAATAGCTAGGCAGTACAAGAAGGTTTTTTTTTTTGCCAAGGCAAAATAGGTCCATTCATGCATTTAGGTGTATTTTGCTTTAGGACAAGCAATAAATCAAGTTTGGGGGTGTGATAACTCTTGAAAAGGGTTATATTCCATGCCTCTAGACTTAGCTAATTGCTTGTACTTAAGTATATTATGTTGCATTTTAGGACATTTTACTTAGCATTTTTAGTATTGCATTAGGACATGGAATGTGTTGGAATTAGGTTCTTTTAATCGCTTGCTGTGGAGTTTTTTGTGTGTTGGTGTGGTAGGAACAAGTTTTGGAATGAGGAAATAAAGGAGTGAAGTCAGGGCAAAGTGCAAAGAGTTTGCCAGCATGGATATCATGGCAATACCAAGAAGACCAAGTCAACATTTTTCACGCAACAGTCCCAACTCAAATTCTAACTTGTACTAGATAAATCCCCCTAAAAGAGGAGAAGATATTCACAAGTTGTTAGCCGAACCTAGCCTAATCTATCTATAAAAGCAGATGAAGGGGACCTAAAAAATGGCGAACAAAAAAAAGTACGAGAGATCCTTATGCGTGAAAAACGGTTCGGATGCACAAAAGAAAGGAAGTTGAAGCCAGTCCTTCTTAGCCATCACAGGACGCTATGCTACCGAAGTGTGGACTGGGCAAGTGAAAGATGTTTCCCGAAGTTCTTCCGTTATTTCCATTAGTGTTCCTTCAAAAGATTGAATTAAAGTAGTTGAACACAATGTCGGATTAACATTTTGGTTTGGAATTGTATTTATCAGCCCATAAGCTAAATCTCATAGGGTTGGGATTACTTTCGATGAAACCTTAAACTGTTTTTATGGATGCAATATATCTCTAAGTTATTTTACTATTTCATTTGATTGTTCTCATTTCTTACTTAAAATGCAAATGATCTTTAGACATAGAAGACTATTCGATACTTATAAATTGATTCTAATTCCGAAAGGGTTAGATTGGTTGGATTAAAATTAAATGAAATGATCAAGTATTCGATAGACACTTGTAGTTGACTCTAGACATAGAGTCATGATCATACAGAAGGAACCCATGGAAGATAACTAAAAAGCCTATAGACACGGGCAAGGTAACTTAAGGTTTTGCTTTCGTGAGAGACAGGATATTTTAGAACACCTCTATGCAGTAACGTAGATACGATTTCACCAAAGCATTATTGGCAGTAAAGGTCAATTATGGGTAATCTCAACCTTTCGAATCAACATCACTCTATCCTTATTCTTTGTCGTAGTAACTTTACCACAACATATTTAGTTGTTTATTTCTTTGTTTACATTCTATTCGGATAATCACTCTCGTTATTGCCATTACATTTATGCTCTCACTTTTGCCATAGCATTTCCGATTATTCATCAATTCCATCTATCACATACATCATCATTCCTTTGAATTTTCACTGCAGACTTATCTTATTTTACCATATCATATTATTCGTCAATCTTGCCATAACATTAACCATTTTACAATAACTTGACCAATTTTGTGCCTCAATCTGGACCTCGTGGGAACTATATTGACTCATCACTTTATTACTTGAACCGACGTGTATACTTGCACAAAATCGCTCATTATTTTACATGAGACACAAACTCAACTTCATGTTCCGATGCCAAACAAGGCAACTCTATAGAGAACACGTAAGGAAAATCCTTAACAGTGTGAATATCCTGAACTCTCAACTCCTTACTAATTGAATTCATCATATAGGCTAAGTAAGCTTCACAACCTTTTCTCATCATCTTCTCAGCCTTTATAGTTGAAACGGCATTAGACATAAATCCCAGTCTTTCACCAACAACAACTTCCAACCCATCACTATTCCTTAAAGTAATTCATTTGTCTCAAATTCTACCTTAGCCTTATGCTCAGTCAACTAATCCATACCAAGAATAACATCAAACCCATAGAAAGGAAATTTCATAAGATTAACAAGGAAAAAGTGCCCTTGAATTTTAAGGGGGCATCTACGATAAACTTTATTCACTATCACACTATATCCAAAGGAACTAATTATAGTCATACCCAAATCAATAGTCTCTATAGGAATCCCTAACTTACAAGCCAATTCACTCAAAATATACGAATGTGTAGAACCAAAATCAACCAAAGAAAATAATGAAGTAGACTACAAAGTAAAAGTACCTCTGATAACATTCGTCGGATCCTGATCCTCTGATTCTTTAAAAACATAAACCCGAGCTGGCCCTCTAAACTTAACCTATGAAGCCACAGTATGAGCAACAATTCACTGTCCAACCGATCTCCCATTACCTCTACCGCGACCATGGCCTCTAGTAGGTGTAGAAACAGTGTCGAACTTTGAGTCTGTGAAACCTCAACTCTGTTAGGGCAATCCCTTAGAAAATGTTCCTTCGAAACACACTTAAAAAAACAAACTATCAACTTACGACACTCACCAGAATGCCTACGCTTACAATGTGCACAAAGTGGCCATCCAGAATCACTTATCGAACCACTAGTTCTAACCACAACGCTACTCTGCTGCCTAGACTGACTTGGTCGAGACCCATGTCTCGCACCCATACTAGAAATCTGACTATCACACCCTTTTTTAGGTGGTCAACCTAATGCACCATCAGAAAACCTCTTAACAAATTTAGTAACCACAGAATGAGGTGTCTCAACTACGTTTCCTCCACTATTTTAACTCTCTTGACTAACTCATCAAACATCTCCACGTTCTAAGCTATGAAGTAAACCCGAATATCACGATTAAGCCCAAATTAGAACCTCTTACAATGGTCCCTATGAGAAAGAACCATCTCAGGAGTACACTGACTAAGTTGCACAAACTCTGCTTCATAGTCAACAATGAACAAATCACCCTGAACCAAATCCAAGAACTCACGTTTACGGCCTCCATATACTGCTTGCCCATGAACTTCCTCTTAAACACCTTAAGAAAATAACCCTAAGTCAAAAGGTCAGTGGTAGTACCTCTCTTAACCGTATTCCACCAACGATGAGCCTCACCGTCGAGTAGGGACACAGTACAACCAAACTTCTCCTCGTCAAAAAAGGACATCTGCTCGAGGATCCATCCAAGTCCTTCCGATTAGTACTTAGCTATAGTCGGATTAGTACCTTTTACCCCAGAAAACTCTTTACTGCCCAACTCATATAAACATTCAAGCGAAAACCCTCGATTAACAAATGTAGGATTGGTAGGTGTAGGAGTAGGATTAGCACCAGCAATCACTGAAACACTCTAATCATTGCTTTCATTAGAGCGCCAACACACACATCAGGTATGTTCACTCTACGCGGCGGTACAAGAAGTGCAGAGGATGTACCATCTTCTTGAGCACTAGCTCTCACATTAACACGTCTATAAGGCATATCTAATAATCTAACATATAAACAAACAAAAAAAAGTTGTGAGTGGCGTGCAAGCAAACTTTAGAATTAAAGGCAATGTGTTCCTGTTCCTACTCTACATACAATTCAATTAGAGACATTTCAACAATTTTAAGAATTCAGAACAATTTAAACACTTGGGTTTCTAAATCCATGGGTTACGAAAGCCCAATCAACACATCAACAATCACCTAGGTTTGAGTATTAGTGAACCTTGACTCTGATACCACCAAATTTAATACCCTATACTTTACCCGATCGTTGAGCCCGAATATTAGGATGTCACACCCTCTCACATGATACATAGTACAAATGAGTTTATTATCAAAGAAACGTCTTTCATTTTAGCATTTACACGAGTTTTAAGTCAAATATACTCTTAATTATCATTAAGACTTACTACACACACTTTAATTAATCATATAATAATAGTTGCACATGCATGAGGGTCACTTAGCAAAATTTCAAAACTGACTATGTAGGTATCGATATTGGAACATGGGTATTGATATTTTCCTTACACGGTATCGATATCGATTGAAAAATTGATACCAAAATAGTATTTTGTTTCTCGTCTAAAAATAAAACACCAGAAGTTATCGGTACCTTTCAATATGTATCAGTAATTTTACCCCGAGTATCAATACTCGTGATATGGTATCGATAAAAAATTACAACCTTTTAATAGATCCATTTTGAGTTGGAACATCCATTGATTTGTTGATTTCCTCTCAAAATTCAAGATCCACCATTAAAGAACCATGTGTTCTTAGAAGAAGATGACATTGATAAAAATCCTTTAACTGGCTCTCAAATCATGTAAAAATATTTCTAATCATCATAAAAACAAGTTTAGGATTGAAGATTAACTTTGATTCGCTCTAAATTCATTGATTGAAAATATTGATTCATGAAACTTGAGAAATTTCAAAATATATTTGGCTACTTTTGAGAATAATTTGGGTGAATTGAGAGAGTATTTTAAGAAGAAAATTTGTTGGATCTATTATATGATAATAGATCTTTAAAATCATGTAAAGAAAATGAATTTTAAGGCTCTCTAATTTGATGTAAAATGTGTGAAAAGTGGGCTAGATACATTAGTTTTAAACTGAACCACTCCCTTACTTTACCATTTAATCCTTTCCTCCAAAATTCGAATTTTAAGGTTTATTTGCCATATATATACTCTAAATTTTCCTTGTTTTACAATTAAATTATATTTAATTAATATTTAAATTTATTCAAATTACCTCCAATAAAAATTATTTTAAAATTCTTTTTCAACCCAAATTGATTATTTTCACTAATAACTATTTAAAATCTTTAAAATTAATTTTTCGAAAATATATATTTTTAAAATTTTCCAAAGTATTGTTTAATCGATTTTAGATGAAATTAACCTCCTAAATTAAATTAAAAATTACTAGAAGCCCTATAAATTCCTAGTTTCACACTCAAAACCCGAAAAATATACCCAAAACTACTAGACTCGGTCTAGGGAAATTACGTGCCTAAACTAAAAATAGCAAGCAATCAACTCCCTCCTCCTTCATTCAAGGGCCGACCACATGGGGAGAGAAAATCAAGGCCCTCAAATCCTAGTTTTAGCTATCCCTCGCTAGTATAAATAGACCCTCACTTTGTCATTCATTCATCACTCAATTCACTCATCCATCTCTCTTCATTTCCTCTCCCATTTGTTCTATATTTTCTCTCTTTTCTAATTCCCTATATTTCCCCCTCTCGAAAGAGCGTTTTCAAGGTTTGAGAGAAGCCTTATTCGGCCACATTGAGAGCTTCTTGGCTTGGATGTTTGTCAATAAAGGAAGAGCAAAGGAAGGAGAAAGCAAGTTGTACGCCGAAAACCTACCAAAAATGGCTTACAGTTTCATCTTTCCTTTAAATCTTTTACTTTTTCTCAATTTAATGAACATGATTTGATGCGACCCTAGCTCGGGAAGTTACCACCGAACCCGTTGAGCTACCACAAGGACCTATAACTCAGTCACGAGCTAAGAGGTTTCAAGATGCGTTAGCAAGCTATGTTGATCGAGCTTGGGGAGAGCAAGTAGCTGAATCCATTGATCATGCTTGGACCAGCTCAATAGGTGTCCCTTGCAATTTATTGCAAGCTGAACTTTAATTTAATTAAACTCATCTTAGTTAATAATTGAGTTCAAGAATTTATTTTTTTATTAAACTCATTTTAGTTAATTAATTGTTGGAATAAATGCTTATTTTAGTTTATTTAATTGCTGGAATAACTTATTGTTAAATATGTTTAATTACAGTTTATTATATTAAGTTAAGTGTTTACAATTTATTAATTACGCTTATTAAGTTTAGTGTGTTTAAATGTGTTTTAATGTGTTTGTTAATAAATGCTTGTAGGTGACTATTTAATTGGAATCAGTTATGTACAAGGGCTATTACAAAGTGATAAATGCGAATATTCAGCTGGAATTGGTTACATACAAGGGGCTGTTACAATAATAAAAGGAGGGAAATATGCATCATTAAAAGTCGGCAGCCTCTCCATCTTCTCCAAGGAGCTCTTCAAGAATAGCAATGGACAAAGGAGTGATTACAAATTCCATAACTGATTGCCTCTTTAAGAACACTCCATGGTCTGTTTGTATGCCCAAAAATATCATGAATGTTGTTGGTGTCTATTCGGCTGTCCAAGGGAGAATTTAAAGCTTATCCTAAACTCTTTGGCTGGTCAAAAATGAAACCTAATCGTTCAAGCTTATTAAATCAGCTGAATTAGAACATTAAATCTTATTGATAGTTGCTGTTACTTAGGCCTAGAATTTCAAGAGTCGTGCTTAGTGATTAAGTTTTATTTCAGCTTATTATTAGCTTATTTAAGATGAACAATTGTGACTTTTTGGCTAGGCCTTATCTAGCACTATAAATACTTGTAATCAGCTCATTGTAAGGGACTTTTGCCAAATTAATGCTTAAACTGAAACTTGTGAGATTTCCAACTCTCCTAGTTCACTTCAAGATTGAATTGACTTGTCAAGTTTTCTTGTGGTGTCATTCTTTCTTTTGTTTAAACCGAATTTATCACCTTTTTTTGTGTGTGGCGTTCATATGCCTTTGGTTCCTATCACTTTTGATAGCGGGTCAAGGTCCTTGTTGTTTGTTATTATTTTTTTGAAAACCATAAATCACCTAAGAGTCATTTTGAGACTCGGGTCAAAAATCCAATATTGTTGGTTCATTCTTGGTCTTAGTCAAAATATCCATTATTTACTAAACCATTTTACCTACTACCATTGTTTGAAGCCATTTATCCTATTTTGTTTCGTTAACCCCGAGACAACCTTATCTTTACTCAATTCACAATCAGGCAATCTAAACGACTCGAATCATTCCGAAATGAGTTCGTATCATGATTGCAACTAAGTGTTTTGTTTTCAATAAAATCATGATTGCTTAAATCTGTTGGTGTTAGAATACTTTGATTTTTATAGTTTAGTTTATTTAATTATGTTAAAGGTATTATGTGCTTTCAATCTATTTACTTATGCAAGTAAGAATCGATGTTCTCGGCATTACGGTATTGTAGTTCATTTAAAAAATTAGCATCCATTCAAATTCAAGGAATGAATATCAAGTTTTACAAGTAAAACAAAAGGAAAAAAAAAGTTAGTTTTGAAAATTCTACTTGCTGCCCAAAATCATACATTCAATATCCTACCAATCGGCCACACCATAACCCAACCATTTGTTTCTAACCTACCTTCTTGTCCTACAATAATTCCTACCCTTAAATCGACAACGCTTTGTAAATCGACCCACAACAACTGCTTCTAAGTCTAACTAGTCCTTTTGAGAACTTGGAGAGGCGGAGTGAGCAGAAAAAGGCAAGCGAAAGTGAGACTATTCGAGCGAGTAAGAGCCAAGTGAGTGTGATCTCTTTGTGAGTGGATAGTGAGGTTTTTGTTGTTGTTGTTGTGAGTTCCTAAAACGTCACAAAGCCCGGAAAGAAATCCAAAAGTAGAAGGCAGGTTCCGTCCTGTAAGAAACGTTGGAGTAGGCATGCCAGATCTCACCCTTCAAGCACTCATGCGAGAAATGGAGCGGTTATTCGATCGTAAACTTGAACCAATCGAAGATCAATTATTTCGAGTCGACACACAAGAACAGCGTGTGGCAATTCTAGAAGGTGTAAGGCAAGAGCACGGGCGTCAAAATAGTGATCATTCATCTGCCTGAAGTGTACATCAACGAGGCCGCCAAAAACATCGGGGCCCTAGAGATCGAGATCGTCCAGATGACAACCTTAAGAATATTAAGATGACAATTCCACCATTCCAAGGTAAGAATGACCCTGAAGCTTATTTGGAGTGGGAAAAGAAGATTGAGCTTGTTTTCGAATGTCATAATTATTCAGAGAGTAAAAAGGTAAAGCTCGCGGAAATTGAGTTTTCAAAATATTTAATTGTGTGGTGGTACCAGCTAGTAACGAGTCAAAGACGAAATGGTGAAAGACCCATCTCCACTTGGGTTGAAATGAAGTCTGTGATGCAGAAACAGTTTATTCCTTTGTACTACCATCGTGATCTATATCAACGACTCCAAAACCTTACTCAAGGTAATAGAAGCGTTGAAAACTATTATAAAAAGTAGAGATAGTAATAATCCGAGCTGATTCAAGAAGGATCAAGAGGCAACAATGGCCAGATTCCTTGCAGACTTAAACCGTGACATTGCCAACATAGTTAAATTACAACACTATGTTGAAGTGATGGACATAGTCCACATGGAAATTAAGATTGAAAAATAACTCAAACGAAAAGGAGTTAGCCGATCCTATGCCAATCCTTCCACTAACAAATGGAGCCAACAAACCCCCTATTCGAACAAATGAGCCGGTTGTAACAGCTAAATCCAATCAGTCCATTGGCAAGTCAAGTCGAAATAAAAATGAGCAAGTGCAAAATCACACGAGAGACATAAAATGTTTCAAGTGTCAAGGCTGGGGGCACATAGCTAGCCAATGTCCCAATCGACGTATTATGGTGGTAAGAGGGCCAATGGTGAAATCGAATCCGAGGATGAGGATGAAAATGAGCCTAAAATGTCATCTAATGATGATGATGAAAATTTAGAGTTACCGGTTGAAGGTGAAATCCTTGTGGTGAAACGAAGCCTCAACGTCCAAAGTGCTGAAACTGATCAACAAAGGGAGAATATTTTCCACACACGATGCCATATCTAAGGCAAGGTATGTAGTATGATCATTGATGGTGGAAGCTATACTAATGTAGCAAGTAACATGCTGGTGGAAAAGCTAGGTTTGGCCACGACTAAACACCCAACTCCACACAAGTTGCAATGGTTGAATGATGGACGCGAGCTTAAAGTGACAAAGCAAGTTGTGGTAGCAATTTCCATCGGGAAGTACCAAGATGAAGTGTGTGCGATGTAGTTCCCATGCACATGGGACATCTCCTTTTGAGGCGTCCATGGCAGTTTGATAGGTACGTGATCCATGATGGTTATACAAATCGATATACATTTAAGCACTGTGGCAAAAATGTAACCTTAGCGCCACTGACTCCAAAACAAGTGTACCAAGATCAATTGAAATTAAAAGAAAAGAAAGAAAAAGTGAAAGAAAAAAGATTGAAAAAGAGAAATAAAAGAAAAACGATAAAAAGAAAGGAAAAGGTGAGGGAGTGGAGGTAAAAGTACGAGAGGAACAAGAAAGTCAAAAAGAAAATGAGAGTGGTAAAATGAGCGTATTTTCGAGGGAAAAAAATAAAGAAGTCCTTGTTGTTGCACCAGCCCGTGTTTGTACTTATGTACAAGGAATGTTTATTCGATGCTAACGAACTTGATAACTCTTTGCCTTTTTCTGTTGTTTCGTTGCTTCAGGAATTCGAAGACGTTTTCTAGAAAGAAGTGCCTAGCAGATTGCCTTCTTTTCGAGGTATCGAACACCAAATAGACTTTGTTCTTGGGGCTACGATTCCGAATCGACCAGATTACCGAAGCAACCCTGAAGAAACTAAGGAGTTGCAATGCCAAGTAGGGGAATTAATGGAGAAAGGTTATATACGGGAGAGTCTAAGTCCATGCGCAGTACCCGTTCTATTTGTGCCTAAAAAGGACGGTTCATGGACGATGTGCGTAGATTGCCAAGCCATCAACAATATTACCGTCAAATACCATCATCCCATCTCTAGACTTGATGATATGTTGGACGAGCTTAGCGGTGCTAAGTTGTTCTCTAAGATCGACCTGAAAAGTGGCAAGGAAATGTACGCGTTGATACGTGCATTAGAGACATGGCAGCATTACCTTTGGCCGAAGGAGCTCGTTATACACATGGACCATGAGCCTTTGAAGCATTTGAGAGGGCAAACCAAGCTTAACAAACGTCACGCAAAATGGGTTGAGTTCTTAGAATCTTTTCCATATGTCATTAAATATAAGCAAGGTAAGAAAAATATCGTTGCAAATGCTTTGTCACGAAGGTATACTCTTTTAAACCGTTTGGATGTTAAATTGCTAAGTTTTGTTTATTTGAAGGATTTATATGCTGATGATTCTAATTTTGGAGAAATTTACAAGTTATGTGTGCAAGGTGCGTATGATAAGTACTATTGGCAAGACGGATTCCTTTTTAGAGAAAACAAATTGTGCATACCCTAAGGATTAACTAGAGACATGTTGGTTCATGAAGTGCACAGCGGGACTTTAATCGGACATTTCGGTATTGCCAAAACTTTGGTTATTCTTCAAGAACACTTCTATTGGTTGAAGACAAAACGAGATGTGGCTAAAGTGTGCGATCTTTGTATTGCTTACAAGAAGGCGAAATCAAGGATCCAGCCACATGGACTCTATACTTCGTTGCCAATTACGGAAGCACAATGGATGGATATTTCTATGGATTTTGTTTTAGGCCTTCCTAGAACAAAGAGCGACAAAGACTCTGTGTTTGTTGTAGTTGATCGGTTTTCAAAAATGGCTCATTTCATTGCATGTAATAAAACTGACGATGCTATAAATATTGCTAATCTGTTTTTTAGGGAGATCGTGCAGCTGCATGGCGTTCCAAGAACCATCGTTTTGGACTGAGACACCAAGTTTCTCAGCCATTTTTGGAGGACCTTATGGGGAAAGCTTGGCACTAAGCTGTTATTTTCAACAACAACCATCCCCAAACCGAAAGCCAAACAGAGGTCGTTAATCGAGTTTTATCAACACTACTGCGAGCCATTATTCAAAAGAATCTAAAGACTTAGGAGGAGTGTCTGCCTCACATTGAATTTGCGTACAATCGATCGATACACTTGGCTACGAAGTATTCGCCATTTGAGGTAGTGTATGGATTTAATCCCTTAACTCCGTTGGATTTGTTACATTTACCTTCTGATCAGTTGGTGCATGTAGATGGAAAGAAAAAGGAAGATTTTGTGAAATAATTACATCAGTGAGTTAGGGATAATATTGCATGAAGAACTGAGCAATATGTTTGTAAAGTCAACAAGGGACGTAAACGAGTGACGTTTGAACCCAGTGACTGAGTTTGGATTCACATGCGTAAGGACAGATTCCTAGTTCAAAGACGATCCAAACTTTTGCCAAGGGGAGACGGTCCTTTTCAAATCTTGGAAAGGATTAATGATAACGCCTATAAGTTAGACTTACCTGGTGAGTATGGGGTTAGTGCTACTTTTAATGTTACTGATTTATCCTTTATTGATGTAGGTGACGATTTGGAGACAAATCACCTCGAAAAGGGGGGATGATGCGACCCTAGCTCGGGAAGTTACCACCAAACCCGTTGAGCTGCCACAATGACCTATAACTTGGTCACGAGCTAAGAGGTTTCAAGATGCGTTAGCAAGCTATGTTGATCGAGCTTGGGGAGAGCAAGTAGCCGAATCCATTGATCATGCTTGGACCAGCTCAATAGGTGTCCCTTGCAATTTATTGCAAGCTGAACTTTAATTTAATTAAACTCATCTTAGTTAATAATTGAGTTGCTAGACTTTATTTTTTATTAAACTCATTTTAGTTAATTAATTGCTGGAATAAATGCTTATCTTAGTTTATTTAATTGCTGGAATAACTTATTGTTAAATATGTTTAATTACAGTTTATTAAATTAAGTTAAGTGTTTACAGTTTCTTAATTATGCTTATTTAGTGTGTTTTAATGTGTTTTAATGTGTTTGTTAATAAATGCTTGTAGGTGACTATTTAGTTGGAATCAGTTATGTACAAGGGCTATTACAAAGTGATAAATGCGACTATTCAACTGGAATTGGTTACATACAAGGGGCTGTTACAACAATTAAAGGAGAGCAATATGCATCATTAAAATTCGGCAGCCTCTCCATCTTCTCCAAGGAGCTATTCAAGAATAGCAATGGACAAAGGAGTGATTACAAATTCCATAACTGATTGCCTCTTTAAGAACACTCCATGGTCTGTTTGTGTGCCAAAAAATATCATGAATGTTTTTGGTGTCTATTCGACTATCCAAGGGAGAATTTAAAGCTTATTCTAAACTCTTTGGCTGCTCAAAAATGAAAGCATTCAAGCTTATTAAATCAGCTGAATTAGAACATTAAATCTTATTGATAGTTGCTGTTACTTAGGCCTAGAATTTCAAGAGTTGTGCTTAGTGATTAAGTTTTATTTCAGCTCATTATTAGCTCATTTAAGCTGAACAATTGTGACTTTTCAGGTAGGCCTTATCTAGCACTGTAAATACTTATAATCAGCTCATTGCAGGGACTTTTTGCCAAATTTATGCTTAAACTGAAACTTGTGAGATTTCCAACTCTCCTAGTTCACTTCAAGACTGAATTGACTTGTCAAGTTTTCTTGTGGCGTCAATCTTTCTTTTGTTTAAACCGAATTTATCACCTTTTTTTTGGCGTGGCGTTCATATACCTTTGGTTTCTATCACTTTTGATAGCGAGTCAAGGTCCTTGCTGTTTGTTTTTATTTTTTTGAAAACCGTAAATCACCTAAGAGCCATTTTGAGACTCGAGTCAATAATCCAATATTGTTGGTTCATTCTCGGTCTTAGTCAAAATATCCATTATTTACTTAACCATTTTACCTACTACTATTGTTTGAAGTCATTTATCCTATTTTGTTTCGTTTAACCCCGAGACGAACTTATCCTTACTCAATTCACGATCAGGCAATCTAAACTGCTCGAATAATTCCGAAATGAGTTCGTATCATGATTGCAACTAAGTGTTTTGTTTTCAATAAAATCATGATTGCTTAAATCTGTTGGTGTTAGAATGCTTTGATTTTTATAGTTTAGTTTATTTAATTATGTTAAAGGTATTATGTGCTTTCAATCTATTAGCTTATGCAAGTAAAATAATGACTATATTTCTTATGCATTATGTATGTAAAGTAATGATTGAATTAATTAATTAATCTAATCCAAGTTTTAATTAATTGAAAAAATACTTGTACGGTCTATGTTTAATTAATTAGGATTAAGTTTGTAATAACACCAAAACTATTATTACCTTACATAACCTCGTAAAATGTTTTGTTTATGAAATTATATGTGTATTAAACATAGAAATATGCTAGATAGACTTAGTAATTAGATTAAGGTTAGTAAATGATTGACTTGCCACAAAATCTTCGTAACATTTTTTAACGTGCTTAAATAAATCTAAGTTCGAAAGTAGATTATTCTAACACAAGCATACTATTGTGATAATTCTTAAAAGCTTGTATATTTTCTGTCTTTATTTTATTTTGCATACTTAGGTAATTTTAGTTAATTAAATTAGTTAGTCAATCCACTCTTACTTGCTTGCATCATATTTTAATCTATATTATTTTCACCACCAATTTGTTTAAGTTATAATTTTTCTCAAAGAATTTCTTATACAGTCCGTGTGGAGATAATATTCTATATTTATCACTTTATTGTCAACGATTGTGTACACTTGCACATTTCGTTGAACCAACATTGCATGCTGGTGTTGTGACACTACAATCATCCTTCGTATTCTTTGGCTTGAAATGACACCCTGTACACTCAAGTAGCACATTAGTCATTCTCGAGGTCCGAGTTGGCATAAAGGGTCGTCGAAACACTAGAAAATGCGTAAAAACGCTTATTTTACTAATAATTAAATCTAAACTATTGAAACGGAAAGTGCATTAAAATAACATAAAATGACTAAAAAACAAACTCATTAAGTGCCGAAAGGTACCTAATTTGTCACAAAAAATTGTGGCAAGCCAATTATCCTA
Source organism: Gossypium raimondii (assembly GCF_025698545.1). Taxonomy (NCBI): domain Eukaryota; kingdom Viridiplantae; phylum Streptophyta; class Magnoliopsida; order Malvales; family Malvaceae; genus Gossypium; species Gossypium raimondii. The sequence continues at coordinate 40,823,292 of NC_068569.1, read as the reverse complement.
TAATCAACTATATATTTGTAATTAAAAATGCATATAAATTCATTATCAACATAATTAGTTAAAAAAATCATGCCTTTGAGGACATTGGCCTTGGCTTCGACCATCATTCCTACATATTTTTCAACATTTTGATTGCCTTTTCTCCTTGAAGTCCATTTCGTTGCAGATTTTAGTTGATTAAGGACTAATTTGTAGATCTCTCTATCGTTTGGCTTGCAATACTCCTCATTTAGGAGTGGTTCAAACTCATGTAGATAAACATGGAACCTAATTTCAAATCTGCTAACATTGCCAACATGTTGTATGCGACCAACATGAATCTTGGTGCAAGCAGCAACCCTATACGAGCATAAGTAATCTTGCACCTAAAAAACGCCCACAAAAACATCACCTCTCACTAAGACCGACTTTAAACCAACTTGGTGGCAACTCTCGTGCTAGTTAAACCAAGTTCTGAACCTTCCATACGTGATATGGGAGAAATCCTTAATAAGATTGGTCTTAGCTTTTTAAGTATCCTTAATAAAAACTGCCCTATGTCCATCATTGCAACTTGTTCCTTTACATCTATAAAAAGCTTGACCAACTTGAAGTACTTTGAATCAATTACATTAATACATTTAACATGATTTTTTGTCATTAGTATAGCATTGGCCTCCATCATTAGACTAAGCTCATTTCTCCTTCAAGATTTATCCGGCTCATTTCTTCCAGTCTATCATTACATTAGTTAAAACTAATATGGAAATCAACGTAATTGGAGTCTAGTTAAAATGTACTTTTAAAATAAATAAATAAATAAATAAATATATATATATATATATTCAAAAGTAAAAATATGAAAATATGTTTGTTACTTATTCTTATAATTGAAACATGAGAAGTAAAATTAAAATTAAAATTTTTACCTGTATGGAGTCAAACTAGTGTCATGGATTTGACATATAAAATTTGTTTAAATAAATAATATTTTAAATTTAATAAAGTAAAAAATAAATGAATCTTTTTTTCCAATTTGTAAAATATTTTTAATAAAAGAATGAAAAAAAATTATTTTCTAAAAATCAGCTTTTAAACTTTCAACCAAAGACAAAACATTCTCTTTATTTTTCTTACTTCTCACAAATTTTCACTTTTCAAATATCAATGTTTCAACCAACCATACGGTAGAGCTTTCTTAACTTAGTAAACAAAGTTACATAGTTAAAAAAATATCACGATTTGGGAATCAAATAATTATAATTTATCTTTTAAAAATATTATACTCTAAAAATTCATGAGTTGAAAATGAAGTCAATTTGTTTTTAATAGAATAATATTAATAACACGAACCGCTCAAATATGACTAAACAATGATAAAACTTAAATAAGATTTATATTTTATTAAAATATGTCATTAATCCTTCGTAAATTTTATTTTTAAAAATTTAGTCCATTAATTTTTAAATTTTAAAATTTAAATCCAACTATTAATATTGTTAAAATTATTTTGTTAAATTTAAGTTTATTTTTATTTACATTGCTATCAAGTAAATCCTTTTCTACTTCAAAATATCGCATTTGATAAATTTAACAACAAAATTTAACATTAACAATTGAATATAAATTTTGAAATCTAAATAGTAGAGGACTAAAATACCTATAAATAAAAGTACAATAATTAAATTTCAAATTATTGAAAAGTATAAAAACCTGTGTCGCAATTTTATACCATGCTTAAAACCACGAATAACTCCTCACCTTAAATAGGAGGATAAATGCATTCGAATCTAAATATCTTGTTAATAATACCTATATCAATGAGCAAATAACTTACCTTCACAAATGTCTTGTTTCCATCCTTACCCCGCACAATCTCAATGATAACGAGCTAAGAGCAATGAGGAATAACTTTATTAAAGCTAAAACGGTGGATCAAAATGACAGAAAGACGAATGCCAGAAATAGGTCAACATAAATTTTCACTGACAGCCAATCATGATGTACAAATATTCTACCATTCTTGGCTTAATCCTCAAACTTATTGAGAGTAGATGAACAATATTTGAACAGGAAACGGCCGGGGTGCATCAGCCAAAAAAAAAATGGCTGCTTTTTTTTGGATGGAAAAATCATCAGACCATGTATGTCATACCTACCTGCAAGATATTCATGTGCGGTACGCTCATATTTGCGGCCCCGGCTCGACAGTTTCTCCTTAGGAATGCATAGAGGTAGTTTATGACGAGTTTCTTGAGGAAAAATGAGTTCTTTTTGGCTCTCACATCTCCATGTGCCAGGAAATATGTAAACCCAGAATCGATTGCTTCTCGCAATGCTGAAAGCTCATATTCCAAACTTGGATCTATTTCTGATGACATGATGCTAGAAGGCAACGCTGCTGAAGCAGCTTCTGAGTTGGATGTTTCTGCTTCTTCTGATCTCGTGCCAAGCATCAATGGGACTTTAAGCTCCTCATTATCAGGAACATCCCTGGTACTGTAATCCCTTGAGCTCACCGAAACACTATCAAGATCCATTTCCTGCAAACCACTCTCCAAGGCAAGCTCTTGAGCTTCTTTTCGCAAGAAATTCTCGAGGCTTTGAACCAAAAGTTGCTCAAATGCATGATGATCCTCCTTTCGTATATCTTTGTAACCATATCTAGCAATACACCTAAACATATGATAGTCTTTCGGGCAAACTCTTCGGAAAAGAAATCTCTCCTCCTGTGGGACCACAGGAATAGGGACGTATTTGATGCAAACAAACACAATAGTAGAATGGATGGCAGGCAGGCTAAGTAGAAACTGCCCGAATATCGAGGGAATGCCATGTACAAGCTCATTGTATAACAAACCAATCCCCGGAGTTCTCACAGTCCCAAGTGTAGAGCCGAGTTCAAGCATGAAGTCCATGGATATTTTCTCTCTGACCTCACTCTGGTACTTCAACACACTGCCATAGTTCCAAATGTACATCACAGAGAGAAAGAAACTAGCAAAAACGAGTGGAAGCCAACCTCCCTCTAAGACTTTGGAAAGAACAGCAGAGAAGTAGATAAGCTCTATTGATCCAAATACGAGCGGAAAGCACAAAGCCATAAACAAATTGGTCTGCCATATTAAAAGCATTACAAGTGTCACCAATGTGGTCGTGACCAACATAACACCAACTTCAGCTATGCCTGCAAAAACAATTTAGATGGGCATCAGAGAAGCAACCATCATAAGATTAGACTAGAAGCTATTAGCTTTATGAGCTCCTTCCTTGTTCATGAATCATTATGATTTTAGGTGGAAAGTGCCGTATCAGTATTTCTACTCAATAGCATAACAATAATACGATGTTTTAGAATCAATTAAGCATTAGATTTGACAAAAAACCATACAGCGAAATATAACATTAAGTGTTGGGATAGACAGCAATCAAATAAATAAAAACAAATAAGAATCCAAAACAAAGTGGGAGTTACTGCGCTACGATGACATGAGAAAGTATCAAGAGAGGAAAATAGCAACCATTTGTCACTGACCAATTATAAATCTCAAGCTCAACAATATAGAATTGCAATGTTTACACTAAAAAATCTGTTTATCAGAAACTATGCAAATATATGTGAAACACAATCAATCTATATTAGAGTAAAAACTCCGAAGCTGCATACATCATTAATAAAAGTAATAGTATATTTCCCGAGTCTACCAGAAAAGACACTTAAAGGGTACCCAAAGAGCATGTAAAAGCAAGGGATCCTTCTTAACACTGTAAAAAAACATTAAGAAAAGGAACTATCATTTTTTTGAATGAACCAAAATGACACTTTCAGGGAATGAGAGGAGCAAAGAGGAGAGAAAGAGGGGTTGATGTAAGAGAAGTTGCTAACCATATGCATTGGCGATATCAGTGGTACTGCGGAAGATGGAAACAACAACTACACACATGATCATCAAAAACCAATTTATCACAGGGATATAAATTTGGCCCATCAGTTTCCTCGAGGTGTGAATTATCTTCATTCTTGGGAAGCAACCAAGAGCCATAGACTGCTTGACACATGAAAATGTAGCAGATATCATTGCTTGGCTAGCAATCATAGCAGCAAGAGTAGCTATCACGAAAACTGGCCAGAAAAGGCTCTCTGTTTGTTCATAAGAAGCAAAATATAATGTGTCAAAACCAGCACCAAGCAAAAACCAAAATTTCCTGATTATAGTATTTGAAAAATAAATGAAATGGCCGAAGAAGATAAGCAGCACATCGGGCAACAGTAACCTGGAACAGAATCATAGAAAATTCTATCTGAAGACTCAGGGTATTTCATTAGAAACGCAGCCTGGCCCATGTATGCGAGGAGAAGACAGGGAAACACTACAAAGGTAAAGGCAATCTGAAAAGGGAATACAAATTTGTTATAAGAGTCATTTAGTGAATGGGAAAGCCAAGGTCATTCTTCAAGAAAGTGCTAAGATGAATTAATAGAAGAGCCAACCTGTATGGCTGGTACAGAGAAATGCCCTAAATCAGCAAACATCGCTTCAGCTCCTGTAATAACAAATAAGCATGTTATGCTACTAAAAGAGGGTTATACACTACAACTTCATATGGAGAAGTTGCTCACTCAAACATTAAAAAAAAGTAGTGTAATATTTTTTTCAGGTTATAAAAGTATATTCATATAAATCAACAAAATTTTAAGGGCTTCAAGAAAAGTATTTGCAGGGTGATATTCTCTAGCATGTGCATCTTTCGCATTCCACTAGGGCACCATCAATATATATAATTTCATCTGCACTTGAAGCGCGATCGTTTTTGCAGATTTTCAACATTCAATTATTCCTAATGACATGAGACCTTTATGACAATAATCACTACTTCAATGCTAAAGGTCTAATATTTAAAAGCATACTGCACCTGTAATGCACAGAATGCAACCTCCAAGAGCAGACCATGCATCTTTGCTGTTCTTCTTGAAGAAAAAATAAATATAAGCTGGATTGACTGCCTTGATAACTGTAATATCATACTTCACTAGATTGTAAATTCCTATTGAACCCAGAGAGAAGAACCACAAAGCAAGAGCGGGAGCAAACGAGAAACCAACTTTACTGGTTCCAAACTGTTGTATGCTGAACAATGCCACAAGGATTACAATTGAAAAAACAACCACCGCAGCTGTGAACAAATAGATAAATGAAGGTAAACGTTAATGTTCATCAATGAAAAACCAAATTAGTTTATATGCTAAAGCTTGAATCATTATTTATTAGTTAAGAATTGCCTTGTATCATGTTGCACATGTAATAAGAACCAGTATCCAGTGGGTAATACAATATTCAGCCAAGTAGGAAGTCATTTAGAATCAAACTAAAGGCTCCTCAACTTCCCCCAACCATCAAGATGCTCCTTCAAATAAATATAAGAATACACACAAGTACCGTATGGAAGAGAAGAAACAATGGAATCATATGGTGGGTGCCTTATGCCCCTATTCTCCATCTACTAGAAATACTTTTTCAGTTCTTTTATAGAAGATGGCACTTAATGAACCATAAATATTTTATATGAAACCAAAGCAAATGAAAAGTACCCACTTGTATCAAAGCCTTTTACTGCACCCTGAAGACCACTTACAGCAGACATAACTGCAATAGAAAGTTATTACAAAATCTAATATTAGTATTAGCTCGGGCAAGATGGTGCACATTGCTAACTTAGCAGCAGCTAAAATTAGGAGCACTACAGCAAGAAAAAGAAAAACCCATACAAAAAATGCCAATCAATTCTATCAAGCAGAGAAAGTAACATCATTTCGCCAATTCAACTACCAAAGAACAAGAGCAAAAATTTGGTTTGCTGTTTGATAGGCAAGTGGAAATTAACTCAGACATGCAAGTAGAAGACTTCAAGTTCCTTACCATGCTTAGGCTACCAAAATATCAAAGCCATAGCTGCAGTTCTCTGACCTTACAGTGAGCAATTGCACAGTAAACACCAAACTTATTTAACTATTGGATATCAATGAAATATCCTAGGGAACTTTACAATTCGTTTCAACAAAGATGCATAAGCAGAGTAGAACTTAACTACATGTAAACCCAGGCCAGGGAACCTTGTTCACAGAAAAGGTTGTAAAGTCTTTATCTTAAAATTCAACTTAAGCTTCAGATTCAGCACATTTCAAGGTTTGAATATCCTCCAATAAAACTTGCAAGAAATTATCTTGTCTATATAATTGCAGAGATTTGCAAACTGATGCTCCGTAAGGAATCCATTATGCTCCAATACTCACATTACATGGATGACCCTCCAAATGATGTCTACTAAAGATAATAGAAGCTTGCTCTCTTCATAGCATATTAAAATTTTGAGGTCTGCCCCAACAACTGTCACATGGAACTAATGGACTGTATCGAATCTTTTTCATTTTCTAAGGTAGAATCTATTAAGTTATTCAACCATGAGTTACAAAGCATTTTCTTGAATCACATGAATTAGAAGAAGCTGCCATACTTAAGACATCATGAAATCTAAATAGTTGTGAGACAAATTTTAATGCAACTAACAAAGACAACATTCAGGTTCAAAGCATCAAATACCAGTCACAGAAAAAGCAAAGACAGAAATTGCAATACTTGTTTAAAATTTGATTTTGTTAACTTAAATGGAAGATTGGTACACATCTATCTACCTGATATTGCGGGGGTCAGAATACCATCCCCTATGACCATGGAAGTTCCCATCAAGACCAATAGCAACAGGAGGGTCTTCAAGGATGATCTCCTTTCCAAAGTCTCTTTTATGCTTAAAGCCCTTTCTAACTCTGGAGTAGGCAGTTTGAGCCTAAAACTTGATATCTGTTCATCTGCCGGTTGACGATTTGGCAGCATGTTGACCTTCGCATACCTGCAAATCAGTGAGTACAAAGCAAAGGTTCCCCCTACAATTGCATCAATTTATATGTTAACATGTATATGATCTTCAAAATATCCAGTAAAAAGTATGGAGAATAAGAGGATTACTTTGAAAAGCCCTTACCCTCCCCATTATCATTGGCTTTAAGCACTACAAACACGTATTTTACCAAGGGGAGTAGAGCTATTGTATACATCACCAGTGATAAAGCACCCAAGATATCCACTTCTGATTCTATTTTAACTTTGCTGAAGACATCACTGAAAACATACAAAGGGCTTGTGCCCATGTCACCATACACAACCCCGAGTGTTTGAAAGGCCAATGCAAGAGTGCGCCAAGTGGATATGTCCTGATTGATTAAAGTACTACATTTTAGTAAGAGAATATAGTTGAGCTTAATGGAAATAAGTTCATTCGTAAAAATGACAAAACAATTCTTTTGAGTTATTGAAGACACTATAAGGTCCGTAGTTGACTTTCAATGACAGAAATACATGCATTCTCAGTATAAAAAGCTAATCACTAACGAAAGAAAAACAACTTGTATAATTCCCTAGCTATAGTCTGTTGGACCCTAATCATTTTCTCCTCTAGAAAGTAAAGGTTTAGGTACTAATTCCTCTCCACCGTTGATCGAAAGACACTATTTTCTCTATATACCAACAAGAAAAAACTTGCCCAAATTTGTAGTCCATATAAAAGTCATAAATGAGCCAAGTTGAGCCAAATGAATATAACAGAAACTTGAGGACCCTTCAATCACAGCACTTGCTAGAGCAATGAGTCTAATGAATCTCTTCCCACTGCTGAACTCATTTATATATCAGAAGAGTATATATTAGAAGTTGAAAAATAGAGCTGTTCCAAGAATGAACATAGAAGAGTAAAAGAAACAAAAAGCATTATCATATGCAAATATCTTCCAAGTACAGAATCTTCACGAAATGGAGATAAAACAAATTCAATACCTTAGGGTGGTGACCATGAGTACCAGCAATCTCCATGGCTTCAACATCAAATGAATCAACTCTTTTGGGCTTCTTAACCAGTCTCCTCCTCAAAGATCCATACCCTTCTTTGGCTTCGTTATCATCAAACAATGACAAAGGAGGTGACTCTGAGTCCACCTCACTACCATCCACCCACCTTGACTCGTTCACCCCTCCACCACTGAAAGTTCTACCCCTCAGTCTCACGCGGCTACTCTCTTCAATCCGATCTTCTTCTTCCATATCCCCTCGAATACCCACTTCAAAAAGGGCCTCCTTGTCTGTAAAAAGACTTCCTTTTTTTCTGGAGGATAATATAAGAAAAGCCTCAGCCAATCAAATCTTTGTGAAGAAAAAAGAAAATACTACCCTTCGTATGTCTAGTGCTTCTTCTTCAGTGTCAGGATTCAGTCTCCTGTTTTCTCCTAAGGACAATAACTTGATATGGGGGTGTTGTTCTTAACTCCTTCAATGGGTCCCCTTCTGAACTTATTGCAGAGACCAGAGCAATTATTAGTTAGGATAGGACAGCAAAGGCTACTAAATATAATTTTTAAGAATAAAAGGATATACACGGCTAAGTTCAATGTTTTTTTTTTTTTTTTGCCGGGGGATTACTTTTTCGTGGGAGTCTGACACAATGTAATTAAGGGATGCCAAGAATTTCAGACAAAAAAAAAAAGAAGAATGTAACTGTTGAGTAGGATGATTATTACAAGTAATGTTAAGCGTTGCTGTCTTGGCTGGCTTTTGGTGACGATGAAAGGATTAAGGCAATCAACGACTCATTGAGTTATTTGTTTTATATTCTGAGTTTTGTGCTAAAAAAAAGGTCATGTTCAAAATTCGATTTATTTCAATTTTAATTTAATCGCAGTGTTTTGATGATAAACACAAAGAAACGACCTTCCAGTATAACCTATAAAAGGAATGCTATTGGCGGATAATTGCAGCAATGGTTGGACAAAGATAAATTTATGTTTCCTTCCTTACTCCACATGCTACATCTTAAACCTAATGGTTCATTTGAACGAGGGTGGGATACATTTCGATAATATTAAAATAGTGACAGCAGTAAAATTAATTACTCTAAAGATGAAATTAGATATTATAATAATAAGATTAAAATTAATTAATTACAATTGTTATGATGAGGTGAGAATAAAAATAATAAGGATATTAAATGAAAATATGTATATTAATATAAATAATAAATTATCCTTTGTCTAAAATTGAAGATTTGTTTGATCAACTTGAAAGTTTTCAAAAGAGTATTTGATGGTCACTAAACTAACTATAAATACGACTAAGGCAAGCGCATCTATCGAACAATAGTATAGTTATGGTGAGTAGTGAATATCGTATCCACGAGGACTAAAAGTACTAGTAATTACCGTTTTTCTATTATTTAGCCGACAAATTGGGGTGATTGTTTTTAATCTAAATTTACTAATCTAATTTAACTAAGAAAGACAATAGTCAGGAAAGAATCCACCTAGACTTCACATATTATTCTAAATCTGAATTAAACGATTTATTCACTTGTATCTCTATAACAGTACGTTTTTCAGTGAAATCGAAACAGTGGTTTCGGGACCACAAATCTGAGTCAGGAAGAAATTTTATTTTAATATTATTGTATGGTCTGCATTATGATAGGAAAGACTATGAAAATTTTGATAAGAAAATTTTACTGATTTCATGTTTAATTGTCAGTAATGACCAAATTGTATAAAGTGCAAAAGTTGAATTCTAGTACTAGAGGGATTAAATAGCTATAGAATTCAAAATTTAAGGTCCTTATAAGGAAAATAGACCATTAAGAGAAGTTAGTAGATATTTATGATGATTCATCCATGGAAATTTAAGAAAAGAAAAGGACTAAATTGGAAAGTGGGAAAAATAAAAGATGATAGTTAATTAAAAGATAAAAGTATCATTTTATATCATCATCTTCCCAAAATTTTCTATGGAAACCCTAATTAAGAGAGAACTTCAAGCAAGCTTAATTGGGTAAGTAATCATGTCACGTTTTAGAAATTTTTACATTTCGAGATCATAATAACTTAATCTATCTATTTTGGGGATCAATTTGCAAAGTTATCAAAGTATTAAAATTTTTCCATGGATGAGTATGCTGAAATTTTGAAATTTATGGTAAAACATGAAAGGTTGTTGATAGATAAACAACTTTTGTAAATGAAATTTTCATGAAATTGTGATTTAGGGATTTAATTGAAAAGATGTAAAATTCATGGAAAAATTCTAAATTTTGTGAAATACATGGACTGTTATTGTTATATGAAAAATTCAGTTAGGCTTGGAATAATGATTAAATTGCATGAATTTCATTTTCTGAGCCTAGGGATGAAATCGTCATTTATTAAAAGTATAGAGGCAAAATGGTAATTTTGCTTAGGATGTGAATTGGATTGAATTGAATATGAAATGTGTTAGATTGATGTTAAATTCATTTATATAGATCCAGAAAGATCAAATAAAGAGTTAGATCATGAAAAAAAAGTATCAGATTAGTAGATTTTCGTATACGAGCAAATGACGAGGTAAGTTCATGTAACTAAATTGTGTACATTTATATGTTTGAATTAAATGTTATATATGTGAATTTAATAATTTCCATGTATATGAAATTGATTAAATATTTGAAAATGCCCGATAAATGTTAAGTTCCGTTTGAACAAATGAAAATCGATGGATACAAGTTTCTCGTATTGATTGTAGTCCTGCATATGTTGTGTACACAACACAGCTCGAAAGAGCGTCCTGTTATTAGCCATCTCAAGCTTCCCGTTATATTGTTCTTACAAGATTCCCGTTATATTGTTCTTACAAGCTTTCCGTTAATAGCTCTTAGGAGCATCCCGATTGGGTGTGATCCTACATGTGTTGTGGACACACCACAGCTCTTATGAGCTTCCCGATTATGGCTCTTTGTGAGCTTCCCGATAAGGTTCACTTGAAATTCCCAATATTAAGCTATCTGGAGCTTCCTATTAATGGCTCTTCGGAGCTACCCGATATTGGCTCGCATGAGCTTTCTGAATATGGCTCTTATGAGCTTCCCATTATAAAGTCCGAATAAGCTTCCCGTTTCATGGCTCACATGAGCTTCCCGTTTCATGGCTCGAGAGAGTGCTTCCCGTTAAGTGTTCTTATGGACACTCCTGAATATGAATTGACGAATTACAGATTCGTACACTTCATGTATACTACCCGATGTCCATCGATATTTCATAAGGTTCAACGAGCAAAGTTTTGATATAAGTTAAGATAAGGTCTGAATGAAATAATAATTGTACCTTCCTGAAAATATATGAAAATGTTTATACAATGAGCTCATATCTGTTACTTACTTGAAATGCATTTGAAATATATGACTAACTTGCTTGAGGATGTATATGTGCTAGGTTATTGATTAATTTGATTTGGATGTACTTTGTATGCTTATTTTAAATGAATAGGAATGGTAAGTCAATTTTCCCGTTATACGAACTTACTATGCATAATATGCTTACTTTGTTTTATTTCCTCTGTTTTATAGTACTCGGAAGCTCATGAAGGTTGGAACTTAGTCGGAGACACATCACACTATCCCTCGGACTTCTCGGTATATAAAGCAAGCTAACTTTTAGTATAATGGCATGTATAAGCTAAGTTAGGCATAATGATGAAATATTTTGATTGTAACTAGCCATTGGAATGGCTAGTATAAGGCTTATTTTGATGTAATTATATAAGGCCTTAACAAGTTTGATGTGTGATAAAATGGTGATACGATGGGAAGTATACAAACCTATTGATGAATGATTTTGAATTAGCATAGTTGATAAAATATGTCTATAAGCATAAATGTGTTTTTGGTAAGTTTAACACTTGAACATATGAGATAATATGTCATGCATAAAATTTGGTATTGAATTGATTTGAGGATTATGAATTGGCTTGTGAATGTGTTTGGATGATGTTGTAGGTGAAAGGAAAATTGGGTGAGAAAATTGGCCTGAAAATGACCTATTTTTTGTCCACACAGTCAGAGACACGGGCGTGTGTCTCAGCCGTGTGTGACACATGGCCATGCGTATGGGCATGTGGTTTGGTCGTGTGTCCCCTGCACCTAATTTTAGAAAATTAAATTGTCCACACGGCCTAGTACACTAGCGTGTGGCTGACCGTGTGATCCAAGTCAAAGAGTTACATGGGTATGGAAACGGGTTGGGACATGGCCGTGTGCCTCACATCGAATGCCCACATGGCCTGGGACACGGTGTGTCACTTGGCCACGTAAGCCACACAGCCTGGCCACACGGGCGTGTGTTCCCTGCACTTAAGCAAAGTTTTGAAATTTCGCGAAAAATTCTCTGAGTTCCCGATTTAGTCCCGACTTGTTTCAAATGCATAAATTGGGCCTTGAAAGTCCATTTAAGGGACAATATGATTGAATATGATTGTTTTTATATATGAATAGTAAATGACATGAATTAATTGTATTTGTTCTGTAAACTTTGGTAATGCTCTGTAACCCTGTTTTGATGACGAATATAGGTTAGGAGTGTTACAGTCTCGATTCATAGAAATCCCTAAATTTTGTTAAAATCTCTTTCGAGAGTAAGAACAACTAACTCTAGGTTGATTAATTGAAATCTTTTTCTAATTAAAACCCCTATCGTCGCGTTAACTCGATCTATGTATTCCTCTATTAGATTTGACTCTAATCCAGTAGATTTATGTCGTCCTATTTCTAGGATTGCATGCAACTCCACTAATTATGATAGATCTACTATTAAAAAGTGATTTTTTCTCCACTGAAATAAGCACATTAAACATGAATTAATATCCCAAAAATATTAAAACACAAAATAAGCATACATAATTGAGAGCAAGAATAAAGTATTTATCGCGTAAAAATAGAAATTAAATAAAAAGGTTCATCATAGGTTTCATCCTTTCTAGGTATCTAGGGAATTTAGTTCATAATCCTAAATAGAAGCATCTAAAAGTTAGGATAACCACAAGACATAAAGAAACTCAATAAAACTTTAGAAGAAATTAAATGGAGATATTTTATCTTGAGGGAGATATGTTTCCGAGTTGATTCTGATGGCGTTCTTCGAGTGTTTTCTTCGATCTTCTCTGATTGCCCCCTTAGGTTTTCTTTTAATTGGTATTTATAGACTTTAAAATGCTTAGAAAGCCTAAAAATTGGGTTTTTTTGCATATTTGGGAAGTAGGGTGCAATATCAACATGGGCTGGCACATGGGCATGTAGTCAGCCCATGTGAGTGTAGCCAACTCATGTGGAAATGCCCAGGCCGTGTGGGTCCTGGAAACAACTTTATTTGTCTAATTTTGGCTCATTTTTCGCTCCTTTCACTCCTGAATGCTCTCATAACTATAGAAACACGAATTTAATGGATTAGGAGCATCAAATTCACTAATTTACATAATTAATCATCCAAAATGCATTAAGAATGAGATAAAGATATGTTACTTTTACAGCTTATCAAATATTCCCACACTTAAGCTTTTGCTTGTCCTCAAGCAAAATCCTCAACTCACATTAAAATTAATATTTCTCAACTTGTAATTCCTATCAATAATGTCTCAAAATAATTCACAAATAGTCATGCATTGACAATTCAACCAAAAGAGCACTAAAGTCTCAAAAAATCCAAGCTAACATTTTTAAATACGAAAACATAGGTGTCTCCCCTTATTTAAGTAGTTACCTTTAACTCAAAATCAACAAGAATCGACATCCTCACTAAAGATTCACTCAAATCACTCAAAGTGTTTAAGGTTCAAGAATAAGCACTCAATAGTCAAACATGAAAAGTCATTACCATAGGCTTGCATGAAAATCAAATCTCCACCACTATAAAATGATATGAAACACAAATCAAAATGTCTTTAAAAGGTTGTAATGGGGCTTACGTTAAGGGTGTGGAGAAAGGCCGAAAAAGATGGTTAAAATCGAGATCGAATTGATACATTACCAAACTAGAAAAATAACAAATGCTGAATTAAAAACAAGTGCATAAATCAAGAACTATTCAAGAATAAGAAAATGGATTTCTTCTCAAAATATGAATTTAACTATTCAAACTCAATCATAGAACTAAAATAATATATATATATGTGTGTTGTATTTTTTTCAATTTTTTTCAATTTTTTTGTTTTTTTAACAATAAGGAATAATTTAGCAAATTAAAAAAAATAGCATAGTTAGACAACTAACCAAATCAAATCTCGACAAAAAGGGAGTCAATAAAACAGGAAAAATTCTCAACGAACAAAAAATGAGTTATGGGTTAACATTAATGGGTAAATTAAGAAACGGTGTGTTAGGCTCAACGGGGTTCACTAAGGGTTAATTAAAAATGTAGGCTTTTTATGGAGTAAATGGGTTAAAACCTAAGTGCCTTTATCATCTAAGTATATCAAATCAAATGTGTGGTCTCGACATGTATAATCGACACAAGTAATAGAATAACAAATCAAATTGACACATTCATAACCAATAATAAAATGAAAAAGAAAAATGTATGCTCTAAAGGCTCAAAATCTCACAAAAAAATCATGGTTTTTGATGTCAATCTTGCAAATCTCAAACTTCAAGATAATACTTCAATTTAGATAAACAACCTAAATATTTTAATTTCGAAAAATAGCTTATCATGCTTGATTCTCTCATGTCTTCAAGTTTAAATCAACCAATACACAATTATCAACAAATTAATCTAAAACACATCAACAAAAATTTCAAATCGACAAAAAATCATTCTAATGGAAGTATGAGAAAATTACTTAAATACAAGACATAATTAAGAGATTTTCTAATAATTAAATAAATAACCTCCCCACACTTAAGATGTACATTATCCTCAATGCACAAACAGATAAAATTGCAGTATAAACAGAATATCATAAGAGAGGGAGAAAACTGAAACTACCTTGACTATTGGATGAAATTACCAGAATGGTGAAAAACGGAATTGTAGGCAAATCTAGATGTATTGCATGATGCCGAGCAGAAAAATAAAAATAAAAATAAAAATAAAAAATGACATGGAAAGCTACAATCGACAATGAAAATAATGAAACACCAGGAGGAAGTAAAATAAGAACACATAATAATGAAAAGAATAAAAAAAACATAACAATGACAATATTAATAGAAACAGTGAGCAAAGAATTCAAAGGAATAAATTAAGGATGAATCATAATAATAGTTATAATAATAAACTAAAAAAGTAGCATTAAGAATAAAAAATTGGATGATAAGAAAATTTAATAATAATAATAAGAGCAGTAACAAGGAGAACTAGAAAAATAAAATAATATAACTAATAATAAAAATAATAGATAAGAAACAAACAAATAAAGAAAGAAATAAAATAGGGTAAACAGTGGTGGGTGGTGACTGGAGTAAATGGTGGTGGTGGGGACAGGGAAACGACGGTGGAGTTGTGGTGGGCCGGGGAGGTTATGTGCGTGGGTACATGAACAAGGGAGAGGTGCTGGTGATGGGGAGAAAAAGAAGAGGAGAGGGGACTGTTCTAGGATGGGAAAGGAAACGGGGGAAATAGAAGGGAAAAGAGAAGGGGAATGACAATGGTGGAGGGCTAGGGGGCGGGGATGGGTCGGCGCGAGGGAGAAAAGGGAGAGGGGATAGCGTAGGTGACTCGAAGGCTAGGATGATGATGAAGGGTCGAGGGTGGGAGGGGAAAACACTCGTGCAGGGGAAGAGGATAGACTTAACGGTGGAGAGTCAAATAGTGGCGATGGTGATGAATTTGTGGGTGAGCGGCGGCTAGGGCTTGTGGCTAAAATTTTAGGGAAGATGAAGGTAAAAAGAAGTTAGGGTTTGGTGGTTAAAAAAGGGGGACATGGTCATGTAAGGGCTCGTGTTGGGCCACACGGCCATGTCACATGCTCGTGTGATTCCTTCTCAGTCTGTGTACGATAAAATTTTGAAGCCAGTCTTCACACGGCTGTAGACACGCCCGTGTGTCCAGGCCGTGTGGCACACATGGCCGTGACCATGTGTAGTCTCATTTGCTTCTCCCACGCCCGTGTGAGCGCCTACACGCCCGTGTGGCTTGTTCGTGTCCCGCACACGACTGTGTGCCTTGCCCGTGTAACTCTCTAATTTGTTTTACAGTTGAAAAAAATAGCTCCAAATTCCACACGGCCTAGAAGACGCCCGTGTGGCACACACGGCCATGTCGCATGCCCGTGTGGACTATTTTAGGTCGTGTCTCCATTGAATTTTTGAAAAATAAAGTCCCAAGATCGACATGACCAAGGACACGTCCTTATTTCCAGGCCGTGTGGGTTACATGGCCATGTCGCCAGGCCATGTAACTCACTGTCGAACCTCTTTATAGTGGACACGGCCTGGGACACACCCGTGTGTCTAGGCTGTGTGGATCAAAAACACTTTTTTTTTAATTTTTAAAATTAATTAATTTTAAAAATAATCATGAAATAAAATTAAGAAAATTAGCAGTGTTAACATTCGGGTTGCCTCCCGAGAAGCGCTTATTTAAAGTCTAAGCTCGACTTACCTCGTATTCGCACAGTCATGGTGGTTTGCGGAGTCGAAACTCCTCTTTCTCATTATCAATTCTATTATCAAAATAAGGTTTAAGTCGAGTACTATTGGCCGTAAATGTGCCAAATTTAGAATGAGTTACCTCGACTATATTGTATAGGAAGACATTCGATACCGTAAAGGGATTTGATCCATTTGCATCAAGCTCTGAAGTGGCAATTCGAGGATCCGTTTTATCTAGTACTACCTTGTCCCCAACCTTAAATTGGTTTGTTCCATCCACATGTTCATCATGGTGTCACTTTGGCTTTGTATCGTGTATTCTCAGTTTCTCCTTGACATCTGTTCGCCATCCGTCTAGTTCATCGATCTGTAACATTCGTTCTTCATGAGTCGTTTGTTTCTATCGCATGGACTGGAACATAGTTCCATCACGTTTTTATGAGGGGTTTCCTGCAAAGAAGTTTGAGCCACATGGTTACTCATATTAACAGAACTTGTAAAATCATCTCGATCACTAGATGTCTTAACAGAATCAAGAGCTTAGAGAGTAATCATTTCGTCACCTACATGAAGTACTAATTCACCCGTGCCAACATCAATAATAGTTCTATCAGTTGCTAAAAAGGGACGACCTAGAATCAAAGGTACATCACTATCCTCATCCATGTCTAAAACAAAAAAAAATCAACTGGGAATATGAATTTATCAATTTTTACAAGTACATCTTCAATAATACTCTTAGGAAATCTAATGGTTCTATCTGCTAATTGAATACTCATCCTAGTTTGTTTTGGTTTCCCAAGACCTAATTGCTTAAACATTTTATAGGGCATGACATTAATACTAGCCCCTAAATCAGCCAAAGCATTATTAATATTCAACCTACCAATTACATATGGAATAGTAAAACTCCCTGGATCTTTCAATTTGTTGGGTAGTTCATTTTGTAGTATGGCTGAGCAAACTGCATTAAGCTCTATAGTCGACGAATCACCTAACTTCCTTTTGTTCTCTAAAAGCTCCTTTAAAAATTAACGAAATTAGGCATCTGCAAAAGAGCTTGAATCAATGGTAAGTTAATATATAATTTTTTTAGAAGTTTAAGAAATTTACCAAATTGTTTGTTTGTGTGGTCTTTCTTCGTTGTGTTAGGATATGACACTCGAGGTTTATATTCCTTACCAACCGACTTTTGCTCATTTTGGCTTACTCAACCTTATCGTTACTTAGCACACTTTCTTACCTCATTTCTAATTCAGATTCAACTAACCCCTCTTCATCTTGAACAGTAATGCCATTAAGCTGCTCCCTTGGGTTAGTTTCGGTATTGCTAGGCAAACTACCTTGTCGTCGTTTTGAAATTAACTTAGCAAGTTGGCCTATTTGGTTCGCAAGCCCTTGAATCGATGCTTGTTGATTTTTAAGTGCTGATTCAGTGTTTTGAAAACTAGTTTCTGACACTGAGATAAACTTCGTCAATATCTCCTCAAGGTTAGGCTTCTTCTCTTGTTGGTAAAGTTGTTGTTGGAAGCCTAGAGGGGCTTGTGCTCTCTGATTACCTTGACCACCCCAAGAGAAATTGGGATGGTTCCTCCAACCTGCATTATATGTATTACTATAAGAGTTATTTTGAGGCCTAGAATTATTACCCATATAATTGATTTGTTCATTCTAGATTGTTCATTCCCCCTACATTCGTATCGCATTGCATCACCGGATGTACCCGCATAGAAACATATAAACCATCAATTTTCTTATTTAATTGTTCTACCTGATTCGATAACATGGTGACTACATCTAAGTTGAAAACACCAGCTATTCTATTTGACTTCATCCTCATGACTTGCCACTAATAATTATTCAGTACCATCTCCTCTATAAATTCATAAGCCGCTTCGGGTGTTTTATTGTTCAGAGTTCCACCAGCTGCTGCATCGATCAATTACCTAGTCTTGGGATTCAAACTGTTGTAGAATTTTTGAACTTGTAACCATAAAGGTAACCCATGGAGAGGGTACTGTCTCAATAAGTTCTTATATCTCTCACATGCATCATATAAGATTTCTAAGTCAATCTGAACGAAGGAAGATATATTATTCTTCAACTTGGCTGTCTTAGCCGGTGGGAAGTACTTCAGTAAGAATTTCTCGATCATTTGATCTCATGTAGTGATAGAACCTCGTGGTAAAGAATTCAACCATTGTTTAGCTTTGTTCCTCAATGAGAAAGGGAATAACTGTAGGCGAATGGCGTCGTCAGAAACACCATTTATCTTGAAAGTATCATAGACTTCCAGAAAATTAGCCAAATGAGTATTTGGATCTTTGTCTTGCAAACTATCGAACTGAACAAATTGTTGTATCATTTGAATAGTGTTCGGCTTCAGTTCAAAATTATTCGCAGTAATTGTGGGTCCTACAATACTCGATTCAACCCTAGTTAGAGTGGGCTTAGCATAATCGTATATGGTACGAGGCACAAGATTTGGATTTGTAGGATTTGCAACAACTGCTAGGGGTAGCTGATTATTCTGATTATCACCCATCTCCTCAGTAATAACAATGTCCTCTTGTTCGTCTACTAAATTTTCTCGACTTTGCCTTGCTTCTTTACAATTTCTACGAGCAGTACTTTTAATTTCACTGTCAAACAGTAATGGTCTCGACGGATTTCTTCTAGTCATAAACTAAAGGAACCTGCTAGAAGCAAATAAAAGAAAAGAAAAATTAGAATGCAAAAATTAAACTAAAAATAAAAATATAATAAAAATAAAAAATGGCTAAATTAATAAAAATTGAATGTTCCTAATATTTTAGTTCCTGGCAACGGCACGAAAAACTTGATGGTCACTAAACTAACTATAAATACAACTAAGGCAAGCACACCTATAGAACAATAGTATAGTTATGGTGAGTAGGGAATATCGCATCCACGAGAACTAAAAGTATTGGTAATTACCATTTTTCTATTATTTAGCTGACAAATTGGGGTGATTGCTTTTAATCTAAATTTATAATATAATTTAACTAAGAACACAATAGAGAATGAAATAGGAAAATAATCGAAGATAACCAATGATAAAGGAAATACCAAAGAAAGAATCCATCTAGACTTCACATATTATTCTGAATCTGAATTAAACGATTTATTCACTTGTGTCTCGATCTGTGGAAATCCCTAAATTATGTTAATATATCTTTCAAGAGTAAGAACAACTGACTTTAGGTTGATTAATTGAAATATCTTTCTAATTAAAACCCCTATTATCGCGTTAATTCAATCTATGGATTCCCCTATTAGATTTGACTCTAATCCGATAGGTTTATGTCGTCCTATTTCTAGGTTACATGCAATTCTACTTAATTATGCTAGATCTACTCTTAAACAGGGACTCTTGCTCCACTAAAATAATTAAACATGAATTAATATCCCAAAAGTATTAAAACACGAAATAAACATACATAATTGAGAATAAGAATAAATTATTTATCGCGTAAAAACATAAATTAAATAAAAAGGTTCATCATAGGTTTCATCCTCCTTAGGTATCTAGGGAATTTAGTTCATAATCCTGAATAGAAACGTCTCAAAGTTAGGATAACCACAAGACATAAAGAAACTCAATAAAACTTCGAAAGAAATTAAATGGAGAACTTCGATTTTGAGGGAGATCCACTTCTGAGTTGATTCTGATAGCATTCTTCGAGTGTTTTCTTTGATCTTCTCTGATTGCCCCCTTAGGTCTTCTTCTTATTTGTATTATAGGCTTTAGAATGCTCAGAAAGCCTAAAAATTGGGTTTTTCTGCTTATTTGGGAAGCAAGGTGCGATATCGACATGGGCTGGCACATGGGCGTGTGGCCACCCCGTGTGGCCACCCCATATGGAAATGGCCAGGCTGTGTGGGTCCTGGAAATAGCTCTATTTGTCCAATTTTGGCTGGGTATTCACTCATTTCACTCCCAAATGCTCTCCTAACTATAGAAACATGAATTTAAAGGATTAGGAGCATCAAATTCACTAATTTACATAATTAATCATCCAAAATGCATTAAAAATGAGATTAAAATATGTTACTTTTACAGCTTATCAGTATTTGATAAAACTGTTCTGTATTTTATTAATTGAAGAATTGAATTCAAATAGAGGAAAAGGTCTTAACCTAATTGGTAAAATAATTCCCTTATTCTAATAAACTACTAAAAGATAAAATAAAATATCCCTAAAAAATCTCAATTGATTTATTCTATCTAACTAAATAACTTCAAAAAATATCCTCAAAATATATGGGGTTTCACGTATTTCAACACTCTCCCTCAAGTTGGTGCATATATATCAATCATGCCCAAGTTGCTTACAAGAAAATCAAAACTTGTCTTAGAGAGCCCTTTGGTGAGTATGTCAGCAATCTGTTATTTTGAAGGAACAAACAACATGCACACTTGGCCTTCATTAATCTTCTCCTAGATAAAGTGTCTATCAATCTCAACATATTTAGTTTTGTCATGTTGGACTGGATTGTGAGCAATAATAATGGCAGTTTTGCTATCATAGTACAACTTCATTAGTGAAGTTATTGGTTTCCTCAGCTCTTCTACAATTCTTGTGAACCACATCATTTTACAAATTCCTTGAGCCATTGATCTAAACTCAGCCTCTGCAATACTTCTTGCTACAACACTTTGTTTTTTTCTTCGCCAAGTCACAAGGTTTCCCAAATAAATGTACAATATCCTGATGTAGATCTTCTACCTGTTATTGAGCCTGCCTAGTCTACATCTGTATAAGCTTTAATTCCTCTTTGTTTGGATTTCTTGAAGAATAATCCCTTGCCAGGTGAACTCTTCAAGTATCTCAGAATCCAAAACACTCATTCTTCATGTTCCTCCATTGGGGAGTGCATAAATTGACTCACTAAGTTCACTACAAAAGTTATGTCTGGCCTTGTATGTGATAAGTAAACTAACTTACCAACTAATATCTGGTACTTCCCTTTATCAACTAATTGTTCTTCTTTATTTCTGAATTTTACATTTGGATCAATTGGTGTGTCAGCTGGGTAGCAACCACTCATCCCAACCTCTTTTAAAATATCAATCACATATTTTTTCTAAGAGACCACAAGATCCTTCTTTGATCGAGTAACTTCTATTCCAAGAAAGTATTTTAAAGGGCTCAAGTCTTTGATCTCAAACTCTAAAGCTAGATAATCCTTGAGATGCCTTATTTCATCCACATCATCTTCTGTAAGAATGATATCATCGACATAAACTATAATAACTGCTATTCTACCTCTTTGTGAGTATCGATAGAACATTATCTGATTAACTTGCCCTTGTGAGTAACCTTGTTTTTTAACAACTTGAGTGAACCATTTGAACCAAGTTCGAAGAGACTGCTTTAGACCATACAAAGATTTTTTGAGCTTACATACTCAAGTTCCAAATTTTCTTCAAAACCTGAAGTAGGATCCATGTAAACTTCTTCTTCAAGTTTCCCATTTAGGACAACATTTTTCACATCTAGCTGCTGTAAAGACCAATTAAGATTAACAATAATTAATAAAAGAACTCTAACATAATTTAACTTGGCTACTGGAGCAAATGTTTCAAGGTAGTCTATCACATATGTTTGAGTGTACCCTTTACCCACTAGTCGAGCTTTGTATATATCTAAAGATCCATCCGGTTTGAATTTGGTTGTGAACACCTATTTACAACCTACTATTTTTTTCCTACAGGTAATTCCACTATTTCCTATGTACCTATTTTTTCAAGAGCGTGCATCTCCTCTAAAACAGTTCCTTCCGTTCAGGAACCTATAAAGCATCTTTCACATTTTTGGGTATTTTCACTGTATCGAGACACGAAACAAGGCTAAGAATGTCGAAGACAAGGCTTTACAGGACATAAAGTTGAATCTCTATGTTGTATATTCCTAGTCTTTTCTTGATCAATTATTGAATCTTCCATACTATAATTCCCTCCCTGAAGATTAGAATCAAAGTAAGATTATGTTTCAACAAATGTGGCATCCATGGTAACAATAATCTTCCTATCAATTGGATTGTAACATTTGTAACCCTTTTTATTAGAAGCATATCCAACAAAGACACATTTTTTTGCTCTAGGATCTAGTTTACCTTGGTTGTGAAGATGAACAAAAATACTAAACCCCAAAACTCAGAGGGATAATTCTGTGATCAATTTATAGTTAGGAAAGTTATCTTTAAAAAGACTAAAAGGAGTTTAATACTTTAGAGTTTTACTGGGCATTCTATTAATAAGATACATAGTTGTTAACAAAGCTTTGCCCCAAAGATAATGTGGTACCTGACTAGTGAAAATCAATGCTCTCGTTACTTCCAAAAGATGGTAATTTTTTCTTTCTGTTATCCCATTCTGTTGAGGTGTCTTTGTACAAGAGCTTTGGTGGACTATTCTATATTTGGTTAAAAAAACGTCTAATTGGTCACTAAAAAATTTCCCACCATTGTCACTTCGAAATACTTCAATTTTCACACTAAATTGTGTTTTCCCCATAGCATAAAAAGACTAAAACACATTTTTAACTTCAAACTTATCTTTAATAAAAACACCAAACAAATGCGAGTATGATCATCAATAAATGTGACAAACCAACATTTTCTTGAAAAAATTAAGACTCTCAAGGTCCCCAAACATCACAATGAATTAACGAAATAGGTTTGGAAGCTTTATATTTTTGAGGTGGAAAGAATGATCGATGATGTTTAGCCAATTCACAAAATTCACAGTGATATGAAGAATGACTTTTATTTTTAAATAGATCAGGTAACAAATATCTTAAATAGTAAAATTGGGGTGTCCAAGCCTATAATGTCAAATCATAACCTTATCAAAACTAGAAATAGAGTTTAAACATAGAATAGTTGTTGGTCGATTTAGATTGTCGTCATCAAGAAAGTAAATTCCACCAGATTCTTTAGCATTGCCAATCATCCTCCCTGAGATCATGTCCTGAAATTTACACATAGAGGAGTCAAATATAACATGAGAATTCAAGGACTGGGATAATTTACTGACCGATATAAGATTACAAGCTAGATTTGGCACATGTAAAACATCATGTAAAACCAAGAAAGGTGAAATTTTAATAGTGTCTTTCCCGGCTATTGTCGAGAACGACCCATCTACTACTTTGATCTTTTTGTTTCCAGCATAATGTGTGTAAGTTGAGAAAAAAATGACTATTAGTCTTGTGATCACTAGCTCTAGAATCAACGATTCACGTGTTTGTTTTACAAGGCTTGACACTGAAAAAATAGAAAAATCAGTACCTGATTGGGCAAAAGAGG
The DNA here is from genome assembly GCF_025698545.1 of Gossypium raimondii. NCBI lineage: Eukaryota > Viridiplantae > Streptophyta > Magnoliopsida > Malvales > Malvaceae > Gossypium > Gossypium raimondii. The sequence continues at coordinate 40,799,493 of NC_068569.1, read as the reverse complement.
AAGAAGGATTATTGGATGAGTTAGGAACAGAAGAATTCATTTGAAACTGTGGTGATTGAAAATGCTTGTGTAGATGCTGTAATTATTCCTTAGTGAATGGAGACCCTCCAAGAGAACTTTCTGCTCAGGATTTTCATTAGTCGTTTGGAAAGTTCTATTATCCCCTAAACTTCCAACACGTTTCTCAAGTGTGCCAATATTTTTTGTAGTGGTTACACCAAGGTTTTTTTTTCTTTTTTTCACTATCATCATTATTTTTAACAATTATAAGAGTAAAATTATCATCATTAGCTTCAAATCTTGGCATTAACATTACTTTTCTCCTTGGCTCCTCTCTTCTAACCTAGGAAAAAATCTCATAGAATGTTGGAAATGATTTTTTTCCTAGGATCCGAGATCTCACTTCATCAAATTCTTTATTTAAACCAACCAGAAATAAATAAGCTCGCACATTCTCTACTTTTTTCATAGCTTTTATACTATTTCTGGGACACTCTCATTCATCATTATAACACTGATCCAGTTCTTGCCAAAAAGACATAATCTCATTACAAAAAAAGTAACTTCCTTTCCCCCTTATCTAGCCTTCTAGAGTTTTATTTTTAACTCAAAAATCTGTAAAGCTTTTTCTAAATCCGAATAGGTGTCTTTCACAATGTTCCAAACATCTTTAACAGTTGGGAGAAAAAGAAAAGGTTTACCTATGGATGTTTCCATGGAATTAATTAGCCACGCAATTATCATACAATTTTCTGATCTCCACTTGCTCATCTTTGGATCACCTAGCTCTAGTTTTTTGACTTCTTCAGTTAAATGACCTAGCTTGTTGTGCCTATCAATTGCTAACTTTAGAGACTCCGATCATTTGAGATAATTCTATAATGACCCAAAATTCACGGGCATCGAAAAAGTATAATATCGGGCCTCCGTCTTAGTAAACTGAGTTTGAAAATAATTATTAGAAATATTTACGAGACTAGTTGTGTGTTTAATTAGGTATCAATTAGGAGAATTTAGTCTAATTAAGAATAATTAGGAAAAAAGGATCAAATCGAATAAAGAGTGAAAGTTTAATTATAGATTAATAGAAAGTAAAAAGGGCTAAAATGACAATTAAGCCATTTATATGAAATGAGGCGGCGTATATGCATTAAATCCAAGATTTTATTCAAGTTATTATAAATATTATATCTATATAATTATTATAATTATTATTATTTATTCAAATTGTAATTTATATTAATTATATTATTATATTATGGAATAAAGTAAATAGTAGACAATTGTATGATAATAAAATATACATGTGTAAAAATTATATTTGTACATGTATAAACTAAACACCTAAATTAGTTATAATTTAAATATGAAGATATTTTATAATTATTAATTGTATGAATTATATTATGAGATTTTTATATAATAAATAAATTAAAGACATGACAAGTATGTGGTGATAAGATGGTACAAATGTAATAATATATATATACACTTGTATTATAAATATTATTTACTTAAAATTTAAGTAAAAGATATTAATTAATTAAATAATTATATTATGAGATTTTTATTTGATAAACAAATTAAGTAGTGACAATTGTATGGTATTGATGGTGTACAAATGTGAATATATGATTAAATATTTAATAGATATTTAGAATAAAATATATATTATTATTATAACATAAAGTAAATGAAATAAAATGAAATAAAAGAAAACAAATGAAATAAAAGAAAGAAAGAAACAGAATAGGAAGGGACGAAACAGAGAAGGAACAGGGGAGAAAGAAAGAAAGAAAAAGAAAAAAGAGAAGGAAAGGAAAAACTAGGGTTTAAGGTTTTAAAACTTTAAAGCTAGCAAAGAACTAGAAGCATCGGCACGGAAGGGAAAAGAGAAGATTATCGAGGAGTAAACTCGAGAAAATCACAGTTTGTATTACTATAATTCAAGTTATTTATTATTAAATGTTAAATTTTAATTTATGTGTTTGGTAAATGAAATGTGAGGTAAGTATTATTATTATTATTATTATTATTATTATTATTAGTGAGAATTAAATTGAATAGTTGATATGAATTAATATTTGAATTGTTTGTTGATTAAAAGCGGGAAATGAATTTGAATCGAATTGTGAATGGTATTAAATTGTATGGAAATGTATTGAGTTGTGAAATGTGTGAATTTGTGGATTAATTATTGATTGAAAGGTGGAAAAATAATTGAATTGAAAATGTGAGAAACTATGATTGACTTGGAGTTATATGTAATTTAAATACCCTATTAACTAGTCAGGCTGAGTCGAATATAGTTGGCATGCCATAGGATTGGAAGAGTTTAGGGATACTTTGACCTCGAGTCAATGAGACATTGGGTGTCACTATATTTCTTTGGATAGTTTCGATGAGGTACTGGGTAACAACTTTCTTCGGCTTTGCCGATGAGACACTGGGTGTCAACTTTGCTTCGAACTATCCGATGAGGCACTGGGTGCCATTCTGGTGTGTTTGGTTGGATCCGTGTATCCACCAAAGTCCGAGTTTTGTTAATAGGGTAAATGATGAAATGATAAACCGAACTAGTTGATCAAATGAGCTACTGAAATGAAATGAAAAAGTTGAATTGTGAATTGAAATGTGATATGAGATTGAGAAATGAACCTAAGGTTCATGATATTTCCAAATTCAAATTGTGGATGTATGATATCAATTGATGAATTGCTATTGTTGAAATATGGAATTTAAATTTAAATTTGAATATACGATTTGTGCATTATCTGGTTATTATTGTTATAATTTGAATTATGGTAATACCACTGAGTATGAAATACTCAGCGTACGGTTGCATCCGTGCGCAGGTTGATAGAAGTCAAAAATTCCGGATCAGTATCCAAATCAATCCCGACTTCAGCATAACTTTGGTGATGTATATTTTCTTTTGGTAATGTGGCATGTACATAGGATGTGTATAAAGGTTATTATGTTTTAATATAAATGGTTAAAAATGTTAGTATTATAAGTTTATGAATTATAGTGAAAGAAGTTTATCTATTTTTATTTAATTAGTATATTGTTAAATTTAAATTGATATTATGTTGATTGAGTTTTATTAGAAGGTATTTAGAATAGAAAATGAGAATGTGACATGAATTGGTTGATTTGATTATATTTGAAAATGATATGGTTTTAATTGCAGAGGGTTTTATGTAAAAATATGCGAAGTCTTTAAAATTTTAAACAATAAAAATAAAAATGAAGTCAATTAGTAAAATATTATATGAATTTATGATTTTATTTTAATATGTTTGTTATCTATTTAAGAATTATTGTAAATTATCTGATATGTCCGGTAATGCCTGTAACTCTGTTCCAGCGATAGTTTAGGGTTAAGGGGTGTTACAAATTCTTGGCATTCAACTTGTGAGATGTCAGCTAAAAGGAGAGGTGAGATGCCTCTGTCCCTTGAGTCACTACACTCTCGATAATTGTTTCAACAACAGAACTTTCTACCTCTGTTTGATTGTTGGATCTCTTATCTCCATTAAAGGTTATTTTAACCATGATGTTACTTGAGAGTTAACCTAGCTCAAATTCCATGAAAAATTTCAAGAGAGTATTTGATAAAATTGTTCTGTATTTTATTAAATAAAGAATTGAGTTTAAATAGAGGAAAGAGTCATAACCTAACGAGCAAAATAATTCCCTTATTCTAATAAACTACTAAAAGATAAAATAAAATATTCCCAAAAAAAATCTCAATTGATTTAGTTTAAGATTTATCTACCTAAATAATTTTAAAAAATATCCCCAAAATATATAGGGTTTCACGTATTTCAACACAACTATGTAGGGCTACTTCTCCAATATCTACGATATGGATATTATCATGTGAAGATTATGGGTGATGATGTCTCTAAGACTGCATTTCGATCAAGGTATGGCCATTATGAATTCTTGATGCTGCCATTTGGTTTGACAAATGTGCCTACAGTATTCATGGACTTGAATGGAGTATTTCAATCATATTTGGATCAGTTTGTGGTGTTTTTTATTGATGGTATATTGATTTACTCTAAGAATGATGCTGATTGTGAGGAACATTTGAGAATTGTGTTGAGAACATTATGTGAAAAATTAGTTATATGCCAAGTTCAGTAAGTGTAAATTCTGGTTTAGAGAAGTACATTTTATAGGTCATGTGATCGCTGCTGAAGGTATTAAAGTAGATCCTAATAAGGTGAAAGCAGTACTTGAATAGAATCTACCAAAAATGTCATTAAAGTTTGCAGCTTTTTGGGCCTAGCAGATTATTACACAAGGTTTGTGAAAGGATTTTCAATGTTGGCAAATCCTTTCATTAGACTATTGAAAAAGAAAGAAATGTTTGAATGGACTGATGAGTGTTACTAAAGTTTTGAGAAGTTGAAAGTAGTATTGACTGAAGCTCCAGTTTTAGCACAGTCAGAGTCTAGTATAAAGTATATTGTTTATATTGATGCATATCTGAATGGGCTTGGATGCGCGCTTATACAAAAGGGTAAGGTTATAGCTTATGCATCAGATCAACTCAAACCTTATAAGAAGAACTATCCAACCCATGATTTGGAACTAGCAGCAATAGTATTGGCATTGAAGATATGGAGACAATATTTGTATTGAGAAAAGTGTCATGTATTCTCTGATAACAAGAGTTTGATGTATTTTTTGACACAAAAATATTTGAATCTACACCAAAGACGTTTGATGGAACTGCTGAAAGATTATGATTTTATAAAGAATCACCTTGGAAAATTAAATGTTGTGGCTGATGCTTTGAGTAGAAAAACAGTGGCAGCATTGACATCACTACTAGCAAAAGTAAGTATGGTTGATGATGGATCATTATTGGCAGAGTTAACTATTAAGCTAACTTTTCTCTCTCAAATTCTAGAAGAGTAGATGAAGGATGCACAATGTGATATGTATAAGCAACGTATGATTCTGGTAGTGAAACAAATTTTGGTCTCGGTAAAATGGTGAACTACGATTCATGAGAAGAATGTATGTACCAATTGGAAATGGATTAAGAAAATAATTGCTAAGGGAAGTTCATCAGGGACCCTTTTCACTCTATCCAGGGAGTATCAAGATGTATAAAGATTTGAAAAGCTTATACCGGTGGCCTAGAATGAAGAGGGAAATCACATAATATGTTTCAACCTGTTTAACTTGCCAAAGAGTTACAGCAGAACATCAAGTTCCCTCAGGTAAGTGTTGGAACGCCGGCACCCCTACGGCGCAGCGAAAAATTAAAACATTCAGCGATCCTAACCATGGATCCATGTGTAAGGAACGAATCGGGGTGAAATAAAGGTTTCGAAATTACCGAATCTTTATTTTGAGTAGACAGCAATGCCTCAGCAATGAGTAATCTGATCTACTATCGAACCAAGCCGCAATCTATTGTGACTCCAGCCTCTACGTAATCCACCCAGTTGACAATGAATGGAAAGAATCCCCAAAATTGTTTTGGGAAAAAACTTTTCTTTTACGGCTGCTAGACCCCAAGCTAAGAAAAAATGGGATTTTTATATCTATTTTTAGGGTTTCTAGAGATAATATAAATATAAATATGTTTTAAACCGAAAATTATAATTATATTAATTATAATAATGATTTCGGTAAACTATATATTTATTTGAATTCATATACTAACCAAATTCATGTTCTCATTATACGTACAACAACCTTGTACATAATGTGTTCGATATTTGATTATCCAATTAAATTAATTCTATTATTAATTTAATTCAAGCGACAACCAAACACAATACCAACTATGTTTTATTCCGTTCATTTCAACTGTAGGGTGTGACCCTGTAGGTTCTTGTAACATTAGCAGTAATACTAGAACGATTCCAATGTTACAAACAATGAGTGGAACCTAGCAATGCATCATTGCTACCTAACTCACAAGAAATCATGATTCGACATAACCTTTTTATGAATAACCTTTCATGAAATAATCCTTAAGTCCTTTATTTATAGATTGGACACAAGTCATGGAATAGTCACACCTGCATAGTCCATTTCATGTTCCTTGATATCTTAAGTAGACTATGATATACAAATAAGTATGACATCTCATATCAGCTTATTTGAGCATGGCCATGCATTTCTTGTCTCACTCAATCAAGTGGCCTAAGATATTACTCCCATTATGTAGGAGGGACTTATCTTATATCGATCAACCATATCCCTCTACATAGATCGTGGTATATCCAACATCAGCCTTTATAGAACAACCAATTACTATGTACGTTTGACTGTATCAAAATATACAACTCATAATGTTGGGATTATGATGATCTCAAGTCTGAGGATCATATACATATTAATCACTATGAGTAATGTTGTGACAATTACATAATAATCGAAGAAACATACTCATAACAGGTTAGTCCAATATGTTGTTCTCTAACACACATATTCATGCATCGATTTTGACATTCCATATCAATGACAACTATTTATCATCAATCAACTACATGTTAGTCTTAATGCATTATTGTTGTCCTATCCAACAATAATACTTGACTAAGGACCTTTTAAGAATAATCATATTACTCTCAGGACATTATTATAAAGCGGTTTATTTATACACACAGAAAAGAAATTGAAATAATAATGGTAACGCCTTATATTAATAAACATGATAAATCAAGTATGTTATTAAAACCATCACATGATTGATCTTTGGGCATACTCTAACAGTAAGTTGTATCCTTTGGAGATGCCAGAATGGAAATGGGATAGAATTACCATGGATTTTGTGTCCGAGATACCTCTCAGTCCTTCAAAGAAGAATTCAGCTTGGGTGATAGTAGATCGGCTTACTAAGTTGTCTCATTTTTGCTAGTGCACACTACTTATCTCTAGAGAGGTTAGTTAAGCTCTATGTTTTTTAGATAGTGCACCTACATGGAATCTCATCTTCCATAGTTTGAAACAGAGACCCAATGTTTACTTCAAGATTTTGGAAACAATTACAAGGACCATTGGGAACTAAGTTGCAATTCAGTACTACATTCCACCCTCAGACAGATGGTCAGTCTGAAAGAGTCATTCAAATTCTGGAAGATAAGTTAATAAGTTTTGTAATTGACTTTGGGCTGAATTGGGAAAAATATCTTCCTCTGGTTGAATTTGTGTATAATAATAGTTATCATGCAAGTATAAAAATGTCTCTATTTAAAGCTCTGTATGGTAAAAGTTGTAGAACACTCACTTGTTGGATGGAGCTTAGTGAAAGAAAATTAGTAGGTCCTGAGTTAGTGCATAAAACATAAAAAAAAAATTATCTCATTTGTAGTCAGCTAAAAGCTACACAGGATCGTCAGAAAGTCTATGTTGATCTAAAAAGAAAAGAGATTTCTTTTGAAATTGGTGATAAAGTTTTCTTAAAAGTCTCACATTGGAAGAAGATTATAAGATTTGGATAGAAACGAAAATTGAATCCACAATTTGTAGGGTCATATAAAGTCTTAGACTAAGTTGGACTAGTGACTTATAGATTGGCTTTATCTCCAGAGTTGTCAAAGATTCACAATGTGTTTCATGTGTCTATACCAAGAAGATATAGATCAAATCTAGACCATGTTGTGCGGATTGAAGAGTTAGATGCAGAACTGAATTTGTCTTATGAAGAAGAGCCTATTTGTATCTTAGCAAGAGAGGTTAAAGAGCTTAGAAATAAAAGAATTCCTTTGGTGAAAGTATTATGGAGAAATCATAATACATAATAGGCTACTTGAGAAAGAGAAAGTTTAATGAAAGAGCAATATCCTCATCTATTTACAGGTATAAATTTCGAGGATGAAATTTTCTAAGTAGGGAGAATCGTAACAGCCCACCCAATAAAGTCTTTTTATCTAGTTACTATTTGACATATAGTTGGTAAAATAAGGATAGGTATGAGTAAGTAAAATGTTTGTCTTGGCTAAGTATATAATTATGTGTATTGCGCCATTTAGTAAACTCTTAGCTTTGGCGAGTTCTGTGGTTTGGTGGGCTCTTTTGTTAAGTATCCGCCCAACCCAGATGCCTTGGGCGAACTCGTTAAGTTCGCAGCTGTTTAGATTTGTTTATTATTTAAGTATGATAATTTGGTTAGTTAAGTTAAGATTTAGTTAGAACAAAACTAGACTATTGTGGATGATAAGACTTAAATTATGTTAAGTGCACTTAATCACGAGAATCAATAGTGTTAGTGGAATTATCTGATTTTTCCACTAATCATTGTCTCTGTGCTTAAGTATATAAGGATAGCGGTGGTATTTCTGAACATCTTTGTATTTTCTTCTTCTTTTTTAATTTCCTTTGAAACTTTCTAAAAACCTAAGTTCAGAAAACCTCTTCGAAAGGTCGCAGTATTCAACAAACTTCTATGTTAGTAACAACTCATTGGTAGTTATTGATAAACCCTAGGTTACCCTCTAAGTCGTTTACGTATTTCTTATTCTGCATACATAGATGTTAGAATAGAGTGTGAGGAAGGAAACTTCCTGATTCTAGATTAAGAGTTGTTGATTCTCACATGATCAGATTTGATCGGTTGATGATCTGATATGTTTAATTATTTTTATTTTAGCTCAAGAAGTTAACAAAGGTCCAAGTGATAAAGGTAAATGACTAGCTTTATTGACTTGTGCTAGAGTTTCTTGTGAGTTCCTTCTTACTTCCATGTATTGTAATTTTCTTTATTTTATAATTTGTGTAAGGTAAGTAATCATCATTTGTAATGGATGAACAATGTTATGTGGGTAATGGTTATCCAAAGTCTTCAGTCTGAGTGCAGTCTGTCTATGATATAAAGTAAGTATCATTCTTCATGCTTAAGCCACTACTATCTGTTTCTGATATGTATGATATGATATGAACTGATATAAGGTGATTGAGATGAGGAGATATGTTTGTGTAGCCTTTGGTAGGGCAGCTATATTGCAAACCGGATTGGCATATCATAATAAAACATGTTGTTCTGAATGAAAATGATATGTGGAGTTAGAGGGAGAATGCATGTGAATAAGACTGAATGATATGCTTGTGATGTATGTAAATAAGACTGAATGATATGCTTCTGATTCTAAATTCTTGGTACGTGGCTAACATGAGGATGGATTTGTCTGAATTCTTTTGATCTGGCATACAGTATATGCCCAAGTGATAAGTAAGTTGGTGTACTGAGTCTGTCTATGTTCTGTATATGCCATTAGGTGTACTATGTCAATGTGTGTAAATCCTTCAGAAAGGTTCAAATGTACTATCAGTAATGTTATGTATGATTTCTCTTTAGAACTCACCAAGTTCTCATGAACTTACTTTATTACCTTTTCCTTCTCAGACTTACTGACTGAAGGAAGGCTTTGTTAGAAAGACTACGCCAAAGTGCTACTACTATTGTGAGTTGACTGCTTTGTTTTGTATCATGCATGAATCGTTGGGATGACACATAAGTGTATTCGAAAATGATTTGTACAAAGAACTTCTATTTTAATAAGACTATGTTTTTATGAGATTTCTATGAAGTATTAATTCTTGGTATTAAATTAATACATTATGTTTAATAAAGTTATTATATTTGAACTTATACGCCATATGACTTGTACATTATTTTTAAACTGTTGATGTTTTTATTCAAACCTTGGTAAAGTAACAGCTAATATATGTTTTATATTTATAACTTTGTAAGAGTTATATAAAGCTTTTGCCAAAATGTTTTAAATTTAGTTTGATTTTAAGTAGTGACACACCATACTTGGATCCTATTATAGGGTCGGGTTTGGCATGTTACATAGGTAGTTTTAATATGCTTAATTAAGTGTACAAGATGTGTAGTTAGCAGCCTAACAACCTTATGGAAGAAACTCGAGTGTAGTACAAGTTTCCCGATATGCAGCACGTGAAATCAGAACTCCAAGCCCAACATATCAGTGTCATGTTGCAATACACCTTGGCTGTGTCGCGACACATGTCTGAATGTGGAAGGTAAGAATCGAAAAGGCTAAAATTGTTTGCACAATCAATAATTTCCGATATTATGACATGTAATAGACCTAATTATGGTTTCTAAACATCCGTATAAATAGAAAAGTTATTGCTAATATGTAAGCAAGTCTTTAGGAGTCGTAGTTAGAGATTTAGATTTTATATCGTTTTATTTTTAGTTTTTAAATACTTTGTTCTTTTCGACTAGGTTTAGTTTGAATCTAAGTCTTTTCTATTGAAGTATTCAGAAGTTTTATTTCATTGTTCTTTTGCAAACATCAAGATCAATTAATTGCCAAAAGATTACACAACTCTGAGCACATTTAATTCAATCAACTGGGCAATTTCTTACACTTTCTCTTACATTAATTTATTTGTGTTCTTTTACATGTTTTAATTAAATCTAAGAGTTATGGCATCTAGATCCATAAGAGGTTAAGTTTTTAGGGAGATTAATGAGTGGACGTGGGAGTAGTTAACAAAGGAATGTCGGTTTCCCATAGGGATTAGCTGATTTTAAATTATGTGTGCCTAAACCCTATGATTGATGACCCTAAGAAGTAATCTAGCTTAGATGAGGTCAGAAGATAAGTTTGTCAAGTAAACCATAATTTATCCCGGTAAGGAAAGTGAGGTCGGGAGATAAGTGAGTACCTGTCGATTAGTTAATTAGTAGAGGTTGGGAGGTAATACTAGTTAATTAATGGTTAATTCCATTTAAACTCGAATACTGAAGTTAATTACGACCACTGAAACGAGTTAATCTTCTGCCTGATATTCTGATTTAGTTGTTTGCTTATTTTTTGTTTATTTAATCCAGTTTAAATTAGTTTATGCTTGTTATCTATTTTATTGTTTATCGTAATATAATTTTTAATTATTACTGTTAACACTTGTTGTTGTAGAAGTAGATTTCTTTGGGTACGATCCTCGGAATATTTCCCTATGTTCTGTTATACATATCTATATTACAATTTGACTTGTATACTTGCGAACACCTCTCATTTAATTTAATATATTTCTGGTATGGTATTTTCTAGTCAAACGTTCGCACATTTGGCAGCAATCAACTATGATCCATTTGTTTGAAAGTCATCCTATTTATTTAAGGGATAAATAGCAAATTATACATCAACTTTGATACAGTTTGTAATATTATACATCAACTTTATTTTGGTGCATTTTATATATCAAACTTTAATTTTGGTTTAATTTTCATATTTCACTAACTCTGTTATTTATGTGACACAATTTTCCGTTAAGTCATGTGTAAATTCTTGACATGACATTTTATTAGGAAAAAGTATGTTTATTTTTTAATCATGTCTCTAATTTACACATGATTTAACAAAAATTGTGTCATATAGATAATGAGATTAGTGGAATGTAAAATTGAATCAAAATTAAAATTTGATGTATATCGAATTAAAATTGATGTATAATATTATAAATTACATTAAAATTCATATATAATTTTGATATTTATCTTTTATTTAAATTCAAAAGTTTATTTGATATCTAAGAAGAAATTAGACTGAAAATATTATGTGCAAAAACTGAAGTTGGAAAAAATAGGTATAGCCTTTGAAATAATGGTTTTCCCTCAAATTTTGTCCTACTCGATTTGTTATATAATTTCAAAAATAGATATTACGAGGGGTTGATTTTTTCGAGAGTGATCAATTTTCATTTTCAAGAAGGAATGATTTTTGCTTAAGAAGAGTAATTGGATAATATTAGTTATAATGTAGGGTCGAATTTGGATAAAACTTTCGGTCCATTCCTCTGCCCAACTAAAACTCAGTATATATTAATATACGTAGTCCAAACTTCAACCAACTCATAAATAAATATCTTAATGTCCCATGAATATATGATTATTTAATTTTGGTTGAATTTTTTATTGTGTTTATATGACGTTTGAATAAACTTTTATTTTCAACAACTTGTTATTATTCTAATTAAGTAGTAATAGGACATGATGTATTTGACTCACCTAGACAAAAAGAAATATTTTGGAGTGGGTTTGGAAAGTCGTATACTAATTGAATTTGAATATAATTGTTTATAATTATATATATATATATATATATTACATCTTTGGATAATCATTTTAATTAATGAATTTTATTGAATTAAGTGTAATTGAGGGTACTCGATTAAATTCTCTAATTCTTATTAAGGGTAAAATTTGAGTAATTATATAGGTAATTATACTCAAATCCAACTACCCTATGCTTTTCAAACATAGCCATACAAAGTTATTTTTAACATTAATAATATATTAATTTTGGACTTATATTTTATTTTTAAAATACAATTTTATGTTATTTTACAAATCTCGTTTAAATAATTTAAACCTTTTATTGACTAGAGATAATTTTTTCATTCATTTTAATCTACTAAATGTTAAACTAAAAGGTTAAATAGGTGAATATTGAAATTTGTCACTATATTTTGCTTTCATTGATATTTGGCATTATATTTTGAAACTATATGTGATTGAATTTTATTAAAATTTGCCACCAACTTTAATTTTTTAAATTAAAATTTACCACTCAATATTAATTTTGATGATTTAAAACCACAACTTGAAAAGAAAAATTCTTTCAAATATTTTATTTTAAGAGTTAACAAAATTTAACTTATAAATAATAGAAATTAGTAAATTAAATTAGAATTTAATGAAATAAAAACATGAAAAATAAAATGCATATATTGTAAAAGAAAAAAAATTAATTTTATTTTTATAAAATAACCATTTTATTTAATTTTAATATTATAGTAATTAACTTATTATTGTTAAATATTACAGGTACATATAAAAAATATGTTTTATTAAATTTTGCCTTAAAATTATTTTAAATTAAAATTGAATAGAAAAATTAATAAAAATTAATTTAGTGCAAAATTCAATCAAATAAAAGAACAACCATAAAATTAATATAGAGTTAAAGTATAATGATAAATTTATCACTATTTCATAAGGATATTGGTAACTATCAATCAAAGTGAAGTGTACATGTAATTTTCAATTTCCACTTAAAGTATAGCGCCAAATTTACTTACTAACACCATATATTACATAATATTTATTATTAATTGTTTATACATGTTTAAGGACCAAACAATGATACTTTTGAAATGCTATATTAGAGAGAGAATAACCCAACAATTATTGAAATGCTATAGTAATTAAATAAAATTGTATAAAATATTTATTTTTCTTGTTAATACTATTAGTAATCTTGGTGATACTTTCTTGGGATAATTCAAGTTGAAGAGGTTGATAAAAATAAATATAATTAATTTTAATAAATATAAAAATATTTTACCTTTTTAGTAAAAAATAATTAGGTATCCATTTCTAGCCCTGAAAAGGTAAAGGGCTAGATCCTACCTAATTATTTTTTATTAAGTTAAAATATTTTTATACTTATTTTAGTCTACTTCAACTTGAATTGGCATGCTTTTTTTAGTTGGCAGTTGTTTTTGGTAATTAAATAATTTAAATATCTTTGATATTATTTTTATTAAAATATAATCTTGCAACTCGAGATAACAATTTTATATTTAAAAAATATTTTATGTATTTTTAGGTTTATATGGTATAACATAAAAATTATTTATTTATTCGCTAAATTATTTAATAAATTCATGTATGCTATGAAGTTATTTGCCTTCAAGTTATAATAATATTTTATGTTTTAATATAAAATAAGCATGCAAGCTACTTATACTTTTTATAAGAAATAATTATTTATTTCTTAAGGTATCTACCGAAGCGAGCCTAGTAACTAATCTTCCACATTCTGTAAGCACATTAAGGGGGTAGATACTGACTATGAGTTTTAAAGCTGTTCCGTACTCAGGGAGAGGATCAAACCCTCGACCAGTGGTTTGAAGTATGAAAATTTTGATATCACTAAGATAAAAAAAAAAGTCTGCCACAATGGCACGTTTTCTCTGAATAATAGTCTGCTTCGATAGTAAGGTTCTGGTAGGAATCTAATTGCAATAAGTTTTGTCTTCTAGTTTTTTTGTCCTTAATCGTGGAAGGTTATCGACAAAAATCTAATCATTTGTCTTTAGTATTCGTTCGCATTTTACATCTCTTTCTGAACAAGAAAATTAGGGTTTGAATTGAAAAATCAAATACTAACCAATAGAGAATAATATTGCGGGGCTAAGAATCAATGATGAAGAAGAGGAGGGCTGGATGTTGAAAGGGGGTCGAAGGAAGAAAATTTGAATCAAGACCTTTACTTGGTGGGTTGTTTCCTGACAGAAAGTGCAGTTAACTTTCCAGCCATGAGAAATACATTGGCCAACTTATGGCACCCAATTGGCAGGGTGGTAATTTCAGATCTAGGTGAGAAGCGATTCCTTTTCAAATTCTTTTATGAGGTCAATATCAAAAGGGTCATTAATGGTGCTTCATGGAATTTCAACAATCACTTATTAGTTTTCCATAGATTAATAGAGGACAAGGACCCAGTGGAAGTACCCTTGATATACTCTTTATTCTGGGTCTAGATTCACGATATACCAATAGGAATGTTTTCAGAAGAACTTGCAAAACTGTTTGGAGCATTCTTTGGTTCTTTTGTTGAAATTATGTGAAACAAATTAGCAAAGGATTTCGAGGATATATGAGAATACGGGGTTTAATGGATGTGAGAGTTTCATTGAAAAGAAGGAAGAAGTTAATAACATCGTCTAGAAAGCAATTTTATGCAAAATTCCAAATTAACTCTGTTCTAATTTCTATGTGGACGACTTGGACATAGGGATGGTTTTTGCCCTATTAGAATAACAAATGATTGCCAAAAGATGGAGTTGGGATGGGATCTATCATTGAGGGCGCCAGGTAGGAGGGCTTTTACTACCACTAATGTTTGGCTGAGGGACGAAGATAGGGATGGTTCTTTAGGTGGTAGGGTAGGGGAAGGCTCAGATGGGGGAGTAAAGAGTGGGGCCCAAAAACTAACACTGCTACAAGGAGGGCAAAACATAAATCCAATTTTGGGATTCAATTTGGAAGGAAAGTTGAGAGAAGGTAGGGAAGTAGAAGAAGGAAATTAGGAAGGCTTTATAGAAAGACAATAGATGCAAGAGGAAAAAGATATGCCAATAGAAGAAACCAATAGAAAGAAAAGACCAAGGGTATCTCAAGAGGAGATCGGGAATTCAGAAACATTGGAAAGTAAGATGAAGAACAGGTTCGAAAGTCAACAAATTAGATCGACAACCATCAAAGGGCAAGCTGACCAGAAGTAATGTAAATCTTAAGTTGGAATGTCCGGGGGTTAGGGATCCCTTAGGCATGTAGAAGGCTTCAACATGTGCTGAAAGCTAATAATCCCCAAGTGGTATTCATTATGGAGACCAAATTGAACAACAAAATGATGAAGTGTGTCCGATGATAGTGTAGTTTTCAGAATGGAATTGATGTATTGGCAGAGGGTACAAGGGGTGGACTTATGGGTTGGAAGAAATGAACTAATGTATCATTAAGAAACTTTTCAATTAACCATATTGATGTGGAAATGGATGAGGAAACAAGTATAAAAAAATGGAGGTTCACTGGGTTTTATGGAACCATGGAAGTAAGTCTGCAATAGGAGACCTGGAATTTATTAAAAACTCTTGGCCAAAATCGTAACTTGGCATGGTTGGTAGGGGGACTTTAATGAGATATTATACTCATTCAAGAAAAAATGGGGGTGTTAAGGGAGGAAGGGCGTATGAAGGCTTTTAGAGAAACGTTAGAAACATGTCAACTCGAAGACTCGGGGTTCACAGGGGCGTGGTTCACATAGGAAAGAGAGAACTTCGCAGAAACCTATATCAGAGAGTGTCTTGATAGATATGTAGCGAATATAGAATGTTGGACGATGTGGCCTAATTATAATGTTAAGCACCTTGGACATTTCTTCTCTAATAATTGCCCTTTACTAATCTATTATTTGTCGATGACTGCATCCTATTTAGTGAAGCAAAAAAAAGGGGAGCGAACGAGTTAACAAATATTCTTAACATAGCCCTTCTCGTAAAATAAGGTTGAAGACTAATGGAATATCCTGATTCATTATTAGCGAGAACATTAAAATCCAAATATTATCCAAATAGCAAATTCTTCAAGGAGAGTTAGGAAATTACCCTTCGTATACTTGGAGAAGTGTATGGGCAACAAAGAAACTACTGGGGGAAGGGATGGCCTTGAGGGTGGGAAGGTGATGCGAGTCTCAAGGCACAATTTCAGACCCATGAATGTGATGGGTTCACACTACCTCAAGGCCTAACAACAATGTCAAAGGCTAAGCAAATTAAATCAGGATTTGATCAAAGACAAGATTCTAGGATGAATCCTTTTGAGGAAAGGGAGAATGATACATGCATAGATGCGGTGAAATCTATTAAATTTCAATCACCAAAGCTGCCAATTTTTAGGCTTGAGAAATCAACAGACTTGCGATGACTTTTTGGATGGGATCTTGGCATTTCTAGGTTAATATGTCATCAATAGCGTTTGAATATCTATCTCTATATCTATCTCTTAGCTTCGAAATGCATTTTGAATCACTCGATTTTGAGTTCAAGAGCTCAAGTTATGACCATTTTAGTGAAGACTGCGTGAGCAGATTTTCTGAACGGGATTATGACGGTAATTACGAATTTGAAGCTTTTAATTCGAGTTTAAATCATATTGGGTTCGAGTTTTAGGCTTAATTTATATTATCTATGAGCCCAATATTGTATTTATCAGCTCTGATTATTTTATTGTTATTTTATTTCAAATTTTTTATAATTATTAAGTATTTTAAGTTATTTAGGAGTTTTATGTTCAGAAGAAAGTTTAGTTTAAAACTATTTCTTGTTTAGATTAAATTAGAGTTCTCGTATACTTAAGAGTTTTATTTAGATTTATTTAGCTAGCCTATAAATAGGCCTTTGCATTGTACACAATTCAGACAATTTATTATTATTCTATTTCTCTCGTTTGAGTTAATAAATTCTCTTTGAGTTTTTCTTTTCAAGAATTTCTCTTGAGCTTCTTTTAGAAGAGTGTTAACCATCTTTTTAGATTATGGGGATCATCTTCAAACTTTTTCTTGCCAAGGTTTCTATCTTGGAGAGGAAATTAGAGCCGCTTGAAGGAGGTTGTCGATTCTTCGTGTTTCTAAGGCTTTTTAGGACTTCTATACGCCACGTTCTATCTTTCCATTTATCTTCTTTATTTTCTTCCTTATTATTTTAAGAATCCCATTAGTAAAATATCCATAAGATGATTTTAGATTCTGAAGTGGCGAGCCATCAGAAGAATATGTACTGAGGAGTGGATACAAACAGCTTACAAAAGAGAAATCTAACCTAGACATTGTTATAAATAATGGTACACACATAGACAAAATTTTCTACAAAAAATTATGGCAGACAGATTTGTCAGGGAAATAAAAATTACAAATTGGAAGGTGTATAATGGATACATTCCAACAATGGGTAATTTATACTACAAATGGATTTGCAACACAAAATTATGCCCTTGCTGTAAAAGAGGTACAAAATAAATGGAACATGCCTTCAGGGATTGCATTGTAGTCGGAAATATCTGGAAGGAGCTAGGGATGCAAGTAACTCGAAGGAAAGAGGGAGAGAGATATCAACACTGGATTAAAGAGTTTATCACAGAATGACAAATATGTAGAGTAAGGCTATTTTCTATAGCATCTGGCCGATATGGATGCGGAGAAACAAGATCCTACATGAGAAAAAATTCCAATCAGTACTAGAAGATAAAACACCATTTATTAACAAATACTTGAGGGAATGTGAGGAGGTAAAAAACATATTACCCGGTCAGAGAATAGAAGAAGAACGGTGGAGACCACCAAAACCGTCCGAAATCAAAATAAACTTTGACGGGGCTTTTGACAGACAAACTTCAAAATTAGGAACTGGCATAATTTCCAAGGGCCCGAAACGAAAGATCCTCAACTGTAGAACGATAGTTAATAATTGAATCCATACTCTGTTTGCAACAAAGGCACTACCCTGCTTACAAGCAATAAAGACGGGCTTAGATATGGTATTATGAAGGGTGGTGATGGAAGGAGACGCCTTCAGCATCATTAAGAAAATTCAAAACAACGAAAAAGACAAATCAATTTTAAGTCAATATTTTTTTTTGCATTAAAACACTAAGCAAAAATTATAACAAGTGCAGATTTCAATAGATATGCAGAAAATGGAATAAAACTGCACATGCAGTAGCCTTAGAAACTTTGAAACTTAATGAGAGCACCTACTTGGAAGGACAACTGCTAAGATCGATGACAACAACGGCTGAAAAAGATGCCAGAGATCTAGAACGACCTTAAAGAAGAAGAAGGATCGAGATTTTTACCAGACAAAGGCACATATTGATTAAAGACACAATCTTAATTTTAATCATTTTCTTAAATGCCTGAAGAAGGGGAAACGATTGGTCTTTGGAAAGCTGGGCAGGGGTTTTCCGAAATGAAGCTGAGCTAGGGTTTTTAGGAGATTATTTCAGTTTTATTTTAGTTAGACCGATTAGTTTTAGGTCCGTTAGGAGTTGTTTACTTAGGATATGCTATACACTTAGTATTCTACTTATTAGGCATACTAGAAAAGACCCATGCCATAATGACGATATTGCACTATTTCGTCTTTTCTACTTTTGTCATGCACTTGGGGTAGAAATATAGGTTGGACTACTTTCTTGACATTCGCCTTATTTGCGATACCTCGCTATTAGGGCGTAACCGTCTGTATGTATTGCTTTGTTTGTGCTTACAGTTTCTGTAATACTCTATACCCAGTCTGGTCGCCAGACACGAGCTATAAGATGCTACAACAGTAAACTGGAACATTCGCAAGCAACTGATTCATTATTATTCAATAATAAATAAATTCAATTTAATTAAATGTTAAACATGTATCACAATCAAAATCGAGTTTTAGTCGGGCTTACGAAAACCTTTGAACAAGTTCAAAACTAAATCGGGACCAATCTGAAACATTTACAAAATAATAGGAAAACCACTCAAACAGAACCAAAAAGATCAATTCATAATAAATTACAATCATTTATGTGTTATTCAATCATATCGAGACTAGAATCAAACTTACAGAACATTTAACAAACAGGGAATGATTCTAGATTAAAACAAAACTTTTACAAAATATAGTCAAATAATGAAAACAGGGGTCACACGGCCGTGCGACAAGGCAGAGACCATGCGGTGCATAGACATGCCCGTGTGGCTAAATCGTGTGACAAAGCTCAGGCCGTGTGAAAGGAGACACACAGCTGTGTCTCCAAACCGTGTAAATAACTGATGTCATGTGGATCTAAAATTACCCTAAATGTGCAACACATACGGTTGTGTCAACTACCCGTGTGTGACACACGGCCATCTGGTAGCCTGTGTGCAGCATAAATAACCTATTTTAAGTCATTTGCATACCATTCATACCAAATGACCTATAGTCCCAATTAACACTAATTCAAACCTACTTCAAAATATGTACATTACAAGACCAAAACATCAATTTACTAATCATCCAAACAAGAAACCATTATGCCCACATTGACACCAACAATTCAACCATTAAACAATAAGGAATCTTTACCATTCTTGACAAGTTAATCATACCTAAAATTCACATGCAAGAATTATTTCTTTAACTAGAGTATCAATAGGCAAAATTCAAAATATAACCTAAAACTTTATACTAATTTCATCAAGCAAAACATACCATAATTACAAATGCCTTTAACCATTTCATATCACAACTCAATTACACCAAATGAAAACATTTAACTAACATACCTAAGTCCATTGTCATTTCATGCTATCATCTAAACAAATACTTAATACTATCCATGCCTTTATCATAATCATCTATATGATAAATTATCATATGCATTTATTTAAATATTTATATTCATTCAAACCCAACCGTGCGAAACTACGAACACAAGCTTTTCAGTTCAATATTTAATCATCCTAAGTACATGCCAAAAATAACCAAGCTCGAAACATCAAAAGTCTACAAAATCGGGAAACAAAAGGTGTGTGCTTCTTACTGATCCGGTCGACACATTTCGGACAATTCAAAATCTACAAAAAAGTAATAACCCAAGTAATTATATAAAATACTTAGTAAGCTCATAAAATATAAATAAATAGCTTACCTTAATCATTCAAAAATGACATGAATTAATATTAAGTAATTTTACCTATCATAGCATTCAAAACATCAACCATATAAGATTTAGTCCAAACCACATATATAATTTCAAATGGTAAAATACCAACTTTAACTCAAAATTAATCATAATTCCATTTTTCCAACTTATCACTTTGGATCGCTTTCATCATTAAAATTTTCTCCATGTATCATTGTCATATTATTCACATCGAACATAGTTCAACAATTTGGGGTCAATAAGTAATGAATATGAGATATTCATAATTTGTATTTTGCTTATTTCCATGTAATAGTTACGTATCAAATAACCTTTATTCTTCTGATGAATCTTTGTAAAAGTATTCGATACATAAGTCTAGAAACAGATAATGTTCGTAAGAGTTAATCAAATATAGAACGTAGAATTATATCAAAAATAGGGAATTGACCCAATGGTTAGTTATTAAATGTGTAAGCATGAAATTTAGTTGGAGGTCCCAAGTTCAAATCCCTTCTCTTGCAAATAAATTATTTTTTTTTGTAAAAATATCATGTTTTAGCATGCTTGTCGTCTAAACCTAGTAAAACTAGGATAAATAAAAAATTTCACAAAATAATCAGCCTTTAATCCTCTCCTCCCCTACCTTAGCCAACTCTAACCTCTTCTCCTTCTCTTGATTTTTATTTTTTTCTCTTCTCCCACCATTGTTGTCGTCGCCCCTACCACCACTATTCATAATTAATTTTCTTTCTTTTGTCACCAATATTAAGCATAATCTTCTCCATTACTTTGCTGCCATTTATCTTCAACTAAATCAACCCCAAATTAGAAATCTTAGATCTCCAAGATCAACTTCAACATTACTAAGAAAGTGTCATTGTCGTCCCCCTCTATTAGCTTGTGTAAGATCTATTTTTCCTTCAATTTCTTGATTAATCTTGTCAATTAAAAACTTAAATTTATAGATCTGGAATTTTGGAGAATTTTAAGGATTTGAAATATATTTTTCTAGGTTTTTAATGGATCTCTAAATCAGTTTTGAATCAGCCCTAATTTTGGCCACCACGGGTGGTGGTGCGTGCGCCTAAGTGCAAGAAGGGAGTTGTTTTGTTTCTTAAATATTGCCCATTTATTTCCAGACTTAATTTTTTTCTTAAACACTACTAATCAACCTTTAATCATATATCAATTAGGGGAAAATTTTCTTGATCAATTGGCCATTCGAATCTTACAAATCGGGAAGCGTAAGTGAGATTAAATGCAAACTAGTTTGTTGTTTGACATAGTTATTTGGGAAAGGTTATAGATTGATTAAATGAATTATTTTAATCAATATTTGCTACTGATTTTATAGTATATAAATGTGTTAAGTGCTGACCCAAACGCCCCAAATCAATCGTAAAGCCGAAAGACAGTCATGAGTGCAATTCGCATCAAAACAATGTAAGAAATATAACTAGTTTTGATTCGTAAATAGTTGTAATTTTAACGATTGGTTTGAACCCATAAGTGGGTGTTTAAGGGCTGGTTAAGATATTAATTGAATTTATGCTGATTTTTTACTTAGGTTCGTTTTAAGGTTTATTAAAGAAAATCGAAAGATTCACTAGGGTGCTGCAAAAAAGCGAAAGATAAGGTATAGGTCCTAAACTAAAAAAATTAATTAAAAATGTTAATTTTTGTGATATATTTGATGATTTAGCTTTTTTATTGGGTTAAATTAATATCCAAATAATTAATTTTGTAAGTGGTCGAGCCAAGTATGTTTCTAGCCCTAAAAGATTGATGTGTTAGCAAAGTTGCTAGTCTGACAGTGTGATTATGTGATTGATGTTGTGATGCATGATTGTGTTATTTGGTATGAGATTGGTTGTATATATAACATGATTTGCTGAAATATAATTTTATGCATGATATAATTGCATGGAAAATTTTCTATGTTATATTGAAAAGGTTGATATACATGCACATTGGAAAAATCGTAAAAGTATGTGAAATTGTGTAATGTTGAATGATACCACCTTGATGGTATTTTGAAATTTTGGACATTTATTCCTTTCACTAAAAGTATCCAATTATTGAGGGTGTGTTGAACATATCAAATAAGTGTGAAAAGAATTAACTTATGACTTTGAATTAGATTGTATGACATGTTGCATGTGCATTGGGGTGTGATATTTTTTGGTTGACAGAGGAGTTCCGTGGAGTACCGACGACATATTAAGTTCGCATTTATTCGTAGCCTATGCACTGTATTTGAAGTATCGAAGGGATTGTCGATTATATCGCATTATTTTTTATTCGGCAGTTTTACTGAATTATTGTTATTCGGCAATTTTACCACATTAAGTTATGCTCGCATTCGTTAGAGTTTGGCAGACGGGTTATAAGGAACTCGTGGTGTGTAGCGGATGGTATGGGTAGGATCTTAATGTGCATTGTGTTATGATCATGTTCATTAAAATTGTTATTATTGATGATTGTTGTGCTATTTGGTTTCATGTGAAATTGCTTGTACGGATGCATAGTGCTTATTTGTTTAGACTCACACTGAGCTCGTTAAGCTCGCCCCACTACCTTAACTTCTTAGGCAACGAACGAACATAGGATGGGAATTGGCATCGGGACGTACGACGGACTCCGGACTCAACATTGTCATATCTTTATTATTTTATTTTATTTTTAATTTTATCTTTCTATTATTTGGTTTTTGGGCTGTAAAATTATTAAAACCGTGGTTTGGGACTATTTTCGATTTTGGGGATTTTCATTCATGCATGATTGTTATTCTTAGGATGGATATACGGATTTATATACATTGAAATTTGACTATGCATGATATTTGGCTAAGTTAATCATTGGGTTAGTAATGATTTATTTTCCCATACAAAGAAGTTAAACAAAATGTTTTCAAAATCGATGATGAGTTAATAAGGGTTGGAATAATTAAATGGATGTTTTCCAAAATCAACAAAGACAACCACAATTTTACTAAAAGAGAGTGATTTGGAGGCTTTTAACTATCTGTTGAGTGGGTTCGACACTTAGGTGTCCAATGTGGTTTTCACGATTCGACCATAACATCTAGGCCGAGTTTGGGAGGTTAAATTTAATGGTATCAGAACCTAGGTTCAAAACTTCGAACTGAATTTTCAAACCTTTTCAAAATAGTTCTACATGCATGCATGCATGAAAAATGGTATTTTTAAGAAAAAAAACCACAATATTTTGAAAAGTACTTTTATAGGAAATGATGGAGTCCAAAGGTCCGATGCCAAGTTCATAGGAACAATAATGAAACTTTAGTAAGACTATAAAGACTATTGAATAAAATGGTAATAAAATAATTATAGGCAGCAAATGCGTTAAAAGATTAAACAAAGTACTAAAGATACTCTTACTTTTAAATTTTAGATTCATAAAAAAAATGAAATGAATACTCGTGGATTGATTACTCATGGTAGGAGGGGTCATACAGGGCGACCTTTGAGGGCTCCGGTTGAGTTGGCTGTATTCCTACAGCCAGAACAAAATAATGAACCGAATGAAGTTAATAGTGAACCCACTACTGAGGATGGGAGTATGAAAAATGGGGTAATAACGACTATGATGAAATGATCCAGTTACACAGGCTTTGTGAAGGGATTTGAATCAGGTTACTAGGGCTTCGATGGGTGGTGCTAGTCGTGGGACGATTCCTGAGAGGCTTTGCTCTAGTAGGGTAAAATTGTTTAGGGGTATTGTTGGAATTACTCCTACAGTGGCTAAGTACTGGATGGAAACCACTGAACAAAATTTGGAGGATTTGGACTGCACTCCTGAGCAGAAACTTAAGGGTGTTGTGTCTCTACCAGTGGTGGCAATTAGTGGTTAGGGGTACTTTGCCAAAGTGTATTATTGAGGTTAATTTAAGGAGGCCTTTCAAGGTAAATTTGTGGGCCTTCGCTATGTGGAGGTCTGATGGTTGGAATTTAGTGAGCTTAAATAACGTGATAGGAATCTTTCTAAGTATGAGACATAATTTTTTAGACTAATCCGCTAGGCACTTAGTATGGTGGTGTCTGAGTAGGAAAATAGTTTTCGTTTTTAAGAGGGTCTAAAGTATGACCTCAAGGTTCAAGTAGCTCTACACCAAGAGCATGTGTTTGAGGCTTTGTTTGAGAAGACCAAGATTATTGAGGAGATTAAGCGCGTGGAATGCGAGAAGAAAGGGAAGTAGAGAGATCAACATAAAAGAGAAATGGCCCTATTGGCCCAAACTTGCGACCTGTTAAGAGGGTCAAAAGGTTAGACCATCGCAGAATAAGGAAGCAATAAACCCTAGGGAATGGTATTTTTAGGTTTGCCAATATTGTCAGAGGCGCCATCCGGGCGAGCGTTGGAAAAGAACAGGTGCTTGTTTGGTTTGTGGCTCAATGGAGCATAAGGTTAGAGATTTTCCTCGTAGGCAGGATCAAGTGCAAGCTCCAGCCCAGAATCAAGGCCCACTTAAGGGAAAAAATCAGAGGGGTAATCAAGATGCTAAGAGGGGTCGTAAATAGAACCAAAATGAGATTGGTAATTAGGGTCAGAGAGCACCAGTTCAAGGTGCAAATCAGGTCAAGGCTAGGCAACCTCCATTGGTTTATGCAACTAGGCGTTGAGAGGACAGAGATACGACCGGCGTCATTACAGGTACGTTCACTATTTACTCGGTACCTTACTTTGCTTTAATTGATATAGGATCTACTCATTCGTATATTGTTTGTAATGTGGTTGTAAAATTGGGGATTGGGGTAGGGGAAACTTAAAACACTATAAGTATAGTTAGTCCATTAAAATCCTCCATACTTGTAAATAAAATTTATAAAAGATGCCCTTTAGAAGTTCAAGGAGTAGTGTTTCTCACCGATTTGATGGAACTTCCTTTCAATGAGTTCGATTAATTTTGGGGATGGATTGGTTAGTTGAACATCACATTTGTTTGGATTGTGCTCTAAAAAGGGAAACTTTAGTGGCAAAGACTGAAAAGAAATTGTTATAATTGGGGAACTTCGGAATCATTTGTCCAATGTGATTTCTGCTATGGTAGCGGAAAAGATGGTGTGAAAGGGGTGCGAGGCATTTTTAGCTTATGTCCGAGATGCAAGCATTGTTGATCCTTCAATTAATAGCATTCGTACAGTAAGGGCATTTCCTAATGTTTTTCCTGAGGAATTGTCAGGGTTACCTTTGGATCGAGAAGTGAAATTCCGTATTGAATTATTGCAGAGAACGGCACCATGTTCATCGTTCCCTACCACATGGCACCTAAAGAGCTTAACGAGCTGAAGGTACAGTTACAAGAACTGTTGGATACGGGTTTCATTAGACCCAGTATTTCACCATAAGGCATATCGATTTTTTTTTGAAAAAGAAAAATGGTACCTTACGGTTATGCATTGACTACCGAAAACTGAACAAGTTAATGATCAAGAATAAGTACCCTCTTGACACGATCACACCCTGGGGTGCACCTAGCTCGAGTAAGGACCCATTAGTGCTGCCCCAAGGACCAATTACACGAGCTCGAGCCAGCAATTTAAGGAGGCTATTTCTACCTTAGTCCCACAAGTACGGAGTGAAACATTGGCTAAAACATTGAGAGAGCCTGGACCAGCTCTACGAACTCCCCATGCAACCTTTTGCAAGCTGAACTCAACTCAACCTTAGCTCCAAGAGTACGGATTAGCTCGATAATCTCAAATTTAGCCTGATTTAATTTATGCATTTATCTAGCTGTTGAAATAAATTAAATGTGTTAGCTAAATTAGTTAGTTCAGCTCAAATAATTATTAAGTATTTAATTTATCAAATCTGGACATTTTAATTATGTGTTAAATATGTTTTATTTTCATGCATGCATTTATTATTTCTTAGTTAGTGCATGACATTAATTTGCCTTAGCTTATTACATCATTTTAATGTACTTTTAGCTCCAGCCAAATTAATGTGCATGTTTAATGTGTCTTTGCTGCTGCCGAATTCATTATGTCATAATTGATTTAATTTGATGAATTTAATTATTCCAGGTACATACAATGGACGGTACAAATGCTTGGATGAATATTAATACAAAGTGTGCTGATGATTGATGTTTCCCAAGTGACCATTCGACCAAGAGTTAGCTGCCCTTTCATGATTTCCAAGCTGGCCGAATAGCTTCCCAAGACTGCTTTAAAGGCTTTCACACCAGCTGAATACTCTTTTCACACAAAAATGACTTTCCAATTTTGTGGGTTCACACTTCATGGCAGATGAAGTCTCCTAAGTTGGTCATTAAATCCCAAGTCCATTTAGCTAATCAAAGTAGCTCTTTTGAAGCTCATAAAAGACCATTGGCCGAATCTAGCATGCTCCATTCAGCCCCCAAACATTTCAATTAATTTCCAGCTGAAACTAACCATTTAGAGCTGTCCATTGATATCTTATATGCATAAGAATCTTCAAGGAAGCTGCTTGGAAATTTCCTGAAACTTTCAGCTCATTAAAAGCTGAAATCAAATGTCTATTCGGTTAGCCTTAGATTTTACTATAAATATTGTATTATTTGCTGGTTGTTCAGAATTTTGAAACTTTGAATGAATTATTGTTATTTTGTGAGATTTCTTTCTCTCCAATTTCGTCCGAGACTCAGCTTGACTTATCTACTAATCAGTGGCGTCATCCTGTTTCTTATTTCAAACTTATCACTCGTGTAGTGTGGCGTTCACCAAACCATATACCTTTGGTTCTTACCTTGTTAGGTAACAGGTCAATGTTCCCTCTTTTAACACCAAATCACCTTAAGAGTCCTATAAGTTTCGGGTCGACACTCGTATATAGTGTTGGTTCACTCTTGACCCTTAAGCCCATTTCATTCCATCATCCTACAAACAAATCTCCTTCTTTGATTTTCTTGTTAGTCGAACCTATATCATTCTATACTTAACTCTTTTGACCCTATCTTTGTTACCATACTCAATTCTTAGGCTAATTCCAACCATACTTCAAAATCGAACGATATTTCTTCGTCTAATGATCGGGCACATAAATGATTTGAACAAATCTACAAAGTCATGTTTGTATCATTTGATATCAGAGCTAATTAAAATGAGAAGTACGGACATTCATATCAATCTCAGAGTAAGTTCTTAAAAAGATCAAAAAAATTCGTGAAATTCAAAAGTATTGTGTTGTAATTAGTATTTTGTAATTAAAAAAATCAAAATTATAAAAAAAATGTGTCTATTTATCTTTTTTTCTTCTTTTCTTTAAACGCTCGAGCCATCGAAGTCCTCTTACCCATTATTAAACCCCAATACACCACACACCATCACAAAAAAAATCGTTTCTTTCAGCCAATCTCGCACCCTTACATCAACTACCTTTGTTAACCATTTGAAGCCGACGCCTAGATTACGATAACGTCTCAAAGAGTCTCCTATGAAATCACAAGAGAAGAAAATAGAGGAGAAAGGCACGAGTGTGTGAGCACAATAGAGTGAAGAAAAAACAAATTAAAGAGTGCAAACACGAGAGGGAGTGTCATTTATTTCTTTCTTTTCGAGTGAACGTGATAATTTGCTGTAAGGTTTATTTTACATGTCTAGAAGTCCTAAACCCAATATGGCGGAAGGAGGCCGACGACAACCAATAAGGAACGTTGCACCTGGAGGAGGTGGAGTACTTTGTTTGGCCCAACAAGCCATTTTATGAGAATTCCAACGCATGCTTCGGAATGAGTTGGAATCAATCAACGAGCGTTTGGAACGAGTTGAGGAGAGGGCCCAACGAGAGCGGACTCCCCAAAGTCCCCAAAGAGAATGAGACCACTCAGAAATTAACCAAGAAGATCTCTATGACCCAAGTGAAGCCGAAAGTGACCAAGGGTCAAACCAAAGTGAAAGGCGAAGAGTTCCAAGAAACCGTGGCCAAAGAGAACGTGGGCGGATTGATGACGATATTAAGAATATCAAACTTTCCATTCCACCATTTCAAGCCCGACCGGACCCGGAAGCATATCTTGAGTGGGAGAAGAAGATCGAATTAGTGTTCGAATGTCATAACTATTCCGAGAACAAAAAGGTAAAGTTAGCCGCAATAGAGTTTTCGGACTACGCGATGATATGGTGGGACCAATTATCCACAAACCGTAGAAGGAACATAAAACCACCAATATGTACATGGGCCGAAATGAAGGCAGTGATACGAAGGCAATTTATTCCGTCATATTACCACCATGAGCTCTATCAAAAGCTCCAAAAACCTACCCAAGGATCGAGGAGTGTGGAGGACTACTACAAAGAAATGGAGATTGTGATGATAAGAGCGGATGTGCAAGAAGATGGAGAAGCAAGTATGGCACACTTCTTGGCTGGTCTCAACCGAGACATTGCTAATATTGTGGAGTTGCAACACTATATTGAGGTGGTGGACATGGTGCACATGGCCATTAAGGTGGAGAAACAATTGAAGCGTAAAGGCGCTGCCCGAGGCTATTCCACCGCGAATTCTTTTAAATGGAGCCAAGTTGTTAGCAAAAATAATCTACCAAACCGAGCCAAAAAGCCAACCGTGCCAGTAAGGTTGAATAAACCCGTGGCTCAAACAAGCAAAGGTAAAGCTATCGAGAGTTTTCCTAACTGTTCAAGGGACATAAAATGCTTCAAATTCCTTGGAAGGGGGCATATTGCAAGTCAATGCCCAAATTGAAGTACCATGGTGGTACACGGGAACAGAGACATTGAGTTAGAGGAAGAGGTTCAAAATGAATCTGAAACATCATCCGACGAGGAGGAAGAAATAGAACATGCTGTTGACGGTGAACTTTTTATTGTAAAAAGGAGCCTTAGTATCCAAAACGTAGAAGGCGAGCAACAAAGAGAAAACATTTTCCATACTCGATGCCAAGTCCAAGGGAAGATCTGTAGCGTCATCATCGACTGTGGGAGTTGCAAAAACGTGGCGAGCACTCTCATGGTGGAGAAACTAGGTTTGCCGACCACCAAGCACTCGAGCCCGTATAAACTCTAATGGCTCAATGATGGTGGTGAGTTAAAAGTGACAAAACAAGTACTTGTCTCTTTCTCCATAGGAAAATATTCCGACGAAGTACTTTGCAACATTGTGCCCATGCATACGGGCCATTTGTTACTTGGACGCCTATGGCAATTTGATAGACGAGTTCTCCATGACGAATATACCAACAAGTATTCATTCAAACATATGGGGAAAAGCGTGACATTAGCACCATTAACACCGAAGCAAGTATACGATGATCAAATAAAGATGAAAAATTCTGTAGATCAAATGAGAGAAAAGAAAAGAATGAAAATACAAAAGAAAAGAAAAATGAGAAAAAGAAAGGAAAAATAATAAAAGAAAGTGAAAAGATGAGAAAAGAAAAAGATGAAAAAGAAAAACAATGCGAGAAAATGAGTGTGTTTGCAAAAATGAGCAATGCCCGGAAGGCTTTGACATTGAGACATTCTCTTCTTGTGCTTATGTACAAGGAAATCTAGATTATTACTAACGAATTACCCTAGACCCCACCCTCTTCTATTATGTCTCTTTTGCATGATTTTCAAGATTTGTTCCCGGAAGAAACTCCGAGTGGGTTGCCACCTCTTCGCAGGATCAAACATCAAATTGACTTTGTGCCTGAAGCTGTCATTCCGAACCGACCAGCATATAGGACGAATCTTGAAGAAACTAAAGAACTAAACGGCAAGTCAATAAGTTGATGGAGAAGGTCTACATTCGCAAAAGCCTTAGTCCTTGTGTCGTGCCAATCCTGTTGGTTCTGAAGAAAGACAGAACGTGACGAATGTGTGTTGATTGTCGAGCCATGAACAAGATTACTATTAAGTACTGGTATCTGATACCTTACTTAGACGACATGCTTGACAAACTAAGTGGTGCCAAACTATTTTCGAAAATCGATTTGAAGAGTGGTTACCATCAGATTCGCATGCGAGAAGGCGACGAATGGAAGACGGCCTTCAAAACCAAGTACGGTTTGTATGAGTGGTTGGTCATGCCGTTTGGCCTAACCGACGCTCTTAGTACCTTTATGAGGTTAATGAATTATGTTCTAAGATCTTTTATCGGTAAGTTTTGTGTTGTATATTTTGATGATATACTTATCTATAACAAGATGTTGGATGAACATGTAATGCATCTTAGGTCTGTTTTGGAGGTTCTTCGAAAGGAGACATTATATGCCAACCTTAAAAAGTGCACATTTTGTTCTGACAAGGTTATTTTTCTAGGTCTCGTGGTCAGCTCGAAAGGTCTTGAAGTGGACTAAGAGAAGATAAAAGTGATTTAAGAGTGGCCGAGACCAACAAGTGTTAGCCAAGTGCGGAGCTTCCATGGATTGGCGAGCTTCTATAGGCGATTTGTTCCCAACTTTAGCACTGTGGCCGCACCTTAAAGGCCAACAAAAGTTGAATAAGCGTCATGCAAAATGGGTCGAGTACCTCGAATCTTTTCCTTACGTTTTCAAGTATAAGAGAGGTAAAGATAATATCGTGGGTGACGCACTTTCGAGAAGGCATTCTTTATTATTGACTCTTGATTCTAAATTGCTGGGATTCTCTTTATTGAAAGATTTGTATACTAACAATAATGATTTTGGTGAAATATTTGTTGCTTGTGAGAATGCTTCTATTTAGAAATTTTATAGGTACAAAGGCTTCCTTTTCAAGGAAGGAAAATTGTGCATTCCACAAAGTTCCATTCGGGACTTACTTGTACTCGAGGCGTGTAGTGGTGGCCTCATGGGGCATTTCGATATAAGTAAGACCTTAACAATGCTCCAAGAACACTTCTATTGGCCGAGGATGAGAAAAGATGTTGAACGAGTTTGTGGACATTGCATAATATGTAGAAAGGCCAAGTCCAAGATTCAACCCCACGACCTATACACTCCATTGCCTATACCCGAAGCTCCTTGGATGGATATCTCCACGGACTTTGTCCTTGGGTTACTGCAAACAAAAATGGGAAAGGACTCTATTTACGTTGTAGTCGATAGATTTTCTAAAATGTTACATTTTATCGCATGTACAAAAACAGACGATGTTGTTCATATTGCTAATCTCTTCTTTAGGGAAATCGTTTGACTTCATGGAATTCTGAGAACGACCGTGTCCGATTGCGATGCTAAGTTTTTGAGTCACTTCTGGAGATCATTGTGGGGGAAGCTCGGAACTAAGCTACTATTTTCAACCATTTGTCATCCCCAAACCGATGGCCAAATCAAGGTGGTCAATCGGGTTCTATCAACATTACTTCGAGCGATCATTCGAAAGAACTTGAAATCGTAGGAAGAATGTTTGCCACATATCGAGTTCGCCTACAACCGATCAGTTCATTCGGTGACTAAATATTCACCTTTTGAAATAGTTTACTGATTTAATCCTTTGACAACATTAGATATAGTGCCTCTGCCTAATGATCAACTTATTCATGCAAATGCTAGGAAGAAGGCTGACTATGTGAAGGATTTACTTCAAAAGGTGCGAGCCAACATTGAGGCAAGGATCGAGACTTACGTACAAAAGGCAAATAAGGGTCGAAAAAGAGTTGTGTTCGAACCCGATGACTGGGTTTGGGTTCATATACGCAAGGAGAATTTTTCTGCCCAACGGAGGTCTAAATTCCTACCTCGAGGAGATTGACCTTTCCAAGTTCTCGCATGAATTAACGAAAATTCCTACCGACTTGATTTACCAGGCGAGTATAACATAAGTGCAAGCTTCAATGTTTCTGATCTATCTCCCTTTGATGCAGGTTCTGACTTGAGGACAAGTCGCTTTGAAGAGGGGGGAAAGATACGATCACACCCCAGAGTGCACCTAGCTCGAACAAGGACCCATTAGTGCTGCCCTAAAGACCAATTACACGAGCTTGAGCCAAGCAATTTAAGGAGGCCATTTCGACCTTAGTCCAACAAGTATGGATCGAAACATTGGCTGGAAACATTGAGAGAGCTTAGACCAGCTTTACGAACTCCTCTTGCAACCTTTTGCAAGCTGAACTCAACTCAACCTTAGCTCCAAGAGTTCGAATCAGCTCGATGAGCTCAAATTCAGCTTGATTTAATTTATGCATTTATCTAGCTGTTGAAATAAATTAAATGTGTTAGCTAAATTAGTTAGTTCAGCTCAAATAATTATTAAGTAATTAATTTATCAAATCTGGACATTTTAATTATGTGTTAAATATGTTTTATTTTCATGCATGCATTTAATATGTCTTAGTTAGTACATGACATTAATTTGTTTTAGCTTATTACATCATTTTAATATGTTTGTACAACCCAACATTTGCCCAGCCCAAAAACCAATACCCAAAACCCATACAACATAACCCAAACAAACTAAACCCAATCAGCCCCAACAAACTAAACCCAATTAGCCCATTTACAAATACAACCCAACAAATTCATTAAACCCCATACCAGCAGACCCAAAATTAAACAGACCGAGCCCAATAACCCAATAGGCCCAACTTCTTTACAAAATTATCTGCCTAGGGTTTCAGAAACTGAAACCCTAGGCGCCGCATTTGATGACTTTTGGCCTTCTGCCAGCGCCGCAGTTGCCTTGCCGAACGTCCCATCGTCCACTTGCGCCACACACGTCCTATCGCCACCTGCAAACACGCAAACAACAGAAACACGCAAAGAGAGAAATGAATAAGACAGAAGCAGTAACAAGAAGGCTTTAAAAAGCCGAAACAAATGTAAAAAAAGGGAGGGTTCTTTTTTTTCTTTTCTTTCTTGTAACATATTCACAGAAATAAAAAGCAAAAATCAAAGGTGATTTTCAAGTTTTGTTTCTGATTTCAATCTTCCTTTTATTTTTATCCTTGTTTTTACTTTTTATTTTTACTTAACGAAAAAAGAAGACAAAACTCACCGTGACGGAGTTTCAAATCTTGATCCGTGGCCGTCGTGGCGTCGGAGGTGGTGGCGGTCTTGGCGAGGTCAAAGTCGCGCTAAGAGGACCCAAGGTCGGGTTTTGAGAGAAAAAAGAAAGGTTTTGAAATTTAAAAAAAAAAAACAGTGGCTGAAATGAAAAAATAAAAAAAAGGTGTTTAAATAGCAATAGAAAAGCAGCGCCGTTTTGCCATTAGGTCGAGCGCCAAAACGCGCCGTTTGGCCTTAACTCATGTGATGACCCGACCCTAGGGAGGATCGCGTGTTTTGACTCTCGGGTTATTTGCAATTGGTCCCTCCGATTTTGTGGCGCTTTCAAGGAAGTTTTAGCATATTTTCAAATTTGGCCATGAATTTTCGCGTCTGTTTGATTTGGTCCCTCGACCATGTGCGTGCATTTCCTTTGGAGCAGCGTCGTTTGGTCGTGAGGAATATGTCCATTTTGGTCCCTCCTCTTTCGGTCGTGTTACAATTTAGTCTTTTAGTCTTTTATTTGAATCGCCCAATTTTTTATTTTATTTCGATTTGGTCCTCTTTTAGTACTTTTGCTATTTTGTTCGTTATTTTTGTATTATGATAATTATTATTATTATTATTACTATTAAATATTATTAGTTTTATTTTCCTATCGTATTCATTACTATTTTGTTTGTTAATTAGTTGCATATTATTTTTAGCTTGATTTTATTCTCTATATATACATATACACACATATACATCATGCATTTACATGTCTTTATAGTAACTTATTTTATATACATACAAACATATATATAAATATTTTGTATTCTATAATTTATATACATATATTTGCACACCCATATATATCTATATATATATATATATATATATATATTAAAATACATGTACATAAAATATGCTTTCATACATCTTTATAATATATATACTTACTTATACTTTATACTTTCAAAAATATACATTTTGTTTATATTCTTTATATTTTATAATATATTTTATACATAGGTATTTTATATATATATATATTTTATAATTCACATATGCATACATATTTTAATTTATATCTATATACATATATGTCCTTTATATTTTTAATTGTATTCACTTTTTATTTATTTCATTTTCATTTATTATCTTGAATGAATGTTTTAATTTTATTCGTTTATATACGTTGTTATTTGGCATGTTGTAAATTTGATCTTTTATTTATCTTATATTGTGCTATTGCTCGTATCATTTTATACTTTCGTATTCATTATGGTTCCGTCATGCATAACAACAATGTAATTTGTTTTCACATTCTTTACTACGACTTCGTGTTTTATTTTACTCGATATAACAAAATTTGTTTTGAATAAATACTATTTCGTGTTTAGATTTGAGAGAATCGTACCTAACTTCTTGGGTTTCGATTTTGCAATAAATCTAAATATCTGAATCTTTTAAACTCAAGTTTTAAATGATCTCGGATTTAAAATAGATCACGCCCTAACTTCTTGGTCGTAACCTTATTTTTAAATCCGAGATGGCTAAAAATCTTCTAAATAAGTAAATTTCAGCATTTTTCATTCGCGTATCGGAATTGAGACATTATGTCCTAACTTCTGGATATGATCCTCTTTCTCGAATAACGTGAAACATGCTTCTTTTCTAAAATTTTCAACGTTTTAACAAGGATCGTATTTTAAAATTTTCCAAAATTCTCAATTTTCGACATTAAAACATTAAGTAATCAACTAAGGTACCAATTTTGGGCGTATCGAGGGTGCTAATCCTTCCTCGTGCGTAACCGACTCCCGAACCCATTTTTTAAATTTCGTGGACCAAAATCGTTGTTTTAATAAAATCAAATTATTTATTAAAAACAACCTTTTTCAAGGTGACCCAATCACACCTCAAAAAGGATTGGTGGCGACTCCCGTTTCATTTTTTTCAAAACCCAAGTCGACCCCGTTTTTCATCCAAAAAATGGTGTCAACAGCTTGGAGACTCCGCTGGGGACTTTTTTAAAAAAATAAATGAGTCAAGCCACGAGTTGATTTCTTTTTATCTTTTTGTCGAAATTTGAAAACTTGATTTAAAGATATGATCCTTTCATTGCATTTCATTCGTTATAATTGTCATTGTTGTGGTTTATAATTGTTGTGTTGGTTTAAATTTTGGTATCTTTTTGCACATTGCATTGCATGACCGTTGGTCACACCTTTTAAGTGGGAGTGAGAAGCTACGCCTTCGTGAGGTTTTCACCTCCGCATGGGATAGTGAATCGCTTCCGGGATACATCCGTACCTATGTTTTCGTGAGATTTTCATCTCCGTATGGCCATAGGGAAATGTATTCCCCTGAACCGAACTCGGTCTGTATGATCCTATAATGGGTGAAGATCGAGGAATCTGCTGGTTTGGGTACCTTATCTTTAGAGCCAAACCTCATATAGTGGACTTAGGAACTTAGCCTAGATAGAGCCACTCCAAACCCCTAGTAGTCACCCGAATAGGTACTTTCCGTTTTCCTTGTTTATTTTTGTACTAACCCCTCTTATCGTGCTTTGATTATGATTGCATCGCATCTACATCTTAGGAAAGAGATATTGATTCAAGTCCGATTACTAAATTAGAAAGCTTGTCATGGAATACGGATTCCTTGATAAAGTGGAAAATAATACGACTTCCCAAATATATTCTGAGAAACACAAGAGGGGCGATGGAAGAGTTCGTGATCTTTACTTCGTGGCCTAAGGGTTCGAGACGATTGTCCAAAAGCCTTCGACAAGCTGACGAGCCTTATGAAGATGGGCAAATGATGGATCGCGACCAAGATCAAAAAAATGAGCTAGCAATGGCATCTATTGGCGAGATTACCTCAAACATGCGGATGAAGAAAAAGACCGATGTTGTTTCTTGGAATATAAGGGTGAGGCCGTACATGTATCCGTTTTATGTAAGGGAATTTGCTTTCTAGAAAAGTTTCCTAAATGTAATTGAATCAGAATCAACGTCTCTTTAGGCATTCATTTCATGCATTTGCATTACATTGCATTACATGCATTAAAATCCATTGAAAGAGTCTAAACGAGTAAATTTATTTCAGCTAACCTGGAAAACCAACCAACCAAACGCCTTTACGATATCCAAGCAAAGACTAGAGAAATGGAACTAAGGTTGGAAAAATTAGAGCGAATGCAAATTCAGATGCAGCAGCAATTGACTAAATTTCAACAGGAGATGAGAGATCAGATTCTAGGATTACAGAGAACCATGATAAGTCAGTTCAACCGATTGCTAGCTGGAGGAAAAAGGAAGGACCCGATGGACCACTCGGGGGTTGATAATGAGGATTTTGCTTATTCCCTAGATTGTACTCCGATAAGTGCACAGATCCAGCCAGATGGGCGTTTACACGGGGCACCCTTTACTATCAGATCACAACGGTATCAGACTGGTACAACAACACCAGTGGGTTGCTTGATGGACCCAAGGTCCAAAGTGAGGAACAATTTTCCTGTTGCTCTCGACAACCTGGCTGAAACAAAGCAGGCGAGGGTGGAATACCTAAGTACCACAAAGGCCCCAAGGAAGGAGGGGAATAAATGGGATAATGCGGGCAGGTATAACAAGGGCCACTCAAAACCAATCACTGCGGGCCGACCAAAGACAGAAACCACCAGCCATCAGAGGTCTTCAAAGTAAGAATCTGGAGTAAAGCCAGCCTCCATATCCCAAATGGTATGACACGAACGTACAATACGACTACCATGAGGGAATTACAGGGCATTCAATAGAGAACTGCATTGCCTTCAAGAAATTGGTTGAAAAACTCATTAATATGGGTGTTGTCAGATTTGATGACTCGTCTAGCGAAGAAAATCTACTACCTAGTCATATTGATAATGGGGTAGACATGAAGGTAGGAAGGGGATCAGTTATTTCTGATTCAGGAGGAAATAAGGGAAAGACACGGAACCATTGCGATTTCCATCACGAGAGGGGGTTCGAGACCCAAGAGAATGTGGAATTCAAGGTCTTGGTTTAGGACATGATGGACGATAAGGGGATGAAGCTTCGTGAGGAAATTAAAGAGGAGGAAAACATACGCTCAATGTTGGCAAGTGTTCACACCAATGACATATTTGAAGACACGAATGAAAAGGAACCTTTTTAGATATCTGCCCTTATAAATCTGGAGTGTTCTAAGCAATTAGATCTGGAAGAAATCCCTATAGTTTTAGGGCTTATCTAGAGTAATGTTAGAATATTTTGTTGTTTTAGCCTAGAAATGATAGAAATTCCTTTGTGCAATAGGCTTATGTCTGAACGTTATTATTTTAATGAAATACATCTTTGCGATTATTTTTTAGCCAATATTTTCATTCTACATTCTTTCATTCTTTCGGATTTTTTTTTCCAAACCATCATTCATTCATAATCATATTGTATAAATAATTATTCATAAATTTATATATTCTTTTGCATATTCTTTGGTACTTGTTATGGGTCCCCAAATATCAATTACGTGAATGAATCTGCTACAGACTTAGAATCTCCTTTTGAGCGAGACATGTGTTTAGAGGGATCTCACGACTTTGAAGATGACATAGATCGTAGCTTATCTCCAAACTTGTTGAGGATGGTAGAACAAGAGGATAAATAGATCTTACCTCTCAAGGAATCATTAGAAATTGTGAGCTTGATGAAGACTAAAATTGACCTGACCACAGAAACGAAGCAATACCTTGTTGAGTTACCTCTAGAGTTCAAAGATGTCTTTGTATGATCATACCAGGGTATGCCTCGATTCTTAAAGCACAACAAAGACGACGATGTGAAATTTACGGTCTGAACGATGCAATTCTTCTATAGGGCAATGCCTCTCTCGTTGAGTCAGCATAGCTTTATCCATTTGAAGTCGAGTTTCCATCCTTTCAAGATGTTGTTGGACTTTATCCTGATTAAAGAGGAAGATCCAAAGTTCTCTTTCGTAGTTGCGTCCCAAAAGGGCTCTATGAAAGAAATTTGGTACCAAAGAAGATTTTTCACATACAAGATAAAAATGGAAGACTTTATAATAACATTGATTCTGGTCGAAAAACATGACCAGGACTTGCCTGATCTCATGAGTTCAGACTCAAAAAAAAATCAAAAAAATCAAAAAAATCAAAAAAATCAAAAAATCAAAAAAGAAAAACAAAAACAAAAAAAAATCAAAGTCAAAAATAGGAAAAAAAAGAAAAAAGAAAAAAGAAAAAGAAAAAGAAAAATGAGAGGTCAAGGCAAAAACCCGCAAATGGCGCTTTGACCAAAGGTGGATCTGAGTTGAAAACCCGAAAAAGGACGACTCAAATTTTGAGCAAAATGGGGCATGGACATCACCATTATCGAAGACTTCTGATGGGCATTGCTTCATTTTTTAGAGGCTACTGCATGGATCAAGGTCATCTTATACCGATACAGAATTTCAGAGAGGATGGTGTTGGAGAATGCATTGAGCTTAAACAATAGCATGATAGCTAAGGTCTCAATTTAACTCGGAAGTGGACACCACGATTCGTCACTGAAGTTTCTAGAGTTGAACATCGAAAATTGAAGGAAAATGACTGAGACTCACAAGGATTGACGTGAGAAATTACCATTTGCCCTCATTGTTTGTCGAACATCGGTACTGGGGCAACACCTCTCTTTTTGGTTTACAGGATTGAGGTAGTTCTACCTATTAAAATCCCCTCATTGCTTGTTGAAGGGATCCAATCGCGATGTGATCAGTTGGCCCTAGGAAAATGGTTGAAAGCTATTAATCAGGGTCAGATGTACCATAAATAAATAATATGAGCCGATAATGAACAGGCTCGTCTCAGAGAATTCCACAAGAGGGCTGGATGTTGAAAAAGATTCTTCCTTAACAAAAGGATTCTAAAGGGAAATGAATGCCAAACTAGGAAATTCCCTGTGTTGTAAAGAAGATCATTTTCAGAGGAGCACTGATCCTGAGTGAGATTGTCAATCCTATAAACTCGGATCCAGTTAAGAAACACTTCGGAAGGACCAAGGTGAAAACCTGCAAAGGGCACTTCAAGTAAAAAAAAAGATGAAAAAAATGAAAAAATGAAAAATGAAAAAAAATGAAAAAGTAAAAATGGAGAGGCTAAGGGGAAAATCCGCAAAGGGCACCTTAAGCCAAAGGGGATTTGAGTTGAAAACCCGAAGGGTGGCTCAAATATTGATCAGAATGGGGCATGAAGTGATCAGATTAGGGGCATGTGGTGATCTTGCTATACCTGAAAGGGTAATGCGACATCTTGGGGCATCAACAGAGTCCTGTAGATCTCTTAAACACATGTCAAACTCAGGAAAGTCTTCAGAAAGTTTGTACGGAGAAGTTCAAGCTGTGATATTTGGGGCACCTAACCTTCATACTATTTATATATTGAATTTGTTGTTGTTCTTGGAATACTTCATTCTTTTTCAATATACGTATTCCAATCAATTCCTTTTTTATTCTTGCTACCCTTGATAATTCATTCATTTCAAACTTGCTCTCAAATCAATTCTATTTCATTCATCGTTTTTGCTAGTATGTTGCATTGGAATGATGATACTTTCACAATGAAAGTTTTGCATATTACTCTAGAAGTTTCTAAATAATATAGGAACCTGAAACAGGACTATTGTTTAGAAAACACCAAGTTTAAAGGGTGAAATATCTAAGAAGGAAGGGTCTAAGTTAAAGACTATCCTTTCAGATTTTGTTGTCCAAACATTGATTGAGCAAAATGACAAGATGTTGTGTTTGTGGCAAAGCTTCAATGAACCAACAAGCGATGTTTACCAGGCAAAAAGAAAAGGTCTTCTGGGAGAAGAAAATTTTTGCAATTGTGCATGAGCATTTGGTATGACGCCTTCGGGATGAGGTAAAAGACCAAAGAGTTTCACATTCAATATCATTAAATTGCGATAGGAGAAGATTGAGAAAAGTCATACCTTTCTACCCTTGGGTTACAGTGGGAGATTGATGGTACAAATTTTATGTCCCAGTGAATTGAACTTTGACGTGCACAATGGGGGGCAATCAGATTAAGTGTTTCTTTGGATATGCTAGCCGAGCAAGAAGGCGGTGTAGCACGTCAGTGATAAAGCCTTAATAAGCTTTTGTGTGATGATAACTTAAGCATTAAGGAATCATTTTCATGACATTTTGCATGTCATTCATACACATCTAGTTAGGAGCATTTGATTCGTTCTGATCATCCTAATCATTAGGCATAATTAGGTTCATTATACAGGTCTTATCTCCCTGAGATTACAGTGGAGCAGACTGAAGAATTGCAGATCTTATCTTCCTGAGATTACAGCGGAGCAGATTGAAGCTAGTAATCCTATCTCCCTGAGATTACAGTGGAGCGGATTAAAACCAATGATCATATCTCTCTGAAGTTACAGTAGAGTAAATCGCGTCAGGTCTTATTTCCCTGAGATTACAGTGGAACAGACCGAAGAATTTCAGATCTTATCTCCCTGAGATTACAGCGGAGCAGATCAAAGATGGTAATCCTATCTCCCTGAGATTACAGTGGAGCGGATTAAAATAAAGGATCTTATCTCTCTGAAGTTACAGTAGAGTAGATCGTGTCGATCTTATCTCCACGAGATTACAATGGAGCGATTGAAGATAGTAATCCTATCTCCACGAGATTACAGTGGAGTGGATTAAAATGAAGGATCTTATCTCTCCGAAGTTACTGTGAGTAGATCGCGTCAGTCTTATTTCCACGAGATTACGTGGAGCAGACCAAAGAATGTCGATCTTATCTCCACGAGATTACGAAGAAGCGAGATCAAAGATGGTAATCCTATCTCCCTGAGATTACAGTGGAGCGGATTAAAATAAAGGATCTTATCTCTCTGAAGTTACAGTAGAGTAGATCGTGTCAGATCTTATCTCCCTGAGATTATAGCGGAGCAGATTGAAGATAGTAATCCTATCTCCCTGAGATTACAGTGGAGTGGATTAAAATGAAGGATCTTATCTCTCTGAAGTTACAGCAGAATAGATCGCGTCAGGTCTTATTTCCCTGAGATTACAGTGGAACAGATCGAAGAATGTCAGATCTTATCTCCCTGAGATTACAGCGGAGCAGATCAAAGATGGTAATCCTATCTCCCTGAGATTACAGTGGAGCAGATTAAAATAAAGGATCTTATCTCTCTGAAGTTACAATAGAGTAGATCGCATCAGGTCTTATTTCCCTGAGATTACAGTGGAACAGACCGAAGAATTTCAGATCTTATCTCCTTGAGATTACAGTGGAGTAGATTGAAGCTAGTAATCCTATCTCCCTGAGATTACAGTGGAGCAGATTAAAAAAAAGGATTTTATCTCTCTGAAGTTACAGTAGAGTAGATCGTGTCAGATCTTATCTCCCTAAGATTACAGCGGAGCAGATTGAAGCTAGTAATCCTATCTCCCTGAGATTACAATGGAGCGGATTAAAATAAAGGATCTTATCTCTCTAAAGTTACAGTAGAGTAGATCGTGTCAGATCTTATCTCCCTGAGATTACGGCGGAGCAGATTGAAGCTAGTAATCCTATCTCCCTGAGATTACAGTGGAGCGGATTAAAATAAAGGATCTTATCTCTCTGAAGTTACAGTAGAGTAGATCGCATCAGGTTTTACCTCCCTGTGGTTACAATGGAGTACATAGAAGCCAGTAATTCTATCTCCCCGACATTGCGGAGTGGGCCGGAGCGCCAATGCCTATCTCCCTGAAGTTGCAGTGGAGCGGATTAGAACCACAGATCCAATCTCTCTGAAGTTGCAATAGAACAGATCGCATCCAGTCTTATCTCCCTAAAGTTGCAGCGGAGCAGATTAAAACAACGAATCTCGTCCCCCTAAAGTTGGTACGAAGAAGATTGAAGCTACAAGTCCGATCTCTCTGAAAGGTAGTAGAGAAGAGAAGAGAAGAGAAGAGAAGAGAAGCGAGAAGCGTCAAAAGAAGTCGAGACCCGGTGAGGCTGGGCAAAATTGGTCTTTCTATGTCTTTGCTCTATTCTCGTTACACGACAACGAGCAAAGAGGGCGGTATGACACATTGACATTTGCCCAAACCTAAAACCAATACCCAAAACCCATACAACATAACCCAAACAAACTAAACCCAATCAGGCCCAACAAACTAAACCCAATTAGCCCATTTACAAATACAACCCAACAGATTCATCAAACCCCATACCAGCAGACCCAAAATTAAACAGACCGAACCCAATAACCCAATAGGCCCAACTTCTTTAAAAAATTATCTGCCTAGGGTTTCAGGAACTGAAACCCTAGGCGCCAGATTTGATGACTTTTGGCCTTACGCTTGTTGCCATGGTTGCCTCACGGACGTCCCATCGTCCACTTGCGCCGCGCACGTCCTCTCGCCACCTGCAAACAAGCAAACAACTGAAACACGCAAAGAGAGAAATGAACAAGATGCGAGCGAGAATAAGAAGGCTTTAAAAGCGAAACAAATGTAAAAAAGGGGGGGTTCTTTTTTTTCTTTTCTTTCTTGTAACATATTCACAGAAATAAAAAGCAAAAATCAAAGGTGATTTTCAAGTTTTGTTTCTGATTTCAATCTTTCCTTTTTATTTTTATCACTGTTTTTACTTTTTATTTTTACTTAACGAAAAAAAAAGAAGACAAAACTCACCGTGATGGAGTTTCAAATGCCGATCCGGCGCTTAGTCAGCCGTCGGAGGTGGTGGTGGTGCGGCGAGCGCAAAGTCGGCGCTAAGAGGACCCAAGGGTCGGGTTTTTGAGAGAAAAAAAGAAAGGTTTTTGAAATTTCTTTTAAAAAACAGTGGCTGAAATGAAAAAAATAAAAAAAAGGGTGTTTAAATAGCAATAGAAAACCATTGCCGTTTGCCATTAGGGTCGCGCCAAAAGCAGCGCGTTTTGGCTTCTAACCCATGCATAACCCAACCCTAGGGGAGGATCCGCGTGTTTTTGACTCTCGGGTTATTTGCGCAATTGGTCCCTCCGATTTTGTGGAGCTTTCAAGGAAGTTTTTCGCATATTTTCAAATTTGGCCATGAACTTTCGCGTCTGTTTCGATTTGGTCCCTCGACCATGTGCGTGCATTTCACTGGAACGGCATCGTTTGGTCAGCGAGGGGATATTTCCATTTTGGTCCCTCCTCTTTCAGTGCGTGTTACAATTGAGTCTTTTTAGTCTTTTTATTTCGAATCTGCCCAATTTTTTTATTTTATTTTGATTTGGTCCTCTTTTTAGTACTTTTGCTATTTTGTTCGTTATTTTTGTATTATGATAATTATTATTATTATTATTATTACTATTAAATATTATTAGTTTTATTTTCCTATACGTATTCGTTACTATTTTGTTTGTTAATTAGTTGCATATTATTTTTAGCTTTATTTTATTCTCTATATATACATATACACACATATACATCATGCATTTACATGTCTTTATAGTAACTTATTTTATATACATACAAACATATATATAAATATTTTTGTATTCTATAATTTATATACATATATTTGCACACCCATATATATCTATCTATATATATATATATTAAAATACATGTACATAAAATATGCTTTCATACATCTTTATAATATATATACTTACTTATACTTTATACTTTCAAAAATATACATTTTGTTTATATTCTTTATATTTTATAATATATTTTATACATAGGTATTTTATATATATATATATATTTTATAATTCACATATGCATACATATTTTAATTTATATCTATATACTTATGTGTCCTTTATATTTTTAATTGTATTCACTTTTTATTTATTTCATTTTCATTTATTATCTTGAATGAATGTTTTAATTTTATTCGTTTATATACGTTGTTATTTGGCATGTTGTAAATTTGATCTTTTATTTATCTTATATTGTGCTATTGCTCGTATCATTTTTATACTTTCGTATTCATTATGGTTCCGTCATGCATAACAACAATGTAATTTGTTTTCACATTCTTTACTACGACTTCGTGTTTTATTTTACTCGATATAACAAAATTTGTTTTGAATAAATACTATTTCGTGTTTAGATTTGAGAGGATCGTACCCTAACTTACTGGGTTTCGATTTTCGCAATAAATCTAAATATACGAATCTTTTTAAACTCAAGTTTTAAATGATCTCGGGATTTAAAATAGATCACGTCCTAACTTACTGGTCGTAACCTTATTTTTAAATCCGAGATGGCTAAAAAATCTTCTAAATAAGTAAATTTCAGCATTTTTCATTCGCGTATCGAGAATTCGAGACATTGTGTCCTAACTTACTGGATATGATCCTCTTTCCCGAATAACGTGAAACATGCTTCTTTTTCTAAAAATTTTCAACGTTTTAACAAGGATCGTATTTTTAAAATTTTCCAAAATTCTCAATTTTCGACATTAAAACATTAAGTAATCAACTAAGGTACCAATTTTGGGCGTATCGAGGGTGCTAATCCTTCCTCGTGCGTAACCGACTCCCGAACCCGTTTTCTAAATTTTGTGGACCAAAATCGTTGTTTTAATAAAATCAAATTATTTATTAAAAACAACCTTTTTCAAGGTGACCCAATCGCACCTCAAAAAGGATTGGTGGCGACTCCCATTTCATTTTTTTCAAAACCCAAGTCGACCCCGTTTTTCATCCAAAAAATGGTGTCAACAATGTTTTTAGCTCCAGCCGAATTAATGTGCATGTTTAATGTGTCTTTGCTGCTGCTGAATTCATTATGTCATAATT
This sequence comes from Gossypium raimondii, assembly GCF_025698545.1. NCBI lineage: Eukaryota > Viridiplantae > Streptophyta > Magnoliopsida > Malvales > Malvaceae > Gossypium > Gossypium raimondii. Next base: position 40,754,546 of record NC_068569.1, on the reverse strand, counting down.
GATTTAATTTGATGAATTTAATTATTCCAGGTACATACAATGGACGACACAAATGCATGGATGAAGATTAATGCAAAGTGTGCTGATGATTGATGTTTCCCAAGTGACCATTTGCCAAGAGTTAGTTGACCTGTCATGATTTCCAAGCTGGCCGAATAGCTTCCCAAGACTGCTTTGAAGGCTTTCACACCAGCTGAATACTCTTTTCACACACAAATGACTTTCCAATTTCGTGGGTTCACACTTCATGGCTGATAAAGTCTCCTAAGCTGGTCATTAAATCCCAAGTCCATTCAGCTAATCAAAGTAACTGCTTTAAAGCTCATAAAAGACCATTGGTCAAATCTAGCATGCTCCATTCAGCCCCCAAACATTTCAATTAATTTTCAGCTAAAACCAGCCATTTAGAGCTGTCCATTGATATCCTATATGTATAAGAATCTTCAAGGAAGCTGCTTGGAAATTTCCTGAAACTTTCAGCTCATTAAAAGCTGAAATCAAATGTCTATTCGACTAGCCTTAGATTTTACTATAAATATTGTATTATTTGCTGGTTGTTCAGACTTTTGAAACTTTGAATGAATTATTGTTATTTTGTGAGATTTCTTTCTCTCCAATTTCGTCTGAGACTCAACTTGACTTATCTACTAGTCAGTGGCATCATCCTATTTCTTATTTCGAACTTATCACTCGTGTAGTGTGGCGTTCACCAAACCATATACCTTTGGTTCTTACCTTGTTAGGTAACGGGTCAAGGTTCCCTCTTTTAACACCAAATCACCTTAAGAGTCCTATAAGTTTCGGGTCGACACTCGTATATAGTGTTGGTTCACTCTTGACCCTTAAGCCCATTTCGTTCCATCATCCTACAAACAAATCTCCTTTGATTTTCTTGTTAGCCGGACCTATATCATTCTATACTTAACTCTTTTGAGTCTATCTTTGTTTCCATACTCTATACTTAGCCTAATTCCAACCATACTTCAAAATTGAATGATACTTCTTCGTCTAATGATCGGGCACATAAACGATTCGGACAACTCTACGAAGCTGTGTTCGCATCACCTCTACCAAGGATTGACGACCTATTCGATTAGTTCAGAGGTGCAACTATCTTTTCCAAAATTGACTTGAGATCTAGGTATTATCAACTCAAAGTAAAAGAATCTGATATTCCCAAAACTATTTTTAGGACTCGTTATGGACATTACGAGTTTCTTGTCGAACCTTACTGTCAATAATGTCTTGGCAAAATCATATCTACTTTATTGCACAAAAGAGTTCTAAAATGGCCTGTCTCTCGTGAGGGCAAAACATCAAGTTACCTTGCCCATGTCTATAATATTTTTAGATATCTTGCATGGGTTCCTTCTGTATGATCTTGACTCTATGTCTAGATTCGACTACAAGTGTCAATCGAATACTTGCTCATTTCATTTAACTTTAGTCCAACCAATCCAACCCTTTCAGAATTAGACTAAGTTTTTAGCACGCGAACAACCTTTTATGTTTAGAGATCATTGCATTTTAATTAAGAAATAAGAACAATCAAATGAAATAGTAAAGTTAATGAGATATATACGACATTCATAAAACAATTAATGGTTCATCGAAAGTAATCCCAACCCTATGAGATTTAGCTCATGGGTTGGGAATTAAACTTCCAAACCGAAATATTATCCGACATCGCGTTCAACTACTACAATTCAATATTTTGAAGGAAATAACAGAAGAACTTCGGGAAGCAACTTTTGCTTGTCCAGTCCATACTTCGGCAACACAGCGTCCTTGTGATGGCTAAGAAAGACTGCCTTCGACTTCCTGTCCTTTGTGCAGTCAAACCCTTATTCACGCCTAAGGATCTCTCTCATTTTTTCTTCGTTGTTTGTGAGATCTCCTTCATCGGCTTTTATAAATAGATTAGGCTAGGGTCGGCTAAAAACTCGTGAATATCTTCTTCTCTTTTAGGGTGGTTTATCTGGTACAAGTTTAAATTTGAATTTGAATTACTACGCGAAAAATGTTGACTTAGCCTTCCCGATATTGCCACGACATCTGTGCTGGCAAATTGTCTGCACTTTGCCCTGACACAACTTCACTCTTTTTTTCCTAATTCCAAAACCTGCTCCTGCCATACCAATACAAAAAAAAAAAAAAATCCACCACAAGCGATTAAAAGCACTCAATTCCCACACTGTCCAAGTTCTAATGCAATATTAAAAATGCTAACTAAAATGTTCTAAAATGCAACAAAATGTACTTGAGTACAAAAAATTAGCTAGGTTTAAAGAGATGAAATATAACTCTCGAAAAGAGTTATCACACCCCAAACCTGAGTTATTGCTTGTCCTCAAGCAAAATATACATAAACAAAATTGATAAGGACCAAAAAGGTATTTACACTAATCTGTTATTCAAATTATTCAAATGAATCGAGTTATTTGAATTGTAAAATTCAACTTGACTTGAACTCAAAACTCGAATTACTTATTCTAGTTGACTCGAATAACTCGAAATTTAATATTTTTATTATTATTTCAAATCAAATCAATTTTATTCCTCCTAATAAAAAATACAATATCTATGTTTTGTAAACTATTATCTTATTAAAAAGTATAATTACAATCAAACGATTTACTAGAGTTAGGCATAGGATATCGAGGTCTTACATTACCAATACCTCATTAGTGAAATGATTAAATTTAACATATTATATTATGGGTTTTTTATTTTAAAATAAAAATATTTTATATTTAAATATAAAATTAGAGATATTATATTTACATTATTATCAAATTTAGAATTTATATTAAAATTAAATTTATTAAAATATAAATATGACTCATCGGGGTTTTTACATTTAATTATTTTTATCAACTAAAGTAATGTTTTGTACAACAAAAGTAAACTAGTCTTTATTTATACACCAAAAACTCCGCATAGTTAAAATACTAATAAGCGACACAATTTTATACTTGAAAGATAAGTTGAGGGTTATTTGCAACATAAACACCTCTCTGCTTTAATTTTTTTATAAAACCTTCTACCTTTTCTATTTATTAAATTAGTCCCTACAATTTTATATTTATTCTTAATATATATTTAACTTAATATTATTATTTACATTAATCCTATATATTTTCAATTACTTATGAAAAAACATCATCTTTTCTTTCCTTTTATTTATAAAACTTACTTTTATAGAATTAACATAAACATATTTCAATCTTTATGATATTAATACTTAACATATAACTCCAATTAATTAATTGAGAACTTTTACTTTTATATTTAAATGATTATGTAATAAATATTAAAAAACTATATTTTGTAATTTTAACTAAGCATAAAAATTAAACTAATATAGATTAAAAATATATTTTATAATTTTAAATAAATTAAATAAATAATTTTATAATAATTAATAATTAATAAACATAATTAAAATAAATAATAAATAAGAGTTAATATTCTTTTAACATTCTTCTATCAAATTTTAATATTTACATAGAACTAATGATTATAAAGTAAATTATGTATTATTATAAAACTTTTACTATCAAAGTTTATTAATTTTAAATTAACACTTTTATATAATATTTTTAAATAATGAAAATTTGTTTTTCTTTAAAATTGTTAAATAATATATCATCATTATTTTACTTTGAATATATTGTCACAAATATTAATTAATCAAGTTTATTTTAAATATTAATTTTTTATTCTTAACTTATATTGATCATAATACAAATTATAAAAGTCTAAAAATTATACATTTATATAATTTTGTACTTACTTTCTCAATCATAATAATTTTGAAACATTTCAAAACTTTAAAAATCAATATTATATATTTTAGTTGATACATATTAAAAAAGCCTCGGTTTGCACTAGTTCTTAAACAAAAGTAGAAATTGGGACGGAACAGATTATGACGGAGCAGTTTTAAGAAAAGGTATAGTAAGGAGCAAAGTAATGATAGAATTAACACATAATATTTGTTAATATAATTTGTATTTATCAATCTTATTATGTGAAACTTCACTTAAAGAATGATTTCTTTCAACGAAACTACCATCTACACAAATGAATATTTGTAACCCCAATATTGAAATCAAATTGTTACAAATCATTATCCCAAAATACCTCATAATATAAATCATAGAAGTCTCCAGAAATACTTAAAAGAGTGTCCAACAAAACACCGAAAAAATACAAAAAAAAAAACTCAACAAAGTAGTTGACAAAGACACTCTAAAGTTGATCACACGTGGCACCGCACTTCTACCTATTTATAGACCTCTTTTTTTTATATATTTGTTACGTCTATTTTACGGTCCATGGTTGTTCCTCCCAACAATGTCGTTTCCAAAGTTCAAACCTAGATCCTCCCCTTCAAAGTGCAATGTACACCCAACCACTTATTGGTATATATAGGCCTCTTTGAGTGATCATATTTTGATAAACTTTAAACTCTTATTTAAAAGCTAAAATTATCACATTAATTATATTGAGCATATGTCACAAAAAAGTCATTATAAACATGTTTTCTAGTGGCTTTCAAACTCTCTTTAAGGATAACGATAAGTAACTTCAACACTTTAAACTTCTCTCCTTCAAGTTAATTGAATAGATGAGGATGATTAATCCATATTGTAGCACGAAATTCCTTCCCCATTTGCTACTCAACATGATTAAATCATAAACCATATCATTAAAAAGTCAAACATGTCAACTCAAAAACTTTGATTACACCAAAATTATAATTTTATCTGACGTTCAACCATGAAGTGAAATAAGAGAAGTAGTCAAAATTCTAAAACATACAACTAGTATTATATATAGAATACAAAAATAAAAATACCGAATTAATATATAATTTCTATTTTAATAATAAATTTTCATTTTTCCCATTTTTTTAAAGTTCTCCTTTAAACTAAAATAAAAATAAATAAATTTTATTGGCTCATAAAATACTTCAAATATATAATTTTGTTTCCTTCTTATATTTTTTACCTTTTCTTTTTATTTATCTATAAATAAATATAAAACCGTACTACTTTATATTAGTCACTATAAATTTTATTTACACAAGTTTGATTATAAAAAAATGAAATGAAAATAAAATGTTTTCTATTAAGTAAGTAAATAAATTAGAGTTTAAAAACTTCACGAGTAAACATAAATAAACTACCCACATTTATTTTAGAGTGTAGTAAACAAAATTTTAAAAATATTCTTTTAAAATTTTGATTGCTGGAATTAAAATTTTCACTCTTAATAAATCAAATACTAACCTATAAATGAATATTTATACTAACTTAAAACTTTTGCTTTAGTCTCACATCACGAATTAATTAAATACCAACTTAATTAAGTAAAATCAATAAAAAATAAACTTAATAGGGTTAAATATGATTACACTTTTTAATTATTTTAGTAATTAATTTTTTTAAATCGTTGCTTAAATATATTTTTACATTATTTTTTTCTTTTCACCCACATAGGGTATATAATAGGATATGTTATAAATTATTTATAAAAATGATTTAAATTATTATATAAGTTGTTATTATTTATATTATTTGTATAAAGTATTTTTATAAAATTGAAATAAATAATTTTCTAATTAATTTTTAAAATTTTAAAATATTTTAATTATAAAATAAGATATTATTTATTTCTATTTTGTATTTATTTTTAAAAATAAAATAATAAAAGATAAATGAATAATAAAAACAATCTAAAGAACTGAATAACTTTAATGAAAAAGATAATAATAGTTTGAGAAAAGTATCAATTACCCCCAAAAACATTCAAATTTTTCCTAGCGACTGACGCGACCGAACATGAAAACCAGTAGCTCTGACTTTTGGGTTTGGGCCCTTTTCCGGGTTGCTTCAACATCACGCGGTTTCCATTTCTTTTCTCGTAAACAGAGATAAATACAAGGACCTTTACCTACCATCTTATCTACACTCTTCTCGTTCCCTTTATAAATCCGTCTTTCTCACGCAGCAAGTCTTCGATACGTGAGAGAGGGAGAGAGGGGTAGAGTGTTGATGATATTGGAGGCTCTTCGAGATGTAGATCGGAACACTCCTTTTTATGATCCCTTCTCTTCGTTTGCCCATTTCAGCTTCCTCCATCTATCTCTTGTTTCTCTCATCTATGAAATTTTCAAGCAGTAAGAGAAAGGGAGAGAGTGGTGTTGGGAGTTGGAGGTGTGGGAGAGTTGGGCAAGAATTATGACCTTTGTTCAATCCAAAGGGGCAATTCTTACCAACCCCTCCCATACCCTTGATTTCCAACCGTTGCTCCCCTTCCCTGCCTTGGATCCATTCCCTTTTGTTTGCTTCTTTTAAGGTTTGGTTTCCTTTTCTTATAATTTTCTTCTTTAGTTCTTATAATTATTTTGTTTTAATTTCATAATTTTCCAAGGAGTTTCCTAGTGAATATTGGGTATTAGATCTGGCTGTGATTTTCAGAGAACAGCAACTGAGAGCTGCAGCTTTCATGATTTGTAGAAGTTTGTCATATTTCAAATGTTTGTTGACAAATTCAAAACGCCAGGAGCCCTGGACTGGAGATGAATTCTGTAGAAATCTCGTGGAGGAAAACGAATCACGAAGTGTCCATTTGTGCCGAGGAAGAGGCCTCTTACATGTTATATTATTCTGACATGGTATTATCAGAGTTTGTGTCTAGCCTGTTTCGAAAACCAAATTCTATCTAAATTATATACACTAAATTTGGGCTCAACCAGGCCGTTTCATAGTAAACGAATTTTAAAAATAAAACAAGTTTACTAAATAGATTAAATATTAAAATAATTACAATTAAAATAATAGTAAAATTAACAATAAACTAAATTAGGCGAAAATTAACAAATTTAAAATACATTACAAAGCTTAAAATAGTTATAATTAAAATAGTAGTGAAATTAATAATAAAATAAATATTTTAATAATACAAACAAAATTAAAAGTGAAAGTAGAACAACATTAAAAACGGCCACGAAATGGCCCTAAAACAGTACAAACCAAAAAAAACAGCTTGCAAAATATAATTTAACTAACTAAAATATTTATATGTATCAAACCATAAACATATTTGATTTTATAACAAATTATAAATTGTAAGTTAAATTATATGTCTATAAAGGAAACGAAAAATCATGGTCTTTATCGTCATCATCATTCTTATCAATTTTGCAATCAATTTCTAATATGAAATAAGAATAAATAGTTAGATAATTAAATTGATAAATTGTTATAATAATAAAACAAGAATAACAATCATGAAAGTACACGACTTAAACCATTTTTTGTTTAAGTAAACTCCTCAAAGGTGTGATAATTTTTTTCCCATGTTAAAAGTCGACTCGGTAGCCACACTTAATATTAGAATTGACAAAAGATCACAAGCTATAGTTCTTCCAAATAAATGTCCAACTATGACTTTTCACTCTTAGTACTGGATGTACTTAAATATCGTTTATAAGTATCACTTTCATCATAATCTCCTTCCAAATCAACTTTATTAACATTAAATTGACACAAACTATAATCAACATGATTATTACCCAAAACATTAAAACTCACGACCAAAGAGGAAGACGTGCAATTGGAGTTCTTAACATAATAAACAATAGTTTAAGTTGCTAACAATGATTTGCACAAAGTTTGAAGCATGAGAATCATAGATTGTAGTGAAGCAATAGTGCACATAATTAACTTGTAACGAAGATCTAAAATGACAGTACATGACAATATCAAAGAATGCTCAGCCCAATATTTATTAAATTTCTCTTGCGTGTACTTAACCATTGAACTTAAAAAAGAATGAGGACCTTTATGTGTATCAAGCAACAACTTGTGAACCTTCCAAACCCTTCTAAAATAAAGATTAACCTTGGCAATTAGAACTAGAAAAAACACAAATCACATCTTAAAAGACTTTAAAAAATTTGCAAAGAATAACAACATTTCTCCACTCATCAAAAAGAGCAAATGTTTGATAATCTTTATCTTGTTGGCCCCAATAATCTAACACATCATTGTAGTAAAGAACAGATTCAAGCATCAAATAAGTAGAATTCCATCTCACACACACATCTTGATGCAACTTTTTGGTCATATTCAAATGAAAGTTTTTGTTGGTCACATCATAAATTTTTTTCCTACGAATTTTCCACTTTTTTTTATGTACTTAATTCCATTTTGAATCTTTTCAACAACATCACCAGCAAGTTCCAAACCAACTTTAACTATAAGATTCAATATATATACACAAGATCTACCTTGAAAAAAAAATACCATCACACAAAAGAGCTCGGTTCGCATGAAAACGGTTGTTAAGATAAGAAACCATAACATCATAATATGAAGCATTATCCAAAGTGATGTTAAAAAATTTCTTGTCTATACCCCACTAAGATAAACATAAAATAAGTTCATTTGCTATGTGAACCTTAAGATTCTTTTTTGTAGCATCCTATCTTTGTCAACTTAATGAGCAGTAATGCAAATGTATTCATCATTAGTATGCTCAAAGTTTCAATTATCAGAAGTTAGACAAATTAAACCAGGTGCTTTAGCCAACTCTTTTTTAACATAATCTCTCTCTTTTGCATAATACATTAGGACATCCTTAGTAGTTGTTTTCCTATTTATATTCTTAAAATTAGGAGTAGCAATACTCATCATTTATCCAAATCCCGGTTCTTCAACTGTCCTAAATGAATGTTTGTCACACATAAGAAGAGTAGCAATCGCTCGACAACACTTATTAATGTCAAACTTGTAGGTTTGTATAGATAGACCACCTCTAAGGATGGTTGAGTGACTACGGTGTATTGAGTGATATAATTAATAAATTTTTTTCAAACAATTATTTAGATGACGTCTTGAATGGGAGGTTCCACTAGAAGAGTTAGTAGAGTAGATACTCTTACAGTGATTACATTGTGCCTTCAGTTAATCATTGTTCTCACATTCAAGTTTTGTCATTTCATCGAACACCTTTGAAGTAGTCGATTTTTAATGTTTGAGAGCACTTTCATATTCCTTAAACCTATTGGCTATAGGTATTGGAATGTTTGAACTAGCTATTTTCATAAAACTCAAATCTTGAAGAAAACAACAATCGACACTCAAGATTAAAATAAACTATTTAACCAATGTGAAAATCCAATTAAGCATATTTAACCAATGATAAATACATATTAATTGAATACTTAAGGGAATTATCTTTTCTTTTCTTTTTAAATTATGCCATCACATAAAAATAAAATGACCAATCTCGTCAAATAACATCTAATATAATATTATGTCAAATAATATTATAGTAACTTGTGTCCTTAGCATGTTGGACCAAATAACATAACTAGAGCTGAATGTAACATTAGTCTAAACAAGCTATGGTTCATAGCATTAGTCTAAACAAGCTATGATTCATGAAGGTAGTAAGATTAGGACAATATCAACTTAAAGTCCAATAACCTTTGAAATTAGGGTGTTGAAATAGTCGATTTGAAATATCATTAATTGAATTAATCAAAACTTTAAAATGCTTAACCATTAATTTAATTGTACTTTCCATGAAAATAATGTTGGATCGTCGGCACCCCTACGGCGCAGCGAAAAAAAATAAAATCGGCGACCCTAACCATGGATCCATGTGTGAGGAACGAATCGGGGTGATCAAGGTTACGAAATTACCTAATGTTTATTCAGAGTAGACAGCAACACCTCAACAACGAGTAGTCTGATCTGCTGTCGAACCAAGCCGCAATCTATCGTGATCCCGGCCTCTACGTAATCCACCCAGTTGACTACGAACGGAAGGAATCCCCAAAACAGTTTTGAGAGTTATTTTTCTTTGACGGCTGCTAGGCTCAAACAAAGAAAAACGGGATTATATATATATCCTTTTGTTTTAGGGTTTTTAGGAATTAAATAAATATAATAATATTTTTATACCGAAAATTATAATTACATTAATTATAATATAAGTTCGGTAAACCATATATTTATTTGAATTCTTATGCTAACCAAATTCATGTCGTCATTATACATACAACAACCTTGTACATAATGTGTTGGAAATTTGATTACCGAATTAAATTAATTCTATAATTAATTTAATTCAAGCGACCCCAAAAACAATACCAACTATGGTTTATTCCGTTCATTTCAACTATAGGGTGTGACCCTGTAGGTTCCTGTAACATTAGCAGTAACACTAGAATGATTCCAATGCTACAAACAATGAGTGGCATCTAGCAATGCATCATTGCTAGATAAGTCACAAGAGATCATGATTCGACATAACCTTTTTTTTATGATTAACCTTTTATGCAATAATCCTTAAGTCCTTTATATCTGGATTGGACACAAGTCATGGAATAGTCACACTTGCATTGTCCATTCCATGTTCCTTGATATCTTAAGCAGACTACGATATACAAATAAGTATGACATTTAATATCAATTTATTTGAGCATGGCCATGCATTTCTAGTCTCACTTAATCAAGTGGCCTAAGATATTACTCCTATTATGTAGGAGGGACTTATCCTATATCGACCAACCATATCCCTCTACATAGATTGTGGTATATCCAACATCAGTCTTTATAGAACAACCAGTTACGGTGTACGTTTGACTGTATCAAAATATACAACTCACGATGTTGGGATTATGATGATCTCAAGTTTGAGGATCATATAAATATTAATCATTATGAGTAATGTCGTGACAATTACATAATAATCCAAGAAACATACTCATAACGGTCATCCAATATGTTGTTCTCTAACACACATATTCATGTAATGATTCGACATTCCATATCAATGACAACTCTTTATCATCAATCAACTGCATGTTAGTCTTAATGCATTATCGTTGTCCTATCCAACAATAATACTTGACTAAGGAACTTTTAAGAATAATCATATTATTCTCAGGACATTATTATAAAACAGTTTATTTATATACACAAAAGAAACTGAAATAATAATGGTAACGCCTTATATTAATAAACATGATAAATCAAGTATGTTATTACAACCATCTCATGATTGATCTTTGGGCATACTCTAACAATCTCCCACTAGCACTAAGACCAATCACTTATATATCTAATACCAAGTGACTTAGTGTGACGATCATGCTTCTGCTGTGTCAGAGGCTTAGTCAAGGGATCAGTAATGTTATCATCTGTAGGTACTCTGCATATCTCTACATCTCCTCGATCGATAATCTCTCGAATAAGATGGTAGTGCCTAAGTATATGTTTGGATCGCTGGTGAGATCTAGGTTCTTTAGCTTGTGCAATGGCTCCATTGTTATCACATCGGAGTTTTATAGCATCTGATATGCTAGGCACAACCCCTAGTTCAGTAATGAACTTTTTGATCCAAATCGCTTCTTTTACCGCCTCACTGGCTGCAATATACTCGACCTCTGTTGTAGAATCGGCTACTGTACTTTGCTTTGAACTCTTCCAGCTCACATCACCACCATTAAGGCAAAACACAAAACCTGATTGTGATCGAGAATCGTCCTGATCGGTTTGGAAGCTAGCATCAGTGTAACCTTTTACACTTAACTCTTCCTCACCTCCATATATTAGGAAAACATCCTTAGTTCTTCTCAAGTACTTAAGGATATTCTTGGTGTGGTCCGATGACCTTCACGGGATCTACTTGGTATCTGCTCGTCATGCTTAAGGCATATGAGACATCTGGACGGGTACATAACATGGCATACATGATAGATCCAATAGCGGAAGCATATGGAATTTTACTCATGCGTTCCTGTGGAGTTGAAGGACACATTTCCTTTGAGAGTGAAATACCATGTCTGATACGTAGGAATCCTCTCTTAGATTCTTCCATACTGAACCTTTTCAGTACTTTGTCTATGTATGTACTTTGGCTTAGACCTAGTAGTTGTCTTGATCTATCTCTATAGATCTTTACTCCTAAGATGTAAGTTGCTTCGCCCAAGTCCTTCATAGAAAAACAACTTCCTAACCAAGTCTTAATACACTGCAAGGTAGGTATGTCATTTCCTATGACAAGTATGTCATCCACATACAGTACCAAGAATGTTATAGTGCTCCCACTAACTTTCTTGTAAACACATGGCTCATCTTCATTTTTGATAAAACCAAACTCTTTGATTACATCATTAAAACGAAGATTCCAACTTCGAGAAGCTTGTTTTAATCCATAAATGGATCTTTGTAGCTTACATACCTTTCCAGCATCCTTTGGATTGACAAAACCTTCAGGTTGTGTCATGTACACATCCTCTTCAAGTTTCCCGTTAAGGAAAGCTGTTTTGGCGTCCATCCGCCGATTTCATAGTCATGAAATGCACTATAGCTAGCAAGATCCGATGGATTTAAACATAGCTACAGGAGAAAAGGTTTCATCATAGTCAACACCATGAACTTGGCGAAAACCTTTAGCGACTAATCGCCCCTTGTATGTTTGTACATCACCATCCATGTGGGTTTTCTTTTTGAAAACCCACTTGCACCCTATGGGCTTAACCCCTTCGGGTGAGTCAACCAAAGTCCATACTTGGTTTTCATACATGGAATCCATCTCAGATCTCATGGCTTCAAGCCATTTCTCAGAGTCTGGGCTCGTCACCGCTTCTTGATAAGTCCTAGGCTCATCTTGATCTATCAGTAGAACGTCACCATGCGTTGTAACGAGAAATCCATATCTCTCAGGTGCTTGGCGTTCCCTTAAAGATTTACGCGGTGGTTGTGTTTCTACAGCAATTACTTGTTCCTCAACCCCTTGTGGAACTTGCTGTTGTTCTATCTCTGGTTCAGTGGTATTTTGCGATTCTCGAACTTTATCAAGTTTAATCTTTTTCCCACTTCCTTTTCTAGAAACAAATTCTCTCTCTAGGAAGACACCAGTCCGAGCAACAAGTATTTTGTTCTCAGTGGGATTAAAGAAATAATATCCTTTGGTTTCTTTTGGATACCCCACAAAAATACATTTTTCAGATTTGGGTTCAAGCTTATTAGACGTCTGACATTTAACATAAGCTTTGCAACCCCAAATTTTCATAAAAGACATACTGGGACGTTTCCCAGTCCATATCTCATATGGTGTCTTTTGAACCAATTTAGATGGAACACGATTTAGTGTGAAAGTAGCTGTCTCAAGTGCATGTCCCCAAAAGGAAGTCGACAGATCAGCATGACTCATCATGGATCGAACCATGTCTAACAAAGTTCGATTTCTTCTTTCAGAAACTCCATTCCATTGAGGAGTACTAGGAGGAGTAAGTTGTGAGACAATCCCACATTGCTTCAAAAGATTATCAAACTCTAAGCTCATATACTCCCTACCTCGATCAGATCGAAGTGTCTTAATAGTTTTTCCTAGTTGATTTTGTACTTCATTTTTGAATTCCTTGAACTTTTCAAGGGATTCAGACTTATGGCGCATGAGATAGACATACCCATATCTACTGAAATCATCAGTGAAAGTGATGAAGTAATGAAATCCTCCTCTAGCCTGTATATTTATTGGCCCACATACATCAGAATGTATTAGGCCCAATAAATCACTAGCTCGTTCACTTTTACCAGTAAAAGGAGACTTAGTCATTTTTTCCAATAAGCTAGATTCACATACTTCAAATTGTTCAAAAACAAATGAATCCAAGAAACCATCTTTATGGAGCTTGGATATGCGTTCCTCACTTATGTGGCCCAAACGACAATGCCATAGATAAGTTTGATTTGAGTCATTTATTTTTGATCTTTTAGTATTTATGTTGTAGATGGGATTCATTTGATCTAAAACATAGAGGCCATTATTCAATTGTGCCGAACCATAGAAAACATTATTGAGATAAAAGGAACAACAATTATTCTTAATAATTATCTCAAAACCAATTTTGTCTAAACAAGAAATTGAAATAATGTTTTTAGTCAAACTGGGCACATAATAACAATCCTCTAAACATAAACCAAGTCCACTAGGCAAAGATAAATTATATGTTCCCATAGCTAATGCAGCAACTTTTGCTCCATTTCCAACTCATAGGTCCATATCTCCTCTAGCCAAAGTCCTACTCCTTTGTAGTCCCTGTACAGAAGTACAAATATGAGAACCACAACCAGTATCTAATACCCATAAAGTAGTAGTTGATAAATTAATATCAATAACATAAATACCTGAAGCAGACATTCTGCTTATTTTGGCCTTTTTGACTTCCTTAAGATAGATAGGGCAGTTCCGCTTCCAATGTCCAGTCACACCACAATGAAAACAGTTTCCTTCCTTAGCCATCCCTCCTTTAGGTTTCAATGTAGCTGTTACTTTTCCAGGCTTGGGCCTACCTTTACCCTTGGGCTTTGTCTGAACTTTGGCCTTTCCCTTGCCCTTATTATTACGGACCATCAGTATAGGCTTGGGTCCAACCTTTTTCATGTTGCCTTCAATAGTTCGTAACATACTGAGCAACTGTGGCAGAGTCTTATCAATTTCATTCATATTGAAATTAAGGACAAACTGACTGTAGCTATCTGGCAACGATTGCAGAATAACATCAGTGGCCAACTCTTGGCTCAATGGAAACCCTAGCTTAGACAGGCTTTCAATATAGCCAATCATCTTAAGGACATGAGGTCCTACTGGGCTTCCTTCAGCCAGCTTACATTGGAATAGGGCCTTAGAGATATCGAACCTCTCTTGCCGTGCTTGCCCCTGATAAAGTTCTTTCAGGTGCTCAATCATTTCATAAGCAACCATGTCCTCATGTTGCTTCTGAAGCTCAGGATTCATAGTGGCAAGCATAAGACATCCAACGTCTACCATGTCATCGAGATGCTTCTGTAAGCGTCTCTATCAGCCCTCGAGGCATTAGTGGGTGGCTCGTTAGGAACTGGTTGTTCAATGACATATAATTTCCGTTCTTGTTTGAGGACAATCCTCAAGTTACGGAACCAGTCAAGAAAATTTAAACCATTCAACTTGTCCTTCTCAAGGACCGATCGCAATGATAGTGTATTTGTGTTTGCAGCCATAATATATCTACAACAATGAAATTATGCGTGTGAAAATTTATCAAATTTATATTAATCATTAAAAGGACTTAATTAAATGATGTTCCCACTATTTTACTACAAAACTAATACCCTCATACGTTAGTTTGGAAGGCTTTCTTGAAAAGCATTTCAAGTGGGTTAAGGATCCATATTTCACCTCCTCTTAAGTCAGCTTTGGATTTACTCTCAAGATTATGGTTATCTAGGTAAGCAACACTTGCTAATTACATCATATGTAACTCCTAAAGTTTGTTGAACAACTCTTGTTCTAATCATCTTATGATTTATCCAAATTACTTGCCTCTAGGTTTCTAATCCTATTAGAATAACCTAGTCAAGTCATTAACCAATTTTAACCTGCGAATATCACTTGTTTATTCTTCGCGTTTAACCAAGATAAATACAAGTACTTCGCTTTAGCAAAACCTACACAGTATTGATCGAGGCCTTAACGATGGCAAAATTGGAAGGCTATGTTGACTTAATATTTTAATAGAGGGATTTTATTAAGATCGTTTCATCTCACCAATTATGGTTTACTATAGTCCATTTAGCCATTTAATTGATCTCATCAATTAATGTGGTTTATTATTATCAAATTTTAACATGTTTAAAATTTGGCATGCTTTAGACATCCATAGCATCTCATACATAAATAAAGCAATAAATAAATGCAATAGTTATAGCCCATAAACTAAGGTGGCGCAACCCAAGCCAATGGGAGAACCAAAAGGAAACCTAAAGGTGTAAGCCAGTTTTCAAGCTATCAGTCCACACTGGTTGGCCCATCTTCCTTCTCGGCTAGCCCACAGCAACTCTTACAAATTACAATATGTAGAAACTCGTTTTACATACGAGGGAGTAAGATGAGAAGAGAAATACAAGAGAATAGTAGCAAGGCACGACACGCAGGCCGTATTTATAAAATTACAACCTTTTTATCAAATGGGCCATTGGGCTATAACTATGCATTTCAAACACCGTGCAAGTCAAAAATAGCATACATAATTAAAAACTTTATTAAAGTGAATTATAACATATCCTTTCAACTTTTATGGCCTACCAAGTTTTATTTATTATAAACATAATTTAAGAAGATGGGGGCTGAGGCGGCAGAGGGAGTGGGCCGAAGGCGTGGAGCCCCCGCGGTACGAACCGCATACCCCATTCAAGTGAAACCTCACGATTTGATAACTTTTATCAATAGAATCGTGTTTTCGGGATTTTAATCCCAGAGGTTTCATGCCGGAACAACCCTTGTTCCACAAACATGTAATCCATTCTAGAAACTGTCAACACCACCGTCGCACCATTATAGATCTGTTAACACTTAACTGTAATAACATAAAACCAAATAGGCCATAACATTATGATTAACATTTAATCCATTATTAAAAGGAACGGTTATCAGGTTACTATTAAACGATTTAAACAGTCGAAATTTACTAAAATTAAAGCATGCATCTCATACAATTGCATCACCCAAGTATTTAAACCCGAGTCCGTATCACACAAGTGGCTCTGACACCATTGTTGGATCGCCGGCACCCCTACGGCGCAGCGGAAAAAAAATAAAATCGGCGACCCTAACCATGGATCCATGTGTGAGGAACGAATCGGTGTGATCAAGGTTACGAAATTACCTAATGTTTATTCAGAGTAGACAGCAACACCTCAACAACGAGTAGTCTGATCTGCTGTCGAACCAAGCCGCAATCTATCGTGATCCCGGCCTCTACGTAACCCACCCAGTTGACTACGAAACGGAAGGAATCCCCAAAACAGTTTTGAGAGTTATTTTTCTTTGACAACTGCTAGGCTCAAACAAAGAAAAACGGGATTATATATATATCCTTTTGTTTTAGGGTTTTTAGGAATTAAATACGTGTTAGAAACAATTCAGGACTAAAACAGAAACTTAGAGAATTTTTCAGAAAATAGTAAAAATTTTCAATACTGCAAGGGTCACATGGCCAAGAGACACGCCCGTGTCTCAGGCCGTGTGGGCATTCGAAATGGGGACACACGGCCATGTCCCAGCCTGTGTCCGTGCCCGTGTAACTCTTTGGCTTCGTTACACGACCAAGCCACACGCCCATGTGCCAGGCCATGTGCTGGGCCGTGTAACAGCCTGACTTGCAACCCTTTTAAAGCTATAGGGGCCACATGGCCGTGTCACCTAGCCATGTGTCACACAGGGCTGAGATATATGCCCGTGTCTCTACCCGTGTAGACAAAAATAGGCCATTTTACAAGCCATTCTTCTTACCCAAACTAGCATGTACCTATAAGCATTTTTGTACATATAACCAAGCCATAATAAGGCATCCAAATCAAGCATAAACAAGATATATACATATGGTAAAGTTTCATACAACCAATATGCCCTTAGGCACCTCAAATGACAACATGTAAATATGTTTAATCATGCACTCTATTTTCCAAAATACTCAACTAAATTATAGACACATTAGACTCAATACAATACATTTGGTTATCATACCAAAGCATACCAAATGGTACCAAATAACCACACAATTACTAGCCTTAACATACATATATGTCTTCTGTAGCAAAATTATCAACCATATTAAGGCTAACATTTACATGCCCAAAACTAAGCTCATAACATTATCAAGTGCCAAATCAAAAGCCAAACCAAATGGCCTTATTCAACCAAATGACCCTATTTACAATCAAACATCACTACACCAAAATAGGCTTTTAGCGGTGTTTTTAGTGGCATTTGGATAAAAAACGCCGCTAAAAATTAAGCATTACCGGTGCTTTTAAAAAAATGCAGCAAAGATCGAGTATTTGCGGCGCTTTTTGGAAAACGCCGCTAAAAATGAGCATTAGCGGTGTTTTCCAAAAAAGCGCCGCAAAAAACCAAAGCCCAACGACTTTGTTTTTTGTGTTTTAGGGGCTTTAGTGGCATTTTTCAAAAAGCGTCGCTAAGGCATGGGGATTTAGCGGCGTTTTTGAAAAAGAGCCGCTAATGCATGGGGATTTAGTGGCGTTTTTGAAAAAGCGCCGCTAATGCATGGGGATTTAGCGGTGTTTTTGAAAAAGCACCGCTAATGCTCGGGGCTTTAGCGACGTTTTTGAAAAAGTGTCGCTGATGCTCGGGGCTTTAGCGGCGTTTTTGAAGAAGCGTTGCTAATGCTCTATTTTTAGCGGCGTCTTTTAAAAAGCGCCGCTAGTGCTCGAGGTCTTTAGCGGCATTTTTGGAAAAGCGCCGCTAATGCTCTATTTTAGCGACGTTTTCAAAAAGCGCCGCAAAAAATATTTTATCTGTCTATTTATTATTTAATTGGTTTATTTACATTAATTAAAATTAAAATTATTTTTAATTGAATATTCAAAATCTTCAGAAAAAATAATGACACGTAGAAATAATTTGAAATAAAAAACATAGAAAAATATTTGTGAAAAATGAAAAAAATTAAAATACTATTATTTAAAATAATTTTTAAGTTTTTGGGTACATTCTTGAGTGTTTTTAATTTACATATTAAATAATTTCTTATATAATTGTAAAAGAGATAGTATTAATTTTAAAATATTGAATTAATTATCACTATAGTTTAAGGTTTTTGGTTTAGGGTATATTGTTTAGAGTTTAAGGTTTAGGAGTTACTATTTTAAGGTTTATGGATTATGAGTTTAGGGGTTATGATTTATGGTTTATGGTTTAAAGGCTGGGGTTTAAGGTTTAGAGGTTATGTGTTAAGGGTTTTAGGGTTTAAGTTTATGGTTTAGGGTTTAGATTAACTAGTTTTTTTTCTAATTTATATATTAATCAATTTCTTATATAATTGTAAAAGAGATAATATTAATTTGGTTCTTCAAAATCGTGTGAAGATTTGGTTCTTGAAAATTGTTTCGGTGTATTTAAAACTGTTATTTGAAACTGTCTTAGCTATGAGAAAGTTTCATTTTAGTTACTTAATTATGAAAAGTTACAATTTGATAACTAAACTTTTTAGAAGTTTTCATTTAAGTTACCAAGTTGTTAAAATCGACGCCATATGGCTTTCTCTAAACCCTTAAGCCCAAAAAACATAATCCTTAAAACCCTAAACCCCCTAAAAATTTCATATGGATATTGATGTACATGTATATACATAGATATATATTAATGTAAAAGCTTATATATGTTTATAAAAAATTGTGGAAGCAATACTTAATATTGATTAATTTTTTTGGGTTTAGGGTTTAAGAGGTTTAAGGGCTATAGTTTAAGGTTTAATGTTTAGTATTTTAAGTTTATGGTTTAGGGTTTATTATATTGGGTTTGGAATTTAGTGTTTTAAAGTTTGTTGTTTGGAGTTTAGTTTTTATAGTCAGAGTCTTACAGCACGTTTGGTTCGCTGTATTGGATTAGAGGTGTATTGGATTAGAGGTGTAATGGAATAGAGGTGTAATGGAAAAGCTGTGTAATAGCAAATCAACTGTTTGGTTGAATGTAATGGAATAGAGGCGTAATAGTAATCCTGTGTTTGGTTGAGTGTAATAGAGGTGTAATAGCATAATGAAAAAACTAAAATGACTAGAATACCCTTAGCAGAAATTTGTTTTGGTAAATGATTATTGTTATTGTTATTTAAATTTTAATAAGATTATTATCAATAATAAATAATTTAATCATATTTAAACATAATTATTATTAAATATATTTTAATTAAAATATATAATTTAATAAAATTCTTAATAATTAGCATAAATTTGTTTTGGTAAATTATTATTGTTATTATTATTTAAATTTTAATAAGATTAATATCAATAATAAATAATTTAATCATATTTAAACATAATTATTATTAAATATATTATAATTAAAATATATAATTTAATAAAATTCTTAAAATTAATATTCTTATATGAATTTACTCAAATCATAATATATGATACTGTAAAATATAAATTAACATAATTATTATTAAATATATTATAATTAAAATATATAATTTAATAAAATTCTTAATAAATAAAATTCTTCTATGAATTTACTCAAATCATAATATATGATACTATAAAAGAAAATTTCAAATAATTAATATTAAATATGATTTAATTAAATATATGATTTAATAAAATTTAAAATTATTATAACTAATATGATTATAGTTTATGAATTTGTATAATTTAAAATAATAATTATTACATATAATTTAATAATAATATATAATTTCATAAAATTCTTGATAATAAAAATTTTCTTATATGAATTTATACAATTTAAAATAATTAATATTAAATATAATTATATAGTGATATATAATTTCATAAAATTCTTAATAATAAAATGTTCTTTTATGAATTTACTAAAATCAATATATAACTTGAGAATTGTATTATGCATAAACATAATTAACTTATATTAAGAAAATGTTAGATGAAAATGAAATTGTACATTAAAATCCATATGTTATATAGTTTTACAACATCAAAAGTTTGAACATTGATATTTAATGGTAAGAAAGAAATCTCTAACCCATTCCAATCGGGCAACTGAAGGTAAACTAAAGAAAACGATCATTTGAGTTGGATGGTCGGGAATTTTACTCAATGCATCATACCGCTGATCGTCGGTTAAACCTTCAATTGACCATAAGGCTGAATATAAATTTGAAGCTCTCTCTTCCATATGTTGTTCTGTCTTTGAACTACCACCTCGGAGGCAAAACTCCTACTGATTTGATCGCCAACGGCCTGGATTTTCTCCCCGAACAAAGTGGCAGCCTCATTAAATGAAGAAAACACATTATCACGAGCATCAGATTTCTTCTTTCTCTTGTTTGAAGATGAGGAACCCCCTTGGTCTCGATCTCCTCGCGGATCCGTACCAGAAACATCCATGTCATCTAAAGAGACGTCGACCTTGATCATAGAATGTATTTCTCTCTTCATTCATATCGTAGTACGTTCATCATCAGCATGTATTTCTTCAAGAACATCAGAATTGTTTGAGCATCTCTCCCGCTTGCTCGATCTCTTGCGTATATGGTAGTAAATTTGGTCATAGTAAGGAAAGTACGAAATCGAATTGGCGGCTTCTTTGTGACTCTAAAAAATGAGGAAATCATATTAGTCGTAAGTTTGGTAAAAATAATATAATAAAGACTTGAAATAATCTTACCTTTAAATAGGACTCCCAAACCGCATCTTCAAAGAACAACGAGTCATTTATGCTCGTCCCAACCAAAACCGCTATTGTTTTGGCCATTAAGCATGTCGAGACGATTGACCACTCCTTTTAAGTAACCTAATCCTTGATTCAATATTAGGTTTCGCCTTCAACATTGCATTTGGTAAAACCGTTTGTAGCATTCTTTCCAACTCGTTCAAATAACCGGCTTTGAACCGGTATCGACATTAAATGTTCCAACATTGTGCAGTCCACCATCTTTGAAACTAATGCTGCATCTTCCTCGGGAACCCATTTTCTTTTGCTTCCTCGAGAAGCTTGAGCATTTGATTCTGGAACACCTGACATAATGATCTTAAGAACAAAAAAAAAACAAATTATATTAATTACTATTTTAATATCATGATTCAAAAGGTCAACACTTTATAAAATCTAAGTAATTAAGTTGAATATCATGAATCAAAAGATCCATAGCACAAAAAATTTAAAATTATAACACATGCTGAATTAGAAGAAATTATATTATAATTTCTGTAGTTTAGTACAATACAAAAATCAATACAAAAGTTTCACAAAAGTTTCACAAAAGTTTCACAAACTAATTTCTAGATGCTTGCCATTCATCGAACATTTGGTTGGCTAGTTCCATCCTCCAAGTAGCCCAAGCATCCGATGGATGAATATTTGTGATATTCGGTTCATCGTCATCCACCACATTAATTGTAGGTAATCCTTCTCCCACCTCCGCTTCAATGGGATCACTACTCATATGGGTTCGAATAAAATTATGAAGCAAACAACATGCAATAATAATTCTATTGTGCACCCTTATAGGATAGAACGATGGACTCCTAAGTATTCCCCATCTAAGTTTTAATAAGCCAAAGCATCTTTCAATGACATTACGTGCTGAGGCATGTTTCATATTAAAAAACTCTTGCGGAGAACTTGGCTGATAACCCTGACGCCACTCGTTCAAATGATATCGTTGTCCTCTAAATGGTGCAAGAAATCCCTCACAATTTGTGTATCCAGCATCAACTAGATAATAACAACCTATAAAATAAGTTTCATATTAAAAAATGATTAATTCAGCACACAAAGGGTGATCTTAATGAATAAATCAAAGTCCTCTAACTATACACTTTACCATGAGGAACTTTTAATCCATGTCTTCTACTAATGGCATCTCAAGAACCCGTCCATCAACAATCGAACCTTCCCAACCAGAAGAACATAAACAAATTGCATCTCAGGTGTACAAACACCTAGCATATTTGTTGCTATGTCACCTTTTCGCGTCCGATATCTAGGTTTATCAACTGTTGGAACCCTAATCTTGATGTGGGTTCCATCAAGAGCACCTAAGCAATTCTATATCACATGATATAAAACCTTGAGTTAGAATACTAATTTAAATCTAAATCAAGTAAATGTTGTTGAAGCTATATATAAAACTTAGTCCTATACCTTAAACCATTTCCACCTTGTGTCAGAAGAATCGGCTGTAATTGGCTCCGGGTTTTTAAATAACACATCTTGCAAGCGTATGACAGCATTTAAAACACTATGAAATGCTCTGCTAACAGTTTCCCCGGACCTTCTAAAGTGATGTTTGATAACTCGATTTTTCAGGTGATGGGAGATGATATGTAGAAACATTGCTACTTGCTCGTCAACAAGCATGAACCTTGTCGACTTCAATCCCCTATCGATTCTAACATCTCACATAATTTAAAAAGGCACTCTATTCATCCTAACTTGTTCAATACAGTCTCATCACTAGCATATACAAGCCTATTCACATAATCCCGTTTTGCATAAAAATCTACGGTATAGGACCTAATCCTTGGTCTATGTAAGCTAAGGATGGCACCCATTCTAAATAAGAACCAAATCGCGATTCTCTGATTTCCAACCATATTGTCACAAACAATACTAATTCTTTTCGCCTCACACTTTGTGCAATTAAAGGCATTTGAGCCATTCTCGCAACATTTTAAATTTAGAACACAATATCAAAATTGAAGTTGCAATTACACATTATCAAATAAGAATAAACAACACAAATTTAGAACACACGAAGCAAAAAATATCTATTAAATGATATCGTTGCAACTTTAATTTATTTTCTTTATCAATCACCCAAATATTAATGAAAGAGTATATTTATTATTAACGATGATTAGTTTAATTAAGGTTTTCTAATTTCAAAATAAATAAAATGAAGAATGAGGATTTGGTTTAATAATGAAATTGAAGTTTTAAAACTTTCAATAACATTTTAAATGCTAATTTCATTTTGAAAAATATATGTAACTTTGAAGATGACTTATTATTTACAAGAATTGTTACTTATCCTTCTAGTTTCAAGTTTAAAATACATGTTTAGCATTCTTTCATCAAAAATTATTATTATTAAAATTTCGAATTCTATAGAATTTATTAATTTAATGACCAATTTTGACTTTTTAAGTAAAATTATTATAAAATTTATTTATCATATTATATATATGTTAATTTTAAAACTTCCTTACACTTTCAATAACATTATAATTTATGTATTATAGGAAATCATATTATGAATGAGGAATATTTTATGTATAATGTAATTAACTTAAAATCGAGATAGAATTAGACAATAAAATTCCAGTCCATTTTGATTTCTATAACTAAGATAACATTATTTCCATTTTAGGGAAAAATAATGTTTTGAACCAATTAACATTTGTTTTAAATAACATGTATTGCGTGCATAAAAGGTTAATTATAACTATTTAAATTTTATTTCTTCAAAACTTATATTAAAATTTAATATATTATGTATAATTGACGTAAAATTAATTGACCTAAAATTTGAAGGTTGGTATTTGTTAGATTATAACTAAACTCATTATAATTTGGACATTTAAATATATTGATTAGTTAATTAAAATCACCCAATTTAATTTAGAACACACGAAGAAAAAATATCTATTAAATGATATCGTTGCAACTTTAATTTCTTTTCTTTATCAATCACCCAAATAATAATGAAAGAGTATATTTAATTATCGATGATTAGTTTAATTAAGGTTTTCTAATTTCAAAATAAGTAAAACGAAAGAATGATGATTTGGTTTAATAACAATTTAAATGGTAAAAACATATAACCTATTTTAAATTCAAAAAGAACAATAATTATGCAGCAATAACAATAACCATACAAACAGTCATCATTTAATGAGCATTACAAACATACAAACAAAACCATATTCATTTGGGAAACATGTAAGTCGATACTGAGAATACAAACATGGAATCAGGGAAAACATACAAACAAAACCATGAATACCAATGGAAAACTAACCTGTAATGATCAAATCGGGGACGACTGCGATGTGGAAGTGTTGGAACAAAGAACCTGTAATGAGAAAAGTGCTCGGATCAACCTTTTTTTTTTTTGGAAAAATATTTATGCTATAGCTAAATATAGTATATCAAAGCACAGCACAACCATACACCAATCATCATCCATGAGCCATATCAAACCTCTCACTATTCCCTCAAAAACATAAACACCAAATCCCAAGAGTAAAACACACAGAACAGTCAACAAGCAATCCATCAATTACAAACCACAAAATTCAGCGCCAACTACAGAGTACTTGATGGCCCCACCCACACCTCAACCAAATTCCTCATTAAAAGTCCAACCATCTCTAGCAAATAGTCATCATGCCAGCATACATCAGGCCCGGAAACTCATGAACAGACTCATAACTCCATTCACAGACATCCATCCTTTCTAGACAGATAATGTTCCTTGGCCAGTATCCAAGAGATAATTAAAAGAGAAAGAAGCAACATTGTTAAACATTAAAAAAGGGAATGGCTGTTAGGATAGGAGCTTTTGCGTCCATAAGGGAAACTATTGTGGTTCAAAAGAGAAAACAAGGAGAATGAAGAGAAACACGTAAGATGTCACAGTTGGATGATCGGAAACATGCTTCTAAAAATAACTTTCAAATTTAATTGTAGCAGTTTAATTTAAAAGCAAAGCAGCAATTAAGAACGCAAAAAGGGGGAACTATGAAACTATTAAATCCAATTGCCAAGCTTTCAAAGGATTCATGACTTTTCTTTGTTCTGTATGATAACAGGCGACAAACCGTTAAACCCAATTCCAAGTTCAATAACCTACACTGAACTGCCTCCTCATTTCCCTCATTATCTGAAATTAGTTCTCACCTCAATAATTCTTCCTAATAAAAGACCCCCAACCAGCAAGTGTCCTCTTTTCATTACAATAATTCTTCCTAATAAAGAACCAAGCCCCCATACTGTATAGAAAAAATAAAGCAAAATCTGCAAACAGTTTCCTGTTTATTCTTTCTCCAACTCATAGCAAAGAATAACAAAAAATGGAAAGGGAGTGTCTTTTGTAAGCTTTCTTAATTTAAATGAAGTCCGCAAGGCAAAATTTCACTGTATATATGTATATAATATTTATAATGAGCAGAATTTCACTGTATATTTAAAAAGTCATCCAATACTTGATGGCATCTACAAGATGTAAATTTGCAGAATTTATTAGTATGATACAAGTGTTACCTTTTATCATGATCCAATGCCAAGGCCTCATTATCATAACTTTTTGATCGGTGAACACACAAAACTTCATTTCAATCAAAATCACTTCAATGTATTACTATTATTTTGGATTATGCAAATACTCGAAATACATGTCATTTCATATTATACCAAAGTTTTGAGTACGAGAATCTTCCCGTTTGTTCATATATTAGACTATGACCCTTTTTTTATAAAAAATAAATAATTTCAGATAGATAATTGACAAAGCAGAGAAAGTCTAACATGAGGACAAGAACACATTAGATTAGCCAAGGTGATTGCCTGGCACCCTCACAAAGAGCTTCGGTTCTTTTCCATGGTTGATCTGAGATTTTGAACCTCTTTGAAAGATGCAGAGCAAGTCATCATTGGCTACCAAACACGACTCTTTTCATCATGTAAGACCTCTCTCCTTCTCGCTTTTTATGCACACCAATGGTGAACACAATTCTTGGTATTTATATATTTTTAAAAGCAAACTCTAGTTGACATTGTTAATGGCTATGTCACCATCCATATAAATGGAATATATTCGGTAGTCTTGAATGGAGAATTCTTGCACAAGGAAAATGTTCTTTTGATGAATTTTATTAATAAAAATAGGATCAAACATCTATGATATCAAATGAAAAGCCACATCTTTTGATGAAATCATTGACTCTTTTTTTTTCTTTTAATTGGTGACAGAAAATAGGGGTTGATAGTGGACAAGTTGAGCAATCATCAATTAGCTTTACAAAATGAAAATCCCAGTCCAATATCTCTGCCTTTCCATTTTTGGTCTACCCTTTTAATTGAATCCCTATTGGAATATATTCTTCTTTCCTTTTAAGTAAAGTTGAAAATTATGCAGAGGCAACAATGGAAGTAAAAGAGAAAATTACAGATTACAAATGTTCAGTTGCCATCTTTTTTCTTTCTTTGGTCTAATATTCGTTTTATGCTTCGTTCTTTTTCTAATATAACCTCGTTCGATAACTAAAACTACTGAAGAATAAAAGATTCATAACCATGAAATCAGCATTAAACTACTGAAGAGTAAAAAGCCACAAGCGCAATTATACAATAATTCCAATGAAAGCAACTTTAAAAGCAGTGCATCCATATACACAATAATCTCGATGAAATAAGCAACAATGAATAAAATAAAATAGCAATTTCAGCAGAAATTAACTTGTAGGAACTAAAACAGGTAACATTAAGGTGACGATTAAGCTTAAAAAAGTAAAGAGAAAAGCATGCAGAGGGGTTATCTACAATTGGGAAAAACATTGAGATACATGTACTACAATTGGCAGATTAATTTAGGTCAGAATTAAAACTCACCTGATATTGGATGCTACGTGATGACCCGAAAAACGCTTCACTCTTTTTTCAATGGATTAAGCTATCAGGAATTTCCAATTTTGTGAATATATTGAAGAGAAAAAGAGAGAGTTTTGGTGTGCTTGGCAGATAGGGTTGGGAGGAAATGGGAAGGAAATTAGACACCGAGACGAGAAGAAAGCGATGACGACAGAATAATCAACAAGCGATGGGAAATGGGAGGAGAAAATGATTAGGACGGAAGAGGAGAGGGTCGGGTAGGGAGGAGGGTAAAAGCAGAGATGGGGAGGAGGCGGACGTAATAGCTAATACAACGATTTGGGAAGGGATTGGAAAACACGGAATTTGGGGATTAGGGCGTAACCGACACGCTGCGTAATACCTATTACAGCGAACCAAACGCCGGAATAGGGGCGTAATGTAATACGCACGTAATCGGGGCGTAATGGATTGGGTAATACGGCGAACCAAACACAGTGTTAGTGTTTAATTATGGTTTTAAGGGTTAGGGTATTAGGGTTTAAGGGTTAGGAATTTTGATAAAATGATAAAAAAGTTATTTTAGTGTTTATGCATTAGTGGCGTTTTAGTAAAAAATGCCACAAATATGTCAGAGTGTGCAAAACGTTGACGTTTTATTTTGTGTTTCCAGTGGTGTTTATGGAAAAACGCCGCAAATTTGTTTCAGAAATGGCAAAACGTTGCATTTTGATCTGTGTTCTTAGTGGCGTTTTTCACTAAACGCCGCAAAAGGATAAAAATTAGTGGCGCTTTTGTAAAAAGCACCGCAAAATTTGGGCCTGACACTGCAAAACGTTACGTTTTGATGCAAAATTTTAGTGGCATTTTTTTGAAAACGTCGCAAAGGACTATGCTTTAGTGGCGCTTCAGCAGAAAATGCCACAAATAGGTTTTAATAATTTCCCAAACGGTGCCGTTTTTTCCTATGCTTTTAGTGGCGCTTATTAAGAAACGCCGCAAAATTTAATAAAACTAACCTAAACGACGTCGTTTTATTAACCCGAATTTCCTTTAGATTTTCCCATGTCAGATTTCCCTGACTTCATTTCCCCAATTTCCTAACTTCGTTTCCCCTAAATTTCCCTAAGTTATTCTTCCCCAAATTATTTTCTCCAATTCCCAAACTTCCAATCCCTTTGTGATCCAAACCCCCAATTTCCCAAATCCCTTTATTTCTTACCGGGTTCCTCCATGCTACGCCTTTCATTTTCTCCCAAATTCAAACTTTTCCTTTCAAAATTTAAGCTCCCAATCCGCCGTAAAGCTCGATTCTTCAAAAAAAAGGTGTTGGAATTGCGCCGCATACAAGACTGGAACAATGCCGTTCCTCTATTCTGATTCCTGCAGGAGCATTCGACCCGTTGCTTTATGCATCGATTACTTTTAGATTTTTGGGCTGTAAGTGTTCTTCCTTTTTTTTCCCGCTAGTATAGAATTTTAATTTAGTTTTTTGTTCCGTAATTGCTTTTTTTTAATTAACACAGAAAATAAGTATGACATTGAGGTTGTCGGTTTAGAAGGGAAGTACGAGGTTTAGCGGAGGAAATTGCATCCTGACCTTGTTCTCAAAATCCACCAGGTTCAAAGTCCCTCAACTTAACCCTCGTCTATTTTTATTTTTCTAAAAATTTTATAATTTTTAAACTATTTATTTCTTAAAATTTTACATATTTATGAAAGGCATAAATGCCTTTACAATAAGAACTGTTGATTTTAAATTTTTGTAATAATTAAATTAGCATTAGATTAAATTGTAATTGAAAATTTTATAAATAGTACAATGATGTCTTCCATGGTCAAGCATGCAAGAAAAAATAAAAACAAAACCATACGTTTGAAAGGGAAAAAGAAGTGTCTCTCAATACATTACAACCTTTTTCTGTATAGACATTTTTCTTGTGATATGGCTTTCTTATGCATGTATGTTTGTGTTAAATTTTTTGATTATATCAAGTCATAAAAGTGATCTTTTTTGTACATATGCCTTTATGCTTAATAAATTGTTATGTTTTACAGAAGTTAAGTGCTCTTCATGGTGCCCTCATGACAAATTTGGACATGTCCGTGATGTGTCATTTCAACATCCAATAAAAATTTACTTTGGTATTAGTCTTTTTTTCTTCCTGGAGTTATTATTCTATGCTGAGATTAGCATGTTTTCTTATACTTGTTTTAATTAATTAAAAAATTTTTGAAATAAGAAGAAAAATCTTAAAGCCACAAAAAGCTTATTTTTCTTTGTTCTTTTGATGGATAAGTATCACTTTGTATTGAGTGTTAAATTGTGTGACTAATTAAGGAACTGACTTAACCATACATGCTTTCTGGTAATACCAACATGGTTATTCATTGTGATCCTAGTTGATGCTTTTTACATATTTTGGGTAAAAATGTAGAGAAGTTAGAAGAATTCCAGTTGCCATCTTTGAAAGTAAAGATGCAGAGTTGGTGAAATGTTTTAATTTCACATAGATTTGGCTTCTTTATACGTTTTCTTGATCTTTTGCAGTAAATTTGGTGGGACACAGCACTATGCAATGTTCAACTTTGATGAGACTAATGTTAGACGAGCCATCAATTTTGTTTTATCTTTCCGTAGTGAAGTTATGTTCCTAGCCTTCTGATACGAGATCAAAGGCCCGACAAATGCGTTCCAAACTAAATGGGACCATCCAGGAGTTTGTTAGCAAGGCCTTAGATGCGTACACAAAAGAAAGGGAAAATCAAGATTTCAAATATTGGGAATCTTGGTCCAAGACACCAAATCTTGCAGCCAAAGCGCATTGGATCTCCGTTACGAGCATCAATGATTCAATTTCGGTAGGAGATGGATCACAAGCCCAAATTCTTGAGGGCAAGGCCCAATAAGAAGATTCCAAGCCCAATCAAGAAATCCACCCATACTTAGTTGAAAATCAGGCCAAATTGTCAAAGTGGCCCAAGTTGTAAAGTTTTATTTTTATTTATTTATTTTACTTAGTTTAAATTTTTATATTCAGTCCAAGAGTCCCAAATAAAAGACCCTTGGCCGAATTTCCATATTAAAATAATTAGGAGTTTTTTTTTAGTTTTAGTTTTAGTGTTCTAATTAAATTAGGAAAACATTTGAAAGGCCTATTTATATGGCTTGGCCAGCCACCCTACATTACATTACAATTACATTGAAAATTTCAGATTTGATTTGAGTGAAAATTCTCTTTGAGTTCTTCAAGGATTTTCTCTTGAGTTTTCTTTAGAAGTTGTTTTAACAATCTTTTTGATTGTGGGAGCCATCTTCAACCTTCTTCTTGCCATTGATATTCTTTGGAGGGGAGATTAGAGCCGTTTGAAGGGAGTTGTGAGATATTTCGGGATTTCAAGGCTTCTTAGGACTTATCTTTTAATTTCTTACTGTCAATTCTTTCTTTATTTCTGCTTGTGCCGAATCTTTATCTAATTTATTTTCTGTTCTTATTGTGTTTTCAGTCTTTTTCTATCTTAAGGAATTAGCCCAAAAATCCCCAATTTCTAGGGTTCTTGCCGATTCATCCATACTCTTTTTGGGAGAAATTAGATTGCCGAAATTTGGGGAAAACTATCTGGGTGTTCAATTGGGCAGAATCACAATCTCTTCTAGGGTTTCAAGATTCCTTATTAACACTTATTTCTATTCTCTATTTGATTCTTTCTTGTTTTGGGGATTTTATTTCGATCGAAAATTCAAAAATCTAATCTTTTAATTTTCTGTTTCGTTTTAGATCTAATGGTTTAGGGTTTTCGTAGGAGTTTCTCGTGACTTGGCAACTCGATCTTGGTCCGCGCGCAACCCCCGTATCATTTGGTATCAGATTTTGGGCGTTTTGGGTGTTCTTGGTTGATTTCTAAACTGATCTCTATTTTTAAATTACAAACAGCAGTTTTACCCAGAAAAATTTTGAAAAAATTCATTTGAGTGGGTAAACGTTTTCTGATTGATCTGAAATTTTACATACATATTTTTGGCACTGTTATTGAATATACAAAATATTTCCGCAAAAAATAAGTCAAAAAGTCAAAAATTGAAAAATACGAAATCAATAAAAATAAAAAAATATTCAGCGGGCTTAATTTGGTGCCCAAATTTTCCAGATCAAAAATTAAATATTTGAAGACATTCCAGATTTAATTTTGTGATTTTTGAGATCGGGAACACCTCGAACGAAGTTGTCAAGTTACTCCATGCTTTTTCGGGTTTTCTGTTTTCAACAATTTTTATTGATTCTTAGTGTAGGTTTTCATTTGTTTGCTTTTTATTCTCCTTTACAATATCTAACACCTTCTTGTTTCTTGTGTTAGTAGGATTTAAACGTGTGCCCAATTCTTCCTCGGTGCAACACGAATCAATTGGTGTCTCGTCAGTTTTTGGCATCCTAGTGCACATTAGGATTCTTTGGTAGATCGGTTCATCAACTCTCTAATTGGTTGATATAAACTCTGATAAAGAACTCACAAGATTGAATTCTACCTCATTGAGAATTTGAATTTTCTTTTTGAGTGATTAACGGTGAGGTTTGCTAACTTTTATTTTTGAGTGTTGAGTGTTTTGCAGATTTAAAAAAAAAATGTCTACAGGTGATAATAATGTGACATATTTAAAAAATTCCAGCAACAGTTGGATGAACAGGCTGCTGCTCTTCGAGCTTTGACTGCTACCATCAATGAGGTGCAATTGAATCAAGAACCTCATCCAATCAAAGAAGATAAGGATAACCAACCCCAAAGGTGCGGCCCTCGACGTGTCACTAGAATGGATGATGATTTTCATGATCGTGGGCAACCTTCTTTGGCAAAACCGAAATTCACAATTCCCCAATTTCGTGGTAAGAATGATCCTGACGCTTATTGTGAATGGGAATCTAAGATTGAACTTATGTTTTGGTATTATAAATGTCCGGATGATGAAAAGGTAGCGTTAGCAACACTGGAATTTTCTGATTATGCATTAAGTTGGTGGACTCAACTTGGGGTAAACCGCCATCGGAATTATGAAGGTGAGATTTCGACATGGGATGAGTTGAAACAGATTATGCGTAAAAGGTTTATTCCACCTCACTACTGTAGAGAAATTAAAACAAAGCTGAGAAGACTTATCCAAGGTAGTAGGACGGTGGATGAATATTTTAAAGAGATGGAGATGCTCATTCATAGAGCTAACATGGAGGAGGATGAAGAAACAACTATGGTTCGATTCATTGATGGTTTGAACAGGCCAATAGCTAATACATTGAGGCTACAAACTTATATTGATTTGGAAGAAGCAGTTCACAAAGCCATTGAGATCGAGCAACAATTAAAGGAACAAAGGTTTGGGTCATTCTCTACTTCACAATATTACCGAGGTAACAATTCCAATTCTGATTTTAAGAGTTCAAAACCACCTTTTGTTACTAATAAGTCTTCTTTGAGTAACAAGCAGTTAGATTGGAAAAAAGGGGCTCCTGCTAAAACGCAAACACCTTCTAAGCAGCCCAATTTAGGTGATTCGAGTGTGAAGAGGACTCGTGAGGTTGAATGTTTTAAGTGCAAAGGGCGTGGTCATTATAGTAGGGAATGCCCTAACACGAGATTCCTTCTTCTAAAAGATAATGGTGAGTATACTTCCGACTCTAATAAAACAGATCCAGATATGCCAGAACTTGTTGATGACAGTGATAATGACGAAGAGTTGGTTGAACCACCTAGAGAAGGAGACTTTGCTGATTTTCAATGCCTTGTAGTTCGTCAAACCCTTAACATTCAGATGAAAGATGATGATAGCCAAATGGCCAATATTTTCCATTCTCAGTGTTTTATTAAAGGTAACTTATGTTCACTCATTATTGATAGTGGTAGTTGCTCAAATGTGGTGAGTAGCTATTTGGTTGATTCTTTAAAGTTACCTTGCACCAAACACCCTAAGCCATATCACCTTCAGTGGCTTAATGAATGTTCCGAAGTTAAAGTTACGAAACAGTCCTTGGTCACTTTTAAACTCGGCAATTATGAAGATGAAGTATGGTGTGACGTAGTCCCAATGCATGCGGCACATTTGCTCCTTGGACGACCTTGGCAATTTGATCGCGATGTTACACACCAAGGTAAACTTAATCGATACTCCCTTGTATTTAAAGGTAAGAAATTCACTTTTGCTCCTTTAAATCCTACTGATGTATATAAAGATCAATTGAGGATGATAAAATTTTGTGAGGGGGTAAGGGAGAAAGAGCAAGTACAAAAGACAGAGAGAAAAGAGGCTAATAGTAGTGGAAAAAGTCAAAATTTAAAAAGCCCAAAGGTGAGTGAATCCTCTAGTGGTAAAATGAGCGGAAAAAATCTTTTGGCAACAAAAAAAGATGTGAAGAGAGCCCTACTTAATAAACAACCTTGTATCCTTGTGAGGTTTAGGCAAAATTATTTATCTTTATCTAACATTAACGAAAATTTGCCTAGTGTGTTTCAATCTCTTTTGCGAGGATTATAAGGATGTTTTTAGTGAGGCCCTAAAGGTTTACCACCTTTACGAGGATAGAACATCAAATTGACTTAATACCCGAGCTTCAATCCCAAATAGACCAGCCTATAGATGCAATCCCGAGGAGACAAAGGAATTGCAAAGGCAAGTTGAGGACTTACTAGACAAAGGGTACATTCGTGAGAGCCTAAGTCCTTGTCTTTGTTCTGTCTTATTGGTGCCAAAGAAAGATGGTATCGTTTCAGTATGTGTGTTGATTGTCGCCCAATCAACAAGATAACGGTAAAGTATCGACACCCAATCCCTAGACTTGATGATATGCTTGATGAATTACATGGTTCAATAATATTTACAAAAATTGATTTAAAAAGCGGTTATCATCAAATTCGAATGAGGGAAGGGGATGAATGGAAAACAGCTTTTAAAACAAAATTTGGATTGTATGAATGGTTAGTTATGCCTTTCGGCCTTACTAATGCACCTAGTACATTTATGAGATTAATGAATCATGTTTTAAGGCTTCACTTGGGTAAATTTGTAGTAGTTTACTTTGATGATATTTTAATTTACTCCAAGTCATTAGATGATCATGTTTTCCATGTTAGAACCGTTTTGGATATTCTGCGAACTGAAAAATTATTTGCCAACCTTGATAAATGCACATTCTGTTGTGATAAACTAATATTCTTAGGTTTCATAGTTAGTGCTCAAGGTATTCATGTCGACGAGGACAAAGTCAAGGCAATTAAGGAGTGGCCGACTCCTAAATCGGTAACTGAGGTGAGATCTTTCCATGGTTTAGCTAGTTTTTATAGATGATTTGTGAAAGATTTCTCTACTATTGCTGCCCCATTGACAGAGGTTATAAAGAAATCAGTGGGTTTCAAATGGGGTGAAACCCAAGAAAAGGCCTTTCAAACTCTAAAAGCTAAGTTATGTTCTGCTCCTTTGCTTAAATTACGATTTTGCTAAAACTTTTGAACTTGAGTGTGATGCTTGAAATTGGAATTGGTATTTGTTTTAATGCAAGATAAGCAACCTATTGCTTATTTTAGTGAGAAATTGAATGGTGCAGTTAAACTACTCGACTTATGACAAAGAACTATTCGCATTAGTTCATGCACTTCAAGTATGGCAACATTATTTTTGCCTAATGAGTTTGTCATACACAGATCACGAATCTCTTAAATGGTTAAAGGGACAAGGTAAGTTGAGTAAAAGACATGTTCGATGGGTAGAATTCATTGAAACATTCCCTTATGTGATACAATATAAAACAGTAAAGATAATGTAGTTGCAGATGCTTTGTCTAGACGATATACTTTAATAACTACATTGAATGCTAAAGTCTTAGGGTTCGAACATATTAAGGAACTATATGATGATGATGCTGATTTGACCATATCTATAAGAATTGTGGACATCTTGCTTTCGATAAATTTTATCTTGTAGATGGCTTTCTTTTTCGTATGAACAAAGTTATGCATACCAAAGTGTTCCATGAGAGACTTATTGATTCATGAGGCCCATAGTGGAGGTTTAATGGGACATTTTGGAGTGGCCAAAACACCTGGATATCTTGCAAGAACACTTCCATTGGCCACATATGAAAAGGATGTCGAAAAGGTATGTTCCAAGTACATTACATGCAAACAAGCAAAATCTAAGGTAATGCCTCATGGCCTTTACACTCCTTTACCGATTCCTACTTCACCTTAGGTAGATTTATCCATGGACTTTATTCTAGGTTTGCCTCAAATAAGAAAGGAAGAGATAGTATATTTGTTGTTGTTGACAGGTTCTCAAAGATGGCACATTTTATTTCTTGTCACAAAACAGATGATGCTACACATGTAGCAGACTTATTCTTTAAAGAGGTGGTAAGACTTCATGGCATCCCTAAAACAATTGTTTCTGACAGAGATGTCAAATTTCTTAGCCACTTTTGGAAGGTATTGTGGGGTAAGCTTGGTACTAAATTACTTTATTCCACTACATGTCACCCCCAAACTGATGGCCAAACCGAAGTAGTTAATCGGATCTTAGGGACTTTATTACGATCTGTTGTGGGAAAGAACATTAGAAATTGGGAAGAATGCCTACCGTTTGTTGAATTTGCATATAATAGATCTATTCATTCTACAACTGGTTATTCTCCATTTAAACTTGTTTATGGTTTTAACCCACTAACAGTACTTGATCTTGCTCCATTACCACTTGAACACATTGTTAATTTAGATTGTGAACAGAAAGCTGAGTTGGTGAAATCCTTACATGAGTAGGCTAGGCAACGAATAGCCAAAACATATGATGCCAACACCAACAAAGCAAACAAGGGGCGCAAACGGGTTGTCCTAGAACCCGGAGATTGGGTTTGGGTCCATATGAGGAAAGAACGATTTCCTGCAAGAAGAAAGACCAAGTTGGACCCAAGGGGCGATGGGCCTTTCCAAGTACTCGAGAGGATCAACGATAATGCCTATAAAATTGATCTACCTGGTGAGTACAATGTAAGTTCTACTTTTAATGTGGCTGACTTGTCCCCATTTGATTTTTCAGATTCGAGGTCGAATCTTTTTGAGGAAGGGGAATGATACGAGATCAAAGGCCGACAAATGCATTCCAAACTAAATGGGACCATCCAGAGTTTGTTAGCAAGGCCTTAGATGCGTACACAAAAGAAAGGGAAAATCAAGATTTCAAATATTGGGAATCTTGGTCCAAGACACCAAATCTTGCAGCCAAAGCGCATTGGATCTCCGTTACGAGCATCAACGATTCAATTTCGGTAGGAGATGGATCACAAGCCCAAATTCTTGAGGCAAGGCCCAATAAGAAGATTCCAAGCCCAATCAAGAAATCCACCCATACTTAGTTGAAAATCGTGCCAAATTGTCAAAGTGGCCCAAGTTGTAAAGTTTTATTTTTATTTATTTATTTTACTTAGTTTAAATTTTTATATTCATCCAAGAGTCCCAAATAAAAGACCCTTGGCGAATTTCCATATTAAAATAATTAGGAGTTTTTTTAGTTTTAGTTTTAGTGTTCTAATTAAATTAGGAAAACATTTGAAAGGCCTATTTATATGGCTTGGCCACCACCCTACATTACATTACAATTACATTGAAAATTTGATTTGATTTGAGTGAAAATTCTCTTTGAGTTCTTCAAGGATTTTCTCTTGAGTTTTCTTTAGAAGTTGTTTTAACAATCTTTTTGATTGTGGGAGCCATCTTCAACCTTCTTCTTGCCATTGATATTCTTTGGAGGGGAGATTAGAGCCGTTTGAAGGGAGTTGTGAGATCTTTCGGAATTTCAAGGCTTCTTAGGACTTATCTTTTAATTTCTTACTGTCAATTCTTTCTTTATTTCTGCTTGTGCCGAATCTTTATCTAATTTATTTTCTGTTCTTATTGTGTTTTCAGCATTTT
Organism: Gossypium raimondii; assembly: GCF_025698545.1. Classification (NCBI taxonomy): domain Eukaryota; kingdom Viridiplantae; phylum Streptophyta; class Magnoliopsida; order Malvales; family Malvaceae; genus Gossypium; species Gossypium raimondii. Next base: position 40,717,442 of record NC_068569.1, on the reverse strand, counting down.
TCTATCTTAAGGAATTAGCCCAAAAATCCCCAATTTCTAGGGTTCTTGCCGATTCATCCATACTCTTTTTGGGAGAAATTAGATTGCCGAAATTTGGGGAAAACTATCTGGGTGTTCAATTGGGCAGAATCACAATCTCTTCTAGGGTTTCAAGATTCCTTATTAACACTTATTTCTATTCTCTATTTGATTCTTTACTATTTTGGGGATTTTATTTCAGATCCGAAAATTCAAAATCTAATCTTTTAATTTTCATTTGTTTGAGATCTAATGGTTTAGGGTTTTCGTAGGAGTTTCTCGTGACTTGGCAACTCGATCTTGGTTCGCGCGCAACCCCCGTATCACCTTCTTTTATTTTTGAGTGGCTGTATTTTTTATGCTTCACTTGTGCGTCTATTGATGTGTGTGTCTGTCTTATGGTTGAACCATAAAAAAGTTGTTCCTTTAATTTTCTTAATAGTTTATATAATTTGAACTCTATTCATATTATGGGTTTTCTGACAAAAATGCTTTCAATTATGCATCTTTTTGGTTGACAAAAATCTGTTTGGGTTGCATTCTGTAACCTAAATATTTGTACTACTATTAATGTGGTATCACTTTGGTCTAGCAAAACCATCATTATGTGACATGAAGTCCTTTTGAAACTTTCAGTTCATTATTCTCCTTATCTAGACTGAATTGTTTTTCTCAGAATCCACTTCTCTGAAATCATACGAACCATGGGAATTCATTGACAACATCTTTTTGACCTCAAGGTCTCGTTGTCTTTATTCTTAAAATTTTACACGCTGCTCGAAATAATGTGCTTCTTGCAGTTCCATCTCTGCTTTATGCTATTAATAATTACCTAAAGTTTATCATGCAGGTGGTGTTGACGAGGTGCACATGTTTATACCTTTGCTTTCACTGTTCTAATCTTGGAGACAGAATGCATTTTTCTCATTTTTTCTCTCTTGATTTTTGCTTTTATTAGCTACTGAAGTGAACCATCTTTTGGAATTTGTGGTTGTCTTAGGTACTGGTCCTTTTGAAATTTAGTACGGTGCTTTATTTTGTTACAGCTGAGGCTGTGGCAGGATCAACAACATGGTTGGGTCGAGGACTTTCTTGTGTATGTACTCAGAGCAGAGAGAGTGATGCTCGTCCATCATTTGATTTAACTCTTTCCCAGGTAATGTCTATGATCGGGTTCACCTGTTCATCTCTACGTTGTCATCTATGATGGTCATTTGCCAATTTCATCTGTAATATGTGAATTCCTATCTGCAAAGAAATAGAAATCTGATGATAGGATATCTCATAAAGTTTTCCTACTACTCTGTATACCATTGATTACTTTAACTAATGAGAAGTGCGGGAAGTTGGTCTCTTGCTTTAATTTGTTAGAATTTGATCCTTCTACTTTATAAAAGTTGAAAATTTGGTCTGGTTGTTGATGAATGCATGAACTTGAACTGTTGATTTTTTTCTAATTTGTTGCACATAAGTTGTTATAAAAATTGAAAATTTAGTCTGGTTGTTGGTAAATGCATGAACTTGAACCATTTATTTTTGCTAATTTGTTGCATATAAGTTGTTATAAATATTGAAAATTTTCTTTTTTAGACCATATGACTAGCATTTGGATTATCTTCCGCTGAATGTTTCTTTTTGTATAAAGTTATTTATGCTGGCATCTACTTTTTTCTTTTTAGGCACTTAGATTAAGGTCAAATGAGCTAAAATTGGAGAGGCAATTGGAGAACACAAAGGCTGAAATTTCTTCTTTCAAGTATGCTATAATTTTTCTTTACCAAAGGGCTTGTGATCTACATTTTCAGGATGAGTTGATTACTTGTTTGTTCAATTATATATGCCTTTTGCCATATGTGTTCAAAAGTAACTGCCTGGATTATAATGCTCATATATAACTCCTTGGTACAGAATTGAAGGTTACTTTTGTTGTTATTAGTAGAGAAACATTTATTATTATTACTTATTACAACTAAAGGACCAGAAAGGAAGAAAAAAAATATGTGTGCCTGTGGGGTGGGAGATATTTAATTGTTAGTTATTTGCTTATTAAGTAGGTTTCCTGTGTGAAATGTTTAATGTTGTTTCCTTCCATTTGCTATATATTATCATGTTTAGACTTTCATTTGGATAGATTTTCATGTTGATTCTTCTAATAGTTATAGGACATCTTATTCATTTTGAATTTTATAGAAAGAAAATGTCTAGCCTAGAGAAAAGCGTCGGGATTTTTTATCAACTAGTGAAACACTTAAAGAAGGTAAGTATGCTAATAGCTAGGCGTTTTAATGATAATAATATGTTTGTTGTATAAGATCTTGAAAAGAATAGAATTTAACATATGTTTTTGGAATTTAAAATTTTAAAAGTAGTTAATTAAATTTGCAATTTATGCATAGTATGAGGATTAATGACATAAATTGAGTTTATTTTTAACATTGAATGATTTCTTTGTGAATGTGGTTTGAAAAGAAAAGAAAAGAGAGAAAATATTCGGTAAAAGTGGCGGTTTAGCCTTTAACTTTTAAAAGGTTGAATCTATTCAATGCTTTTCTCTTCTCTTGCCCTTGACAAAGACATTCATTTGACAGATAATTTGGAAACCACGTCGCATGAGAAGGACATTTAGGCTGATCTACTCTGTTGCTTGCATCATTTACGGTATTTTTCGTAGTTTAAGTTGTGAACATTGGGTTTTGATTTGTCATGTGAACAAATATGATGAATCAAGTGCATTTCTATTCTTCTCTTTGCGCTTAAGATTTGAAACGAAGACAAAGCAAGGAGACTTCTAAGTAATGTGTCATTTTGTTGAAACTAGGGGTTATTTTTTGGTATTACTCCGAAAAGTGATTGCCAAAACTACTGCTTCGGATTTGTGTATTTTCCTTTTTTTTCTTGTGGTTCTGCCTTGTTTTCGGGAGGTGATTGTGTAAACATTTCAGTGTGCTTTAGTTATTATAAGAATATTTTTAACATTGTTAATTTTAATATTATTGTAAGAATATTTTGAATTATAATTCAGTCATCAATTTATATCATATATCTTTCATTGAATTTGAAGTATTATTTAAATTTGTCGTTTTCGGTTGGATTTTATGTTATAGGAAGAATTGTATATGGATGAAAATTAGTGGCGTTTTTCCATAAACGCCGCTAAAGAACCATACTTTTAGCGGCGTTTGCGATAAAAGTGCCGCTAAAGATCATGTTCTTTAACGGCGTTTGTGGGTAAAGCGCTGCTAAAGCTCATGTTCTATAGCGGCGTTTGAGGAAAAGCGCAGCTAAAAGTCATGATCTATAGCTGCGTTTGTGGGAAAAACGCTGCTAAAAGTCATGATCTATAGCGGCGTTTGTGGGATAAGTTCCGCTAAAGGTCATGACCTTTAGCAGCGTTTATTTCTAAAAACGCCGCAAATGTTAGCAACGCTGTCAATAGCAGCATTTTTGCAGCACTTCTGAAAGTGCCGCAAATACTTTTAGCGGCGCTTAAAGGCCTAAAAAAACGCTGCTAAAAGCCTATTTTGGCGTAGTGCATATAGGCCAAAATTAGCCAAAATACCTATACATGCCATTATAATCAAAATTAAATATCCAAAAGTACCAAAAGAGCCGGTGGATAGTGTGATATAGCTTCGACAAGCTTCTAGCCTGAACGAGCTTTCGATTCACTATAAAACACGAAAAATAACACAGAGTAAACATTTAAGCTTAGTAAGTTTGTATAACTTAGAATTTAAATTACCATTTGATTAAGTAATAGGTAAGTAATAAAGTATAACCCAACACATTTTGGCCAAATGCCTAAGCACATATACACCAACCATATTAGCCATGTAAATACATATATGAACCAACAATCATGGATCAACTCAACAATTAATCAAATTCCATATACATGTATAATCCATTTCATATATCTATATATCATGTAACATCATTTCCATGTATTTCATGTGTATATCTGTAATAGTTCGTATCGAACTCATACCATTTCATATCAACACATTTCCTATTGAATCGTTTAGAAACCATTGGATACCCAAGGTAGCTCATATATAGTGTGCTAGCTCATATAACTATAATACGTCAATTCATGTACATGTATGCTCAAACGAGCTGTGAATCGGTATGCTCTCACGAGCTATAAATCGGTAACCCTAATGACATGTCATTTGTATCCTACAGATTCCTGAGGTTCAAACAGGACTCAGTAATCATCTTACGTCATTGGATATGCACTCGGTAATTATATATGACATATCATAACATTTATATATTTCAATTAAAAACATATAAACACAATTTAATTACACGAACTTACCTCGACGAGTATTCGTACGGGGTCTAACTGAATCCATACGGATAAATTTAACTCAATTCAACATATAATTCATTCAATTTAATCCAAAACATATTTTTGGCAAAATTACCATTTTACCCCTATACTTTTAATTTCTTTACAATTTAATCCCTAGGCTCAGAAGATGAAATTCATACAATTTTACCCTTACCCAAGCCTAGTTGATTATTATACAAACTTATAGCAGCCTACATATTTCATAGATTCACAAATTATACTATGTAAAATTTCTATTTTTCAATTTAACCCTTATTTGACATTTTTACTAAAAATCACCTAACAAAAGTTGTTTATCTATCAGCAACTACCCATTTTCTACCATCAAACAACAAAAGCAACCAATATTTTTGCATGGAAAAACTCAAATCCTTAAATAGTTTTACAAATTCGTCCCCAGGCTAGCTAAATTAAGATATAATGATCCTAAAAACATAGAAACCATTAAAAACGAGACGAAAAATCATACCATGCAAGCTATGAGAGATGGCCAAATGTTAAAGCTCCTTCAATGACCTTTGTTTTTTAGTTATTTTACTAACATGTATTTATTAATTTGCTAAAATAACCTTATAATTAAACCTTTAAAATTTCATTTTTAATGGCCATAATTGTCCAGTCAAAATATCAATGGTTTATTTACTACATAAAACCTCTAAAAATATAATTTCATAGTTATTAAATCCCTTTATCTTATAGAACTCAAGTTTTGCAACTTTTACAAACTAGTCCTTATTACCAAATTAAGCATGCAAACGGTAAAATTTTTTTAACGAAATTTTTATACGATAATACTACCATACTATAGGCAATAAAATAATAATAAAATAAATTTTTTAACCTCAGATATATGGTCCTAAAACCACTGTTTTGATTTCACTAAAAACGGGTTGTTACACGTTCATTACAGAGTTTGCATAAAGACATTCTTTCCATATTCCGCCACATACACTTTCTTTTATGTTACGCCATACAAGCTTTCCTTCATATTATGGTACGCCATACAAGCTTTCCTTCATATTATGCCACACATGCTTTCTTTCATATTATACCACACAAGCTTTCTTTCTTGACATGTTTACAATATGGATTTGCGTAAAATCACGTTATGTGAGGTTTGCCCATCATCGTCCTGGGACACGCAGAGAACCCTATTGGGTAATAACCTTCCTTTAATTTCTTTCATATGATGCTATAGCCCAGCTATGGTATTACACAATATGATGTAATGACCATGGACTTTTCCTTTCAGAGATCTTGTTTAAAGTCTCAACGGACCCCTTTAAACAATACCGTCGAGATAAACACTCATTTTTTAACATATCATACCCCATGACACATATCTGAGACACATATGTGACCGAACCTAAACTTCTTAGATTCCATATCATAACACACATTCTATTTCAATAATCACTCATACAGTTAGATTACCATCATACTATACTTTTTCAACTTCGGTTTCATTATTCAATTAGTTTCTATAACATTATTTCATGCAAGAGTCAGCTTAAAGACTCACCTGACATCTCAGCTTAAAGACTCACCTGACATCTACAAATAGTAGCTTGAACTCCAGATCCAACAAGAAACTGCAACTACCACTGCTTAAGAAATGGCAGAGCACAATTAAAACCCATTCTTAGCCCTTTTTTAATCAACACAAACCCAAACAATCCTTCATATAAAGTCTTACTTCCTTATCTTACTGTTCAGACTCTTACTGTCCTAATCTTTCATAGCATAACATGTAAAGCCATAAAACTTACCTTGTTATGGAGTAACTACTGACAGAGACCCAGATCTACAACTCTAGCTTGAGGGAGAAAGAAATATTGTAAGTTCTTTAATATTGAAGTAACAATACTTCTTGAGGAAGGAAGAAGAAAAACTCTATCTTTTCCAACCTGAGTATCTATATAAATAACCTAAGACCTTATTGGAACATGACATGTGTCTTAAACTTTCAAGATTGCCTTAATAAAATGGTTTACAACTGTAAATGGAAATACAATATTTTTATATTTCTAGTCCAACCCTTCTTTTCATCCTAACTATCTCGTTAGTATGTAACTAACTTGATAATCAAAAGAGTTGGGCAAACAATACCTTTGACGATAACCCAATTCAGCCAAAAATCATCATTATTTTCACCAATCTTTTCTTCTCTACAACTCAACACATTTAGAGAACTATCCTTATATAATACTATAATGTCAACTTTGTGCCAAACCTATACACCAAAAGCATTACTTAGGTAGGTAACACTACGCCGCTCAGATTACTTTCAGTTTACTCGACAAATTCAAAACTCGCCAGAACAGGGTGTTACAGGGCTCGTACGAATTTGAATCAAACAGAAAAACCAAAAAATATTTACTTTATTTTTAGTGGGAAAGCAAAATTCTCTCTTTAATATGAACTGGTAGAATTGTTATTCTAGAAAATATAATTTATACTTATAAAATAAATTCTTACTATTTTTAGGCAAAATAACAATATCTCAAAGTTTTGTACAACTTATTGTGTTTTTAACCCTATCAGTGCCATCTATTTACAGGGAGAAGAAGTAAAACCCTTGTTGAATCAGTTGAAGTCTATTTAATAGAAAAACAAGTTTCTAGTTGAATTAGAAGACAGAGGGGTGGCAACCTTAGTAAAATATACTAGGGTTTGTTATCCCTTGCCGTCCCTTGAAATTAATATGAGAAGCTTCTTGGCCTCTCCTGTATCGAGTCCAATTATAAATGCTTCCTGAACTTTTAAACCAACACTTTATAATTCAATCAAACCCAATACATGTTTTTCTATTTTTGAAATCATAAATTAAATTAAAATAATTATCCCAATTGAATATTTTCTCAACCCGATTCTAATTTCATTAAAACCATGACAACTTTACTGTAAAAGAATCTATGAGAAAATATATTCAATAATTCTACATTCAACAATTCATAATGGCCAATTAATTTAAGTCCACTTTCGAACTTCAATTAATTAATTAATCGAAAAACCATAAATTAATTTTCCAAGCTATATCCATTTAGTGAGAAAACCATATTCATTTTTGAATGTTTCCCATTTCTTCAACTTTACCATTTTTATCCATTTCTATTCATTTGATTCAACATGTAATTCATTTATAGTTTCAATGAGCTAGTGGAGGGACTCATTGGACACATGTAATTAGGGCTCTAATGATTTATAATTAAGTTTCAATGTTTTCTCCTATTAATTATAAACTTATTTAGTCACGGATTCATTTCGCATTAGTATCGTGATAGAGGTCTCCCTAATGACATATCACTATGAAAGCAACTTGACCAGTGCTCATCCGATGACATTGTCATAAATGTTTTACCTTAATAGGATATCTCTTTGGGATAAATTTTTTCTCCCAATACGATCTTATTTTATCTCATAGTAACCATTACATCTTCCTTCATGAAAAGTCAACTACTACCTAATAGTAATTAAGTCATTTATCACAAAGATAAATGACCTGTGACCACATTTACTTTTCATCTATCATGTAATGCCAATGAGAGTATATCATTTACTCGTGTCTTGGGCTATGAATTCCACTATTGTGAATGATGTTACATACTACAGAAGTCTAATACTCAATGCACTAGCTTTCGATTCCTTATCTATTTGAGCTCAGGCTTTTCTCTGTAATGCCCTTATACCTGACCCGATTGCCAGGTTCAGGTACCAAGTGTCATAATTAACCCGTTTCGCTTAACAACATACTTGTAGTTATTTAATCTCATATTAGACTCGAAACTATATCCTTATACAACATTAATTCGATTTATTAATTAACCATACATTTCCATAAAAGATCATCATATAATTCCTTTTATAATACAATTTACTAACTGAGTAGATCAATGTATTTTACAACCATCCTCATCCACTGAATTTACTTATATATGTAATTTTAAACAAGTTGAAATTATTTTATTTAGTTACTTAACTACTCCCTGAGGCGTAGCCTCAAAGGTCGCCCCTCTATATGTATGATACTACTATGAAGAAAGTCCACATGGATTCTGTGAGGTTTGGCTTGGTACCGTCCCACAGATTTCGAACTCTAAGTAAAACACTAGCCAGCTTGATTGAACTTAGTGAGAATCTATACAACAGTGTTCGCAAGTGACCTTCAAATTTCAAGAAATAAATAAATAATGCACATAATTTAGCCCTTGTATATCATCGGAGATTATATGGTTTGACTAGCTCAGACGACACCCATACGTTCTTCTTGAATTAATCATTGTCCAACATGTCGACAAATTTAGATGTAATAATCCTCTTTCCAACACCCCATTTAAGACTTGACCTTATCTAACTCCATTTTAGACTTCCATTTTACCCTCCTAGTTTGATGAATCAAAAGATAACCATATACAAAATTATAAGGACTTGCGACTACTATTGGTGGGATTGCAGGTATCATGCCAGAACAACGAATTCTTACCCTAGTCCATGCATTCTACACCGAATTCAGTAGACTTACCAATTTACCTTGACAATTTCCCTCTTACAACTTATCTTGTGCGTATGTCTTTCTTTTAATGAAAGACCCATTTACTAATATCCTGATTTGTGACCCCAAAATGTGAGGTATGGCTGATAGTTAGGCACCCTTTTTTTCCTTGCGTACTCGTACTTGTAATATAGTTCGATAGGACTTTCCTAGTTCAGACCATCCCACAAGATATTCCCATCAACAGGTAGCTCCTAATAGACTATCCCTTCCTTAGACTTTCTTTAGAGGACTTCCCACTTTACTTTGACTTTGGCGGACTTCCCAGCACTAGATAGTCCCAGCAAACATCCTTTTCCTTTATAAATCCTCAGCGAACATTCCACCTAAGATAGCCCTAAACGGACTTCCCACTTTCCTAGAGACCTCTCTACCCATGAATACTTAGAATCTAAAATCTGAACGATTGTCTCGCTTTCTCATAGCCAATACTGGTTCATTCGTTAACTCTGACAGACTCTCAATGGTCGGTACTTATAATTATTCTAAAGGGAAGACCCGTTCACTCCACTTATATCCACGTACAAGATGTTTGATAGTACTAGAAAAAACATATGTTTTCTCCTTACTTATTGGTTAATTTGTCCCCATTTAGTTATCTTTAGCACATATTTTACCATTTTCAATTCAAGAAATTACTTTTTATAACTCAGTAGATCTTAGCCTATTTATCTTTAATTTTTTCATGTTTTGGTACCAATGTCGCTGAATTTTTGCCATTTTAATTTTTTCAGAGTGCGCCCAGAATTTTTGCCGCACCTGATAGCTATCCGGATAAGAAAAAAAATATGTGTGCTATCCAGTCTGGTATAACCAACTTGTACATTCAGAGGTAACATGATTCTGATGAAAGGATACCTGGGATACTTGGGAAGAATATAAATATTCATGTGAATAGAAAAAGGAGGCTTTTATGGAGAGTATCTTCGTCAACCTATCCTTTAAAGCTTTTCAGCTATGGCGACTTAAGCTTCCTACGGGTGAACTGACGTGAAAGGGACACAGATTAGCTCCTGACGAGGAGCCCTGAGTGCGACACAAGAAAGAGTTGAGAGATCAATTCGAGATTTTCTAGGAATAGTACTCTCCACTTTTTTCTTTTATATTTCATTTCTAAACACTAGTGATTACTTTCTTTTTCATGTTTGTATGGAAGTATACATGATTTCTGCGTTAAATGTTATTTTATTCAATCTGTCTTCTACTGTTTAATCTTTGAGTTTGAATGTTTTTAGCATGGAAGTGTTATTGTGGTCACTAACACTGGAAAGTGTAGCAACAGTTCAAGCTAACAAGTATGACAACAGAAGTTTCTTGAGGATTAGAGGAATTTAATCCACTTGTTCTTAATAGTGTTCCATTGCCATCATCGGAAGGTGTGGCTAATGTGCATGTTTAAGTCTTTGATTAAATATAGAAGTTAAGCTTGGCAAGATATTTATTACAATTTAATGGATCGACAATCACCTATCCTTTTATACCTTGTGAGCACTTAGTATTCTATTGAATATTCACGTTAGGGATCCTAGTTTTTCATTATCATATTTTATCTTATTGTTTACAAGTTATTGCTTCGACAACTACTTTCATAATTTATCTCGTTTCTATCTATTTATTGCGCTAACATTGATAGACAAAAGACAACCATCCTCATGGGATCGATATCTGAGAGACTCATATCTGTCTACTATACTTGCATCAATAGTGTACGCTTGCACATTATTGCTATGACGTTAAGCAACCGATAAAGTTTTGGCACTGTTGCCGGGGATGGCATTTGTTTTATGTTTATTTTTGTTTGTTTTTATTTCATAATATTTAGTTGTTACTAACTTGTTTTCTTTCTGTCGCTATTTTCACATTTTATTTTATATGTTGTATGACCCAAAAAAATTCGGAGTTTATTATCGATTTTGATCCAGAAATTGAAAGAAGCGTTCGGAGGAGAATCTGAGAACAAAAGAATATGGTTTTACCAAGAACCTATGAAGTCATACCCTCGATGCAGAACCAAAATGCTAATGGTCCACCGTTGCCGCAAGACACTCAAATACAAAACAGGCCTATACGAGATTTTGTAGCACCTGTCTTTGACGGCTTGCAACCAGGAGTTTTTAGGCCAGCAATCCAAGCTGGAAATTTTGAACTCAAGCCAGTAATGTTTCAAATGCTGAATTCTAATGGGCAATATGCTGGATTGCCTCTTGAAGATGCACGAGAAAACCTTAAATCATTTTTGTTGATTTGTGCTACCTGCCGGACCAATTACTTTTTGGAATGCACTAGCAACATAGTTTGTTTTGTGATTTAACCCACTAGTAATGAATACTTGTCTCTGAAATGATATTACAGCTTACCATCAGTTGGATGATGAGAATCTTCGCACCAATAGGAATGTTATAAATCTTTGCTTCGACGTTGTCCCATGCACGACATTTAATAGGAAACACAAATTGAGATTTTCTATAATGGGTTGAATTCACACACGAGGAATCTTGTTGACGCATCAACCAATAGTCATTTGTTGGATTGTACTTATAATGATGCTATTGGAATTCTGGAGAGAATTGCTCAGAATGATTACCAATATCTGATCTCTAGAGCTGCACAAGCAAAATCTACTCTGACAGTTATTGAACTGGACGGAATATCTGCAGTTAGTGCTCAAGTTTCTTCTCTTGCAAATATGATAAAAAATATACAAGGAACTAGTGATGTTTAACCTATACAAGTCACTCAACAAGTTGATGTCCCTACATTTTTTTGTGAGATTTCTAGTGACAACCATAACTATGAAGATTATCCACAACATGCAGAGAATGCCTTTTATGTCAGCAACATCCGCAACAATTCTTATGGTAACTCTTATATTAATTTTGCATGCAATCAACAGTCTTGGGGAACTCAGAATGCTGGACAAAATGCTGTAACATTTTGATATAGAAATATATCTACTCAAGGCATTTATTTGTCTAAGACAAGGGAATTAAAATCAACAACTGTAAAGCTACAATTAGCACATTCAGATGCATCCACAACAAAGCCAACTATATCCACACCAGAATTGGACGCAACCACAACACTTTTCACTACCGCATTAGTATGTTCAAGAGCATCGACGACAACAGTACATGCAAGCTTCTCCTTCTAACCCGTTAGCAGCTCTTGACGCTTTAATGCGGGAGCATATGACTAACACAGAAGCTATTGTGCTAGGGAATTCATCTTCTATTTGGGTGTTGGAGGAACAATTAGGACAACTTGATTCAAATCTGAATACTCGACCACCAGGCACGCTACCTAGTGACACAAAAAATCCCAGTCCGAGAGGAAAGAATAGTGCAATGCTATCACTCTAAGAAGTGTTAAAGAAACTGGTGAGCTGACTAAAGACTCTATTGTAGCACCTCAAGATACTAGTGAAGTGATCCCTTGTGAGAAGTTTGAATCGAAAGAGCTTGTCGATTTACCAGACAAAGAAGTTCCACAAATAGTCACTCATACACCTAATGTCTAACCCTCGAAATTATCGACGCAATCAAAGGTGTTGGCGTAATCAGATGTATCTCCACCTTTACCTTTTCCACAAAGATTCAGGGAGAGTAAGTAGAACAAGCAATACCAACAGTTCCTGAACACACTGAAGCAACTTCAGGTCAATATTCTTTTAGTAGACGCTCTTGTACAAAATTTGAATTATGGGAAATTTATGAAGGAGCTCTTGTCCAAGAATAAGAAGCTCAGTGATATGGAAACTATTGCACTCACAGAAGGCTGTAGTGTTGTTTTGACAAATAAGTTGCCCCCAAAATGAAATATCCTAGGAGCTTTACTATCTCATTTTCTATTGGCAACCATTATTTGGGCAAAGCTTTATGTGACTTGGGAGTTAGCATCAACCTAATGCTACTATCTACTTTTAGAAAGTTATAAATTGGTCACATGAAACCTACTGTAGTGACATTGCAACTAGTTGATCAATCCTTGGCTCAACCTGAAGGGCAAATCAAAGATATCTTAGTTCGTGTGGATAAATTCATTTTTCCGGCTGATTTTATCATACTTGGCTAGGAGGCAGATAATAAATTTTCCATAATCTTGGGTCGACTTTTTAGCCGCCGGACGAACTCTTATTGATGTTTACAAATGTGAACTGACTATGCGACTTAATGATGAGCACATTACCTTCAGTGTTTTCGAATCTATTCAATGTAAGGATAAAGAGGAATGCCATACTATCGATATGCTAGATGATCTTATTGAGGAAGAATTCCATAACCAAAGCACAATACTTTCTGAGGAGTTTGCAGTGACATCTAATGATGACTTCTTAGATAATTGTGATAGCAAGATTAAAGCTAATAATTTTTAACTCAGGCATAGATGGCAGATTGAATCCTTAGACTTATCCAACAAAATAGCTCAAATTTTCGAGCCATCTATTTACGAAGCTCTTACTCTGGAATTGAAACCACTACCTACTCATCTTAAATACGTCTTTTTGGTGATAACAATACTCTCCTAGTTACTGTCTCCATAACACTAGATGTAACTCAAGAAGAGAAATTGGTTCATATTCTTAAGCAAGATAAACGAGCTATTGCTTGGGGTATTACTGATATCCGAGGCATTAGTCCATCTTTTTGCATGCACAAGATCAAGTTAGAAGATGAAGGCAGGCAATCGATTGAGCAACAAAAAAGATTAAACGAGAAGATGAAGGAAGTTGTTAAGAAAGAAATTATAAAATGGCTTGATGCTGAAATTATTTACCCTATTTCTGATAGCAATTGGGTAAGTCCAGTACAATGTGTTCTTAAAAATAGTGGCATCACTGTGGTTAGCAACGGCAAAAACTAATTAATTCCTACACACATTCCTACGGGATGACGAGTCTGTATGGATTATTGCAAACTTAATGCTGCCATAAGGAATGACCACTTCCGACTTCCTTTCATTGACCAAATGTTCAATAGGCTTGTTGGAAGAGCCTTACTGCTTCTTAGACGGCTATTCTGGATACAATAAAAATGCTATTGCATTGAAGGATCAAGAGAAAACAACTTTCACCTATCCCTTGGGTACTCTTGCTTTTCGCCGTGTGCCTTTTGGTCTTTGCAACGTACCAGACACATTTCAAAGGTGCATGATGTCAATATTCTTGGATATGATTTAAGATTCTTTAGAGGTTTTTATGAATGATTTCTTAGTCTATGGGAATTATTTTGATCATTGCGCTGACAATTTGGATAAAGTATTACAGCAATGTGAAGACACACATCTTGTTCTAAATTGGGAAAAATGTCATTTCATGGCAACTGAAGGCATTGTGTTAGGCCATCGCATCTCTAGTCAAGGCATTGAAGTCAACAAAGTTAAAGTGGAAATCATTAAGAAATTACCTCCATTGAAAAATGTAAAAGGTATTCGCAGTTTTCTTGGGCATGGGGGGTTCTACTGAAGATTTATTAGAGATTTCTCAAAAATTGCAAAGCCCTTATGCTCATTGTTGGAACAGAATTGAAAATTCCTCTTTGACGATGCATGTCTGGAGGCATTCATTCAATTAAAGATGTAGCTAGCAAATGCACCAATTGTCATTGCACCAGATTGGTCTCAACCTTTTGAAGTTATGTCCGATGCAAGATAATTTGCTATGGGTGTTGTTCTAGGACAACACAAGGGAAAAGTATTTAACGCCATCTATTATGCTAGCAAAACTCTTACAGAGGCTCCAATCAATTATACCACTACAAAGAAAGAATTGTTGGTTGTAGTCTTTGCTTTCGACAAGTTTTGTTTTTATCTTTCCGGCGTAAAGGTACCGTATTTGCTGATCACTCGGCGTTGAGATATCTTTTTGCAAAAAGGGATGCAAAGCCAAGACTGATACGTTGGATCTTATTGTTGCAAGAATTCGACATCAAGATAAAAGACCGCAAGAGTTCAAAGAATCAAGTTACAGACCATCTGTCTCAATTGGAAGTTGGCAGCGAAGATGGAAACATACTTCAAATTGTCGACGCATTCCCAACGAGAACTTATTTGTTGTAGATGCAACCCTTTGGTATGCATATTTGGTTAATTATCTAGTGTGTGAAAAACTCTCATTGGGTGTCACAGGCCATAAAAAAGAAAGATTTCTTTGTGAAGTAGTGAAGTATCATTGGAACGAGCCATATTTATTCAAGGTATGCAATTACAACATTATTCGGTGTTGTGTTCCGAAAAAGGAGATGCTTTCAATCTTGAAGCACTGTCATGATGCTCCTTATGGAGGTTATTTTGGTGGCATGCGAACTGCTGCTAAGATTCTCCAATCAGGACTCTATTGGCCTTCATTATTCAAATATGCCCACAATTTTGTGAATAAATGGGATAGGTGTCAGCGCACTGGATCTATATCCCGACGCAATGAAATCTTACAACAGCCAATTATGGAGGTTGACTTGTTCGATGTTTGGGGTATGGATTTTATGGGACTATTTCCAAATTCATTTGGAAATCTTTATTTATGAGTAGTTGTTGACTACGTCTCGAAGTGGGTTAAAGTTGTTGCAGTCCCAAAGGATGATGTAAAGACAGTGCTTAAATTTTTTCACAAGTATATACTCACCTGCTTTGGCATACCAAAGGCATTGATTAGTGATTAGTGTACACACTTTCACTGCAACCAAGTGGTAGTCGCACTAAAGAGATATGGAGTTAATCATAGAATGACTACTACTTATCATCCACAAACTAATGGACAAGCCGAAGTATCGAATCGACAACTTAAAAACATTCTTGAGAAGGTTGTGAACCCTTCGAGCAAAGATTGGTCTTCTAGACTAGATGACGCTTTATGGGCATTGCGAACAACATACAAAACTCCACTAGCGACGTTGTCGTATATATTGGTTTTTGGGAAAGCATGTCACTTGCCAGTTGAACTAAAGCACAAATCAATGTGGGCAATTAAGCAAGTGAACATGGACTATGAAGTTGTTGGAAAATAAAAGACTGTTGGATATCATTGAACTAGAAAAGATTAGGCAAAATGCCTATTAAAACGCTGTAATCTACAAGGAAAAGAACAAACAATGGCATGACAGAATTATTTTGCAGTGAAAATTTATCGCAAGTCAACAAGTTTTATTATTCAATTCTAGACTGAAACTGCACCCGGGTAAATTGCGCTCACGTTGGTTTGGATGTTTAGAAGTTGTCGAAGTATTTCCCCATGGTGTAGTCACAATAAGAGATTTACATGATGGGCACCAATTTAAAGTGAATTGCCAGCGATTGAAACATTATTTTAGGAATATTGATCAAAAGCAGGCAGAGAGCATTAAATTGGTCAAATTTTTTTAATTTTTATGGAATTTATTATTATGTAATTTTATTTTATTTTTGTTTCTGCTCAAATTTGTTTTATTTTTTTCTTGAAGAATAATTAGGTATCATTGTCGATGAACTTGGGCATTATTGTCAACGTAGTTCATAATATTGTAATGTTACGTATGACTCACCACGAATGGAGTGAGACCAAAATTTTTAGATCCCACCATTTGATCAGAAGTGACCTAACTGCCTGATTTTTCTGAACGGGTGCAATTTCCATTGAACACAATTATTCCAACTAGCTTTATATCCTTTCACATAAACAATCACGCCTTTCCATCTTCTTCTTTTGACTCACTATAAACCCCATTTCACTGTGCTAATTGTAACACATACAACGTAGCCATTTTTATTCACTTTCTCTTCCCCAAGCTCGTACCTTTATAAATTTAAACCATCTTCACTCCACAAAATAGACAAAATATGGCAAGAATGAGAGGATCAGTAAAAAAACCACCAAGCCTGTTGAAGAACACTCATCCTCTGCAGCTGCAATTTATGAATCAGAATTCTCCATGCCAATAGAGAAAAAAGAGTCGGTGATCTTTTTAATGAAAGCGACCAATGACCGGTTTCAGAACAACATTATGAAGCAACATTTCCACCAGAACAGGGCATTCTTTTTTCGCAACAACAAGACTTGGGATGGAAAGTCTACAAAACCATCTTTAAGCTTAAGTGGGAGACTTTCTGCACTCATCCCAGAAGTTATTCTCCTTTATTGGTATGTGAGTTTTACGCTAACCTTTATGACCATGAGTTATATTTTATCTTTGTTCGAGAAGGCTTAATCCCATAGGATGCTAAAAAAATCAATGATTCTACAACACTATAGTGGATGTAGATGAACATTTCAAGTTTATTGAGGATATCACAGACGAAAAAAGGGACCTGCTGGTGAAGGATTTATGTGTCCAATGAGCGTTGTGGACGAGTTCACATAAAAAGAGTTATACGATGCACCGCCATTTCCTGACATTGCAAAGCAAAATCTGGTTTTATTTTGACAACTGTAGGCTACTGCCCTTTACTCATGGCACCACACTTAGCCTTGATAGAATGTGTCTGATACATTCAATTGGCAAGGGCAGAAGTATTGGTGTCAGTACAATGCTCCACCAGGAAATTACTGACTGCACCGTAAGGCAAACTAGAATTTTGATTTTCTCGTCATTGGTGATGCTGCTGTGCTAGTAGAAAGGATCGTGCCCTGTGATGGTGAAGAGATCCTGGAGAATAAGGGCTCAATAAATGAATCCTCTATTAAAATAATGAATCATGGAAAAGATACATTGACAATGAATGGGGCAGAGACTAGTAAGACAAGGAAAGGCAAAACCAAGGTAGAAACCAAAGGAACAAACCTGACTGCAGAACATCATTGTTGTGCAAAATGCAGGATATAGAGAAGTTGGCCAATTCCATCATCAATAAGCAGATCAGGCTTGTCGCTACAATAGAGGATATCAACAGATCACAAAATTTTTTCTACGTTTATACCAAAGCCTATAACAATACTATTGTAACTGCATTAAGTCAGTTAAGCCCGACCCCACTCCCAGAATTTCCTGTATTCCTACCGATCATCTGAGATTATGAACCCCTATTTGAGAAAGATAACTTAGGGGACCGAGACAGATCGGTGGAAGCCTCTCCCATTATGCACGACTCTAATGATGAGAAAGAAGAGGACTCAAGAGACATTGAGGAATGTATGCGAAGGATTCATGCCCTAGTCAAGGGTGACTTCATTACTGGTCAGGAGGTGTCTGCTGTTGAGGAAGAAGTTGATGTGGGAGAGGAGAAAGTCCGTGTTGCAGCTGTGAACGAGAAGGCCGACGAAGAAAACACTGAGAAAGAAGCTGTTAAAAATTGTCAATGCATTCGAAATTGTAGGTGTAACTATTGATAATCTAAAGTGAGATGAAGCTAGATCGGTGAAAGTTACAGAGGTAACCAGTGAGCAGCACCTCAACTCATTGGCGATAGTGGTCTATACCGGACTACTCAAGGTGACCCCTCCTACACAAGAAGCAGCCGATGATGTCGGGGTAGCACCGAAAACGAAGAAGCGATCCGAGGACCGTGTGAAGCCCAAAGAAAAGAAGAGAAAGCACTTCAAAGACAAAAAGCACAAGGAGGAGGAGAAAAAGAGGAGAAAGAAGAAACATTGTGCAGCCACATTGATGGCCGATTAAAACTGAGTTAGTTTATGTTAAGTTTTAGCTGTAGTATTCATGCATTGCATGTAGCTGTAATTCTCATTTTGTTAGGGCACTTTGTCATTACATTTTTATTGTCATTGTATTTTAATGTTAGTGCATTGAGGACAATGCAAAATTTAAGTTTGGGGGAATACATATGGGGTTTGGAAATACACCCACATTTCAATTTTTTTGAGTTTAATGAAGTATGCAATGTTTATTTGTTGTTAATACAAATGTGTTTAAAATTTTTTGTTTATTCGATGCTTAATTCTTGAATCATGCGAATTATCGATGAATGAGTTGGATAAATTTGACTGAATGTTGTATCTTCAATTCTTTGATGAATGATTTAGGTTGCATTAGTAATGGATGACTAGTAGCATTCCTTGAATCTTGAATGAATCTGCCTTTTATAGCTGTGTATATATACATAAAGTTATGAATAAGAGACACTCCAAAGTGGGTGTATTGTGAAATGTTAAAGAGGGAGCACTTCAATGCAAGCGTTAGAAAAATGAATCTGACCAAAGGCTGTCGCTGCATGAGTGTGTGTCAGCGTAATTATGTACTCCCTAGGGCTTGTTGCACTCCATCGTTACTTTTCAAGAATAAGGGTACAGTAATGCAACAATATCCCTTATTCGCAAACAAAAAGAAAGAGAGAGAGACATATATTGTACAATAAATGCTATATTGGTAGATAGAATTTAGGATTTAAAGCATGATGCTGGTTTTGATGAAGTTGCAATCTTATTCATTCATACTTATGTATTGTCGATGCAATATTCTGTCATTTAAATGTGACTCATTCATTGGGATTTTAGGTGATTTAAGTTGCTAGAATGATCATTTGCCTTAGTGAATTCTTGTGTAGCATTGCCAGTTTCTGTTTTACTTGAGGACAAGTAAAAACTCAAGTTTGGGGGTGGGATACTAGAAAGAACATATGAATAATTAGAATCTAAAATCTGAACGATCGTCTCACTTTCTCATAGCCAATATTGGTTCATTGGTTAACTCTGGCAGACGCTTAATGGCCGGTACTTATAATTATTCTAAAGGGAAGACCCTTTCACTCCACTTATACCCGCGTACAAGATGTTTGATAGTACTAGAAAAAACATATGTTTTCTCCTTACTTATTGGTTAATTTGTCCCCATTTAGTTATCTTTAGCACATATTTTTGCATTTTTAATTCAGTAAATTGCATTTTATAACTTAGTAGATCTTAGCTTATTTATCTTTAATTTTTTCATGTTTTGAAACTAGTGTCGTTACATGAGTATTTTCAAATTGCGCTCAGAATTGTTGCTGCACCTGACAACTGTCCGAATAAGAAAAAAATGTGTGTGATGTTCAGTCTAGTTTAACAAACTTGTACATACAGAGGCAGCATGATTCTGATGAAAGGACATCTGGGTTATTTGGGAAGAAAATAAATATTCACGTGAAAAGAAAAAAATAAGGCTTTTTGGGAGAGTATCTTCGTCAACCTATCTTTTGAAGCTTTTAGGCTATGGCGGCTTAAGCTTCCTATGGGTTAAATGACATGAAAGTGACGTAGATCAGCTTCTAACGAGAAACCCTGAGTGTGACACAAGAGGGAGTTGAAAGATCAAGTTGAGATTTTCTAGGAATAGTACTCTCTACTTATTTCTTTTATATTTCTTTTCTAAACGTTGGTAATTACATTCTTTTTAATGTTTGGATGAAAATATACATGATTTTTAGGTTAAATGTTATTTTATTCAATCTTGCTTCTACTGTTTAATCTTTGGGTTTGAATGTTTTTAGCATGGAAGTGTTATTTCGGTCACTAACACTGGAAAGTGTAGCGACAGTTCAAGCTAACAAGCATAGAAACTCACCTTCTATCTTTCCTCCTTGCCAGCTTAACTTCTCCTATTACTAGAGTCTTCTGCATCCTAGTCAGCGTCTCATCGGATTCTCTACTTTCCAAATTCAAACCTCACGATCACCGCCCCATGCAAAGCTTTCCTCAACTTCCTCTTCTTCAGAGCAACCAAATAGGATAATATAGAAGGGAAGAGAATGTAGCAGAAAATGAAAGGAGTTTTGCTTGCTAAAAAGGAGTTTTGCTTGCTAAATAACCTTTTTGACACCTACATATATCCCTTTTTCACACAGTCACCACAATTTAAATAACCATCTCCCACTGATAATTTTGTTTCCCACTAAGGAACCAACCGGTTCCAACTTAATCGAACCAAACTTGAAATTCAATTAATTACACTTCAGCCACTAGAATTCCCATATTTTCCAATAGAGTCTGTCAAATTTTCTTTCTCTTTTAATTAACCCCCATATCTTTTTTAATTTTCAGATTTAAAATGAAAATCGAGTGTGAAAACTTTCCCATCCTTAAGAAAATTTTGTCCTCAAAATTTCTTCTTATGGCTAGCACCAGAGGCAGTCTTAGTGTAATACTCTTTCTTCTAGACCCTCATTCTGTCACTGAGGTAGTCACTCTATTTCCTACTGGAACCTATAACACCGTTTTATTCTTTCATAAATTTACCTTAAACCAACTTCGCCTGTCTGGCCGATCCATCTATGCGCAATTTGTAGTGAAGAGCTTGCCTTTAGATGTAGCCACATTTATCTCAATGGAAACCTATGGCTTACTTTCTGAATCTAATAACTGCCTTCCAGAATACCACCTAACGGACACCTCTTCGAAGAATACTAGTTGGAGGATACTATTTCTCACACTGATTCTTGCAAGGGGTTTAACGAAAACCCTTCTCATGGCTAAAAAGTATCGAACGCTAATTGGATAACCTGAAGAGTTTATTACAAATTTTGAAACCCAAACTTCTCTTGGACATTTGGCTATTTATATTGATACCTAGGGAAATGAAATCATTACATAAAAAATCATACTTCCCCAAATTTCTTATCATTTAAGATTTTGTCTGAACCTTGATTCCGTTTCCTCCCATTTCTTTCTTTTTATTATTCTTCTGATTTCGTCGTCGGAGATTATCCTTTCTCTATAGAAATTACCCAGTTTTAAGGTAAATCCTTAGTTTTCAACACTTATTTCTCATGCCCTTTTTAGTATGTCTGGAATCTTAATAACATCAGAAGAAAAGGTCAAGGTTTACAGGCACCAGAGCCTAAAGAGTCATTAGGGAAGTTCTACGATTGTAAGTGGCAACAAACCATAGTCTCAAGAGACTAGCACATCAGCAATGTCACCATTGTAAAGTTGCCTGAAAATGTCACCATTGTACAGTTGCTTGATTGCCCGTGTGCTAGGCCGTGTAACTCTCGAAATAGCATTATACTCCAATGTTCCAAGCCTTGTGCTAGGCCATGTAACTAAATGACATGCATACAAAGGAACCTATAGGGGACACAAGGCCGTGTCGCCAGGCCGTGTGTGAGACACAGTTGAGTCACACGCTCGTGTCTCAAGCCGTGTGGACATAAATTTGCCCAAAATCAAGTAAATTCCAACACCAAATCATGCATAAACCTTTAGGCCTTTCGTACACATAATCAAACCATCAAATCCCTATCAAAACATACATGTAATGACCAATTCAAGAGTCCTAAAATCAACTAACTAATATGCCATTTAAGGCACCTCAAATACATTCATCCAAAACTTGCATAAACATGTATATGTGTTACCACATTTCAATCATCAACATCTAGCTCAATAACTTCCCAAAACATGCCATATCTTGACCATATTCAAACCAATTCAACACATGCCATTTGAGCCATTCAAACATACAACATAACATAGCCACATTGACACAAACTAGCAAAACATCAAATGCACCAAACCAAAATAACTTATACATACTAAATCATCAACTAAACATTCAACTAAACATCACCATAAGTCCACCAATACATGCCATTATAGCCTTGGCCAAAACGTTAAAAAACTATTGGTATTTATGTTGGATAGTGTGATAGATCTTCGACAAGCTTCCAAACCGATCGAGCTTCCTATAATCTATAAAACATAGGAAAGAAACTACGTAAGCACTTAATGCTTAGTAAGTTCGTAGAAAATGAAACACAACTTACCATTTCATCACATAACAATAAGTACAAACATAATGTAACCCAAACCACAAGCTTGGCATAAGCCTAAACCTCATCACCAATAAAGAAGTTAGTGCATTTATACATAACTATTTTGGATCAACCACATGATAAGTCATTTCATAAGAAAATACATCATTTGATTCATACATCCTTTTCATGAGCATGTGCATAGTTCCATTTGGAAACTTACCATTTCAATCATTTTTCTTGCTAATTGAACCAACTAGAATATCATCGGATACTCGGGAAAGCTCACATGAAGTGTGCTTAAAATATAATTGTAAGCTCTCCTTTACATTGTTGTTCACAAGAGTTGTGAAATAGGCCTGCTCACACGAGCTGTGGGTCAGAATGTAGGCTACACGATGATTCTCACACGAGTTGTGGAGAATCTACAACATGAATATAGTAATCCGTACATAGCATTGCTTTAGATATACATTTTTCAATAGCATTATAAATACATAATAACATACAATTGAATAACATGAATATAGTAATCCGTACATACGAACTTACCTCGATGACTACGGCGTAGAAACGAAGTCGAACTAATTTGAGGCTTTAGCTTTTCCCTGATCTAAATTCGTATGTGGTCTATCTTGATATAAATAGACAAATTAAATCCAATTAATATCCCTAGTATTCAATTTAATCCACTTGCATATTTATGCAAAATTACAATTTTACCCCTAATATTTTAGATTTTTACAATTTAGTTCTTAAGCTCATAAATTAAAATTTAAGCATTTTAATCCTCGTTTCAAGCTAGCCAAATTATCTAAGGACTTAAACAAACCCATACCAATCATCATTTCATAAATTTAACATAAACTTTTACTATTTCTACAAATAAGTCCCCTAAAAGCAATTTTCATCAAAAATCACTATACAAAACTTGTTTATTTATCAACAAGGACTCGTAATCTTTCATTAAAAATCAAGAATAAAACAAAAGTATTCATCTCATAACCCTCAATCTTTAACAGTTTTACAAATTGATCCTCGAGCTAGCTAAATTAAGCTAAAACCACTTCAAAAACATAAAAATCATTAAAAATGGGATCAAAATCACTTACCATGCAATCACTCAACCTAGAAAAACCTCAAAGCCCTAACAATGGCTATTTTTCTCTTCAGAATCAATGGAAGAAACAATTGTAAAAGATGCGACTATTTTTACGTAGTTTAATTAAGATTGATTTATCAAATTATCGTTGTAACCTAGTTTATTAATTAAATAAAACACCAAATTCATGCTCATCTTTATCCACTAACATTATGAATCGTATAATTACTATTTAAGTCCATTTGGTTTCCTTTCCATAGCCTTTTAGCCCTTTTAACTAATGGAACTCTACCTTTACACTTTTTACAATTTAGTCCTTTTCACTTAATTAATCATGTAAATATCAATATTTCTTAACAAAATTTTAATATGACCTTACTAACATCCCATAAACATTAGAAAAATAATAAAATAATAATTTACTTGTCAGATTTGTTGTCTAAAAACCAGTGTTCTAATTTTACTAAAAACGGGTTATTACACCTCTCCCCCCTAAAGGAATTTTTGTCCTCGAAAATCTTACTAGAGAATAAGTTCGGGTATTGCACTTTCATAGCTTCTTTTGGTTCCCAAGTAACCTCTTCTCGAGCTAGAATTCTGATCAGTTTTTCACTGTATGTCACATCTGATTGATCTCAACATCTATTGGGGATATCATGTGGGCAGGATCTGATTGATACTATCGTAACATCAATATATGAAACACTTTTTGCATCAAAATTTTGCACCATCTCCTTTACTCTATTTTTTCGATTTATCCTCATCTAAATCAACTCCAAATATGAAATCTTGAACCTCAAGTTTGATCCTGAACATTTCCAAGAAAGTGTCATTGTCGTTTCTCTCAACTAGCTTGCGTAAAATCTCCTTTCTCTTCAATTTCTTGATTAATCTTGTTAATTAAAAACCAAAATTTCTAGATCTTGAATTTGGGGGATTTTAAATTATTTCAAATGTATTTTTCCAAATTTCAATGAGATCTCAAACCGTTTTGAAATTCAGCCACAATTTTGGCCACCATAGGTGGTGTGCGTGCACCTATGTGCAAGAAAGGGGGTTGTTTTGTTTCTTGATTCTTGCCCATATTTTTCTAGCATCAAATTGAGTTCTTTAACCATCCTAATCAGTATTTAATCACATGTTAATTAGGGAGAGACATTCTTGGTCAATTAGCCATCAGATCCCACAAATCGTGATGTTACTGATTTATGATATGTGTTGTATTGAATGATATCAAAATTAATGATTGTTACTCAAATGAATGATGTATCATGCTCATACACCATTTGACATCGATATTAATAATAGCTATAAAATGATATGCAATTCCTATGATGGTTTGGTGTTCTTCTGTTAAAGCTAATATGTTTCACTGTATTCGATATTTATGTTTGTTTAAATAATTATTTGACTCACACTGAGCTTTTCATAAGCTCACCCCCAATAGCATTTAAATTTTCAAGTAAACCTCAAAATTAGGACCGGACTCAGCAATCAGAGAGTCACCTTGGACCTTAGATTATTTTTTTAATAAGTATTAATCAGTCTCTATTGGTTTTGGTTTGTAATTTTTAATTATTTCTAATCTATGGCTTGGTAACTTTTCTTTTGGGGATTCTTGATTGTATGGATTACTCAAGCATAATAACCGAATAATGCATGATATCAGGCTTATGTAAAATTTGATATTGTTCCCTAGTTTTCGTTGCATTACAAATGAATCATTTTTGCAAATCAAATCGATAAGGAAACTAAGTTTCCAAAATGACTTGAAAAATGGTTTTTCCGCTGCATTAGTTTAACATCAAGCTTTTTTTAAAAGAAGAGTGACAAGCAAACAATTTTTCTAAAACAACACTATCAACAATAAAATGAATCCTAAGTATATACGACCTAATGAATGAATGATTTTAAGCTAACTCAAAGTACAACTACGGTTTTCTCTAAAATGAACTTATTTAAGGTCTTTAAAAGTAACATAAGTTAGCTTAGCCATTTCGGTGGCTAATGTAGTCTTCTCAATCTATCCATAACGTCTAGGTCGAGTTTGAGAGGTTACAAAGCCTGAGTTTGAATAGATAAGGAATTGAAAGCTTGTACATTGGGTGCACGACTTCTGCAGTATGTAACATCATTCACAAAAGTGGAATTCATAGCATGAGACCTAGGTAAATTATATCCTCTCATTGGCATTACATTGTTGATGAAAACTAAATGTGGTTAGAGGTTGCTCGTCTTTGTGATGAATGACTTGATCAATGTTTGATAGTGATTGACTTTTCATGAAGGAAGATGTAATGGTTACCATGAGATAAAATAGGATTATATTGGGAGAGCGGATATTACCCCAAAGAGATCAAGGATATCTTATGAGGGTAACACACTTATGACAAGGTCATTAGACAAACACTAAGTAGTTGCTTTCATAACGGTATGTCATTAGGGAAAGCTCAGTCACAATACTATAGTGGAATGACTTTGATACTAAATGAGTTTATACTTAAAAGGAAAAAATCATAACTCAATTATAAATCATTTGAGCCTTACTTACATATGTTCAATCGATCCCTCCGCTAGCTCACTAAAACAAAAAATGAATTGCGTATTTCAATCAACATGAATGGAATCAATAAAAATAGAGAAATAGAAAACATTTATAAATGATTATCGTTTTTTTCAAAATGAAGAAATGGAATCATTTGGAAATAAATGTAGGTTTCTAGAAAAAATGGAAATGGAAATGAGAATGAGAAATAATCCATTTGAAAATATATATAGATTACACAGAAATGATCAGAAGAATGAGTTTATGTTTTTCAGCAGTTTTAAAGCCAGAAAATGAAAATAAACCATTTGGTCATGGTGAACAAGTTGAGTTGTGAAATATTGAATATATTTTCTAGGAAATTTTACCAAGGGTAAATCATCATAATTTTATCTGTAACGACCCGAAATTTAGTCTTGTCGAAAAGGGCAATTTCAGAACCTCGTTTCCATAAACCAAACTCGTAAATATTTTTATTAAATATTTATGGAGTTATCTTAAAAGTGAATTAAATTTCGATTAGAAATTCTCGATGAATTACCTTTTAATTAAGGTATAGAGACTAAATCGCTTAGTGGTAAAATGTGATTATTATTAATTTATAAGCTAAAATGTAGCTAAAGGACTTGAAAAGAAAATATACCTTTGCCTTGAATTTGTAGTGGACGGTCATGATGAATATATTATATATAAGTTATATATGTTATATTAACATTAATAGGTATTATAATAAGATTATAAAAACAAAATGAAAGAAAAGATGATAGGAAGTGGAATGAAAGAGAAATTTTCAATCCCTTTTCATGCAACTTTTGAATGCTTCAGGCGGGAGAAGAACCCACGAACGGCCATAGGAGTTTTGAGGTTTTAAGCTTAAATTGGTTAGTCAATTTAGTCCATTTTCTTGTAATTTCTATGTTTTTAGAATCCCGATACTATAAGCTAGCTGACCATGTTCTATTTTTCAGTATTGCTTAAGGTTTTAGATGTTACCATTGTTAAGTAGTTGAAGCTTTAAGGACTAATTTGATTGATTTTTAGGTTAGAAGTTAAAATGGACTAAATTGTAAATTTAATTATTGATTTTGAGTAATAGGGACCAAATTATGAAAATTTTGAAATTTAGGGGTAGCAATGAGAATTAAGGGGTTGAATTTGGCTTAAAGTGGAATTGATATTAAAATTTAAAGTTAAGTGAGGAAGTTAAGGAAGTCCCGATTTTAGGGACTAAATTGAGTAAAGTGCAAAAGTTGTTTACATTAGCAATTAAGTGAGAAATTGTTTGTGTATTGACTATATATATGGTTTATTTCTTTCCGTAGCTAATGTCGACATAGATTCCTAGAAAAAGAAGGGAAAAGATAAGGTTGTCGACAAATAGCTTCGAGTTTACGGTTTGTGTTTCTATAATCCGAACTAATACATAAATTACTGCATTTTGATTTGTTTGCACATGGTAAGTAATTGAGGTGAGAATTCTTTTTCAATTTGGTGGATTTGAATCATTTGATAATAAGAATGATTTAATTATGTATATTTGAGAAATATATGTATCTTTGTAAATGTGTGAATTGATTATATATTATGAGAAAATTTTGGTTGTGATTAAATGGAATAAATGCACACATGATGATAATGTAAACGAAGTTGGGACATTGGTTGTATTGAAAAATGAAATGGAAACCCTATTAATTGTTTGGGCCGAGTTGGATATAGATGGCATGCCATAGGATAGGAAGTGTTCAAGGTTACTTTGACTATGAGTCAATGAGGCACTGAGTGCCAATTTGCTTTGGTTTAACTGATGAGACACTGGGTATCAACTTATTTTAGTGCTGGGCGCAATTATTTGCTTCGGATTTATCTAATGAAGTACTGGGTGTCAAACTGGTGTGTTGATTGGATCCATGTATTTGTCTGAGTCCGAGTCATGTTAATAGGGAAAATAAATTATGGAATTAAGTATCGATTTGAAATGGCAACAATATGAAATGAAATTTGTAATGGAGAATGTTATATATATATGAAATGGATATGCATATTGATTAGATTTTAAGTGTTTGAATAGATTTTAAGTGTTTGAATAGATGATATTATTGTCTTTTGATTGCTAGGTAAATTTGGCATGGTATAAAACTCTTAAAAGATGAAATTTTACCATTTTGATGTTATGTGTGACACCCCTAACCCGTATCCGACGCCAAAACAGAGTTATGAAGCATTACTAAACTTATCAAATTTAACTAATTTAATCATCATTCTATTCAATTCAATCCAAAAATCATGTTATGGTAAATTTACCATTTTCCCCTAAACTTTTGACTTCTTTACAATTTAGTCCTTAGGCTCGTAAAATGAAATTCATGCAATTTCACTCCCAACCAAGCCTAGCCAAATTTAGTATATGTTTATAGCAGCCCATACATTCCACAATTTCACACGTTTACCACACAATTTTCATATTTTACAATTTAACCCCTAATTGACAATTTCAACAAAAATCACTTAACAAAAGTTGTTTCACTCACAAAAAAAGATTCATTTTCTTCCATTAAACTTCACAAAAAACTATAATGTACTCATGGTAAAACCCTATACATTCCAGCATTCAGCAAATTAGTCCCCTAGTTAGCTAGGTTAAGCTACAACGATCCCGAAAACATAAAAATCATTAAAAATGGGATAGGTTTTCACTTACATGCAAGGGACTTTGTACTTGAATTTTTCAAGCTCTCAAATATTTCTTCTTGCTGAAATTTTCAGTTGAAAATGAACAAAAAAGATGATCCCTTTTTGTTATTTATTTATTTATTCATTTATTACCTAATTACCAATTTAACCTTACCTAATTTTAAAAATAACAAAATTGCCAAGCCATGCACATCCACTAACTCAATTAATGGTCTAGTTATCATATAAGAACCTCCACTTTAAAGTTCTATAGCTATTTCATACATTTAGCTAATAGAACACAACTTTCAAAATTTACGCGATTTAGTCCTTTTCATCAAATTGAGCATACAAACGGTGAAATGTCTTATCGAATTTTTATACTATAATACTATCATACTGTAGATATTAAAATAATATTAAAATAATTTTTTTGATCTCATATTTGTGGTCCTGAAACTACTATTCTGATTTTACTGAAAACGGGTTGTTACACTATGTATTGATATTTTGGCATTGGTATTGATATTTGACCATATGAATAGTTTTAGAACAAAAAAATGCCAAAATGGTATCGATTTTATTTAAGTATCTATACATTTTCAAAAATATCAATACCATTGATTTTCAAGTAAACATAATTGAATTTTGGTATTGATTTTCGAAGGTATCGATTTGGTATCGATACCATCCGTGAATTTCAATATTGACCTTTAACTTCATAATTTTACAATCCAATCCTATTATATGCTTGTATTTTGTAATTAGGTCATTGTAGAATTCTAAATTATTCAATAAATTTAATTATATCCATAATTTTTGATAAATAATTGAATTTTCATTAAGTAAGGTATTTATTGAATTGTTGAATTATGTTGTAGCATCTTATTACTTGGGTCCGACAACCGGGACGAGTAAGGGGTGTTACATTATCGATGGTAAAATTGGGATGAGAAAATAATTTAATTGGAAAATTAATGTTTATTTTGGAAAATAGAAAAATATGTATTGGGTTGGATTAAATTATAAAGTGTTGGGTTAAAGTCCAAAAAACACATATAATTGAGTCCAACACAATGAGAGGTCCGAATCTCCATCAAAATACATATGAGGGGGAGCACAGCCTATTAGCCCATCTCCCTCTCCTAGTTGGACTAGGAAGTTATTTTTCTATTTGAAATAAACATCTACAATTCAATAAGGGTTCTACCCCTATAAATAGATGACACCTATAAAGCTATTTACATAACTTTGAGAGATTGTTACTCTGCTGAAAAATAGAGAGAATTTGTTCTCAACTATTAAATATTTTTTTTCCAAAATAACAATTCTATCGGTTTCTATTAAAAAAGAGAAAATTTTTGCTTTCACCCCAAAAAGAAAAGAAAACTTTTTCTAGTTCTATGATTTGATTCAATTGATTCGAGCCCACACTCAAACTAGCTCATAGTATGAGAATAGCGAAGAAGATCATTTGGTTGAAAGCCGGAAAACATCAATTATCCACTTATTTGAAAACACAGGGATAATTTTGGTTAAGGTTTATTGACATAAATATCACAAATCGGATCGTTTTTCAAAATTTTAACTTTCCGCTATACAAGAAAACCGTTTTTAAACTGAATTTTTTCCAATAATTGGTATCAGAGTGCCATGTTATGCTATATTTATAGTGTAAATCGAGACCGAATCTCTCTCTTCATCTTGTTTGATTGATATTTGATAAGATGTGGTATTTTTATAATTATTCGCATGTTTAGGAAAATATATGGGATTGAATGTGATATTATTGACATTGAAAAACAATAATTATAACTATTTTATCAATAGTGTTTTATATAAAATAAATAGTAATTTTATAATTTTAATTGGATTTTAGATTCATATTAAATTATCTTTATTATTATAAATATAACTGGTCTATTTTCAAAATTTTATTTTTTTTTGTGCAAAAAAAAACTATTTTCAAACCGATTTTTTTCCAATAATTGGTATCGAGTGTCATGTTGTGCTATATTTATAGTCTAAGTTGAGACCAAATTTTTCTCTTCATCTTATTTGATTGATATTTGATAAGATGT
Organism: Gossypium raimondii; assembly: GCF_025698545.1. Classification (NCBI taxonomy): domain Eukaryota; kingdom Viridiplantae; phylum Streptophyta; class Magnoliopsida; order Malvales; family Malvaceae; genus Gossypium; species Gossypium raimondii. The sequence continues at coordinate 40,686,470 of NC_068569.1, read as the reverse complement.
GACATTTTGTAGTTATTCGCATGTTTAGGAAAATATATGGGATTGAATGTGATATTATTGACATTAAAAACAATAATTATTTGATTGATATTTGATAAGATGTGACATTTTTGTAGTTATTCGCATGTTCAGGAAAATATATGGGATTGAATGTGATATTATTGACATTAAAAACAATAATTATAACTATTTTATCAATAGTATTTTATATAAAATAAATAGTAATTTTATCATTTTAATTAGACTTTGAATTCATATTAAATTATACTTATTATTAGAAATTGACTATCACTTAATTAGTATTATTGTTATATATGAATTAAAACTAAGATTTAGCATTATAAATAGATGCATTAGCAAAGCACTTTCATTCAAGTAGCATTACAAATTGATATATTTTGTTTTGATCACCAAAAGATATTTTTAAATTCATTTGATATAATGTAATAAATTGAAAATAATGAAAACTCCTTATATAAATAATATATGTTGTAAATACATTAATAATGATGTCTATAACCCCTTTAAACCCTCATTAAAGTAATGAGATAAAACTCTCTAGTTTATTTATGATCATGAGAATAAATTAAATGTTTCAATTGAAAACTAAAATGATTCATTTACATGTACTTCATTGACCTTATAAATAAAGCCCTTGAAGTGAAAGTGGAATACGGAAAATTCTTTGTTGATTTGATATATATTTTATGTAAGTGTTCTTTTATTTGATTATTTTATAACGTTTTATTTGATTATTTTATAACACGTTATCAGCACGATTCTCTTTTAATTTTTTTCTCTATAAGTTTTTTTTAATAAGATCACACACACAAAAATATATCCAAATCTCGAAGAGACTTGCCCTCAACCATTGGCCACTTGAGCAAAGGTCCTTAACGACTAATTTTCTCACATTTTCCCCCTTTCACCATGCCTTACCCTTTCAAGCAGCAACCAATGCAATAGTAAAATCACTCCAAACTTATTGCTCAAGCTGTTGTCAATTGTCTTATAGAGCTACTATTATTTCAGTCTTCAATTAAGGCCTGTGCACTATAGGTAATCATTAGAGCCTTTAACCACTCAAGTACACATAAATCTTCAAATTTTTTATGCCCTTTTATACAAAAAAATTTATATAATCCTTACGTGATATGTTTTTCTCTTTTGTTAATTGATTTTTGGTAAAATTATTTTATGAATAAAATTATTACTTTAAGGTTTATTTTAAACTAATTTTTTTTTATCAAAATTATAATATGCATGATATTTGGATGATTAAAATTTTGACTTAAATACTCATAAATGCCCTTTTTTATAATTACATGAATAGACCGATTTTTTGAAAAATTACAGGAATAGGCTGATTTTACAAAAAAACGCATCCGGCTAGAAGCGTTTTTAGGTGAAATGCAAAAAAAAAAAATGCTACCAACTTGAAGCATTTTCTGCAACATCAGCACTAAAAGTGGCAGCACCGATATTTTTTCTTATTTCCTGGTGTCACCTATTAAAGTGGAAATAAAACTTACAAAATATATTTTTATATAGACCCAAAGTCTCATTTCCCTTGTTTTTTTAAGCAGTGTGGGATATGGGATATGGTATATATAGACTCATAATCTATTTGTAGCTTGTTCCTAGACAATGTGGGATTGCTTACTCTTTTAACTAACAACATAAGATTAAAAGCTACACTTTTTTTTTAATTTTTTAATTTTCTTTCATTTTTTATCATGAAAATTTTATACATACGTACCATATTTGTGTTATTTTTCATTTTATAACCATGTATTAATTTATAATTAAAAATATTATTTACACTTGCAAATTTTTATCTTTTTCTACAAATAACAATATAAGATTAAAGGCTATGCAAATATGTTTTCTCTATAGAAATATAGAGAGTATTCTACAATATATATTAAATTGAAAATAAAAAGATAAGAATGTAAAGTGTTCTATTTTTGTTTTATATTGAAATTTTATTTATTTTTAACTATTTTTGTTGAGTTCATTTCACTTAATTCATAAGCAACTTTGTAGTTTTAGTGTTTGTGTAAACACTAATGAAAAAATATCAATGATCCCGTACAGTTCATTGATAGCCATGTTTGTTTAGTTTCATTTATTATTATCTTTTGAATTATATTTTTATACTATTGTTGTATAAAATAAAAGTTAGAATAAGCAACCTTCAAATTATATATTTTTGGGTTAGATATTTAAATTTATTTTTTGTCAAAAACGATCTAAACTATAATTTCATAACCATTATGCCCTATACTATTATATTTGCTAGAAAAATTCTTTAAACTAATTAAAAGTTGATACATTACATTTTTAATAATATTAAAAATTAAATTAAATTGAATTATTATTTAATAATATCTCTCACACACACATCTTCACTTCTCTCTCTCTTTATTCACAACACCAAATATGGGAAAAGATGTTGGTATAAGAGTAAGCAATCTCACATTGTCTAGGAACAAACTACAAATATTTTATGAGTCTATATATACCCATATCCCACATCCTATGTCGCTTAAGAAAAAAAAGGAAATGACACTTTGGGTCTACATAAAGACCTATTTTATAAGTTTTATTTCCACATTAATAGGAGGTGGCATCAAGAAATAAGAAAAAATATTGATGCTAGCACTTTTAATGCTGATGTGGCAGAAAGCACTTCCAGTTGATAGCGTTTTTTTGTCAATACACTGAAAATGCATCCAACTGGAAGCTTTTTTCTGTATTTCACCTGAAAATGCTTTTAGCTGGACGCATTTTCGTAAAATCAGCCTATTCTTGTAATTTTTCCATAAATCGATCTATTCACGAATTAAAAAAAATGGAATTTATGAGTATTTAAGTCTAAATTTTTTATGATTAAATTATTGTTATTAAACATTCTTGAAATTTGATTAAAATTGCAAAAGAGGGTATTATTAATCAATTGCCTTTGATTAAAGGGAAAAAGGGAAATTCAATAGGATCTAATTGACCCATTAATTCATTATTGTTGAATGATTGGATTATACCTTTTAGGTTGAATTATAAAGTATAAATAATTTACTAGAGCATCATAAGATTCTATAACATATATATGTAGTATGTTCTTATGAAAGCATAGTTATTTTAGTACTTGAAAAAGTGCCCCGATAATAACCAAGGTGCTGACAATGATGTTGATAATCTACATTTATATTTTACTAATTTATTTATTATAGCATGTTTGTTATAACTGGAGATTAATCATGACAACATAAATAGATAAATTCTGATTTGAAATCTATGCATGTTTGCGATGGTGATTATGAAATAAAGAATCTATTGGGATGTTTATCATTGTGATATGAACGATCATCAATCACGTACTCGCCGTCTGTCCAAATCTTTTCTCCAACTATATTAATATTCTTTAAGAATATATATATATATATGTCTTGCTCACAATGTAACAATGAATACTATCCTTACGGTAGAAAGTATTTATCCCTTTGGTACTAATATAAACCAATATTATTACAATATTTGGTAGTAAAAATTAGTCGAAAGCTCTAAAGAGTTAATATATCACGATTTGGTAGTATAAAATTAGTTGAAAGCTCCATAAGAGTTAATGTATCAAGATCTAAAAAGAACAAAATTTGTGATGGTTAATGCATGGGTTTTAAAATATATTCATTGTAATGGATCTCCTATTGAGATTGTGAGTGAGGAAAATGTTATATTTCATATGAATCACTATTGCTACAAATATCTATTTTGAAAGAATGAAAAAAAAGGATTGGTATATCAATTTATATTTATTACTCTTGTTATTAAATTGAATTGATTGTGACTATCTTTGTGATCTTCTTTTATCATCATCCCCATTAAGAGGTTGAAAATAAAATATTTGGTCATGAAAGATCTACTTAAATGTTGAATAATTATAAAATACATATGTGAGCAATACAATATGATAATTCTGTCTAAATCTTGTTATGATTAGATGCACCTGACATTGTAATTTTTTAAATCTGTAAGTGAATGTAACTCTACAGTATTCAAGATGAGTTCTCAATCATGTAAGAATAATATTACTAATGAGAACTTGTTAGAGAAAATTTTTTCAACTTTTCACACTTCAAATGTGCTTTTGTAGTAGCAATACCATGAAAAGGTTTTAATATATATTATGAATTAATTTCACGTTTGGTTATGGTTGAATTAAACAACGAGCTACTAAATGAAAAAACATAAAGCCCGTTGTATTAGATTTATTCCATTCCTTGAAGTGAATGTAGCAATATAGAAAGACGTAATCTTGGATGTAGGCATGGTAAGTTGCTCTATAATAGTATTAGTAAAAAGGGGTGGTCATAACAATTTTTCTCACCACCAAAAGTGAAAAATAAAGATGTTCTTGACATAGATAATAAGGTTTGTAACAACTCAAACCCAGATTAGACGTTATGACTGTATCGGGAAATTTCACACGATAGTGTTTTTGAAACCTCGTTGTTACGTTGAAAACATTCCATGTTATTATCTTTAGTAAACCTTTGTTAGAACTTAGGAAGTCGTCTTTATTCATTTAAAACATTTGCTTTGAAACATCCCTCGTTGCAAAAGCTTTAATAAAACAGTTTAAATGATCATGCGTTTAGAAACTACATCAACTTTTTGAAAATCGAATTTCCTACGACCAGCAGGTATAAATCCATAAAGTAAAATAAATAAATTAAAACCCAAAATTTAAAACCAAAGTCCCAGAGGGTCCTTAAATTACAACCCAAACAATCAATAATAATAAAATCATAAAACGTAAATTGAAAACCATGAAGTCCAAAAACTTCTGTGGTCACAGCTGAGTCCTCCGTCGCACCGATCTGTCTAAGTCTGGGGATTACCTATGCACATTAAACAAAAAGGGTGAGTTTACGTAAACTCAATGTGTAATCTCACAGAAACAAACAAACAATCAGCATCACAATGCACAGTTGAATAGTCTTGGGCCTAAGCCTTTTTTAGTATCAGTGACAGTTTGGGCCCTAGCCCATCTCAGTACTGTGTCAAAAATATAGTAGGGTCTTATCCCATCACAGTATCAGTAGCAGAAATAGTTATGCAGTAGCAAAATCCTACCCATCCAGCCTCTACACACTATATCCGTCCAACCCTACACTGCATGTGGGGATATAATCAACCCACCCATCCCTACAGTCTAAGTAGTACCGAATGCGACACAAAACAATAGTTTGCAGCTGAGCTGCCAATAAATTAGGCTTAAAGCCTTTCAGTACACTTCCTTCGAATAACATCCCCCAACCCATTGCAATGAACATACAATGCAATTTCAGTACATATATTCGGTTCAGATATTAACATGCTCAGTACAGATATCATTCAGTCAATTTCACACATTTAGAGGTTTAAGTAGCGCTTACCGACCTTACAGTAGGTTCACAGTCGACTTGGGCGACCCATGCAACCTTAGAAACATTTTGGAAAAAATAGACCCACATGCCCGTGTGGCCCACTCGGCCTAAATTGGCCTTGGCTGTGTGACCCAATTTTAATGTAACCCATGCTAGCTAAATATTCATATATGTTTTTACTATTTACTTATATGTTCATTCAAAGCTATCTACTTGAGTCATTGTCTCTAAATCATTTATATCTTGAGCTACAAAATTCCAAATTAAGATTTGCTTGATGTTTTCGAAACTAAACTCAAATACCCTTCTAGCATAAAATTTTCAAATTTTATAGTTTATCAAATAAGTACAGTAAAATCTTTAAATCTCTCTCAATTCTGCTATTTGGCAGCTTCAACCTTTCCTTACTAAAATTATTTATCTCTTAGTATGGAATTTGGATGATGTTTCCGTTTGTCTCTCTTGAAAAAAGACTCTTTAAGGATTTAAACATATAAATTTAAGCCCCTAATTATTTTTTTACAATTTTTGATGATTTTTCCAAAGTCAGAACAGGGAAACCCAAACCTATTCTGACCTTTTCTCACAAAATTTATTATATCTCATAACCTACAATTTCATTGCTTACACTGTTTCTTCCATGAAGAACTAGACTCAATAAACTTTAATTTTGTATTTTATTCAACTCAATTTCTACTATTTCTGATGATTTTTTGAAGTTAGACTACTATTGCTGTCTCAAACTATTTTAATGTAGAATGTTGATTTCCAAGTTTATAACACCCTTATTTCCTTTCTCTACAATTTTTCGCATCATATTATCTTATTTCTCTTATTTCTTGACAGCAAGCAATTTTGGCTTTTCGCCAAATCTCATTTTCTGCATTTCAAGTACACACCTGGTATCGTTTTTGATGCGTAAGCACTCCTAAGCCTCCAGAACCTAGCTTGAGTAACCACGACTTCACACAATCACAACATCGATTCAGAACCACCAGCCCCTTGATTAACTCCGAAAACACGCAACCAACGGTGAACAACCAAATTAATTGGAAAATAAAGAAAGAAACAGAAAGGGAAAAAATAATGGAAATTTCGACAGTAACTAGGGAAAGAATTGACAGAGGAGGGAAAAAACAAGAAGAAAACGTTAGAAAAAGTTTGGGTAATTGGAGAGAAAACCAAAACTCTACTTTTTTTCTGCAACAAAAAGATAATTAGATTATTTTCTGATAACCTCTCCCCCATTATCTCCTCAAATCACTCCCTATTAACCCACTCAAACACAACTACTCAGAAGTTTGCCCCAACACAAATCTTAGCTTAAATTGGAGCAAAAATACTGTCTCTACACCATCACAAAGAATTAAACACAGGATCTCCTTCACATCAACACTCCACTTATCCACCAGACCAGCAAGCCCATTCTATTAATTTTTTGTCAACTTTTACTTAAAAGCCTACTGACCAAGTATTAAAAATACCAAAATTTGCCCAAATCCTGGCTTGAACTTTGGACCTCTCACTCACCCAGAACACTTAACCACTGAAGCAGATACACACTTGTGTCACACCTTCGTAAGGACAAAAATAAAAATTCTAGGGCGTTACCAGGTTGATATTGAAATTTAATTAATAATTTCATCATATATTTTAGCTTTTAATTATTGTGGATTTATGATATGGCACTACACCAGAACAGGTTTTTAGTGGCGTTTTTTTAGGCCTTTAGCGGCGCTTTTTAACGCCACTAAAGGCATTTGCGGCGCTTTAAGAAGCGCCACAAAAAATGCCGCTAACGACAACGTCACTAACTTTTTGCTATTAAAAAAAAAACGCCGCTAAAGAACATATTCTTTAGCTGCGCTAAGAAAATAAACGCCGCTAAAGATCATGTTCTTTAGCGGCGCTTAGGAGGAAAACGCCGCTAAAGATCATGTTCTTTAGCGGCGCTTGGGAAAAAACGCCGCTAAAGATCATGTTCTTTAGCGGCGCTTGGGAAAAAACGCCGCTAAAGATCATGTTCTTTAGCGGCGCTTAGGAAGAAAACGCCGCTAAAAGTAGTGTTCTTTAGCTACGCTTATTTCACAAATGCCACTATTTGATATGACTTTTAGCGGCGCTTTTTTAAAAAACGCCACTAATTTTGGGATTTTTTTAAAATAAAATTTTCTGTTTTTTTCAGCCCTCCTGCAACAACAAATCAAAAGCAAACAGATCTAAAGCAACCAAAAACAATAAATTTATATAATATTTCAAATTAAATGACTAAAATAATATTAATTAATATAAATAAAAGTGAATTCATACTTTTCTTTACAAAAACATTAAAAGTTAAAATGATAAAAATATTTATGCAATATACACTATGACGGCGGATGTTGCGATTGCTGAAACATCTTCATCATAATCAAGTCTTTGTTAAAGTTCGTCAGTACTTTTTGCTCTGCTTCTGCTTCTTTCGATGCCGCATATTTTGAAGTCGAGTGTAGTTCCTCATATTTCTTTTGAACCTCCGCTTCTATCGCCGCTTTCTCATTGTGGCCTCTCGCTTCTCTCGTTGTAGCCTCTCGCTTCCCTCTTCACGCCTCTGCTTTAAGTTGTTGAAGTTCTTCATATTTCCTTTGAACCTCAAATGTGGTCGCTTGCATCTGAGCCATCTAGTCTTTTAACCTCTGAACTTCAGCTTGAGATTGACTCCCCGAAGCCATGTATTGGTGCGAGCTGGATCCAAAATATTGGGTTGGGCTGATAAAATATCCTTGAAATCGAACCCGACCATACTTTTCAAGACCCAAAACTTCAGTAATAATCTGGTTATCAATGTCTTCAAATGAACAGAACTATCGCTAGAAGCAATCGCTTCAGACTCAATTTTTTTCCTTTAGTTTTCCTAATAAATAAATCACATAGTTAGGAAGCATAATATATATTAAAAAAGCAAATGAAATATAACAATAGTCACATTACAAGCAATGAATTAAACCATTAGAAAATAAACATTATAAATAACTAAAACAAGTCAAATCGTATTAAGTAAACGTACCATAATTTCACCGACTTCAGAGTCATAACAGATCCATCTTTCTTCTTATATGTAATTTCAAAAGTTGAAGGCATCCAACTTTTGACCGACGAATCGTTCCTACAATATAGTAGTAAAAATATTATTTAATAGAAAGTTATACATATTTGAGAATATTAAAAATTAAAATACCTTCGCCTCACTACACATGCAAAACTTCTAATCTTACCGTGTGAGTGAATTTTGTTGTCGTCACGCTTTTTCCAACTCGTTCACGATCCTACGTTATAAAATTTTAGTAAGTAAATATTAAATACTATAAACCAAAATAATTACAATAGTTTGGAAGTACGTCGTACTTCGCCTTTCTGAGAATGCCAAAATCTAACCGCATCTTCCCATTGGTACCTCAACATACCCGGCGGGACATTTTGCAATTTCTCATCGAGGGTTGTTTTTGTCTTATAATAATTTTTCTTCAAAGTACTTTTATTGTCTCTCCATCTTTTTCCCAATGCCTTCTTTACATAAGCATCTGAGACCTCTAAAGCAAACCTCGCCTACAAAAAACACAAGTTAATGAAGTAAATATAAATGAAACTATTTCCCAAGCATTACAGATGACATAACATTTTGTTACCTTAATATTATCAAGGGCTTGATTTTTGTTGCTATCGGGCATTTGACGCCATGACTCGTAGATGATAAGTAACATATTCGCATTTCGTGCTAAAATGCCCATGTATCCTGCTAAAAGTCGAGCTTCTGATCCAACAGGCTGACCAAAACTGTTTCTGCATACCTTGACACTCTCGACTGGAACTAACTCGTATAACTCTCTAAGTAGCGTACGTCCTCGACCTCTGCGCGTCCCACCATTTTCAGCTACAAATGGTATACTATAATATAAGAATTTGAAAAATAAATCAAATATAAGTCAACACGCATGTAAATTAAATGTAAAATTACTTTGAACTTCCGTAGGATCCTCAGGTGTAATCGGAACATTCAAGATCCAATTGTTGTCTCGTTGTTCAAGACTATTTGTTTCATCGAGTTTGGATCGTTTTGAACAATGCTTTCCTTATAATTTTTCTTCTAGGCATTTTATCGCAATACACATAAAATGTAATTAAACTTAATAACTAATTACAACAATAATAAAGACATATAAAATAGTTGAAATATATAATAAGACCAAGATTTAATACTAATGTAAGTTACATATAATTAAACAATCGTAAAATCTTACTACATCATTATTCGTAAATATCTTCATTCGTATCCTGACGAACCCATTGAAATTGTGAACTAGTACTAGGGATATTATTGTTTAAGTTTTGCTCTGGAAATGGCAAAGTTTCTGATTTGTCGTCGATGTTATCTCTACTTCCACTGCCCATATTAAACAAGTCTCTAGGGATGTTACGGAGTACAACGTACCAACCCTCATCAGTTGGATCTTTTGAGTAAAAAACTTATTTGACTTGAGATGAGAATACATACAGCTCATCTATCAGTTGTTCTCCTGTGTGAATCAATCGGTCAAAGTTCACCATTGTAAAACCAAATTGATCTTGCTTGATTCCACGAGCTGTATTAACATCGGCCCAATCACCTCCAAATAAGACAACTTTCCATTTGCCGTAGTAATCCAACTCAATTATGTCAGTAAGATGTCCGAAATATTCCACATTTCCCTCGACAGGATTATTGTCCCTAGCACTAGCATAACTTGTAATTGCAGAATTAACAATTATTCCACAATTTTACGTTCTCCTCAACCCCTCGCGATATTTTATATGAAATCTGAATTCGTTGATGAGGAACCCACTATATCTTTTAACCACTCGATTTGGACCTTGGGAGAGCCATTTAACTTCGTCGTCTACGTTCTTCCCACTCCAAACCTATTGAATGGAAAGTAAACCGAGTAATTAAAATGTTATGAAAACCATTATTATTTGTAAGCGGAAGCTCCAACTGCATACCGTTTGGCTTAACCATTCATAAAAAGATTCTGTAAACAACTTATTGATATCTCGATGTTGTGTTCTTCGAGAGCGTGAACGAGATCTCAATATTTGTTTGTACTCACTGTGTTAAAAAAATGTTCACTTTGTTAGAAGATAAACAATTATTAGTTTGATAAATATTTATCAAATTTGTAGAACTTACTTCCGTAAAGGTTCCAATGATTCGTGGTGAAACAGAACATATCGATGTGCTTGTACCCATGATAAATGATCTAATTCTGCAATTTCAACTTTGCCGATTGGTTCTCCAAAACTTTGGAACAAATAAGTATCAGTTAAGTTATGGTCCGCGAGTCCAGCATTCCTATTTGGACTGTTCAACCTTGTTTCAACATCTTCCAAATATCTTGAGAAGAAGGTCATACATTCCTCTACCAAGTAGCCTTCAACAATCGATCCTTCTGGATATCGCTTGTTGCGGCAGTAAAACTTTAATTTGGATAGGAACCTAAACACAATATACAACATTATCAAAAGTTGTAACTAAAAGCATAGAGGTGAATGAAGGAAAATTTTAAAAATTTTAACTAACACCTTTCTATGGGATACATCCATCGATAGAAAACGAGTCCGCTAAGAATTACTTCGTGCGGGAGATGAATTATCAAGTGAACCATAATGGTGAAGAAGGAAGGTGGGAAGATTTTATCCATGTTGCATAAAGTCAAAGCGGCTCGATCCTGTACCTTCTGAAGTTCTTGAACATCCAAAACTTTTCCACAAATGGCTTTCATTATGTTGGGTAGTTCAATTATACAAGACGTCACCTTCTTGGACATACAACATCGTAGAGCAACTGGCAGTAAATCTTGCATCAAGATGTGATAGTCATGTGATTTCAGCGAATATAATCTTCGATCTTTAACACTAACACATCGAGATATATTTGATGCATACGATCCGAACCTTCATATCCTTCAAAGACCATACAAAACAGTTCTTTCTCTGTCTTGGACATTGAGAAAATAGAAGGCGGCAACCGATATTTCCCGTTCAGAAGTGGATTGGGATGAAGATCAGGCCGAATTCCCATTTGGACTAAATCAAGTCGACTCTGAAGATTGTCTGTTGATTTTCCGTCGACATTCAAAATTGTACCCACAATGTTCTCGCAGACATTTTTCTCAATGTGCATAACATCAAGATTGTGTCGTAAAAGGTGATGCTCCCAATAAGGCAACTCAAAAAAGTACTTCTTTTTTTCCACAAGTCCGCCTCATTAGGATCGTCCTCTTCGTCGGAGTCATCATCAGCTTCATCATTTGATCTTCTGTTTCTTTGCGTGTTTGGCAGTTGGTTCATCTTCCCATAAATGAAATTCATACCTTCCAACATGAACAAGATTTCAGAGCCACTAGTCTGTGAAGGAGCTTCTCTGAACTCTTCAGTGCCGTCAAATACAAAACTCTGAAATCTAAATCTACGATTTTTCGGTAACCACCGACGATTCCCCATGTAAGAAAATTTCTTCCCATTGTACAACCATTGCGAACATGTTTGTACAGCACAACAAGGACACGCGTAACGACCCTTGGTACTCCAACCGGATAAATTGGCATAAGCGGGAAAGTCATTAATGGTCCACATCAAAGCTGCACGTAAATTAAAGTTCTCCTTTCTCAGAACATCGTATGTCTCGACACCAGCCCATAATTGTTTTAACTCTTCAATAAGTGGCTGTAAATAAATGTCGATATCATTCCCAAGCCCTTTCTCTCCAGGGATAATCCACAGAGGCAGATTGTAAGGAACAAGCACTACTGGCCAAGTACTGTATGTAGTGCTCATGATCTTGAAGGGATTAAATCCATCAGATGCTAGCCCAAGCCTCACACTCCTAGGATCGCTTGCAAAGCCTAGAAATTTATTGTCAAATGATTTCCAAGCTAAAGAATTTGACGGATGCCTTAGTAATCCATCATCGGTTCGTCCATCATGGTGCCACGTCATTGACTCCGCTGTCTTCGACGACATGAAAAGCCTTTGAAGCCTTGGTATCAGGGGAAAATACCGCAAAATCTTGACTGGCTTCTTTCTCCTCTGTGCATCATTTTTATCGTCGTTCCCATCTTCTGCATTGTTACTAATCCAATGGGATTGGCCGCATACATGACAGCATTGTTGGTTTTTTCGATCGCCCCAATACAACATGCAGTCATTTGGGCAACTATGGATTTTGTTGTACCCAAGGCCTAGATCTTTTATCATTTTCTTCATATCTTTGCATGACTGAGGGATTTTTGTAAACGGAAACATTTCTCTCAAAAACTCTAACAGCATTGTCAACGAGTTTCCGGTCCACCCTCCCAAACATTTTAACTGGAAGAGACGAACACAGAATGACATTTTTGAAAACTTTGATCCCTTATACAGTTCTTCGTTCATGTCGTTAAGTAGGGCGTAGAACTTCGTCGCTTCTCCATTCGGCTCTTCATGAGGTACACTACTGCCCAGTTCGGTAAATGCAGTTCCACCAATATTACAATCATCAGATGCCACAAAATCTGCCGTGAACGATTGCACACCATGATTGTGCATATTAAATGCATCCCGCAACATACCTTCCATGTTATCCCCTCTTTCAGACTGATGGTAATTAGTAGTACCAGGATAAGATAGATTCATCCTTGAAGAGGAAGTACTAGGCGGGCATTCTCCATGAAAATGCCATTGCTTATAACCCCGAACAAACCCATCAACAATTAGATGCTTGTATACAACCTCACGATAATGCCAGTTTATGTTGACACACTTCTTACACGGGCATAGAATCATGTTCTCTTGGCTTGCATATTGAAATGCAAAATTTAGAAAACTCTGCACTCCATTTCGATAATCGTCGCTAACTCTTGACAAATTCATCCAAGAACGGTCCATTTCTTAATTCTTGAAGTCTGACATTGACAATAAATTGCATGGGTTTAGGATTTAGGAATAAGTTATGTATTATGTAAGTTATGTAAGTTGTGTAAGTTGTGTAAGTTGTGTATTATGAAACTTATGTAAGTTATGTCTTATGTAACTTATGTAAATTATGTATTATGTAAGTCATTATATACGTAAGATATTATGTAAGTTATGTAAGTTTTTGTTTTTGTGTATTATGTAACTTATTTAATTTATGTACGGTATGTATTATTATGTAAGTTATTATGTAAGATATTATGTAAGTTACACTACATTTTGTTTTTGTGTATTATGTAACTTATTTAATTTATGTAGGGTACGCATTATTATGTAAGTTATTATGTAAGATATTATGTAAGTTATTATGTAAGATATTATATAAGTTATGTAAGTTTTGTTTTTGTGTATTCAGAACTTATTTAATTTATGTACGGTATGTATTATTATCTAAGTTATGTAAGTTGTGATATGATTACTAATTATGTATGTAAGTTGTGATATGATTGCTAAATTTAAGTTATATAAGTTATGTATTATATGTAAGCTTATGTATGTAGGTTATGTAAGTTATGTAATGTATCAATTTTAAATATATATATATATATATATAAATTTTAAATATATATATTAAAACTATATATAAATATTAATAAGTTATGTAAGTTATGTATTATAAATTTAAATTATGTAAGTTATGAATTATGTAAGTTATGTAAATTACGTAACTTGTGAAATTTGAACTTTAAAAAAATAAAATATTTAAAAATATTCGTGATTAAAATAAAATAAAAATTTAAAAATTTCGTGATTAAAATAAAATAAAATATTTAAAATATAACTTTAAATACAATTTATTTAATTAGGTAAATTAAAAATAAAATGAATAAAACAAAATATATTTTTCGTGATTAAAATAGCATAAAATTAAAATAAAAGATAATGAAAAAGGAAAACATATAAATATTTGTACAGTTTGGACCAATTTATTTATCCATGTTAATATTATTTACACATTTCAAATGGGATTTTGGAAATGAATTACTTGAGAAATGGAAGAAGATTTAATTATTTATTATTGAAAGTTAAATGTGAGAAGAAAGTAGATTGAAAAAGGATACTTTCAATTTTATCTAATTATGTAATTTACGAGCTGTATAATATTTGGGTCATTAGAATCCTATGCAGTAACTTATGCTGTAATTAACGGCAATGGTGATGGCAGGACACATGAGAACATATTTAGATTCCTTTAGTCAAAGTATCATCAATTAGTCCCTAAACATTAATATACCGCCTTTGATTTGTGAAGGACCAAAATAATTTAATACCAAAACATGGCAAACTGGATGCCAGATTAAAGCAGAAAATATAAGGCAGAAAACTAGATGGCAAATTTAAGTAAGTAAAATCATCCAATATTTGAAAGGAAAACCAGCAAAAAAATGTATACAAAATCGGAGCCCCAAAAGACCAAATTTTCGATACCAACCTGCAAATACATAATCAGCCCATTCAAATTTTTATACCACATTTCTGGCCAAATATGTTCTTAACAAATTCAATTGTAAGCAGTACTACTTTATTCATTACTGTACAAATACCATACATCATTACCATTCAATACAGAGGCTCATTTCATAGTAATCCATTCACAACATTTAGCATATGTAAATACTCAAACAAATCTTAACATGACAACATTTTCAAGCAATTAGGTAAATTATGACATACTCAATTTCATGATCTGTTAATTTCGACAATTCTAAATTACCAATTTTAGCTTCAATTTCTGTAACTTATCACACATTATACTAAAAATTTATTTAACCTAAGTGCATGTAATAATTTAATAAAAATAAAACAGATTAAATCTAGGCTCTGTTGCTAGATACTTCATGTTTCTGCATACTTTAAGATTTCTACAGTTTACACATCGATAGAAAACAGTAACAGACCAGTATGCCTAAAAAATGCAGAAAAACAGTAACACATCAAAAGACAACAACAATGGTCTGTGAAATGTTGCCTAAAACCAGTTAAATGAAATGAAATGAAGCCACCCACTGAAACCATTTCGAGAAAAACAATTTCAGACAGAAAGAAAAACAGTATACCTGCAGAGACGATGAGGAAAACCACTTTCAACGGCGAAATGAAGTAAACCTAAAAACTATCATTGAAACAACATAACATCAGATGCATACCCAATAATGAAACCATTCCCAAATAGAAGTAAAAACAAACAAGTACAGTACCTGTAGGACGATGAACTGAAACGAACGAAAACCCTATACAGATCAGAGAAGAGAAATTTTTTAAAGTAAGGAACATCAAAATAAAATTCACGAATAAAAAAAATAAAATTAATAAACACTAGA
Source organism: Gossypium raimondii (assembly GCF_025698545.1). Classification (NCBI taxonomy): domain Eukaryota; kingdom Viridiplantae; phylum Streptophyta; class Magnoliopsida; order Malvales; family Malvaceae; genus Gossypium; species Gossypium raimondii. The sequence continues at coordinate 40,670,695 of NC_068569.1, read as the reverse complement.
AAACCCAAAGATTACATACGCAGAATCGGAACAAAATCGAACCTTTGAAGGCCTATTGTGCGACGTTCGTCTTCTCTGGAAGGAGGAAGGAGGCGATTTAGGGATTTGGGATTTCAAGAAATTCGGCAAGAAGGAGGCAATTTACGGATTTGGGAATTCAAGAAATTGGGCAAGAAGGACGCAAGAATTTCAAAGAGAAGGCGATTTAGGGATTTGGGGGCGACGAATTTGGGGCTGGGGGAAGACTGCTTCGGGGGTATACCACAAAATTGTTTTCGAAGTTTAAAAAGCAACGGTTTCATTGCGTTCTGGCGTTTTTATAATAAACGCCACTATTGGAATTTTGGAGCTCACAAATGGCGCCGCATTGGCGAAAAGTATATATAATTGCGGCGCTTTATAACAAAACGCCACTATTAAATTATTTTCCAAAGATGTAAACGGTACGAATCCGAAATTTAATTAATTATTGTGGCGCTTCCCTTCAAAAACGCCACTATAAAATTTTTGCCAACACTGAAACGGCGCCGCATTTCGAAAAGTTAATCGATCATTGCTATGAAAACGGCATCGTTTTATATTATAATGTTTGTGGCGCCACAAATAAACGCCACTACTTTATTAACTTTTATGCGTTTTCACAAAACGCCACTAACTCGCAAAAATCAACTAAACGGTGTCGTACTACTTCATTTTATATATTTTTATACTGCTAATATTTAGCTTTTTATAAATTATTTACATTGTTGTAGACATTATTTTAATTCATACATTAAAATTTAAATATTATCAATATTTAAAATTATAAATTATAAATTATTTATATTATTAAATTAATGTCTTATAATTTTAAAATTATATATACTCTATTTTTAAGTGAATATATAAATGATTAATATATATATGTAAATAACACAATATTGAAATAATTTGTTTCATCATATATAACATATAAATATGTCATTCGTCATTAATTAGTAAACTAGTCATTTGTGTCATTTAGAACTATAGTAACATAATAATAATTAAAAAACAATACATATTTGTCATTTTTTTGAAATTGGTACCAAATAAGTCATTAAACCCTAAATCGCCCAAACCCTAAAATCATGCATAGTAAACGTTAAATTATAAACTGCAAACCGTTAACCACAAGCATCAACCCCTAAAACAGTAATTAACCTCTTAACATGACTAAAGTAGCCTAAACCCCAAACCCTAAATCTTAAACCCCAAACTCCTAAACCGTAAACCCAAAACACCATAACCCACATCATAAACCCTAAACTCAATACTCTAATATTCACAAAATATTAAACATTATGTAATGATTAACCCTAAAACCCTAAACTATATATGATAAACTTTTTAACTTATAATAATCACTGAACCTTAATCCCTAAACTCTCAAACCCTAAACCAAAAACAATATACCTACATAGTAAACCCTAAACCCTAAACTATAATCTAAAATAATAAACATTATATAATGATCCCTAATACCCTAAACGTAACTCAAATACGATAAACTAAATATATAATAACCTACATTATATTAATGCATGGTTAAGACCAAAATTGTGCGTTTTGGTTAAGAAATTTTGCGGTGCTTACCAAAAAGCGTCGCTAATAATATGCTTTAGCGGCGATTTATCGTGAATGCCACTAATTCCAGTATACATCAAGATTTAAACGCAGCGTTTCGGTTAATATATTCTGCGGTGCATCTAAAAACGCGTCGCTAATAGTATACATTAGCGGCATTTTCCAATCAGCGCCACTAATTCTAATATACCTCAAGACCAAACTCTGCGTTTTGGTGTGCATATCTTGCGGCGCTTAACTTAAATCGCCGCTAATACTATTATTTAGCGGCGTTTTCTCATAAGCGCCACTAACTATAGTATACATCAAGACCAAAACGCTGATTTTTGGTTAAGAAATTTAGCGGCGCTTCTGGAGAAGCGCCACTAATAGTACGCTTTAGCGGCGTTTTACAGTAAGCGCCACTAATCCTAATATACCTCAACACCAAACTCTGCGTTTTGGTGTGCATATCTTGCGGCGATTCTAGAAAATCGCCGCTAATGTTATGCTTTAGCAGCGTTTTCCCCTAACGCCACTAATTGTATTATCCATCGAGACCAAACCGCTGCGTTTTGGTTAACATTTTTTGCGGCGCTTCATAATTCTAATATACATCACGATCAAAACTCTGCGTTTTGGTTATCATATTTTGCGGCGCTTTCCGTAAGCGTCACTAAGACTTGTTTTACTGGCGTTTTTTTGTAAACGCCACTAATTCTAATATACATCGATACCAAAACGATGCGTTTTCGTTAAGATTTTTGCGGCGCTTCCCGCAATGCGCCTCTAATACTTGCTTTAGCGGCATTTTATCATAATCGACACTAATTATTGTATACATCAAGACAAAAACGATGCGTTTTGTCTTGAGATTTTGCGGCGCAAAACCAAAAACGCCGCTAGTGATGTTCTTTTATGGCGTTTTGATGGAAACGCCGCTAATGCCATATATTTAGTGGCGTTTTATTTTTTGCGCCGCTAATGCTCGATTTTTAGCGGCGTTTTCCATCCAAACGCCACAAAATATGCCACTAAAAGTCTGTTTTGGTGTAGTGTGGTAATACACTTTGCTTAATTTTGCCCATATGTTTATACAAAGAAAGTATTTGTTTGAGTGCATTTTGTAAATAGATAAAATTTATTTGCAACAAATGCATGTAGCTTCGTCTTTTATTTTATTGTATTGAAAACTTGTCTTTGTCCCTAGTTTGTACAATGCATATACGATTAAATCACATACGATGGTAAACTAGAAGTTTACATTTGTAGTGTTGAATCACAAGAGATAGAAACTTGAAGTTTATTAGTCAAAATATATTAATTAAGTAGGCATGATCGGTTAGACCATCCCGATCAATAATGATGCAACAATATGAGAATTTAAATCGATATTCATTACAGAACCTGAAGATTCTTCATTTTAAAGATTTTTCAAGTGCTCTATTTTCTCAAAGAAGATGATTTATTAAACCTCACTCGCAAAAGTTGAGATTGAATCTATTGCATTTCTAAAAGAAATATAGGCCCATTTTATCCAACAAGTAGATGTTTTGATATGATATTAGTAGATGCATCTAAAAAAGCATCACATTTGTTATCAACTCGCAACCTGTAGTTTGCGAGATTGCTTGTTTAAATGATTAATTTCAAATTATACAATTAAAACAATTTATCTTGCTAATGCTGGTGAGTTTATGTCCCAAGCTTCAATGATTATTGTACGTCAATTGGGATAAAAGTTAAACATCCTGTAGCTCATGTTCACACATAAAATGGTTTAGCTGAATCGTTTATTAAACGCCTCCAACTAATATCTAAGCCATTCCTTATGAGAACAAAACTCCCTATTACAGCTTGGGGATATGCTATTTTGCATGCAACAGCACTTGTGTGCATCAGGCTAACAAGTTATAATAAATACTCCCTATTACGATTGGTTTTTTGTCAGAAGCCAAATATTTCCCATCTTAGAATTTTTGGATGTGTGGTATGTGTTCCAATTGCTCCATCACAACGCATAAAGATAGATTCTCATATATGTTGGTTATGAATCTCCTTCTATAATTAAGTATGTTGAACCATTAACTGACGATTTATTTACTGCACGATTTATTCATTGTCATTTTGATGAAACAACATTCCCAACATTAGGGGGAGAAAAAATAAAACTGGTAAAATAAATTACATGAAATGGATCACCATTATCTCAATTAGATCCTCATACAAGTCAATGTGAACAAGAAGTTCAAAGGATCATACATTTGCAAAACATCGCCAATCAACTGCCAGATTCATTTACTGACCTAAAGAGAATTATAAAATCTCACATACCAGCTAGAAAATTTTCAATATAAATTGATGTCCCAATTTGATGCACATACTCATCATACCAGTTCAATGTGGGTCTTATAACAAGTTAATAACAATTAGTTATATAACAGTAAACACATACTCATCATACAACATAATCAAATTTGATGCACATGATCATGGCAATGCAACTTTGTAAAATAATTATGCAAGTTTTTATAAAGCATCCTACCCATCACCGCTACACTCCAAAAAGAGTTCCCCAGAACTCATCCATCCAAACACTCCAATGTAGACGAAGCCACTAATATTCGCAAACAAGCTGCCATGTAGGTTGTGGACGAAGCCACCAACTCTTCCTCCTTACAATATCCCACTCCATGCATGAGATATGACCATAATGAACATATATAAACATTTTTCTCATTTCAAGATATCTCTTGTCACATTGGGCATGTTGAAACATGCAAATCAGATCATGTTTATCATATAATGTTATCATATCACACATCATAAGAAATGGAAATATGCACATCATTTCACAACATTCATCAAATTAAATCAATTAACACATACAATCATTAAACGACCAGTTCAAGGTACTTACTTGAGTATCACCATTTTTATAGATTTAGTATCTTTTATTAACGCATAGTGTATTCTCAACATTTCATATTACGAAGATTTTTAACAAGTTTTCAATTATAAATAAATAAATTTTATTTGGTAACAAATCTCATATATATCTTTTCTAGTAAGTTAACCCACACCTGATTGTAGATCCAAAGTAATACACCACTCTAAGAACACCCACACTTGGATCAATTGATAAGTTATCTACTTATCAACAAAGTGATCTTTCATTAGGGAGGTCATTTTAAACGTTTTATGGCATAAGTCATTTAATAACACTCCAATCAGCACATACACTTATAGAAATCAATCGAAATATGATCTTGTTCCCAACGTTAGTGATTCTTCGGGTTGGTATCGATCGACCTTTCAACATAAAATAGTATATAATACGTTAACATTTGAAGGAAAATATACTATGGCCTCTATATACTCTTGGCCTAAAGGAAAAGAAGAGAAGGATGAGTGGTTTTTCATTCCACTACCATACTTACTAACTTGAAAGAGTGTGTAAAGATACAACATATAAATAAAATGATTTAAAACTAAGGGAAATAGGGATATAGGATTTCAATTACTAAAGAGGATGACAAAGATCAAAAAATGGTAAAGAAAAGAAAAAGAATCACCAAAGTTGATAGAGACACGGCGACGGTCCGACAAGAATCTGACAGGGGAGGAGGAAAGATAAAGGGTGCGACACTTGAAAGGAGGAGATTATAAAATAAAAATAATAAAAAAGTAAAGAGAAAAGGATGGTATTATCGATGGTGGAGCAAGGTAGTGGCCACGGTGGTTATCTGACAGTGGTCCAGTGGTGGTGCAGTTAACTAATGGTGGTGGAAGATGGTGGTCTCAAAAAATGAATGAAAAATGAAGTAAAAGATGGAGGAGAACAACCAAAGAAGGGGTAACACAATGTGGTTCAAATGAGGAGAAAGAGAGGATTTTTGCAAAAATGAAAGACAAATATGTGTGCATAGCCTTCAAGGGTTGGACAACTACCTAGTCAACACTCTACTTTTTTGGAAAGAGAATGAGACAAAAATAGTAGAAAGGGGAATGGAAAAGATGAACAATGAATGTGGATGGTTTCATGTGCTAGGGGTGGCATACATTAGTTCAAAGGCAAGTGAGGAAAATATGGAAAAGAAAAGGAAATAAGGGAACACATGGAGCTAAAAAGGGGGCAAAAGATGGTAGGTTAACTAGTTAAAGTAGGAAAGCAACCATTACCTATAAGACAATGTTGTGGACAGTTTTTGGGGTGCTTACCATGGTTTTATGAGCCAAAAATTAAATAAAAATCATAAGGATGTTGAGAATTGAACATGAGACCTAATGGAAACTAATTAAGCTCTTAATCATTAGAGTAACTCACTTACTTGTTAACACTCCTACAACATTTATTTTAAAAATATGGTGTGACCTTTGCTAAGGTTTGAAGCAAAACTGCACCACATAGAAAATAATGTGATGGAAGAGATTCGAACAAAAATCATCAAGGACATCTCCATCACCACTTAATCACTAGACTTTATACTTACTTATTATCAAATGAGCAAAAATTCATCTAAAAAAAATTTAGACGCGACCACTCTCTGTTTATTAACCCAATTTCTACTAACCCAATTTTTAGGATGTGACAAGGAACGTAGAAATAAAAAAAAAGATTGGCCAAAATAGAAATATGTAATTCAAGTAGAATTAAATTCACTTTCTAAACGTGAGGTTTTTGGACCTATAGTCCAAACACCTAAAGATGTAAAGTCGGTAGCATATAAATGGATATTTGTGTGAAAATGAAATGAGAAAAATAAAATCATAACATATAAAGCACGACTTGTAGCACAAGAATTTTCGCAAAGGCCCGACATTAATTATGAATAAGAATATTCTCCTATGGTGGATGCAATCACGTTTAGATACCTCATTAGTCGGGTAATACATTAAAAACTTGAGATGCGTCTAATGGATGTTGTTCCGGATGTCTTTCCTAATAAGCTATCGGGTTTACCTCTGAATCGTAAAGTGGATTTTGGGATAGAGCTCCTTCCTAGTACAGCTCCAGTGTCCATCGCTTCCTATAGAATGGCACCGAAGGAGCTTGTGGAGCTTAAGACTCAGATTCAAGAGCTTTTAGATCATAGGTTCATCAGCCCTAATGTGCCTCCGTGGGGAGCATCGATTTTGTTTGTAAAGAAAAAAGATGGATCCATGCGTATGTACATCAACTACAAGAGCATAGATGATTTGTTTGACCAGTTCTGAGGAGCTTCGATTTTCTCTATGATTGACCTTCGATCTGGATATTGTTAGAATTAAGTGACCCGAATCCTTATTTAAATAAAATACTGTGGTAAAATAAAATAAAAGTAAAATCCCTACAGAATTACACTTCTTTTATTTTATTTTAGAATAAGGTTTTTTAAACCTTATTAAACTCCATCTATTTGATATTGATTAGAATAAAGAGTTTCACTCCTATTAGAATATAGTTTTACAAGCCTATAAATAGACATAGTCTACTCCTCTTCTAATTATTCGACTTCGACATAGTGAATTTTCTTCTCCTCTGCCCATGGTTTTTCCCGAAAAGGTTTCTACGTAAAATCTGTGTGTTCTTTATTTTTATTTCTATTTCTATTTCTATTGCTATTTTCTTTGTGATATATTGTCATTACCGATATTCTATTTTTACAAATTGGTATCAGAGTTTCCAAGTTATTCATCTCAATCACTGTAATGACGTCTTTGAAGTATGAAATTTCGCTGTTGGATCCCAACACCAGATTTACGTTGTGGCAGATAAAGATGTAGGCAGTTCTTGCACAGATGGACTTAGAGGAAGCCCTACTAGGGGTAGATAAGATGCCTTCAACATTGACGGAGGAATAGAATAAGGGCAAGGATTGAAAGGTGTTAACACAGTTATATCTGCTTTTGTCTAACAAAATTTTACAGGATGTGATAAAGGAGAATACCGCCTCTGGATTATGAAAAAGGTTGGAATAAATATGTATGTCGAAAACTCTAACTAGCAAGCTGCATGTGAAGCAGCGTCTTTATGCTCATCGTTTGGAGGAAGGTGCATCTGTGCACGAACACTTAATAGTGTTTAAAGAAATTCTCTCAAACTTGGAGGCCATGGAGGTTCAGTATGATAAGAAAGATCTAGGGTTGATTCTACTTTGTTTGTTGCCCCCGTCTTATTCAACCTTTAGAGATACGATTTTATATAGTCACGAGTCTCTCACAGTTGATGAGGTTTATGATTATTTAACCTCGTATGATAAGATGAAGCATATTGTGGTTAAAACTGACTCTCAAATAGAGGGTCTTATTGTTCGTGGGAGACAAGATCGGAATGCTGATGATGATCGTGGAAGGACACAGGAACAGAATCCTCGCAGTAAATCTAAGGGTAGATCGAAGTCTTCAAACAGAAGTAAAATTTGTAACTTCTGCAAGAAGAAATGACACATTAAATCTGAGTGCTATAAGCTACAGAACAAGATCAAAAGGGAGGCTGCGAATCAAAATGGAAAACAACTAGAAAATTCTGGTAAAGCTGATATTGTAGAAGACTACAGCGTTGGTGAACTTTTTGTCATTTCTGTTAACAATTCAAAAGCGAGAGAGTAGTGGATCCTTGATTCGGGTTGCACCTTCCACATGAGTCCCAATCGAGATTGGTTTATAATTTACGAAATAGTGTTTGAAGGTACTATTTTGATGGGAAATAATGCTTCATGTAAAATTGCAGGTGTTGGAACAATTAAAGTTAAGATGTTTGATGGAGTTGTCAGAACACTTAGTGACGTACGACATGTTCCAGAATTAAAGAGAAATTTAATTTCATTGAATACTCTTGATTCAAAAAGGTACAAATACACAGCTGAAAGTGGGGTTTTGAAGATCTCAAAAGGTTCCCTCGTTGTGATGAAAAGGTAAAGAAAGACTACTAAGTTGTATGTTTTGTAGGGTTCTACTGTTACTGGTGATGTAGCTGTCGCATCCTCTTCCTTTTCAAACGATGAGATCACTAAACTTTGGCATATGCACCAAGGGCATATGCGTGAGAATGGCATGACGGAATTGAGCAAAAGAGGACTTCTTGATGGGCAAGGAATTTACAAACTGAAGTTCTATGAGCACTGCATTTTTAGGAAGTAAAAGAGAGTTCAATTCACCATAGGAATCCATAACACAAAAGGAACATTGGAGTATATTCATTTTAATATGTAGGGGTCATCCAGAGTGCCTTCGAGAGGTGGAGCTAATTATATGCTAACTTTTATTGATGATTTTTCCAGAAAAGTATGGGCATTCTTCCTGAAGCAGAAAAGTGATGTGTTTTCCGCACTTAAGTCTTGGAAAACCATGATTAAAAAACAAACAGGAAAGCAAATAAAATATCTCCATACAGACAATGGCTTAGATTTTTATTCTGATGAGTTTAATAACCTATGCGAGTTAGAAGGGATCGTGAGACACTTGACAGTTCGTTATACTCCACAACAAAATGGCGTTGCAGAACGATCATGGAGAAGGTTCGATGTATGTTGTCAAATGCCAACTTACCAAAGTCATTTTGGGTCGAAACAGCCTCTACTGCATGTTTTTTGATCAACCGATCTCTATCCGTTGCCATTGAGAAAAAGGCTCCACAAGAGGTATGGTCTGGTAATCCTACTGACTATTCTGATTTAAAGATCTTTGGTTGTCCTGCGTATGCTCATGTTGATAATGAAAAATTGGAACCGAGATCCATTAAATGTGCTTTTCTTGGTTATAAAGCTGGTGTAAAATGGTACAAGTTATAGTGTCCTGAAAATAGAAAAGTTGTGATTAGCAGAGATGTTGTTTTTGATGAAACTGCTATGCTACCTAACTTATCTCTTAAAGATTCTTCCAATAAAGAAAATCAAAAGTAGGTAGAGCATCAGGTTAATACAGAATCTACAACAGATTCGACTACTAAAGCTAGAAAAAATTCAAAATAGAGTTGCTTCTTCACCACAATACTCTATCACCAAAAACAAAACTAGAAGAGAAATTAAACCTCCAAAGAAGTATGTCGAGGCTAATCTAGTTGCTTATGCTTTAAATGTGGCTGAAGATATAGATGCAAATCAAGAACCATCTAATTATTCTGAGGCAGTTAGTTGTGAAGACTCAGAAAATTGGATGTTAGCTATGCAAGAGGAGATGGAATCATTACACAGAAATAAAACATGGGATCTTGTAAAACTTCCTAATGGTAAAAAGGTTGTTCGTTGTAAATGAGTGTTTAAGAAAAAAGAAGGGACTCCAAGAGTTGAAAAACCCAGATATAAAGCAAGGCCTGTTGCAAAGGGTTACAGTCAAATTCCAGGAGTAGACTTCACAGATGTGTTCTCTCTAGCTGTGAAGTATAGTTCAATTTGAGCTTTGCTTGGTATTGTGGTCATGCATGATTTGCAGCTTGAGCAGTTAGATGTAAAAACTGCATTTTTGCATGGAGAGCTTGAGGAGGATATTTACATGCAACAGCCAGAGGGTTTTACAGTCTCAGAAAAAGAGGACTATGTTTGCTTGCTGAAAAAGTTAATTTATGATTTGAAACAGTCACCAAGATAGTGGTATAAGAGGTTTGATTCCTTTATGACTTCTCATGATTCTAAAAGGAGTAACTTTGACAGTTGTGTTTACTTTAAGAAAAACAATGATAGTTCTTTTGTGTATCTACTCCTTTATATTGATGACATGTTGATAGCAACGAAAGATAAAGAAGAGATAAGAAAGGTTAAAGCCCAACTAAGTGAAGAATTTGAGATGAAAGATTTGGGACCAGCAAAGAAAATATTTGGTATGAAGATTCTCAGAGATGGAAAAGCAAGTAAATTGTACCTAAGTCAGAAGGGGTACATTGAGAAAGTTCTTTGCAGATTCAATATGCAAAATGCTAAGCCTGTTAGTATTCCTTTAGCAGCCCATTTCACACTTTCATCGGCTTTGTCTCCACAATCAGATGATGAGATTGAGTACATGTCACAAGTTTCATACTCTAGTGCAGTGGGATCTCTCATGTATGCCATGGTTTGTTCACGTCCAGATTTATCATATGCGGTTAGTGCAGTTAGCAGATACATGGCGAATCCCAGTAAAGAACATTAGAAAGTATTTCAGTGGGTTTTAAGATACTTACGAGGTACTACCGATGTTTGTTTACAGTTTGGAAGAACTAGAGATGGAGTTGTTGGGTATGTTGATGGTAATTTTGCTGGAGACCTCGATAGAAAAAGATCTCTCACAAGTTATTTCTTTACAATCGGAGGTTGTGCAATCAGTTGGCAAGCCACTTTGCAAACTACAATCGCTTTCTCTACCACAGAAGCTGAGTACATGGTGATTACTGAGGCTTGTAAAGAAGCTATTTGGTTGAAGGGACTCTTTAGTGAACTCAATGAAGACCTTCAAATCAATATAATATTTTGTGACAGTCAGAGTGCCATCTTCCTTACAAAAGATCAAATGTTTCATGAGAAAATAAAACACATTGATGTTCGGTATCATTTTGTTCGTGATATTATTCCTCGTGGTAATATTGTTGTGAGCAAAATTAGTACTCATGAAAATCCTGCAGATATGATGACTAAGTCACTTCCTATAACCATGTTTGAGCATTGCTTAGACTTGGTTGGTGCTCATTGTTGAAGATAAACCCTTAAGGGGTTTTATGGAAGAGGTGGAGAACTTGTTCATTAAGAATTTGTATCAAGGTGGAGATTGTTAGAATTAAGTAACTTGAATCCTTATTTAAATAAAATAATGTGGTAAAATAAAATAAAAGTACAATCTTTATAGAATCATACTTCTTTTATTTTATTTTAGAATAAGGTTTTTAAAACCTTATTACACTCCATCTATTTTATATTGATTACAATAAGGTGTTTCACTCCTATTAGAATATGGTTTTACAAGCCTATAAATAGACATAGTCTACTCCTCTTGTAATTATTCGAATTCGACATAGTGAATTTTCTTCTCCTCTATCCGTGGTTTTTCCCGAAAGGGTTTCCACGTAAAATTTGTGTGTTCTTTATTTCTATTCCTATTTCTATTTCTATTTCTATTTTCTTTGCGGTATATTGTCTGTAATACCCAATTTTAGCCCGGGCTCACAAAAAAATAATAAACCCAAAATAATAAAACAAAGTCTAAGTCCAGTAATATCATTTGGCCCTATCAGAATGGCCCATTACTTGAAAAGGTTGAAGGTCCATCTACAAGCTTATGGAAACATAATCTTCAAGGATATGCAATCTTAGATATGATATATGCAATTTTAGATATGATATGCAATCTTAGAAGATATGATTTTGTAATCTAAGAGATTTAATTTGTAGATACCCTTTAATCTTAGCCGTTGATGTAATTGATCTGTACCGTTGGATTTTGGGGAGGCTCAACTATAAATAGAGGCCTCTCCCTTCATTGTAAAGGACTAGAGTTGGGAGTAATAATAATTCTTAAGAGTATTCACTTAAATTTCCCTCTCTCTTACGTTCTTATATTCTGTGGCTTGTTCTTATTTTGTTGATTTGTGTATAATTTATTTATTGATTTGTATATTATTGATTTCAAATCTCTTTTTCCCCTTTTATTCATTTTCAAATTCATTATTTTCAAATTTGTTTACATTTTATTTTGCCTTATATTTTTTTATACTCTTTGTTTTAAATTCATTGGTCTTTTATTATTGATTCTATTTAATCCTCTATTTGTTATTTTAGTTTTTTATTATTAAATTAATTATTTTAACTATTATGTGGCATCATTAATCTTGTATCATTATTATTTACTTTTTATGCCTTTAAATTTCAAATTTTGTTATATATATGCATGTATACATACATACGTTTTATAATATATACATATATGTACACTTTTTTAATTTTTATAAATATATATATATACACATACTTTAATATATTTTCTATGTTTCATAATTTTATATACATACTTATATTTTTTTACATATTAAAATATGTATATTTATATATTTTTTATTTTTTATAATTCACATACATATATATTTTTCTTATATGTACATATATATATTTTATATTTTATAATTTTATCTATTTTCTTTGTTATCACTATTGCTTTACTTGATGTTTATTTATTTATTTATTCACATGATCAATATTATCATTATTATACTCTTTAAATGTTTCGGTTTTATTTGTCTATTTACTTGATATTGAGTATACATGATTGATTTTTTATTTATCTTTTCATTATTATTATTATTATTATTATTATTATTATTATTATTATTATTATTATTATTGTTGTTGTTGTTGTTGTTGTTGTTGTTGTTGTTGTTGTTGTTGTTGTTGTTGTTGTTCTTGATCATGTTATTTATATTTACATTATCACAATTGTTACTCTATTATATAATTGTTACCCAAATTCGTATAAAGAGAAAATTTTGAAAAATAAAGGCAATACTCAGTATTTGGAATCTTCGAGAGGATTGAGCCCTAACGTATTGAGTTCCAACTCTTTCGTTGAACTTGAATAATTGAGAATGCTCTTTAATCAAAACATAAATAAAAAGCTCATTATCGAGAATTCAGTACGTTGTGTCCTAACGCATTGGATATGACATGTTGTTTTCTCGAGATGAGGATTTTTTTCTAAAAATAATAAAGGTAATATTCAATATTTAGAATTTTGAGAAATTGTGCCCTAACGTATTGGGCTGCGATTTCTTCATCTGACTTAAGCAATTGAATATCCTTTTAAATTTTATTTCACGAGTTTTTTTTTGGGGACAAGCTCGTTTTTGAGGAAGCGAAATATCATGCCCTAACTCATTGGGTGTGGCATTTTCTCTTTTCGAAATGAGAGGGTCTTATCGAGTAACTTGTTTTATATAAGTTTTTTAAAAAAACAAAAGATCGTATTTTAAATCTCTTCAAAGTTTTCAATTTTCGACATTAAGACATTAATTAATTAACTAGGTACCAATTTTTGGGCGTTACGACGGTGTTAATCCTTCCTCGTATGTAACCGACTCCCGAATCCGTTTTTCTGAATTTCGTGGACCAAAATCATTGTTGTAATAAAGCCAAATTGCTTATTAAAAATAACCACTTTTTGAGGTGACCCGATTACAATCGGTGGCGACTCCCATTTTCATTTTTTTTTCAAAATCCAAGTCAACCCCGTTTTTCAAAATAAAAAAGGTGTCAACAGCTTGGCGACTCCGCTGGGGACATTTAGAGAGTCAAGCTGCAAAATTAATTGTTTTTTGTCTTATTGTCGAAAATTGAAAATTTGATTTGAAAAATTACGATCCTCTCTTTGCACTTGTTTGTATGATTACTGTAAATCAAGTTTTATATCTTGGCATCATATTGCATAAAGACTGTTTAGTCTTACCCTTTTAAGTGGGAGTGAGAAGCTACTCCTTCGTGAGGTTTTCACCTCCGTGCAGGATAGTGGATCACTTTTGGGATACATCCGTACCTATGTCTTCGTAAGATCTTAATCTCCGTACAGCCATAGGGAAATGTATTCCCCTGAACCAAACTCGGTCTGTATGAGCCTATAATGGGTGAGGATCGAGGAATCTGCTAGTTCGCGTACCTTGCCTTTAGAGTCAAACCACATGTAGAAGACTTTAGGAACCCATCCTAGGTAGAGCCACTCCAAACCCCTAGTGCTTACCCGACAAAGTATTCTTTTTGTTTTCTTCTGTTTTGTACTAACCCGTTTTTGTTTTGTTTTGATTATGATTCCATTGCATTTGCATCTTAGAAAAGAGATGTTGATTCAAGTTCGATTACTAACTTAGAAAGCTTGTCATGGATACAGATTTCTTCATAAAATGGAAAATAATACGGCTATCTGAATATATTCTGAGAAACACAAGAAGAGTGATGGAAGAGTTCGTGACTTTACTTCGTGGCCCAAGGATTTAAGATGATTTTCAAAGAGCTTTCGATGTTCCAATTCCCTTAAAGAAGCTGATGAGCATTACGAGGATAGGAAAACGAGGGATCGTGACCAAGATCAAGAAAAAAGGGAGCTAGCAGTGGCATCTATTGGAAATTTGAGGGATTTATCTTAAACATGCGGATGAAGGAAAATATCGATGTTGTCTCTTGGAATATAAGGGTGAGGCCGTACATGCATCTGCTTTATGTAAAGAAATTTGCCTTCTAGTAATGTTTTCTAAATGTAATTGAATCAGAATCAACGTCTCTTTAAGATTTCATTTCATGCATCTGCATTACATGACATCATATGCATTAAAATCCATTGAAAGAGTCTAATTGAGTAAATTTATTTCAACTAATCTGGAAAACCAACCAACCAAACACTCTTACGGTACTCGTCGCAAAACTAAGGAAATGGATCAAAGATTAGAGAAACTGGAGCAAATGCAAAAAGAAATGCAAGACCAGCTACAAATGCAAATGAAGGAGTAATTGGAAAAAATTCAACAAGATATGACAGAAAGGATGCTAGAGGCTCAAAAGGATATGAAGGCTAAATTGACGCAATTACTGACTAGGGGAGTAAATAAGGGGAAGGGCCCTATGGTTAATGATGAAGTAGGAGACAAGGATGGACCTCTATATCCTCCAGGTTTTACTCCTCCGCATGTGCAAACTCAAGCTGAGGTGCATCCGCGCAGATCTTCTGTCACAATTAGGCCTCAACAGTTTCAGGCTGTTATCCCTGATTTCAATGAAGTAGCTGAGAAAGATAAAGCAAAGGAAGAATTGTCAAAACAGTTTGAAGAAAGGTGGAAATGGATTGAAGAGAAATTCAGGGCAATGGAGAGCACTGAAAGTTATCGTGGAATGGATGCTAAGGATCTGAGTTTGGTCCCAGATTTGGTACTTCCTTATAAGTTCAAGATGCCAAAATTTGAGAAGTATAATAGGACCAGTTGCCCTGAAGCCCATATCACCATGTTCTGGAAGAGGATGACTGGGTATATTAATAATGATCAGTGATTAATACATTGTTTTCAAGATACGCTTACTGGGGTAGCATCTAAATGGTATAATCAATTGAGCCGAACCAAAATTAGTTCTTGGAGGGATTTGGCACAGGCTTTTATGAGGCAGTATAGTCATATATCAGAAATGACTCCTGATAGAATCACCTTGAAAAATTTGGAAAAGAAATCAAATGAAAGCTTTAGACAGTATGCACAGAGGTGGAGAGAGGTTGCAGTCCAAGTTCAGCCGCCACTCCTAGGGAAAGAAATGACGATGCTCTTCAACAACACACTGAAAGTCCCGTTCATCACGCACATGTTGGGAAGTGCTTCAAAGAGTTTCTCAGATATAATCATGAATGGCGAAATGATTGAAAATGCCATCAAAAGTGGAAGAATAGATGGTGGAGAGAGTAACAAAAAGTCAGTCTCAATGAGAAAAGAAAATGAGATGAATAACATAGGTTACTCAAGATCAGTTACTGTAAGTGATCCAGGTAAAGGGGTTGCTAGTCAACCAGGTTCATTGAGACAAGAATCTGGAGTGAAACCAGGTACTGAGAAGCTCCAGTTCACACCAATTTCGATGTCCTATAAATAGCTATATCAAAGCTTGTTCGATGCGCACATTTTTGCCCCTTCCTATATAAAACCTCCACAACCTCCATATCCCAAGTGGTATGATGCGAACGCACAATGTGATTACCATGCGGGAATTACGGGGCACTCAATAGAGAATTGCATTACCTTCAAAAAGCTAGTTGAAATATTCATCAACATGAGTATTGTCAAGTTGGATGACTCATCTAATGCAGAAAGGTCGCTACCCAATCATGATTGATAATGGGGTGAATGCAATATATGAAGAGGTGTTGGGAAGTGTTCATATCAATGACATATAGGAAGACACAAATGAAAAGGGACCTTGTTAGATATTCGCCCTTATAAACTTGGGAGTGTTCTAAATAACTAGACTGCAGAAGAAATCCCTGTAGTTTTTAGAGCTTATTTTGAGTAATGTTCAGAATATTTTTGTTGTTTTTTGCCTAAAAATGATAGAAATTCCTTTGTGAAATAGGCTCATGTCTGAACGTCATTATTCTAATGAAATACATCTTTGCATTCATTTTTTAGCCAATATTCTTTCATTCTTTTCGAATAATTATTCTTTCTTTCTTTTGGATTTTCTTCCATATCATTCTTTCATTCATAATCATATTGTACAAATAATTATTCATAAATCCATACGTTCTTTTGTATATTCTTTGGTACTTCCTATGGGTACCCAGATATCAATGACATGAGTGACGCTGCTACAGACTCAGAATCCCCTTTTGAGCAAGACACGTATTTAGAGGGATCTCATGACTTTGAAGATGACATAGATTGTAACTTATCTCTAGACTTGTTGATGATGGTAGAACAAGAGGAGTCCTACTTCACAAGGAATCATTAGAAATTGTGAGTTTGGTGAAGATTAGAATTGACATGACAGCAAATACGAAGTGAGACCTCATTGAGTTACTCTAAGAATTCAAAGATGTCTTCGTATGGTCATACCACGATATGCTCAGGTTAAGCACTGACCATGTGGTGCACTGTCTTCCTGAAAAGAAGATTGTGCGGTTCGTGAAGCTCAAGAGAATGAGGCCCTTTGATATCGTGCTAAGGATAAAAGAAAAAGTTAAAAAGTAATTTGATGTTGGGTTTGTGTAGCCAACATTGTACTAGTCCTTGAAAAAGATGGGAAAATACGAATGTATATGGATTATAGGGATTTGAACAAAGCCAGTCCCAAAACTCATTGCTTTTCACACTTTAGTGGATAACATGGCAGGCCACTCACTATTTTCCTTCACGGACAGCTTATCTGGATACAATCAGATAAAGATGCACCCTGAAGATATGGGAAGGACTACATTCATCATCTTGTGGGGAACATTTTGCTATAAAGTATGGTCATTCGGGTCAAAGAATGCAGGGAGTGCCTTTTTCTTTGATTTGTCATAGCTTTGCCTATTTAAGTCAATCGTTCCACAATTTTGTTGGGTTTCATCCTAATTGAAGAGGAAGATCCAAAGTTTATGTCATAGTTAAATTTCACCCTAAAAGGTTCTATGAAAGAAATCTGGTACCAAAGAAGATTTTTCGCATACAAGATAAAAGTGGAAGATCTTATGTGGGAGACTTTATTGAGAAAAACATTAGTTCTGATAAAAAGGGATAACAATGACTTGCCTAATCCTATAAGTTCAAGATCCAGTTCAAAAAAAACCCAAAAAACACACAATAAAAACCAAAAAAATCAAAAAATCAAAATCACAATTAAAAAATGAAAATAAAAAAAGAAAAGGAAAAATGAGAGGCCAAGGTGAAAACCCGCAAAAGGCGCCTTGAGACCAAAGGGGATTTGAGTTGAAAACCCGAAAAGGGCAGCTCAAATATTGATCAGAATGGGGCATGAGGTGATCAGAGCAGTTCAAATTTTGATCAGATTGGGGCATATGATGATCTTGCTATACTTGAATCAACAGGAAAGGGTAGGCGACATCTTAGGGCATCGACAAAGCACTGTAGATATCCTAAACACATGTCAAACTCAAAATGGTCTTCAGAAAGTTTGTACAGAGAAGCTCAAGCTGCGATATCTGGGGCACCCAATTTTCATACTATTTATATTAAATTTGTTGTTCTTGGAATACTTCATTCTTTTCCAAGATACACATTCCCAATCAATTTCTTTGTTATCCTTCTTTACTATTTTTGATAATTTATTCCTTTCGAGCTATGCTCAGAACTAACTTTATTTTTATCCATTGTTATGACCTTTTTGCAAGCATGTTGCATTGGAATAATGATTAATGGACTAATAAAACTTTCACAAGGGAGGTTTTGCATATTACTCTAGAAGTTTCTAAATAATACAGAAACCTGAAACAGGACTATTGTTTAGAACGCACAATGTTTAAAGGTTGGAAATCTGAAAAGGAAGAGTCTAAGTTAAGACTTTCTCTTTGGATTTTGTTGTCAAAAACATTGATTGAACAAAATGACAAGATGTCATGTTGATGACAAAACTTAAATAAACAAGAAAGCAATGATCACCAGACTATAGGAAGAGGTTTCCTCAGAGAAGAAAGCCTTCATTTGTGCATGAGCCTTTGGTATGACACCCTAGGAATGGCGTAAGGGACCAGAGAGATTTAGATCATGTATCATTGAATTGTGATAGAAGAGGATTGAGGAAAAGCTGTATATTTCTCCCATTGGGTTACAGTGGGAGAATGATAATACAAATTTTGCGTCCCAGTGGATTGAACTTTGAGGTTTATAGTGGGATTGAACTTTGTGTCCCAGCCCTATCTCCCTGGTCAGCAGTGGAATAGGTTGAAGATTGTAAGTCCTATCTCCCTGGTCAGCAGTGGAATAGGTGAATCCTATCTCCCTGGTCAGCAATGGAATAGGTTGAAGATTGTGAGTCCTATCTCCCTGGTCAGCAGTGGAATTGGTTGAAGATTGTAAGTCCTATCTCCCTGGTCAGCAATGGAATAGATGAATCCTATCTCCCTGGTCAGCAGTGGAATAGGTTGAAGATTGTGAGTCCTATCTCCCTGGTCAGCAGTGGAATAGGTTGAAGATTGTGAGCCTTATCTCCCTGTCAGCAGTGGAATAGGTTGAAGATTGTAAGTCCTATCTCCTTGGTCAGTAGTGGAATAGGCGAATCCTATCTCCCTGGTCAGCAGTGGAATAGGTTGAAGATTGTGAATCCTATCTCCCTGAGCAACAGTGGAGTAGGTTCAAAATTACAGATCTTATCTCCCTAAGCAGTAGTGGAGCAGATCGAAGACGGTGAATCTTATCTTCCCAATGTAGTAGGGAAGCAGATTTAAGCCACTAGCCTTATCTCCCTGAGCAATAGTAGGTTGAAAATTACAGATTTTATCTCCCTAAGTTGCAGTGGAGCAGATTGAAGCCAGTAATCCTATCTCCCTAAAGTTGCAGTGGAGCGGATTAAAATAATAGATCTTATCTCTCTGAAGTTGCAGTAGAGTAGATCGTATCAAGTCTTATCTCCCTAATGTTATAGCGGAGCAGACTGATAAAGCAAGTCTTATCCCCCTAAAGTTGCAGTGAGGCAGACTGAGAATAGCAAATCTTACTTCCCTAGCGGTGTAGTGGGACAGATTGAAGCTACAACAGTGAATCGTAATTCCCCCATATCACAGTTAAGCAGATTAAAAGTTACGAGTCACCAATCCTATCTCCCCGACGTTGCGGTGGAGTGGATCGAGACACTAATTCCTATACCTCTAAAGATGCAGTAGGATGGAATGTGGCTGCTTGAAGAAGAAGAGCACTAAGATCCAACGTGACCGGGTAAAAATTGGCCATTTCTAAAGTCTTTGCTCCGTTCTTGTTACACGACAACGAGCAAAGAGGGGCAGTTTTAATACCCAATTTTAGCTCGGGCTCACAAAAAAATAATAAACCCAAAATAATAAAACAAAGTCTAAGTCCAGTAATATCATTTGGCCCGATCGGAATGGCCCATTACTTGAAAAGGTTGAAGGTCCATCTACAAGCTTATGGAAACATAATCTTAAAGGATATGCAATCTTAGATATGATATGCAATCTTAGATATGATATGCAATCTTAGATATGATACAAGCAATCTTAGATATGATATGCAATCTTAGAAGATATGATTTTGTAATCTTAGAGATTTAATTTGTAGGTACCCTTTAATCTTAGCCATTGATGTAATTGATCTGTACCGTTGGATTTGGGGAGGCTCAACTATAAATAGAGGCCTCTACCTTCATTGTAAGGGACTAGAGTTGGGAGTAATAATAATTCTTAAGAGTATTCACTCAAATTTCCCTCTCTCTTGCGTTCTTATTTTCTGTGGCTTGTTCTTATTTTGTTGATTTGTGTATAATTTATTTATTGATTTGTATATTGTTGATTTCAAATCTATTTTTCCCTTTTTAATCATTTTCAAATTCATTATTTTCAAATTTGTTTACATTTTATTTTGCCTTATATTTTTTTATACTCTTTGTTTTAAATTCATTGGTCTTTTATTATTGATTCTATTTAATCCTCTATTTGTTATTTTAGTTTTTTATTATTAAATTAATTATTTCAACTATTATGTGGCATCATTAATCTTGTATCATTATTATTTACTTTTTATGCCTTTAAATTTCAAATTTTGTTATATATATGCATGTATACATACATACGTTTTATAATATATACATATACGTATACATTTTTAATTTTTATAAATATATATATACACATACTTTTATATATTTTCTATGTTTCATAATTTTATATACATACTTATATTTTTTTACATATTAAAATATGTATAGTTATATATATATATATATATATATATATATTATAATTCACATACATATATATTTTTCTTATTTGTACATATATATATTTTTATATTTTATAATTTTATCTATTTTCTTTGTTATTATTATTGCTTTACTTGATGTTTATTTATTTATTTATTCACATGACCATTATTATCATTATTATATTCTTTAAATGTTTTGGTTTTATTTGTCTATTTACTTGATATTGAGTATACATGATTGATTTTCTTTTATCATTTCATTATTATTATTATTATTATTATTGTTCTTGATCATGTTATTTATATTTACATTATCACAATTGTTACTCTATTATATAATTGTTACCCAAATTCGTATAAAGATAAAATTTTGAAAAATAAAGGCAATACTCGGTATTTGGAATCTTCGAGAGGATTAAGCCTTAATGTATTAGATTCCAACTCTTTCGTTGAATCTGAATAATCGAGAATGCTCTTTAATCAAATCATAAATAAAAAGCTCATTATCGAGAATTCAATACGTTGTGTCCTAACGCATTGGATATGACACGTTGTTTTCTCGAGATGAGGATTTTTTTCTAAAAATAATAAAGGTAATATTCAATGTTTAGAATTTTGATAAATTGTGCCCTACCGTATTGGGCTGCGGTTTCTTCATCTAACTTAAACAATTGAATATCCTTTTAAATTTTATTGCACGAGTTTTTTTTTGACAAGCTCGTTTTTGAGGAAACGAAATATCATGCCCTAACTCATTGGGTGTGGCATTTTCTCTTTTCAAAATGAGAGGGTCTTATCGAGTAACTTGTTTTATATAAGTTTTTAAAAAAAATAAAAGAATGTATTTTAAATCTCTTTAAAGTTTTCAATTTTCGACATTGAGACATTAATTAATTAACTAGGTACCAATTTTTGGGTGTTACGAGGGTGCTAATCCTTCCTCGTACGTAACCAACTCTCGAACCCCTTTTTCTGAATTTCATGGACCAAAATTGTTGTTTTAATAAAGTCAAATTGCTTATTAAAAGTAACCACTTTTTTTGAGGTGACCCGATCACACCTAAATAAAAGGATCGGTGGTGACTCCAATTTTCATTTTTTTTCAAAATCCAACTCGACCTCATTTTTCAAAATAAAAATGGTGTCAATATTGTCATTACCGATATTCTATTTTTACAAATATTATCAATTAAGGGTTAAGGAGGCTGATGTTCATAAGACGGCATTTAAGACTCGTTATGGTCACTACGTGTTTCTAGTGATGCCATTCGGACTGACTAATGCACCGACAACTTTCATAGATTTAATGAATCGAGTGTTCCAGCCTTATCTGGATTTGTTTGTGGTGGTATTCATCGACGACATGCTGGTTTACTCGATGACTGAGGATGAGCATGATGAGCACTTTCGAGTCGTTCTTCAGACTTTGAAGGAAAAATAGCTCTATGCTAAGTTTAGTAAGTATGAGTTCTGGCTACGTGAGAAGACATTTCTTGGTCATGTAGTTTCGACTGAGGGGATTCAAGTTGATCCTCGAAAGATTGAGGCTGTGTTGTAGTGAAAGCAGCCTAGGAACATGTCTGAGATCCACAGTTTTCTGAGACTGATGCACAGCAAGGGAGGGTTTTTTCATTGATTGTAGCACCTTTAACTAAGCTGCTACATAAGGGTGTGCTGTTTAACTGGACTGATGCACAGCAAGAGAGCTTTGAGAAGCTTAAGACTGTACTAACTGATGCCCCTGTTCTAATACAGCTTGAACCTAGAAAGGAGTTTACTGTTTATAGTGATGCATCGCATGTCAATTTGGGATGTGTGTTGATGTAGGATAGTAAGGTGGTAGCCTACGCATCTTGTCAGCTTAAGACCCATAAGACGAATAATCTGATGCATGACTTGGAGTTGGCCGCTGTGGTATTCGCACTAAAAATCTGGAGGCATTATTTGTATGGTGAGAAATGTATCATCTACACTGATCATAAGAGCCTCAAGTTTCTCCTCACTTAGAAGGAGCTTAATCTTAGGCAACGCAGAAGGATTGAGCTGCTTAAAGACTATGACTACACCATTGAGTACCACATTGGTAAGGCCAATGTAGTGATTGATGCACTGAGCCGTAGGGCTATGACTGCTTTGAGGGCGATATTTGATCGCCTAAGTTTATTTGATGAATGGTAGTTTATTAGCCGAGCTTCAAGTTAAGCCGTCATGGATTGAGCAGATTAAGGGTAAGCAGTTGGAGGATGAAACGTTGGGTCTTCACTTCCGGCAGATTGAGGGTGGTAGTACTACAGATTTTGGACTAAACAGTGATGGGGTACTCTATTTCCGTAGGAGAATCTGTGTTGCAAATGATACTGATTTGAGACAGGCCATACTGAGAGAGGCGCATAGTAGCCCTTATGCTATGCATCCTGGCAGAAATAAGATGTACCGAGACCTCCATGAGTAATATTGGTGACCAAGGTTGAAACGTAAGGTTACTGATTTTGTAAACAGATGTCTGACTTACCAGTAGGTTAAGGCTGAGCATCAATTACCTTTGGGTTTGCTGCAGCCGATTAAGATTCCTCTTTGGAAATGGGAGCGTGTAACTATGGATTTCATTAATGGGTTGCCTCTAACACCCACTAAGAAAGATTCAATATGGGTCATCGTAGATCGATTGACCAAGTCTGCCCACTCTATACCGGTTCGTATTGATTATTCTCTGCACAAGCTGGCGAAGCTTTATATTTCTAAGATAATGAGACTGCATGGAGTACCAGTTTTGATCACCTCTGATAGGGATCCTCGTTTCGCGTCCCGATTTTGGAAAAAGTTACATGAAGCTCTGGGTTCAAGGTTGAACTTCAGTACTGGATTCTATCCTCAGACCGATGGTCTGTCTGAGAGGGTGATTCAGATACTGGAGGACAAGTTGAGGCGCTACCGCTCTGGTCCTACTTATATTGTCCCTGCTGAAGAGATCGAGGATAGGCCAGATTTGAACTTTGAGGAAGAGCCGGTTCAAATTCTGGATTGCAACGTTAAGGTTTTGAGAAGGAAATCCATTCTACTGGTAAAGATTCTATGGCGTAATCATAACACTAAGCAGGCCATATGGGAGCCTGAGTATGCGATGTGTCAGCAATGTCCTCATCTTTTCTGATCAGGTAAATTTTGATGACAAAATTTTTTTTAGGGGATAGAATTGTAATGCCCCAAAATTTTAATTTTGGGTATTGTGAATGTGTGACACAAACATCTGTCAGCTTTAGTGGTTATGTGTTCTAGGAGTGTTTGGGAGGTCTTAAGTTCAAGCCGGGACTTGCGTAAATTTTGGTATTTTATCTTTGGTCAGTAGGCTTTTAAGTAAAAGTTAGCAAATAATTAACAGAATGGGCTTGCTGGTCTGGTGGATAAGTGGAGTGTTAGTGTGAGGGAGGTCATGGGTTCAAATCTTTGAGACGGAAAAGGTTGTATTTTTGCTCCTAATTTCGGCAAGAATTGTACTGAACTAGGTTTTTGAGTGGTGGATGTGTAGTGGGAAGTGAGGGGGCGATTTTAGGAGTGAATTAGGGGATTATGGGAGAGAATATCCAAAATCTAATCACTTTTTCCTTTTTCGAAAAAAAAGAGTCGTTTTTCTCTCTATTTTTCTAACATTTTCTCTCCTCCATCTCTACTGAATTTTTTTCTTCCTTGCTTCTTACTCGATTATCTTTTCTTTTCTTTCCTCTACTGCCGAAATTCCCTTGTTCCCCCTAAACCATTCTTTCCTCTTGATTTCTTAACGTTAAGCAACACTTGTGCGAATTCAGTAAGTTATTAGGTATCATTTTAAGAGATTATTTTGTGTTCAATATTCTAATTCCAGGGTGTTGGCAGCAGCATTTCGCGAGGATTAAGGCTCTCTTTGTGATTTTCCTAAACGTACCGATTTGAAGTTTTTGCAGTAAGTGTTCATCGTTTTATGGGTAAGTATTTTGGTTTCGGGATTTTGATTAATCATGAGGCAAGACTGATTATTGTGTTATTAGTTCAATTATAGGTTTTGGAGTGCTCGGGGACTGTTTTAGCATTAAACAAAATTAGGTGTGTACCCGAAACACAAAAATAAGGGATTCGACAAAAAGCCAAATTGCTTGCTGTTTGGACAGTAACAGTAGGCTAACTTTGCAAAATCACCATAAATTTTGGAAATCGAATTAGAGGATGACAAAAAGATGGGATTAAATATATTTGAGTCTAGTTTCCCATAGAAGAAACGAAGTAAGCAAAAGAATTTCATATTATGAGATATTTGAATTTTAGTGAGACAGGGTTAGAATGATTTTAGAATCCGTTGTTCTAATTTTGGAAAATTTTTAAAAATTGTATAAAAATAATTATGGGTTAGAATCTATATGTTTAAAATCCAGAATGAGTATACTTTCAATAAAAACAAGCGGGAACATCATTCGAATTTTGTACGAGAAGATAATTAGTTTTTAGTACAGAAAGGTCGAAACTGTCAGATAGTATAACAGGGGAAACTTTAAAGAATAAACTGTACTTATTGGCTAAACCAATAATTCTGAAAATTTTATGGTAAGAATATATGTGAGTCTGGTTTCAAGAAAAATTTTCGGATCTTAATTCAGAATTCTGTAGCTTAAGATACAAATAATTTAGTAATAGTGACTCAAGTAGATAGTTTTGAAGGATCATATGAGTAAATAGTGGAAACACATATGAATAATTAACTAGCACGGGTTACATTAAAATGGATCACGGGCGAACATCATGGGCTTGTAGGCCCATTTTCACTGTTTGACTGATAAGGTTGCACAAGTCCAGTCGACTGTGAACCTACTGTAGGGTCGGTAAGCTTACCTAAACCCCTAATTGACTGAAATGATTGTGTGACTGATATGATTAAGCCTGATGATGTCCCACTAATTTGATACTGTATGCCCTGTTTACATGCATGATATTATCTTATAGCATGTCATATATGTATATTGCATTGCATTGGGTTGGGGGATTATACTGTTCAGAGGAAGTTTACTGAAAGGCCTCGAGCCTAATTTACTGGCAGCTCAGCTGTAAACTACTGTCTAGTGCCGCATTCGGTACTACTTGGAGTAGGTATAGGTGGATTGATTATATCCTCACATGGAGTGTAGGGTTGGATGGAGATGATGTGTAGAGGCTGGACGGGTAGGATTTTTGTGACCGCAAATCTGTTACTGCTACTGATACTGTGATGGGCTAAAGCCCTACTGCATGACTGTTTTTGTACTGAGATGGGCTAAGACCCAAATTGGACTGATACTGATACTGAAAAGGGCTTAAGCCCAAACTGTAATTATTCGTTTACTATATGTTCATTTGTATGGGGATTACACACTGAGTTTACGTAAACTCACCCCTTTTTGTTTAATTTGTACAGGTAATCCCCAGATTTAGGCAGATCGGTGCGGCGGAGGACTCAGTGGTGGCCACACAACTTCTTTTACACTGTTTATTACCTATTTATGATTTTACTTTTATTTGGAAGTATTTTGCTGTAATTATGGCCTTAATGGATTTTGGTTCAAATTTGGTTTTTATACGGTTTTATGATTTAAATCTGCTAGTGTTAGGTAAAACTCGGGTTTTTAAATGAAATTAATGTTTTATAAAAAATACCATGAATACGCAAACTATTTAAAAGCTTCCACAATAAGAAAATATTTTGAAATTGAATAACGATTTGTAAATGAATAATGTTTTGGAAACGAACGGCACGATTTGAAATTAACATAAGATAATGAAAAAATGGTTAAATAGAAAAGGGGATTTAGCAACATGTTTTTCGAAAAGCACTACCTTGTGACATCGTCAGATTCGGTCATAACGTCTAGGCCGGGTCTGGGGTGTTACAATAATCATTACTATTTATGTTAATGATCTAAATATTATTGGAACTCCTGAAGAGCTTCAAAATGAAGTAAATAATTTAAAGAAAAAATTTGAGATGAAAGATCTTAGAAAAACAAAGTTTTTGTTTTGGTCTGTAGATCAAGCATTTAAAAGATGGAATTCATGTCCATCAGTCAACTTATATAGAAAAGATCTTAAAGAAATTTTACATGGATAAAACACATCTATTGAGTACCCCGATGGTTGTACGATAGTTAGATGTGAATAAAGATCAATTTCGTCCTTGCGAGAATGATGAAGAGTTTCTTAGCCCTAAAGTATCATATCTAAGTACCATAAGAGCATTGATGTATCATGCAAACAACAAAAAACCTGATATAACTTTTGATGTAAACTTCTTAGCAAGATTTAGTTCTTCTCCAACACGTAGACATTGGAATGGAATTAAACATGTATTTAGATATCTTAGAGGGACCATTGATATGGGGTTATTTTATTCAAATGATTCAAAATCCTTATTAGTCGACTATGCTGATGCTGGATATTTATCGAATTCACATAAAGGTCAATCTCCAACGGTATATTTATTTACATGTGGAGGTATCGTCATATCATGGCGTTCAACAAAGCAGACATTAGTTGTTGCCTTTTCAAATCTGCTGAAATAATTGCAATGCATGAGGCAAACCAAGAGTGTGTTTGGCTAAGGTTATTAACCCAACATATCCAGAAGATATGTAATTTGTCTTTACAGGAAAATATGTCAACTGTTTTATACAAAGGTAATGCAACATGTACAGTTCAATTGAAGGGTGGTTACATCAAAGGTGACAGAACAAAACATATTTCACCAAAATTATTCTTCACTCATGATTTTGAGAAGAAATGTGACATATAAGTTCAACAAATTCGTTCTAGTGATAATTTAGTAGATCCTTTTACTAAGGCATTGTCAACTTCAATGTTTGAAAGACTACTGCACAAAATTAGAATGCGTCAACTGAAAGATGTAATGTGATATTGTCATTAGGGAGAGTCAAAAACACGTTGCACTCTTTTCTTTTAACTAAGGTTTTGTCCCATTAGGTTTTCCTAGTAAAGGTTTTTAACGAGGCAACTTGTAATAATAGATTATGTATTCTTTTTCCTTTATTAGGTTTTTATCTCATATGGTTTTTCCTAATAAAGGTTTTAATGAGACACATTTTTATTTAAAAGACATCCAAGGGGAAGTGTTGTAAATACATTAATAATGGATGTCTATAACCCTTTAAACCCTTATTAAAGTAATGAGATAAAACTCTCGGTTCATTTATGACCATGAGAGTAAATTAGATGTTTCAATTAAAAACTAAAAGACTTCATTTACATATACTTCATTGAATGTAAATGAGCTTATAAATAAAGTCCTTTGAAGTGAAAGTGGAATAAGAGAAAATTCTCTGTTGATTTGATATATTGTTTATTTAAGTTTTATTTTATTTGATTATTTTATAACAATATATAAATATTGCATATATTATTAATTATTATATTATAATAACAAAAGTAATCTAAACGGGTTTTAACTTTCACGTTTCTTTTCAAATAAATATAATAATATATTATTAATAATAAATAAAATAATTATTTAATTAATAGTCTTTTATATAAAATATAAAATAAATAATATTATTATCAGATTTTGAATTCATATTAAAATTATATTTATTATTATAAATTGGTTATCATTTGATTATTGTTATTGTTATATACAAGTTAAAATTAAGATTTAACATTATAAATACTATTTTCAATCAAGATAATCACAATATATATAGTTTTAGTGTTATTTGAATGTTTTGTTTTCATCATAAAAAATTGTTTGATTTTCATTACTATTTGATATAGTTAGTTTTTATCATGATTTATTATTTGATATTTATTAATACTTTTATTATTTAATATTAACAGTTTTTTTTTTGTGTGTGTGTGTGTGTGTGTGTGTGTGGGTGTAAAATTGAATGAAGGGACGGAAGTCATAATGCAGTTGATTGCTTTAAAAATTAAATAACCTAACAAACAAGAATCGCTTATGATGGAGAGAATGATAATTGAAGATCAAGATTGAGAACAAAAACATGTCATTGTAATATTTTTAATATTTTTAAATTAATCTTTATTATTATTGTTTTGAGGAAGTTGAATATTTTAATTTGTCTTAATATACTTTTTTTATAATTTTGAATTTTGAATTGTTAATAAATTTATTACTTTTTATTTAATTACATTTTAATTTTTTTTAACTTAATTATGGTTTTACATTGAATTTAAAAATGTTAATCACCTTACCACCACCTCTCTTTTTCTTGCCAAGGAAGAATCTAATCCAACCAACAATGATGATTTTGTTTTAAAGCTGACGCACTAAATTTGATCTAAAGTCGGTCCATTCCCAAACCAAAATTTAACCAAAAAGTTAAAAGTTCATTAATTGAGTATTTTCCGGCTAAGTTAAAGGCTTGTCAACCTTAAACCCAGTGGTGGAGCCAAGGGATCGCAGGGACTTGCATCTGATATGGAAAATTTTTTATTTAGGTCCTTTATAATTTTATAAAATTTTGAATTAATAATGATAAAATTATATTTTGATCCCTAAAAATGATAAAAATTTAATTTAATTCTTTAAAAATTATAAAGTATAGGCTATTAAAATTATGAAAGATATATTTTACTATCAAAAAATTTCTAACTCCGCATACTGCCTAAACCTAAAAGTCATCTTTCATATAAAATTAACCATTAAATCTCATTAATTAATATAAAAGTTTGTATATATATAAATTTATAGTACACCAATTTTATGGGTCCACTTTGGGTTTTTCCACATTCATCCAAACCTAATATATATATATATATATATATATACAAGTAATGTTAGAACACAAAAAGGAGATTACAGTTTTGTTAGTATAATTCTCTTCTTGCCAAAGATGACACATGTGATGGAAATCCTTAACCAATTTGTTAAACGTATTTAATTCAGAATTTTCTAAACATAATTAATTATCAATAATTATTAAATAAATGTTAACGTTATCAAGCATTAATTTATGATCTCATATTGACATAAATGAGAATAGATTGTCCTTATTCAGACTAAAAAAATTAGGATATGATTTTGTTGGAAATAAAATATTCTAAAATATATATATATATATTTAATTTTTATTGATGCGCTGGATCAATGGTGGAGCGAAGGATGAGAATGAGTGATTTTATTTTTAAGGAGCAGAAAGCCAGAAACAGAGGGGAAGCGGATCCCCATTTCCGTGTTACTATTGAATGTATTAGAAACCTATTTTAACAATGCTCAAATCAGTGTTAATTCAATTACATGTATTATCACATCAAATACCACATTTTTAAATTAAACAATTTTAATAAAATATATTTGTCTTATCGATTAAGTCTTAACTCAATTGGTTTGAGTATTGTTATCAATACAGGATTATGTGGGTTCGAGCGTGCTGAAGTGCATTATACTTTTATTTATGGGTTGGAGAATATGTAAAAAAAACATATATAATCAAAACTTATAATAAAATTGTTCAATACATTTATATATTTGTCTTAATATTTGAATAAAAACAATTATTTTTTGGTAGTACAATACGGAGAACATTTTTTCAGCCCCACTTAAAAATATATTAGAAATGAACCGATAATGGTTTTTATCTTTTATTCAACAATTTAATATCCCACTTTTAACTTATTTGGTTTTATTAAAATATATTAGTCTAATTATGATTTATTCTTTTTTGGTGAATTACAATAACCTGTTAAAGTCCGAATAACCAATACAATTAGCACGATTCGAACCTAAGCCACACCTAGAACGCTAAACACCTTTAAACATAAAGTCATTACATGAGTTTAATCTAATTATGATTTTTTTTTCTTTGTAGAGTGAAAAATTACATTATTAAAAATTAAGAATTTTAAATTAGGGAAATCGAATTTCCAATCACATCATATTAATTTGATACAATATTGTCTGCAATTGAATTTAAGCAATGCGTCTAAACATGGTAAAAAATACATTAATTATTAAAGTAATATATGTTGAATTAAATTTTTTAAAAGGTATTAGTAAAAAAGCTTTAATTAAGATGTAATTATGGCAAAATACCATATTTTCATTAACATTTTCTATGAGATTTTTTTTTTTTTTTGTGAAAAGAAATGATACTCAAACTAGTTACAATAATTAACTTGTCCCCCCTAGCGGGGAGACCTCATACAAACACACATCACATTAACTATGGTGAGCAAGTTTAACTAGTCTATCTGCATCTTGGTTTCCCTATCTAGAGATGTGACGAATATGCTAGTGACTAAAGTACTCCAACAATTGATGAATTCTTCGAACCAATGCAGAATTAGAACCTTTAGGCGTCTTCTCTTGAATAGCTTGTACCCCCTCAATATTATCAAATATGAATAAAACTCTATCATAACCTCGGTCAAATAAGAGAGCCAATCCATCTCAAATGCCCCACAGTTCAACATCAAAAATAGAGCAAATACTCAAATATCTATTGTAGCCGAGAATCCACTTCCCATGAGAATTTGTTATTCCCTCTGCCGCAGCAAAACTTCCATCATTCTAAACGGATCCATCCGTATACAAGCACATCCAGTTACCATCAACGGGCAGCCATAAATTTGAATCTTGGGAATTAATCGCAGAGTTTCTATTGAGAGAAATATATTGCTTAGCCAACTATACGATACCTTAATAATGTCATTTCCATTCTAGATAGCATGCTAAAAAATGAAAAGGTTGTGGTTCTTCCAAAGGCAACATGTGATAAACTCGAAAAGATTTTGCAACTTCAAGTTGTTAAGCAACTGACTCAATCCACGTCAACTTCCTCACCTAGCTGACATGGCTTGTTTCTTGTTTTCAATTCAAATCAGTTAGGATTGGATTTGTTTATTTTTTGAATAATTTGAAAGATTCAACCCACTGTTGTATTCTATCTCAAACACCTAGTTAAACAATTATATTTATTTGTAATGCAAAGCAATGAAAAAAAGTATTCTTGCCATTCAAACCAAAGTTGCTTCTTTTACATGGTATCAGCTTAGCCATCTTTTAGGATTCAACGCCGCTCTCTCCTTTTTTTTCCCGATCCTTCTTCTTCTGCCATGGGAACCACCGATGCTAATATCTCCTCTGTTATGTCCTCTCTTATGTCTTTCCCTTCCATCCATAACCAACTCACCATTAAACTCACCGCCTCAAATTATGTTCTCTGGAAAACTCAATTCACCCCAATCCTCCATGACAATCAACTATACTGTCATGTTGATGGAACTGCCTCTCCGACGAGAGAGGTTAACGGGGCACCGAATCCGGCGTACCAAGCCTGGTATATTCTGAACCAGTGCTATCTCAAGTTGTTGGTTCAACTACTGCCATTGATGCGTGGACAAAGCTTCAAACCACCTATGCCTCCGGGTCCCGTGTTCAAATCCGGTCCCTCAAAAATTCATTGCATTCTCTCGCTCGCGGCACTGATTCGATTGTTACATACATAGATCGTGCAAAGCGTATATATGATCAGCTTCTTGCTCTCAATCAACCGATCTCTGAGGATGATCTTGTTGATCACATTTTACGGGGTCTTGGTCCTGAGTATCGGCCCTTCACTCGCAACATCGAGGCACGATTAGTGTCTGTGAAATTTGATGATCTATACGACTTACTTTTGTCTGAAGAATCACAGTTACAATCTGCCTCTGAGACTCTTCATCCAGTGGTTGTTGCCCACTATGCCGGTCGGCAACAATCTAATGGCAACTCCCGTGGCAGGGGCCGTGGCAACCGCCGAGCTGGTTACTCTTCCTCCAAGGGTCGTGGTGGCTCCTATCCTTCCGAACCAACCTGCTATAATTGTCGAGGGCGTGGCCATACTGCCAGACAATGTCCAAGCCCGAAATATAATGATACCCAACCTAAGCCGACTGCCAATTACAACTTTTCATCTCATCACTCCGACAAGCAGTGGGTTGTCGATACGGGTGCCTCTCATCACTTAACTTCTGAACTGGAAAACCTTGGTCTCCACTCTGAGTATAGCGGAACTGATGAAGTCACTCTCACTAATGGTAAATCTCTGTCCATTGCTCGTCTCGGTTCTAATAAAATAACTATTGGTTCTCATTCTTTTTCGCTTCATAATATTCTTCATGTTCCAGAAGCTAATCTCAATTTGCTTTCTGTTCCTCAGTTTACTAAATCTAATGATGTCTCTGTGGAATTTTTTTCTGACCATTTTGTGATTAAGGATCTCAAGATGAAGCAGGTACTTCATCAGGGAGTCATTAGAGATGGCCTATATCGGCTGGCCGCAGATTCTGTTTCTCCAGTTTGTCACTCAGTTTCCCTATCTACATGGCATGCTCGTTTAGGCCATGCGTGTTCCAAAACTGTTCGCAAAGTCTTAAATTTGAATAATTTATCTGCTTCCTCTAAGCATGACTTGTCATTATGTGAGGCTTGTTGTGTTAGCAAGTCTCAAAAATTGTCTTTTTCTGATTCTACTTTTGAAGCAAAAGAACCCCTTGAATTAATATGTTTGGATTTGTGGGGACCTTCTCCAATTGCCTCTGTTGATGGATATTTATATTATGTTGTCTTTTTTTATCACTATACCAAGTATTCATGGATTTATTTTTTGCGAACTAAATCTGATGTATTCAATTGTTTTGTTCAATTCCGAGCTATCGTTGAAAAATATTTTGGCAAACCGATTAAACAGTTTCAATCTGACTGGGGTGGGGAATTTCAAGCTCTAGAAAAATACTTAGCTTCCAATGCCATCTTACAGCGCAGTTCATGCCCATACACCCCTGAACAAAATGGCTACGCTGAAAGAAAACACCGACATATTACTGAAACTGGCCGAACACTCTTACATCATCCCAAAGTACCACCTAAATATTGGGATCATGCCTTTGCTGCTGCTGTCTATACCATAAATCGTTTGCCAACCCCAAAACTAAACCATAAATCCCCATATCAAGTTATTTTTCAACGAAACTCGGAATATAATTTTCTTCGTGTTTTCAGTTGTTGTTGCTATCATTGGCTTCGCCCGTATATAAAGAATAAATTAGAGCTTCGTTCTACAAAATGTGTCTTTCTTGGTTATAGTATTCGTCATAAAGGTTATAAATGTTTATCGTTATCAACCAATAAAATTTTTCACTCACGACATGTTATCTTTGATGAACAGGTTTTTTCGTTCAAAGACAGTGATGACAGGCCCTCAATACTTGGCACTCCACCACCACCAGCCTCCATTATTTCCCTCGGCAACACTACACCACAGCCCACACATATGCTATCAGTCCAACCGATGCCATCCTC
This sequence comes from Gossypium raimondii, assembly GCF_025698545.1. Taxonomy (NCBI): domain Eukaryota; kingdom Viridiplantae; phylum Streptophyta; class Magnoliopsida; order Malvales; family Malvaceae; genus Gossypium; species Gossypium raimondii. Next base: position 40,636,469 of record NC_068569.1, on the reverse strand, counting down.
CACTTCTCCGCTAGCCTCTCCTCAAAGCTCAACCGACTAAGATTGCCTTTCATCGCCCCAACCAATGATCAGATCATTGCGGCTGCTCCTGTTTCTCCCTTGGCCGAATCTAGGCCTTCCCCGACTCGTCCCTCCACCTCTGGACCGCCACCAATACCCAAACATCCATATACTACACACTCAAAAACTGGTAGCCTCAAACCGAGAGCCTACATCGCCTCTTCCACCATCTTAACCACACCCACATCTTATACTGAAGCAGCTAAACACCGAGCTTGGCGGAAGGCAATGTCATAAGAGATTGAAGCACTTATGTCTCATGGCACTTGGGATTTGGTTCCGAGATCTCTTGCTTCGAATATTATCGGTTGTAAGTGGGTGTATCGGATTAAAGTCAAAGCTGATGGCTCGATCGATTGCTATCGGGCTCGCCTCATTGCTAAGGGATTCCATCAATGCCCAGGTATTGATTATGTTAAGACTTTTAGTCCGGTTATCAAACCGGCTACGATTCGTCTTGTTTTGTCAATTGCTGTGACGAATTCCTGGCCCATTCGACAACTTGATGTCTCCAATGCTTTTCTCCATGGTGCACTTGACGAGCCTGTCTTTATGGAGCAACCTCAGGGTTTTATTGATCCAACAAAACCGACTCATGTCTGTGCTCTCAAGAAGTCCCTTTATGGTTTAAAACAAGCGCCTCGTGCTTGGTACTTTTGTATTGCTGGTGCACTTCAGAAGCTTGGTTTTTACGGCTCTAAGGCGGATAGTTCGTTGTTTATTTATTCGACCGGTGGTGACACGGCCTACTGTTTGGTATATGTTGACGATTTGGTACTGACGGGTTCTTCCCCATCTCTTCTACAATGGTTCACTAATCTTCTTGGACAGATGATTGCACTAAAAGATTTGGGACCTATATCTTTTTTTCTCGGCATCCAGGTTGCTTGGCATTCAAATGGTTTGCAGCTCACTCAAACAAAGTATATTTTGGACATTTTGCATCGTGCTAATATGCATGAGGCTTCGAGTGTTGCAACCCCGTCGACTCCACAAGCTGACTTGGCTGCTTCCTCTACTACATTTGAAGATCCGACACTGTATCGACAAATTGTTGGTGCTTTACAATACTTGGCTCTCACTCGTCCTGATATCTCGCAAGCTGTCAATAAAATGGCTCAATACATGCATTCGCCTTCTGTTCATCATTGGCAAGCAGTTAAGCGCATTCTTCACTACTTACGGGGAACTCTTGATCATGGCATTGTGTTCCGTCGATCTAATTCGAATGCTTTAACTGCCTACCCTGATGCCGATTGGGGTGGAGACAAACTTGATCGAAAGAGTACATCGGCTTATGTTATTTATCACGGTGCCAATCTTGTTTCCTAGTGCTCAAAGAAACAGAAGACCGTTGCTCATTCCAGCACTGACTCTGAATACCGAGCGCTTGCTACAACTGCCTCTGAGTTATATTGGCTTTGTTGTCTACTTCGTGAGCTGCGGCATCCTCTGCCGTCTGCTCCTCGGATATGGTGTGACAACGTGGCTGCTACATACTTGGCTGCAAATCCAGTTTTTCATTCTCGCTCAAAGCATCTTAAGCTCGATTTCCACTTTGTTCGAGATCAAGTTCGGCAGAAACATCTTGTTGTTTCCTACATACCCACTGTGGATCGATTGGCTGATGCTCTCACTAAGCCACTATCAAAATCACACTTCTTGTTGATGAAAGACAAACTACTGGTTCTTCCCCCCATCCGTTTACCGGGGGGGTGTTAAGCAACTGACTCAATCCACGTCAACTTCCTCACCTAGCTAACATGGCTTGTTTCTTGTTTTCAATTCAAATCAGTTAGGATTGGATTTGTTTATTTTTTGAATAATTTGAAAGATTCAACCCACTGTTGTATTCTATCTCAAACACCTAGTTAAACACTTATATTTATTTGTAATGCAAAGCAATGAAAAAAAGTATTCTTGCCATTCAAACCAAAGTTGCTTCTTTTACACAAGTCTCCCAAGTGCAACTTCTGTTGGTTTTGCAAGTTTAAAACTAGTTAATCTTGCAAACTATTGACGTAGAACCTGATATGCCACTCAACATGAATTAAACGATCCCAAATACTTCTAGCAGCAGTACAATCCTTAAGAACATGAAGAATATCCTCAGAAATGTGGCCACAAACATGAAGAATACCACTGCGAACCATTTTCTCCTTGGTGCGTAACCGATGCTTGAATACAAGCCAAATGAAGAACTTAACCTTTTGGGGACCTTGAAATTTTAATGGAATGTTCCACATTGGTTCTTTCGGATTCCACAAATCTTCCCTAAGTTTCCTATATGCACTCTTAAGTAAAAAACAAATAATCTCGTTACCCCCAAATGATCTTATCAGTCCTAGCTGATGAATAATGAGGGGGAATCCCTACAATCCTTTAGATTACCTCTTCAGGTAATCAAATTCGAAAAAGGTGAAGGTCTCACCTACCAACGCCTAGAACCATATCACTCAGTAGACAATCCATGTCGAGAGAAGAAAGACCTAGAATTAAGTTTGCCAATACCCCCACATTTGGAATCCATCACCTACTGACCAAATTAAATTTACTTTAATAAGTGGCCATGTCTTGGCTAGGGCTTTCCACAAAATGGAACATTTTCCTCGCGATATCATTTCTGACATTCCACTTGGAATTCCATACTTAGTCTTAAGGACCTAGACCCAAAGACTTTTAGAATTTGTTGCAATCTGGAAACCCAATTTCATCATGAAAGAAGTGTTGTGGTCTTGTAGCTTCTGGAGGCTTAATCCACTATGCTCCCTTGGATGGCAAACAGTGTCCCAATTGACTAGAGCCAGTTTCCTTCCCCCACTAAAAGCACCCCAAATGAACTATCTAACCATATGCTCAATTTTCTTACAGAGCCTTTCGGGAATCATCATTGACTACATGAAGTAACTAGGAATCTGATGTGGAAACCCGGATCTAGACACAAGAGAAACACAAATTAGAAATAAAATGAGAATAAATAAAATTAGTTAATCAATAATGAAAAAAGAAAAGAAAAAAAAGATTTGCCCTATGGAACCCTTGGTTAACTTGTAACCAAAAACGCCAATAATTGAGCGGCTCCCTACGAAACCCCTAGAAGAAGAACCTCTAGAAACATCGATGAACGGGAAAGAAATTTGAATATTTGTAACTCCGAAATACCTTTTAAAATAACAAACTGCAAACTAAATAGCAAGAGAAGAATCACTCTACTCTCAAAAATTTACCTCACACAAATTTGGAAGAAAACAAATACTCTCTTTTTGTTCGACCTCCCCCCAATGTGTAGAAAGCAATCCTATTTATAGGCAAAATACAAGAGTAATTGAACCCTAATAAAACTCTTTAAAATTATCTAAGACAATAAATAAATAATAACCTAACCAATAAAATTACTTAACTCATAAGTGATGTGTCCCAACCAATGAGAATTAAGTAAATAATAATAATAAGATACATAAAAGATTAATCCACCAATTTATGGGCTTGCACTATTCCAAGATTGGTCCAGTGAATTGCATTCCCGTATTTGTCAACGTCACAAACATGATGAATTAAATTTGTAGCAACAAAGTCTTGGACAAATGCATTCATCTTTGATTTTAATTGTCGTGCCTTGCTTCGAGTGATTTGACCACTAGGAAAAACAACCCCTTGAGTGTCACCTCCTTGGCTCGTATCATTCTCCCCCTCTGTAAGAAGATTCATCCTTGAATCTGAACCTACATCAAATTCAAAAGGAGAAAGATCAGAAACATTGAAAGTAGCACTAACACTATACTCACCAGGAAGATCAATGCGATAAGCATTGTCATTTATTTTCTCGAGTACTTGGAATGGTCCATCTCATTGTGCATCAAGTTTATTCTTTCTCTTAAAAGGAAATCGTTCCTTCCTCATATGAACCCATACCCAATCTTCAGGTTCAAACAAGACTTACTTTCACCCTTTATTAGCTCGATGTGCATTGGACTCATTCTTTTTCTCAATGGCTTTACGAGCCTTCTCATGGATCTCTTTCACTAAATCAGCTTTCCTTTCACCATCTAAATTAGCAATCTCATTCAAAGGTAAAGGAAGCAAATTTAAAACAGTAAGTGGATTAAAGCCATATACAATCTCAAAAGGAGTAAAACCTTAGAAGAATGAACAGAACGATTATAAGCAAACTCAACATAGGGTATCCATTCTTCCCAAAATTTAACATTCTTACCTATTATGGCTCTAAGCAAAGATTCCAAAACTCGATTTACCACCTCGGTTTGACCATCAGTTTGAGGGTGGCATGTAGTAGAGTAAAGTAGTTTAGTACCTAACTTACCCCATAACACCTTCCAAAAGTGACTAAGAAATTTTGCATCTCTATCAGAAACGATAGTCCTTGGGATTCCATGTAATCTCACAACTTTACGAAAAAATAGATCGGCAACATGGGTTGCATCATCAGTCTTATGGCATGGAATGAAATGAGCCATTTTAGAAAATCGATCCACAACCACAAAGATGCTATCTCGTCCACACTATGTCCTTGGTAAACCTATTACAAAATCCATTGAAATGTCAGTCCAATATGAACTAGGAACAGGAAGAGGAGTATATAGACCATGAGGCATCACAGTGGATTTAGCTTGTTTACAAGTAATGCAAGTAGAGCAAATTTTCTCAACAAGTTTTCGCATGTTAGGCCAATAAAAATGCTCATGTAAAACATCATAAGTCTTAGTGACTCCAAAATGACCCATAAGACCACCACTATGAGCCTCTCGAACCAAAAATTCTCGCATTGAACACTTTGGTAAACATAGTCTATTATTTCAAAAAAGATAGCCATCATGCTTATAAAATTTGTGAAATGCACCATGTTCGCATGCGTCATAAATGCTTGCAAAATCAGAATCAATGGCATAAATCTTTGAGATACTCAAAGCCTAATAACTTAGTATGCAAAGTACTAAGTAAAGTGTACCTCCTTGATAGAGCATCAGCCACAATATTATCTTTACCTTTCTTATACCTTATAACATAAGGAAAAGATTCAATGAATTCAACCCACATCGCATGTCGCTTGTTCAACTTACTTTGTCCCTTTAAGTGCTTAAGTGATTCATGGTCAGTGTGAACACAAACTCCTTTGGTAAAAGGTAATGTTGCCAAACTTCTAATGCCCTTACCAAGGCATACAACTCTTTATCATAGGTCGAATAGTTCAAATGTGCTCCACCAAGTTTCTCACTAAAGTAGACTAGTGGTTTACTATCTTGCATGAGGACGGCACCTATACCTACACCAGAAGCATCACATTCAATCTCAAAAGGTCTTTTCAAAATTAGGTAAAACAAGAATAGGAGCATTACACAATTTATCTTTAAGTTCATTAAATGCTAATTCTTGCTTATCTGTCCAATGAAAAGATACATCCTTTTTAATAAGTGCAGTCAAAGGCGAAGCAATTGTGGAAAAGTTACGAACAAACCTGCGGTAGAAACCGGCTAACCCAAGGAAAGACCTTACCTCAGAAACAGTTTTAGGAATAGACCATTCTTTAATTGCCTTTACCTTCTCCTCATCCACATGGATTCCTGTAGAACTTATCACAAAACCCAAAAAAACAAGCTTATCCATACAAAAGGTGCATTTTCCAAGATTAGCAAAGAGTCGTTCATGCCTTAACACATCCAATACTAATTTAACATGCCCAACATGATCATTCAAATTTTTGCTATAAATCAGTATGTCATCAAAATACACAATGACAAATTTTCCTAAAAAAGGTCTAAGTATGTGGTTTATTAATCTCATGAATGTGCTAGGAGCATTAGTTAAGCCAAATGGCATGACTAACCACTCATACAGGTCATACTTAGTCTTAAAAGCAGTTTTCCATTCATCACATTGTTTCATTCTTATTTGATGGTAACCACTTTTTAAGTCAATTTTAGAGAAAATGCATGCACCATTAAGCTCATCCAACATATCATCTAATCGAGGAATTGGATATCGATACTTTACCGTAATCTTGTTGACAGCACGACAATCAACACACATTCTCTAAGAACTATCTTTTTTGGGACGAGAAGTACAGGGACCGCACAAGGGCTTAGACTCTCACGAATCAACCCTTTCTCTAAGAAATCTTCAACTTGCCTTTGCAACTCCTTAGTTTCTTCAGGATTGCTTCGATAGACTGGTCTATTCGGAATACTCGAACCAGGTACAAAGTCAATTTGATGTTCAATCCCTCGTAAATGAGGTAATCCCTTAGGCATTTCTGAAGGAAATACATTCTCAAAATCCTGCAAATGATCAACAAAACAACTAGGCAAATGTGTATTAGGGTTAGTCAAAACAAAGTTTTCCCTAAACCTAATAATTACCAATGTTTGTTTTGTACAAAGAGTAAATTTGATATCTCGAAACCTAGTGAATAAACTCACTCTCTCATCTTGTGACTTGTGTGTGCAATCACTCACCAATGTTGGGCCTTTAAGTTGGCTTTTAACACTAAGGGTCTCTTTACTTTCAGCCTTTTTCAATGATTTTACCTCACTTCCCTTACCCATCTCACTAGCAAGTTTGAGTTGATCATTGTAGACTTCTTGAGGAGGAAGTGGAGCCAAAGTAAACTTCTTTCCAAGGAACACAAAGGTATATTGGTTAAGGAAACCATCATGATTTACTCGTCGATCAAACTGCCATGGCCGTCCAAGTAATATGTGCCCAGCTTGCATTGGAACAACATCACACAAAATTTTATCAGAGTATCTACCAATGGAAAATGAAACTAAGCATTGTTTAGATACTTTTACCTCCCCACTATCATTCAGCCATTGCAAGCGGTATGGCCTTGGATGCTTCACACAAGGTAGGCCAAGTTTCTCAACAAGGAAAGAACTCACCACATTGGTGCAACTTCCACTATCAATGATCAATGAACTAGGTTGTCCACCAATCAAACATCTCGTGTGGAAAATGTTATCTCTTTGTTCGCGCCCTTCCTCTTTAAACTGGAAATTTAAAGCCCTTCGAGCAACAAGTGCTTTCTCACTATACTCCAAGTATTCTTCATACTCATCATGAGTATGCACATCATCAGCATCTTCCAAAGGAGGTATCTCATCTTCGTTATCAGACTCAAAATCAACCTCGCCATCTTCTCGAATCACCAATGACTTCTTATTAGGTATTTTCGAGCATAGTGACCCCTTCCTTGGCATTTGAAGCAGGTAATATCTTTTGGCTGCTTAATGGCACTAGGAGAAGTAGAAGAAGAAGATGGAGCTCGATTAGTAGAAGTAGAACCTTTAAATGAATTAGGCATACATCTATCTTTGGAGTAAGTTCTAGGCTCATTTGGCTTGAACCGTGCATCTCTGCCATTCAACAATCTATCATCTTATTTTTGCCAATTTCCTCTCCAAGCAGGATTAAAAACTGAACTAGCACCCCTCGTTGTCCCTTTCTTTCGTAATTGCTTTTCAATGGTGAGTGCGGTTTGAAGCATATCTTCAACATCCATGTAGTGTTGTAACTTAACTCGATTTGCAATCTCAGGCTTTAGGCCGGCAAGGAATCTAGCCATAGTCACCTCAGCCTCTTCAACAAGATTGGCTCTAATCTGAATAGTCTCCATCTCTTTGTAGTAGCCATCCACAGATCTATCTCCTTGAACAAGATGTTGGAATCTTTGATGGAGTTCTCGATAATAGTATGGTGGAACAAACCGTTTTCGCAAGATACGCTTCATTTCAACCCAAGTAGTAACAGGTTGCTCTCTATAAAGAATCCTGCTTTTACATAATTGATTCCACCATGTTAGTGCATAATCAATGAACTCGGTGACAGCGTATGTTACCTTTTTCTCATCAGAGTAATTGTAACAAGCAAAGACTGCTTCCATCTTTTCCTCCCAATCGAGGTAAGCATCAGGATCATTCTTCCCAGAGAAAGAAGGAAATTTTGGTTTGGGGGTGTCATTGTTTCGTTCCAACCTTTCTCTAAGTACATACTTGGACTCAAAGTCATCATCAAAAACATGGTCCTCCCTTCGTTTAAAAGTTAGATCTCGCGAATTTGATCGTCTTATAAAGGCTTCGTTCAACTTCTTGTAATTATCGGCAATGTATCTCTCTTGAGTTGTAAGTTTTGTATCAAGATACTCCCTTTGCTCTTGTAACATCTGGGTCATGCAATGTTCGAATTGAGTTTGCAACTTTTTCATCTCTTTTTGTAACAACTCGACCAAAGGATCGTTCTCTCTTTTTTTGTCCATCCTCTTCATTTTTACTAGTCTGGGATCTAGTGAGCGGCATGGTATCTGTGAAAGATCAAACAAACAGGAACAAGAAAGAAAAAATAATAATAACCTCACTCGTTAGCTCTCAAAAGAATAACTCTCTGAATGATTCAAAACTTGTAAATATGTTTGGAGAGGGTTACTAATCAAGATCAAATAACGGAGGTGCAAACTTCAAAGAAACAATGAAGACCTTAATTGCTCTAAGAGGCCAATAAACTTGACGAGGCAATTTGTAATGGAGGCTACACGGATGAAGGAATTGTGCGTGCCTTTAATATCTGCTAACACAAGAAGAAACAAAGTGTTAGAAAACGTAAGAGAAACAAAAAAAGTAGACCTGCAACGATCCCTAACTCTAGAGTCAAAGAAAAGCTTTAATAAGAAGAAAACTTAAGAAAACTCTACCCAAATTTAAAAAAAAAAAACAAAAATCGGAAACGTTTGGTGTCTTAAGATTTTCAAAAATTGAAGCTTTAATTATACTTGAGTCAAGAAAAGAAGAAGGAAAAGAAATTCAATTTTGGGAAAAATAAAAATAAAAATAATAACAATAATAGGAAAAGAAGAAACCTACGTATGAAAGGTAGGCAACTTTTTTTTTGCGGTTTTTTTTGCACTTTTTGCTTCTTTTTTTTGCTATTTTTTTGGCTTCAAAAATAACACCGAATGGCTTGAAACTGATACCAACTGATGCAGAAACCCGGATCTAGACACAAGAGAAACACAAATTAGAAATAAAACGAGAATAAATAAAATTAGTTAATTAATAATAATAATAATAATAAAGAACAAAAATAGATTTGCCCTATGGAACCCTTGGTTAACTTGTAACCAAAAACGCCAATGATTGAGCGGCTCCCTACGAAACCCCTAGAAGAAGAACCTCTAGAAACACCGATGAACGGGAAAGAAATTTGAATATTTGTAACTCCGGAATACCCTCGAAAGTAACAAACTCGAAACTAAATAGCAAGAGAAGAATCACTCTACTTTCAAAATTTTGCCTCACACAAATTTGGAAGAAAACAAATACTCTCTTTTTATTCGACCTCCCCCAATGTGTAGAAAGCAAGCCTATTTATAGGCAAGAGTAATTGAACCCTAATAAAACTCTTTAAAATTATCTAAGAAAATAAATAAATAATAACCTAACCAATAAAATTACTTAACTCATAAGTGATGTGTCCCAACCAATGAGAATTAAGTAAATAATAATAATATTAAGATACATAAAAGATTAATCCACCAATTTATGGGCTTGCACTATTCCAAGATTGGTCCAGTGAATTGCATTCCCGTATTTGTCAACGTCACGAACATGATGAATTAAATTTGTAGCAACAAAGTCTTGGACAAAAGCATTCATCTTTGATTTTAATTGTCGTGCATTGCTTCGAGTGATTGGACCACTAGGAAAAACAACCCCTTGAGTGTCACCTCCTTGGCTCCTATCAGAATCGACATTAGAACTAACTAAGCTAAAGTAGCCATCCCAGTTAACGCTAACATCCTAGCATTTTAGCTTTGCAATCAGCTATGAACATTATCAACGACAAATCGCAGAGTGCTGGAAATTACTCTATTATGAAAGAAAAGAACTCCTAAATATTTTTCTAAATTCTGAACTCTCTGAAACCCGAGGATGTTACAAAGATTCTCTGCTAATGCATTATCAACTCCTTTCGAGAAACAAACATTAGTCTTATAAGCATTGATTTTATGACCAGAATACTCACAGAAGATGTTGAGCATGCCTTTCAGAATTCTAGCTTGGCCTTCCTCAACTTTACAAAAGATAATCAGATCATCTGCAAAAAAAAAAAAAAGTGAGAAAGAGGGGGACCAGACTAAGATAAACGAATAGGAGCCCAATGTCCAGAATTGATCTCCGAGAGAATATTTTTAACAAAGGTTTCTGCAATAGTAGCAATTTCATCCTGAATTTCAAGATTTTAATTTGGAGTTAATTCTTTTCAGAATGAAAATATTGAAATTCAGTATGAAAATGCAGATGTGACATAAAACTATTGGAAAATGGATACAAATGGCGTGGCATCACTGTTTCATACAATCCTTTCCCGTAAAAAAATTAAATCCAAATTAAAATCCTGATTCAGGATGAAATTACTGATATAGCATAAAACTATTGGAAAAGGATAATATCTCTGTTTCATACAATCTTTTTCCTATACACAAAATTCGCGAATAGAATTAAGTGGCATAGTTTAAATATCATCATTTGACACTATATAATTAAGCATATTATTGGAAAAGAAACTAGAAATTCGCATAAATATTGGTGCTTTAATATACAAGTCAAAATTATTTAAGTGAATTAACATAAACATAAATATTTTGAATTCATATTTATGTTAATTATATGATTGTGAAGATTAAATTAAGGAATTGTATATTAATTTTTAACTTTTTTGTAAAGAAATAAATCTAATCATATATATTATATATTACAATGTTCTAAATAAATAAGTGTTCAAGTTATAATCTTTTGACAAGTGACACCCTTCATTTAAAACACTTATTTTTATTTTAGATAAATTACTATTTTACTCCTTACCTTTTTAAATCATATTAGATTTTCATTTTTTCCAATCAAATTAAATTACAATAATGTAAAAATACTTAAATCATAAAAACCATATATTTAAGTAATGGTTTATTTTTGGTTATTTAAAAGTTAATTTTTATAACTTTTAATTAAAATTTATATAATATATTTAATACACTTTACTTACTATATTCACATTGTAATGGAATTGAATAAAAGACAAGAATCACTTGATTGAGGTTATCAATTTGAACTTAAATGTGTGGAATAGAAGTAGATAACATATACATGAGGTATCCTACAGGGAAGTTGAAGTGTTGTGAGAAACTACTAATCAAGGAGATGAGGATGAACTTTCAAAAACACAAGGGACCTAAGTCGAAAATAACTCAAAAACCTTAAAAAAACCAGTTTTCCTTTCACGTGAATGATAAAAAATGGGCAGCAACTTTCCCCCATTTCCACTAAAATTAATTATTAAACGTTGAATTTATTTTATATTTTTTCACCACATTTATTTTACATTTAGAGTTTCTTTTTTCCTTATAACTTCTTCAGTTTAACATGCTAATGTTACACTAAATTATACAAAATATAAAGACGATAATATATTTTAAAATATTACGTCATTCTAATTTATATAAGCATGCATTTTCAAGCTAATTAATTATTAGTTTTATAAAACAGATTTATGATAATTTTTGAAATAACTATTTAGAGTATAACTTGAAGATATAAAATAGCGCCATCATTAGTTTTTTCTTTTAATTCTAATTTTTCAATTATTTTGATAAATATCAACAATTAATTCAAATTTATTTTAAATATTATTATTTGTTCTTAATTTATTTTTACAACAATACCAACTACCATAATTTTAAAATTTAAACATTTTATTTATGAGTAAATGTTTAAGGATAGAAAATTACAAATCAAGAGTCTACTCCATAGCACATCTGGTTTTTTTCTGTCTTTTTTTTTTGTTTCTTTGGGGTTCAGTGGCAGTTTTATCAATTTTCTAGGTTGTGACTTATGTGGTTTAGCTTCGTTGGTGGATCTGGGTGGTTATGAAAATGGGGATGGAAAATTTACGTATTTCGAAAGAGGTGGACGATGTTATTCAGATTGAAGACGTTTCGACTAATGCCAAGGATTTATATGATCTCTGTTTAGTGGGTTGTTTGTCACAACAAGTGTTGTACATTTTCCTGTTATGTGAACTACTTTAGCGAATCTTTGGCATTCTTTGGGGGGTATTCAAATTTTGGATCTAGGAAAGAGGCGGTTCCTCTTTCATTTTTTCCATCGGGTGAACATTGAACGAGTGGTGAAGAGTGCTCCGTGGGCTTTTAATAATCATCTGTTGGTGTTTCACCGTCTACAGGGCAAGGAAGATCCGATGCTTGTGTCGTTGGTTTTTTTTTTGGGGGGTGCAAGTTCATGATTTACCACCAAGGTTGTTTTCAAAAGCAGTGGCAAGACAATTAGAGAACTTTGCTGGTCTATTTAAAGAGTATAACGCAAAACAGGTTAGTGGTGGATACACTTCTTATTTGCGAATGCGGGTGAGGATCGATATTCGAACTCCTTTGAAGTGTCGGAAGAAGATTCAATCATCTTATGGTAATTCTATGTATGTCGGATCCCGATATGAGAAATTGACAATATTTTATTTTTTATGTGGTTGTTTGGTGCACAGGGATAGTTTCTATCTTATACGGCTAACAAGGGAGGTCAATGAATCTGATATGGAGTGGCATTTGTCTTTATGGGCGGTTGGTAGGAGGGCGACTGTAGTGGAAAGTGTCTAGCTGCGGAATGAAAATGATGGTGGATTGTTGGGGAAAAGGGTTCCTCATCTATGATAGGTAGTGGTATTCTTTGGGTTCCTCTTCCGACTTCTACTCTAGGCCCAATTAACCCAATATTGGGGATCAATTTGGAGGGGGCTATTTCTAGTGAGAAAGAGAGTACTATGGGTATAGGTGGCTTACTTCCAATGGTGCATGATTCTTAAGATAACTCACTTGATAGATTTGATAGTAAGAAGCGACAACATATAATTGGTTCATCTGGTCATGTTTCTGAGAATTCAGTTTCAACAGGGGTTAGCGATGAATAAATTTTGGCTTGTCAAAACACTTTATCAACGACCACTAATGGGCAGGTCAACCGGCAGCAATAAAAATTCTAAGTTGGAATGTTCGTGGGTTGGGAGTCCACGGGCTATGTGGAAACTTCAACATATGCTAAAACTATATAATCCCTATATCGTCCTCCTTATGGAGACAAAGTTGGATCGTGTTCGTATGGAAACTATTTAGAGAAATGGTGAGTTTTATCATGGTATAGAAGTTGCGGCTGATGGCACAATGGGGGTTATGTTTAGGTTGGTGCTCAAATGTTTTAGTAGATATGTAAAGTTTTTTTCTCAATTTCATATCAATGTCAAGGTTCAGAATACTATTGGGGTGATGAGATGGAGGTTCACGGGGTTCTATGGCTCTCTTAATATGTATTTTAGGGTTGAGGCTTGGGGCATTTTACGATTTTTGGTTATGATCAGAATCTTCTTCGGCTGGTTTGTGGGGATTTTAATAAAATCTTATTCTATTTTAAGAAGAATGGTGGAGTGTTATGGGATGACCGACGTATGGAGGAGTTTCGCCATGAATTATTAGATTGTTATTTGGAAGATTTAGGTTATGAAAGGCTGTAGTTCACCTGGGAAGGGGCAATTTTGTGGAGAATAATATTAGACAATGGTTGGATAGAGGGGTTGCTAAACCGGTGGTAGGATAGTTTCTCTGCTTTTTTTTTAAGTATTTTCCACATTCAATTTTGGACCATTTCCTTTTGTTGATTGATATGAAGCGCCCATTACTGCGGAGAATGTGAATGTTTCAGTTTGAAGCCTGGTGGGTGTTGAGGAGTCTTGCAAGAGAAAAATTCGCCAGCTTTAGGATAAAGGTGTGGGATTTGTTTCGCAACATTTGGGAACGCTATGCCACGACTTAAAAGTGTGGGCTACTGGTTTACGTGGTGTTAGGCTGGAGGATGCAGAGTTTGCACAAACGGGTCATGGATCTAAACATGGTGGATAGGGACGATGAAAATTTGATGGAGCTTTTGGGTGCAAAACTAGATCTGAATTTGGAGATTGACAAAACTGAGCTATTTTGGAAACAATGAGCCCGTTCTAATTGACTTAAATTGGGGATCGAAATACGAGTTTTCCCATAGGTTTGCTACTCATAAGAGATGGGTTAATAAAGTGAACGAGCTTATTGCAAATTATGGGAGTTTGGTTCGAGATAGTGAAGGGCTATTTAATGTTGCAAATGATTATTTTATGGATTTGTTTACTTCCCAAAGGCAAAGGGATTCGAGCCATATTTTGGAGGGGGTTCATTCTTGTATTACTAACGAGATGAATGCTTCTCTCACGGCTCACTTTACGCATGATGAAATTTACACAACTTTACAAGCAATGGCTCCGACGAAGGCTTCGAGTCCTAATGGGCTCCTTGCTTTGTTTTACTAGAAGTATTAACATATTGTGGGACATTATATTGGTGCATATTGTCTTGGTATTTTGAATGATAAGTTGTCCCTAACTAATATTAATAAAACTCATATTGTTTTTACTCCTAAGATAACGAACCTTGTGAGAATGCAACAATTTCGTCCTATTACCCTTTATGTTATTTTCTACAAAATCATTTCAAAAGTTGTGGTTAATATATTCCAGAAAGTGTTACATTTGTGTGTGGATGAGGCCCAGGGTGCTTTTGTTCTTGGTCGTTTAATTACGGGTAATATTCTCTTGGTGTATGAAATCCTTAATGTGTATCTTTGGAAAAAGAGATGACAGAAAGGGCACTTCACTTTGAAGTTCGATATGAGCAAGACCTACGATTAAGCAGAGTGAGGTTTTTTGGAACCTATGCAGCTCCAAATAGGGTTTTCCCATCGTTGGGTGGATCTTATTGTACATTATATTAGTAAAGTCTCCTACTCCGTGGTTTTGAATGGTGGTAAGGTGGGTCGGTGGTTTTCTCCGAGGAAAAGGCTTCAACAGGGTGATCCTCTCAGCTCGTATCTTTTCTTTATCTATTGTGTAGGGTTGTCCTCCCTTATGCGATTGTCGCTTCGAGATAATTTGGTTAGGGGAGCAACTATTGGTAAGGGGGTCCTCAGATTTCATACTTATTGTTCGCGGATGATTAAATACTTTTTAGAGAAGCTACAGTTGGGGACTTTGGTGCTAAAGCATATCTTGGAAGAATACGAGCAAGCCTCGGGGCAATGTGTTAATTTTGATAAGTTATTTATTTCCTTTAACTCCAATGTCGAGTAGTCTCTTATGGTTATGATATCCTATTATTTAGGGCTCTAGATTTCTACGGAGCCTGAGAGGTATTTGGGTCTGCCCAATTTTTTCGGGCATAACAAGAAGAGGGCTTTTCAAAGTATGAAGGATTGTATGCAGAGTCGGATTGAGAGCTGATGTGTCAGGCTTCTATCTCTTGGTGGTAAGGAAGTTTTTATTAAAATTGGTTTGTAGTTTATTCCTACTTTTGGGATGTTGTGTTTTTGGTTACCAGTTCGCTTTTGTTCAGATTTGGAGCACCTTATTAGTCGATTTTAGTGGAAAAAACATGGGGGTTATAGGGGAATTCATTGGTACATATTATCTGTAATTTGTGACTCGAAAGACAATAGGGGACTTAGGTTTCAGGAAGTTAGCTCAATTCAATATCGCGCTTTTGGCTAAACAAGGTTGGTGTCTGTTAAAACATCTCCACTCGTTGGTGGCACGTGCACTTAGAGCTAAGTATTATCCATGAGGTGATTTCATGAGTGTGGCTTTAGGAGCTTACCTTTCTTACTTTTGGAAAGTATCTAGGTGACAAAGGGGTTGCTTAACTCAGGGATGAGTTAGCGAGTAGGTATGGGTCCAACATTTGAATATGGGATGATGTTTGAATCTTGGGCCTACCTGAGCGAACATTACAGGATATGGAGATTATTTCGTCACATTTGTATGTCTTAGATTTGATTAATCATCAGATTAGACAGTGGGATGTCCAGGTACTCACTACTATTTTGGGGAGTGACATTGCAGACTAGATGCATTGTGTTCCTCTTGCCTGAGACTTGTATGGCGATGTCTTGGTTGGAGGCATAGAGGCTTCTGAAGAGTTCATTGTTTGAAGTGGTTACCGATTGCTCAGTACTTCGGGATCTTCTGGGACTCACGACATTTATAGACCTTTTTACAACAAAATATGGAATTTAAAACTGCCTAAGAAAATTAAAATTATAATTTGGCTAATTTTTAACAACTTTATTCCTAGTTTTTCTAATCTATACAATCGGAGGCTGCGCGCGAATGCTTTGTGCCCTCGATGTTTGGTGGCTGTTGAACCCCTCAAACGTATCTTTCATGACTACCTATCTGTGAGTGGAATTTAGATTGACCTACACATCACATGGCCTAGTGAGTTACCGGATACTTGCTTACAAGACTAGTTATTTTATATTCTACAAGTGTACCCTACTGACATTTTTAAAAAGGTTGTGTGTGTTCTCTAGTTTCTTTGGCATGCGAGGAATCGCAAAGTTCACGAAAGTGTTATTATATAGATTCAAGTTCTAATATACAAGGTCAAGTCTTATCTATTGGATTTGGATGCGGTACAAGAGAAATTACCTGGTCGTTTGATTGGGGTTGAGCATTGGAGGCCTCCGGAGGACTGCTGTCTAAAAATCAATTTTAACGCGATGTACCATGTTCATTAACGGGCATCCTGTGCGGGGATAGTCATTAGAGATAATCAGGGGATTGTACTTGGTTCGAAAACTGATATGAACATGTACATACCTTCACCTTTTACAGCAGAGGCCCTTGCATGCCTCCAAGCTATCACCTTAGGTCTGGATCTAGGCTTTCACTATGTGATTATTGAAGGCGATTCCCTAACTGTGATTCAGAAGGTTCTTTCCCCTCTGCGTATAACTCAACCATTAGTGCATATATCCGGAATATTAAGGAGAAGGCTGGTTTTTTTCGCCGCTGCTCTTTTACGCTTTTGCTTCGTGTTGGGAACACAATTTCTCATTTGTTGGCTAGAGAGGGTTTGAGAGGGGGAGTACTACTTACCTGTGTGAGAGAGTGCTTGATTTTGTGCTTCTTGCAATGGAAAGTGATCGCCGGACTTTAGGGGTGTGAGAAGATTAGGGGTAAGCTAAAGGGTATTGAATGGATGCATTGTTTCTATGTTTGTCAGGGGGTTTGCTTGGATATGGTTCTTTTTAGGGTTTTCTGGCTATTGTTTTCTTTTTAGTTGCTACTGGATTTCTTTTGTTTAGTGGTGTTTCAAGTGCCTCTTTTGCTGCCAACCAGCAGATTATAAAGAACAGCTTAGCATTGGAATTTGTTCCTGCTTTATTGCATGTCGTTGTTGAGTTGTTTTGTATTGGGCTTATTTTGGGTTGTTTGTTAGGTTTTATCTAGGTTGTTTGTTAGGTTCTTTAGGCGGTTTCTTTGTACCGTTTCTTTTTGGACTTTAGGTGGTGTTGGTTTTTTACCTTTTGTTTGGTTTAATTAATTTACGAGCGAAGTTTTCCTTCAAAAAAAATTAAACATTTATATTATTTTGTTTTTTATTTCTCAAACATAGTATTATTGAAATGTTACAATTTTTGTAACAATTTTTTTCATCAAGTAAATATAAATTATTAAAGTTTGATATATACAACTTAACCCCATGCATCACAAGAGATAAAAAAACTAGTTATATATATATTTGTTTTGCATGCATGCAGACCACTAATTTTTAATTAGGTAAACTAGACCATTAGTCTTTAAACTATGGATAAATTTTCGTTTTGGTCACTTAACTAAAAAAAGTTACAATTTGGTCACTGAATTATTCAAAAGTTTTCATTTAAGTCATTAAGCTGTTAAAATCGATGTTATATGACTTTCTTTATTTGCACTACATCCACCAATTGAAAGCTCTATCTCCTCTTCTCTTCTACAATTCAATTAATGGTTCTAGACGTCACAAATCTGCAAATCAAAATTCAAATAACTTTTTTCTCTGATATTTGGCATTGATTGTCAAATCAACTTAGATCTAAGGTATATTCTTCTACTCGTCAATGGATACTGATTCACCAAATCGATTGTCGAATCATCACTTGGAGCTCGTTGATGAAACACTTTTTGTAAAAAAAAAAATTAACAATTGAGTAGCTTAAATAAAAACTTTTGAATAGTTCAGTGATTTAAATGAAAAGTTCCAACTAGTTCCATAATCAAATTGTAACTTTTTTAATTAAGTGACCAAAACAAAAATTTATCCATAATTTAGTGATTAATCGAGTAATTTACCCTTTTTAATTTAATAACCTCAATGGATCCATCCGATTATATTTTATTTCATTATCCAAACAAGCTTTTAAACAAACTATAAATATATTCGAAGTTGTTGTTGGTGTTGGTGTTTTTACCCAATGGTGGGTCGTGGGATTCCAAGGCACATCTGCACAGCAATCCAGGCGATGACTGGCCGTGGAGACTACAAATACCCAACTCTCAATCTCAATAATAGGGTAATAAAACTAAAAAGTTTGCCATTAGGACTTAAATCTTGAGCTGAGTGTGACTTATAATATAAATATCGATTCAATAAAATAGCAGCCAACAATGCCAACTTCACATACACAGACAAACAAACCCCATCACTGCTCACTTTCTCTCTCGTCCATGAGAGAATAATATGAAAACTCCGAGAGCCTTGGAATTCGAGATAGTGGGGTTATTTGCATTTCCCACAAACATGCCCTTAACCCTAGCTTGGAAGGACTATTTCAACATTCACTTTAACCAAATTATTATACCTTTTCATTTTTATTAAATAATTATATTTATTATATGAATTTATACATTGATAATTCACTATATAGTGCTCGTTGTTAAAAAGTTAAATTATGTGCATTATTTCTAAAAAAATACTAATATATTAAATTTATACATAGTAAATAACTGATATTGTTGGTGTATAAATATATTAGTACATTAATAAATGTAAAATCTTAATTTTAAAGTGTAATAAAAATTTAAATATATAAATAAATGCGACACTTATTATATTATTAATCTATTTATTATGTCTAAAAACTGCACATACAGAATATCAAATAATTATCCTTTTAATAATACCATATTTTGTGATTAATTAATTTTATCTATATTTATCTATACTATTATCAGACTCCTAATTAGGTTTAGAATCACAAGTCACAAGACATTATTTCAATCAAACAAAATTAAAAATCAAAATTTAAAATTTAAAATAACTAAATATATTATTACACGTGTGTATTCTTTTTAATATTTTTATATAATATTTTACTTTTTAATCTTAAACATTTATTTTAAAAAATTCCTCCTAAAAAACTACTAATTTTTTAAATAACTACCCACTCCATACAACACTACAATTCCCGTAAAATTACAAAGCAATTTTAAAAAATTATGAAATCGAAGTATCTTCCAAATTTATTTGACAATCCACAAAAGATAGATCTTTTAAGAGTTGGTGTGCTCTCTTCAAACAATGTTTTAATATTCAAATTAAAATATTCTCCTTAAAATATAATATATCTTATTATTATACTCATAATTATTTAAAATTTTCTTTCCCTTTTTTGTTAAATATGAGATCTTTGTCACACGTTTTTTCTCCTCTTAACTATTAAGTATAAAGCATAAAATTTTACCGTGACCCTCATAATGGATGTCAGGTAAAAAAAAAAAAGCAAAAAGCTTTGATCTCGCCTTTATATACGACCCACCTTGTCCCCTTATGCATATATCCACACACTCTTTTCCTTACTAAGCTACTTTGCCATATTTGCTTTTTCAGCACAGACCTTCGCTACATATATTTTTCTTTTCATAGCCATTGATTCTATGAAAGATGACTGCCGGAAACACCCAAGGAGTTGCTGATGTCTGCTGGGAACATAAGGGAAATGGCGGTAGGAGCTGGTGCCGGTGGCATGACTGCTTGGTTTTTAAATACGGGTGACAGAGAATGGCAAAAGAAACAAACAAGGCTTTGCAATTGTGCTGGGTAGCACCATCGTTGCATTGCGGGGAATTGAGGGTAGCGGTCCGATTTTACTTGACTCTAGTCTTAGAACATAACCTTTATTTTTTGTTTCTGCTTTGTTTAATCTCGAGTTATGTACGTTTCTTTTTCTTATTTTCCCTTATTTGAACGTGGGATGTAAGAGATGCATACGAGGGAGCTAGCTTTTGTTTAAGGTTTGTACTCAAATTATGGGTTTGGTTTTGGGGTTTGGATAGTTTTGAAGAAAAAAATGCTGCTGGGAATGCATTCCTTACACCTATCATGTAATTTGCTTTCTAATGAGCTGAAACTAAAGATAAAAAGATTATAAATATCAGCGTCTCTTTATTCTTTCCATCTTTTCATTGAAAATGTGTTAAGAATCAAATTGGAGTAGATTTCAGGTTTTGCATTTGGTTGAGTTTAGGCCAAATTGCCTAAAAGACACATAGTAATAGCAATCCCCCTTTCTGGTTTTCCATCATAATCATTGGCTGATAAAAAAAGATGAAGGAAAAAGAAAAAGGGGTATGAGTTTTGGCCTGTAAAGCTTGGTGATTTCTAAGAAAGAAAATGCATGGCAGTGAGACTTGTCCTTTTCATAAAGGGAATCACTAAGCAAAGATGCTTGACTTGACTGCTGCTGTCTTCTTTTTTTAAAAACAAAAATTCTGAAACCCTTTGCAGTGAAGGATTCATTTTCTGACCCCTTCTGTCAATCAGTCAGGGATTCTCCTCAGCCCTGCTTTGGAATTTTGGATTTCAATAGCCTTTCTGCTTATATTTCTCAAAGCCCATTTTAGGTCTGCATATAACACTTAAATAAATTAAACCTGTATGGTGTTAAGGCCCATATTTCGGGTGGTATAGTCATGGGTTCAATTCTGCTATTAGTCCCTGTACTTTGTAAAAATTATAAATTTAGTCCATATACTATAATTTAATCAATTTTAGTCCTTTTATTTTTTAAATTGGTCAGTGTTAGTCCCTGTACTCTTCAATTTTGAAATTTTAGTCCTACACCTAAACAGTAGCAATTAATTTTGTTTGGTTAAACTAAAATTAATAGTTCTAGATTTTGTCCATATTCTCCAATTGGACCATTTTAAGTCCCTATACTTGGTGAATTTTAAAATTTCAATTTTAACGTAAATTATAATCGTTATTCCATTAATTTTTTTAGTGAGTAATATGTGAAGACAATAAACTAACATGACATTACACATATGATAATATGTTTGACGATTAAATTTTGGAAGTAACCAAACTTAATGAATTTAACAATCATAATTTGTTGAGGAATGAAATTTTAAAATTAAAAAATATAGAAAAATTAGAAATAATCAAATTAATTAAACTCAGAAGAGTAATAAGAAAAGTTAACGGTCATACTTAAAACTGATCGGACCTGGAGAGTAGTTGTTCTCTAGATTGCCTTCCGTTTGTATATTTTCTTTTCAGTGACGTAGTTGAGTAAGAATTCAGATAGAACTAATTATTGGTATAAGCATCATTTAAGCTTTTCTGGTAGTAATAAGGTTATATGTAATTTATGGCGTCATTCATGATTTTCATCCCAAACACTATACTTCCTTTATCCAACTTAACATTGATAGGATAAATCCTTTTTTTTTTTTTTTAAATTTCTTTTGATCTTAATATAAATTTGGTTAGTTGAGTAAATCAATCTATTCAATTCCAATTAACTAAAATAACCACTTTAATCAAAATAGAATATATCCGTCCAACCAATTTTAATCTATTTTTTACACGCGTGAAGACCTAAAAGAAAATTGAAAATGACATTTTACAGGAAATAACTCCATAAAGATCCCTCAGGGCAAAGCCAAAACAATTTTTAAGGGAACCGAATAAAATTTTAATTTTTATATAGTATATATCATTATAATTTTTAAAAGATTAAATCAAATTTTTATAATTTTAAAGAGGTCAAAGTGTAATTTTTAATTTTTATTAATTTAAATTTTTTAAAAAATTAAAAGATTTAAATGATAATTTCTCATTTTAGGGACATGATAAAGAAACTCCTATACATGGTACTCAATTATTACATCAAATATGTTTTTTCTAATTTATAAAATATCTCAACTTAACCTGTTTTGTAGTTACCATAAATTCTAAATGTTCTTTTCTCTCCCTATTATCTTAATATTATCTTGAAATCTAAAACAACTTGGGTTCTTGTTTTCTTTTTCAAACAATATCACATAAAATATGCTTTTTTATTTACCTTAATAATAAATTAATAAGATTACCATAAAAGTAAAATCATAAAGCATCTTTACCCTCACTACTTCATGTAAATAAATAGCAATCTGATCTTGATAATTTGTACACAAAGATAACTATTTTCTTATTGGACAAAAAAAATACAAAAAAGTAAATAAAAAAGGACTATTTACAGCAGTGAAAAAGAAAATTCTTCAAAAAAATTCCTAAGGGAAAAAAAAAACCCTACGATGGAGAAAAAGGGTTCTAAAAAGAAAAAGAAAAATAGTTGTAAGAAAGAAAGTTGAATGACAACCCTCTCAAAACAAATAGTTGAAAACAAAATAATACCCAATCCAGCCGGAACCTAAGAAAAGGAGGGGGGGGGGCAAAAATACCAGAATTTCTAAAATCTTGGTCGGAATCTAATTAACCCAAAGAAAACCAGGCAAGCAAATCTTCACCGACGCGTCTCCGCGTGAAACCGACGCGCTGATCGATTTTGAGAGGGGATCGACAAACCGGGCAGTTAAACTTTAGTTGATCAAGCCAACCATCAAAGCAATCCTTATGAAATACATGGCAGCAATCGAGCTTCCTCACCTGCTCCCCATCTCTTAGGCTGCACAAGCACACAACACAATCAGAGCCCTTTCCTCCCCCGCCGCCACAGTATTTGTAGGAGAAAGCCTTGTTTAAGTTGAGCTGCTCGGCGAGTACGATGAGACTGGCGAGGCCGGAGCCAAGGACTCCAACATCGTCGATGGTAGTGGGCTGGTCTGGGCAAGGGAGAAGGCCAATCAAATGGAGGGAACCAAAGAGGAGTCTTCGGAGATAACCGACGCAGTTAGCGATTATTGCTACGAGAAGAAGCGGGATCGAATCTGAGGACACGTCGCTCAGCTGGCTTTGTAATCCCATCTTTCTTATTTTAGTTTCAGAAAATGTGGAAGTGAATTTGTAGAAAAAGAGTAGTAATATGTAATATGTGTGTGTGTATATATATTTATAAGTTGAAAGGTGGAATGGAAGAGATTAGATTTTATATAGAGAAATAGAAGCATACAGCGATAAGAAAGAAGAAAAGAAGAAAGAGATGATGTAGGGAAAAGAAGAGGAGAGGAGAGGAGCGGCTAAAGAACGGGAGATTAAGGCCATGTGTGGTGGGGTCCGCTTGTTGAAATTGTTTATTTTCTTTTTCCTTTTTCCTTTTTCCATTTTCCATGCTTTAATACTAACTTCGTTCTATACATCACAAGCTCTGTATTTCTGTATTTCTGTATTCCTATTCTTATTCTTTATGTAACTTGAGATTTAATTTTTCATTCATCTATCTATTCTTCTATTATATATTTATATAATATTTTGAAAACCCAACAATTTATGATCTCCTATTTGTATTATTTTTATATTTTTTATGATTAGCAGTTATATTATTTCTACACTTAACATGGGTCGGGACACCCATTCAGACTCGAAGGTCCGCCTGAAAAGTAAAAGGATTTGGGCAAAAATATGGGCCCAAAAAATTAGTTTGGATAAAAAATAAGGCCTGTTTCTAAATGGGTCAGGCGTCGAATAAGAATTTTTTGCCCAAACTCGACCCGATTTGTCTAAAAGTTTTTTTTGCTGCTGTTTGTTGTTGTTTTATTACCATTTTGCTATTATATTATTACTATCTTATTGTTATTGTTTGGATATTGTATAACTCTTGTTTTATTGTTAATTTTCCTACAATTTTAGAGGCATTTGTTTGTTAAGTTGAAACTATTAGTGTTAACAAGTATCAATACTTTTTTTAATATATTTTAAATTTGTTGTGAAACATTTATTTTAATATTTTTAGTATATTTGATGTATTACATTTTTTAAATTTATTTTTATATAAAAATAATATAAAATTTTAATACAGTCAGGTCAAATTGGACTCAAGTTTAGTATTTTTTATTTGGACTAAGCTTAGATAAAATTTTAGACTCATTTTTTAAGTCAAGTCGAGCCCAAACTTAAGAAATAGACCTAAAATTTAACATCGACCTAACTCGACTCATGATCTAAGTTTAATTCTCTCTGCAATTATTAGGTTTACTTCATTGATGATAAGTTTAACACACTTAAATTCCGTTTATTTCAATTAAATAAAAGAGAAAAATTGAAATGATTATAATCTTGTAAAATTCCAATTTAAATTTAATATGACATGAAAATATGTTACATGACACAATATTATTGGTCAAAGTATTGGTCAGCTCCATATGTTATACTGAGATTATCAAATTAGTCTTATTAAAAATTAACTTTATCTTCTTCTTTTTTGAATTATAATAATAGGGTAAACTCAAATATTTTTTTCTTTTTGAATTACAATAACAGGATAAAATTCGAACAACTAACGCAACTAGCACAACTCGAACCCAGGTTATACTTAAGGTGATGAACACTATTGACTATTAGGCCATCACATGGGATTTAATTTACTTCAATTTCTAAAATAAAGTAACTTATAAGTAAAATAATTCATAAATGAATTTGGTTTGAAGAGGTATGTTTTGTTTTGATTGCAACTTATGCATTTCAGGTTGGATATTTGATATAAAGAAGAAGAAAACATTTTCAAGCGATTAATTAGTGTGTGTATATATATAATTGTAGTCCTCAAATATGGACATAGAAATGTATGTTGGTGGGAGTGTGACCCAAATAAGTGGGAGATCAGAAGCACATGCAATGCACCATTTACCATAAACATGGTTACCTTTTGTCCAACTAATTGAATATATATAATCAGATGTCATAAATAATTCTAAAACCTAATTCATCAACATTAGTTAATATTCATGTGTGTTCACACTTTAGACAACAGCGCACAAAATGCTAAAGGGCTAAGAGAGTTTTAAGACCTCATTCTCAATTAAGTTCCTTACTATTATTATACTTTTGATGTATTTTTAATATGAATGTCGGCTATTGATAAAGCTTGGACGGAAATGTGGCCTTCAACCCTTTATTTATTCATTAACAGAACTTTCGTGATTATAAAATTGGAGTGGATGGACAATTGGATAGATAATCCAGATTTGATGTAAATAAAAAATCAAATAACCTAAATTATTTATTATTATATCAATAATTAGTTAATTTTTTCATTATTTTAATTGATATTTTATAACGTTAGTGAAAATCAAATTTGTATGTAATGTGGCTTTAGTTGAATTGATAACATCGAGATAATGAAAATTCTGATGTATTGAGTTCAAATCTCATTTTGTGCATGTATTTTTTCTTTTTAGAATTTATATAAAAAGATTAAAAAAACTATCTTCAAAGCATATTTGTTGCTTTATAAAAATAAGGGTTTTTGGTAATTTCATAATTGAGTTGAAACCCGATGATGGGTGACATCAACTCAATAAAAGCCTTAAGAGGTCGACTCCTTCAGGAAAAGTCTTCCAAGTGTCATCTGTCGAGTAGTCAACCAATCCTCCAACAACCAAAGATATTATCCCTCCGTGGGGGCATTTTGTCCCTTGTACTCTGTTGAGAGCCAACGTGTCGTGAGCAATTGCCCTGTGGTCCTAGTTCATAGAGTCGGGAGTGCCTTGGTGTTGCACGTACAAGTAGAGAAAAAGAGAAAAACAAGTTCTCAACTCAAATGAGAGAAGATGATTTTTATTGAACTGATGAATAACTCCAAATGGTTCTAGCTTTTTATATGCTTTACAATAGCTAAAATTAATAAGCTCAAAGCTAAAAATAGCAAAACTAAATACAAAAAAATCTTCAACCATATTTGGTAATCCCTAATTTTTAAAGATGATTTATTTACCAAATATAAAAATATCTCAACAATCCCTCCCTTAAACTAAATGTACACTTTTAGTTTAATACATATTTACTACTTGACGTTAAAGGCCAAGTATTTTCTTGAACTTTGACAAATGATGCCAACTTGAGAGGTTTGGTTAATACATTAGTAACTTGATCCTCACTTATGCAATACTCTAGCTCAATTCTCCTTCATTGCTAAGATCTCATAGAAAGTAATATTTTGCATCAATATGCTTGTTTCTTTCATCCAACACAAGATTCTTTGACAACTTGATGGTTGAGTTGTTATCACAGAAAATTGTAGTGGCTCTTTTCGGCTTGAATTGTAGTTGTTCAAGGATTCTCCTAAGCCAAATAGCTTGACAAGCACAAGCTGTAGCAGCAAAAAATTTAGCTTTTGTGCTTGATAATGGATTGCTTCTTAGATGACCATGAATTAGCCCCTATGCCAAGCATAAAAACATAGTCTGAAGTGCTCATTCTGTCATCTTGATCTCCTACATAATCATTGTCAGTGAAGCCAATCATGTTTGAATTTTCACCTTTCTTGTAGAAAATCCAAAAAATCCTTGGTTCCTTACAAGTAACAAAGGATTCTCTTGGCAGCTAATAAATGCTTTTCAGTCGGGCTCTCCACGCACCTGCTAATAAGATTCACAAAATACATAATGTCTGGCCTCGTAGCAGTTAGATACATCAAATTGCCTACAATTTGCTTGTAAAGTTTGCTATCCACCTTTTTCTCATCTCTTTCTTTAATTAGCTTTAAGCCAAACTCAATTGGAGTGTTGGTGAGCTATAATTCATCATTTTAAATCTGTCCAAAATTTCATTCACATATTTTTCTGGGGGACAAAAATTTCATGATCAGATTACATCACTTCTAGGCCAATGAAATAGTGCAACGTCCTAAGATTAGACATCTCAAACTCATCCATCATAGATTTCTTGAAATCAACAAACAAGGCACTATTATTCCCAATAAAAATAAGATCATCAACATATAAGCACACAATGAGCACTTTTGAAACCCTAATTTCAAAAAGTAACCCTCAATGCGACCATACCAAACATGTGGAGCTTGTTTTAGTCTATAAAGAGCTTTCTTCAATCGATAAACTTTATGCTCATCTCCAACCTTAATATAACCAAGAGGCTGTTCAACAAATACCTCTTTCTCTAAGTATCCAAGTAAGAATGTTGATTTGACATATAACTAGAAGATAGGCTAAGAGTTTTGTGCTGCCAAAGCAATCACCAATATGATGGTGTCATGTCTTGTAACTAGGGAAAAAACTTCTGTGTAATCCACACCAAACTCTGGTTTGTACCCCTTAGCTACTAAGCATGCTTTGCACTTATCAACCTCCCATTTTTCCTTCATCTTTATCTTGTAGACCCACTTGACTCCATCAGTCAGCTTCCAAGTATCATTCCTTTTAATGACTTCGATTTCAACATCCATTGTCTCTTTCTATTTTACCTTGACAACACTTTCAAAACTTATTGGGTCATAATCTACAAATAATGCAAAATGGGCAATTGCATCATCATTTTCTCTAATTTTGATTACCTCATAAGCTCGTATCCATGCGAGCCTTCTTCAAACACGACGAAGTGTTTTAGCTGATGCACAAGTTTCTTCTTCATATATAGGCAATACTTCAGTGGCTGGTGAAGAAGTATTCTCAGGCATTTCTTTAACTTCATTATCACAAAGGACTTAAGTAGGTTGCGCTTCATCCCAATCCCAAGTGTTCTCTTCTTCAAATACAACATCTCAGTTAATCACGACTTTCTTTATCATAGGATTGAATAATTTGTATGTCTTTGATGTTTTTCTAATACCAAGAAAGACTTTCTCACCTCTATCATCAAGATTTTTCCTTTTTTTCTCTTGTACATGTGAATAGGAAATGCACCAAAAATCTTTGAAGTGATAAAATACCTTTTACCTCCATTAGAAATTGGATTTATTGGCCCACAAATGTCTAAATGTACCAATTCCAATACCTCTTTTAATCTCCATGACTTGCCTTTGGGAAATTGAGATCAATTTTTTTTGCCAACAACAAATTCTTCATAAACTAGAAAGGGAGTGTGATATCCTTAACTTACTATTGAGTTAGGAACAATACCAAGTCAGGTTAGGTATACTTGAGAATTTTAGAAATAGATAAAATAAGAATTTTTAAGTGTTAGAATACAAAGTAGTTAGAGCAATAGAAAATTAAAAATACTCTTGAAATAAGAGAAATTAATCCAAGGTATTGACTTAATTGTAAGAGAAAAAAAGTCTTAGGAAAAAGTAAGAACATTAAAATTTCATTTTACCAAAATAAAATATGATTCATGGATCGTATTATAGAGAAACTTGGAGGATTAAATGGTAATTACTCAAACAAGATAATTATGGAAAATGTAATGATTAAGGACTGTTATGTAAAAACATGATTGGTGGAATGTTTTGATATTTGTTATTTTAATTATTAAACTAATAAGACATTATTATAGAATAGTTGAGAAAGATGATGAAAAATCGTTCATCTTTCCCCATTTCCTACGCCACTTCCATTTTCTCTACCTTTGTATCTTTTGTTTTTTTTTATTACAAACAAGTCCTTTCCACCATTTTCAAGCCTTTCAAGCTTAACTCATTCAATTTCTTTCATGAATACTTAGTGAAATCAATAGAGAAACCTAGTATCCAAATTAATTTCATGAAAAGAGTATCAATAGTTATCTTGGAAGAGAGAGGAAATAAAAATAGGGTTTGATTATAAGAGATCAAGGTAAGAATGATAATTTTTTATGAAATTCATGTTAGTTTCATTTGAATAGCATATATATATGTTATTTGATTACGATTTTAATAAGTAAATGTTACATTTTTATATGGAAATGAAGGAAAAAGAAGAAAAATACATGATTAATTGGTGATAAAGGCAAAGAAGTAACCAATGAGTGAAGAAAGAAAAAATGTTTCCTCTAAGCATTCATTGGTCGTAAGTACTTCAAGAATTTTACTTTGGTTTAATTTTAATGGGTATGAATTATGCTAAAATAATTAATTTAATTAAAATATGTTAATATTATGTGTGTAAAATTTTAATAAGTAGCGATAAATATAATTAACTTTGATTATATGAAGAATTGTTTTGATAAGTTTGAAATAATAGTAAAATTACTAAATTGTAAAGTGTACAAAATTGTAATAAGAATTGAACTTATGATGAATTGGATTGGACTATGAATGAAGTGTAAGGAATTAATGAATGTATGAATACTGAAAATGGGGTTGAATTACAAAGTATAATGAATTTTATGATAATAAGGACTAAATTGTAAAAAATTAAAAAATTTAAATTGTTTTCATTTGAATAAGTGGATGGAATAAATTTATTAGAAGCCCATGTAAACGAGATGGGAACTAGTAGGTTATGAATGGTATGCCATTAGGAAATCCTATGCATGCAAATGAAAGTGGCGCTTCGGTGTAATTAAAATGTGACACTTTAGTGCAATCCAAATGTGGAACTTCAGTGCAAATGAGTTGTGGCACTTTGGTGCAGTATTGTGATTGTTCTGTATATAATATATGTTCTATTTAGTCTACAATGGGCTATACAAATGAAACATGGTAAGAGGAAATTATCAACGGGTTTGGTAAGTGATTTAAGCCTTACAAATTAATCCTTATTTATTAGTGTTGGCTTTATGAAATTATACATTTTCTAACGTTAACTAAACCTTAAATAGAAAGTTTAATTCTTGTAATGCATAGGTAAAAGTTAGACTTGAATTGTTAGAGTGGAGAATCGACGTTAGCTCATCGCATCACATCCCAAGCTTGGAAGAAAGTATGTTTTGAATATTTTGGTACTAGCTATGGCATGTACATAGGTAAAGTCTAGTTGTGAATATAAGCCTTTTGGTGAACCTATTGGCAGAACTTGAAACTCTTTGCTAATTTTATAAACTTAGCCTTAATTGAATGAGTTCATGATGAATTATGTGAATATTGTGTTTGGAATTGAACTTATATGAATGATATGATAAATGAATTGGCTGGAATATGATGCTTGATTAGGGTTTTAGGTGATGGAAATTGAAATAATGAAAAATTCATGAAAATAGAATGCATGTCGTGATGTCAAAATTATCATGTCGCGACGACATAAGACAGTAAGTGACGTCGCAACATGGAACCTCCAATGTTGCAACATCAGCTTGAAACTTTAGAAATTTTACAACTTAGTCCTTGATTGATTTTAGATTATTAAAAGAGTTGTTAGAAGCTCGTATAAAATTTAGACATTAGTTTGAATTGTGTTAGAAATGTATAAAGATCTTAATAACTTGAATGAAATGATAAAATGAATTGAAATTAAATTGTCATTGCTTCGGCAACAAATGTAGCATTCTGATATCTTGACCCAATGATCAGGTTTGGTATGAGGGTGCTACAAGGGGAGATAATTGAAGGAAGAATAATCACCATATATTTCTTTTCAAGTATCTTCAAACCATCAAATTTTAAATGATGATAGACAAAATGCCACAACCATTAAAGATCTTTAACTTCCGCCATCAAACAAGATTAAACAGCCTCAATGTTTAATGGAAACAACCTATTCTGACTTATTTCCACAATAGCAACAACTCTTCTAGATGGATCAGAAATCTCACAAGCACCATTCCTAAGAGTGACAACATACCCTTTTTCCAACAATTAACCAACACTTAACAAATTGTTTTTTTTTTAAAATTAGATATGGTTTCTACAAAACTATTCTTGATTTTAATACTAATGTTACCTTTTCTCATGACATCCACAGTAGAATAATCACCAAATTTGACTATTGAAACAAAATCATCATTTAAATACAGAAAAGATGATTTACTTCCACACATGTTTTTATTGCAGCCTGTATCCACATACCAAACATCTGGCTCAGGTTCCTTTCAACTTGAACCACCATCAACAAGGTCTCTCCTTCCTTGTTCTCTGAAGCATAACATTCAAAATGATAACGACCAAAATTTTGACATATGAAGCATTTTATCTTGGATTTATCAAAATCTCATCCTTTGTCTTTACTTTGGTCATCATTGATTCTATAATTCCTGCTACCACCATCTCTACTACCTCGATCTCCTTTTCATCTACCTATACCTCTACCTTTACCCTTCCTCTAAAATTGAAAGAAGAAATAAAAGTAGAAGCCTTCAAAGCTTGTTCCTTAGAGGCTAAATTACGATTCATCTTCTACTCATACACCAACAAAGAGCTTTGCAACTCATCAAGAGACAATTCATCTATGTCTTTTGACTTTTCAATGGCACAAACGACATAATCAAACTTAGGCATCATGAAGCGCAAAATCTTCTCCACCATGGTGACATCCTTTATTTTCTCACCAAGAAATCGCATTCTGTTACAAATCTCCATGGTTCTTTCACAATAGCTAGTGATAGACTCCCCTTCCTTCATCTGTAGAGTCTCGAAGTCCCTCCTCAAGGCTTGAAGTTGTGTTCGCTTTGCTTTGATAGAGCTTTGATAATCTTTTCTTCATGGAATCCCATGTATCCTTGGAAGTTTCTTTGCAAAGAATAGTTTCCACGATGGGACGACCAATAGCTTGTAAGAGATAATTTTTTGCCTTCAAATCTTTCAGCTTTCTTGTTTCGAACTCTGCTTTTTGGGCATGCATCAAAGTTTCTCCTTCCATATGATCTTCGATACCTACCTCAATAATTAACCAATACTCTTTTGACTATAGGAAATTCTCCATCAGTATACTCTAATGGTCATAGTGACCATCAAAACAGGGAATGGCTGCTTGAACAAAACTACTATTTAAGGCCATAAGTAAAATCTTTTCTAGGCTAACGAAAATAAACTTGGGTTTGATACCACTGTTGCACTTACAAGTAGAAAAAGAGAGAAAAATAAGCTCTCAACTCAAATGAAAGAAAATGATTTTTATTGAATTGATGAATAACTCCAAATGGTTCTAGCCTTTTATAGGCTTTACAATAGCTAAAATTAGTAAGCGCAAAGCTAAAAATAGTAAAACTAAATATGAAAAATCATCAACCATATTTGGTAATAACTAATTTTAGGGATGGTTTATTTACCAAACATTAAAATATCT
Source organism: Gossypium raimondii (assembly GCF_025698545.1). Taxonomy (NCBI): domain Eukaryota; kingdom Viridiplantae; phylum Streptophyta; class Magnoliopsida; order Malvales; family Malvaceae; genus Gossypium; species Gossypium raimondii. The sequence continues at coordinate 40,604,183 of NC_068569.1, read as the reverse complement.
CAAAACTTAGTTGGTGGACCTACAAGACTCAAGGGAGAGGTGTCAGTATAGGGCGTTGAATAATTATAGAGCTCACCTAGGTGTGTAGGGACTTCAACCATCAACCAGCAGTATATAAGCTACTTACTTGCAATTATGGTATCATTTAGACTACACCCAGGTGAGCTCGATGATTATTTACACCTTATACTGACACCTCCCTTAAGTCTTGTAAGCCCATCAACCGAGGTACTCCCGATTCTACTAGGTCCACCAAGTAGCCACTCACGACACACTTGCTCTTTGCAGAATACAAGAAAGAATATCCTCATCTGATAATAATACTTTCGATTATGAGGGACCAATCGACTACCCAACAAACAATACTTCAAAAATTTTCTATTAAAAGAATCAACTCGCGTATACAATATTAACTCAACCAAATTTATTAATTCGATGAGATATGGAATAAGCATAGAATCACTTTATCCAAAAAAAAGGATTGGTGTAACGACTCAATAGTCATGGGTGTCGAAAAATGCATTTCTGAGACTTTGTTATTGTAAATTGGACTCATAAATATTTTTAATAAATATTTACGAAGCTAGTTGTGTGGTTAATTAGGATTTGATTAGGTGAATTTGTATGAATTATGAGTAATTAGATATAAGGACTAAATTGTATAAAAGATGAAAGTTAAATTATAAATTAAAGAAAAACTAAAAGGACTAAAGAAGCAATTATGCCAATGGTCATAATTGAAGTGGCATAAGTGTATATATTATAAAATTTTAAAGTTAAAATATATATTGTAATATTATAATATTAAAACTTAAATATTAAGTATATATTAAGTATATATTATATTATATTATATCATATTATATTATAATAATAATAAAAACAAAAAAGAAATAGAAACAAACAAACAAAGAAAGCCAAACGAAACAGAATAGAAAAAGGAAAGAAAAAGAAAAAAGGAAAAAGACGAAGGGCCTTAGGGGTTCAAAGTTTCAAGCTCAATTGGTTAGTCAATTTAGTTCTTTTTTATTATAATTTTTATGTTTTTGGAATCCCGATATTAAATACTACCCGACCCATGTCAAAATTTTAGAAATTATTAAGTTTTTAAGTGATATTTATGTTGAATAATTTTAGTATTAGGGACTAAATTGATAGATTTTAAGGTTAGAAATGAAAAGGGTTAAATTGTAGAACAAATTGTAATTTTTGAGTAATAACGACTAAATTGTGAAAAATTTGAAATTTAGGGATTTAAGTGAAATTAGAGAGTTAAATCTAGTTTAAAGTGGAAATTGAATAAAAATATAGGATTCAATGTAAAGAAATAAAGTTAGTCTCGGTTTAGGGACTAAATTGGAATTTAGACAAATGTTGAGTAAAAATTGAAATATGCAATATGAAATTGAATTGTATTGTATTGATGAGTTTTAATTGTTTTAATTCCGTAGCTAACATCGTACTGGATCCTCGATTAAAAAGGGGAAAATAAAGTCGACGTGGAATACCTCGAAATTCCTGGTTTGTATTTCTATAATCCGAATCTAGTTATTAATTATTGTATCTTGATTTAATGCTTAGGGTAAGTGGTTGAGGTGAGTATTTGGTATTTTGATATTGAATTGAGTTAAAGTTGATGGAAATTGGTTGAATTGGTATACATATATTATGATTGTATTGATGATTTGATTTGAATTGAATTTATGTGATTATATGAAAAATTGATATTGGGTATTGGTTACTTTTGAAATGTGAAATTTAAACCCTATTAACTGTATCGGGTTGAATCGGATATAGATGGCATGCCATAGGACTGGAAGAGTTCAGGGATTTCTTCGACTTCGAGTCGATGAGACATTGGGTGTCAATTTACTACTTTGGATTAATTCGATGAGGCACTGGGTGCCAATTTACTCCGGTTTAACAGATGAGACATTGGTTGTCAATTTATTACTTTGCATTATCTGATGAGGCACTGGGTGCCAAACTGGTGTGTTTTGGTTGGATCCGTGTATCCGTCCGAGTCCGAGTCATGTTAATAGGGGTAAATGAATAATAAAGTTTTATAATTGATATTGAAATGGTATAGTATGAGAAATGGAAGTGAAATAGTGAATTGAAAATAGAATGTGAAATATGTTGCAAATATATGAAATATATGAGTTATATACTCATGAAATGACTATGGAATGGATATTACAATTGTATAATGAAATGTGAAATAAATTGTGAAAAGCTATTTATATAGCAAATATGAGAATTGAGATATTTGTGAAACAAATGAAATATGATATGGTTGTTGTAATAATTAAATATTAATATGTGTTTATATTTCAATTGTATATTTGTAATTTCTTATCTTTAAATATTCGGATGATAGAAATACCACTGAGTTTTACTCAGTGTACGGTTTTGTTTCTTGTGCGCAGGTTAGGTACTTAACTTTTGATATCCAATTCAACATCCAACAACGATCCCGAACTCAAATGTGGTGATGTTTATCCTTTGTGTTGGCATGTACTTAGGGTGTCTAAATAATAGTTATGTTGTGGTTTGATTGTAAATAATTAGCGGCCTTGAAGAGCGTTATTCCAAATATGATTCTTGAAGAGTTCTTATCCTTATCTTAGCAACAAGTTATGAACAAATCTTAGTCCAAGCATGATATTTGAAATTAAATATAGACCTTGAAGATAATATATTCGACAAGGCTTTCGGAGATAAATTTCATGATAAAACTTTTGAAATTAAATGGGTTTTATCCCAGTTTATATGGAAGATATTTTGAACTTAATCAAGGGAGATTTCATAATTCATATGTAAAGGATTTAATTTGTTGGAAGGAATGCTATGAGAGACAAGTTATATGTTCATGGTAAGAACCTTTTTTGAATGCATTTTTATTGTTTATTCACCTCTGAATGACTAGTTAGCAACCTTTAGTAGGAGAGGTTATCTGAAAAGAGTTCATACTAAATGTGCTAAGGTGGAGCTTTAATTCCCTTGAGGGTTGGAGTACACTGGACTTAAATAATTTCTTATACTGTAAGTTTACTAGTAGATTCTTCTCTAGGCTTTGCCCCATAATGGTAAGTGGTGCAAGCACTTGTACCCGAGCTTGTAGTCATATTGTATATGAAACATATTTTCGCAATAGGCTTTTAAAATTTTTGAAAACTCAAAATTATCATTTTAAATAATATAATAATCAATAATAAATGTGTTGGAAAACTAGTGTTTGAAAGTCAAAATTCAATGTTTTTAATTATACTTATATTTTATTTAAGATTCGGTGAAATGTAAGACTATTTAAGAAAGAAGTGGTATTGAGGTTATTCTTATATCCCGAAATTTTAACATTGTAGAGAATGTGAGATTACCAATTTTGAAATCCAAAATGGTAATTACATTTCTAAAATGTAAAATTCTATTAACCATAAGTCGTTTTACAGTTTAGAAACTATTTAAAAGTTATTTATGATTAAAATTTAATGACCTTAAAATTGAATAAGTGAAAATAAAATGTTAACTAAAAATAATCGAATTGTTAATTAAGGTGAAAGTTATGAGTTTTTGACTATTTAGGTTCAAGTTCTATTATACATAATTATGGTATGTGTGTTTTAGTTTCAACATATACATATATCATGGATGAGTTTACTTGAATCTTTCCGTTTAATTTTCCGTCTATTATGTTGTGTTTTATTTGATTTTCTATTATAATTACTTAAATATATATTTATATTTATATTTTGAATAATAGTACAATTTTAAAAACTGAATTATACTTTCTTAACTATTTTAACTGTAATAATTAGTCGGTTGAAAGTAAATCTGTTCAAGACGAATCAAGACAAGTCTTAAAAGTTCTCTTTTCCTATTGATGAGATTCAGTTTAGCTCCATATGATCAAATTTTACATTTACACTGGTCACTTAAAAATACTGTCCAAATTCGATAAATATTATATAATTTCTAATATAAAAACATCAAATTATCCTTTTATAAAATTATTTATAGTCCCTCCTCAATCTATAAAAAGAAAATAATATATTCATGTCCTCCTGCAATAACAATAATACTCATACCAATCGAATTACAACTTAAGTTGATTAGTCACAATATATATATATATATAAAACATTTTCAATTGTCATATTTGTTAGAATAAAAAAAAATTGTGACATGTGCAATACAAACATTGATTGAATGATTGAAAAAAAATTAAATGGTTAATTACGTGCCGGTGAGTGACTATATAAATTCAAATATCTTCTTATAATCCGACAATTTCCACGGTCAAGCCGACCACGTCTTATTAATTCCACACACTTTTTTTTGTGTGTAAACTTTGTTAGAAAGTTTCAACAAATTAATCAAAAACACCGTGGCTGAATATGTGATGTGTCCATTGGATGGTAGATAGAAGAAGAGCCTAGAAGTTGCAGAATTTTTATTTCACACTACCTAATTTGTTGTTTTCGATAGAAATTAACTTTTTGGTACCTAAATTCAACGTTGTTATTATAAGTATCGTTGACCATTACAATTTGAGAGTTTTGATTGATCCACATACCCTAATAACTTAGATAACAATAACATCCTCTACCTATTCTCTTTAGATTAATATAATAAGAAATGGAAGGCAACCATATATTATAGAAAAATTAAATTAATTTTACACACTTTCATAATTAGTCATATGATTAATATTTTAATGATTCAATCGTTATATTTTATGATTATTCATGTAGATCGTGCATGTCAAATGTGATGTGAACTTAAAATTTGTATCTATTTGTTTTATGTAAAAATTTCAATCATTGAATATATATTAATATATAAAGTATTTTAGATCAATATGATAGATATATCGATCGGTTTGAAAATTTACATACATGACAAATACGATTATATTAATAAATTCTACAGTTGGATCGTTAAAATATTAATCATATAAATAACGAGAGAAGTGTGTAAAACTACTTTTGTTTTACATTGGATAAATGGATCCCATAAAAGGTAAAGGAGGATCCAATTATACCATTGTAAAACTAAAGCAATTTTTAGCATTTTGTATCTCTTTATACGATTAATATTTTGACGATCTAACCATCACATTTTATACTTTATTCATATAGATCATGCACATAGAATTTAATATAAACTAAAAATTTCTAACTATTTGTTTTATATAAAAAATTCAACCGTTCAATTAATATCAATATATACAATATTTTAGATCAATATATTAGATATATCGGATTGGTTCGAAAATTTAAATGTATGATAAATACAATTATATTAATAAATCCAACAATTGAATTGTAAAAGAGATACGAAAATATGTAAAACTATACTGATATAAGTTTATTTATGTCTTGTATTCTCAATTGATTTTGAAAACAAAATTCCATTTTGATTTCATATAAAACAAACTAAACATTTTCTTTGAACTTTTCCGTTATCATATCATTATTATTAGTTACTATATCATTACTATTTTAATAATTAGATAATCATATTTTATTTTTATTTTATGAATTATACACATTAAAATTTAAATAAATAATAATTTATTTGATTTAAAAATTAATCTTATTAATTAATATGATAGAGATATTAAATTGATGACAAAAATTAGCTGCAAGATCCAATACTCGCATTGTTAAAATATTAACTAGATAAAAAGAATTATAAAAGAATATAAAATAATTTTATTTTAGTAAGTATAAAATTAATATAATTTTACAATAGCGTAAAATTCACCCTAATTCATTCGCTCTCCTTAAAGTTCATAATTCAATCTAAAATCCTCTTAATACCAAATTTCTACGTAACTTACACACTATATGCAACAGCAAAAAGTTATTAAAATAAAAGGAAAAGGCTTTTAAGCACTCTTTTGTGGAGACTTGGAGGACTTTTCTTTTTCTTTTAATCTACACAACATTTTCTCAAAATGTAACTTAAATTTTTTTCTCATTAACTTCAGTTGATTATATCCAAAACATATTTTATCATAAGAAAATAGAACTTTAATTAGGCTTTATGTATTTTTTAAAAATTAAACTGGGCTTTAACTTAAACTTTAAAATTTTTAATCATAACTCAAAAAGTAATACATCTAGGTTGAGTTTTTTTTCTCGGTTATGTTTTATCTTTCTAAAAGAAATTTTTAAGATGGAATAGTAGGACAATTATATTGATTAATAATTATAGAGATAATAATATTCAAATTATTACTATGATTATATCATTAATTAGACATAATTTGGATCAAAATAAATTTAAACAAAAATTTAAATGTGATAAGATTTAAACTAAAACAAATTTGGACAGTGTCTATGTATCCTTTACATAGAGTGAGACTTGGAACATAAACACCTAAAACGTTTCAATCCAAACTTAATTTGCCCACAAGTAAAACCTTAAATGCATTGATTTAATATGAAAAGGTAGGCAAATAAAATCATTTTGAATAAATATTAGTCCAACAAAAATAAAAATTATCTATACTATTATAATTTTTTATTAAGTTAGTGTCATACATCAACCGTGTTTAATTGAGTAGAAAATTTTATATAAAAAAACTTAATTCTTTTTATGAAGTAAATTATATGATTATATTTTTATAAATCAATAAAAATTTGAATTAAGAATATTATAAATATCAAATCTTCAACATTATTTAATTACGTAAAATCTAGAATATATAGTGATACGGGGCATTTAAGCTACTATTCTTAACAATCAAGAAAACAAAAATCATACATTGAGAAAAACCAAAAATCATAAAGGTTTTTATAATTACGAAAAACATAGTAATCATAAGGAATTGCAAATTGATTAATTAAAGGAAAAAGGTAAAAAAAAAAAATGATGGGAGGGGGGAGTGTGGCCAGAATCTCCGGCATGCTTGAGGGGTTGGGTTTTAATAAATTATTATAAAATACTAAAAATGATTGGAAATATAATATGTAAAATTAATAAATATGTTGTTGTAGTTTTTATATAAATACGATGTGAAGTTTGAAAAGAGATGGGATTAATTAAAGATGGGACAAGTTTGATAAGAGAGATTTGGCATGATCGCTTTGGTGGTGTGAGATTAATATTCTATTTTCTAATAAATTGTTTAATGTTCAACAACAAACATAATCCGCAATCTCTACCGTCCACCAAGATCCGCGTATCCACCGTCACACTGTTAATATAATATTTGGATCTTTCAAGAAAGTAGATAGAGCTTATGGCGGACCCGCATGTGTTTCACTCCCATCACTTAATTCTCCTTTTATTATATTTCTCATCTTGGCCTGCCGCATTTACAGAAATGGGTTTCAATTTCTCTACCCAAGCCATTATTTTTAATCTACTCACGCCACACTTTTATTACAATATTTAGTTTTACTATCACAGCTTATTTTACATTAATCTAAGTAAACACACCACTCATTTGAAGGGTCCCTAAAAATCAAGTTTATCTTTTCTTTTAAAAAAAATTATTTTCCGGCTTTAATATATTTGTTTAACCCCTTCCTTAAAAATCTCGAATAAACCTTTTATTTTAGGAGATGATTGCATTATTTGAACTAAATTGAATGATGGAATTAGGTATAGTTCAGGATATCGATCCTGAGAGCGACTTTGAATTAGTTAGACCAGAAATCAATACGGATGGATTAAACCAACTAAAAAGCGATTAAATCAATGGTTGAATTGAACGTCAACCAATTTTAATTAACAATTTGCACTGTCCTAGTATTATTGCAGCAATCAAAGCGTGAAAGCTCCCACGGCATTGTACCAATAATCTTTCATCAAATTCAAACGAAAAAATGAGTTCAGGTTGTGGTTTTCACATTTAGCATTTCAAAACCAGAACACAAATCTAATCCAAAAACAAATTTATGAAACACTAAACTAATATATAAGAATAGAAGACTAATTTTTTAAAATAAATTCTAGTGGAGCTCCTCTGTTCTTTTACACTCCACAACCCAACAAATAAAAAGAAAGGAGATTTTATATGCAGCCCAAATGAATATGGTTGTGTATGTGTTTTTAATGTCCTTCATTTGGGTAGAATTAACTTCACGAATTTCTTTCAAAATCAACCCTATTAATTAATTGTTTTATTAATTAAAAATTGGTTTTGTATTCCACATAAGATATTAGCATTTTTTCTCAACCACATCAATTAAAAAATTCTACATAGTCATGTCACATTAATAACGTTATTTTTTCATTAAAAGTCAAGTAAGTTAACTTGAAATAAAACATTAAACCTAAGACTGCTCCAAAAAGAGAATAAGGGTCAAATTATTCAAAATATAAATATTAGTGGTTTTTATGTTATTATACTAAAATATTATAAATTAGGAATATGCTCCACGTGCGGCATTAACATTTAAAAATTTAAAATTAAATTATTTTGTTGATTTTTATTCTCAAAATTATATTATTTAATATTTGGATGAAAGTACCTCAAAAAATATTTACCGAAAAAAATTATGTACTGATGTTAAATATAAAGATAACTTTTATGAGACATTTTAATGATTTTGTAACACCCCTAATCTGTATCCGTCGCTAGAATAGAGTTACAGAACATTACCGAATTTTTTATTTCAAAACGAACAAAGATTATAAACATTCCAATTCATATCATTAATCATATCAAAACCAATCCATTACACACATATCATCCCTCATACAAGCCCTTGAGGCTCTAAAAACACATTAGAAACAAGTCGGGTCTAAATCGAAATCATAAAGAATTTTTCAGAAAACAATGAAAATTTTTAAAAATGCAAGGGTCACGCGGCTTTGTGGGCATTCGAAGTAGGGACACACGGCCGTGTCCCAGCCCATGTCCGTGCCTGTGTAACTTACTGACTTAGGTCACACGGCCAAGCCACAAGGCCGTGTGCCAGGCTGTGTACCCTTCGAAATGACCTTGCACACCTATGTGCTAGGCCGTGTAGCAGCTTGACTTGCAACCCTTTGAAAGCTACAAGGGACACATGGCTGTGTTTCCAGGCCATGTGTCACACGGTTGAGACACACGCCCGTGTCTCTGCCCGTGTGAACGAAAAATAGGCCATTTCCAAGCTATTTTTCTTACTCATTCAAACATGTACCTAGAATCACTTTTACACAATTAAACAAACCATCAAAATGCATCAAAATCATGCATAATCAAGCTAATCATATATGATACATTTGCATACAACCAATATGCCCAAAGGCACCTCAATGACAACATATAAACATATATAACCATGTGCATCATTTAACCAAAAATTATCACTTTGTTCACATACCAAATTCACATCCACAAATACCAATTTACCATTTAGCAAATAACATCAAAACTATAAATGTCAACTACATTTTCATACCAAAATGACTATATTCACTTCTATCATCTAAGCATCAATAAACTATAAATTCAACCATTATAAGGCCACATACACATAACAACATAGTCAACCATTTCAAACATTCAAATTACCAAATTCACAAGCCAAAACACATTGGCTAAAAAAAATGACTACTTCAACAACCAAACTACCTATACATGCCATTATAACCAAACTTAGAAACATTCAAAAGTATCGATATAGCCGATGGATAGTGTGATATAACTCTGACAAGCTTCCAACCCGATCGAGCTTTTGATTAATTATAAACCACGAAAAATTACACAGAGTAAGCATAAATGCTTATAAGTTCGTATAATATAAGACACAACTTAGCATTTTATCACATATTAAATAATTTAAACATGGCATAATCCAACCACAACTTGGCCAAAGCCTAAACATATACACCAAACATGTTAGCCATTTAATCATATAACATAGGCAATATAATCATGGATTAACAAGACATTTAATCATGTATCATATGCATATATCTTCCATTTCACTCTCGATATATCATGTATCACCATTCCAATAAAATTCACATGTATCCTTGTCATAGTTCGTATCGAACTTTTACCATTTCCTTTCCAAATAATGCTTATTGAACCATTTAGAATACCGTTGGATACCCAGGATAGCTCACACATAGTGTGCTAACTCATACAACTGCAATCTGTCAATTCTTGTACATGTATGCTCAAACGAGCTGTGAATCAGAATGCTCACACGAGCTGTGAATATGGGTTTACTCACACGAGCTGTGGGTAGGAACGTAGCTATAAGATGCTACTCACACGAGCTGTGGAGTATCCGCAACACATGCCAGACCTCAGCCATTGGTAGGACGCTCAGGACCAGCACTGATACAAACTCGCCTCAGTGATGATTCGAGTCGTTTAGATGCCCGATCGTGAAATTAAGTAAGCGATGAATTAAATCAAAATAGGTTGGAGAAATGGAAAGATAAGTTTGAAAAGGCTGGAAGCTAGCTTCGAATAAAGGTCTCAAAGATAATTTAAAAGATGGATAGAAGTTGTTCGACTAAGGCAAAGGCTGAACCAACAATATATAGGATTGTTAACCCAAGTCAGACTGTTAACCCAAGTCTTAAAAGCACTTAGATGGATAATGGTTGGTAAAAATAGCAAATAAAACCTTGACCCACTATCTATCAAATAGGAACCAAAGGTCTAACAAATGTCACACTTTGATAAGTGATAAGTTCGGATAACAAGGAAAGAATGACACCACAAGCTGAGCTTGATAAGTCGTTTCAGTCGAATGATGCCACAAGCTAAGCTTGATAAGTTGTTTCAGTCCAAGAGAGAACAATTGAGAGTTGAATTCTCACAAAGAAAAAAAGTTCATATACTTAACAAAAAATCCTTTTAAAATAATTACAAAAAAAACTATTTATAGGCTGAACATGTTCCAGCCGAAAGGTCACAAACTAATCAGCTTAAATGAGTTATTGATGAACTTAATTAAGCTAATTAAAACTAAAAGACCTTTGAGAAACTCTAACATATGTAACAGCTATGAACAACTTATTTAATCTTCCCAATCAGCTAATAATTAGCTCTAATGAACTGGATGAATTTGATTCAATGCTTGATCAGCTAAAAAAGTTATAACGGCCTTTTATTTCTAGCAAATTAAAAAAATGGGTTGAAGTTAAGCTAAATGAGCTTGGGTTGAACTAGACGAGCTTGAAGAAGCTAGAATTTGAGCTCATTGAGCTGAAATTAAGCTTCATTTTGTGGGCCTCTCAAGCTTAGGCCAATTCTGAGGTTTCGAGTTGTATCGAAACATGATGCGGCTAGAATCGCATCATACCCTCCCTCTTGAAGACGATTTGTCCTTAAATCGAGCCATTTGTTCACGAAAAAACTCTCAAAATCACAAACCCTTTTGTTAATAAGTCTAACAAAATCGTTTCCAAAAACCCAAGAACCACAAATGGTTCGAAAAGGAAGTAGGTTATTTGTATGTTAGGAGGATACCATTTTGGCTTGTCACCTACATAAGAATGGAACCAATTAGTGACAATATAAGTTATAAGCTCAAAAGAACTTTCTGAATTGTTATTCAAAACTTGAACATATAAACTAATACTGGGATCAAAAATTGAAATTAGTCTTACCTTTCCATAATGAATCAAAAATTGCAATGACGGTAACAAACCGGAATCACAAAGTATTCAAAAGTTAACAACATTCCAATTCTCAAATTCCTTGAACAAAGATATAGAACAATGGTCTCCGGGGTCAAAAATAAAATGTTCTCTTACCGCTTCAATCTGACTAGATAATTTTATGACCAGTAACATGGAAAGAACATGAAGCAATTGAAAGTTGTAATCATGCAAAAATGATTAAATCTTTTAAACCACAATATAGAACAACCTCTTGAGTCAAAAATGTGAGTTTGACTTTGCAAGCCAACGAAACTCTCAAGCTTTGTTTTCGAACAAATAAAGATAAAACTCGGAGCAAATAAAAAGGGTCAACACATTGATTCAAAAAACTATTTGGATACTCACCTTCGCTTGACATCAACTTAGGCATACATGCTCCAGGTTTAAACACATGATTTTGATCGCTTGTCCCAACATACAGCAAGAATTTCATTTCCTCAATTAATTCACAATAGGAAAACAAAGAGAGTTTAGACAAACAAACATGCAAACATTCAAGCTTCTCAAATCTTAGTCGAATAGGCAGACAAAAGCATGAAAATTTCGCACAAAGGTTTAAAGATTTCTCATGAACATCACAATCAAACAAATTAAACATTTTATGCGAAAACTTTTTACCACATATGCTAAACAAAAAAGATGTGAACATACAAACATTCAAATAGTCAAACCCATCACAATTCATTTGAATAGGCATGTATGTTTTCAGACATTCATATGCCTCAAATCTCATCCGTACATTTTCACCACAATCAAGCAAATGGAAAGGTTTATATGATTCATTATTTTGCACATCCAATCCTTGCAATTGCCGATTGATTACTACTTCACCAACAATCTCATCAATACCACAATTTTTAGTAATGGTACTCTCCTTGCGATATTTTAAAGCAAAAAAATCATTATTAATCAAGGAAGAGTAATTAACCAAGTCAAAGTTTAAACGTTTTTCAGAAACCAAATCTTTAACAATCGAATGGGGCTGATATAACTTAAAAACTTTAGATTTCATACATTGCTTACCCTTTGGCATAGGCAAGCTAGGTTCATTGATAACGTTACCTTTTTCAACCAATGTGAATCTTCTCTCCTTCAAAAAATATCGAAGTTGAAATTTGTGAATGGGATCTTCAAAAACCTGAAAAGAAGAAATAATACAAGGAGAACTCACAGAATGTTTAGTAAAAACACTCATCACTTATTGTTGTTCATTTTCTTCCTTTTCACTCGTTTATTTTACTCTTTCGCTCTCTTTTTCAATATGCTTTTTTAGCTTGCACTCTTTTTCTTTTTCAATCTCGATCTCTTTTTGCTCTATTTCATTCTCTTTTTCTTCTTTACATGTTTTTTCAATTTCATTACAAAAGGAGGACAACAAAAAGGAATCATCAAAATGAGAAACCTTTCGTTGAGAATAAGAGAAGGGTTCTTCATACAAAAGACAATCATCTCTTCGTGATAGATCCTTCGTGGCCGAGTACTTTGACGCTTTTGAAACACGTTCACCTCTTCGTAAGCGATCCCTTACGGATGAATAAATTGATGCACTTGTAGAGACATATCTACCTTTTCGTTTGTCATCTCGAAAGGACTCAAACTCGAAGTTTGTTTTACTTTGTCTTGAACTCATCGGCATATAAGACACGCGATATGGATCTCTTCTTGAATATTCATGGGATGGTTGTCTTCGTGAGGATCTTATCTCCATTCCTCGACTTGGTGAAATTCACTCCCGTTGGGCTCTTGCTCGCTGGCCCCACTTTTCTACACGTAACGAATTGGTGAATCGTTTCTTGATGGTTCGAGTTTTCGATCAAATAGATGCTCTATTTCGCGCGTAAAGGCTTGGAGTGTAAAATCTGGCACACTTCCTCCAACATTCTTTATAGGTTGAAAACCACTTCCCTTGTTTGGGTTTCTTTTCGGACTTCTTGACATCTTAAGTTCACACAAACAAAAACCTCACTATTTCTCTCCAAAGAAAATTCACTCACTTGGCTTTTGTTTACTCGAATAGACTCACCATTCTCTTGCCTTTTTCCGCTCAATTCGCCTCTCTATGTTTGCAATGGACTATTTTAACTTAGCAGAAGACGATGTGGGTCTGCTTGCAAAACTGATGTTCGGTTATGGGTAGGTAATATTGTTAGGACGAAGGGTAGGCTAGAAAAAAAAAAGGAAAATGGTGTAAGTGTGGCCGAATGGTAGGAGGGTGAATAAGTGAGTTCGGGCAGCAAGAAGAAATTTCCAAACTAGATTTTTTTAATCCATGAATTTTGTACCCCAAATGCTGATTTTCACACTTTTGAACTCAATAGAACTTGATTTTTTTATCTCTTACAATATCGTAATGTTACGAACGTTGGTACTCACTTCAATTTCACTAGCTTTGATACCAAATGATACTGATAGAGGGTTGCGCACGGACCAAGATCGAGCTTGTCAAGTCTCGAGAAAGATCTACGAAAGCTATAGACACTTGGGGCTGAAACGAAAATAGAAAATTAACCTTAGTAGCAAAATATATATAAGGAAACACCCCAAAATAAGAAAGAATCAGCCAAGAGTCAAAACACTTATTAATCGGGTTTCTTTGAAGCAAAGAAAACGAGATCTAACTTCAGAAAGACTCCAAAGCTAAATTTGACAAGAAAAAACACAAAACAGAAAATTAAACTCAAAAGATCAAGAAAACCAAATCGAGGTAGAAGTAGGATACTTGGGTGGCAAGAAAGATTGGAAATTATGAATAAAAGGACGTTTCTTGATGCCAACGAATGTTGCAAAACAGATTCTCGAAGCTTGGAATGGCTGAAAACACAACAAGAGCAATTAGACCAAGTTAATCAACAATTCGGCATGAACAAAAATAATTAAAGAAGAATAAACAACAAGAAAAATAAAGAAAAGTCCTAAGAAGCCTTGAAATCAAGAAAGATTTCACAATTCCCTTCAAACGGCTCTAATCTACCCTCCAATGTAAAAACACGGCAAGAAGAAGGTTGAAGATGGCTCCCACAATCAAAAAGATTGTTAAAACTACTTCTAAAGAAAACTCAAGAGAGAATTCTTGGAGAAAACTCAAAGAGAATTTTCACTCAACAAAAAAAAAAAATCTGAATTCAATGTGTCTCTAAGGGTGACCGGCCATGCCATATATATAGGTCTTCTAACTACTTTCCTAGCGCTCCTAGGAAAACTGAAAAAAACCCTAATTATTGACTTTCAAGGGGAATTTCGTCCAGGGCCTTTAAATGGGCCTCTTGGACTGAATTCTTACATAGAAATTTATTCATAAAGTCTAAAAATTAAAACTAAGTATTTAAAGAATTAAAATTTTACAAATTGGGCCATTTTGATAATTTGGCCTGATTTTCAACTTAGTCTAATTTAAACTTCTTGGTTGGGTTTGGAACATCTTATTTGGTTGTATCTTCAAGAACTTGGGTTGTAATCCATTCTCTCCCGAAATTGGTTCATTGATGCTCGTAACTGAGATCCAATGCGCCTTGGCTGCAAGATTCAGTTTCTTGGACCAAGATTTCCAAGATTTGAAATCTTGATTTTCTTGATTCTTGAAATCGCTCAAAATAGTAAAATTGGACCAAGATTCGGTTTCTTGATTTTCTTGAAAACAAGAAAGTGAATCTTGGTTTTCTTTTTCCTTTGTATACGCATCTAAGGCCTTGCTAATGAAGTCTTGAACAGTTCCATTTAGTTTCATACGCATTTGCTTCATCTTTGACATCGTTTTGGGGCCCTGTGGTAATTTGAGCCCATCACGTTCTTGAGCTTGAGTTGGGCCTTTGTGACTCGTATCATTCCCCCCTTCCTCAAAAAGATTCGTCCTCGAATCTAAAAAATCAAATGGAGATAAGTCAGCCACATTGAAAGTAGAACTTACATTGTACTAACCGGGTAGGTCAATTTTGTATGCATTATCATTGATCCGCTCGAGTACTTGGAAAGGCCCATCGCCTCTTGGGTTCAACTTGGCCTTTCTTTTTGTAGGAAATCGTTCTTTCCTCATATGGACCCAAACCCAATCTCCGGGTTCAAGGACAACCCGTTTGCGCCCCTTATTTGCTTTGTTGGTGTTGATGTCATTTGTTTTAGCTATTCGTTGCCTAGCCTTCTCGTGTAAGGATTTCACCAGCTCAGCTTTTTGTTCGCCATCTAAATTAACAATATGTTCTAGTGGTAATGGCGCAAGGTCAAGTACTGTTAGTGGGTTAAAACCATAAACAAGTTCAAATGGTAAATAACCCGTTGTAGAATGAATAGATCTATTATATGCAAATTCAAAAAATGGAAAACATTCTTCCCAATTTTTAATGTTCTTTCCCACAACAGATTGTAATAAGGCTCCTAAAATTCGATTAACTACCTCAGTTTGGCCATCGGTTTGGGGGTGACATGTAGTTGAATGCAGTAATTTCGTACCAAGCTTACCCCACAATACCTTCAAAAAATGGCTAAGGAATTTGACATCTCTGTCGGAAACAATTGTTTTAGGGATGCCATGAAGTCTTTCCACATCTTTAAAAAATAAGTTTGCCACATGTGTAGCATCATCTGTTTTGTGACAAGGAATAAAATGTGCCATCTTGGAAAACCTGTCAACAACAACAAATATACTATCTCTTCCTTTCTTAGTTCGTGGAAAACCTAGAATAAAATCCATGGATAAGTCTACCCATGGTGAAGTAGGAATCGGCAAAGGAGTGTAAAGGCCGTGAGGCATTACCTTAGATTTTGCTCGTTTACACGTGATGCACTTAGAACATACCTTTTCGACATCCTTCTTCATATGTGGCCAATGGAAGTGTTCTTGTAAGATGTTTAGTGTTTTGGTCACTCCAAAATGTCCTATTAAACCCCCGCTATAGGCCTCATGAATCAATAAGTCTCGCATGGAACAATTTGGTATGCACAACCTGTTTACACGAAAAAGAAATCCATCTACAAGGTAAAACTTCTCAAAAGTAGTATTTTCACAATTATTATAGATATGTCTGAAATCAGCATCATCATTATATAACTCTTTAATATGTTCAAACCCTAATACTTTAGCATTTAATGTAGTTATTAAAGCATATCGTCTAGACAAAGCATCCACAACTACATTATCTTTACCTATTTTATATTTTATCACATAAGGGAATGTTTCAATGAATTCCACCCATCGGGCATGCCGTTTACTTAACTTACCTTGTCCCTTTAACCATTTAAGGGATTCATGGTCTGTATGTATGACAAATTCATTAGTTAGCAAGTAATGTCACCATACTTGAAGTGCACGAACCAATGCCAAAAGTTCTTTATCATAAGTTGAGTAATTTAATTGTGCACCATTCAATTTTTCACTAAAATAAGCAATTGGTTGCTTATCTTGCATTAAAACGATGCCAATGCCAATTCCTGAAGCATCACACTCAAGTTCAAAAGTGTTAGTAAAATCAGGTAATCTAAGAAGAGCAGCAGAACATAACTTAGCTTTTAGCGTTTGGAAAGCCTTTTCTTCAGTTTCACCCCATTTGAAACCCACAGATTTTTTTATAACTTCTGTTAATGGGGCAGTAATAGTGGAGAAATCTTTCACAAATCGTCTATAAAAACTAGCTAAACCATGGAAAGATCTCATCTCAGTTATTGATTTAGGAGTTGACCACTCCTTGATTGCCTTAACTTTGTCCTCATCGACATGAATACCTTGAGCACTAACTATGAAACCTAAAAATATTAGCTCATCACAACAAAATGTGCATTTATCAAGGTTGGCAAACAATTTTTCAGCTCTTAGAATGTCTAAAACCGTTCTAACATGGAAAACATGATCATTTAATGTTGTTAAGTAAATTAAAATGTCATCAAAGTAAACTACTACAAATTTACCCAAGTGAGGCCTTAAAACGTGATTCATTAATCTCATAAATGTATTTGGTGCATTAGTAAGGCCAAAAGGCATAACTAACCATTCATATAATCCAAATTTTGTTTTAAAGGCTGTTTTCCATTCATCCCCTTCCCTCATTCGAATTTGATGATAACCGCTTTTTAAATCAATTTTAGTAAATATAGTTGAACCATGTAATTCATCAAGCATGTCATCAAGTCGAGGAATTGGATGTCTATACTTTACCGTTATTTTGTTGATTGGATGACAATCAACACACATTCTATACGTACCATCTTTCTTAGGTACCAATAAGACAGGAACGGCACAAGGGCTTAAGCTTTCACGAATGTACCCTTTGTCTAATATATCCTCAACTTGCCTTTGCAATTCCTTTGTCTCCTCGGGATTGCTTCTATAGGCTGGTCGATTTGGTATTGAAGCTCCGGGTACTAAGTCAATTTGGTGTTCTATCCCACGTAAAGGTGATAAACCTTTAGGGGCCTCACTAAAAACATCCTCATAATCCTGCAAAAGACATTGAAACACACTAGACAAATTTTCATTAATGTTAGATAGAGATAAATAGTTTTGCCTAAACCTCACAAGGATACAAGGCTGTTTATTGAGTAGGGTTCTCCGCACATCTTTTTTTGTTGCAATTAAATTTTTCACTCTAGTTTTACCACTTGCAGATTCACTCACCTTTGGGCCATTTAAATTTTGACTTTTTTCACTACTAGCCTCTTTTCTCTCTGTCTTTTTTATTTGTACTTTCTCCCTCATCCCCTCACAAAATTTTGTCATTTTTAATTGATCTTTATATACATCATTGGGATTTAAAGGAGCAAAAGTGAATTTTCGGCCTTTAAACACAAGAGAGTATCTATTTAGCTTTCTTTGGTGTGTAACATCACGATCAAATTGCCAAGGCCGTCCAAGGAGCAAGTGTGCCGCATGCATTGGGACCACATCACACCATACCTCATCCTTGTAATTCCCGAGCTTAAAAGTGATCAAGGATGTTTTGGTAACTTTAACTTCCGAGCATTCTTTAAGTCACTGAAGGTGATACGGCTTAGGGTGCTTGGTACAAGGTAACTTTAAGGAATCCACCTAATAACTGGTAACTACATTCGAACAACTCCCACTATCAATAATAAGTGAACATAAGTTACCTTTTATAAAACACCTAGAATGGAAGATATTGGTCCTTTGGTTATCAAAATCGTCTCTCATTTGGATGTTAAGGGTGTGGCGGACTACAAGGCATTTATCATGGACATCATTATGGTAATTATTCTCATCATCGACTTGACCAATTCTATGCATATTTTTTTATTAGAATACTTGCAAAACAAACACTCAACACTCAAAAAAATTAACAAACCTCACCGTTAATCACTCAAAAAGAAAAATCAAATTCTCAAAGAGGTAGAATTCAGTCTTGTGAGTTCTTTAGTAGAGTCTATATGAATCAATTAGAAAGTGTATGAACTGTAACTACCAAAGAATCCTAATTGCACTAGGAGTCCAAAAAGTGACGAGACACCAATTGATTTGTGTCGTACTGAGGAAGAATTGTGCACACTTTTAAATCCTACTAACACAAGAAACAAGAAGGTGTTAGATAGTGTAAAGGAAAAATAAAAGCAAAACAAATGAAAACCTACAGCTAAGAATCAATAAAAATTGTTGACACCCGAAAACCTGTGCAAAACTGCAGAGTAACTTGACAACTTCGTTTGAGGTGTTCCCGATCTCCAAAAATCACAAAATTTAAACTTGAATGTCCTTAAATATTTTATATTTGATCTGGAAAGTTTCGGCACTAAACTCAACCCGCTGAATATTTTTTTAATTTTTATTTGATTTCATATTTTTCTATTTTTTTGACTTTTTCTACTGATTTTTTTGCGGGAAATATTTTTTTATATTCTATATCAGTGCCACAAATATGCATATAAAATTTTTTCCTACTCAAATGAATTTTTTTCCAAAAATTTTTCTGGGTAAAAACTGCTATCAGTACACCAAAACAGGCTTTTAGCGGCATTTTTAGTGGCGTTTGAATAAAAAACGCCGCTAAAAATCAAGTATTAGCGGCACTTTTCAAAAATCGCCGCTAAAGATCCAGCATTAGCGGCGCTTTTTTGAAAACGCCGCTAAAAATGAGCACTAGCGGCGTTTGCAAAAAAACCTAAGCCCAACGACATCCTTTTATGACCTTTCTAGGCTTTAGCGGCGTTTTTGGAAAAGCGCCGCTAATGTTCAGACCTTTAGCGGCGTTTATGGAAAAGCGCCGCTAATGCTCAGACCTTTAGCGGCGTTTTTAAAAAAGCGCCGCTAATGCTCAGACTTTTAGCGGCATTTTTTGGAAAAGCGCCGCTAATGCTCAGACCTTTAGCGACCTTTTTGGAAAAGCGCCGCTAATGCTCAGACTTTAGCAAAAAAGCGCCGCAAAAACATTTTATCTGTCTATTTACTATTTAATTTGTTTATTTATATTAATTAAAATTCAATATATTTTCAATTGAATATTTGTTAAAAATGGATAAATTTGAAATAATGACACGTAGAAATAATTTGAAATAAAAAACATAGAAAAATATTTGTTAAAAATGGAAAAATTAAAATACTATTATTTAAAATAATTTTAAAATTTTTAGGTACATGATTGATTGATTTTTAATTTATATATTAAATAATTTCATATATAATTGTAAAAGATACGATAGTATTAATTTTAAAATATTTAATTAATTATCATTATAGTTTAGGGTTTAATATATATGGTTTAGGGTATATGGTTAATTTAGGATATTTAGGGGCAGTTTATGAGTTACAATTTTAAGGTTTATAGATTATGGAATTAGGGATTATGGATTAGGGATTCTAGTTTAAGGGTTGTGATTTAGGGGGTAGGGGTTAGGAGTTAGAGATTAAGAGTTAGGGATTAATTTAGGGTTTATAGATTTGGTGTTAGGTTAGGATTTAGGGTTTAGATTAGTTAGTTTGTTTTAATTTATATTAAATAATGTTTAGGTGTTAGTAGTTAGGGGTTAGGGGTTTGGGGTTAGGGGTTAGAGGTTAGAGGTTAAGAGTTAGTGATTTTGGGTTTAGAGATTCGGGGTCGGGTTAAGGTTTAAGGTTTAGATTAATTAGTATTTTTCAATTTATATATAAATTAAGTTCTTATATAATTGTAAAAGAGGAGTTAGGGGTTAGGGGTTTAGGGTTTATGTTTTATGATTTAGGGTTTAGGAGATAGGGGTTAGGGGTTAGATTAATTGGTGTTTTTTAATTTATATATTTAAATATTATATTTAAAAAACATTGATAAATAAATAAATAAAAGCAACAGATTGATATGGATAGGTAACTATTTATTGATAAATAAATAAATAAAAGCAAAATAATAGTAATTATTTTTAGTTAGAAAAAAATATCTCTAATAAAATGGAGATTAGATCGGAAAAGAATAATTTAAAATCATGATTAATGTCTCAATTTTTAATAGAAATTGATATGTGAGAGATTGATTGCTTACATTGGATAATTCTAACTTAATAATTAATTATAGTCATTTTATCATTTGTTTTCTTATTAAAATATAAATTATTTATTTTGAGAGTACTTATTTTTTTATTTTATAAAAATCAATTTATAAAAATAGTAATAATAAATGTTTTATAAAATTACTTAACTAATAATTTTTTGCAGACAAAATAAAAAAATTTTAGTAGAACAAAACGGCGTCGTTTTCTTCAAAATGAAATACTTTTTTGTGGCATTTTTTGAAAAAACGCTGCAAAAAATATTCCACTTTTCAAAATAGCGCTTTATATCAAAATTTCCCGCTGAAACCCTAATTTTTTTCCCCCTAAAATTGGTATCCTCAGAACACGATTTTAAGTGTTTCTCTCTGCCACCACCGTCTTCTTCATCATCTTCCCCTCTATTTTTTTTTTAATTTCAACACCTAACATACACGTTTCATTTCGCAAAAGCCATCTTTATCTGTTTCTCATGTGACTCTAAAACCTCCTTCTTTCCTTCAACGTACCTAAGGTAAAGTTTTCTCAACTTCTTCTCAATCATTTATTTCCATTTACTTGCCTTTCTGTTTTAATTCTTCACGACTTTGGAATTTCTTGCATAAATTACTATGAAGGCAATAATGCTGATGTTTTGGAATTTAAGCTGAAGGAGCTCTCAGCCGTCCGTTCAAAATCCCCTTCCGTTCATCAATTCTCTGTCGCCTTCATCAAGACACTGACCCCTCTCTTTCAAATTCTAAAGCGAATCGCCACCGTGGAACACGTTGTGCGCTTTGTTTCAGCAAGGTTCTGGCCCGGGATCCCAACGACACTTCCGCTAGTAATGAGTTCTTGGAGGAATTTTTGAAGTTCCTTTTGGTTGGGGCTACTGCAGATAATAAAACTGCACGATTTAGGGCTTGCCAAATCATTTCCGAGGTTAGCTCTTTTAAATTCTGGCTTCATTTTTTTAAATCTGTTTTAGCGTTTTGATTTTTAGGAATTATATTTTGTGCTATATTGTTTGTATTTCGTTTAATGAGTTCCTAATACTTTCATTTAATGGATTTTAAGCAGCATATTGATTGTATTTCGATTTCATTATTGGAGCAATTTTATCAACTGTTCCCACTATCGGTAGGCAACTTGGTTTTAGATATGGTTGATTTACATGATTGAGGCTTTCATCTTTTGATGGTTTTCTGTTTCGTTTGTCCACGGAGGACCTGTTATTCGAACAAAGTGGTCGTGTGAAATTTAGAACAGGATCTACGTTGTTGATTCCTTGGACTGAGAGAGGATTCGCCAAGCTAAACAGGAATTTCAGGCTGTAAATTTAGAACAAGCGCAAACTTGTTAGCCAATATGGTTGTACATAGTCTTTTTTTGGTTCTTAATAATTTTTTTCTAGACCATAATCAATGATCCATTTATGAGCAATGCTATCATCTTGGTGTTCGCCAACAAACATGACTTGGTATGATTCAGTTAGCTGTTTGAGACCCGTCTTTTTTTCCGTGTATAGCAAAATGCATGCAGTATTTGCTTGAACTACTGAGAACACATGCATTTTTTTAGTTGCTGGAAGTACCCATGTCAATGATAATTTAGTTTCGAAAAATAGGTTCTGCTGTTGTTCGCATAGTTTTGAAGAATGTGTCTAAATAGTAATCTTAGCTCCAAGGCCCTTAGATTGACATGTTTCGCCTTGTTCTACTTCTAGAAAAAGGCCTGATTTTCATCATTGTATGAAAACTGTAATTCCCTTAAATCGATCATGTAAGGCATAATAATGGATAAAGCATATGAAGTTGCAGTATGGGTGCTTTGCTTCCCTGAACTAAACATTACTAAATGTTGCCTTCTTTTATCATTTTTTTTCATGTTGATTTTAGCTTCGAAAATTAATTAGCTAAGAATTTGAAACACTAAAATGATATTTAAATAGATT
Organism: Gossypium raimondii; assembly: GCF_025698545.1. Taxonomy (NCBI): domain Eukaryota; kingdom Viridiplantae; phylum Streptophyta; class Magnoliopsida; order Malvales; family Malvaceae; genus Gossypium; species Gossypium raimondii. Next base: position 40,581,166 of record NC_068569.1, on the reverse strand, counting down.
TGGAAAAATTTATAAAAATTACTGATCTGTTTGTCTTCTGCAAAACCTAGAGTTTTTTTTTCATTTGTTTTCCATATAATGTTTTATGGTTTTATAGTCGAACCTCTGATTTTGCCCTTTTCGACAGAGGGGAAACTTTAAGTGCAGTACAAGTTCAATAGGAGTGCAATCCCAACTTGGTATACTTTCACAACTTGGTATCCATATATTCCACTTGAGAATAGGTACTCATTATTTATCCATTTTTCCCTTTTTGATCAGATTTAAAGCTAATATTGAAATGAATCATTTAATTTAATTCATCTATATTATTGCCCAAGTTGAAAAATGAAATATCATTTTTCCCTTCTAATTTAGATGCTAATCACAGACAGCTTGCGAAGGTGAGTTTTTATTGCATAACCTCTCTCTCCCCCATTCTCAGTTTCTATTAATCTTTTTAATTTTTTTTCTGTGAGTTCACTCAAGAAAGGTTAGTAAAATTTTATTCAGTGTTACTTGTGTTGCAAATGCTTACATGTTGAGACATGGATTTTATTGTTGTATGTTGAGATTATATGTAAAAGGTACTGAATGTTAAACAAAGTTGGGACTAAACAATTGACAAAAGAGATATGGACTGGAGCTGTCTGTCATGATATAACATAGAAGGCATAAAATAATTGATAGTTGTGAAATGTTCACTTAGGTTGTACTTAGGAATCTGAGTTTCTGAAAATGGATTTGAATTTCAATATGGTGTAAGTTGTGTGATAAAGAAACTTGTAAGTTTAACATCCATGACTGTTTTTGAAATTTATGGATTGTGGGATGCCCGTATAAGTGATGAATTCGAAATTCCTATGGATCTTTCTTATTTTGATATTCATGTTTTTATATCTTTAAAAACATAATCATAATTTTAATTATTTTATGCATAATGATGCATTTATTCTCACAATTAATGTAGGAAATGAAATCTAAATCCAAATTCTCAAATTCATATTTCCAAACATAGCATTAGGAAATTAGGAATAATCGAGCTAAGCTAATGGTAGAAAATTGAAATCTCAATAAATTGGCCTTTATTGGGATTGGGAAGAGGCACTACTAAACAACAACCATTTGTTATAGTTGGGAATTTGGGACAAAGATAAAAATGCATATCATGAAGATCTAGTGATAGTAATTGATATTATTGTTCTCCTGACGCAAAGGATGTCAAAGAAATTGCTTGTTAACAAAATGTAGAAGTATAGAAAAAGAAAATATATGGAAAACTCTACATAAACGCACGTGTAACTTTGTTCAAAATTTACTTTAGTTTTTTTTATCTTGCTAAATTTATTTCTTTATTTTAGTTATAATTGTGAACTTTCATTTATTTTCCTTTCTAGGATGACTTACTTTATTTTACTCTTATTCTCATGCAGAGCATGTAGGCACTAAATCTGCAGTTCAAATTTGAAGCCATGCTCAAAAGTTTTTCTCTAAGGCTCATAGCTTTGAGTTCATTACAAGATTTCCTTGATTAAATAAATGTATTATATCTTTTTTTACCAAGATTTACTTGATTAAGAAAATGCATTGTTGCTTGAGAAAGAAAATCCGTATATTGCTGAGAACATGGTGATTCTCTCTTGAATTAATTTCTCATTCTGAGCCTACTGTAGTAGCCTTCATCTATGCCCTTGAGGCCTTGACTGTACTTGGGTTCTGTGGTTGCAATAGCTGCCAGGATGGTACATAGCATGGCTATTACTGAAGATGGAGCATTATTTTATTGGGTTTCCTCAGATCCTCATCTTAGATGCCAACAAGTTCTATTCCATTGTCTTTGTTGATTTTAACTTCCCTGAGTGAAGCTTTTATTTACTTCATTTGGATGAATTTCTGACTATATTCCTTTGTGAGAAAACAATTGTAAGCATTTCTGTTTGGTAAGTCTTTGGTGCAAGCTACTCTGCTATAGGTGATGTTTACATGTGGGATGGCAAGAAAAGTATGGATAAACCACCTGTTGTAGCTCGGTTACACCGAGTAAAGGGAAAAAAGATCCCTTAAAGAGTTGATTTTGAGAGTTGGTCATGAGAGAATGTAACTTGTAAACAATTTTCTAATATAGAATGTAACTTGTAAATGAACTTATGTAATTCTAATGTAATTCGAATATAGAATGTAAACAATTTTCTTATGTAATTCCAATATAAAATGTAACTTGTTTTAATTTTCTTAATTTAAATTCATTAATTTTATATTTAGCTTTAAAGTTAAAATTTTAATAGAAATTTTAATTTAATATTTTATCCTTAAAAGTATATAGTTTAAAGTTTAAATTTTAAAAATAAAACATAATATAATATTTATGATAGAAATAAATATTATTTAATTAAAATATTTTTTTAATTCATGTTTTTAGCAGCGCTTGTGGGAAAAGCGCCGCTAAAGGTATTGGTCTTTAGTGGCGTTTGTGGGAAAAGCGCCGCTAAAGGTCTTGGTCTTTAGCAGCGTTTGTGGGATAAGCGTCGCTAAAGGTCTTGGTCTTTAGCGGCGTTTGTGGGAAAAGCACCGCTAAAGGTCTTGGTCTTTAGCAGCGTGTTTTTCTAAAAACGCCGCTAAAGTTAGCGACACGTTCTTTAGCGGCATTTTTTTCGGCGCTTCTCAAAACACTCAAATACTTTTAGCGGTGCTAAAAAGCGCCGCTAAAGGCCTAAAAAAGCACCGCTAAAAGCCTATTTTGGTGTAGTGTATATGCTATTTTTTTTAAAGAAAATGAGTTTAGAAATCAACCAAGAACACCCAAAATGCCCAAAATCTGATACCAAATGATAGAGGGTTGCGCGTGGACCAAGATTGAGCTTGTCAAGTCACGGGAAAGATCTATGAAAGCTATAGACACTTGGGGCTGAAACGAAAACAGAAAATTAACCTTAGCAGCAAAAGATATATAAAGAAACACCCCAAAACAAGAAAGAATCAGCCAAGAGTCAAAACACTTATTAATCAGGTTTCTTTGAAGCAAAGAAAACGAGATCTAACTTCAGAAAGACTCTAAAGCTGAATTTGAAAAGAAAAAACACAAAACAGAAAATTAAACTCAAAAGATCAAGAAAACCAAATCGAGGTAGAAGTAAGATACTTGGGCGGCAAGAAAGATTGAAAATTATGAATAAAAGGACGTTTCTTGATGCCAACGAATGTTGTGAAACAGATTCTCGAAGCTTGGAATGGCTGAAAATGCAACAAGAACAATTAGACCAAGTTAATCAACAATTCGGCACGAACAAAAATAATTAAAGAAGAATAAACAACAAGAAAAATAAAGAAAAGTCCTAAGAAGCCTTGAAATCAAGAAAGATTTCACAACTCCCTTCAAACGGCTCTAATCTACCCTCCAATGTAAAAACACGGCAAGAAGAAGGTTGAAGATGGCTCCCAAATTCAAAAAGATTGTTAAAACTACTTCTAAAGAAAACTCAAGAGAGAATTCTTGGAGAAAACTCAAAGAAAATTTTCATTCAACAAAAAAAAAATCTGAATTCAATGTGTCTCTAAGGGTGGCCGGCCAAGCCATATATATAGGCCTTCTAACTACTTTCCTAACCCTACTAGGAAAACTAAAAAAACTCTAATTGTTGACTTTCAAAGGGAATTTCGTCCAAGGCCTTTGAATGGGCCTCTTGGACTGAATTCTAACATAGAAATTTATTCATAAAGTCTAAAAATTAAAACTAAGTATTTAAAGAATTAAAATTTTACAAATTGGGCCACTTTGATAATTTGGCCTGATTTTCAACTAAGTCTAATTTAAACTTCTTGGTTGGGCTTGGAACATCTTATTGGGTCGTATCTTCAAGAACTTGGGCTTGTAATCCGTTCTCTCCCAAAATTGGTTCGTTGATGCTCGTAACTGAGATCCAATGCGCCTTGGCTGCAAGATTCAGTTTCTTGGACCAAGATTTCCAAGATTTGAAATCTTGATTTTCTTGATTCTTGAAATCGCTCAAAACAACAAAATTGGACCAAGATTCGGTTTCTTGATTTTCTTGAAAACAAGAAAGTGAATCTTGATTTTCTTTTTCCTTTGTATACGCATCTAAGGCCTTGCTAATGAAGTCTTGAATGGTTCCATTTAGTTTCATACGCATTTGCCTGGCCTTTGACCTCGTTATTAGGCCTTGTGGTAATTTGATCCCATCACGTTCTTGAGCTTGAGTTAGGCCTTTGTGACTCGTATCAGATACGAACTCGCCTCGGTGATGATTCGAGTCGTTTAGATGCCCGATCGTGAAATTAAGTAAGCGATGAATTAAATCAAAATAGGTTGGAGAAATGGAAAGATAAGTTTGAAAAGGCTGGAAGTTAGATTCGAATAAAGGTTTCAAACATAATTTAAAAGATGGATGGAAGGTGTTCGGCTAAGGCAAATGCTGAACCAACAATATATAGAATTGTTAACCCAAGTCTTAAAAGCACTTAGATGGATAATGGTAGGTAAAAATAGCAAATAAAACCTTGACCCACTATCTATCGAGATAGGAACCAAAGGTATAACGAACACCATACTTTGATAAGTGATAAGTTCGGATAATAAGGAAAGAATGATGCCACAAGCTGAGCTTGATAAGTCATTTCAGTCCAAGAGAGAACAATGAGAGTTGAATTCTCACAAAGAACAAAAGTTCATATACTTAGCAAAAAGTCCTTTTAAAATACTTACAAAAAAAAACTATTTATTGGCTGAACATGTTCCTGCCGAATAGTCACAAACTTATTAGCTTAGATGAGTTATTGATGAACTTAATTAAGCTAATTAAAACTGAAAGACATTTGAGAAACTCTAACATATGTAACAGCTATGAACACCTTATTTAATCTTCTCAATCAGTTAATAATTAGCTCTAATGTATTGGATGGATTTGATTCAATGCTTGATCAACTAAAAAGGTTATAACAGCGTTTTATTTCTTCTTAGGTAGCCGAATGGACAACAACAACAATTGGCTTAAATTTGGCACACGAACAGCCTCTTTGCATGAATGCTTGAAGAAAACTGTATCAAGGTGTAAATGGATGAATTAGAACAGCCATTAACACATAAAAACGTTTGGAAGCTGAATGGCTTGTGTAATCAACTCCTTGCCCCTTAAAATCTTCAAACGATTACTTGAATAAGCTCATAGCAGCTGCTGGCCTTTAATTCAACTTGTTGGCCTTTAATTCAACTTCATAATGACTGAATTCATTCCTCCCTTTAATGCCAATCTATGTAACAGCTGATTTAAATGATTAATTGACCTATAAGCATAATTAAACAAGTTAAATGGTTGTAGCAAATTAATTAAGCTGGAACATATTAAATGCTGAAATTATTTAAGCAACAAAAATTATAAACAACTTAATTCATTAAACTAATGATTTAAGCAACTAAATTAACTAAGATGAGTAATTTATTCCAGTAACTAAATACTTATTCCAGCAAATTAAAAAAATGGGTTGAAGTTAAGCTAAATAAGCTTGTGTTAAACTAGACGAGTGCTTGAAGAAGCTAGAATTTGAGCTCATTAAGCTAAAATTAAGCTTCATTTTACACTTGGGCCTCTCAAGATTAGGCCAATTATGAGGTTGTCAAGTTGTATCGAAACATGATGCGGCCAGGATCGCATCAAGCACCCGAATCATGTAAACCTTAATGACATGTCATTTGTATCCTACGAATTCCTAAGGTTCAAACGGGGCTCGACAATCATCGTATGTCGTTTATCTATCAACAACTAACCATATTCTTCCATAAAACATCAAAAATCATACACATTCATTCATGAAAAAACCCTAACCTTTGAAGAATTTTACAAATTAGTCCCCGAGCTAGCTAGATTAAGCTACAACGATCCCAAAAATACAAAAAATCATTAAAAACGGGACGAGCAATACTCACATGCAAGATAAACTAGAAGAGTTGAAAGTTCAAGCTTCCATGGCTTCTTTTCCCTTTGATTTTCGATTAAAGAAAGTAAAAAGATGATACATTGCTTTTGTTTTATTCAATTTATCAATTATTTACTAAATTATTATCATAACCATTAAAAACATTGAAAATTTCACAAATGCTAAGTCATGTACATCCATTATCTCCATTAATGGTCTAATCACCATATAAAGACTCATGCTTTAAGGTTCTATAGCTATTTAATACCTTTAGCTACTAGAACTCAACTTTTGCGCTTTACGCGATTTAGTCCTTTTTATCAAATTAAGCATGTAAATGGTAAAATTTCTGAACGAAATTTTTATACGGTACCACTATCATGTTGTAGACAATAAAATAATAATAAAATAAATATTTTGACATCAGATTTGTGGTCCCAAAACTACTATTTTGATTTTATTGAAAACAGATTGTTACAACTCTCCCTCCTAAATGAATTTTTGTCCTCGAAAATATTACTAGAAAAGAGATTGGAATATAGCTTTCTCATAGATTCCTCGAGTTCCCAGGTGGTTCCTCTATCCCGTGTCATTGCTAAAGAACCTTTACTAAAGTTTTGCTGTTATTTCTCAATTCTTTAACCTCTACAGCCAAAATTCTGATCAGTTCCTCACTGTACGACATATCAGATTGAATCTCAACATCCGTAAGTGGGATAATATGTGAAGGGTTAGATCAGTATCGTCGTGACATAGATACGTGAAACACGTTATGAATCTTTTCTAACTTATACGACAAAGCTAATCGATACGCTATTGGTCTGATTCTTTCAATAATCTCATATGGCCCGATAAATTGCGGACTTAGCTTTCCTTTGTGATCAAAACGAAAAACTTTCTTCTGGGGCGATACCTTCAGGAATACTCTGTCACCAACTTGAAATTAAATGTCTTTACGTTTATGATTTGCATATGATTTCTGTTGATCTGAAGCTGCTTTCAAACTATCCCGAATCACTTTTACTTTTTCTTCAGTCTCTCGAATCAAATCAACCCGTGAATCTTTTTTTATCGAGCTCAGTCCAATATAACGGTGTTCGACATTTATGACCATACAAAGCTTCATACGGTGCCATATTTATGCTTGACTAATAACTATTATTATACGCGAATTCAACCAACAGTAAATATTTCTCCCAATTGCCTTCGAACTCTAATACACAACAACGAAGCGTATCTTCGAGTATCTAAATTAATTGTTCGGACTAACCATCGTTCTGAGTATGAAATGCGATTCTAAATTACAACTGCCTCCCTAGAGCTTCTTGTAACTTTTTTCAGAATCGTGATGTAAATCACGGATCTCTATCCGAGATAATAGAAACTAGCACCCCGTGCAATCTGATGATCTCAGAAATGTATAATTCAGCTAATTTCTCGAGGGAATAATCTATACGTACCGAAATAAAATGCACAAATTTCATCAAACGATCAATGACAATTCAAATTTCTTCTTTCTTTCTCGAAGATAGGGGTAAACCCAATACGAAGTCCATTGTAACTCTATCCCATTTCTGTTCCGGTATCATCACTGGCTGAATAATCTAGAATGTACCTGATGTTTAGCTTTAATTGGCTGACATACTAAACATTTCGATACATACTCAGAAATCACACATTTCATTCCTGGCCACCAGTACATCTGTTTCAAATCATTGTACATCTTATTACTTCCCGGATGAACAGACAAGCTACCACTATGAGTTTCGTGCAAGATTTTCCGAATGAGCTCTGAATTAGAAGTTGACTCACTCTGTGTCTGTTTAGCTAGCAACTCATCATTGAACTTCTGAGGTTCACAGATCTATTATAAAAATGTTGGTTTAGCTTTTAACTCGACTAAGATTGAATCATCATCAGATAATCTCAGTCGTGTATTCATCGCTTCCAAAGAAAATAAAGACTTTCTACTCAGAGCATCAACAACTACATTCGCTTTACCCGGATGATAATCAATGATCAAATCATAATCTTTCAATAGTTTGAGCCACCTGCACAGTCTCAGATTCAAATATTTCTGTGACATCATATACTTAAAACTCTTATGATCAGTAAATATATGACACTTTTCTCCGTATAACTGGTGTCAGCAAATTTTCAATGCAAACACAATAATTGCCAACTCTAAGTCATGTGCCGGATAATTCTTTTCGTGCGGCTTTAACTGTCTGGAAGCCTAAGCTATTACTTTGCCTTTCTGCATCAAAACACAGCCTAAACCATTCAAAGATGTATCACTGAAAATCACAAATTCTTTACCTGATTCAGGCTGGACTAGAATTGGTGCCTCTGTTAACAATGCTTTCAATTGATTGAAACTTTGCTGACATTTCTCGGACCATTCAAATTTCACATCTTTCTATAGTAGTCGCATCATCGGTGTCACAATCAATGAGAATCTCTTGATGAACTTCTGTAATAACCGGCTAATCCCAGAAAACTTCTAACTTCAGATACGTTTCTAGGAGGTTTCCTGTCAATAATTGCTAAAATTTTGCTCGGATCATCTCTAATGCCATCAGTCTATACAATATGTCCCAGAAAATCTACTTCTCAGAGCCAAAATTCACATTTGCTAAATTTGGAAATTAGTTGTTTATCACACAGAATTTGCAACACAATTCTCAAATTCTCGACATGCTTAGACTCGACTCGTGAATATATCAGAATGCCGTACATGAAAACCACAACGAATCTGTTTAAATATGGTTTGAAGATTTTGTTCATCAAATCCATAAATACTGTAGTTGCATTAGTTAAACCAAATGACATCACAAGAAATTCATAATGTTCGTACCAGGTTCTGAATGCATTTTTCGGCACATCTGAATCTTTAACTTGTAGCTGATAGTAACTAGAACGAAGATCAATCTTCAAGAATACTGTTGCACTTTTCAAGAATACAGATCGTCAATTACAGCAGTGGATACTTATTCCTGACTGTAACCTTGTTGAGGTGACAGTTGTAACACCCCTTAGCTAAGACCGTTTCCTGAGTCGAGCACGAGGTGTTACCTGACTTAACTTACTAGTTTAAAGCATAAAAATTTGCTTTTAAAATAATTTATCTGCTCACGTTCATTTAATATATCCCTAAAAAGGACACTCGAGACCTTAAGACATGCAACGAAAATGGTTCGGGTCCAAACCGGAAACATTAAAAAATTTTCGAATACTTAAACAAATCAAAATAAATTATTTCACTATTACAATAAAACTGTCCACTTACGTAATAGTCACTAATTTAATTATAACTCGAGTTATGAAACTTAAAATTTAGATCTGTAAATTTTCCCTAAAACTAGACTCATATGTCTTCTTATCATAAAATTTTCAAAATTTTTGGGTTAGCCAAATAGTACAGTTTATTCGTTAAAGTCTCCCCTATTTCACTACCTGACGGTTCTGACCTTTATTTACTAGAAATCAATTATCTCATTGTACAAAATTCGTATAATGTTATTGTTTGTTTATTTTGAAAATAGACTCACTAAGGAATCTGCAAATATAAATTATAACTCATAATTCTTTTTGTACAATTTTTAATGATTTCCTAAATTCAGAACAGGGGACTTCAAAAACTATTTTGACCTTGTCTCACTAAAATTCAAATATTACAAAATATAAAATTCTTTTGCCTACACCGTTTCTTTCATATGAAAATAGACTTGATAAGATTTAATTCTATATCTCATTCACTCACTAATTCCATTTCTACTATCCTTGGTGATTTTTCAAAATCACGTCAATGCTGTTGTCAAAAAACTGTTCCATTGCAAATTTTTACTCTTTTATAATTTCTTTGTGTTAACTATCATTTAGGCATACAGAACACCAAAATATGCTCTTAATAGCCATTTCAATAGCTAATCATTATCGAGTATTTACATGCTATTTATTATCCATATCATAAGGACACACACACAAAATGAATAAGTCCCTAAACATGCCATAACTTAAAGTGTTTCGAATCATAAAATATCGAGAAGATCTGTTGATAGTGTGAAACGATCTCCGACGTCCTTACCATCCCTGAATTTGCTTGGCGGTACTATGAAAAAAGAAGAAAAATAAAGGAAGTACGCGTAAAGCTTAGTAAGTTTACAAGCAAATAAATAACAACATTTTTCATAAAAAATTTTACTCATAAATTATCATCAAGTATCATGATCTTCACTTTCTTCTTTACTTACTCTCTTACTTGTTTACTTACTTGCTTACTTACTTGCATACCTAAATAACTCATGATTATAACTTACTCCTCCCTTACTGAAATTTCTTTCTCAACTGATAACTGAGATATTCTTAACCCTTATAACTCACCTGAATCTATTTATTATGTTTTTACCTAAACTTTCATGTAACATAGTATATTTACTAGCCCGTTGAACCACTTGGAATACTAAGGATACTCGGGTCTCTTGTCTGATAATAACATGCCAAAGCCATGTCCCAGACATGGTCTTACATGGGATGTTTCCTGTACTACAAATGCCATATCCCAGATATGGTCTTACATGAGAGTTCTCATATCGATGCCCATGCCATGTCTCAGACATGGTCTTACAGGGAACCTCTCATCTCGATGCCAACGCCATGTCCCAGACATGGTCTTACATGGGATCTCATTCCCTTAATGTCATGACATTTGTATCTGAAATATTGCATTTATTTACCATAAACTTACCTCGGTACAAAATACGATCAAATCTAGCAACTTAGTCCTCAACGTTTTTCTTTCCCCGGTCTAACTTTGGATTTCGTTCCTCTTGATCTATAATAGAAAATTTAGCTTATTTAATACTCACATTCATCAAAAAAGTCCTTGACTCAAGCTTTCACAAAATTATAATTTTACCTCTAAACTTTTACATATTTACACTTTTTCCCCAAAGCTCGGAAATTAAACTTCATCCCTTATTCTTATGTTTTGTGACATGCTGAACATCTTTCCCTTCTATGGCAACGTCAAATTCCCAATCTAACATTTACTTATGAACATTAGATATTTTTACTGATTATGTCGTTTTACTCGTTTTCACTTAAAATTGCCTAGAAAAAGTTGTTTAACATAATTTCAAGCTTCATATTCTACCATAAAACATCAAAATAAACACATTTCACCTATGGTTATTTTTCCAAATATGAACCCTAACATGAATTAATGGTAGAATAAGCTAAATCGAGCTACGAGGACTCCAAAAACGTAAAAAAACATTAAAAACGGGGCTTGGATGTATTTACTATGAGCTTGAGAAAGTGAAGAAACCCTAGCTATAGAGTCCGTTAAAGTTTCGGCCCTTATGGAGAAGATGAGCACATTTTGCCATCTTTTTCCCTTTTAATTCTTTTTATTACCAAATGACTAAAATGCTCTTCATTAAAACTTTAGTTATTTTTATCTACGCATGCCCATTTTTCTGCATGAAAATCTAATGGTCTAATTACCATTTAAGGAACTCTACTCAATTATGAACTTCTGTAAAATTCTTTATTATCTAAAGCTCATATTTACCCACTTTTGCAATTAAACCCTAATATGCAATTCAGACATGCAATCGCTGAAATTTCTTATCGGTATTCTAACACATGCATCCAATCAATCGGTAAATCATAAAAATTAATCACAATAAACTTTTCTATCTCGAATTCGTGGTTTCACAACCACTGTTCTATTTAGGCCCTATTTCGGGATGTTACAATGGTAGTCAATACACAATCTCATTGATCCATCCTTCTTCTTAAAAAATAGAACAGGTGCACCCCAAGGTAGGAAACTGGGTCGAGCAAAACCCCTATCTGTCAATTCTTCCAACTCTGCTTTCAACTCTTTTAACTTAGTAGAAGCCATTTTGTATGGTGTTATCGATATTGGTGATGTCCCTGGTACAAATTCAATAGCAAAATCAACCTCTCTGATCAGAAGTAATCTAGTTAACTCTTCTCGAAACACATTAGGATACTCACAAACCACTAGCACTAATTCAAGCTTCAATCAGACACTTCATAATCCAGTACATATGCAAGGTAAGCGTCACAACCTTTTCTCACATATTTCTATGTTGACATAGTTGAAATAACAATAGGCAACCCACTCAAACTGTCTAATTCAATCCGAAGTTGTAACAGCCCGATTTAGACCCTAGTCAGACAGTAGTTTTGAGACCACAAATCTGAATCAAAAAATATTTTAATATTATTTTTGGTGTCTACAGCATGTTAATTTATATGTGTGAAAATTTTCGTGTGAAAATTTTATCGTTTGCGTGCTCGATTTTTAAAAAGGACTTAATTGCGTAAAATGCAAAAGTGGATAGCTAATTCTTAAAGTTCTTATTTGCTATGGCTTTTCTAATGTGGGGTCCTTATGTTAATATTATACTAATGGATTCATAAGTGGACTTTTATGGACATATGTTAGTGGATTTTGAAATGAATTAATAAAGGTTAAAATAGTAAATTATGTATTAATGTGAAATAAATAAAATAAAAAAACAAAATAGCCATGCATTTGGCTTTATTATTGCCGAAACTTGAAGAGAAAAGAAGCCATTCTAGTGTTTTAGGTTCGGCACTTTGAGGCTTTAAATTAGGTATGTTCTTTGTTCGTTTTTTTTTGATAATTTTTACGTTTTTGAGATCGTTGCTTTGAATACTAGCTAGCCCATGCTTAAATTTTTTAATTGGATGTGGATTTTGTGATTTCCCATTGAAGAGAGCTTGTTGTTTTGTTGTTTGATAATGAAAAATAAATATATGTTGATAGATTATTATGTTTAATTAAGTAATTTTTGATAAAAATGTGTATTAAGGATTAAATTGTGAAATTTGTAAATTTAGGGTCAAAATGTGAAAGAAATGAAAAGAATGGGATGCTAGAGACTTAAGGAAAATTTGACCTAACATGGGTTTAGTGAAATTTTAAGTATTTTGTGTTTTGTGAAATATGGACTAAATTGTGAAAAATTTGAAATGTAAGAGGCTAACATGCAATTTTCCCATTTATGTGTTTTAGAATAAATTTGAATAAAATGGGTTATTAAATAGCCAAATTTGAATTTATATAGATCAAGAACAAAAGAAAACAGAATTAGATCGGGGAAAGTCGAAAGTGGTCGAGTAGTCGACTCCATCCGCTCGTCTTTGTCTGAGGTAAGTTCATAAGTAAATAAATGTTTGATACAAGTTTGATATGATTGAATTACGACATCCGAAAGCACGTACGAACCACAGGATTCTGATAGGTGATTTTGGGTAAGACCATGTCGAGGACGTTGGCATCAATTTTATATTTACTTGTAAGACCATGCCTGGGACATTGGCATCGTATATGATTACGTGTAAGACCCTTTCAGGGACAGTGGCATCGTTATGTGATTACATGTAAGACCACGTCTGGGACGTTGGCATTGTACGAGCTTTTTGAGTTATTCGAGTATTCTTTTTGATTCCGAATGGTTCTACAGGCAAAGACAAGGCAAGACAGAATGTGAGTTCGATTTAAATGAATCAGGTTTGTTTGAGTTATATGAAATTTGGAAATAAAGGTAAGTATTGTGGTGTAACATGAAAATGTGAACTATTTGTTTGAATGCGATTATATATATGTGTTCAAGATTGAGAGTATTCGGCCTAATTGTATGAATTATATATGTTCTTTGATAAACTATTTGCTTATAACTTACTAAGCTATTTAAGCTTACTATCTGTTTGTTCATGCATTGTTTTATAGATTTGAGAGGTTGGTTACGAGCTCGGGGATCATCAAGGAAGTCCATCATACTATCGATCTCTATTTCAGTATTTTGAAAGCTCGAAACTTTGAACGTATGGCTATATAGGCTAGCATTTATTTTGGTTGGTCTTGAATTTTGTAGATTTTTAGCCACGCAAAAATGGCTTGATATTAATGCTAATGTTTAAGAAATTTTGGGACATGGTATATATGTGTGATATGCTTGGTATATGAATTTGGTATGATGAAAGGATATATATATGTATATATGGTTCATGGTTAGTTCATTTTTGTAAGCTTGATATAAGGATGATGGATTGTTTTGGTTGTGTTTTGCTAATGAAGCTATGATAGTGATTTTCGGTCCTGTATTAGCTAAACTTGTAAGTATGATTTGTAGTATAATTTATGTGTGGAATGGTTTTGAGATTTGGCTTGATTAAATAGGTAAAATGCTAGGTATATTCGGTCTATTAAGTGGCATAATTTGGAAGTGTGATAGGTAGGTCATTTTAGGTTTGAGATGATGATATGATTCGGCTTGGTTAATTAAGTAAAAGGGATGATTATATCATTGAGGATGCATTAGTTAATTCGGTTTATGTGATGTAAATGTCAGGTGTGATTGTTTTCGATATGTGATGATTATGCAATGCCATGAGAATTTGTTTATTGGTGTGATTTAAAATGTATCTATATTTGGTTATATAAATTGCTTTGTAATCTATTTGACAAATGATAAAAATTGATTCGGTCTCTATGTGAGATAAATTATGATTTGTGAAGCATATTTATATTCGAAAATAATAGGTAATATATATATATATATGTCATGGATGAATTGTTAAACAATTGGGCTAGTATAATGTGTATATTTAGTACGGCTAGTTGGTAATGAAATGATAGGTTTTGGTTTAGCATCGAATAAAGAAAATTTGTACTACCTTTGTGGTTAATTTTTGATAGCTGATTGAGAGATAAATGGACTTGAATATCATATGTAATTTTGGCATGATGTATTACCTATGAAGTTGGTATGTTTGGTTAGGCAATTGAGTTCAGTAATAGCTATTAATATTATGGTGATTTGCGCATACTTTAGTAGTATTAAAAGTACATTGGGGCTAAGTGGTGATGTCAAGTAATATTTTATAAGATAACGATTATTAATTCCGTATGATATGGAATGAAATGGTTTAGTATGCGTTTGTGTATAGGTTATTAAAATGTATGATCAATAATTCGATATTAAATAGATATATATCGATGGATATCTTGTTATATGCTCGTTTATAAAATGAATTATGTTGATGTTTGATTATGATAAGTCGATGTATGACTTTTGATTATATAGTGATCGCGAAATGTTCCGATATGTCTGGAAATGCCTCTAGACCCTAGTCTGGCGACGGATACGGGTTAGGGGTGTTACATTTGATTGGTATCAAAGCTACGGTTTAGTCGATTCTAGGACTAACGTAGTGTGTGTGAGTCTAGCTATACTTGCCATATTTCTATACTGCGATAGTGTAATGATTCCTGACATTGAAAATGTGTTTTGTATAGTAAATGGATTCCGATAGAGCCGTAGCAGATGATGTGGAAAGTAATGCACCCGCTCCCACTTAAGGGGAAGTGCCTTCTGATTCTAGACCTATGATGAGTAACCGATAGAGCCGTAGCAGATGACAGTGCTTGAACTCCGGCCTATTATCTTTGACACTACCCACACTCGCTACAGATGTAGCTTGAGCCTTTGGACTCGAACGCCGGTTACCTCTGTTTCTAGTAGAATACCCCACTGAAGCTATGGAACGGTTGTGATGTTCTTTTGGTCTCTTCGATGATGACTAATATGGCTTCCCAATCGACCTCTTTCTCGAGTCTCTAGCTTCAAAATCAACATGTCTTTTCTATTTACTAAGCTCCTCGGCTTTATGTGTTTGATCAACTAAGACAACAAATTCTTTCAGCTCAAGAATTTCGATTAGAAGCTTTATATCTTCATTTAACCCTTCCTCGAATTTTTACACATGGCACTTTCGGTTGGAATGCATTTCCAAGCATATTTACTCAGTTTGACAAGCTCTTGTTCATATTTTGATACAAACATACGGCCCTGTTTGAGTTTAAGAAATTCTTTACGTTTCTAATCCAGAAATCCCTAACTAATGTATTTCTTTTGGAACTCAGTTTGGAAGAATTCCCAAGTTATACGCTCTCTTGGCACGACTAAAATCAACGTGTTCCACCACTAATAAGCTAAGTCCTTTAACAAAGATACCGTACACTTAACACATTCGAACGGCGAACAAGATAGTTCGTCGAAAACCCTGATTGTGTACTCTAACCAAAATTTCCTCTCTCAGGATCATCTTCAACAGTGGCTCTAAATTCTTCAACCCCATACTTATGAATCTTATCAACAGGTGAGTTATTAACTTGTAAAGGCTCCAAACCTTAAGGAATAACGGGGACTGGTTGGGAAGCATGAGGGGGTAGAGGTTGTTGAGCAGTCGGGTTCATCTGTACGAACTCGATAAACCATTCACTCATCATCTAAAAGAAGGCTTCCTCAGCCTCTCCTTCCCGACCCTCAGATACCGGCCCTGTACCGCTTGACGCTACTCCATGAATGGAGGCTTAAGCGTTACTCTCAACGTCATCGGAATCAGCTTGGTTGGATGCCATAGCTATAAGAAAACATGTTTTAAAAAGGTCAGGAGATATCACACTATCATAGGTTATATAATGACATGTATAGCTAGTCTTATATATGCTATGTTCAGCCTGAGAATCGACTAAATCGTAGCTCTAATACCAATAAATGTAACACTCCTAACCCGTATCCGTCGCCGGAATAGGGTTACGGAGCATTACCAGGGTTTTCATTTCAAAACAAACAAAGATTAGAAACATTTCAGTTCATATAATTAATCATATCAAGATCAATCCATAACACGCATATTGTCCCTTATACGAGCCCTCGAGGCTTTAAAAACACATTAGAAATAGGTAGAGACTAAATCAGAATCACATAGAATTTTTCAGAAAACAATAAAAATTTTCAAAACTGCAGAGGTCACATGGTTGTATGTGCATTCGAAGTAGGGACACACGGCCGTGTCCCAACCTATGTCTGTGCCCATGTAACTCATTGACTTGGGTGACACGACCAAGCCACACACCTATGTACCTTTCGAAATGACCTCACATGCCCATGTGCTAGGCCATGTGCTAGGGCGTGTAACAGCCTGACTTAGAACCCTTTGAAAGCTACAAGGGACACACGACTGTGTTGCCAGGCCCTATGTCACACACGGCTGAGACACACGCCCGTGTCTCTGCCCGTGTGGATGAAAAATGGGTCATTTCCAAGCCATTTTTCACACCCATTCAAACATGTACCTACAATCACTTTTACACAATTAAACAAACCATCAGAATGCATAAAAATCATGCATAATAAAGCTAATCATATATGATACATTTGCATACAACCAATATGCCCAAAGACACCTCAATGATAACATATAAACATATATAACCATGTGCATCATTTAACCAAAAATTATCACTATGTTCATATACCAAATTCACATCCACAAATACCAGTTTACCATTTAGCAATTAGTTTCATAACTCATATATGCAAACTACATTTTCATACCAAAATAACTATATTCACTTCTATCATCTAAGCATCCATAAACTATAAGTTTAACCATTATAAGGCCACATACACATAACAACATATTCAACCATTTCAAACATTCAAAATACCAAATTCACTAGCCAAAACACATTGGCTAAAACAAATGACTACTTCAAAAACCAAAATACCTATACATGCCATCATAACCAAACTTAGAAACATCCAAAAGTACCGATATAGATGATGGATAGTGTGATATAATTTCGACAAGCTTCCAACCCGATCGAGCTTCTGATTAACTATAAACCACGAAAAATTACACAAACTAAGCATAAATGCTTAGTAAGTTTGTATAATATAAAACAAAACTTACCACTTTATCACATATTAAATAATTTAAACATGACATAATCCAACCACAACTTGGCCAAAGCCTAAACATATACACCAAACATGTTAGCCATTTAATCATATAACATAGGCAATATAATCATGGGTGAGCATGACATTTAATCATGTATCATATGCATATATCTTTCATTTTACTCTCGATATACCATGTATCACCATTCCAATAAAAATCCACATGTATCCATGTCTTAGTTCCTATCAAACTCTTACCATTTACTTCCCGAATAATGCCCGTTGAACCATTTAGCATACCGTTGGATACCTGGGATAGCTCATACATAGTGTGCTAACTCATATAACTGTAATCCGTCAATTCCTGTACATGTATGCTCACACGAATTGTGAATCAGAATGCTCACACGAGCTATGAATATGGGTTTGCTCACACGAGCTTTGGGTCGGAACGTAGCTACACGATGCTACTCACAGAAGATGTGGAGTATCTGCAACACATGCCGGACCTAAGCTATCAGTAGGACGTTCAGGACCAACACCCGAATTATGTAAACCCAAATGACGTGTCATTTGTACCCTATGATTTCCTAAGGTTCAAAACGGGCTCGGTAATCATTGTACGTTGTTGGATATGCGATAGGTATATATATATGGCAATTTCCATCACATGTATAATTCAATTGAAAATTCAGGACCAACACCCGAATTATGTAAACCCAAATGACGTGTCATTTGTATCCTATGATTTCCTAAGGTTCAAAACGGGCTCGGTAATCATTTTATGTTGTTGGATATGCGATAGGTATATATATATGGCAATTTCTATCACATGTATAATTCAATTGAAAACATATAAATACAATATAATTACACAAACTTACCTCGACAATTAATCCTAGATATGGAGGCGATTAATCCAAAACTTTATCTTTGTCTCGATCTAAAGTCACACGAGGTTTGTCTTGATCTAAACGGATTAATTTAGCTCAATTCAATAATTATTCTATTCAATTTAACCTAAATTTATATTTTAGCAAAATTATAATTTTGCCCATATACTTTTTATTTCTTTTTAACTTAGTCCCTAGCTCATAAAATGAAATTTCATGCAATTTTCCCAAAATCCATCATAGTCGAATATCATATAGGTCCCTAGCAAGCCTTATATTTCATTTATTTAACAATTTCACCATGTATAATTATCTATTTGTTAATTTAATCCCTATTTGACAATTTTATCAAAAATCATTCAACAAAAGTTTGTTTATCTATCAACTACTAACCATATTCTTCCATAAAACCTCAAAACTCATATACATTCATTTATGGAAAAACCCTAACATTTTAACAGTTTTACAAATTAGTCCCTAGGCTAGCTAGATTAAGCTACAACAATCCCGAAAACATAAAAATTATTAAAAACGGGATGAGCAATACTCACATGCAAGCTAAACAAGAAGAGCCAAAAGTTCAAGCTTCCATGGATTCTTTTCCCTTTGATTTTCGGTTGAAGAAAGAAAAAAGATGATATATTGCTTTTGTTTTATTTAATTTATCAATTATTTACCAAATTACTATTATAACCTTTAAATACATTAAAAGTTTCATTAATGCCAAGCCATGTGCATCCACTATCTCCATTAATGGTCTAATCACCATATAAGGACTCATACTTTAAGGTTCTATAACTATTTAATACTTTTAGCTACTAGAACTCAACTTTTGCACTTTATGCGATTTAGTCCTTTTTATCAAATTAAGCATGAAAACAGTAATTTTTCTTAACGAAATTTTTATACAGTACTACTATCATGCTGTAGACAATAAAATAATAATAAGATAAATATTTTGACGTCGAATTTGTGGTCCCGAATTCATTCCAATTTTACTGAAAACGGGTTGTTGCAGATTTAGTATAGATGCACTTTCCAATATATATTTAAGGTATATATTTATATTTGGTAGACAATTTTTCATAGCAAAAAATTATCAATAAATATTCATGGGAAAAATAAACAATGAGAGATAAACAAGTATCAACCAATCGATTAATTTATTAGAGGTCGGGAGCTAATAATTAGTTAATCGGTAGCTAATCCACCTTTAAATCCTAAACTGAATTTAATTACAAACTTTGAAGTCAGTTGAACTTCTTAATTGGTTTATTGATTTTAATAGTTTTTATTTTTATTTATTATTTATTTTAGTTATTTAATTTATCTTCTTAATCTATTTTATGGTTTATCTTAATATATAAATTAATTATTACTACTTAGACTTATTATTGTCAAAAAAAAGGCTTTTGTAGATTTGTTCCATTCTCCCTTGGGTACGATCCTTAGAATACTTCCAAGTGTTTCGTTGTAACTAATTTATATTACAATTTAACTCGTGCACTTGTGGACACCGTCATTCTAATTATATATATTTTTGGTGTGTTATTTACTATAAACGATAACTCGTTTATAGGCGATCAAGTTGTTGGCATCGTTGCTGGAGAGCTTTCGGCAATAAATCATGAAAATATTTTTTACAATTAATAAGATAGGTAAGAACGTTAAGACCTATAGATATGATACTTAATTTTTGTTTATTTTTATTTTTATTTTTGACAATTAATAAGATAGATTGTTTATGACTTGAAGCTCCAGCACTCCAATCAAATCATACCTAGATCGGAGTAGCTACTCAAGCGCAATTGTTAAGCGATGAACACTGATCCACCTGTGGTAATTAATTTACCTTGGGAAAACTCATTATTTGAAGATCCACGAGAGCGACAAGAAAACATCTAGGAAGAAGTCCCAATGGATCAACGGACATTGCGCAAGTATGCCCTACCTACACTAGACACATTGCAAGGAAGCATATCGAGGCTGGCAATCAATGCCAATAATTTTGAAATAAAGACGACCACGATTCAAATTATCTAAAATAAGCTATAGTTTAACGAAAACATGGTGGATGTAACACCCCAAACTCGGCTAGGACGGTCTGACCTAAATTCTGGACACCACATTAGCCACCGAAGTGACTCTCCAATCAACAATCACTAAAGACAACAACCAACCGATCACACCTCATAATTAATTAATCATTATATAAAAAAAATCCTAAAATCATACTTCTCTAATTAAAATTACCACATATTAAACGAACATCCTTCCGACGTACAATACTTCCACAGACATGCTTTGCATGCACCGATCAAGTTTGCTCGACTATTCACATAGTCAACCCATACATAAGGTAATAGACAAAGTGAAATACACACAACGTAAAACAATTTAATTCTTGTGAACCCTACAGAAGACTGCTTTGTGAATACCCACTTGGAAGAAAACATGTAAACCCTTTATAACAAACAATCTATTGAACATATAATTGGTAGACTATCTCGCGTATAGTCATTCCCAAACCCCTTTTTTCTCATGTGAACCCTATACTGGCAAACTCTATCTGATATGATTTCCTGAGCTTGGATGTTTGGAGAATAGCTCAATGTGAAGAATCGTCTTAAAATGGTTCAAACGGTGGAAATCTTGACTTGAAGCACTTGAATTCTTTAAGGAACTGTAGCTATATTAAAACTATGACCCACTTAAACTTGATAGAATACTCAAACCTTGGTGTATTGAAGTCGTCACACTCCGGGATGGAAAACGGAGTGATAAGACACTTTTGAACGACACAAACCTAGAAAGTTTGATAAGTTCAAAAATAGTTCAATGAAGAACCTTAGAGAAAGTTTTCTTGCAAAAAGTCTAATTTTTAAATTCAAGCAAAAGTCCATTATAAATGTTCAAATTCTAGTTTATATAGACCTAGAGGTGACCTTTCACATTTGGCAGCATTACTAGGCATTAACACATTCATCTAATGCAATTAAATTGAGTCCATAACAATTATTGAAAGGCTTGTCTCTTCACTTGATCATGTGTAGTTTAAAGGTTATGCCTCTTCACTATTCCATATGCCTCTTCACTATTCCATGTATAGCTTAAAAGTCATCTTCTTTATGAATGCTTAATGCTCTTCTATTGTGTTGGTTATGGCCCCTTCATTTCTCCCTAAACCAAATACCTTAATGCACCAAAAACTGAATAGAATTTGAAGAGCCTTTCTTGGTCCTTTGAATAGTCACCTAAACAAGAATAAATGAATATTTAAACATTTGCAATCTGTTCAAATTCTTATTCAACCTTAAACACCCTATTTATAATGGAAATAAACACGCTATAACTTATGCATTAAAAAGTAATAACCAAAATAAATGACACACTTCATACACTTATGAAATTAACTCATGCTTAAACAAAATTAACAAGTAAGATGCTTAAATGCATGGTTTAATTAAGATGCAAACTAAATGAACAAATGAGTTACATAATGCATAACATAATTTAAAACACAAACTTTATTAACATATGAGTTATGTAATGCATGACATAATTAAATGCAAAACACATAATGCAAGTCATAATTTAAAGATGCAGATTAATAATACAAGATATTAATTGAAAGATGCAAACATAAACTAAAATAAACTTAATTGAAGTCTTTGAAAACTGTCCCATAATTAATCAAACCCATTTGAGGTTTCTCCCAACTCTTGGATCGGAATTTGGGTTGGTATTGACCCAATCAGAACTTGATTAATTCGAACTTGTTCCCAACATCCCCTCATAGGCCCTATAGCCTTGATGCGTGGAATCACATCACTATCCCTTGCATATTTCATTTTTACTTCACTTATTTAATGTTTCTACATGAAAACCCTTTATCATTTTACGAAGCCCTTACTCTTGCGACCCCTAACATGTTTTTACCTACTCATTCATTCATCAATTAGATAGTTTGTAAGCATCAATAATTTCACACAAGTCAAAACTTATCTTTCATGGATACCAAGCATCAAATTATTTTAAACATACTTAAACAATTTAGGACTTACCTCAATGTCCGATGAGCTCTTCCAACTGCATTTACACGTTAGTCAAACAATCAAATGTACAAGCTATCACACCTTCACAATTTAAGTCTTCAAACATTCATCCAATAATTTATAAAAGTTCCAAAAAATATAAAAAATTAAACAGCCCGTAATATCCATTTACAACCTATCAAATTTATTTAAAATCTAATTCTAAATCTAATCTAATCCCTTGAAATAGTCCTACATTTCCTTTCTTATTTGGGTTTGGAGATATGGACACATACTCAAAAAATTACCTTGCTATGGGTCACTTGGAAGGTTCACTTCGCCACCTTTACTACGAGCTATTTTTCTACAAAGTACATATAAAGAGTGTGAGTTTATAGAAGCTCAGTGAGTGCACAAAACACGCTACAAGTGAACACATCAATTAGGTTAAAAGTGAGCATGCTATACAGTTCGCACAAAAAATTTAGGTCGCATGAATTTTGGCTCGTACATTAACAAAGACATAATAGCTCGCAATAAATTGCAATGCCAAATAGCTAGCATGAGAAATCAATTCTCATAACATAACATAATCATAACTCATAGTATTGATATATTGATAATTTGTGATTCTGAAACATAATCATAAAACATATTCATTGGATAAAAGGATCTTCAATCACACCCAATGACTCATAGAGTCCTACGCTATCTCCAATAAGTGTAGCAGAAGTGGTAACACTCTCCAAACACACCACGCTATCTATGGTAAATAGAGCTATGCTTTACATTCCCTTATCTCTCTAACGCTATTTTCGGGCCACACTGCCCTATCATAATACAGAGGTGGGTACTCACAATCCTATGGCATGCTAATTATATCCAATAGTTTCAAAGGTTCACAATGCCAACATATCACATTTAAACACATTCACAGTACACAATATAATAGTGCTCATAATTTAGTAGAGCTCGTACATGGTATAGCTCACAATATCACAATTTGCAGTATATAACTTGCAATATAGAATAGTTCGCAATACACATAACTCACATTTCATTTAGTTAGCAATAAAGCATGGTTTGCATATGATATTGATCGCATGCAACATAGCTCGTAGTTTTTCAACAATTCACATAATCAAAGCATAGCACACATACAATATTAATTCACATACGACATAACTCGCATATCATGGCTCGCATATAGCATAAAATTTCACAATACGCAGCTCGAATAATAAGGCATGGTTCGCAGTACACTCAAAGATTGCAACAAACATATAATCATAAATCACGTATGAATACTTACTCATGGAACTTAAGTTAATTGATTACACCACCTAAGTTCTAGGAGTATGTAATGCACTCACTTGATGACTTCTCCGCTTTGTTGTGCCTAGGTAAGCTTCTGCTTGCCTTTTTCCTTGCTCGAGAAAGCTCCTACGTGATCTGATGCTTCGCATAACAACACACATGAACACAATAGATTACTATCGATCTAAAGTAAACGTCCTTTTTAACCACCTAGCATATTGCCATTTGCACTTCTCTGGCGAGCTTGCCTCGCACACATCTAAAACTCTAATTTCTTCACTCTCACTCATTTTAATCCTTATTTCACACTTCCTAACATCAAACTTAACGTTTAATTACAAATCTATACTACTAATTCCATTTAATTACATTGACCTTTATTTTTCAGAAAAATCACGCTTGTTTTTCAATTGCGTAGAAGAGAAATCATTCGATCCATTCAAATTCATTAACAACTTGTTATATTCAGATTAAATATGTAATAGCCCATTTTTCAGTGGTGTTGAAAATAATGGTTTCAGGGCCACCAAATCTGATGAGTAAGTTCGTAAATATTATTGTTTAATATTTACGAGTTAAATGTGACTTTAAAAATATTTTTTATTTGATAATTTATGTTATTTAAGCGATTTATTGAGTTCAATTGGTAAAACCCTAAGGTCAATTGGTTTTAGAAAATGAGGTATCGGGACCTCGTTTCTATAAACTGAGCCATAAATATTTTTATAAATATTTAAGGAGTTTCATTAAGGTGGTATTAAAGTTTCGTTGAAAATTTTTAACGTTTCGATAGTTAATTAATTAAAAAGGACTAAATCGTAAAAGATGTAAAATTTGATCACTATTTGATTTGAGTGATTAAATGGTTAATTGAATAAAGAAAAATGGACAAAATGGTAATTAAACCATGGTTAAAGTTTCCAAGCGGTGGTGTCATGATTTAAATCCATTAACTTTTGGATTATTTTCTCCTTTAGTCCTAATTAGTTTAGGATTAAATTATAAATAAGTTTATTTAGTTAGAATTTAATTTCATTGAAATTGTGCAATTAAACCTTCCTTAGATGGTAATTATACCATATATTTATGTGATGGAAAATTATGGATGTGTGTTAGTGATGTTATAAGTGTATTTACCAAGGTTAAAATGGTAATTTGATAAATTAATTAAAATAAAATAAAACCAAAATGTTTTATCATCATTTTAATGTGTCTTCTTCATCAAATTTGGAAGGAGAAAAACTCCATGGAAGACTTTGAAGCTTCAGATTTCTTGTTGATGATGCAAGTAAGTCCGTTTTAGCCCCGTTTTCAATAACTTTTATGTTTTTGAGATTGTTGCAACTACGTCTAACTAGCTCGTACCTTCGATTTTGAAACTGTGAAAGATTGTGAATGTTGCTATTGATGAATCTATGTTATTTTAGTTATTAAATGATGAATTTTAGATGTTGGTTGATATTTAAAAGTATTTTGTTAAGTAATTTTGATGAATTTTCTAATTAAGGACTAAATTGTTAAAATAGTAAAAGTACAAGGATTTGATGTGAAATTGTTGCAATAATGTGCTGTATTGGATGCCATGAGTATTCGGCTAGGCTCAATTTTGGGTAAAAATGATTACTTTGCGTGTTTTGGGATTAAGGACTAAATTGAATAAAAGTAAAACTTTAAAGGTAACTTTGTAAAAATGTCAAAAATGACTAAATTGCATAAAATACATTTTTCGCTATCTAAATTAATAGATTTAATAAAATTATTAAGTTAGATCAAGATCGAGTGGAAAGTCGGGGAGAATGGAAAAGTACCAAAATGCTCCTAAACTTTGTCATTTCTGCGATTTGGCCAGCTAAGTTCGTATGGTTCAAAATTTAATATTTATTTAAATTGATGAATGGTATAACATGATGTATATATTTATATATTTAAATTGATGTTTGTTTTGAATTGAACGCAGGATAAGTATATTTGTGTTTTGGTGTATTACGAGTGTTTGGAGTGGTGAAGGTATTGGAGGGAGATATTGACATATTACAAGTAAACCGAGGTTCAAAATTTGTTGCGATCAGCTCTTTTGGCATGTTATACTTTCTGTTTGGCGTGATTTGGTTGGATCAGCTCTTTTGAGCTTCTGTTCACCTCTTATGAGCTTCTGTTGTTGTGTTCAGGTGGACCAGTTTTATGAACTTCTGTTGACAATGTACTCTAATGCATAAGTCATTCTTCGCATGGAAAATCTTGGTAAGGTAAGTTGTTTAATGAATTTGAAAGATCTGTTATTTATTGAATATTGATCTGAACATAAATAAATTCAACAGTTGAGATTGTGGATGATGCTTGGGTTTATGCTAAGCTTATAGTTACATTATATCAAGTTTAATATTAATGATATACAATGAAATGGTAAATGACAAAAATGAGAATATGCTTATGTTCATGAAAAGCTGGTATGATTCAAAAGGTGTATTTTCTAATAAAATGGTTTATCATGTGATTGACTCCGAATAAGTTGTATACATAAATGCACTAACTTCTGTATTGATGATGGTAATTAGGCTTATGTCAAGCTTGACATTATGATTGATGTTTATGCTTATGTCTGGTATTATACAAATGAAATAGGTAAGGAAATGTAATGAAACGATAAGTTCATTATTGAAATGTGATATGATGAAAAGGGATTGATGAATTGAATGATGTACTTATATATGAGAAATTACGTATGTTATGGATGAACTTACCTATGATGTGAATAAATATACTAATTAGTGAGTTGATATTGTTATTTAAGTTTATGCTTAGTAAATGGAATGGAAAGTAAGTAAAGGAAATAATTTATAGTTTTATGAAAAGGTTAATGATAGTGTATAATGTTTATAAAATCCTATTAAGTTAGGAATGAAAAATATATATGATGTTGATAGACTTACTCATTTATGAGTTGATGGTTATTTAGTGGATAAATCTTGAGGTATTGGTATAGGTTTATATTTAATCTATAAAGTTCATTGTTGAAATGGAATGTTATGTTTGAAGTTTATACGAGCTTACTAAGCATTTATTACTTACGTAGTTGTTATTCCCCTTACTTTACAGATTATCGGAAGCTTCATTAGGTTGAAAGCTTGTCAGAGATCTATCACACTATCCAACTATAACATCGGTAGATTTTGATGTTTTGGGTCATGATTATAATGGCATGTATAGGTGGACTTATGTTTAAGGTTTAGTTAATGTTTATGACTTGTAATGTTGTTTTGAAGTGTAGAACTAATGGTATTTTCATACCTTGATGGTTAGTATGTTTGCGCTACTTTGATGCTAAATGGTTGATGTTTATTTGGTCAAGTTGATGCAAGGTTTTATGACCAAACTTGGTATGTGATGATGGGGCTTTATTGTGATAATTTGAAGTAAGTTTTGGTATGGAAATAGGTTAGATATAAATGCCAAATGAATTATCAATTATGCATATGTTTTGGATGAATTTGATGAATTGTGTTTGAGGTGCCTAAATGGTATATTGGTTGTTAGGATTTATGGCATATTGAAAGTGGTCTTATTATGCATGTGTTGGCATGTTTTGGTGTTTTGTTCATAGATGCTTTTGAATTGTAGGTTCAAGGTTGATTTGGGTGAAAGACATGGCTTGAAATGGACATATTTCTTGTCCACACGGCCCAAGACACAGGCGAGTGTCTTAGCCTTGTGTGACACATAGCCACGCGACACGGCCGTGTGTCCCTTGTAGGTTTTTAAGGTTGCATTTTGAGTGTTACACACACAAGCATGTGGCTTGGCCATGTGTCCCTATTTTGATTGTTAGATGACCTGAGATACAGGTGTGTGTCTCAGCTGTGTGAGTCGAACGGCCTGGCTACACGACCGTGTGACCCCTGCAGTCCAAATTTTTCTAACATTTTCTTAAACTTTCAAATGTTTTCAATTTAGTCCCTGATTGTTTCTGTTGTATTTTTAAGGCCTCGAGGGCTCGATTAAGGGACACTATGAATGTATTTAAATGAAATTAGATTATATTTGGATTAATGTATCAATTGAATGGTTTACTATTCCGTTTGCTAGGTAATGCTTTGTAACCCTGTTTCGGTGACAGATACGGGTTAGGGATGTTACAAAAGGCCTCTTAATTTCATCAAAATAAGTTTAAATTCATTTTAAAATAGTCACTTAGCTCACAATTTTGAGTTCTACCATTTTCAAGCAACACTAAGCTTCAAATCAATAGATCTCATGAATTCTTGATTAGATATATAAAAACTCAAGTTAAAACCACATATTATCTATGTTACTCTAGGAAATCAGATAATTACTTTTGATTTGAAAAATTTTTAAAAATTTGGATGAATTTGTCAAATCGTGTTATAGAATAGTTGAAAAATCAAAGTGAAATGATAAGTTTCTTTTGAAATTGGAGAAGAAAAATGTGTTTGGATGCTCTGAAAATCAAGATGATTTAGAGAATTTTGAGAGAAAATGTCTAATTTGGATCTAATGAAAATTTTCAAATGAGTAGAAATATGCAGTACAAATTAGTCATTTTTCTTAGATTAACTAAGTAAACAATAAAATCAACTGACCAAATCTTAAGACGGCAATCACATAACCATTAAAATATTAAATACCTATAAATTACAGACTCATTAGCCAGAATTATTGTTCCGAAGCCACAGTTTTCGGCACCACTAAAAAATGGGTTGTTACACACACAGCCGTGTATACAAACCATATAACTGAGGTAGTGTACTTCAAACATCACGCAAATCATACACACGATTGTGTGTTAGACCATGTATGCCAGAAAGATACCTTACAAGGCAAGTTATGACTCCAAATACTCAAATTTACTAAAACCATGCAACATACCATTTCTCAATCTATTCAAATACACTAAAAACATTCCAAAAACACAACTTAAATCATCCATCCTAAATGCTGAACCAATATGACACAATTGACACCTCAATTCAACCATTCATCATCATCATACCACAATTTTAATCCATAAACTTTCCACATGACCATCATTCCAAATGCTAATATGTCATCAAGCAAAGTTCATCAAAATGACCAAAACATAAATGCCAAGGCATATCAAAACATGAATCTACATCGTTATTCAATAAGCTTTTCATTCAATTCAATTTCACATCTTTCTATTGCTAGTAGAACAATAGTAAATTAACTTCATAGTAACATTTATCACTTAGTAGTAATATAAATATACAACAAAATTGAACAAATAAATAAGTTTGAAGACAATTGATACATAGCCCGATGAACTATAGTAACTTGACTCAGATACTTGGGAAACTACACCACACCAAAGGCATCGATGATGCATAACAGAGGCATCGAAGTCAAAACAGAGGCACCTAAGTGCAAACCCGTACAAGCATGCGTTCAAACCCTATTAGCATGCCAATCATATCCAAATCATTTACTACGTTCAAACGAGCATTGGACTGAATTCGTATCTTTAATAAATCGAAACTACTTCATCAATATCCGTACACATACGGTAATTCAATATATTCATTCTGAGATCGAACAATTCGTATATCACATTCATTTCACAGCTCCCAAATAAATATACATTCATATTATACCTAATTGTAATCAAGTCATAATAAAAAATCCAATATCACATATTCAACCATATTCCCAATTTAAATAAAAAAAATAGCATAAATTAATAGATATATGTATATACTTGTTCGTCTATACTACGAACTCACCTAGATTACGCTTTCGGTTGACTCGATGGGACTAGTTCGCGATTTTATCTTTTCCCCGGTTAATATTCGTACGATTCGATTCTTGATCTATAATAATTAAATTCAATCTTAAAAAATTCAAACACACGTCCCAACTCAATTTTATGCATATGACCCTTAATTTTTCATTATTCATACATTTTCCTTAAACTTTTACATTTGATCAATTTAGTCCCTAAATCCGAAATTCCAAATTTATCAAAATTTTATAATTTTCCATGTTAACCGAATTTTTATTTGTACAACTATAGTTCATAATTTTTGAAACTCACAAAACTTCCTATCAATTTTAATATTTTTATCACATTAGTCCTTTAACTAAAATTATAAAAAATTACTTTAAAAACTAAACCTAATCAACAACTAATAATTTAAATCCATTTTTTACCATAAAAAATTAACAATTCATCAATGGAAAAATTCAAAATCCTTAACAGCTTTTACAACGAAGCTACGGGTTAGCTGGACCTAATTGCAACGATATCAAAAACATAAAAATTACAAGAAATGGGCTCAAAATGAACTTACATGCAAAGGTAACTATGATCAAACTCTTCAAGCTCAACAATAGAGATTTTCCTTTTAATTTTCGTTGGAAGAACCCATTAGAAAAGATTATGTTAATTTTATTTTTATTATTCTTTATTTTAATTTAATTAATTACAATTTTACTCTTTTAACAAACATACATTTTAACAATTTAAAAGCCCTTAACCGTCCATCTATAATCACTATGGTCTAATTACCACATAAGTCCTCTTTCATTTAATAATGAAGCCATCTAATCATTACAATTCAATAATGACTAGATTTTATGATTTTTACAAATTAGTCATTTTTCTTAAATTAACTAAATAAACAATAAAATTAGCTGACCAAATCTTAATACAACAATCACATAACCATAAAAATATTAAATATCTATAAATTACGGACTCATTAGCTGGAATTGTGGTCGTGTACTCCAAACATCACGGAAGTCATACAGACCACGTGGCCATGCCATATGCCCATGTATGGCACACAATCGTGTGTTAGACCATGTATGCCAAAAAGATACCCTACAAGGCAAGTTACGACTCCAAACACTCAAATGTACTAAAACCATGCAACATACCGTTTCTCAACCTATTCAAATACACCAAAAACATTCTAAAAACACAACTTAAATCATCCATCCTAAGTGCCTAACCAACATGACACAATTGACACCTCAATTCAACCATTCATCATTATCATGCCACAATTTTAATCTATAAACATTTGCACATGACCATCATTCCAAATGCCAATATGTCATCAAAAAAAGTTCATCAAAATGACCAAAACATAAATGGCAAGTCATATCAAAACATGAAAACACACATTGAAGCTTAACATTACATACTATTCAAATCAAATTGGAATAAAAGCACAGTTCTTAACTTCTCATCATAAAACTATTTGCACCTATTTACATGTCATTTATAACTAGGCCAAAATGAGTAAAAATCCACCAAAAGATTGATGGATAGTGTGATCTCCTAAGATGATCCGATCGACAACACGGTTTTCTACAATCTATACAGAAGAAAATGAAACAAGGAAAGCTTAGTTAAAGCTTAGTAGGTTCATATAATCTAAACAAAACATACCTACCAATTAAATATCTTATCATTTGAAAAATAACACAAATAAGCATACCATTCCTTATCACCTTACACATTCATATCATACCAAAAATAGTTAGTTCATAATCATATAATGAACATCTACTATATATATATATAACATAATAAACATTATCACCATATCCATTTCATAATGTACATATTTATTCAATAAGCTTTTCATCCAATTCAATTCCACATATTTGTATTGCTAGTAGAACTATAGTAAATTAACTTCAGATACTCGGGATAAGTTTGGTCACATGAGCTGTAAATTGAGACATTAACCATTACTCAATGTTTCTCACACGAGCTGTGGAGAATCCGCAACAAATATTGGATCTCAGCCATCGGTATGGTATCCACCACTAGTACATAGTACTTGATAAATGTAAACACTAGGACATAGTGCCTGATATAATATGAACATCGGTACAAAGTACTTGATAATAAAGTCATCGGTACATAGTACCTGATAAAATATAATGTTGTCACATAATGTCTGATAAACCCTAATGACATGTCATTTGTATCCTAATCATTCACTAAGTTCACACGGGCCTTAATTCAATTCCAATACTCTTTCCAATGTTGTAGCATAATCTTATATTCAACATGACCAATTAACATCCCATATCATCTCTCAATTCATTCCAAATACATACACTTACAAATCTCAATTTCAATATTTATTTCAAACCAATCATGTCAACACATACATAATACAAATTGACCTAAATAAAGTAGCATCAAATACAACACTGAAGACTATTCAATAACTTTTTTTTCACGTTTATCGATTGGTTGAATCATTTCTTGACCTATATGATAATTTAACTGAATTAACAATTTCAAATACCTTATAATGTCTAAACATAAGCATATGACCCTTTAATAAAATTTTACAATATTTCCCTAAATTTTTACCTTTTATTCAATTTAGTCCCTAAAACCGAACTTACATATTTTTCACATTTAAGCCCAGGACTTTAAAGCCGATTTCAACATATTAACATTTAAGTCCCTAAACTCAAAACTATCCAAATTCACTTTACAAAATAGGTCTATTTCAACACCAAGCTTCAGACTTTTCCATTAACATCCAAAAAGCTTTAAAAGGAATAATGATAGCTTTTTTAAAATTTGACGGTACTGCAAAATAGTCCCTGGGCTAGCTAAATTAAGCTACAACGATATCAAAAATAAAAAATTTACAAAATACAAAATCAAAATCGATGTACATGCAAAGTACAAGCTTGGCCAAACTTTTCAAGGTTTTTCAATGGTGATTTTCGATCAAAGATGATGAAATGAAGAAGATGATAGCTTTGTTTATTTTATTTATGTCTAATAATTATTTAATTACTAAATTTCCCTTGAAATTATTTTATAATTTCCATCCAAAACATGCATAAACCGACCACCATTATACATAATGATCTAATTACCATATATATCCTACCACTTTAACCATTTAAGCCTTTTAGCTAATAAAAATGAATACCAATTAACTTTTGTGATTTTTACGATTTAGTTCTTTTTCCTTAATTAACTATTCAAACATAAAAAATTCCGGACCAAACTTTAATACAACACTTCAATGACCTCGTAAATATCAAATAAATAATATTTACGGGCTCACACGTCAAAATTGTGGTCCTGAGACAACTGTTTTCGACACCACTAAAAATAGGCTTTTACACTCACCATCATATTTTAAATCAGTGGACAAGAGATGTTGATAACATGTGTGATAAAAAATTTGATAATTCTTTGTCATCCACTATGTTTTGTAACTGTATTATGGTTTATTCTTCGGAGCTTTCCCAAAAAGCTTCAAGATCTCAAAAATACTATAATGTGGCAATTGAAGGTTTACAACAATTATTTGAAGAATTTGACGCCTTTAAAAATTAAAGATGAGAAGAGTTGTAGCATTGACATTTTGAGAACTACAAGTCCAGTTAAAGATGTTGCCCCAAAGAATATAACTTTACTTGATCCTCCATGTGTGGTTACTAAAGGGCATCCTTGATCTTTAAGGATGAAAGGAGCTCTAGAGCAAAAAATTAACTTAAAAACTTACTCTTATTGTAAGAAAAAAAGGCATAGAAAACACACTTGTTTACTCCAAAAGCAATCAAGGTATTATATGATATTTGAAGTTTAATGTTTGGGTTTTTGTGATTTAAATTGATAATTATTTTGTTATGAAATATATGTGGTATTTAATAACTATCATATTCCTTTTGAAGGTGTGATCATAAGAAAGAGATAGTGTCTAACTCTCACCATTACGAAAACATTTTGTTTTATTCAAATAGATAAGGTAATTTTCAGTATAATGTATTTAATTATTCTATTTTTAAAATTTTGTTGAATAGTGATAGTTCAAAATGTGAGCATTTTTTAACATTGTTTTATCAATCTTATCATATTAAGGGTGACTTGAAATACTTTTGTGTATATAATATTCAAATGCGTCTCAAAGATGAAAACAATGTGCCTTTGGAAGCTATTCTAACTAATTTTATGGTATAATTTTGTTAATTTTATATGATTTGTTATTGATAGAATTTTATATAAATATTAATGATTAATATATTTTAATCTACTTGTTGTAGGATTTAATAGAACGACGGAACAATTGCGGATTGGACATCATTGTAAATGTTGATTCAGAGCAATTTGGATTTGTAATGTGTATTGATAGTGATTTCATTTTTGTTGGATTGAATTCTTTGAAAAATTTTAGACTAGCCTGAACAATAGATTTTTTATAGACTGGTAACGTGATATTGCTAATTTTTTTTATTTTTTTATAGAGCAACTTGAACAATCTTTGGTATTTATACCATCTTTGCATTGATCTAAAAGATATTTTAGAACAAGTAACTTTCAGCTACAAATAAATGAAAACAACTTAGTTTGAACAAGGAACTTAGACAAATGATGAATATGAAACGACCTCAAGTAGCCCAAAATCATTCTTATAAGAAATAAAAAAGTGAAAGTTTTGTAAATAGATATATTCATGACCAATCCTATTTCCTTGTAAAAACTTTCAATATCTTTAAGAACCTTCTTAAAGCTAATATAGTCCACATTAAGTGTTGCTTTGTCAATTCCTTCACCCAATCTATTATTGCTAAACCATAGAAAGCAATGGTTGGATCAAATCCTTACAATAGCTTGGTTCGGCCAACGTTGTCGCATCTCGGATACAACTTCAACAATCTTTGCTGCTTATGTCACAGGCTAGATCTTTCGTCTCGCGTTCCGTGCGGCCTTAGGCGATCCGTTCGTCCAAACTTGCCTAAGTTAGCCTTTACTCAAGTGAGGATTCCTTAAGAACTCCTCTAAGGCACCGAGTTGAAGAGCGGAAGTGATTTATGCCAAAAGAAGCTACAAAGAACAGAAAGCCACAGAAAAGAACATACACAAGGTGTTTGAGTAAATGCTCTCTCTCAGAATTCTATTACTCTTAAGAATTCAACATACAATAGAATGAGTACAAATGAGAGGCAGGCTCTCTAGTTATAGTTGAGCTCCCCCAAAACCGACGGTCAAGATACATTTACATCGACGGATGAGATTAACCATATCCATTTATTTTAGGGATTTACAAGATATGGCATACCAAATCTAATCTAATATTTACAAGATATGATTCCCTTAATCTTCTAAGATTAACTACCAAATTAACCTAAGTTGTCATATATTTATTATCGGGCCAACCAAGCTTCAATCTGGCAGGCTTCTCCAATAGTTCTTTAAATCGGGTTAATTCTCGTAGGCTAAATGATCCCCATCTTATCGATAGACCTCCATGGGGTGCATCTTATGCCATGGTCACGGGCTTTGCACTTTGACCCGTGACATTCTCCCCCACCCATTCTCACAACGCCCTTATTACGACTTCCGAATGGCATTGACTTGATTCACCTTTGAACTCTTTTGTTGCCTTAGCTTCTTCCTGACTTGCCTTGCGATTGGGTTGTCCCTTCCTTTAGAACATTTGCCTCGACTTTCGTCGCATCTTCACTTGAACCGTTGCACTTGTTGGTACATCTTGTTGGCAAGAAGTCTCCGCTCTAACTTGCCTCAATTTTGACTTGTTCCCTTTTGAATCGTCTTGATTCTCACACCTTGGTTTCGTATTGCCCATAGTCCTTTGGCCTCCTTGCTCATAATTTTGAAAGGGCCCCTACGACCTTACCAAGCTAACAAGTCAAAACTCAAAACACTATCAAAGTGTTCAAATGTATCTTACTTGTAGCATTTACTCATCTTGATAGTTTTTGCATCAATCATTTTTCCTCGAAGCCCGATGCACAACCCACCTTTCCCAAAAGTGTCGGCTCCACAGTCGAATCTGCAGGCTTTATATCGATCTCTAGCGCCACTGACACTTCCGAAGGGGCTTTCATAACATATTGAGTCGATGTTCCTCCCATACGAAACATCCTCGACTAGTTGGATTGACGACAACACCTTTGTCCCCACCTTCATATCTCGATACACCGGCACAATAATTTTTTATAATGGACCGGTGATAATATGAATTTGATCGGCCCATGGATGTAGAGATGCCTGAATCTTGTCAAGGAAGTTCAAGCCAAACACATAATTGTAATCATCTAATTGGATTACCTCAAATTCTTCCTTGCCCTTCCATTTGTCGATTTGTAGTTCCATATCAGGATTTCTTAATCGACAGACCAAGCTTCCTTATAGCCTTTTTCGATATGAACAAGTCCGATGCTCCTGTATCGATAAGAACACTCCTCTTTTGACCTGCAATGTTAATGTCTACAAACATCAACCCTTCTCAACCATTCCTTCTCTTTAGAATGAGCATCATTGAATGAAACGTTGATATCTTTTTCTCAGTAGGCTTCGCCTCTTCCGGCTCATCATTCCTTTTGATAGCCGAAACTGAATATACCTTTGGGCAATTCCTCTTCATGTGCGGTCCCTTACAAAAGTAGCATCGTAAATTTCCCCTTTTTTTCGGGCTATTAAGTCTCCACTTCTCATTTCATGGTTTCCTATCATCACCGTCACTGTTACTACCGTTGCCATCATAGCTATGTCCCTCTTCATCTTCCTCATTGTACCCATTATTGCCCTTCTTGTTAGGCTTGGAAGATTCAAACCTGTCTCTTCTCGGAGAAAGTTTTACTATGGACTTCGTTACCATCATGGTATTGGTAAGTTCCTGAACTCCTCGACGTTGCAATTCTTGCTTTACCCATGGTTTCAACCCATCCGTAAAGGAGAAAAATACTTTATTTTCACTCAAATCAGATATCTGGAGCATGAGTTCACTGAACTCCCACACATACTCCATAACCGTACCTCGTTGCGTAAGCCGCTGTAACTTTGCTCGAGCTTCATTCTCGACATACTAAAGGTAAAACTGTGTTTTAAATTCCTTTTAGAAGTCCTTCCATGTAACACCCTAAACCCGGCCCAGACGTTATGGCTGGATCTAGCGATGTCACATGATAGGGTGTTTGAAAACCGTGTAGTCGCGTTAAAACCATTTCCATTGAAATCCTTATCTTAATATCTTATTAGTTCCAAAATTGTGTTGCTCATTTAATAGATAGTTTCAAAACGTTATTCATTTGTGGAAGCTTTTAAAATAGATTAAACAATCGTGCGTTTAGGAGAAATATTTGTTTCTTTTGAAAACCGAGGTTTCCTACTACTAGCAGTTGTAATCCATAAGGTAAAGATAATTAAAACCCAAAACCAAAGTCCAAAAGTCCAATTACAACCCAAAAACTTAGCAGTAAAAATAGAATAGAAATAAAACCAATTATCGTAAATATGAGTTAAAAACCATGAAAGTCTAAAATCGTGGTCACCGCTGAGTCTTCCGCTGCACCGATCCATCTAGATTTGGGGATTACCTGTGCACATTTAAACAAAAGGGGTGAGTTTACAGAAAACTTAGTGTGGAATCCCACAGAAAATAAATAATAGCAAATCATAGTGCACAGTTTAATCAGTCATGGGACAAGCCCTTTTTCAGTAACAGTAATAGTTTGCGCCTTAGCCTATCTCAGTACAGTATCAAATATGCAGTAGGGTCTTAGCCCATCACAGTAGCAGTAGCAGTCATGAAGTATTCAGTAACAAAGTCCTACCCAACCAGCCTCTACACACCATCTCTGTCCAACCCTACACTCCATGTGGGGATCAAATTAACCCACCCATCCCTACACTCCAAGTAGTACCGAATACGGCACAAAACAGTAATTTGCAGCTAAGCTGCCAGTATGTTAGCTTAAGAGCCTTTTAGTATACTTCCTCCAAATATAATCAACCCAACCCCATGCAATGCAACATACAAGTCATGAAATACTATCTCAGGACATCAGTACATATAACCAACTCAGTATACAAGCATACTATCATCATGCTCAACACATATATAAATCAAACAATCAGTTCGTACAATTAAAGGTCTAAGTGATGCTTACCGACCCTACAGTAGGTTCACAGTTGACTTGGGCGACCCGTGCAACCTTAGCAATCAATTTAGTGAAAATGGGCTCACACGCCCATGTGGTCTGCCCATGTAGGCCCATACGTCCGTGTGGCCCACTCGGCCCAAATTGGCCTTGGTTGCTTGGTCCATTTTTAATGTAACCCGTGCTAGCTAAATATTCATATATGTTTTCACTCTTTACTTATATGTTCCTTCAAAGCTGTCTACTTGAATCACTGTTACTAAATTATTTATATCTTGAGCTACAGAAGTCCAAATTAAGGCCTGCTTGATTTATTTGAAACTAAACTCAAATACCTTTCTACCATAAAATTTTTAGAATTTTTGGTTCAGCCAATAAGTACAATAAAATCTTCAATCTTACCCCTATTCTGCTGTCTGATAGCTTCAACCATTCCTTTCTAAAAATTAATTATCTCTTAGTACAAAATTTTGATGATGTTACCAATTGTTTCTATTGAAAATAGACTCATTGATAATTTAAAAATGTAAATTTTAATCCCTAATTATTTTTCTTCAATTTTTTTATGATTTTCCAAAGTCAGAACAGGAAAACCCGAATTCATTCTGACCTTGTCTCACAAAACTTATTATATCTCACGATTCACAATTCCATTACTTACACATTTCTTTCGTAAGAAACTAGACTCAATAAAATTTAATTCCAAATTTTTTTTCATCCTCTAATTCGATTTCCACAATTTATGGTGATTTTTCAAAGTTAGCTTACTGCTGTTGTCCAAACAGCAAGCGATTCTGACTTTTCGTCGAATCTCATTTTCTTCGTTTCGGGTTCACACCTGGTTTTGTTTGATGCTAAAACAGTCCTCGAGCACTCTAAAGCCTATAATTGAACAAATAAAACTAATTTAATCTCACATAACGTGATCCCAAATCGAACTCGTATCTTGGTTTTAACCCATAAGCTACTAAACCTTACCTTCAACCGATGAACAGTAATTCCCACACAAACTAACACTCCGATTGGTGATTACGAGCCATTGAATCCTCCCCTAATTAGAATAAAGAAAACACTTCAGAAGAAAGTTAACAAACGGAGATGAATCACTTATCTAAAACTTACCGAACGATCGCAAACAAACGTGGAGCGACACGAGGCAGAGTGGGAAAAGAAAAATCAAGAAGATGAAGGGTGAAAGAGAGTAGAAATTCGGCAGTAGTGAAGAGAAAAATGGCAAGATGGTGTCGGGATTTTTGGGAAAGTAAAAAGAAAAGAAAAAAAAAGATGAACAGAATATTTGATAACCACCCCAATCCCTTATTTCTCTCCATCAATCTCCCCACTAAATCCACTACTCAGATTTTTAGTCCATCTCAAACTCTCCTAGACGCACGAGCAAAACTAATGCCCACGCCAAGATTTGAACACAAGACCTCCTTCACACCAACACTCCACTTATCCACCAGACCAGCAGACCTATTCTGTTAATTATTTGCCAACTTTTACTTAAAAGCCTACTAACCAAAGATAGGGCATAAAAATACCAAAATTTTCCCAAGTCCTGTCTTGAACTTGGGACCTCCCAAACACACCAAGAACACATAACCACTAAAGCAAACAAATATTTTGTTTCACACATTCACAATACCCAAAATTAAAATTTTGGAGCGTTACATTCCAAGTCTCCAATCTCGGTCCCACCACGTCTCACATCAGTGGACCTACGTCGCCACCATAACAAAGAAACGTCAGTAAAATAAATAGCAAAAATATTTACCTTTGTGGCATCATCCTCGATGCTCATCGCACGGAAGTATTGCTCCATGGCCCAAAGAAAGTTGTCCACTTCACTTGCAGACCTTGTCCCTTTAAACGCTTTTGGTTTGGGCACATCCATTGCTTGTGGCTTTGACTTTGAAGCCAACATTCCATTAAATATGGCAACCTTGAAAATCTTGAGCTCTCTCTTAAGCTCATTGACCTCTTCCTTAAAAGTTTTCACCATAGCCTCGAGAGCATCGCCCTTCCTAGCCAGCTTATTCCCCAAGGAACCGTTAGTATCCCACACAAATTCTCTGAACTACTCTTGCATTGTTCGTAACCCACCATTGAATCTATCATCGACATTGTTGATCCTTTCCTTGACGTCCCCCATGGATTCCTCAAGAGTGATGACTCGATTCTCCAAAGCTGACAATAAGTCGCTCAATCGACTCACTTTTTAGGCCCTTCCTCGGGTCTCCATTGGCTCACTCTGATCAACAACTTCTTTTAACATCCCAATGGTGCCTTTGAACCAATAGCTTAGATATCACTTGGCTCGAACCAACAGCTTAGATACCACTTGTCACGGGGCTAGATCTTTCATCTCGCGATCCGTGCAGCCTTAGGCTATCCGTTCGTCGAAACTCGCCTAGGTTAGCCTTTACTCAAGTGAGGATTCCTTAAGAACTCCTCCAAGGCACCAAGTTGAAGAGCGGAAGCGATTTATGGCAAAAGAAGCTACACAGAAAACAGAAAGACACAGAAAAGAACACACACAAGGTGTTTGAGTAAATGCTCTCTCCCAGAATTCTATTACTCTGAAGAATTCAACATACAATGGAATGAGTACAAATAAGAGGGAGCCTCTCTATTTATAGTTGAGCTCTCCAAAACCGACGGTCAAGATACATTTACATCAACGGACGAGATTAACAAAATCCCTTTATTTTAGGGATTTACAAGATATGTCATATCAAATCAAATCTAATATAATATTTACAAGATATGATTCCCTTAATCTTCTAAGATTAGTTACCAAATTAGCCTAAGTTGTCATATCTTCATTATCGGGCCAACCAGGCTTCAATCTGACAGGCTTCTCTAATAGTTCTTTGAATCGGGTTAGTTCTCATAGGCTAAATGATCCCCATCTTATCGATAGACCTCCATGGGGCACATTTTGTGCCATGGTCATGAGCTTTGTACTTTGGCCCGTGACACTTACACCATCTTGGCATTGATACAGGCTATAGACTTGGTAAAAGACTAACTTGTTCTGTATTTAAGATAAATAATATAAGGTAGAAGAGCATAGACAAAGCTACAAAGATCAACTGATTAGAAGACATAGAATCTAGGCTCTCAAACCACATGTCATAACGTTGCTTAAATAAGAGTACGGGGGCCTAGTAAGCAAAGCTAGACACGGAGGGACTAAATTACGTACAGTCGCCACTAACCAATTAGGGCTAGGTTGGTTAGCCACCTATCATCTAAAAATCTAGAATTAATACTACGGAAAAATCCTAAAAATCTAGACTCAATCTCATCACCAAATTTAGGGTTCGGGAGTACGGTTACGTGTGGGGAAGGTTATAGCACCCCCACAATGCCTATCCGGGGATAGTCCTACGGGGTCTTAAGAGCTAGATTTTTTTTATTTAAGCATATTAATGTCTTAATCTAAGCTAAAATCTTATGGAAATCTTAAATAAAAACTCTAAAGGAAACGCCTCCTGTTCACTTGTAGCTCAATTAAGATGTGTTCACCAAACTTATCTAATTTGAAACTTAAATTAGAGATTTTAATTTTAACGGAACCCTAAAGGGTACCTAAATAATCCTAGTAAAATACATTTAATTCCTAAAATTAATTCTATTTTAGAATTCTAAAAACCCTAGAAATTACCAATGAATTAAGAGAAATATTAAAATACATTTACAACTTATTCGATCTTTTATTATAATAATTATTATTATTATTTTAAAATATTTAATTAATAACATTGAAACTACCAATATCTTACGAAAGTATCTTATGTCGGGTTTATGATTTATCTTACTTTAAAATTCTTGATCTAAGATTTAAATTCGTCAAAATCCTAAAATAATAAATCTTAAATAACATTTATTAGCTATCTTTAAAAATTTTTTAAAATAAAATACTTAGAAAGACTTACTCATGATTTACAATTCATGATACATGCACGAATGAGGTGAATTTTATTAGATTCCAATCATCAAAACTGTCAATTTTCAGGGTTGGGAAATCAGCAGACTTGCAACAACTTTTTGGAGGGATCTTGACATTTTTGGGTTGAAATGTCTCATGGAGTTTGAATACCTATCTCTTAGCTTCGAAACGCATTTTGAATCACTCGATTTTGAGTTCGAGAGCTCAAGTTATGACCGTTTTAGTGAAGACTGCACGAGCAGAATTTCTGAACAGGATTATGACGGTAATTACGAATTTTGGGCTTTTAATTCGAGTTTAAATCATATTGGGTTTGAGTTTTAGACTTAATTTTTATTATATATGAGCCCAATATTATATTTTTCAGATCTTATTATTTTATTCTGAATTTTTGATAATTATTAAGTATTTTAAGTTATTTTGGAGTTTTATATTAACAATAAAATTTAGTTTAAAACTACTTCTTATTTAGATTAAATTAGAGTTCTAGTATACTTAGGAGTTTTATTTAGATTTATTTAGCTAGCCTATATATAGGTCTTTGCATTGTACATAATTCATTCAATTCACTATTATTCTATTTCTCTTTTGAGTTAATAAATTCTCTCTGGGTTTTTTTTAAAGAATTTCTCTTGAGTTTCTTTTAGAAGAGTTTTAATAATCTTTTTAGATTGTGGAGATCATCTTCAAACTTTTTCTTGTCAAGATTTCTATCTTGGAGGGGAAATTAGAGCCGCTTGAAGAGGATTGTGGATTTTTCATGTTTCCAAGGCTTCTTAGGACTTCTCCACACCACGTTCTATCTTTCCATTTATCTTCTTTATTCGCTTCCTTAATCTTTGATTTATTATTTTATTTTAGTTATTTATTTTAATTATTTTTATCTGACATGCATTCAATTTCGTTTCAGGTTGTGTCAAAATCCAAATTTCTTTCCGAACGTTTAGAGCCCTAAGTCAAATCCGCAATTTTGACAAACTTTACGATCCGCTTTTGCGTTCATCCATCTCATCCTTTATCAATTCACCTACAAAATCTTTAGTTTTAATCTTGAATAAAGTCCTAAAAAATATTTAAATATTAACATAAGATTCTAATCCTCTATACGATATTTAAAACTAATTTAAAACCCTAAAAAATAACTTACATATTATTTATAGTTTTTCTTAGGTAAATGGTAAGTGAGATCTTAAAGACTAACCTAAATCTCAATGTAAAAACCTTATGGTTTCATTAAAATATAACACCTACTTAACTAACTTCATGTCAACAATTATAGGATGGAAAAATGACCTAAATTTCACTCTTTTAAAACGAATAGTAATAAAAAGAAAAATTAATTAAATTCGCTAAAGTTAATGAAAAGTTAAAACTCTTTCAAAATGAAAATAATAAAAAGAAAAATGAAATAAATGAAATAAAAAAGACATTAACATGATGATAATAATAATAAGAACAATAATACATCTTATTCATAATACAATAAAAGAATCAAGGTAACATGAATAAATAATATTAAAATGTATGTAAATGGAATGTGTAAAAAATATATAAATAAACATAAAATAAATAAAATGAAATAAGAATATAAAATTATACAAGTGTGAATAAATCTAAAATATTAAAATAAAGTGCATAATTAACATTAAATATATAATGTATAAATGCAAGTGAAATGGAAGATATAAGTGTAAATTATTTCTTAAAGATGGAAGCAAAATGACATAGCTTGATTTTATGACTAAAAGATAAAAAAATGTGAAAGACAGATGACTGATGTAGCAATTAATTTGTCTTTAATTTTTAAATTCCAGATTAAATCGAATACTTAAATAATAAAAGGGTTACGAGTGTAAATAGATTAGAGAGCAAGGGTGGTGCTGCAAAAAATGGGGTATTTTTGTAAATTTAAAAAGTAAGGGGGTAAGAATAAATTACCCATTTTTGGCACCTACAAATAAAAAAAAAAACTATTCATCCTTTCATTTTAACCTCATTGTTTTTCAAAAAAAAATCTCTTCCTCTTCCAACTTCTTTAGAAAAAATCATTACTTTTCTTAAAAATCAAAACCTTATTTCAAAATAGTTAAAAAATCAAAACTTTATTTTAAAAATTTTAACTTTCTTTTAAAATGACTTAAAGAAAACATATTTTTATTTTTCAAAATCTAAACTTTCTCCATTTTTAAAAAATATTATTTTCTTAAAGATTAAAGCTTTTATTTTGGAGTAGTTAAAAAATCAAAATTTTGTTTTAAAATTAAACTTTCATTTAAAATAAATAAAATTTTTTTTCAAAATCTAAACTTTCTCCTTTCTTTAAAAAATACTATTTTTCTTAAAGATTAAAGCTTTTACTTTGAAATAGTTGAAAACAAATCAAAACTTTGTTTTAAAAATTTAAACTTTCCTTTAAAATAACTAAAAAAACAGATTTTTAGTTTTTTCAAAATTTAAACTTTATCCATTAAAAAAAACACTATTTTTCCCAAAATCAAACTTTTTTTATTAAAAGAAACTTTTATTTTAGCAAGGGGATGGAAAAAACGGGATTTTTGGGGGCTCCTAGGGGCGGAGGACCGATGGTCCGGTGATGTCCCCTTCATCGGAACTCAAAATCAAATCCCTCATGACATGCCTATGGCCAAAAAATAAAGATAGAAGAAACGAAAAAAAAAAACAAAAAGAAATAGAATGCTTGCAGTTGTTGTGTTTTTGTTTTTGTTTTTGTTTTTTTTACCTTTTTTGTTTAAGAACAAAAATAATGAAAAGTCTCTACTTTTTCATTTCATGTCATGTTTATATATTATTTTTTAATCTTGCTTATTTGTAA
The DNA here is from genome assembly GCF_025698545.1 of Gossypium raimondii. Classification (NCBI taxonomy): domain Eukaryota; kingdom Viridiplantae; phylum Streptophyta; class Magnoliopsida; order Malvales; family Malvaceae; genus Gossypium; species Gossypium raimondii. The sequence continues at coordinate 40,536,482 of NC_068569.1, read as the reverse complement.
AAAATGATAATAATAGTATTTAATAATAGTAATAGTAGTGATGATAGTAATAATAATTTGGGTCTTTAACAGACCCAAAAAAGAAAGAAGAAAAAGAGAAAAGAAAAATAAAGGTCTCAAATAGACCAAAACCGGGTGGGCTTCGAACGGCCCAAGAGAGAACAAAATTTAAATGGGCCCCCAATTGAGCTCGGACAAAAACGATGTCTACACCACAAAAAGGGCCTCTATACATGACTAATTAGGATGTAGAAAAATAATAGAGATAGATACAAAGAGACACTAGCTAGCTAAGCTAAGACACCAAGTTAGTCATTAAGTTTTAGATATGATGTCCTAATTTTAGCTCAATTGACCTCTTCTTAAGGTGGCGGCCTTGATAACCTGGGCAATAAAGCCATATTCATTTCAAATCACCTAAACATCAATGAAAAAAAATAAGTTAGCATCAGTTGATGCAATTATATGTATCAAGAATAAACACCATAGTAGATGTCTCCACTTTGAATAGAGTGAATGCACAATAGAGATGCTAATCAATATACCTCACACTTGAGGTCATATACACTGAGATGCTTGGCAATTTTAGTTTATTTCAATTGCTTTATGTTTTGCATTCCTACAACAAAGAACACCTATACCTTTTAGCCAGGTAACAACCCAAATAAAAGATCCAAAAACCCTCAGAATTAAAACTTAGTGCAACGGTAATCATGTTGGGAAATCAACATACTAGTTCAGAGGAGAGAAACAAAGTCAAACACCTTGTATGACCTGGTATTTATCTTACATTTCTTCTAAAACACACAAGTACATATAAATTGCAAGTTTACTGTTACCTTTTAAACTGTGGGTTCGTAGGATCCAAAACATAAAGAGGTAATGTATAGAGAGCAGAAAATCATGGATCATCATTGACAACTGGTATCTTTTCCACATCCAAAACTTCCTTTTTCTTTTTTCTCTTAGCCTTTTTAGCTTTTAATTTTATCCTTAAGACCAGTATCAGCTCCCTTGTTATCAGTGAGTAATAACTCAAGTTCTGCTCTACTTGCTTCAACTTTCTTCTTTGTATCTTCATGTTTCTTCCTTTCTTTCTTACTCTTTTTAAGAGAAGGCTTTGTAACGAAAATGTCATCAGCTTCTTTTGTAGCTTCTTCTATTTGTTTCATTCTATAATTTTTTTAAGCTTTGCATCATAGACGAATTGGTTGTATGAGTTTTCAAATATTAATGAAGATATATTATTGACAGAACATTTTAAAAAGAACCAATTTTTTATGATCATGTAGTAAAGCAAACTCCATGATCATGATTGCTTGAAAGGAAATAAGACATTAAATTGGAATTTTAGAATTATATTGGATTATATTTTTTGTTGACCTTTCTTTTTGCACCATGGCTGCAAGAAGAGCTATGATCTTATTACAAATTGAAATGCTTTCAAAAGCAAGCAAAGTTTTAAAAGGGAAATTCACAAACACTTGGAATGCAACAGTTCCTAGAGCAATTCTTTCTACGTCCAACATTATAATGAGCAGGATCCTTTGAGACTACAACAAAAATGTCTAACTCTAAACCTTATAATTAAATTTACATTCATACTCAAAAGTTTAAAAAAATCATGAAAGCAAATGTACCAAACAAATCAAAGCTGATGATAATATCAATAATGAACAATCGCCACATCAAATAACCTTGAACAAATCAAATAAAATTAAAATGAAGTAAGAGAACCAACTGTCATGAAAATGTGCATTAAATAAATCCTATAAAACGGTGGACCCAAGAGGGTTAGTTCAAATCTAAAAATCAAGTAAAATAACAAGTGAATCAAAAGAACAAACACAACTGGTTTGCAAAAGTTAAAATTGAATAGTGAAAACTTCATACAAAAATGTGAAATCCTATTTCACTGATGAAAAAATCAATGGGATGCCTGTGGAAATGGACGGGTAATGTAGCACCCCTCATTCGTCCAGACGACCAGTACAGATGGAAGATGCTTCCGAAGCATGTAATAGCAATGATCTTTGAAACTATCTAAGAATTAAAGTATAAAATATTTTAATAAAATCACTAAAAAAAGTTAAAGGCCTGTTGAAAGCTTTTAAAACAATTTTATAACATGTCCCGGCTCAAGTCCTGCCCACGGAAGAGGCCATGAACCTTCGGGTCAACCTCACAGCTTAAAAAAACTCCTTTATAAGTGCAAGGCACTGGCATTGGTACAAATGGGGTGATGTACTGATACATGTCCCTGCTACTGTAGCATGTTAAATTCTATCTTATCTTACTTGTTCCAATAACTCAATGCCTAAGTACTGAAACAATTATGACAAGACCCAAATATCACCTATTTTGACCTTAAACATTACCAAACCAATTCAATGACTTGTAGAAATCAAAATCATGTGATAAACATCATTCAAACTTTCATTAGCACATGCAAACCTCATCGACATGATCATGCTCAATAAATATCAAACTTAACCACTACATGCAAAAGACACCCTAAGTACATAGTACAACATTTAGTACATAATTTGCATACTCTTATTGCCTTATGGATAGTGATACGGGGTTGCGCGCGGACCAAGATCGAGTTGCCAAGTCACGAGAAACTCCTACGAAAACCCTAAACCATTAGATCTCAAACGAAAGAAAATTAAAAGATTAGATTTTTGAATTTTCAGATCCAAATAAAATCCCCAAAACAAGAAAGAATCAAATAGAGAATAGAAATAAGTGTTAATAAGGAATCTTGAAACCCTAGAAGAGATTGTGATTCTGCCCAATTGAACACCCAGATAGTTTTCCCCAAATTTCGGCAATCTAATTTCTCCCAAAAAGAGTATGGATGAATCGGCAAGAACCCTAGAAATTGGGGATTTTTGGGCTAATTCCTTAAGATAGAAAAAGGCTGAAAACACAATAAGAACAGAAAATAAATTAGATAAAGATTCGGCACAAGCAGAAATAAAGAAAGAATTGACAGTAAGAAATTAAAAGATAAGTCCTAAGAAGCCTTGAAATCCCGAAAGATCTCACAACTCCTTCAAACGGCTCTAATCTCCCTCCAAAGAATATCAATGGCAAGAAGAAGGTTGAAGATGGCTCCCACAATCAAAAAGATTGTTAAAACAACTTCTAAAGAAAACTCAAGAGAAAATCCTTGAAGAACTCAAAGAGAATTTTCACTCAAATCAAATCTGAAATTTTCAATGTAATTGTAATGTAATGTAGGGTGGCTGGCCAAGCCATATAAATAGGCCTTTCAAATGTTTTCCTAATTTAATTAGAACACTAAAACTAAAACTAAAAAAAAAACTCCTAATTATTTAATATGGAAATTCAGTCAAAGGTCTTTTATTTGGGACTCTTGGACTGAATATAAAAATTTAAACTAAGTAAATAAATAAATAAATAAATAATAAAAATAAAACTTTACAACTTGGGCCACTTTGACAATTTGGCCTGATTTTCAACTAAGTATAGGTAGATTTCTTGATTGGGCTGGGATTTGCTTATTGGGCCTCGCCTTCAAGAATTTGGGCTTTTGTGACTCGTATCAGATAGTGTGATGCTTAGTTCAAGTAGAGCTTCGAGAATTCGCTAGTAAAAAATCTATCCGCAAGAAAACAATGGCGTGTTAACATATAATGCTTAATAATTTCAAATAAAATTTGTTTTACTTACCTTATTCATAAGTGAGCATACTAAATGCCAAGTGAACTAAACATAAGCCTAGTTAAAATAAAGCACATAAACATTACAATACAAGGAAAGTAAGGGAAAACATATATACTCATGTATCAAATATCATAGCCACAATCACAAGCACTATAATAATCATATCATTTCTTATTTGACCTTATAATTGATTACAGTTTCCATATAACAAGATTTATAAAGGTGTATAGAATATAATTTCATATTATTTATTCATTAATCAATTTCATATTCAGATTAACATTTCACCCAATGCAACCTTTGTAAAAAATAGACTCGAACACACAAGTGAACTACATTGTACCAAGATAGCTCGGAAGAGCATAAACTACACTAAACACTACACCAAAACAAGCCTTTAGCGTCATTTTTAGCGGCGTTTGGATAAAAAAACGTCGCTAAAGATCGAGCATTAGCGACGCTTCTTGGAAAACGCCGCTAAAGATCGAGTATTAGCGGCGCTTTATGGAAAACGCCGCTAAAAACAAGCATTAGCGGCGTTTCTCGGAAAGCGCCGCAAAAAACCTAAGCCCGTTTCTGAGCTTTCGGGGATTTAGCGGCGTTTTTGAGAAAGCGCCGCTAATGCTCAGGGCTTGAGCGGCGGTTTTGGGAAAGCGCCGCTTTAATGCTAAAGGTTTTAGCGGCGTTTTTGGGAAAGCGACGCTAATGCTCAGGGCTTTAGCGGCGTTTCTGGGAAAGCGACGCTAATGCTCAGGGCTTTAGCGGTTTTTTTAGGAAAGCGCCGCTAATGCTCAGGGATTTTAGCGGTGTTTTTCATAAAACGCCGCTAATGCTCAGGGATTTAAAATAATTTAAAATATTTGTTAAAAATGGAAAAATTAAAATACTATTATTTAAAATAATTTTAAAGTTTTTTGGATACAATACTGATTTTTAATTTATATATTAAATAATTTCTCATATAATCGTAAAAGAGATAGTATTAATTTTAAAATATTGAATTAATTATCACTATAGTTTAGGGTTTTTGGTTTAGGGTATATGATTTAGAGTTTATTGTTTATGGATTATGGGTTTAGGGGTTATGGTTTATGGTTTAAAGGCTGGGGTTTAAGGTTTAGAGGTTATGTGTTAGGGGTTTATGGTTTTAGGGTTTAAGTTTAGGGTTTAGGGTTTAGATTAACTATTGTTTTCTAATTTATATATTAATTAATTTCTTATATAATTGTAAAAGAGATAATATTATTTTGGTTTTTCAAAATCGTATGAAGATTTGGTTCTTCAAAATCGATATAAGCTATATCCAAGGATATCCCCATCTTATCCCATCCCGGTTCAGTATTTTTAGTGCTCAGTTCATTTTTTTTATTTGCGTGTTTTGCCTTGCCCCCGCCGTGATCAAATAATTATATATGGATTTAGGGATTATGGTTTAAGGGTTGGGATTTAAGGTTTAAGGGTTAGGAGTTAGGAATTTAGGGTTTAAATTAATTAGTTCTTTAAATTTATATATTAAATATGTTCTTATATAATTGTAAAAGAGATAATAATAAATTTAATATATTACAATTATGAGTATAGTTTATATTATTTAAGAGATATATAATAGATAGACTTTACGAATATTGAATGGCTAATTTAGGGTTTAAGGTTTATTTGAGAATTGTTAAATGATACAATTTTATACAATCAATTAATGCTTTTATATTTAAAAATATTTAATCTAAACCATTTGATATATTTGATATATTTAATTATTTAATTTGGATAGGACCAAATTATAAGAAAAAATACAAAAATAAAAATGAGATAAAATGATATGGATATATAGGTAATTATTTAATTTGGATAATTCTAACTTAATAATTAATTACAACCATTTTATTAGTTTTATTAAAATATACGATATTTATTTTGAGATTACTTGGTTTTTTAATAAAAATTCAATTTATAAAAAATGATAAAAATATTTTATAAAATCACTTAACTAATAATTTTTTAACAGACAAAATAAAATATTTTTAGTAGAGCAAAAAGTAAGCAATAGCGACAGTTTTTAGAAACGCCGCAAAAATCATTTTGCTTTAAAATTATAGAGCCATTTTACCCCAAATTTCCCCCCTGAAATCCCTAATCTTCCCATGGCCGACAATATTTTCTCATAGAAAATATTTTATTCTCCCTCCATGTTCCAATCTTTTTAGTTCCCTTCCCATTACAAAACAGTTTTCCATTCCAAACCCTAACAAACGTTTAACAAAAAAACACCCTTCTTCATCGTTTTGAACTCCTCCATCGTTTTCTCTACTTCCCCTCCTTCTTCTGCTCTCCAATGGCTATCCCCGCCGCAAACGTTTAACAAAAAAACACCCTTTTGTTTATACCCAATGCCAATGTATCCACGCGCGTTCCATTTTCCCGTGTCAAGACACTCCCGCGGCGAGAATCCGTTGCTCTGCTTTGCTCAAAGTCCCTCGAAAGTTATCCGCCGTTTCAAGTGAATACTTTTCATTCTTCCTTTAATTTTTGCCTAACAATAAGCTCATCACTCCGTCAATCTTGTTTGTCGTTTTCAAATAGACCCCTTATTTTTGTTGGAGATGTTGGGGCTGTTGCAGGGATAAGATGAGGTCATCGAGGAAGAATCAAGCGTCGTCAAGCAGCGGAGGTGGAGGAGGTGAAGGGAATCAAGACGGGATTACGGATGAAGAAGCTCTTTCCAATATCACCAAACAAAAAGTCGCTGCTGCCAAGCAGTATATTGAGAATCATTACAAGGAACAGATGAATCTTCAAGACAGAAAAGAGAGGTATGGTTTCCTAATCTTATGCTTAAATTTGCTAATACAAGTTGCAAATATATTGAGAAACAACAATATTTGAGTAAATAATTGTTGTTTGTAGATATTAGAGATATAAATTGCTGCAATCGTTACGGTTAACTTATAGAAATCTTTTGTTCATCTTATTTTTAATTGATTTAATTATTTAAAAGTGTTAAGTTTCAAATTACACATGAATTTGATTCGTGTTGCAGCGTGATAGAGATACTTTGATTTGGTGTAATTATATATATAACTTTAGTTTTGATTTAACTTTATACATAAAACGTTAATATGAGCTTTACACAACTAAGAAAAACAAATAAATGGATTAGGACATATAGACTGAAGTATATAAATTCAACAAACATTCGCAGAATGAGATTATATGACATTTTTGTTACTGTTTTTGGTATTGTTCTCCTTATGCAACTGTAAGTTTTTGAGCAGCTGAAATGAATAAAGTTTTTTTGATATGCGAGCATGAGATAATGAGGTGGAAGTAAGGAAGTTTTTTTATATTTGAATTTGGTCTGAGTTTATGGGTAAAATGGATTTTGGGTGAAATCAGCAGAAGCATGAGGCAGGGTTTGCTATCAAGTGGTCTATTGACGAACATTATATATTGGAGGACAGCCTTGAAAAGTATGTGATAATTATTTCTTTTCTTACTGTGTTTGCAAGTCTTCTAATCTGTGCTACTAATATACGAAACCTAGTCCAGGTGAACGAAGTTAATATTAAGTATTAGATTCTCTAATGTGTGTTTTTGCTGATACGTTTTATGGTATAATTGTTTTTAAGGAGGTATTTATTAGGTATATCTTCTTTTTGAGATGAGATTAAGTGCTGGCTTTTACTTTAATGTATTTGTATATAGGTATAAAGATGAGCCAAGTATTATGAAGTACATAAAGATTGCAGCTACCTTGCCTGATAAAACTGTACGTGATGTTGCATTGAGGTGTTGATGGATGCAAGTAAGCTCATTACTTCTTTAATGATGCATTTCTTCCATTATTTGTTCTATTTTTTATTTTCTTGTATCACGTGATTTACTGTGTATGAAAAATTGGTCTGCAAATTATTAGTTTTAATATACTGGTGTAAATGTTCAATTATTAGTTTTGGCATTGACTGCAGCAAGTGTGACTCAATTGATCTGTTAATGTGCTTTTGTTCTTTTTAATTCTTAGACATCATATTTGTGCATTTAAAATCATCTATGAGAATCTTCCTGCTTTACCATTCACATACCGATGCTTCTGTCATTTTTGGTGAAGCTTTATATATACTTTCTATCCATTTGGATGGTGAAATTTACATTCTTTGGTGCTGATGCAGGCCCATGCATGAAGTTACATTTTCAACACAAGACAAAACCAAAACTTCTTAGTCAGGTATATGATAGGTTTGTTTGTCAAATAGAAGTCTATTATCTTTTCTATCTTGAAAATTTTGCCTTAAGAAGTGTATTATCCTGAATATATCCAGAGATTGCATGGTTAGGGTTTACATAGTAAGAAAAAAGGAAGGGAAAATGTGTTTGGAAATCATAAAAGTTAAACTGCTAACTGTGTTGACTATGCACATTATACCAAATAGAACATTTTAGAATCTGTTAGCTTCATAACTTCATTCATACTTTTAGCCCCATTTATTTATTTATTTATTGAAAGTAATGTACATTATACCAAGAAAGCAAATGTACATTTTTTTCTGAAATCTGTCATGTTTACATAATGTTCTTATGCCATTTCTTCAGTACCTTCTTCTATAAAAAGGTAGTTGCTTGCTTCTACCTTCAGTTTTCCATACTTTACTTTGCTTGTTCATGTAAGTCTTTGTAATTATCATTTTCTAAACTACTTTTTCGTTTCTAAATTATGATGCTCAGTTAGTGAATCCGGAGAGTGGCTATAATTATAGAGCTGTCAAAAGATAGACTTCACAAAGGAAGCTGGGTTACTGCCTATTGGACTGTGATAAAGTAAGTATTTATCTTAACACTTTGAATCAATCATTTGTTTTGCATGATATATTTATTGCAGGTAAGTCCATGGAACAATTTTTTATCCTTTTAGTTCATGTTTTATTTTTATTTTTCTATGATTAAACTCTAGTACTCAGGGCAGTAGTTGTTGGGATGTAAAATCTATTGTCTATCTGCCTAAATATATGACAAAAGGCGGAAGTACATATTGGAGATACTCTCACATGCACATTCATTCGTTAAAAACACGATATCTAGTTATTTGTCTTTGAACTGAGTTGGATTGTTCCATGCTTATGTAGGAGCACATGCCCTATGCCATATTTTCGTTTAAGGACCGCCAAGGAAATTCTGAAACTGAAAGCTGATTGATCGGATGTGTATGTCGACTTTCATCAACTACTTTCGAAGGCCTTACTAGGAATTGAAATGGTGTGCAAAGAGATCGCTTCTTCTGATATGATTTTTCAAAATAAATACTGGACAAAGTATGGATATTTCTTGTCAGTTGCATTTACTGCTATTAGTAAAATAGGATTTTCTTCTTGATCTTAGTTTCTTCACTTGTATTAGACTCAACAATGGCTTACATTGCATTGGTGTTGATTTTACCTAAATTTCGAGGTTTACAATTTTTAATTTTTATTAATTATTTACGTTTTCTCACTTTTATTAAATTTTATTATTATTTAAGCTTCATTTATTTACCTTCTTTTATCATTTTCATAGAAAATTTAAGTTAAATAATATTTTTTTATTTATCCTTAAAAGTATATTTAAAGTTCAAATTTAAAAAATAAAACATAATATAATATTTATCATAAAAATAAATATTATTTGATTAAAGTAATTTTTTTGCATGATATGTTTTTAGCGGCGTTTTTGCGAGAAGCGTCGCTAAAGGTTTGTTTTATAGCGGCGTTTGTGCTAAAAAGCGACACTAAAGGTCATGGTCTTTAGCGGTGTTTGCCACAAAAGCGCCGCTAAAGGTTGTGGTCTTTAGCGGCGTTTGCGACAAAAGCGCCGCTAAAGGTTGTGGTCTTTAGTGGCGTTTGTGGGAAAAGCGCCGCTAAATGTCATGACTTTTAGCGGCGTTTATTTCTAAAAACGCCGCAAAAGTTAGTGACGCGTTCAATAGCAGCTTTTTGACAAGTGCTGCAAATACTTTTAACGGCGCTTTTTAAAGGCCTAAAAAAACGCCGCTAAAAGCCTGTTTTGGTGTAGTGAAAGCACGCAAGTGCAAAGACCGGCCTTACATATACAAATAAATCCCTCCACCACACCAAGTTCTCTATAGAGACAATACATATTTGATGATACGAAACAAATGATGTATCATCCACTGACATAATAGAATCTTTATATCACTGTTAAACCAGTTTAGAGATGAGCATATGACCTTATTGATATGCCCACTATGTCCTAGAATTTCTACTAAGTTTAATGAGCTTTTATCATTCAAGAACAGGTATTTATTTTGACAATCACATTCCATTTTCTGTAGTTCACTAGCCATAGCTTTGTACATAACACATAATCATTATGTAACACATAAGAATATCATTAGCCAATATCTTGGCCACATTTCAGTAAACCTATCATCTTGCATATAAGTATAATTTTCATCTCTTAGTTCACATAGTGTTTATTAAAATTATCCACAAGCTTATTTCTATTCTTTAATGCTTCTCACCGAAGTACGTCAATTTCATTGTATAATTAGCACTATTAACATAAACATAAACACAAGCACACATATTAAACTTGGAATAATAGTAATTTCCATGAAAATTACCTTTCAAAACACACTATAGCTAGAAGTTCTTAGAAAGTTTTTTAATCAACAAATTTTTCCTTTCCTTTGCTTGTTCTACCTCTTTCCAATTCTTTTTCTATACAAGCATATAGACATACAATCAATTGCATGAATTTAACATATAATATCCATTAATTTAATAACTCTATCATGAGATGTATGACTCGATTTAACCTTTCAAAGCCTAATGTTCAAAATTCCAGTAATGCAAGTTTTATTTGATCAAACTCAGTTCCAACTATACAATAATCTAGGAGTATTGAGCTATCCAAAAAACATAGTTATTTCAAAAGGTTTAACTCTTTTTTCATCAAGATCACAACTATCCATTCATGGCCACATAACCCATTCTTAACTATAACTTATTTCCCATACAAATACTACCGCATATAAGCTTTTATCCACCATCATTCAAGCTTAATTCAACCAAACATCCAACACCAACCTTTTCTCTCTATTTTTCTATATACTCAACAATGATATCTAAACTATACTTTGAAATTTCAAGTTTCTAGTGAATAGGTCACGTGTATCCATACTTGTTAAGCTAAAATCTATTTAGAATGTAATGTTCCAAAATTTCTAATTTCGTTATTGTGAAAATATGACACAAATATCTGCCAACTTTAGTGGCTATGTGTTTTGGAAGTGTTTGGGAGGTCCCAAGTTCAAGCCTTTGCTTGGGCAAATTTTGGTGTTTTAAATGAATTAGGCCTTACTCTTGTTCAGTAGGCTTTTATTTGATTGTTGGGGTAAATTACATTAGAATGGGTTTGTTGGTCATGTGGTTAAATGATGTGTTATTATGGTGGAGATCTTGTGTTCAAATCCTTATGCAGGCAAGAGTATTTTTTTTTGCTCAGGTTTCAGGATAGAGTTGTGTAATAGGGGGATTCTGAGTAGTGGATGTGTAGTGGGAATTAGGGGAGAAGATTAAAGGATTTTGGGGATTATCAGGAGTTTATTTTATTTTTCCCCATAACCAAATTTTGACTCTCTTTTCCAAAAATAAATTCTGCTGTCTATTCTTCTCTCTCTCCTCTTGCCGAAATTCTCTGAGTTTTTCCATCTTTCTCTTCTTTTTCTTCTTCTTGATTTTTCCCTAATACATTTATTTTCCTTCGTTTTCGCACACGGTTAGTGATCGCTTAGTTTCGGTAAGTGTTTCTCTTTGTTTCTGTCATGAATCTCTTAACGACTGAAGTGGTAATGTTTTTCTCTACGATTTGGGCATAGGGGGAGGCTCAGACAGGTGAATTTGGTGTTCTCGTCTTAACAATAGTTAAACGGAGGGTTATCGTTGGTGGTAAGTTGGGTTTCTGTTCGTTCTTGGTTGTCAATTCGCTTGTAAACCCGTTAAATTGATGTTGAGTATCTTAATTATAGGCTTTGGAGTGCTCGGGGACTGTTTTAGCATCAAACAAAACTAGGTGTGTACCCAAAACGCAAAAAAAAAAAGGATTCGATGAAAAGCTGAAATTGCTTGCTGTTTGGACAACAGTAGTAGGCTAACTTTGAAAAATCGCCTTAAATAGTGGAAATTGAATTAGAGGATGAACAAAATATGAAATTAAAGCTTATTGAGTCTAGTTTATCATAGAAGAAATGGTGTAAGTAATGGAAATGTAAATCGTGAGGTATAATAAACTTTGTGAGACAAGGTCAGATTGAATTCAAGAAACATACTCATGGCAGGTCAATCCAGTATGTTTTTCTCTAACACATACTCATTTATTAATTTTGACATCCCTATGTTAATGACAACACTTTGTCATCAATCAAGTACACATTAGTCACAATGCATTATTATTGTCGAAACCCATAATAATACTCAACTAAGGAATTTTTTTAAGAATAATCATATTATTCTTAGGACTTTATTATTAACCTGTTTATTTATACACACAGAAAATAAATTGAAATAACAATGACAATGTCTTATATTAACAAAGAAGGTAAAATGACTATGTGATTACAGTTATTTCATGATTGGTCTTTGGGCATACTCTACCAGTGGTCACTTCCTATAGATTCTACTTGCCTCCAATACCATCCCTTGAAGACAAAAATTTCGGTAGAACAAGTTGAAAGATTGAATCTGAGGTAGATTCTAGAGTTAAAAAGGCTTCTCACTATAAGAAATATATTTCTCTACCGCTTGGAGGAAAGAACCCAAAATGGTTGGTGAGCCTCAGACTGTTATCTTGGCGTGAATCCTAGAGTGGTTCAGTCTGCCGAAGAGGCATGGCCATTTGGGGTTGATGGCGAGTTAGCTTGGGTTCTGGAAACACAAAAATATATACACTTTTTCATGCCCTTTTTAACTCAAATTCATGCATTTTCGAAGTAATTCTTGTCGAAAAATATAATATAATTATAAAATAATTAAATTGAACTTAAATTACTAACATATTGAATTTTAATTAATTTTATAATAATTTTTTATAAATTTTGATTTAATTTCGACAGATTTGCACAAAGGGTGAAAATTGGCTTGGCAGGCACTACTATAAGCGCAAATTCGGGAAGTGATTTTTGAAGCATTGAGGCGAATTAATTTCTCAGCCTAAGACAGTTCAATTGATGAGTATTAATACATAATATAATTAATTTTAATTTTAATTCAATTTATTTTGGGTTAAATAATTATTATTAATTAAAATATGAAAAGAGGTCCAATTGTGCTAAACCTAAAGACCTGTCCAACTGAGCACATGGGCTACCCAAAACCGTCCAACATGCTGACCCAATCAGCTTAAATTAGCTGATTATTTTACTTGCAACTCAGCCCTTGAATTTTTCTTGAAATTGTATTCAAATTCCTCAACTTATCAAGCTTTTGTAGATTTTCCCCTAGCTAAATTTAGCAAGTTTGAAACATTCAAACTTGCTACATATGTGGCCGGCCAAGTGGGGTCTATGGCTACTGGATTTTTGCTATTTTTAGCAGCCAATCCTACCTATAAATACCCCCCTTTGGTACTCATTTCAACACACCTCTCAGAGCTCTCATTCCACACTTCTCTCTCACTTTCACTCATTTTTCTCCTTTATTTTCCATTTTTCTTTCTTGTCCCTTCCTTGCCAATTTCCCTCATGGAAAAGACCTATTCAACCACCTTGGGTAGCAGCATTAAAGTGCTTATAGAACCCTCAGTTCAATAAGAACAAGCGGAGAAGGAATAGAGCAAACTAGTCAAGCTTCAGAGAAACACCGGATTTGATTCTAGTTTACTATCCTTTAATTTTTATTGTTTTTGTTATGAACATGTCTATGAATATTTTTTGTTGTTATTATAAATTTAATTAACATGGCTTAAATTTAAATCGTGTTAGGTTGATTGCATTTCGTCCACTTAAGTTATTACAATTATGTTTGTATTGTTATAAGTCTTGATAAATTGTTTGATTAAGTAAAACCATGATTATGTTAGTCCTGCATTACAATTGTAAGGTAACTAATGAATTAATTATTAATTGTGTTGAAATTGTAATTAATTGATACAATACTTAACTAGTGCAAGTTTAATCTTCTAAGGTAGTGAGGATTAAATTAGCGACGATGATTAAATGGTACATTAGCCTTGCATAACTTGCAAGATTATTGTGATTAAACCGTTTCAATGTAGGAATATATTGTTACCTCACTTAATATTTTACTTTCTTATTTAAATTGATTAATTTTTGAATTGACATAGTGATATGTTCAAGAGATTAGTTAATTTAGTAAGTCTCAGATGTGCTATAGTGAACAAATTACCAAGTTGCCGTGAATTTATTCATAACAACATGAACATTGTTTTAGTATTATTAAGTTAAGAAATGTAATTAATCTAACACAATTATGTCATCTTGATTAAAACCATCTTTTGAATTCGTGCATTGAATTTTTTATTTTTTTTACTTAGTTAAATTTTAGTTTTTAATCACTTCCTCAAAATCAAAATATTTTTAATCACCAAAGTGTTTGGAATCAATTTCATAAATAATTTTCTTAAATAGTCCCTATGGGTATAATAACTTGACATTTACTTTCACTTTATTACTTGTTGCGATTGTGTACACTTGCACATTTTCGTCGTTCCAGGTTCTCGTTGGAAAATGGAGGGAGCCCACTGATTTCTTCTACACCATCTGTAATATTCCTCTCCGTTGTTGGCTTACCTTAACTCCGGGGTTCATGGGTGAGTCTTTGGGTAGTGGCTTATTTGAAAACTTTGTCGACACTATTGTTGTTGACACTGTTGTTCTTGCAAGTCCTACTCTTCTCTTGCCCCCGACACTACTGTTCAAGCCTTGAGTCATGGATGTAGAGGCTTTGTTTAAGAGCGCACAAAAAGCCATGGATGATGTTGATTCAAGCTTCTGAGCTGGTAGTTGTAGCCGTAAGAGATTGAGACTCGAAAAAGGACTCCTCTCGTGCTGGGGAGAGCAGTGGCAAAGGGTTGTACTGCTGCAAACTGGGCAAACAACCCATTCCTCCCGAGGATGAATCCCCTACTCCCTTTCCGGTGCCCATGACAACAGTGATTATCCGAATAGAATGTGAAAGCAGAAATATAATGGCAATAACAAGAGTGATTATCCGAATAGAATGTAAACAAAGAAATAAGCAACTAAATATGTTGTGACAAATAAACTACGAAAAAAAATAAGGATAGAGTGATGTTGATTCGGAAGGTCAAGATTACCCAGAGTCAACCTTAACTGTCAATAATGCCTTGGCAAAATTGTATCTACTTTACTGCACAGAAAAGTTCTAAAATGACCTGCCTCTTGCAAGAGCAAAACCTCAAGTTACCTTTCATCTGTTCCTCCTTGGCTTTTTACGTATCTTGCATGGGTTCCTCCTGTATGATCGTAACTTTATGTCTACAATTGACTACAAGTGTCTATCAAATATTATCTCATTTCATTTAATTTTAATCCAACCAATCCAACCCTTTCAGAACTAGAATCAGTTTATAGTATGCGAACAACCTTCTATGTCTAGAGATTGTTTGCATTTTAATTAAGAAATATAAAAAATCAAATGAAATAGTAAAGTAAATTAGATATATACGCCATCCATAAAAATAGTTAAGGTTTCATTGAAAGTAATCCCAACCCTATGAGATTTAGCTCATGGGCTGGGAAATAAAATTCCAAACCAAAATATTATTTGACATTGCATTTAACTACTGCAATTAATCTTTCGAAGGAACACTAATGGAAATAACGGAAGAACTACGGAAAACAGCTTTTGCTTGCCCGATCCACACTTCGGTATCACAACATCCTATGATGGCTAAGAAGAACTGCCTTCGACTTCCTTTCCTTTGTGCAGCCGAACCCTTAGTCACGCTTAAGGATCTCTCTCACTCTTTTTCGCCCTTTGTGAGGCTCCATTCATTGGCTTTTATAGAAATATTAGGCTAGGTTCAGCTAACAGGTTGTGATTATCTTCTCCTCTTTTAGGCGGATTTATCTGGTACAAGTTTGAATTTGAAATGGGACTGTTGCGCGAAAGTTGTTGACTTGGTCTTCCCGACATTGCCACACATCCATGATGGCAAACTATCTGCACTTTTCCCTTTATTTCCTCATTCCAAAACCTATTCTTGCCACACACAAAAAAAACTCTACTGCAAGCAATTAAAAACACCTAATTCCAACGGTCCAAGTCCTAATGCAATATTAAAAATGCTAACTAAAATTTCCTAAAATACAACAAAATGTACTTAAGTACAAGCAATTAGCTAGGTCTAAAGGAATGAAATATAAATCTTTTCAAGAGTTATCACACCCCCAAACCTGAGTTATTGCTTGTTGATACGAGATCAAAGGCTCGACAAATGCGTTCCAAACTAAATGGGACCATTCAGGAGTTTGTTAGCAAGGCCTTAGATGCGTACACGAAAGAACGGGAAAATCAAGATTTCAAATCTTGGGAATCTTGGTCCAAGAAACCAAATCTTGCAGCCAAAGTGCATTGGATCTCCGTTACGAGCATCAATAATTCAATTTCGGTAAGAGATGGATCACAATCCCAAATTCTTGAAGGCAAGGCCCAATAAAAAGATTCTAAGCCCAATCAAGAAATCCACCCATACTTAGTCGAAAATCAGGCCAAATTGTCAAAGTGGCCCAAGTTGTAAAGTTTTATATTTATTTATTTATTTTACTTAGTTTAAATTTTTATGTAAATATTCAGTTCAAGAGTCCCAAATAAAGACCCTAGGCCGAATTTCCATATTAAAATAATTAGGAGTTTTTTTTTATTTTAGTTTTCTAATTAGATTAGGAAAACACTTGAGAGGCCTATATAAAGGCTTGGCCGGCCACCTTGTTATTCATTTCTCAATTATATCAAAAATTTCAGATTTGTTTAAGTGCAAAATTCTCTTTGAGTTTTTTTCTCCAAGAATTCTCTCTTGGGTTTTCTTTAGAAGTTGTTTTAACAATCTTTTGATTGTGGGAGCCATCTTCAGCCTTCTTCTTGCCATTGATATCCTTTGGAGGGGAGATTAGAGCCGTTTGAAGGGAGTTGTGAGATCTTTCGGGATTTTAAGGCTTCTCAAGACTTATCTTTTAATTTCTTGCTGTCAATTCTTTCTTTATTTCTGCTTGTGCCGAATCTTTATCTAATTTATTTACTGTTCTTATTGTGTTTCCAGCCTTTTTTCTATCTTAAAGAATCAGCCAAAAATCCCCAATTTCTAGGGTTCTTGCCGATTCATCCATACTCTTTTTGGGTGAAATTAGATTGCCGAAATTTGGGGAAAACTATCTTGGTGTTCAATTGGGCAGAATCGCCGGATATTATCGGCGATTTATTAAAAACTTCTTCATTATAGCATCTTTGATGCCTAAACTACTACAGAAAAATGTTAGTTATGTTTGGACTGAGAAATGCCAGAAAAGTTTCAAGCGATTGAAGAATATGTTAACTGAAGCTCCTATTTTGATTTAGCCAAAATCTGGGAAGTAATTTATTGTATATAGCGATGCGTCTCTTTGTGGTTTAGGATGTGTTTTGATGCAAAGTGGAAAAGTAATTGCCTATACTTCTAGGTTGTTGAAGCCTTATGAGCGCAATTACCCGACACACAATTTGGAGTTAGCTACAGTTGTTTTCACTTTGAAGATCTAGCGACACTATTTGTAAGGGGTGAAATGTCATATTTTTACTGATCATAAAAGTTTGAAATACCTAATGACTCAAAAAGAATTGAACTTATGTCTGCGCAGGTGGCTCGAATTATTAAAATATTATTATTTGGTAATTGACTATTATCCTGGGAAAGCTAATATCGTTGCAGATGCATTAAGCCAGAATTCTTTATTTGCTTTGAGGGCTATGAATGTAAATTTAACATTAGCGCGTGATGGTTCTATTTTGGCTTGGTTGATAGTAAAGCCGGAATTTTTATTGAAAATTCAAGAACTTCAGAAAGATGATTCAAGTTTATTATCGAGACTTGAATTAGTGAAAAGTGGTCAAAAGACTGATTTTAGTATCGGCGTTGATGAATGTTTGTATTTCCAAAATCGACTGTGTGTACCAAATGATTTTAGATTAAAATGAAAGTTGTTGAATGAAGCTCACAATAGTGTTTATTCAATTCATCGTGGGAGTATGAAAATGTATAATGACATGAACTGAAGTTATTGGTGACCTGGTATGAAGCGAGAAATAGCAGAATATGTGTCCCGATGCTTAGTTTGCCAACAGGTGAAAGCTGAACATCAGGTACCATCGAGTTTGTTGCAACTAGTAATGATTCTTGAGTGGAAGTGGGAATGAGTTACCATGGATTTTGTTTCAAGATTACCTTTGACTCTAAAAAGAAAAGATTATATTTGAGTTATTGTTGATAGATTAACGAAATCATCTCATTTTCTACCCATTCGAACTAATTATTCACTTGAGAAATTGGCAGAATTATATGTTTCAGAAATTGTGAATTACACGGCGTACCATTATCTATTATATCTGATCATGATCCAAGATTTACTTCTAGATTTTAGGGTAAGTTACACGAAGCTTTAGGCTCGAAGTTAAATTTTAGTACCGCTTTTCATCTGCAAACAAATGGTCAGTCGGAGCAAATCGTTCAGATTTTAGAAGATATGTTGCGATGTTGTATCATTGAATTTGAGGGCAGCTGGAAAAAGTATTTGTCATTAGCTGAATTTATGTTTGCTTGTAGATACCACACTTAATTATATACATTTTATTTACATGATTTATACTCTAAACATTCGCACATTTGGAGGCGGTCACACCCCTCATTCGACCCGACTGTCAGATCTTAGCTATAGGATACTACAATTGTCGTCGGAGCAACTACCTTCATTTATACAGTAAATGTCATTTAAACATACAATTGAACATTAAACACGTTTACGTTGAGTTACAAAATCAAAATCAAGCCTTAATCAAGCTTACGAAAGCTCTTTTTGTTGACTCAAGCACAAAATAAGACCAAATAGTAAAGTTTTAAAATCTCAGGGTCGACGTCATTATCTAACTTCTTCCCCATCATGACACCACCAAACAGTTTGTCACATCATGATCTCAAGCCACTCGACGTCACGGCGTGACTCACTATTGATCGATGTTGCGACAAGAAAGTTTGCTCGTCAAGACGAGGACCCTATTTTTCGTAATGAATCGTTTAGTACCTATTTCGAGTTTACCAGCTAAACCATTTTCATATACATAACATATCACCATTTTAACCTAAATCAAACATACCAAAACATGTCAAAACATACCATTTAACCATTCAACCAATTCAATATAACTTCAATTTAGCACATAACATACCATTTTAATTTGTTCAAGCATAAACCATTCATCTAACAAGCTTGACATTCAGGAATCAACTTTTCATCTATGTTAATCTATGTTCAATCATGCTTTTAAATGCCAAGCATAACTCAACCAAAATTTTCAAAACATACCAATTTCATTAAACATTTGTATTGCCAAAATCATGCATAAACTAGGTTTCAAGCTATATCAACATTCAAGGTTAACAAATACATAACACCTATATACATGCCACAATTTTGGACATTAAACGATCAAATGACTAACAATTTAAAAATGGGATAGTGAGAGCTTCTGGACAATTTGTTTGACACGTTCTGCAAGTTGACAATCTATAAGGAAAGGGAAGCAACAGGGTAAGTATATTGAATGCTTAGTAAGTCCATATGAAATTTACTTAACTTACCTTGACATTTCAACAATCTAAACATTTTAAAGGCATTGGCATCCTTTAGCATACTTTGTAGTATCATATGCAAATATAAAACCAATGGGTAGTCAATTTATCTATCAAGAACTTATAACACAAATCATATACAACAATTCAATTGAGTAACATGCAACAACCATTTCATAATCAATTTGAAAACATATGTAATCCAATTAATATTCAATCCATTTCAATAATTCCATTTCCATTAGGTTACATTTTCACCTGGGAGAACCTTAGTAAATCAAACTCGGATACATGAGACTATTTTGCCATACAAGCCGACAATGATCAAGGTTGTTCACATAAGCTGACATTTATGAATTTTCTCACATAAGCTAACATCATATTGAGGTTACCAGTCTAGGCTAAACCAAAGATACATATAAACCGAGAATCCGCAACAAATGTCGGATCTCATATAATCATGTAAATCCCTGATCGATTCCATATTTGACCCTAATGGCAGGCCATGCGTATCCTAATCTTTTACTAAGTTCACACGGGCATCGCTATCATAATCATATCATTTCAATCCTTGAATCAGTCTACATATTTTACACAAATCCTGTAAACATTCAATATTCATATTGGTACTTTGTACCAATTCATAATAACCATAATTTCATACTTTTACAATTCAGTCCACATGATGCCAAAATCACCAATTTCACATTTATATAAACTGATAAGCAAAATAAACATAATTCAACCTAGCATCGAATAAAATAGTAAGTTCCATAAGAACTTACCTGGTAAAACAACAAATAAAGGAGTTTTTAAGGATTAATCAGTAATTTTTACTTTTCCCCGATTATCTTTGGTTTGGTTCTATTCTCAATCTATACAATTATTCAATTCAATTTATCAATATCAATCATTTTATAACATCTCCTAATATCCATGAACTAGTTAAATTTCATTTTTCGAATGCCTCTAATTTTTTGCATTTTAGTCAATTTAGTCCATAACACTGAAATTGCTGTAGCTTTCAATTTTGAGCTTTAGTTTCGAACCCGATCTCAACTACATTCTTTTAGGACCCTTTAATATCTATAATTACAAAAATTTCACATCAAAAATTCAATTTATTCACTTTAGTTCTTTTGACAAAACTAGTAATTAAACTTTATAATCTAGTCCTTTTTCACACCTAAGCTTAAAATCTATCAATTTAACATCAATTTATTTAAGAAACAATCTATGGAAACTTTCAGAAACTTTAAAATTTTTAAAAATTGGCACATAGGCTAACTAAATCAAGCTTTTATAACCTCAAAAAGATAAAAAAAAATACAAGAAAATAACTTAAAAATCATACCTAAATAAGGGTCAAATGCTAGAGGTTTGCAAATGACTTTCTCTAGGTTTTCTTTGGTGTACATTCGAGAGGAAGAAGAAGAAAAATAAAGATGACAAGCACTAAGTTGTCTTTTTTACTTTGGTTAAAATTAATTAACCTAGTTTTATTTACTTAACCTTAATCGATTTAAGCCTTAAGCATAATTAACCCAAGTGAGTGGAATCTAACATCATCCACCACCGTTTGGCCATTTAGAAATGGTCTAATTACATATCTAGTCCTTTGGCTATTTAAAAATCTATAGCGATAAACTTTTACAATTTAGTCCTTCTACCTTAATTAACTATCAATTCAACAAAATTACCAAACCAAACTTTAATATATTTCTATACTAGCCTCGTAAATATTAAATATTAATATTTACGACTCGATGTATGAGAATGGGGTTCTGAAATCGTCGTTTCTGAACCACTGAAAATCGGCTTGTTACACATAATAGGGGTTGAATTATTTAATTATTCTTGACAGCTTATATTGTTGTACGAGTAACTATTTATGTGTAAACTTGAAATATAATATTTAAGATTATTGGTTGAAATAGGGATTTTGTGGGGGATTTTTTCATAGGATCAAGAAATTATAAATAGGTATTTTGAAAAGAAATTATAAATAAGAGAAAAAAATAAAGCAAGAATCGAACTTGCTTGGCGAATTCCCTTTTTCAATTTCTTATTCTCTTATGGTTAACTGGATGAGTGTTAATCCTCTTAATTTAGTGTTTTAATAGATAAAGAGATGGTATGGGATGTCTCAAATAGGGTTGGTCAACAATGGAGGCGGTGATGTTTGTTGATGGGTTTGATTTAGTTGACAGTAGGAATGCTTATGGTTATTGGTTCTCGGTTTAGGTTGGGTTATGGAGTATATTTATCAAGGTTAAGAGTGGAGTCTCGAATGGTGGTGAGGATGGAGTTAAGATTGGATCTTTGGGTTTCATTTTGGATAAAGTAGAAAAAAAATAGCCGGGTTGGAAGAGGGAATAAAGTAAACAAAAGGTTAAAAAAAGATGTATTTAATTATGTGGCATTGACGTGGATAACACGTCAACATTTAACAATAAAATTGTACCAAGCGTATTTTCGTTACACCTCTAATGGTGGATAATGACATAGTGATTAAAATGTTACAAAATGATAGCATTAATGATTAAATTATAATAATTAAAATAAGTGACTATAACACAAACTTAATCAAACGTAAGTGACTATTTTTATAGTTTATATAAGATCATAAAAACTGTAGAAGTATTTTGCAAAATATTAAAGTGAAATGTTAAAATTGAGGGTAAAAGGTCCAAAATGAAATATAAAGGACAAAGGCTGAAAGGGTAAAATCAAAGTGGGCAATGTAGTAAATGTAGGATTATAAAGAACTGTTTGGTAACGCCGCGTGTTTCTGTCTCATCGTAAACATTCAACTCCCCACTTCCGGATTTTCCTAGGCAAAAACAGTATATATAAAAACAACAACCCAAACGTGACTCTAAGCCTCTCCCCACCTAACCCACCTGCCCTTTTCTTTGTAATAATCGAACTCCCCTCTCGTCCTCTTTCCCGATTTGTCTTCTTCATTGCCCCACCATGGCTTGTGTTAGCTTTGCTAAACTCAACGCGCCGTCATCGTCTTGGATCGTTGGCCAGCAGTCTCTCCCTCAACGCTCCGGATCATCCGCTCGGCTCGCCACTCGCAGAGTCTCACTCCCGATCCGTGCTGGCGCTTACACCGACGAACTCATCAAAACCGCCGTTAGTGTTTTCTTTGTTCTCTTTTATGTTTCTACTAGATTATTTCATATGATTTTTTATTAGAATTTTTTTTGTTGGCTAAAGATCTATCATTAGTCGTGAAATCCAATTATTTTTCTTTAACCTGTAAACTGTGATTCAGTTTTGCTTGTAAATCAGTTGCATCTGCGATGAAATAATTATAAAAATGATTTCGTTATTTTATATATTAGTATTTGTTTTCATATATAAAAATTCTGGTTTTCTGTGTCTTTCCGTGACTACAGGAAGCTTTAAGATATTGATGGAGTTCCTTTCTAAATACGAAGTTTGATTTATGACTCCTTTAACTAGGGACATTATAGCTGTTCTTTTTCATTGATGCTTGATGGAGACATGGAGATTTAAAATTTTAAATAGCCGGGTGCAGCACAATATTACTTTCGTTATTTACTGCAATTAATCGCAACAATATTTATTACGTTTGAAACTGTGACCGATTTGCAATCATAATTTGAATCCACGAATGGAGAATTATATGAGAGAATTTTTGGGTTGGCAAAGTTGCCTGATGAAAGGAAACTGTGATAAATTGTTTTCTATTTGTTTCTTTCTATGGTGTAGAAAACTATTGCTTCACCTGGTCGTGGAATACTGGCAATTGATGAATCGAATGCAACATGTGGGAAGAGATTATCTTCTATTGGCTTAGACAATACTGAACCCAACCGCCAGGCTTACAGACAGCTTCTGCTCACAACTCCTGGCCTCGGAGAATATATTTCCGGTGCCATTCTTTTCGAGGAAACACTTTACCAGTCAACTACAGATGGGAAGAAGTTTGTTGATGTCTTGCACGACCAGAAAATCGTACCTGGCATCAAAGTAGATAAGGTGACACTACCAAATTTCTACATTTATATGCGTATGAATTCCTTTTGATGGTACTCATTAACTCAATCTTTTATATTCACGTGTTTCAGGGTTTGGTTCCTCTACCTGGATCAAACAATGAATCTTGGTGCCAAGGCTTGGATGGATTGTCATCAAGATCTGCCGAGTACTACAAACAAGGTGCTCGGTTTGCCAAGTGGTAAGTCAATTTTATGTAGTTAACTTGTACCTTTTGAAGTTTAAATGGAAGTTCTGATTGGTTTATAACACCTTTATATATATATATATATATATATATTTACAAATACATACATACTTGCTTTACATTTCTCATTCTCGAAATGTTATACTGTTAAATTACTCAGGAGAACAGTAGTTAGCATTCCTTGTGGTCCTTCTGCTCTGGCTGTTAAGGAAGCTGCATGGGGACTTGCACGTTATGCTGCCATTTCTCAGGTATTGTATCACATTTTATCAGTTTCTTATAACTTGCTAAACCAATTGCAAGGCTTGTTATTTCCCTACTCAACTTTGAAGTTTTTGGAATTCTAAACAACCAATTTGCTTCATATGTGAATGGCAATTAGATTAATTTTCTATTGCCTTGTCAAATTTTGACATGAGTTGTGTGTTGGCTACTTTTGCCGGTACATGCTCTTATTTTATATTGTAGTTGGTTTGTGTATCGAGCTCAATTGTATATTAATGTGAATTAATACCCAGGACAATGGTCTTGTGCCAATAGTGGAACCCGAGATTCTTCTGGATGGTGACCACCCTATTGAGAGGACTCTTGAAGTAGCTGAGAAAGTTTGGGCAGAAGTCTTCTACTACTTGGCTGAGAACAATGTTATATTTGAGGGCATCTTACTCAAGCCCAGTATGGTAACCCCAGGAGCTGAACACAAGGAGAGGGCTAATCCTGAGACTATTGCCAAATATACGCTCACAATGCTGAAAAGGAGAGTTCCACCAGCTGTTCCAGGAATAATGGTACCTAAAAATCCTTTTTCACATTTAGCCTCCATTTGTTTGATGTTCTCAGATTTAGTTTTTTACTTTTTCCTTTTATTTCTAAAAAAGGAACCTATATGGAATTCAGTTACTTTCCCGGTTGATGTGGACAGTGAGGTTGATATTGGCATGCATAAGTAAACCTTAAATGATGTTTGGGTGAACTGACGTGAAAAAATTATCAAAGCCTGTAGTTTTGGAAGTTCATCGTGCAAGTTCTTACATCTTGATTCATAAAGCTTGTTTGATATTTGCTGAAGTTTTGATTAACGAAAAGGTGTGTGCATTTGTTTATCTTTGCAGTTTTTGTCTGGAGGACAGTCGGAGATGGAAGCCACATTGAACTTGCATGCAATGAACCAGAGCCCCAACCCATGGCACGTTTCTTTCTCTTACGCACGTGCATTGCAGAACACTGTGCTAAAGACATGGCAAGGACGTCCAGAGAATGTTGAAGCTGCACAGAAGGCTCTTTTGGTGCGTGCAAAGGCAAACTCTCTGGCTCAACTTGGAAAATACTCTGCCGAGGGTGAAAGTGAAGAAGCCAAGAAAGGAATGTTTGTTAAGGGCTATACCTATTAAGGCGTAAGACTCTGTAATTTCTGGTTTTTGGGCATCTATGGCTTTTTGTGTGGGGATTATTACTTGCTGTTAGATAAGTCTTTTACATATGATTGTTATGCCTCCTGAAACTAGGGAGGTTGAATAAATTACTTGGGAGAGTAGAAGAAACAATCCTCGAATCACTTCCCTTGACGCCTTTTGAACGAAACAGGTTCATATTTAAGATTGTTTATTTGGCTGGTAGATCGATTCCAATCCATTTTAGGCTTAGATGATTTTGTATTTCGATGTGTGTGTGTGTGTTTTTTTTAAAGATATTTCAAGTTGGGGTTATTGCTGTTTTCCATATTCAGGTTGGCTTAATTTATTAATTTCTAAAATTAAATTAAATTAAACTAGATTTTCTGTAATCCAGCTTTAGTTTATGGTGAAACAAACTTGTAAAGCATGAAAATAAATTTAAAGTTAGAAGTTGATAATTTGTGTGATGTTTTTGTTAAATTATATGGTTATTTATTAAATAAATTCAAGTTACAAATTTGTTTCATGCTTAATATACATACCCTTTTAGATTCTTTGGTTTTGATTGGTGGTATGTAATTGGAAGTACAGCAAAATCTTATGAACCAATAAAAGATTGGGGTTTCAATCTGTTTGTGGTTTTTATATATTCTTTTAATGATTTTTATTTGATTCTTTTAAACCAGCAGTTCAACCAAGAATTGATTATCTAATCTTGCACAAGTTTCCTTTTTCTTTCTTTTTTGTAATTTGATTATCTGAGAACAAACAATTAACAGAGAGGGAAGCTAAACATTTTTTATTCACAAACTATAGCCCTCAAAATAGGCTCCTGAAAGCCTGCGCATATCAACTCGAGTGCGTAATATATTCGAGTTCGAGAGGATTCAAATTTGAAACTCGAAATTATAACTAAACAATCATAATAAACATTAATAGTTAATATAATTTTATAATACGACTTAAATAAAAATAAATGATAATGCTTTATTTTCCGAAAATGTATACAAAAGTATTCCATATTTATATTAAAATTTTATTAGTAGGAAAATAATTAATAATAATTTTTATGTTAATATTATAAAGTGAAATAATTTTTAAAAATATTAATTTAATATTAATACTATAATAAATATATAACTACTATAATATAGATTATAATAAAGATACAATATTACATGATATTATAATGTTTAATCTTTGACACATATATATAAACTATTAATTTATTATTATACGATGTGATATAACATCATATAATATAGTTGGAAGGCTAACTTTCAAATGTACGAAAAGTATAGGGCTTAGAGCATACTTCAACTAGTATAATAATAAACAATAATATGTAACATATAATGTACTTTCTACTATATATAACTATTAACATATTATATGATATGATATAGTATTATATAATATAGTATGAGGCTTAACTTTCAAATGTACAAAAGTATAGGGACTTAATGCATATTTCAATTAGTATACTAATAAACAATAATACATGATAATTAATATATAATGTACTATTATTCTATATAACTATTATTATATTATATATTATAATAAAATATATAATATTACATTATATTATAACGTATATATATAAATGATTAATATATTATAATATACTACTTTCAAATGTACAAAAAGTATAGAGACTTGGGGCACATTTCAAATAGTATAATAATAAACAATAATATATAATAATAAGTACTATATAATGTACTACTATTATATGTAACTATTATTATATTATAGATTATAATTAAAAATATAGTACTACATGATTTTATAATGTTCAATCATTGATGCATATATATAAACTATTATAATTATCATGTAGTACTATATTTTTAATTATAATCTATAATATAATAATAGTTATATATAATATATATATAGTAGGAGGACTAACTTTCAAATGTATGAAAAATATAGGAGTTAGAGCATATTTTAACCGAATAACAATAAACAATAATACATGATAATAATTAATATATTATGTACTACTCTACTATTATAGTATGTTATATAGTATTATATGATGAAATAATATATTTTATGAATATAATATATATAACTATTATTATATTATATATTATAATAAAATATATAGCATTTTAGTATATTAAAATACATGTTTATAATTATAACTAGCAATACATAAAAATTATTAAAATTAATGTCTTAATAAAATATTATTTTATTAAATTAGATTTTGAATTGGGCTTTAACTTTTACAAATTATATTTGGGAATTGATTATTTTGGACTTGAGATTTGAGCTATAATTAGTTTATTTTGAGTTTAGATAATAATGAGTACTATTATTTGGGTTTGGGCTTAGTATAATATATTTGAGTTTTAAAATAAATACTTTAGAATATAAGTATTAGATTTATAAATTTAATAAAAAAACTAAAAAGTGATTCAATTGTCTATATAATATAATAATGAATAATAAAAGATATTTCGTTATTCATATAATATCATAGAATAATAAATTTTACATACAATAAACAGTTTAATTATTTTATACAAAAGAACTCTAATACTATATATAATTTATATTTTTATAAGGAAAATTTGAATTGCGTTGTCATCCTAAAAAAATGAATTATTATATTAGAAATTAAAATATTTATAACTTATAGATTTAAAATTATTTGAATCCGTTTCGATACGATTCAAGTCCGAATTCAAAAAAATTCGAGTACGAAAAGACCTAAGCTTAAGATAATTTGAACTCGAAAAAGCTTGAGCTCGAAAAAATCTAAGTTTGAACTTATCCCAACCCGAAAATTCAAATCTGAAGTAATTCGCCTAAGTCGCCCTTTTTTTAGTCTTAATAGAAACTATTGACAAATGTAACCGTGTAATTCAGACTGTTCAAATTAATGAAAGCCAAGATTCACGGTAGCATCATTTAATACTTGTGTTAGGATTTGAGAACCGATAGACCAAGTGACTGATAGGATCTAGACCTCCGACCCGAAGAAGAATGCTCGCCTACAGGCATAGTTAGCTGAGGACCTCGCAGGAATGCAAGATGTTCGCAAAGATAGCTCACGCAGGAAGCTCGCGGGGGGGGGGAGCTCGTGTAAGCATTGCATGAATGATGTAGCAAAAGGAGAGCTTGCATAAGCTTCACAAGGACGAGATCGCGAGCCATGCCTACGAAGAGGACCCCTGCTTGTTACTGGTAAGTGCAAGGTTTGCTGGGAGAGTCAGTCCCAAGGTCAGAAAAAACCACGTGCTCCGCAAGCAAGCATTCAATAAGCCGAAGGAGGCCCAGAGAATGTCAGTACCAGGGACAGGTAATGTCAATATCCTCGGTCCAAAGGCCAAGACAAAATAATGGGCCCTATTATGAGCTGTAATAGTAGCAGTAGGAATGTGTACAAAAACCCATGTGTTTCCTTTAATACAACACGAGAAAATATTACTCAACAATTGGTGCGATGAGCATGAACTACTTCCAACTGGTAGATTCTCTCTAGTTTGATTCAGTTTTCTTCAGCCTAAAGCAAAAAATGACTCACCCCGATGAGACCTTTCCCTTCATCCCCTCATTCGATCAAATAGGAGCATCGTGTCCCAACCCCCGACATGACGAGACAGACTTGTTTGTTGCCTGGTTCGCTGACAAACCTAAAAACCTCGACAACACAGTTTATCGGGGGCCTTCTCTTTCCCTAGACCTTAATCTCTCCTCCGATCAGGGAATGCCCTCTTCCCTCAACTAAGAACCACCCCTGCCGTAACTCTTGTTCCTCTAGGAACAGATGAAATTTATGAAGGAGCAAATGGCGGCGCAAGAAGCACGATTTGTAGAACAACAAGCCTTTCAACAAGAGTTACTAACGCAGAATAAGTAACTACGATGAAAGGCACATGCTGATAACTCGAGATTCCAAGGGAACGTTACCACCCAATATGAAGCCTCGAGCACTTAAGTAAATGAGTAGATAAGCTTCGTCACGACGTACGAGCCTTGCATCCTGAGTCGTAAAAGATGAACTAGTTGTTCTGTTCTAACAACCCATTAGCTCCCAAAATCGAGGCAGTAAGCCTACCCCACGACTTCAAGGTGCCTAAAGACATGCTTGAGGGAAAAAGGGATCTATGAGCCCATCTAATGCAATATAATGACTATATGAACGTGTTGGGGGTGTCAAACACGACCAAATGCAAGACTTTCTCTACGACGCTGAAAGCAAGTGCCAAGGATTGGTATCTCTCCCTTCCACAAGCTCAATTTGCAACTTCTCACAACTGGGGCAGATATTCTTGGGAAGATTCCAGGCCCATCGAACAATCATGAATACACCAATGGGGTTGATGTCAGTAAAGCAGCGAGAGGGTGAATCCTTTCAAGACCACATAAAGAGGTTCTACGTAGCTATACTCAACACAAAGAACTCAAAAGATCAATGGGCAATAGATGCCTTCATCATGGGGGTGTAGAATGACCATGTACAGTACTCGTTCACGGACAATAGGCCGTAGAGCCTAGCTGACCTATACGAATAGGCTCATAAGTTCGCAGAGGCGGAGTAAATCAAGAGGGCATCACGAGTTATTTTCTAAATAGAGGATAGACAACCTAGGAATAGAGAACGGTAATATGTTAGGCAATCTCCTAGCAACTAGTCCTTGCGGGTTAGAACCGATAAGCTGCACAGGACCTCAGCCCAAGGCAATGCACTTAGAAACTCACAGAGGCACCAGCAAGAGCACGCGAGGCGTTACACCCTCTAGGGCAAGTTTGAACCTTACACCTCCATTGAATGCCATGCGAACTTACATCCTTAACCAAGTGAAGAACTTGGGCATCTTTCCTAAGCCGCCCCTGATGTGAAGTACCTGTAGAAGGATGAATTCTAGGAATCGATGCGCCTTCCATAATGATATGAGACATAAGATTGAAGATTGCTTCACGCTAAAGAACGTCATAGAAGAAACTGTCCAGAATAGCGAACTTGTTGAGTTCATAAACCAATGAGGTTCGCAGCAGGGCTAGAGCTCACAAAGATCGGATCCCAAAGGAAAGTAAAGAGTGTGAGGAACCATTCATGTAATAGTAGGCACAAACGATGAATAGATGCAGTTAAGCACAAAGAGGCGAGCTCACATGATGGGTGTGATGTCACTTAGTGCCTCAAAGAGACCACGACACTAAAAAAAGTGGAGTGTTGAGTTTGGAAGTGATGAAGATGAGCTAATTTGCGACAAATAAGGGAACGACCCAATGGTGGTTTTGGTTGAGGTCGTAGGCTTCGAAGTTAAGAGAATACTTGTCAGTAATGGCAGCACAGTGGAAGTCCTATCTTGGGGAGCATATAAAAATAGGATTAAAAGAGAAATCTTTATCCACAGCCAACCTTTTGTACGGCTTCGCAAATCATCCTGTTGAAGTAAGCGGCACTATCACGTTGCTGGTCATTCTGGGTGACGACAAACATATGACCACGGAGTGTGTCTAGTTTTATGTGGTCGATCGCCCGATGGCATATAACGTCATATTTGGTAAACTAATCATGTGAATGGCGAAGATGGTGATGGCAACCTATTCTATGAAGATTAAGTTCTGGACAAGTACCAGTGTCGGCTTCTTGCGATTCGACCAGCTCATGGTGAGGCAATATAACATGTCGTCGGTGAGGCAGGCAAATTAACCTCTGATCGAGAAGCAAAGTTTGCCAAGCCATCAACTTGGACGACTTAGATATGAGGGAAGAACATCAAGATACAAAACCCGAGGTAGTAGAGCACACCGAGACCTTGCAATTGTTCTGTAATAATAAAGAAAAGATGGTCAAAATTTTATCGGCGCTGAATAGAGAAGAAAAGATGTTACTGGTTGAATGCCTAAGGGAGAATTCAAACGTCTTCACATGGTCCATGACGGATATGCCAGGCGTGGATCTGTGGGTAATAGTGCATAGGTTAAATGTACTCCCAGAGGCGAAGCCCGTTAAACAAAAAAAGAGAAAGTTCCCACCACATGTAACTGAAGTAGTGAGATAAGAGGTCGTTAAGTTGTTGGCCACTGAATTTATCAGGGAAGTGGAGTACCCGGATTGGATTTCGAATGTGGTGATGGTAAAAAAGGCGACAAACAAGTAAATGATGTGCATTGACTTCACTAACTTGAACAAGGCATGCCCTAAGGATAGCTTCTTCTTATCATCGATAGATCAACTGATGGACGCCTCCGCAAGACATAGGTTCATGAGCTTCATGGATGCCTTTTTGGGCTACAATCAAATCCCATTAGACTGAGGCAACCAGAAAAAGACAACCTTCATCACTGAGGAAGGTCTCTTCTGTTACCAGGTTATGCCATTTAGACTAAAATATGCAGGTGCAACTTACCAAAGGTTGGTAAGTAAGATATTTAAAGAGCAGATAGGTCGCAGTCTGAAGGTATACATAGATGATATGCTTGTAAAAAGTGAATCCATTGAGAAACATGTGTGGAACCTATCTACCTTATTCGTGACGTTGAGGGCCAACAACATGAAGCTTAACCCTAAAAAGTACGCCTTCAGCGTGTGAGCTGGCAAGTTCTTGGGTTTCATGATCTCAGAAAGGGGAATAGAAGTGAACCTAGAAAAAATTCAAGCTATCACGGAGATGCCCATACTGCGAACTATAAAAGAAATCTAGCACCTCACGGGTAGGGTGGTAGCGTTGAACGGTTTTATCTCTAGAATGGTTGACAAGTGCCTTCCATTTTTTAAAGTTTTACAGAAACCCTTCTCATGGACCGAAGAGTGCCAAATCGCCTTCGAACAACTAAAGTAGTACCTTACTTCCCCCCACTGCTAAAGTCACCTTAAATGAGAAAAACTACATTTGTACTTAGCAGTCTTAGAGGAAACAATCGCAACCGTCTTGGTCAAATCCGAAGGCACCCTCCAATTTCTGGTGTACTATGTCAGCAAGGTCCTTCTGCATGGTGAGCTCAGATACACAAAAATAGAAAAATGCATCTATGCTCTAATCATTGTAGCTCGTAAGCTATGACCATACTTCCAAGCCCACCTAATCATCGTGGTCACCGACCAACCAATGAAAGAGGTGCTCGCCAAGGCAGACACCCTGGGGAGGATAAAAAAATGGAACATCGAACTTGTAGAATTGGGGATAGATTTTACCCATTGGACGGTAATAAAGGGGTAGGTGTTTGCAGATTTCATGGTAGAATGCTCGTTTGAAAAAAGTGAAGACACGACAGGTAACATAGAATGTAATTTAAAACATTGAATAGTGAAATACCTTGCGTATATAATGTATGTAATATGTGAATACTAACTAAAATTAGTAATTTAACGATGGCACATTATACGATAAAAATTACCACTCTAACGATTCTCATACTTTGTAGATAAATAATACTCACTTTGCATTTTTTACTAAAACTGTTTTTCATTGTTGGACACTACCAATAGTAAACACACCCCTAGGAATTGCGTGTACAATAGATAATCTGAAAGATTTGATAGTTTACGTCGACGGCTCCGTAGCCAGAACGAGATCTAGGGCAAGTACACTCATGATAGACCCAGAGGGCAATGAATGGCAATATGGACTGTCATTTGGATTCCAAACATCAAAAAACACCGCTGAATACAAAGTGTTAATCTCTAGACTACAATTAGCGTGCCAGCTGGATGCTAAGAACTTGACCATGCACATTGACTCCCAGCTCGTGGTGCAACAAATACATGGCGAGTATGAGGTTGAAGAAACAACACTAAAATGGTATCATACAACGATAATTCAATTGCTAGATTGACAAAGTTGAGGTTAGACAGCTCCCAAGGAACAACAACACGTGGACGGATGCTTTGTCAAAGTTAGCATCCTCCAGTACCATTAAACAAAGAGGAAAAATCCTACTCGAACATAAGGAAGTGTCGAGCTATGATGTTCCCCAAGTGCTCTCTACAACCTAGGAAGAAACATGGATAACCCCTATAATTCATACGTTACAGGGTAAAAAGGAAAGCCAAGACCGAAAAGAGCTCACTAAACAACAACGTAAGGCAGCACGATACACTCTCCTAAAGGGCGTGCTATATAGAAAAGGATTTTCACACCCACTATTGCGATGCCTCTCTCCCTCAGAAGCTGACTATATCATGAGAGAAATCTATGAGGACATTTATGGTGATCATTAGGGAGGCAGATTGCTAGTGC
Organism: Gossypium raimondii; assembly: GCF_025698545.1. Taxonomy (NCBI): domain Eukaryota; kingdom Viridiplantae; phylum Streptophyta; class Magnoliopsida; order Malvales; family Malvaceae; genus Gossypium; species Gossypium raimondii. Next base: position 40,503,123 of record NC_068569.1, on the reverse strand, counting down.
AAAAAATACGTAGATAGGGATATTATTGACCTATTGTCTACGAAGATGCCCAACACATGGTCCGCAAATGTGACCCCTACCAAAGAAACACCAGAATACAACAATAATAAGCAAAACCTCTACAAATCATGATAGGGCCTTATCCTTTTGCAACATAGAGGGTTGACATCCTCAGACTATTCCCTGTAGCCACGACGTAAAAAAAGTTCATTATAGTAGTTGCTGACTACTTCACCAAGTGGATCGAGACAGAAGCTTTGGCAACCATAACAGAGAAGTAGGTAGAGTCATTTATATGGGAGTTGATTGTCTGCAGGTTTGGGATACCTCACACTGTTATCACAGACAACGGTACACAATGCTAAGGGAAGTTCATGAAATTTTGCACAGACATTCGGATATGCTTGCCTTAAAGCTCGGTGAAAACCCCGCAAAACAATGGCAAAATAAAGGCTATAAATAAGAAAATTTTGACTGTGCTCAAGAAGAAAGTGGGCAAACTAAAAAGGGCTTGGTTGGAAGAACTACCAGGAATATTGTGGGTGTTGCGAGCCACACCCCACACTGTAACGAGTGAAATGACTTTCTCACTCATCTATGATGCAGAAGCCATCATTTTCATAGGCTTAAGATCGCACAAAACGTAACACTTCAACAAAGAAGCTAATCATGAGACCCCGAGACTCAACCTAGACTTAATTGCGAACTCAGAGAAATGACTGAGATAAAAAAATACATTCTATGCCCAACAAGTAGCTCACTGCTATAACTCCATGGTCAGAGGAAAGCAGTTTCAAGTAGGCGACGTTGTGCTGAGAAACACTGAAGCCAGCTTACCCACTTCTCAGTGCGGAAAGATGGCTCCGAGTTGGGAGGGACCATACAATGTGATAAAGAAGATAGGCTATGGAGCATATAAGTTGGAAAGAATGGAATGCGCGATGGTACCGCGAACCTGGAATGCCCGACACCTCAAAAAGTACTATGTATGAATACCCATCATGTGAATAGAATCTCTTCCTCACAAAATTATCATTTGTAAAATCAAGGTTCGCAGTCAAAGAGCCGTGACCTCCAACATAGTTAGCGAGAGCAAAACTTCCAACTATAAAATCAAAGTTCGCAGGCAAAGAGTCATGATCTCCAACACAGTTAGTGAGAGTAAAACTCTCAGCTGTAAAATTGATGTTCGCAGGCAAAGCGCCTCGGTCTCCAATACAGTTAGTGAGAACAAAGTTCCCAGCTATAAAATCGAGGTTCACAGGCGAAGAGCCGCGACCTCTAACATAGTTAGCAAGAGCAAAGCTCCCAACTGTAAAATCAAGGTTCGCAAGAGAAGAGCCGCGACCTCCAACACAGTTAGCGAGAGCAAAGCTTCTAACTATAAAATCAAGATTCACAGGCGAAGAGTCGCAACCTCCAATGTAGTTAGCGAAAGCAAAGCTCCTAACTGTAAAATCAAGGTTTGTAGGTGAAGAGTCGCGACCTCTAACACAACTAGCAAGAGCAAAGCTCCTAGCTGTAAAACCAAGGTTCGCTTATAAAAAAATTGTTCAAAAAATTCCAAGTATGAAATAGCTCGTAGAACAAAAAAGAACACAACATAAAGAAAACCAAGCCAAAAGTCAAGACTATGTTTATTTATTCAAAAAATTCTAAGTATGAAATAGCTCGTAGTACAAGATCATTGTTTAACTAAATTATCACCCCCCACACTGATCCTAATCAGTAGGTGCAACATCCTCAATAGCTGGGCCAACAATCGTAACATCTCCAGTTATTAAAGGAAGAACTGGATTCATAGCATCACTAACAGCAGATGGAACCAAGTCCATAGTACTACAGCCCTCCCCCTCCTCCACAAAAAGCTTCCCTTTCCAAGTGGCCGCGAAGGAATCCCAAGCAGACCCAGTAGGACTAAAGACATCAAATCCCAAGCTGCTTACATTCACATCCGCCAGCACATCGAAATCCACCTTGCGGACATCAAAGGGGCCACAGGCAACCTAGGTATGAAGAAGCAGGTTCTCCTTGAGCCTTTGAAGGGATCCCAAGATGTTCTGGGATGTTTGCTGCTTGAAAGCTGTTAGGGCCTCCCCCTACTTCTGGAGGGTATTATCCACCTGCTCTTGACATCCCTAATGATCCTTTCCAGTTCGATGAAATGCCTCGCAATGACCTTCTCTAGCTCCGCCTCCATGATTATGCGCCTTTTTTTTTCTACGGCTAGCTCAGCTTCACACTCTCCGCTTTCGTCTCCATCATTTCTAGGCACTCGGTAAGGGCCTTTGTTGTTCACTTATTATCTCATTTTCTTCTTTTACCTAGTTGTACAGCTCGCGCACCCTCTTTAGCTTAGCCTAATTATCAACGAGCTCCTTATCACGGGCCTCCGCGTACTTTAGGTCGAGAGAGCCAACCTCAGACAATAGGTAACGTAGAGGTGAAGAAAAATCCTCTATAGCCCTAACAGATACCTTTTCAGCTACGGGAGCCACCAGAGAGCTCTCACAAATAGGGGGAGAGTGAGTGTCCTCAGTGATGGTAATGGGCGAGCTCGCCTGGGCAATGGTTGGTAAGTTCGCCAAAGGGGAAGAACAGATGGGAGTGACCGTAACAGTAGGGCCTTCGTAATCAGCCCTCCTCTTCTACCAATGTTCCAACTGAGACCCACTCATTTCCTTCTCACTAGAAGGGTTGACACGTGTGGCCTCAACTAAAGTCCTACGCCTCTTACGACCATTGTTTATTAGAGCATCGATGTCCATGGCTTCATTAAGCTCGCATGAAATGCTGTCACTGTCGCTTGAAAGACCTTCACTGCCTTGATTGTCCCCTGCACCACCAACAACCCTAGGATTAGTAGAAGTAAGTAACAAGTGAGTACCACTTCCAACCCTCTCCTCTCGTTCGAACTCTGGGAGGGCAAATGGACGAAGTGCTATCCTGCAATAATGGTAGAAGAAGTTTGCAGGCTTCTCTAAGCACCCCGACAATATCAACCCCAACTGGTCGCAGGAGTTATGAGGCAAAGTGCCTCTAGCTGGTCGCCCATCAATTGATCGTATGACCTCTTGGTTGTTACTAGCCCTCCAACCATTCGGGCTGATATCTTCTAGACTAAATCTGAAGATATTCCTAACAGTCAGAACCTCCACTAGAGTCAGTACGCGACCAACACGTAACCTCTGAAATTACGAGATAGCGTCATCAGTGGCGAGGCTCCTCTAAAAGGCGTGTATGTCTTCTCTAGGGGAGGACCACCTAGTTAGGAACCCAAAACCTTCACCTAGTAGGTTACAAACTTGGATATACTTCCCCACTTCAAGCAAAGATTCTTGCACTGGTTTCTAATAATTGTTTACGCCTTTCGACAAGGGGAAAAATAGTAGAACCCCACGGATCCCTTACATCAATCTTTTTTAGCTAATACAAATGTTGGAAAATAGAAAGTATAGGGACTTTACCACGCTGGCACCTGTCAAGAAAGTACGCCCATGGCAAGCTCGCTTCCAGAACGTGCAACGGAAGATGAAAGCTATCCTCCGCTGCCTCACACACGCGGTGCGACCCTGAGAAAATGGAAAACTCATAAGCGAAGTGGGGAAGCTAGATTCCCTGCACAGCCAAAGCCCACTTCATCTCCTCCGATGTGATAGTGTAAGCATAGGGTTTTTGATATGAGTAGCTCGGTCCAAATCAAAGGCCATAATAGAGATGGGCCTTTCCAAGTACTCAACCAGATCAATGACAACGCCTATCAAATAGATCTACCCGATGAGTATGATATAAATTCTACTTTTAATATTGTTGATTTATATCTCTTTGATGTTTCAAATTCGAGGACAAATCTTTTTGAGGAAGAAGGGAATGATGTAAGTCTCAAGGCCCAAAATAAGGCTCATGAACGTGATGGGCTCAAATTTCTTCAAGGGCCAATAAGGGTCGAAGGCCAAGCAAATCCAGGCAAGATTGAACAGGACCATCCAAGACTTTATTACCAAGGCCCTAGATGCGCACACGACCAAAACATAAAATCAAGATTCAATTTCTTATTTTCAAGAAAATCAAGAAACCGAATCTTGATCCAATTTTGTTGTTTCAGACAATTTAAAGAATCAAGAAAATCAAGATTTCAAATCTTGGAAATCTTGGTCCAAGAAACCAAATCTTGCAAACAATGCGCATTTCATGTACGAGCTTGAACGAGCCTGAACGAGCCAATTTCAAGAGAAAACGAATCACAAGACTAAGTTCTTGAAAAAATGGCCCATTAAGATGTCTACAAGCCCATCCTGAAGTTTGGAAAGTAATTTAATTGAATATCAGACCAAATTATCAAAGTGGCCCAAATTGTAAAATTTTTAAACTATAGGTCCAATTTCATTTTAATAGGTGGATCATCATGTAAGAATTCAGCCCAAGGAGCCCATTTAATTATTTGGTTGAATTCCCATTAAAAGTCCACACTTCAAATTATTTTATTTTTTTATTTGATGAGCTGTCATGTTAGTTATTCCATTAGGGTTAGGAAAACTTATTTTGGGGGACTATAAGTAGCATGGACTTTCACCCTTATACACATACAATTGATTTATTTTTTTTTGAGTTAATAATAATTCTTTTTGAGTTAATAATAATTGTTTTTGAGTTTTTCTTCAAGAATTGCTTTTGAGTTTCTTTTAAAAGCTATTTTAACAATCTTTCAGGTTGTGAGAATAATCTTCAAGCTTTTTCTCGCCAATATCTCTTTCTTGGAGGGGGATTAGAGCCATTAAAAGGAGTTGTGGATTCTTAATGTTTCCAAGGCTTCTTAGGACGTCATCTTCTCTTTTCCATCATTAATTTATTGTTTCTTGCTCAATTAAGTTAGTTATTGTTGTTTTGGCTTGTTGATTTTTTTATTTTCGTTCTAGGTTAAAGTTGCTTAAGAAAGACATTCTCCTATCTTGTTCCATCAAGAAACACATCAAAATTAGGAGTTTTAATCTTTTCTTGTTGTTTCAAGCATTCTTGGACAAAACAATTTGCTTTTGTCTTTAAAATCACTTCTAACAAATTTGTTTGTGTTTTTGTTTTTCTAGATCTGGTTGGGGCATTTTCTTGAGGTCCAATGACGATTTCTTTCTACCCAAAAAATCCTAATTCATTCTCTTTTGGACTCTTTACAAGCCGGTTCATCTTTCTTTTGTTTAAATTTCATTTGACCCTCCTTTGTGACAACTAATCTATTTTCGTTGTTTCTCATTTCAGTTTACGTTCGTCTAGAGATTTAGGATAAATTCGCAACTTTGACAAACTTGACGATCTATTTTCTCATTCATCCATATCATTCTTTATCAGTTTTTCAGTCACGATGATTGGAATCGGACAAGCTGAGACGATCTAGCTGTGAGCTCCTCTCATTCTTACCATATTTCGAATAAAAGAAGAAGGAAAACAGATATTGGAGTTAAGAAACAGAAAAATTTGTAAGATTTACCTCGATTCTGATTTGCAGAAAAGTCAAACAATGAAGAAAGCTAAAACCCCGACTATCCCTTTTTAAAGGAAGACCCTTGAAACCGTTTGGATGACCAAAAAACGAACCAACAACTAAGATGCGAACAAAGAAAAATGATTCGTGTTTCAACGGCTAAATGTGCGCGTCCAATGTCTGGATTCACACGTGGCAAGGTAGCTTTCATACACTATGGCCCCACGGTGTGCCTAGCAAGCTGCGTTTAAAATGGACTTAAGGCCCGCCACTTTATAACGTCCCTTAAGCCCACTAAAAGGGGGACTGGATTGTTAGGATTTGAGAACCGATAGCTCAAGTGACCGATAGGATTCGGACCTCCGACCCGAAGAAGAATGCTCGCCTATAAGCATAGTCAGTTGAGGACCTTGTAGGAATGCAAGATGTTCGCAAAGATAGCTCGCGCGGGAAGCCCGCGGGGGGAGCTAGCGTAAGCCGTGCAGGAATGAGGTCGCAAGAGGAGAGCTCGTGTAAGCTTCACAGGGACGAGATCGCGAGCCATGTTCGGGAAGAGGACCCCCGCTCGTGACTTGAAGGTGTGAGGTTCGCTGGGATAGTCAGTCCCAGGGTCAGAAAGGACCGCGTGCTTCGCAGGCAATCGTCCAATAAGCCGAATGACGCCCAATGAATGTCAACACCAGGGTAGAGAATGTCAGTACCTTCGGCCCAAAGGCTGAGACAAAACAATGAGCCCTATTGTGAGCTGTAATAGTGCATTAGGAATGTGTATAAATACTCCCTATGTTTCCCTTAATACAAAACGAGAAAATTAATATTACTCAACAACTTACAATAAAAACTTTATTATATATTGATTTTTTCATTTTGGTTTAAATTTTTTTAAATATGAAAAGGTTATAATTTTTAGTCTTGTTTTAAACGGACGTTAAAAAAAATCCAGCGAATATAAATGCACCACGTCAAATATCTTGGACAGAAAAAAAAAACATATGTCCGTTTAAAACTCATTCTTTCTCTCTCATTTTTTTTTTCCCTATTTTGGCTATCAATTTCTTTTGTTTTATTCCCTTACAGCAGTTAAACTCCCTCACCTTGTATAATTTATGTTCTTTTTTCCTTCTACCATCATCTTCACTGCAACTCCTCAGCCATTCTTTTCACTTATATCATTGTAGGTGCGCTATTCTTGAAGGGTAAATGTAGAAAGAAGGTTGGCAGCAACTATGGGTTTTGAATATTTAAGAGATGAGATGAAGCAACATACTTCCGTGATTCTTCAAAAATTATTACCAAACAATATATGGGAGTAGCATCTTATTGATTGATGATATCAACTGCCATTTGCTCTTCTTAACCATAAACAACGTTTGCAGAGCAGCATGCAATAGAATAGAAGTCAGAAATGAGCTTCTTTTCTTTTCTATTGCATCCCGCTGCAGAAAACATAAAAAATTAAACAATATTTGCTTTCATTGAGAGTCAAGACCTCCCGCTTAGGATTGTTAAAAGCAAAAGCCACCCTTGGTTGAGATGGACATGATTTCAGTTTTTATGCTGGTTTGGTAAATCTGAACAGATGGCAGTGGCAGCCTGTCGAATCATTTTCAGCAAACAAGTTTGGCTGAAATGGCGAAAAAGAGGGGAGGTTTTGATATCGATTTTAAGTTCACATATTCATTCATACCCTTGGATGGAAACCAACATTTGAGCTAATGAATTGCTTCAGTGACTTACTTTTTAAAGGCTTTTAACAAGTTTCACACCCCATGTCTCCTCCTCCAGATATTGACTACTGATTTCTATTTTTGGCAGCATTTCAAGCTTTCAATCGGATTACCTAACTTTCCCCTGTAGGAACATCTACCTATATTCTAAGAAAATTTGGTCAGCATTTATCACTAAAGCATGATATTCAAGCAAGGATTTGCAATTTCTTGCATTTAAAAATAAAATGGTAAAACCATGATTTTAAAATAAGATAATTATGCAAATTAGTAATTACTATTAAAATTTTCATTTTTTAAAACAGAATTGTTGAATCCATTTCTTCTAATGCATATAGTTAAAAAGAGATATATGAAACTTTATAAAAAGAATTATACATATTTAAACTGCGATTTAAGTTAAATGTGTATAATTACACAAATCAAAATTCATACAAAGTTTGTATAGTTTAAAAGCAACTTGGCTATTAATATTTAAAGATACTAGACTGCTGAGAACTTCAAATACAAAATAAAAAGAAATACTGTTAAAAGAATTAAAGGCATTTCAGAACAAATTTCTCTTTCGCATATCCATCTCTCTACATATAAATCTAATTGATGACAGCAACGTTCTGCATTTTAGTTGTTAACTCTGTTGCGCTCAGGCTATTGAGTTGAGCTTCCATTTCTTTTAACACAGTTCTCAATCCACTGCAAGCCTCAAGAAAGGGCTCCGAAGATGTTGGAAAACTTTCAACCTCTTGCTGTATTTCATTGATCCTACTTGACATTTTCTCCAAAGCCAGTTTTATTGCATCAATCTCTTGAGGGGGGTAAAGACAGGCTCCAATCTCATCTATCTCTGCTCCGACACCTTGACACATCTTCAATAATTTCTCCAAAGAACCCACAAATTTACCATTGTCATCTGGGGTTTCAAGTTTAAGCATACCGGTGATTGTGCGGATAAGTTCCTTTATAACCACAAGTGTCTCAGACACAACCCCATGAGCTAGTTGAGCTACTTTCATTTCTTCAGGTGACAAGTCGCTGCCTAGATCATCATCACTTATGTCATCATCTTCAGGCTTGCTTTCTGCTTTGCTAGGAGTGTTATCAGAGGTTTCATCCCCAGGGTTGGAGGAAGCAGGCTTGAGCTCGTTTATCTCACGAAGTACATCCTTCATGGAAACTGCTACTTGCGTCATTGCTCGCCCGATCGCTGTTACATTTGTGGGAGGGACCTTCTTAAGAGCAGAACATGCCTCCCATACTGCTCCAACAATCTGAGATATCGATAGTTTTTTCTCCTTATTGTGAGATCCTGCTAGCATTGAACACAAGTATTGTAGCATTTCTTGATGGAAGAAAATCAAAATTAATCGGTTTGGATAGATACAATCGGTTTTTGCTCAAAAACAATGCCAATGCACACAAAAACACCTCAGGAATACAGAATGCACTCTGATCAAATCTAAAATATGTCACTCTTTACTGCTAGGGAAGATGTTTGATTCAGGTACCGACTCTTAAGTGTTCGGTGACACACCTTTCACCATCCCTTTAGATAACTCTACCTGATTATCACTATTTTTTACATCCTCAATGTTCAGTAAAAATAAGAACTCAAAACTGAAAGGGAAAAATTGTTGCCAAACTGAGTGTTACTTATATGAACTAAACTAAAACATTATCTTCTAACCTCTTCACCCTAGGTTTTAATGTGTACTTGATAGGATTTCAATTTTACGTAGTTCGGAGAGAAAGAGAATCGGTTTACCATATAACGAGACATGTTCCTTCATTAACCTAAAACTGCAATCAACAACGTGCTTCACGGATTCATGGATACTTGAGGAGAGAGTTGGGCCAGCACCAACAGTACTTCCATGGGAAAGCAAAAGGAAGCCCTGCAACACATTGAAATATGAATTCACGTTTTCCTCAACTTCTTTAGCTTGAGGTGATTCCCCATTCCAAAGCATTCCAGCTGTTAAACAAGCAGAAGAAGCAATCACTAATCTCACCCAACACAAAGTGGCATAAAGAATCATAGTGGAAAACAAAAGAAATCCATATTGTGCAAATTCCTTTCATTAAGAAATAAAAGAAAATCTTAGAAATCAATAACAAATTCAAGCCCAAAAAAACCCTATTTTCTATCTGTTTTTTTTTTTTGGCATAGATAATTTGCATATAATAATTATAAGGAGGAAAAAACCCAGACCCAATAAAAGAAAATCCAAAAAGAAAAAGAAAGTGGGAGCACCAATGGTAGCTTGCTTGGAAACTTGTTCACCAATCTGGATAACCTGAGACCAGGTAACTTTCTCCATAGAATTAGAAGGGGGACTTTGATCCAACACCTGCTTACAATAACCCAAAAAAAATTATGAACGTAAGGTATCAAATGAAGTCCATAAAAGAAAAGGAAAAAGGAAGAAAAGGAAAAACCTGCAAAGTTTCATGGATAGTATTGAGGTGGGCAGTGAGAGCCCGATTCAGCTGTTCTTTCTCTGCTTTTCCCATCTCTGTCTCTTGTTTTGGTTTGGGGTCTCTGCTTGATGAGGGTTTTAGTTGTACTCTTCGTAAATAGAATCGCCGCAGGAACAATGAAACCCTTTCTCTTTTTGGTTTATTATGTAGTAAAAATATTGTTTGAAAAGAAATTATAATAAAAAATTCATAATTTTATAAATTATTAGAATCCATAAAATTCCAAGAAAGGGTTTATGTGAGAAATAATTACTGGAGTGATGTTACATTTCGATTTTTATATTTAAATAAATAAATAAATAAATTAGATTAAAAATAAATTGGACATTTTATTAAAAAAATATCTATTTTTACTGTTAACAACTAGTTCATGTATGTCAGTAGAAGGTACATGCCATGTATCACTGTTTAATTATTCTATCAGCTATATCGGTTTTTAACAGTATAAAGGGATAAAACTTTTAAAAGAAATGACTAATTTGCTCTTTAATTTAACTTATACTGAATTAATTTACTCATTTTTTAGTAGAGAAAGCAAAATGTAATGGGACTTCTATACATGTGCTTTAATGATACTTTTACCGTTTACATGATAAATGTCGCTAAATTATATTTAAAAGACAGCTACTTTAAAAAAGACTTTTTTAACTATTTTGTAATTAAATAAGTTGTAACCTATTATTTTTATTATTAAATTTTGAAAATTTTGAATATTAAAAAATATAGTTTACTAAATCTGAAATTATATTTTGTATCAAGTTATTTTTGTTCTAGTATTAGTAAGTTTGGTTGGGTTTCTATTCGGATTTATCAATATTTTTAAATATTGTTCTTATATATTTATAAGTTAAATCTTTAATTTCTTATTAGAAAATATATATGATATGTATATAAATATACCTCAATTACGTAAACTAAAATGGTTGAAATGGATAAAACAAATCAAAATGGCGTAAACACATAAAAGGTTAACATAAATGAAATTTTATTACAAACGATATTAATCATCATGTTATATATCCGTGTTAAATTACACTCCCAATATAAATTAAATTATTTAATTTTATGTTTGTGAATCCACAGAACTTACCTTTATTATTTATTATATTAGATAGCTATAACATTTTAACATTTGAATATTAAAACCAAGTTTGAATTTCCTTTCTGTTCGTTTTGAATTACACCTTCACTATGATTTCAATTATTTAATTTTAGAATTACACTTTTCATCGTATTCTACTACAAAATAGATATACTAACTTTCAAATTTTAGATATTTTATTCAATTAGTAGTTGAAAAATCACAAAAAAAATGGAACTTTTATTATTTTTATTTAGACTTTTTATTATTTGATTTTTCTAGCGTAACCAAAATTAAACCCTAGGGTGCATTTGGTTCACTATAATTGAATAGAGCTGTAATCAGTAATTCAATTGTTTGGTTGAATGGAATGGAATAGAACTGTAATAGTATTATTGTGTTTGGTTGAATGGAATGATGTTATAATAGCATAAGGAAAAAAACTAAAATGACTAGAATACCCTTAGCAGAATTTTTTATGTAGATAATTATTGTTATTGTTATTAAATTTTAATAAGATTATTATTAAAATAATGTAATAAAAATAATAAATAATTTAACCATATTCTAACATAATTATTATTAAATATAATTTAATAAAATAATATATAATTTAATAAAATTCTTAATATAATTATTATTATATGAATTAAAAAATCATAATATATAATACTATAAAAATAATATAAATCTACTTTATTATTTTTAAACTGCAATACATATTTAATGTGCTAAAATATCATTAGTGAAACAAATAATTTAATTATTCTACAATAAAAAACAAAATATTAGAAGTAATAAATAACTTGAGAATTATATTTCACATCCAAACATAATATTCATATATTAACAAAAGTTACATGATTTCATTTGTTTATATGTCATAATCCATATGTTATAAAATTTTACAACATCAAAAAGTTACAACATTGTAATGACATTCTATCATGTCATTACCATCCAATATTACAAATACAAAAAGTTACCAAAATATCATCAACACAACCATGATTTTTAATGGTCAACAAGAAATCTTTTGACCCATTCCAATCGCACAGAATAAGGTAAATTAAAGAAAATAAGCATTTGCGTTGGATGATTTGGAATTTTGCTCAATGCGCGATAGCGCTCATCCTCAGTTAAACCTTCTACTTCATATAATGTTGGATATAATGTTAGAGCTCTTTCTTGAATGGTCATTTCTAACTTTTGTTGTGTAGCTGAAAGATCCATGTCATCCAAAGAAACATCAGCTTCGCATCCATAGAAATTGTTTCTTTCTTCATGAGTATTTGTAGTAGCTACATCCTCAACATCTATTTCTTCAATAATATCAGCGGTTGTTTGAGCATCTTTCCCAGTGGCTCGATCTTTTGCATAGACGGCAGTAAGTTGGTCATAATAAGGGAAACTACGATATTTGAATTGACCGGCTTCTTTATGATTCTACAAAAATGAATAATTCATATTGGATATAAGTTTGGTCAAAATAAGATAATAGACTTGAAATAATTCTTACATTTATATATGAGTTCCACACCGCATCTTCAGCAACAACAAGCTGCCTATGCTCATCCCAACCAAAACCGCTATTGTTTTTTCCACTAAGCATGTCATAAACGATTGACCAATCCCTTTTCAATGTCCTAATCCTCGATTCAATATTAGGTTTAGCCTTCAACATGGCATTGGGTAAAACTTTTTCTAACATTTTTTCCAACTCATTTAAATAACCAGCTTTGAATCCCGTATCAACATTAAAGGTTCCAACATTGTGCAAGTCGACCATACAGGCAACCAACGCAACATCTTCTTCTGGAACCCATTTCCTTTTGGTTCCTCGAGAATTTTGGGAAGAAACACTTGATTGTGAAAAACCTGACATAACTATCTTAAGAAAAAAAATTAAAGTTAATATCAATATTATGAATCAAAAGGTCAATACTTTATAAAATTATACCACATGATGAATCAAAAGAAAATAAATTATAATTCAACAAGTCTAGTACAATACAAAAAACAATTCAAACACCATCAAAGTTTCATAAACTAGATACATGAAATAACATAAACAAATTAATGTTTACTATTTTTACCCTAAACCTAACTAATTTCTAGATGCTTGCCATTCATCGAACATTTGGTTGGCTAGTTCCATCCTCCAAGTAGCCCATGCATCCGATGGATGAATATTTACGATATTCGGTTCATCGTCATCTCTCACATTACTAGGCAATCCTTCTCCCAACTTCGTTTCAATAGGATCAAAACTCATATAGGTCTAAATAAAATTATGAAGCAAACAACATGCAATAATAATTCTATTGTGTGCCCTCACAGGATAGAATGATGGACTCCTAAGTATTCCCCATCTAAGTTTTAATAACCCAAAGCATCTTTCAATAACATTACGTGCTGAAGCATGTTTCATATTGAAAAATTCTTCCGGAGTACTTGGCTGGTAACCCTGACGCCACTCATTCAAATGATATATTTGTCCTCTAAAAGGTGCAAGAAATCCCTCATAATTTGTGTATCTAGCATCATCTAGATAATAACAACCTATAAAAAAACTATTTGTCATGGTTAATTTCCTAAAAAAGTATGATTTTAATGATTAATTCAAAGTCCTCTAATTTTGAGCTTTACTATGAGGAACTTTTAGTCCATGTCTCCGACTAATAGCATCTCAAAGAACCCGTTCATTAGCAACAGAACCTTCCCAACCAGGAAGAACATAAACAAAATGCATACTAGGTGTACAAACACCTAACATATTTGTTGCTATGTCACCTTTTCGTGTTCGATATCTAGGTTTATCAACTGTTGGAACCCTAATCTTGATGTGGGTTCCATCTAAAGCACCTAAGCAATTCTACATCACATGTATAAAACCTTGAGTTAGAATACTATATTTAAATCTAAATCAACTAAATTATGTATAAGCTATATACAGAACTCACTCCAATACCTTGAACCATTTCCACCTTGGGTCTGTAGAATTAGCTGTAATTGGCTCTGCCGTTTTAAATAACACATCTTGTAAGCGTATGTCAACATTTAAACCATTGTGAAATGATCAGCTAACAGTTTCCCCGGGCCTATTAAAGTGATGCTTGATAGCTCGATTTTTAAGGTGATGAGAAATGATATGTAAAAACATTGCCACTTGCTCATCAACAAGCATGTTCCTTGACGACTTCAATTCCCCTAAAGTTTGTAACATCTCACATAGTTTAAAAAAGGTAATTCTATTCATCCTAACTTGTTAAATATAGGTCTCGTCACTAGCATATACAAGTCTTTTCACATAATCTCGTTTTGCTTAAAAATCTAATATATAGAATCTAATCATTGGTCTATAAGTATGTAGGCTATGGATGGCACCCAATGTAACTAAGAACCAACTCACAACTGTACACATTTGCAACCATATTGTCAATGCAAGACCAATTCTTTTACGCCTCACACTTTGTACTATTAAAGGCAGACGAGCCATTATTGCAAGATATTAAAGTGTTACATATCTTCAAATCGTAGTAAAAGGGTCACATTTCTCCAATACTAATTTCAATAACAGTAAAATAAAATCAAAGAATTTAATTTCCAAAGAACTTATAGTGATTCAGTGAATACAAGACGCTCAACTGTGGGTGGAGGAAACAATCAAACAAGCCAAAGAAGAAGAGGAAGCAATAACACACTATCAAAGAAAAATGAACAATACATATTAAGAATATTTACAAAGCACAAAGTAGAAATTACAACTATCTTTGCAAGTAAAAAACTTGAAATTCATTTCTTTATCAATCACTCAAAAAGAAAAAAAGAAAGAAAAGAAAAGAATGTGTTTTTGTGGATTTGATTAATTGATGACTGACATTTAATAATTATTTAAAAAAACCCATTTAATACATCCACATCCAAATAACATAGTTTCCAGTTCTACAGAAATATACATATATTATATGAAATTTTTAAAATATTCGATCTTTAATTTACCTTTTAAAAGTTTGTATTCATCCTCACATTGTAATTAATGATAACACTCTAGAATAACGTATTTTTATGTATTAATTATGTATTTATTCTGAGTATTATCCTGCTAATTTGAGCTATTTATGATCTTTTATCTCATAGGGACTAAATTTGAGGCCAAAGTGAAATTAAGGGCCAAAAGCGTGAATTTAGAGATAAAATGGGCCAATGTGCGGCACAAGGAAAAGTTGGTGCCAAAAGTGCAAGCATGGAGGACACAAGGGTTGAAATGCAAAAAGAAGAGATTTTATTCTATTAAACTCTATTTTAATTATATTAGGATAAATATTGAGATAATTATTAAGGATTATTTTTAGGATTTTATTTTATCTTTATTTATCTTCAATTAAATGTATTTATCTTTTAGGAATTTAAGTAGGATTAGAATATCTCCCCTAGCACTATAAATAGGGGGTGAAGTGACTCAAAAGGGGATCCCATCCATCTTTTTCTGAAAACACTCTCTCCTCAAAAGTTTAGGCTTTTGTTCTTCTCATATTTCTTTTTAATAAAATATTTATTTTTATTTATTTATTTTCTTTTCTACCACAATCATGAGCCACTAAACTCATCTAGCCGAAAGTTGTCAAAAATCCCCAAAAGGGTTCATGAGGCTTAGAATCAGATTAGCCTCCTCATTGAGTATTCATCGTTTCTCCACACTACTGGCCGACGCTTGGCCCAAGTCCCTTAAGAAGTAAGTTTTTCAATGTATGCAAAGACGACCGCTTTGTATGTTTTGGGAAGGTTACACAGTCGGTTCGTTAGCTTACTGCATCAGAGGTTGGCGAGCCCAAGAGACAAAATGGCGTGGGATTCGCCATTGAGAAGCGTTGATCTAGCATAAGACGATCCCACAGAAGCGATTGTTGGCTAGAGTCAGGTTCCACTAAATTGTAAGTCTAAATCATTGGAGCTGGTGGTTGTAGGCGTCCTCTTCCACTATAACTGGCTTATTCGGTTTTGGGAAGGATCATCTAAAAGCCGAGGATTGAACCCAAGGCGGAACGAGACAACTGAATGCTGGAATCTCCCATAAGAATTTTCTTTCTCTTAACTCTATTTTTAATTTCTCTAATTTTAAATTCAATAATCTTAATTCTATTTTTATTTTATTTTTTCGTTTTCAAATCCAAACATTTAATTATGTTATTTTTTTATTTTATTTTTTTCAGGCACGCAAATTGTCTTGGGCAAGACTCTGCCTGAGATTTCACGGAACAAGATATTTTGCAAGTCCAGTCCCTGAGGATTTGACCCTACTTCCCTTTTACTATTCTTTTTCATTATTTATTAGGGATAGGATATTTTTGGTGCTTTCAACGACCGCATCAAATTTTGGCGCCGTTGCCGGGGACTGGTAACGTACTAATCTTGCTTTTTTTTGTTTCTTATGACCAGATCTGCTCCAGGTACTCTTGCGTTCGACTCAGAAATTGAAAAGACTGCTAGAGCCAACCGCAAAGAGACAAAGTTACGGAAAAAGCAGTCAGCGGTGGTTGGAACTCAAAGTAACTCGCTGCCAGAAATCGAAGTCGGCGACGAAGCTGAGTCTAAGGTTAACGAAAACCCTACTCGAACACTTGAAAGCGAAAAAGTAGAAGTCGACTCACCAGAAGAAGTGCTTAACACTAGGGTTAACGAAAACCCAAATCTAACACACCAACCAATGGCTCAAACGATTCAGCAACTGGCCGAAGCTCCGACAGAACAACCGCCATTGTGCATCGTGTTTCCTACTATTGATACTGATTTTGAGTTGAAGTCAGGTTTAATCCAATTACTGCCAACTTATCGTGGGTTGCAAAATGAAAATCCCCACAAGCATCTGAAAGAATTTCATATGGTTTGTCTTAGCATGAAACCTCAGGGGGTAACTGAGGATCAGATTAAATTGTGTGCTTTCCCTTTCTCCCTAGCAGATTCTGCTAAGGAATGGTTATTTTATTTACCCCCTGGATCTATTACAACTTGGGCTGATCTATCTCGTTTGTTTCTGAATAGGTTATTTCCAGCATCTCGGGCAGCTGAGCTAAGAAGAGAGATCGTTAGAATAAGACAAAAAGAAGTTGAGTCCCTTTACGATTATTGGGAGCGATTTAAAAAGTTGTGTGCAAGCTGTCCACAACATGGTATAACAGAGCAATCTCTCCTCCAATACTTTTACGAAGGTTTGAAGCCCATGGAGATGAATATGGTAGACGCTGCTAGTGGAGGAGCATTGGTCAACATGACTCCCCAACAAGCGAGAGACTTGATCTCCACGATGGCTGCAAATTCTCAGCAGTTCCGAGCCAATACTGAACTCCCTAGAAGGGTTCACCAGCTAAGTAATTCAACCTTAGAGGATAAAGTTGATAAACTTACTAATATGATGAATTCTCTTATTGCAGAAAAAACGAAGACAGCTCGATTATGCGGAATATGTGCTACACCTGATCACGAAACTGATGCATGTCCCAGTTTGTATGATGATACCACGGCCCATCTGGATGCTGTTGGAAATTTTCCTGGGCCACCACAAAGGCAGTACGACCCCTACGCTAATACCTACAACCCAGGATGGAGGGACCATCCTAACTTAAGCTATGGGGCCAATCCACGAAATAACCAGCCATACCAAAATCGGTTTCCGCAACAACCACAAGGTTCAGGTAATTTTCTAGAAACCATGGTCAATAAGTTAGCAGCTAATTTTCTTGATTTTCAACAGCAAACTCTTAATTTCCAAAAAGAGACGAAAGATTTCCAACAGAAAACCGAGGTGTCCATAAGAGAGTTGACCACATCGATCGAGAAATTGACCTCTCAAGGGAAGCTGCCGTCACAAACAGAACCAAACCCTAGACAAAATGCAAATGCAGTGATGTTGCGAAGTGGAAAGGTACTGGAATCGATTCCTGATAGGAATCTTGCCCAAGAAATCGCCCAGGAAAAACCCGAGAAAGATGAACAGGTCCGACCGAAGCCTCCATTGCCTAAAACTCAACCTCCATTTCCAGAACGATTCAACCAGTGTCGAAGAGGTAAAGAGGACAAGAAAATTCTTGAAACATTTAGGAATGTCGAGATCAATATTCCGCTGTTGGACGCCATCAAGCAAATACCACGGTATGCTAAATTTCTTAAAGAGCTTTGCACTAACAAGCGAAAATTGACAGGTAATGAAAGGGTGAATGTTGGTGAGAATGTATCCGTAGTGTTACAATGAAAAATGCCAGCAAAATGCAAAGATAGGGGCATGTTTGCAATACCATGCAAAATAGGCCATCTGGAAATTAAGAAGGCTATGTGTGATCTAGGGGCTTCTATAAATGTAATGCCATATTCTATTTATGAATCACTTAATGCGGGTTTTTTTAACAAAAACAGGTGTTATCATTCAATTGGCGGACAGGTTTGTTGTGCACCCAGAAGGAGTCCTCGAGGATGTTCTGGTAAAAATTAACGAGCTTATTTTCCCTGCAGATTTTTATGTGATCAAAATGGAGAAGGATATCACTCCTGGATCTTCAGATCTCCTGTTGGGTCGACCGTTCCTTAGTACAGCTAGTACTAAAATTAATGTTCAAAGTGGAACTCTTACGATGGAGTTTGATGGGGAGATTGTAAAATTTAATGTCTACGACGCCATTAGCCATCCAAGCGAAACCTTGAGTGTAAACCGTATCGACATAATTGACTCTTTGGTAGAAGAAAATTATGAGTCAATTTATGGAGATGAGTCTGAACTTGATGAAATTGAATTTGTTAATGAGTTATTATCTCCAAATACTAAACTGTTACCTTCTGTTATACAGGCACCAGAGTTGGAGTTGAAACCACTTCCTGAGCATCTGAAATATGCATTTTTGGGGAAGGGTAATACCCTACCAGTCATAATCTCCAATAGACTCTCCACACATGAAGAGGAAAGTTTGGTTCATATACTACAAAGTCATAAGGAGACGATTGGCTGGACCATTGCAGACTTAAAAGGGATAAGCCCTTTGACATGCACACACAGGATCTACTTGGAGGAAGACATGAAGCCGAGGCGAGAGGCGCAAAGACGGCTAAATCCGAATATGATGGAAGTAGTAAAAAAGGAAATAATTAAGCTTTTAGACCCTGACGTAATTTACCCTATTTCTGACAGTAGGTGGGTAAGTCTGGTTCAGGTCGTGCCCAAGAAAACAGGTGTGACAATAAAGAAAAATGCTGAAGGTGACTTGGTACCTACCCGAGTACAAAATGGGTGGCGCGTCTGCATTGATTACAGGAAGTTGAATTCTTACACTAGAAAAGATCATTTCCCTCTTCCTTTTATAGATCAAATGCTTGAAAGATTAGCCAGAAAAACTCATTTTTGTTGTCTTGATGGATACTCAGGTTTCTTTCAAATTCCAGTCGCACCGGAGGACCAAGAAAAGACCACTTTTACATGTCCATTCGGTACATTTGCATATAGAAGGATACCATTTGGTCTTTGCAATGTGCCAGCCACCTTCCAAAGATGTATGATGAGTCTATTTTCTGAATATATGGAAAAAATTATCGAAGTTTTTATGGATGATTTTACTGTATATGGGAGTTGTTTTGATGAATGCCTTAAAAACCTAACGATAATTTTGAGTAGGTGCATAGAATTTAATCTTGTCTTGAATTATGAAAAGTGTCATTTTATGATAGACAAGGGTTTAATTCTAGGTCATGTTGTTTCATCTAAAGGAATTGAGGTCGATAAGGCCAAAATTGATATTATAAATTCTTTGCATTATCCCTCCACTGTGAGGGAAATTCGTTCTTTTCTTGGCCATGCAGGGTTTTACAGGCGCTTCATAAAAAACTTCTCGAAGGTAGCTGAACCACTGTGTGAGTTTTTGCAGAAGGATAAGAAATTTGAGTTTGGCCCAAAATGTAAGGAGGCATTTGATACACTCAAACAAAAGTTAGTCTCCGCTCCTATAGTACAACCACCAGATTGGAAATACCCATTTGAAATTATGTGCGACGCCAACGAGCGCAATGTAAGAGCCGTGTTGGGGCAAAGGATAGACAAAGAACCACATGTCATATGTTATGCCTCGAAAACCCTAGATGCTGCACAGAGCAACTACACCACTACGGAAAAAGAACTCTTAGCCGTTGTATTTGCTTTAGATAAATTTCGACCTTATTTATTGGGAACTAAAGTGATTATTTTTTCTGATCATGCAGCTCTCAGGTATTTGATCGCGAAGAAAGAAGCAAAACCGAGGCTCATTAGGTGGATTTTGCTGCTCCAAGAATTTGACATTGAGATTCGAGACAAAAGAGGATGCGAGAATTTAGTGGCTGACCACTTAAGCAGAATAAAAGTACCTTTTGACGACATCCCTATTAAGGAAGAATTCCCTGATGAGAGCCTATTCTCGATCGAGGTACGTCTCCCATGGTATACAGATATAGTAAACTTTCTAGCCACAGGATCATTACCCACTGAGTTAGCACGCCCGTGAGGACAAGCTCGAGCATTTAACGCTTCGATATTACATTTGGGATGACCCATATTTGTGGAAACACTGTTCAAACCAGATAATACGAAGATGTGTTCCAGAAACTGAGGTAACTTCTATCCTTAATTTTTGTCATGCTGAAGCTTGCGGAGGTCACTTTGGCCCTAAGCGGACCACTCATAAGGTGTTAGAATGTGGGCTATATTGGCCCACAATTTTTCGAGACGCATATAACTTCTGTAAGTCTTGCGATAGGTGCCAACATGCAGGTAACATCACTAAACGAAATCAAATGCCCTTTTCCCTGATTCATGTATGCGAAATCTTTGATGTATGGGGTATCGATTTCATGGGCCCATTTATTTCTTCATTTAGCAATGTATACATAATTCTTGCAGTAGACTATGTTTCTAAGTGGATAGAAGCAAAGCCTACTCATAATGATAATGCCAAAACTGCTATGGAGTTTTTAAAACAAACTATTTTTTCCAGGTTTGGCACACCTCGAGCCCTAATCAGTGATCGTGGCACCCACTTTTGTAATAAGGTCATGGAGGCATTGTTGGCAAAATATGGAGTCCACCACCGTATAGCTATGGCTTACCATCCCCAAACGAACGGTCAAGCCGAGGTCTCAAACAGGGAAATCAAGACTATTTTGGAGAAAACAGTTCGTCCTAACCGAAAGGATTGGAGCCTTCGGCTAAATGATGCACTTTGGGCCTATAGGACTGCGTATAAAGGACCGATTGGTATGACCCTGTATCGACTTGTTTTTGGTAAAGCCAGCCACCTTCCAGTCGAATTGGAACATAAAGCTTATTGGGCCATTCGACAGTGTAACATGGAGTTAGAACCTGCAGGAAAGGCAAGGAAATTAGACATCCAAGAATTAGAAGAAATTCGTAATGAGGCCTACGAAAATGCTCACATTTATAAAGACAAGACAAAGTTGTTTCACGATAAGAGAATTGCTCAGAAGCATTTTTCGGTAGGACAAAAAGTTTTACTTTATAACTCCGTGTTAAAGTTATTCCCAGGTAAGCTTCGATCACGATGGCAAGGACCATTCATTGTTACTAAAGTGTTCACACATGGAGCGGTTGAAATAGAGAGTGAGGAATCTGGAAAGCAGTTCGTAGTCAATGGCCAGCGATTGAAGCCATTTTATGAGAATTTTCAAGCCCACACGGTTGAGGAAATTCATTTGGAATCACCATAGAACCAATAACGGCGTTGAGCTAGCGACGTTAAACAAGCGCTTGTTGGGAGGCAACCTAATTTTTATTTTTATTTATTATTATTTATTATTATTTTTCTTTACTTTATTTTCTTTATTATTTATTACTTATTTGGATATTAATCAATTTTTCTTCTTTTGCTTAAAAAAAATGAAGCAAACCGTTAAGCAACACTTAAAGCGCATTGAGGCTTGACTTGAAACCTTTGGCCAGCAACTGACCAAGCTAATTGCCATCATTTGTGATCACACGGGGAGTTTTTCTAAACTTTTTTACCTATTTATTTCTTTTCGTCCACATTGAGGACAATGTGCTTTCAGTAGGGGGAGGTACTCTTCGTTATTACTATAATTTTCTGCTATGATTTTGGTTAGTGTTGCTGTTGCTGTGATTATTTTTGGCTGGTGTTGCTACTTGAGGCTTTATTATGTCCATATTTATTTGGAATCTCCTGCTTTTTTTCATGCCCAATATTTTTACCAAGAGTTGCCTACTGTTTGACCTACAAGCATGATTCTTATTTTCTGAGAAAATTACGAATTTTTTCATAATTGATGCCATCTCCACTGTTTTATTCTTATTAGACTAAAAATAATTGTGATTCATAAATTTAACTTTATCTTGCTTTTCGTAAAATTGATCAAGTTTAAATACAAAGTGGACACTTAATATGTTGCATGCTAAAATATGTTGATGACTATTAAGGTAATTACTGAAACTTATTTTCGACACTTGATTATTATTATTTTCCTCTAAAGTCCTCATAAAAAAAGTTATTATTATTAATGTCATTTAATATTTCCGTGGTTATGAGTGCAGCTTAAAAACGTGACTGACTGAGTAACCGGGGTAGGGTGCTTGGGTTGTCATCCTATTTCGCGTCAAAAGGTTGTGTGACGTGTTAGATAAAACTCCCCTAACCGGAATTAATCTTTAAGAACATATTAAATTTGAGTAAGGGGTGGGGTGCTTGGCATCATCTCTCTTCCCGTCAAAAGGTTCGATATGTTCTTAAGAAAAAATATAATAAATTAGAGTCTCTTTCAATGAGTAACTGTGGTGGGGTGCTTGGCTGTCATCTCTCTTCGCGTCAAAAGGTTCAGTATATTCCTAAAGCAAAAAAAAAAAGAAAAAAAAGAAAAATAATAATAATTTGGGGACTAAAGGAGGAAACAAATAGGGTGTATAGGTAGGTTTAGTAATTTACCTAATTTTCATTAAATAATTCAAGTCGATTCTAATTTTTGTGTGTATTAATTGGAAAACTTTTTCTATTTTACTTAAAGCAAGCTTAAGTTTTTCTTTATTTTTCATATGCATTTTTGACTGATTTCTATAAAACTTTGAAAGTTGTATTTCTTTTATGGTAGAATCTAACTTTCACAGTCGATAAGAACCATACTTGAGGGCAAGCATGGGCTAAGTAGGGGGGATTTGATAACACTCTAGAATAACGTATTTTTATGTATTAATTATGTATTTATTCTGAGTATTATCCTGCTAATGTTTTATTTGAATTAATAATTGTGAATAGAAAAATATTTATTATTTTGTTTGAATAGTTAAAATTAGTAAAAGGAAAAAAATAATATGAATTTAATAATTTTTATGAGAAAAGAAAATAAGGTCTTAATTTCTTTTATTTTGTATTAACTCAATTCGATTATAGGCATATAGTGTGTTAAATATCTTAAAATTATGTACTTTAAAATATTCGATTATTATTTTTATTTAAATAAAATCTAAAACTCCATATACATTACATTCTTACCATAACATGATTTGTTTGTAGCATTTTACTTTTTTTTGTTTCGTTTGTTGAGATAATTTTGTAGTGTTAATTATAATTTTAATCAAACAATATAAGTAATATAAAACATTGTTTGAAGACCAAAATTAAATATAACATAAATTAAAGATATCGAAAATAAAAATAGTTTAATAATATATTAGAAGATTAAAATAGTTTTAAATGAAACATATCAAAATAAAAACATATCAAAATTAAATATAACCAAAATGTTCTTGTTTAAAGTAAAAAGATCAAATCTGAATTGTAAATGTAGTTTAACATGTATATATCGTCTTTCCCGTATTACTAGAAAAGAGTAATGGTATCATTATTCCAGTGGAGATATTTGTTTATGTCCCTTTTCCTTGTTCATTTTTTTGTTGTTGTTGACTCTTGTCATTTGGCAGCCTATGAGGGTGTGCTGCTCTTTACCTTGGCAGCCTCCTTTCCATTAACAAATTTCATCTTTCCAAAGTTGAACACATAACCAACTTATAGCAAAGACATTAAGAGGGTATTGTTACCTTAGCACACCCTTGAGTGATATTTTCCCCCTTCTTGTTGCTACCTTCAACCTACAATGATGACCAATAAACTAATTTCCTTTCGGAGTTACAGAGGATGATCAAATAGGTTCATAGATCCCTTACTTTGATGATGAACGACTCGATGTGCATAAACAAATGACTCAGCTTCTACCACTTAAAAGATGATTTGTTTAAGGAGTGGATAGATTTACTTTAAAACTAGTTTCCACTGTTGAAAGATGCATAGAAAATGGGCTTAAATCACTTTGAAGTTCTTACTTATAAATACATGCAATGAATCTCATCATAGCATAGGCTGCAAGGCAATTTTGCCAAGTATATTCAAGGATAACATGAATTACATGTAAGACATGAAACTTACCAATCTAAGCCTTCAAGAAGACTTTCCCCTTTTATTGCTGAAGTTTTAAAAATAGCCCATTGTCGGTTTTTTATCTTGTGTAACTCCAAAGACTCTGTAACTGCAGCATCATCAAGTGCACCTAGAAGATCCTGTATAAACCAAGAATATGCACATGATCAGCTCTTGCGCAATGCCAATTGGCTAAAATAAGATGAAGAAAAAAGTTTCACGATACTTGAACAAGAAAAAGGTAATGTAAGAACATGCTTATTTGCAAAAATAAGAACTGCTGCTCCTCTCAGCTCCTCTTCCTGTAAAAGATTCACACTTGAAACTCATCCAGAAGAAGCATTAATGAAATACATAAAACAAGCATTGACAAATGAAGTAGGATATTGTAAACACCAAGTAAGCATTGTTGGTTACAGACATATAAACAAGTCATCATCACATTCTAGGGAGCAGAAAGAAGGTTTTCATGTAGCATTCTTTCTTTTTATCAAACTTCTAAAATACAAATGTTACTACAGTGGACCATGAGATCAATGTTACCGCCTGCAAAGTAATCTATATATCATCTTCAATGCATGGAATATTTATAAGATATACTATAGCAAGGTTTTAGGAAGTTTTTAAGAAAGATGAAAACTAGTAAAATACATCTTGATGGGTTTACCTCCAAGATTGCAAGAAATTCTTCTTTAGCTATCACCAACCTATCTGTGTCACTTGAATCAACAACATAGATTATATAGTCAGAGTATTTGGAAAGTAGCATCTCCAATATGGCCTATAGAGCAAAATGAAATAAGAAACTAGGTTGGTCTATACTAGAAGCACCGTTTTATTGAATATGAGAACAAAATATGAACCATATACTAAAATTGAATAGGATGATTAATCTTTTCGTCTGTCATGAACACACGAAAGCACCATTTTATTGAAATTAATTTATTTTTCCCCTTCTTGTTGCTAGGGTTGTGCATTCGATTAACCGACCTAAAATAGCTATAACCGAATTAACCGACCTTTCAAAATTTTTAACTGTTAACCGAACTGAATTTTTTTAAAAAACATTAACCAAACCGAAATTTTTTCGGTTAATTAGGTCGGTTAACCAAATTAACCTAAAATTGTATGGTTTTTATTTTTGGTTAAAAATTAACTGAATTAACTGAATTAACTGAATTAACCGAATTAACTGAATTACTCGAATTAACTGAATTACCCGAATTGAATCACTACATAATTAAAAACATTACATAAGTATTTGAATCATTATATAATTAAAAACATTACATCATTCTTGAAATTAACACATAATTGAAATGTCAGACTTTAATATTTTCCATTTATATCCATTTCTTCTCTTCAAAAAATCTCCATTTGCATTAAACCTAAAAAAAAAACATGTGTAATTGGGTAGATACTTAGAGTTAGACTTTAGTTTTATTTTTATTGGGTTGGTAATTGGGTAGACTTTAGTTTTAGTTTTATTGGGTTGGGTAATTGGGTAGACTTTAATTTTAGTTTTATTGGGTTGGGTAATTGGGTTGGGTTGGATAATTTTATTTATTAGTTTTTTCGGTTAGCCGAAAAATTCAGTTAACCGACCGATTTCAAACCGAATTAACCGTTAACCGAAAAATTATAAAAAAACTAACCAACCCCCGATCGAAAAAATTCAGTTAATCGGCTGATTAACTGAATTCGGTCAGTTAACCAAATTTTTTCGGTTTTACCTGAATTATGCACACCCCTACTTGTTGCTACCTTAGACATGGGGTCATTTGCTGCTCTAACAAGCCAACATTGCTTTTTCCTTTTAGCTTCTTAAGCCAAGGATTAGCCTACTACTGTAACGTCTTATGGTTCAACTTCCTTACAGAGTGTTTCAATTTCAGGCCAGGTCTGAAATTTCACCTCCTTCTCACACACTGAGCTAGCAAGGGCCCACTCAACCCAGTCCCAAGCCGACTGATTGTTCGATTCTCTCTCGTCCCAAGCCACCTTAATGCCCCCAACTTGGGTTATAAGCTCTCGTTACTTAGCTCGGCACACAACTTGGGTAAGAAAAAAAAGACAGACAGGAAAATGAAAGGAACAACAGAAGGAAAAATGTTTACCTGACCTTGGATAAGGGGTGGAATGCCGGAGTCGAAGGAAGCAAGAAATGGCTACCGTTTGAGTGTTTTTGAGGTGAGAAATTGGTGAGGGTAAATTAGGGTTCTTCAAGCAACGAATGGGTAAACGGTGAAGAGGGAAGGGAATAGAAATCCCCAAATATCTCTACTTAAGCCCGTAATAGAATACACTCGTAATAGGGTATTCCATTCAACTAAACATCTGTTTATATGAGCCTGCAGAATAGGCTTGTAATAAGCTTGTAATGGCATAGCCATTACCTTCAACCAAACATCCCCTTAATACTTAACTTTTCTCGACTCCTATATTTTTATCTCAAGTATTTAATGTTTATTGGAATTATTTTTATATAGATATATTAAAGTGGGCGTTGTAGTGAGAGAAAGTAAAGCATGAATTTTATCTTTGGTTTCTTTTTTATTTGTAGTTGTTATTTTATTTGATAAAAAAGAAAAAGGAGAAAAAGGTATTGAAAAATAAAACGAGAAGTGTTTATTGTCCTTGTATACTTATTTTGTATTCATGCTTTTATATTAAGTACTGGATAGACCAGAAGGTGAGTGAAAAAAAGGTAGAATTGAAAATGAATTGAGTGCTCAATTTGGGAAAATGGAGAATATCATTAGCTCTTATTTGATCTATAAGTGGCTAATACTCGGAATTCGAGCCTAAACAACTTTTTATCCTACTTTTTCCTTAGCCTTACATTATAAGCGGAAAAAACTTAAATGATTTAAAATGCATAACGGAACCAGATTAGTGGAGAATGAAATAATCAATGTACTTAATTAATTGATCATGTGCATTACACATTGATGAGATTGCATATTGATAATTACAAACATGCACAAGTGTCTGATTTATTTTGATTCTATGTAAATGATGGCCCATCTAGTACACTACTAAAAACAAAAGCAATTTGTAAGCATGACAAAATCATAATAGTAATAAAATTAACATAACACTCATAAAGGTAAACACTTTGAGGATTGTTCCTATGGAAATAAAGTTGAAAAATTATAAATCATAGTTGAATAAATAGACACTTGCATATAAATAATTCTTGGAATTACCAATGAAGTACTCGTGTAACTATTAGAGCAACCGATGAACTAATGAGTGAATAATATTGCTAAGATCTCAAAGTACTTTTGAATGGATGATAGAGTAGTGACCAATGGAATGTAGTGTATGATAAGCGATTCTAATCTTAATTGGTTGCTAACAAATGGGTTAGCACTATTTTCATATCCTAACACTCTCTCGACACGCTACAAACATAAAGGTCACCCTTAACTCACAACTTTAATCTCAGTGTATGGTTTTGTTTTCCTGCACAGGTTAGGTACTTTTTAGTTTACCACCGACTCAACATCCAACAACGAACTCAGACTCAAGTGTGGTGATGTTTTCTTTTTTAATGGCATGTACCTTGGAGGTCTTTTGGTTGATGTTGTTTATAATGTGATGATATTTTGGTTTTCTAGTGAAATAATGGTTATTTGTATATATGGTTGTGGTTGAGGCTATGCTTGGTATGATAACTTAGCTTAATGTTTTGGTATGTGTTTAGCTTAAAGCTTGGTAGCCTAAGTAGCTAAATGTTAGTTCAATTATGGAAAATTTGGTATGAATGAAAGTTGTGAATAGTTGATGCTTGTTAATATGTTTGAAGATATAAAATGTGGTACCAATGAGGGTATATTGGTTAGACACTTAAGATGGATATTTTGGCATATTTTTAGCATGTTTAATTGTATTTTGAATTGGTTAAATGGTTGGTGAATTGGTTGCTTAGTGTCCAAGTAATCACATTTTGGTAAACTCGAGTTTTAAGGTACATTTAGGTACACATGGCCTGGGACACGGTCTGTCGCATGACCGTGTGTCACACTCGGGCATTTGCCCTGAACGTGTTGTAAAGCAGTATAGGTGCAGTTCCCACACAGGCTAACACATGGCTTGTGACATGGCTTTGTGAAATCATTTCGAGAGGTACACGGCCTAGGCACACGGGCGTGTGAAAACACACACTGGAGTGTAGGATAGTGACATGCCCATGTCAAGAGCCACATGGTTTGGCACTTGGCCGTGTGACCTAAATCAATGAGTTACACGGGTAGAGACATGAGCTGGGACACGACCTTGTGTCCCAACTTCGAAAGTCACATGGTTTGGGGCGTATCACACGACCGTGTGACCCTTATTTTTAAAATTTTTGAGATCTCTCCCTAAACTTTCATATTTACTTTAAATTAGTCCCTGTTTGTTTTTAAACTATGTATAGGGTCCCGTAGCCTCGTGATAAGGATTGTAAGAGTATTTTTACTTCGATTTTGAATGAATTAGCAAACCTAAGCTAGGTGAAGTAGGTCATTCTACTAATATCACCGAAGGTAGTAGTAGTAGGAGTATGGTTCAGTACTCTGATGCTAATAATTGGAATAGTCTTGTTATGTATCCAACTTCTAGCTTTCAAGAAAGGATAAATAGTGATAAGAGTATAGATAGTGCAAGACCAAGTTTAGTATTGCATAGTATGTCTCATTACTGGATCCTATAAGATAACAATACGGAAATATTATATTAGCATGAATTACTCTCTGCGTAATATGAATGTTATTAGTTGGCTTGCACTTTGGCTTATGTTGTAATAAAATGTTTCGATTGGTTACTAATGCTCGTGACCCTAACTCAACGATGGGGGTTAGGGGTGTTACAAATAGTTATTAACAATATTCACAAATGAGCGCAAAAAAATTAATATAGGTTACATGTCGATTAACATGTAATACTTACAAATTTTGCATTGAGTGTCGCATATCCTATTTTACCAACGATGTGTTTATAACGCATGTAACACCCCTAACCTGTATCCATCGTCAAAATAGGGTTTCAGAGTATTACCGGAGTTTACAGATCAAATAGACAGAATTTCAAACATTTCATATCATAAAATATTTATGTCAGAAACTAATTGAAATCATACATACTGTCCCTTATACAAGCTCTCGAGGCTCAAATTACGCATTAGAAACAAATCGGGACTAAATCCGAAACTCAGAAAATATTTCGAAAACATTTAAAATTTTCAAAGCTGTAGGGGTCACACGGTCGTGTGGCCAAGCCGTATGACTCACACGACCAAGAGACACGCCCGTGTCTTAGGCCGTGTGGACATTCGAAATAGGGACCCACATCCGTGTCCCACCTCGTGTCCGTGCCTGTGTAACTCACTGACTTGGGTCACAAGGCCAAGCCACATGCCCGTGTGCTAAGCCGTGTAAGCATACTGACTTGTACCCTTAAGCAGCTATAGGGGACACACGGCTGTGTCACCTAGCCGTGTGTCACACAAGGTAGAGACACGGTCCCACGGCCGTGTGTCACACACGGCTGAGACTCACGCCCGTGTCTCTGCCCATATGGACAAAAATAGGTCATTTTCCAAGCCACATTTCTCACCTAATTTGGCACCAACCAAAACTTAATATTATGCACATCAACAAGCCATAACAAGACATCCAAAACAAGCCAAAATCAAGTCTTAAACATGTAATATTTCACATACAACCAATATGCCCTTAGGTACCTCAAATGATAATATTCAAACATGTATTTTCATATATATAATTTAACCAAATAAACCATCAATTTACCAAGCTAATTTGCATCCTTTCATACCAATTCATTTATCTACCAAAACATACCATTTGATACCAAAATGCATTTCAAATACTAACATATTTAGACATATATATATCTTACATATCAAGGTACCAATTCATCACTAATTCTTCACATCACAAACACATGTACAAAATGTACATTTAGCTAACATTTACCTTTCATCATTCTATACAAATCAAGCCACACACCAAATATGATAAGGCCATTTATATATACACATAGCAAAATATACCAAAACACAAGCCAAAGCATATGACCACATACACAACATCACACATAGGCTAACATTAGCCAAAATAACCTATACGTGCCATTACAACCAAAATGTAACCAACTAAAAGTACCAAAAGAGCCAATGGATAGTGTGATATAGCTCCGACAAGCTTCCAATCTGAACGAGCTTCCGAATCACTATAAAACACAGAAAATAACACAGAGTAAAAATTTAAGCTTAGTAAGTTCGTATAACTTAGAATTTAACTAACCATTTTAAATCACAATTAAGGTAAGCTAACATAACATATCCCAACCAATTTGGCCAAAAGCCTAAACACATGTTCATCAACATATTAACCATGTAAATCATATATAAAATCAAATACACATAGATGAATTCAACAAGTTATCACATTTCATATAGATGAATTATTCATTTCATATATCAATGTATCATGTAACATCACTTTCATGTATTTCATGTAAATTCCTGTAATAGTTCATATCGAACTCATATAATATCGTAACATAACTGTGCCCGTTGAACCATGTAGAATATCATTGGATACGTGGGTAGTACACACGAGGTGTACTGCACTGTAATCCGTCAATTCCTGTACATTATGCTTATACGAGCTTTGAATCGGTATGTTTTTACTAGCTGTAAATGGTAAGCTCCTCCAAGTTGAATAATGATAAGCACTTCCGAGATGAATAACAATAAGCTCATGCGAGCTGAGTATCGGTAAGCTCATATGAGCTGAAATCAATAACCCTAATGACATGTAATTTGTATCCCACGAATTCTTAAGGTTCAAACGAGGCTCAGTAGTCATTGTACGTCGTCGGATATGTGATCAGTATTCATTCGTGGCAATTACACAATTTACAAACATATCATTCAATTTAAAATATATAAGTGTACAATTTAATTATACCAACTTACCTCGTCGAGTGTACGTAGATATGGAGGCGACTAATCTAATATTTTCTCTTTACCTTGATCTAACTCCGTACGAGGTCTAATAGGATCTATACGAATTAATTTAACCCAATTCAATCTAATTCACATAGAATTTAGTCCATCATGTATTTTTGCAAAATTACCATTTTAATGAATTTAACCCAATTCAATCTAATTCACATAAAATATAGTCCAACATGTATTTTTGCAAAATTACCATTTTAACCCTATACTTTTAATTACTTTACAATTTAGTCCCTAGTCTCAAAAATAAAATTTATACAATTTAATCCTTACCCAAGTCTAACCGATTTTTATACATATTAATAGCAGCCCATGTATTTCATAAATTCACAATTTTACCACATAATATTCTCTATTTTCCAATTTAATCCCTATTTGACAATTTTACGAAAGATTCCTTTACAAAAGTTGTTTATCTAACAACAACAATTCATTTTCTTTCATTAAACTTCAAAGCGCAAGCATGCTCATTAATGGAAAAACCCTAATACTTTAACAGTTTCACAAATTAGTCCCCAGGCTAGCTAGATTAAGCTACAATGATCTCGAAAACATAGAAATCTTTAAAAACGGGACAAAAATGCATACCTAATTGAAGGATTAAAGATGACCAATTTTTAAGGATGAAAATGGCTTCATTTCCTCTTGAAAACTGGTGGAAGAAGATTGAGAAAGATGATAGAAAATTTAATTTAATTTTAACTTATCATTTATTAATTAATTACTTAATTAACCTTTAAAATTAATTCAAATTACAAAATTGCCAAGCCATTATCATCTACTAACATACTAATTGGCTAATTACCATATAAGGACCTCCACATTAATGTTCTACAGCTATTTAATACCTTTAGCTATTAGAACTCAACTTTTGCACTTTACACAATTTAGTCATTTTTATCAAATTGAACATGTAAACGGTAAAATTTCTAAACAAAATTTTTATATGATATTTCTATTGTGCTATAGACTATTTTGTGGTCCTGAAACCACTGTTTCAATTTCGCTAAAAACGGGCTGTTACAACTCTCCCCCCAAAAGGAATTTTCATCCCCGAAAATCTTACCAGAAAAGAGGTTCGGATATTGATTTCTCATAGCTTCCTCGGGTTCCCAGGTAGCTTCTTTTATTCTGATATTGGTTTCTCATAGCTTCCTCTGGTTCCCAGGTAGCTTATTTTATTCTGTGTCACAGTCAGAAAACTTTTACTAAAGCTATGTTTTTATTTCTCAATTCTTTCACTTCTTGTGCCAGAATTCTGATTGGTTCTTCACTGTATGTCATATCAGGCTGAATCTCGACATCCGTTGGAAAGATAACATGTGAAGTGTCAGATCGGTACTGTTGTAACATAGACACGTAAAAGACATTATGAATCCTTTCAAGCTCTAACGGTAAAGCTAATCGGTATGCCACAGGTCTGATTCTTTTAGTAATTTCATACGGCCCGATAAATCGTGGACTTAGCTTCCCTTTGCGATCAAATCGAAGAATTTTTTTCTAGGTCAAAACTTTCAAAAATACTCTGTCGTCGACTTGGAACTCTATATCTTTACGTTTAAGATCCGCATATAGAGCCTCATACAGTGCCATTTTTATGCTAGATTGAAAACTGTTATTATACGCAAGTTTGACTAACAACAAATATTTTTCCCAATTGCCTTCGAACTCTAAAACACAACAACGAAGCATATCTTCGAGAATTTGAATCACTCTCTCGGACTGACCATCGGTCTAAGGGTAAAATGCAGTGCTAAAATGCAACCGCGTACCCAGAGCTTCCTGTAACTTTCTCTAGAATCGCGATATGAACCGCGTATCTGTATCCGAAATAATGGAGACTGGCACTTCGTGCAACTTGAAAATCTCCTAAACATATAACTCAACTAATTTTTCAAGTGAGAAATCTATACGTACCGGAATAAAATTTGCGGACTTCATCAAACGATCGACGATAACCCAAATGACATCTTTCTTTTTCAGAGATAGGGGTAACCCCGATACAATATCCATAGTAACTCTATCCCAATTCCACTCCGATATCATCACTGGCTGTAATAGTCCTGAAGGTACTTGACGTTTAGCTTTAACTTGCTGACATATCAAACATCTAGATACAAATTCAAAAATCTCGTGTTTCATTCCCGGCCACCAGTACATCTGTCTCAAACCACTGTACATTTTATTACTCCCTGTACGAACAGACAAGCTACTACTATGAGCTTCATGAAAAATTTTCTAAATGAGTTCTAGATTCTTTGGTACACAAACTCTACCTCTGAATAACAAACAATCATCGGGTCCTATCTGAAATTCTGAATCAGAAGTCGACTCACACTATACCCGCTTAGCTAACAAACCATATCACATTTCTGAGCTTTGCAGATCTGCCATAAAAACATCAGTTTAGCTTTTAACTCGGCTAAGACTGAGCCATCATTAGTTAATGACAGTAGGGTATTCATCATTCGCAGAGCAAACAAGGACTTTCTACTCAAAGCATTAGCAACTACATTTGCTTTACCTGGGTGATAATCAATGATCAACTCATAATCTTTCAACAGTTTGAGCCATCTACGTTGTCTCAGATTTAGATCTTTCTGCGACATTAAATAATTTAAACTTTTATAATCGGTAAATATGTGACATTTTTCATCGAATAAATGGTGCTGCCAAATTTTCAATGCAAACACGATAGCTGCTAACTCTAAATCATGAGTCAATAGTTCTTTTCGTACGGCTTTAACTGTCTGGAAGCATAAGCTATCACTTTGCCTTATTGCATTAAGACACAGCCTAAACTATTTAAAGATGCATCACTAAAAATCACGAATTCTTTACCCGATTCAAGCTGAACTAGAACCGGTGCTTCGGTCAACAGTGCTTTCAACTGTTTCAACTAGTTAAAACTTTGCTGACATTTATCAGACTATTCAAACTTCACATCTTTCTGTAATAACTGTGTCATCGGTGTAGCTATCGTTGAGAACCTTTTGACGAATCTTCGGTAGTAGCCAGCTAATCCAAGAAAACTTCTGACTTCAGATACGTTTGTCCATTAAGAATGTTCAAATTCAGACAGACTTAATGCATGTTAGCAAGTCAAATTTCTTAAATGTGTCTTAGTCTATTACATATTTATTTGTGTGTTTAATTTGCAGTGTTGCTGTTCAATCAAGTGTTTAATTTGTCTTAGTAGGTTATTAAAGCATGCAGCTGGACATTCATGCACAATGTCTATTTATTGAAGCTAATTAATGTGGAGCATGCACCCGGTTGTGCATGTACATTGGGAGTTGTTTGCAGCTAGACATTCATGTATTTTCTAGATTCAATGAAGCTAATTTAATGAAGAACATGCACCCGACTGTGCATGTATCTTAAGAGTTGCTTGGTGCATTCACTCAACTGATTGTTCATGAATCCATAGCCAACAATTGTGAGTTGATCAGCTAACACTTCAAGAGACCATTTGGTGCTTAATGTTCACACTTAAAGACTCTCCAAAATCGAGTGTTCACAGCCAAGGGCCATTCGGCTGCCATCAAATACACTCACCACCTGATTTCTCATTCGGTGCACCTTCAAACATTAACTCCAGCCATAACTTCATTAACCGAACAAAGCTCATTTCAGCTCAATCATTAAATTTCCTATCAAAGGCTATTCATGCACACCAAATAGCACATTCTTAAGACTGTTTGGGCATCTCAAAGGACAGCTGATTATTGAAGCCAATTTAATGGATTTTTTAGCTGGAAATTAAGTCAATTTAGTTTCATGTATTTGCATTCAATTGTGGCTATTCGGCTGGATACCTAAGAGCCTATAAATAGCTTCTTTGTAAACCTTTTGAGGTTTCCTACTTACTTACTTGACTTTGATATTGTATGAAATATAATAGACTTTGTGAGTTGTTCACTCTCATTGTTCTTCTAGATTCAATTTGACTTATCTAGTTAGCTAGTGGCGTCAAACTTGTTTCTTTCTTGAACTTATCACTTTCTGAGTGTGGCGTTGATCCTTATACCGTTTGGTTCCTATCTTGCTAGATAGTAGGTCACGATCCTATCTAGCTATCCATCAACCACCTTAAAACTTATAAGAATCGGGTCCTTAATCTCTATTATGGGTTCATTCTTGTTTTAAGTTCATTATACCATCTTTCCATCATTATATCTTTATTACCATTAGTAGTCTTAACTATCTTCTTCCTTTTACATAGCCTTTTGTTAAACCGAAACAAAAACTACTTAATTTATTGATCGGGCATTCAATGACTCAATTACGTATCATAATCAAGTTCATATCAGATTTTGTTCATCAAATTCATAAATACTGCAGGTGCATTAGTTCAACCAAACGACATCACAAGAAATTCATAGTGCCCGTACCTGATTCTAAATGTAGTTTTTGGCACATCTGAATCTTTCACTCGTAGCTGATAGTAACTGGAATAGAGATCAATCTTTGAGAATACTGTGGCTCCTTTCAACTAATCAAACAAATTTTCAATTCAAGGCAATGGATATTTGTTCTTGATTGTAACCTTTTTGAGTTGACAATAATCAATACACAATCTCATTGATCTGCCCTTTTTCTTAACGAATAGAACCAGTGCACCCCAAGGTGAAAAACTGGGTCGAGCAAAACCCCTATCTGTCAACTCTTTTAACTCTGTAGGAGCCATTCTATAAGGTGCTATCAGTATCAGTGATGTTCTCAGTACAAGTTCTATAGAAAATTTGACTTCTCTGACCGGTGGTAATCCAGGTAACTCCTCTGGAAACACATCGAGATACTCACAAACCACTGACATTGATTCAAGCTTCGATTCTGACACTTTAGTATCCAGTACATATGCTAGGTAAGCATTGCAACCTTTTCTCACATATTTCTGCGCTGATATAGCTGATATCACAATAGACGACCAACTCGAATTATCTGATTCAATACGAAGCGTCTCACCGTTATAACATTTTAATATGATAAGCTTTCGTCTACAATTTACCATAGCATCATCCAGAGTTAGCCAATCCATGCCCAAAATCACATCGAATTCATCAAACGGTAATAGCATCAAATCATCCAGAAAACTGTTACCCCGAGTCATCAAAGGACAATTCTTCCAAACTTTATTAACTAGTAGATATTGACCTAGGGGGTTCGATACTTTAACCACGAATTCAGTGGACTCAACAAGTAAATTCTTACTAGACACTAAATTTGTGCACACATAAGAATAGGTCAATCCGGGATCAATCAAAGCAGTTACATCAATATCATAGAGAGAGAAACTACCGGTAATAACATCTAGCGCAGAAGAATCCTTGCGTGCGCGAATAGCATAAGCCCTAGCTGGTGCTCGGGCCTCGGATCTTACAGTAGAGTCTTTTGTCACACCACGACTATCACTCACATTTTTGGGATTATGAGGTGGTCTACCTCTCGCAGCTGTGTTGCTCAGTCCTGAAGTCTGAACTTTCTCTTTCTCGAATTTCTCAGGGCAATCTCTAAGATAGTTGTCAAAGGAACCACATCTAAAACACGCTCCACTTTTCATTCGATACTCACTATACTGTGGCCTTTTACAATGCTTGCACTCGGGTCTAGTGTTTCTAACACTACCCATACTCGCTACAGATGTAGCCTGAGGTTTAGGACCGGAGTGTCTGGTATCTCTGTCTCTATTAGAATGTGTAACACCCCTAACCCATATCCGTCGCCAGAACAAGGTTACAGAGCATTACTGGAGTTTATAGATCAAATACAATTAATTCATAAAATTTACTATTCATATTAGAAATCAATCATAAATTTCCTTATATGGGCCCCAATTTATACAATAAAAATAAGTCGGGACTAAATCGAGAACTCGGAGAATTTTTTGCGAAATTTCAAATTTTCCTTAGGTGCGGGGGACACACGCTCGTGTGGGCAGGCCGTGTGGCTCACACGGCCAAGAGACACACCCGTGTCTTAGGCCATGTGGGCATTCGTTGTGAGACACACAACCGTGTCCCAGCCCGTGTCTAATTTAGGGTGCTTACTGACTTGGGTCACACAGCCAAACGACATGCCCGTGTGCTAGGCCGTGTGAGAATACTGACTTGCATTAATTAGGTGCAGGGTTCAAATGACCAAGAGACACGCCCGTGTGCTAGGCTGTGTGTCACACACAGCTAAGACACACGCCCGTGTCTCTATCCGTGTGAAAATAATTGAGTATTCTGTTTTGTAGTTTTAAAAATGTAGGGGACACACGGCTGAGACAAACGCCTATGCACATGGCCATGTGTCACACACGGCTGAGACACACGCCTGTGTGGACGAAAATAGGCCATTTACAAGGCCACTTTTCTCACCCAACTTGTCTTCTACCTACAACAACACTTTAACACATTCTGAAGCCAATACCAATCATTTAATTCAAGCCAAAACCAAGTCTTATGCATAATATATCATCACATCTGTTCAAGTATACAAACTTACCTATTTGTCCAAACACATAAACTTACCAAATTAATCAAATGCACATTTATGCATGTTTATATCTAATTTACCAAATCCAATACAACCATACCAAGCACACTCATATCAAATGTGATATATCCTCATATATATATATATCAAAACATACCATCACTAGCCATTCTGATGGCTAGTTACAATTAAAACACATATATGCTAATGTTGGCCAAATTACCCTATACAGGCTATTATAACCAAAATTTAGTTTCTTACATATACCAAAAAGTCCGAGAGATAGTGTGATGTAGCTCTGACCCGCTTCCAACCTTTACGAGCTTCTGAGTACTATAAAATAGAGGAAATAAAACCAAGTAAGCATTTAATGCTTAGTAAGTTCGTATAACGGAAAATTACTTACCATGCATTTACATTTCAAGTAAACACAAAATATGCATCCAAAGTAAATTGGCTAATAACTTAACACATGATTTGCTCATCACATATCAAATTTTGATGTTCATAAACTTTCCACATCTTGTATTCATATATAAATTCCATAAATTTCGGGTATATACTAGTATAGTCCATTTCAATTTCATATTGTCTCATATCAGAACTTTACCCGTTGAATCATTTAAACTACTGATGGATACACGGGCGTGCTCATTCGGGCACATAAATGGGAAACTCATGTGAGTCATGTAACAGGAAACTCCAGAGAGCCATTAACGGGAAGCTTATACGAGCCAATATCAAGAAGTGTACAAATTGCAATCCGCAAATTCGTATTCAGGACTGCTAATTCGAGCACATAAATGGGAAACTCATGTGAGCCATGTAACAAGAAGCTCCAGAAAGCCATTAACGGGAAGCTATGGAGAGCCAATTAAACGGGAAGCTCATGAAGAGCCCTTAAAAGGGAAGCTCACGAAGAGCCCTTAAACGGGAAGCTCACGAAGAGCCATTTATCGGGACGCTCATAAGAGCTACGGTGTGTCCACAACACATGCAGGATCACAACCAATCGGGATGCTCCGAAGAGCTATTAATGGAAAGCTCGCAAGAACCATATATTGGGAAGCTCATGAGAGCTAATAATGAGATGCTCTTTCGAGCTGTGGTCTGTCCACAACATATGCAGGACCACAACCAATACGAGAACCTTATATCCAATCAAATTTCATTTATTCAAACGGGATTTAATACTTGTCGCCCATTGTCGGATATGTGACCAATTTCATATGCATGACACATAATTCTCATACACAACATTCAATTTGAGCGTATAATTGTACAAATTTAATTACACGAACTTACCTCGACAATGTTCGTGTTCGTAGGCTACTATTTTGATACTTTTCGTTTTCCTTGATCCAATTCCGAACTAGGTCTGTCTGGATCTATACAAGTAAATTTAACTCAATTTAATACAATTCGCATTCAATTCCATCCAATTCGCATTTTAGGAAAAATTACCATTTTGCCCCTATACTTTTGATTAATTATGATTTTATCTCTAGGCTCGAAAAATGAAATTTATACAATTTAATCTTTATTTAAAGCCTAACTGATTTTTATATATAACAATAGTAGCCCATTTATTTCACAAAATTCAAGGTTCGTTGTAATGGAATAGAGGTGTAATGGAATAGAGGCGTAATAGTAATTCAATTGTTTGGTTGAATGGAATGATGTTGTAATAGTATAAGGAAAAAACTAAAATGACTAGAATACCCTTAGCAAAATTTTTTTAGGTAGATGATTATTGTTATTGTTATTAAATTTTAATAAGATTATTAATATAAATAATAAATAATTTAATCATATTTTAACATAATTATTATTAAATATAATTTAATAAAATTCTTAATATTAAATATTCTTATATGAATTTACGATAATCATAATATATAATACTATAAAATATAATTTAACATAATTATTATTAAATATAATTTAATAAAATTCTTAATATTAAATATTCTCATATGAATTTACAAAATCATAATATATAATGCTATAAAATATAATTTATCATAATTATTATTAAATATAATTTAATAAAATTCTTAATATTAAATATTCTTATATGAATTTACGAAAATCATAATATATAATGCTATAAAATATAATTTAACATTATTATTATTAAATATAATTTAATAAAAATATAATTTAATAAAATTCTTAATATTAAATATTCTTATATGAATTTACTAAAATCATAATATATAATACAATAATATATAATTTAACATAATTATTATTAAATATAATTTAATAAAATTCTTAATATTAAATATTCTCATATGAATTTACTAAAATCATAATATATAATGCTATAAAATATAATTTAACATAATTATTATTAAATATAATTTAATAAAATATATAATTTAATAAAATTCAATCTACTATAATTATTCTTATATGAATTTACTAAAATCATAATATATAATACTATAAAAATAATGTATAATCTACTTTATTATTTTTAAACTGCAATACATATTTTAATGTGCTAAAATATCATTAGTGAAACAAATAATTTAATTATTCTACAATAAAAAATATTAGCAGTAATAAATAACTTGAGAATTATATTTTGCATGAACATAATATTCATATATTAACAAAAGGTTACATGAAATTCATGAAATTCTATGTCATAATCCATATGTTATACAATTTTAAAACATCAAAAAGTTAGAACATTGTAATGACATACCATCCCAAATATTACAAACAGAAAAAGTTACGAAAATATCATCAACAGAACCATGATTTTTAATGGTCAGCAAGAAATCTTCTGACCCATTCCAACCGCACATCAGAAGGTAAACTAAAGAAAACGAGCATTTGAGTTGGATGATCTAGAATTTTGCTCAATGCTCGATAGCGCTCATCCACAGTTAAACCTTCTATTTCACACAAGGTTGGATATAAATTTGTTGCTTTTTCTTGGATGATCTGGAATTCTTTTGACTTTTGTTGAACTACCACATCAGAGGCAATACTCCTACTGATTTGTTTGCCAATAGTCCACATGTTTTCCGCCAATAAAGTGGTAGCATCATGAAATGAAGAAGAAAAATGATCACTTGCATCAGAATTCTTTTTGTTCTTCTTTGAAGATGTGGAACCCCCTTGGTTTCTATCTGGTTGCGGTTCCATTGTAGAAACATCCATGTCACCCAAAGAGACATCAGTTTCGCAGTCATAGAATTCGTTTCTTTCTTCATTAATATCTGTAGTAGGTACACACTGAACATTTATTTCTTCAATAACATAATCGGCTGTTTGAGCATCTTTTCCAGTCGCTCGATCTCTTGCGTATATGGCAGTAAGTTGGCCGTAGTAAGGGAAACTACGATGTCTGAATTGACCGGCTTCTTTATGACTCTATAAAAATGAGGAAATCATATTAGTTATAAGTTTGGTAAAAATAAGATAATAAAGACTTGAAATAATTCTTACATTTAAATAAGAGTTCCAAACCGCATCTTCAGCAACAATGAGCTACCTATGCTCATCCCAACCAAAACCGCTATTTTTTTGGCCATTAAGCATGTCATACACGATTGACCACTCCCTTTTTAGTAACCGAATCCTCGATTCAATATTAGGTCTAGCCTTCAACATTGCATTGGGTAAAGCCTTTTCTAACAATTTTTCCAACTCGTTTAAATAACCGGCTTTGAACCCCGTATCAGCATTAAAGGTTCCAACATTGTGCAAGTCCACCATGCAGGAAACCAATGCTGCATCTTCTTATGGAACCCATTTCCTTTTGGTTCCTCGAGAAGCTTGGGAAGAAACATTTGATTCTGAAACACCTGACATAATTATCTTAAGAAAAAAAACAAATTAAAATTAAGTTTAATATCATGAATCAAAAGGTGAACACTCTATAAAATTAAAATTAAGTTAAATATCATGAATCAAAAACTCAACACTGTATAAAATTATAACACATGATGAATGAAAAGAAATTAAATTATAATTCAACAAGTTTAGTACAATACAAAAAACAATTCAAACACCACCAAAGTTTCACAAACTAGATACATAAAATAACATAAACAAATT
This sequence comes from Gossypium raimondii, assembly GCF_025698545.1. NCBI lineage: Eukaryota > Viridiplantae > Streptophyta > Magnoliopsida > Malvales > Malvaceae > Gossypium > Gossypium raimondii. Next base: position 40,461,323 of record NC_068569.1, on the reverse strand, counting down.
AACTCAAACTCATTTCGTCCCTAAACCTAACTAATTTCTAGATGCTTGCCATTCATCGAACATTTGGTTGGCTAGTTCCATCCTCCAAGTAGCCCATGCATCTGATAGATGAATATTTACGATATTCGGTTTATCATCATCTCCCACATTACTAGGTAATCCTTCTCCCACCTCCGCTTCAATAGGATCAATACTCATATAGGTTCGAATAAAATTATGGAGCAAACAACATGCAATAATGATTCTATTGTGCACCCTTACAGGATAGAATGATGGACTCCTAAGTATTCCCCATCTAAGTTTTAATAACCCAAAGCATCTTTCAATAACATTACGTGCTGAGGCATGTTTCATATTAAAAAATTATTGCGGAGTACTTGGCTGATAACCCTGACGCCACTCATTCAAATGATATCATTGTCCTCTAAAAGGTGCAAGAAATCCCTCATAATTTGTGTATCCAGCATCAACTAGATAATAACAACCTATAAAAAAATTTAAATGATTAATTCCCCAAAATAAGTTTGATCTTAATGAATAATTCAAAGTCCTCTGACTATCCACTTTACCATGAGGAACTTTTAGTCCATGTCTCCTACTAATGGCATCTCGAAGAACCCGTCCATCAGCAACAGAACCTTCCCAACCAGGAAGAACATAAACAAATTGCATATCAGGTGTACAAACACCTAGCATATTTGTTGCTATGTCACCTTTTCGCGTTCGATATCTAGGTTTATCAACTGTTGGAACCCTAATCTTGATGTGGGTTCCATCAAGAGCACCTAAGCAATTCTATATCACATGTTATAAAACCTTGAGTTAGGATACTAAATTTAAATCTAAATCAACTAAATTATGTACAAGCTATATATAAAACTCAGTCCAATACGTTAAACCATTTCCACCTCGTGTCTGAAAAATTAGCTGTAATTGGCTCTACCTTTTTAAATAACACATCTTGTAAGCGTATTACAACATTTAAAACACTATGAAATGATCTGCTAACAGTTTCCCCGGACCTATTAAAGTGATGCTTGATAACTCGATTTTTAAGGTGATAGGAAATGATATGTAAAAACATTGCCACTTGCTCATCAACAAGCATGTTACTTGACGACTTCAATCCCCCTAACGTTGTAATATCTCACATAGTTTAAAAAAGGCAAATCTATTCATCCTAACTTGTTCAATACAGGTCTCGTCACTAGCATATATAAGCCTTTTCACATAATCCCGTTTTGCATAAAAATCTAAAATATAGGACCTAATCCTTGGTCTATAAGTATGTAGGCTATGGCTGGCACCCAATGTAAGTAAGAACCAAATCACAATTCTATAGATTTGCAACCATATTGTCAATGTAATACCAATTCTTTTACGCCTCACACTTTGTGCAATTAAAGGCAGACGAGCCATTACTGCAAGATATTAATGTGTTCCATATTGTCAAATCGTAGTAAAAGGGTATCATTTCTCCAATCATAATTTCAATAGCAGTAAAATAAAATTTAATAATTTAATTGCCAAAGAACTTACAGTGTTTGTGTGAATACAAGACACTCAACTGTGGGTGGAGGAAGTAATCAAACAAGCCGCTTCAATAGGAAGCAATAACACACTATCAAAGAAAAATGAACAATACAAATTTAGAATCTTTACGGAGCAAAAAATAGAAATTAAAATTATCTTTGCAACTTGAAATTCATTTCTTTATATGGATATCTGTTTCGTTACAGCTTCAGAAGAGGGAAAATCTTGAAATTTAATTCTTTTTTTCATTATAGCTTGGTGAAAGGATATCTGTTTTTCTGGGGGTTTTTTTTTACATGGAGCTTTATTTAATTAATATTTTATATGTTTTAAAATAATTAAAAGAAAAAATTGTTGATTAAAAGTGCCACATTCATTCCTTTTCTCTAATAACTAATTCATTTAGGAGTATTAGGTTTTAATCAATTACAATCATTTTAACTAATTTTTTTCAATAATAAATGTAATTAAATTATAAGTATTTTTAAATATGTAATAATTATCACAATATTTGTTAAATTTATAATTATAACAAAATTTATTTTATGTAGACTTTTTTAATTAATAATTTTAAATATTATAATTATTTTTAAATATCAATTTAATAATATGATAGAAAATAAAAATATTCTCTTCAATTCAAATAAAAAATTCAAACTCGTACTATTATATGTATAAAAGCATATTTTAAACATCATAATTATAAAATGATATTATTTTATATATATTCTTTTATCATGCTTTTAAATGGAACCTTTATTTATTATCTTTCTTGTCCTATCAAAATCATGACATTTTTAATTATAAAATAGAATTGAGTTAAGTAGCCAACTCATATTATTAAAATTTTATATTTTAAACATTTAAAAATGAAAGATTATATATTTGTAGGACCCAAATTTTTTATTTTCATATATCAAAAAGAAAATAGGAATTTATTAAAACTTAGATGGTTCCATATTTTAGGTTTTAAGCATAAATTTCTCTCAATATATATAAAATGTACGATAAATTGATGCAATTAGGGGTGATAAAAAATCTCAATTTAATGGGTTTCAATCTACTATAATTTTATAGGTATGAAGCATAAATAAAAGTTTTACTTTAACGAAAGGAAATGAATGGACTTGATAGTGTTTTGTCGTTTTGATGACAGAGTCCATTAATAAAGTCGAGGTAAAAGTAAATTGTTTTAAGAAAATTGGTTAGTTTATCTATGTGGTTTTAATTTTAATTCTTTTCAATAATAGATAAATAACTCCAACTGTATTAAACTAAGGTAAAATCAAGAAATCATTTTAAAATTAAAATCAAAATAAATATTTTAAATAAAACCAAATTCAAAATCATATATATATATAAATTGATTAAGAAAAAATAAATCTTGAAAAAAAGAAGAGGGAAAATCTTGAAAATAATACCTTTTCCTTTCTGATAAGCTTGAAACCTTCAACAGGACCAGTACTTGCAAAAACCTCTTGGAGTAGTGGTTCAGTCAATTGTGAATCGAAGTTTCCCACATACCTGCAGTTTCTCAAAAATAAAAATAAAAACTATAAAAAGAGATAGAAAAGGAAGATATGTCCTTAATAGACTATTATAGATAAATCAATAGAGCCAGTTTCAACCAAGCAACCTTGCTTTACTTTGATTCTCCAGTTTCTTCTCTCCTATTTCATGGATTCTACAATAAAGGTTGGTGTCATCTATTTCTCCAGCACACCACCTTGTTTTATTATTCTCTACTTCTATGGAAATTGTTGCTATTGTCACAGTAGCTAGCATAAATCTTACCACCCATTATAACAGATATATATATTCATTCAGAATCACAAGCATTCTTATTTCCTGTTCATACTAGTCCAAGTTGACTATAACCTGCACTTCAAACTGACTCATTCAAGGGAAAATAAGCTCTTAAAAATTGGACAGGTAATGACCTAAATGTGAACTATTAGTTGCTAGCAGGTGAAGGTTTGTTTTGTCCTTCAAGAAGCAAAGGAAAATATGTTGATAAATCACACTTGTAACAAATTGCATTTAGTTTATTCAAACATAAAAGCAAGTCAGATCATATTATATGGCAAAAAACTATGACTAAAGTTGTGTATCAAATACTTTATCTCATAACAGGTTAGTCTAAAGTTTAGGTCCTATCAAATAGACACTAATCTATACACCCAGCTATTGTCAAACTGAAACAAAACATCAAAGCAATTAGTTTTTTGTTGTTCCAACATAGAGATCGGACAACTACAACATAACATCAAAGTACTAGATTTCATCTGATATTCTCACTCAACAACAATTATCACCTTCTTCTATACCTTCTTCAAGCAAAAACACAGTTGAACATCTCTAAAGCTTCAAGAAAAGTTTTTCATTTTCCAGAACACACGTCCTGATAAATACCCTAGGAAGTACAACTGCACTGCACCAAAAGTAAAAAGCTCTAGTCTAGATAATTAAACTCTTGGAGTCTTCCAGGTCTCAGCCATAAAATTGAGAAATACTTTCCTAATTCCAAAGAAAAAAATGCCAGCACTTTTTCCATTAAAATGTACATTGGCTTGCCCTTTTATCATGTCAAGGTTCATCAACTGTGCAGAAACAAAGCAACAAATTCGAGCATGCAAATTGCCAACACTTCTTAATATATCTCAAGAAACCATAGTTAAATTGCAACTCTTTTCCTATGCAACAGAGGAGTCACCTGGATGTCATTCTAAAGCTAGAGAAGCTTTCTAGAGGTAGAAGAACCAATATATAACATTCATGGCTAATTAATATTAACCAGCTACCACCACATTCAATACCCAGATTGATATTATACTTGAGACTCACATTAGCACACAACTCTGCATCCCCCCCAAAAAAATGTAACCATATCCAGCACATATTTGGACATTAATATTAGGAATATGATCCTCTAAATATATGAAAAATTTTCAAAACAACTGAGTATACCCATATCCGGCAGTCACCACCTAATCCTTATCAACATAACATAGACCATAATACATGAAATTGTCGCCTATCATCTTGGTTATGGTCAAACAATGGTGATTAATGCCTTCCAAGAATAAAGAATGGTTCGGCTACAAAAAGCCGAAACCAATATTCTTCAATTTTCATACAACAATAAAAATCTAACACAAAGAAGAAAACATTGAAATCAAAACCATAATATTCCCACAAAACTTTGAAATCAAAGCCATCCTGCAATCAAATAGAACTCCCCAATGGAATAAAGGACTTAGACCACAACCATAAGAGGAAGCTGAAGACAATGTTGAAGCAAAGATTCATACCTGAAATCAGCCTCTGATGAAGTAGGGGTTACAAAAATCGCAACAAAGAATCGGCAGAGAAATAAATCCACTAAAATAAAAGAAAAAAAACATTGATATGAAACCAAAATAGAAATGAAAAGGCAAAGACAGACAAAGAAAAAGTTTAAGATTCATACCTCAAAATCAGTCTCCAATGAAGCAGTGGATTTCAAAAACCACAAAAAATAGATTCTAGCGTGTGTTTGTTTTGGCCTTTGGTTACCCAAAGCTAAAAAAATGACAGGGAAAAAAATTCAAAAGAGACCGAGAGAGAGAATTAGTAAAAAAATGGGAGGAGATTTGGATTGAAGAGATATATCTGAGGATTTGTTATGAAAGCAGAAGAAATGAGGACAGAAATTAACTCTGCAATACTGATGGAAGAAGAAGCAGAAATCGATGAGGGCAGAAAAAGAAAACAAAAATAAGAAACGGGTACGGATTCCCTAATCAGCGCTGAATAGGGGGAATACCTATTACGGGACCTGGGTGTATTAGGGACAGAACTGATTCGGGACGTAATGGCATTACGTCCAACCAAACACCCGTTTGGTTGTGGGACCGCGAAATAGGGGGAATGCATTCCTATTCCCCCCAAACAAATAGCACGTTACTTTACAAAAGTTGTTTATCTATCAACAACCTTTCAATTTCTACCATAAATTTCATAATTCATCTATATTCATCCATGGAAAAACCTAGTACCTTGAAAACTTTACAAATTAATCCCTGAGATAGCTAGATTTATATTACGATCTTAAAAACATAATAATCATTAAAAAAGGGAAAGGATACATACCTAATTAGGCCAACAAAGTTTGCATGAACTCTTTTCTCTTAGCTACGGTTTCTATGTTTTTATTTTTAGGAAAGATTATGAAAATGATGATATTTTCCTTTTAATGGTCTATTTGCCGTATAAGCACCTCAAATTTTAAATTCCATAGCTATTTGATCCTTTTAGATACTAGAACTCAACTTTTGCATTTTATACAATTTGGTCCTTTTTATCGAATTAGACACAAAATCAGTAAAATTTCTTTACAAAATTTTCTTATGACATTTCTATTATAATGCAAACCATGAAACAATATTAAAATAAATTTTCTTCCAGACTCAGATTTTTGTTCTCAAAACCACTGTTCCGATTTCACTAAAAACGGGCTGTTACAACTCTCCCCCCGTAAAAATTTTCGTCCTAAAAAATCTTACTAGTAAAGAGGTTCAAATATTGCTTCCTCATAGTTTCTTCAAGTTCCCAAGTATCTTCTTCTATACCATGTCATTTCCAGAGAACTTTTACTAAAGCTACCTTTTTATATCTTAATTGCTTTGTCTCACGTGCCAGAATTCTGATCGGTTTCTTCACTGTAAGTCATGTCAGGCTGAATCTTAACCTCTGTTGGAAAGATAACATGTGAAGGATCTAATCGATACTGTCATAACATAGACACATGAAAAATATTGTAGATCATTTCTAGTTCTGGTGGTAAAGCCAATCGGTGTACAACAGGTTGATTCTGTCAATGACCTCATATGGCTCGAGAAATCGTGGACTCAATTTTCCTTTACGACCAAACCGAAGAACTTTCTTTCAAGGAAAAACTTTCAGAAATACTTTGTCACCAACTTGAAATTCTATTTCTTTTCCCTTTAGATCCGCATAGGATTTCTAACGATTAGAAGCTGTTTTCAGGCTATCTGGGATCACTTTCACATTTTCTTCAGTCTCACGAATCAGATCAACTCCATGTATCTTCTTCTCACTGAGTTCAGTCCAATACAATGGCTACATTTACGACCATATAGAGCTTCGTACGCTGCCATCTTTATACTCGACTGATAACTGTTATTATATGTGAATTCGACTAAAAGAAGATATTTCTCCCAACTGCCTTCGAATTCTAGTACACAGCATCGAAGCATATCTTCTAGAACCTGTATTACACGTTCAGATTGGCCATCAGTCTGTGGATGGAATGCAGTACTGAAATATAACTGTGTACCCAAAGCTTCTTGTAACTTGCTCTAAAATCAGGATGTAAATCATGGATTTCTATCTCAAATAATAGAGACCGGCACCCCATGTAGCCTAACAATCTCAAAAACATATAACTCTACTAATCTATCCAGGGAGAAATCTATACGTACTGGAATAAAGTGTGTAGACTTCATCAAACGGTCAACGATTACCCAAATAACATCTTTCTTTTTCGGGCATAGGGGTAACCCAGATACAAAGTCCATACTAACTTTTTCCCATCTCTATTCTGGTATCATCACTGGTTGTAATAATCCCGAAGGTACCTGATGTTCAGCTTTAACTTGCTGACATACCAAACATCTAGATACAAATTCAGAAATATCATGTTTCTTTCTCAGCCACCAGTACATCTTTTTCAAATCGTTGTACATTTTATTACTCCCAGGATGAACAAACATAGTACCATTATGAGCTTCATGTAAAATCTTCTGTACAAGCTCTGAATTCCTTGATACATATACTTGGCCTCTGAACAACAGACAATCATCAGGTTTAATCTGAAATTCTGAATCAGAAATTGACTTACATTGTACCCATTTAGCTTGTAATTCATCATAATTTTTCTAAGCTTCACAAATCTGCTGTAGGAATGTCGGTTTAGCTTTTAGCTCAGCTATGATTGAACCATCATCAGAAAACGACAATCGGGTATTCATTGCTTGTAAAGCTAACAGAGACTTTTTGCTAAGAGCATTTGCAACTACATTGGGTTTTCCAGGATGATAGTCGAGAACCAGATCATAATCTTTCAATAATTCAAGCCACTTGTGTTGTCTCAGGTTCAAGTCTTTTTGCGATATTAGATAATTTAAACTCTTATGATCAGTGAATATATGGCACTTTTCACCAAACAGATAGTGTCGCCAAATTTTTAGTGCAAAAATAATGGATACCAATTCTAAATCATGTATCAGGTAATTCTTTTCATGTGGTTTTAGCTATCTAGAAGCATAGGCTACTACTTTACCTTCTTGCATCAAGACACAGCCTAAACTATTCAATGACGCATCATTGTAAATTACAAATTTCTTACCCGATTCAGGTTGGACCAAAGCTGGTGCTTCAGTTAACAAAGCTTTTAACCGGTCAAAACTTTGCTTGCATTTGTCGATCCATTCAAATTTCACATCTTTCTGCAACAACCGTGTCATCGGAGAAGCTACCATCGAAAACCCTTTCACAAACCTCCAATAATAACTGACTATTTCCAAAAAACTTCTAACTTCATACACATTTTTCGATGCTTTCCAACTAACAATTGCTAAAATTTTATTCGTAAAGTATCAATAAAAATTTCTTTGGTATCGATAGTTGAACTCCAACGGTCACTAAATGCAAAAACTATCAATATCTTTTTATCTAGTATTGATACTCATTATTGCATGTGTATTAAATGCTCTGGTTGTCACATCCCCAATGACTCTATTAACTACCACAACAACCTAAATAATTGGAAATCAATTAGGAGGTATATATATCAACTTTTAAAGATCCTACAACAAGAAAACATATTCAAGAAAAATCATCAATCAAACAACCTTTGTGCCCAATACTTCCATAATTTTCTTGTATACACTTGAGATATTTTACTTTCATTCCTTAGTTCAAGTGTATCATAGTTTATTTTGTGCTTAATTGGCAAACACTTTGATCTTGTGTGGATTATTTCTTTATTTGCTTCTTTGTAATTCCTTGAGAGGATTTGTTCTTAAGGTTTGAGTAGCAATCTTAAGGGAGTTGTAAGGTAAAATATTGTCCTCAAATGTTGAGCAAATTAGTAAATTTTGGAAATTCTTCAGTAGTGGAAAGCTAAGGTAGTGGAGTAGGCAATTGGGGTCGAACCACTTTAAATCTTTATGTTCATTATTTCATTATCTCTTTTTTCTTCCACCAAATTTTTTAAAGGCCAAATTGCCTTCCTCTTGATTATTTTGGTTTGATTTATTGAGCTAACAGTTAGCGATGTTGAGGCCTTAATGTATCCCTTAATATGGAACATGTTATCTTCATATGCCTTGGGTTTCTACAGTACCCGTATAACCTCTATTGATTGTTCCAGTCTCGAACATTCATATTGGTGTGTATCCGAGTAGAAATCAGACAACCTTTTGGGACACGACGCAAGTTCATGTTCGGGGCCAACTCAAACGAGTTGCTGGACACTAACAACCATATACTCTCATCTGGGACGGGTGAGAACTCAGATCTCCATACATTGTCCATGTGTTCTAGTCTGTACACATCGTTAATATAAGACGTGTACTCTATTCGTACATTCACACATGAAGCAATTACATGTGTGCAAGAGAATCAAAGTGCTTGGAATCTCCCCCAATCGCAAGTCTCTTCTGGTAACTTAACACGGTATGATGCCCTAACATGTCTTGGTCGGGCCTAGTGTATTTTGTGACCCAAAATCTCAGGTTTGGATGCGAGTGACACACTACATATATAATGTTTACTTTTTGCATTTCTTCAAATTTATTTCATGAAATCCTTGCACCAAACATGGTCGCCCGCTATTTGTCGAACATATGCCATAGCCCACTTTGGAAATACTACCAAGCGAAAGTATGTTTCTTTGACAACTGAGGCTATCAAAAAATGACATGTCCCCTTCAATACGAAATTGATGCATTCAGATAGGTTTATTGTCATGTGCCCGTACCGTAGTCCCCCTTCATACGATTATGTATATTGTTCAAAGGATATGTTGGCGAGGTAGCCAGCACTAACGCTATTGATGGCACACAAGTTATCCAACATTTCATAGAAATGATGTTGGACGAGAAAAGCATATCCATGAATGCAAAAAATGAATGAAATATGGTTTAGCATGATTGTGGAAATAGTGACAACTACATACCCATGTCAATGCACTGATCTTACACACTTTTCGAAAGCCATTTTGAGTGGTTGTTGGAGCTAACATGTCGTATATAGTACCTATGGTATGTGCTGTCCCAAAGGCTACCATGTCGTTCAATAGTAGCCAAGATTTTGGGTCCCCTATTAAATATGACACATATATCGAGCTTCCTGCGAACACTATAGCACAACCAACTAAGGAAGAAATCCCAATCATCTGCCTTTTTAAAGGGAGTTATTGCAAACACTATCGGTAGAATCCTCCGATTACCATCCTAGTCAACGACCATCAACAAATGATGCTCATACCTCCCGCACAACCATATGCCATCAATTTGTACCAGAGGCTTATAGTGCTAGAAAGCTTCCCTACATTGATCGAAGGTCTAAAAGAATAGGTGGAATACTCTTTTCGTAAGGACCAAACAATCATTGAAGTACGATGGGTGTGTTTCCAGATCGGTTACGAACCTAGTACGTATCGATCCAATACTTCACACCATTTCCACAAATCATTATACGAACTGTCCCAACTGTGATGCAACTTATCCATAGCCTTTTATTTTGTGACCTGTGTCTTGTAGTATGATGGCGTGTAATTGTACTGGCTATGAATATTGGCAATCAACACCGATAGGGGAATCCTGGGATTCACTTTTACTAGATCGATTACAAAACTTGATACGTACCAATCTAGTACCCGACACCTTTGCCACAAATCATTCTACGACCTATCTCAGCCATGATGCAACTTATCCATAGCCTTTTATTTTATGACCCATGCCTTGTAGTACGATGATGTGTAATCATACTGACTACAAATGTTGGCAATCAACATCAGAACAAGAATCTTAGGACTCGCTTTCACCAGATCGATTATGGAATCTGGTACGTATCGATCCAGTACCTAAAACCATTGCCACAAGTCATTATACAACCTATCCCAATCGTGATGCAACTTATCCATAACCTTTTATTTTGTGACCCATGCCTTGTAGTACGATGGCGAGTAATCGTACTGGTTACTGATGTTGGCAATCAACACTAGGATAGGAATCTTGGGACTTGCTTTCACCATAGGAAAAATTATGTCAAATATCATATCGGAGTCTAGCCTTAGATGATCCTGACTTACACCTGTAAAGTACGAGTTAAAGTTACGCTATTGGCAAAAATGAAAACCCCGATCAGGTTACATTATGTCAAATATCTAGTGATCGCATATCGCACTTAATATAATACACCCGTCTTCTTCTAAAAAGATGCCATGATTTCCATTTGCACCTCCCATCGCACATTGCACACTTTCTATCAAATTTCTCCAAAAATGGATTTTGTGACGTGATTGTTCATGTTGTTCTTGTTGCACCATTTTAGTGTAGCAAGAAACTCATCTTTGTTGGGATACTCCATGCCAACTTCTAATACTCAGACATTTGACGATGAGCTTATATGGTCAGGTGTTTTGTGTGGGAGCTGCTAGAACTCTAAACCACCCTCAGTGGAGAGGTCGGTGTTAGTCATGTGGGGCAGAGGTTCATATGCCCTGAATCACAGATCTAGATCTAGAGCATTGTCTGAACCATCATAGTGTTAGAATCACAAGGTTTTGGCTCAATTGAAATCTGCTTTGGCTAAAAAAATGCTACTTTCGAACCATCTGGACTAGACTGCTGTATTGGATCGGGGTCTGATTTTGATCTGTCAACATCTACTGCCCCTTCTTCCTCGACTGCATCTTCTTCCTTAGCTACATCTTCATTGTCATCTTCAAACAAAGGGTTCAATGTACCTTTGCCGGACCCGGCCGTAGAGAGTAAGTCATCAGTTCTTGTATAACTCCATGCTACGGTTCACATCTGCACTAGATTTCCAACTGGTGTAGGTTGATAGCCCCCAGTATAAGTGCTTCCTCCCTAAGACATCGAACCACTAAAGTTGAAATCGAATGCAATGACTAAAAGTTGTGCCCGACTGTCCAGGTTTGAGTTACGCTCATACCTCAACTGATAGTGGTCGTCAAAGTTGAAATCGAAGAATGTCTACCATTGATGCTTCGAGGACATCATAATAGGAGCTTTGTAACAAACTAGTGAACCCATTGCATAACTGTGTAATAAGACTTTTATCTTCTACTTCGGTTCCTACATTAGCCGCAATAGTGGTCGAAGATGGACCAGCTCCATCAACCTTGACAAACTCGACATATAACTCCGTTATAGCATTTCTGGTTGATTAGTGTGATGATATGACCGCCTTCAGCTAGAGCTCGCCTTTCACATCAAATAGTTCATACTTAAAGGGGTAAACTAATAACATATATCTACATTGCAAGTTTAAAATTTTTCCCAGGCTCGAACCCCTAACTTTCCTTGGCTTTCTAGTCTGTAGCTTATGAAATTGAATGGTATGGTTGAAAGCCAATTCCACAATCTAGGCTCTTGCAAATACAACCCTGGCATTTGTATTGCAAATTTGACCATCGTAATAAATGACGATTTTCACTCGTCGACACATTTAAATTTAAAAATAATTAGATATTTAGAACAAAAAAATCTTTAAATGGTTATCTAAGGAAATGCAAATGACACTTGGTGCTATTTTTCAATATTTGATATGAATTTGTTGCTTGTCTAAGTTTTGAATACTTTAGTAGTTTAAAAGCAAAAACGAACGAGGCTAGAGGGAAGGCATGCTTCAAAATGCATTTCAAAATACGCGCTTTCATCGAATAATAATAATGAAAGGCTCTTTTGTACTCAAAAATGCATTTTAGAGATTAACTAATTTCATCAGATGCTTGCTTCAAAGGGTCTTCAGTGCTTCAAAACATGCTTGAAAATGTACCAACGATTCCCGGGGTCAGGGCACTTTTGGAATACTTTTAGTGGAAATTGTAAAAAAAAAACTCGTCCAATTGGGTGAGCTTTCTTGCTGACATGGCAAGAAAGTACATCTAGCTGGACAGCTTTCTACTAAATACAAGGAAAGCACGTCCAGCTAGGCACACTTTCTTACCATGTCAGTAAGAAAGCTCACCCAACTGGACGAGCTTTCTTACCATTTCCACTAAAAGTCCACCAAAAGTGCCTTGACCCTAGGAATTCCAGGTAAAATTTGAGGCTTCTCTTTCATATACTCGATGAAAATGCCTCTCCCACGACACGTTTTCAACCATGAAGTTTTTCTCTTTTCCAATCTCACCCCTCACTCGTGCCAATAAAAGAGGACTCTCCCTTCATACTCCATCATCCCTAAACCCATCATCTCTCCCGGCCTCTACCCCTCCACTTTACAATATTTTTCTCTCGATTTATTTCCCTGCTTCAGTGTTAAAAAATTTTTCCGTTAATAAAATTTCTTGTTTAAGGTATTCTTTAGTCATCGGTGATGCAATATCGCTCCGAGACACACATTTTATATATCCTATTAGATGAGACCATTACCTCAAAAACACATCCTATGGAATTCGAGTTCCAAGGTTAGTTTGCTTTATACGATCACGAGTGGAAGTCTACGTAGTGTTCTCAGTCGATAGTCGTTATGAAGTCATAGATCGGAGTGTAATGAGGGAGTCAGTTGACGGTCGTTATACGGGCAGTGGCTCAAACGTTTTGGATACCTGGAGATGTTACCTTATAAATACAATACAGAAGTTTGAGGGCATAATTATAGGGAAAAACTATGAGGCTTCCTGCTATAATCGGCGTAATTTTTTTCTCTATTTCCACGTAGTCAGTATCTTTAACCTTCCTTCTTATCCGCAGGTCGGCATCATCGTGGACGTAGGAGGACTCTTAAACAAACAACGGTTGTTGCGGTAAAATAAATGTGATGCTCTTTTCGGGGTGACAATGGATGTCGTTATTAAACAATCCATTAATAAGTACAACCTCTACTGCATTGACCCAAGTTTGATATCTACTGTTTCGAAATATCCACTCTCCGTCTGAGAGCCCTCCTGTGTCCACCTTAAGGTCAGCCTTCAGATAAGAATGAAAGGTTAAAGATATTGACTGCCTAGAAATAGAGAAAAAAAAAGTTACGTTGATTACACTGGAAAACCCTTCGTTTTTCCCTATGATTATGACATTAATCTTATGTATGGTATATATAAGGCATCATATGCGAGTACCCAAAAAGTTTAAACTCGTGACCGTATAACGACTGTCAACTAACCCCCAATTATACTCGAACCTGTGCCCGCATCATGACCGTTGACTTAGACCTCCACTTAGACTTCGACCCGTAATCGTATCAAACACTATCACCCTGAAACCTAACTTCCATAGGATGGGTTTCTGAGGTAACGGTCCTATCCTAGCATGACATATGAAATGTATGTGTTCTGAGATGCATTATCGCATCCTCGACCCTTCAAATCTACCTATAAACTTTCACGATTTCACTCCTAAAATCCTAAACACTAAACCCTAATTCCTAACAAAAAACCTTTAACCCTAAAAAAAAGAAGCTGAGGAAAGAGAATGTGAAAGAACATCCAACTAGACGCGCTTTCACACACTCTTTCCAAAATCAGCCTATTTCCCTAAATTTCGAGAATAAAATGGCTTATTTGGCCAATTCAAAAAGAAAATCAGCATATTTGGCTAATTTGGCCTACGGTTTGGGTTGTAATTAGTTTATTTTGAGTTTGGGTAATAATGGGTATATTATTTGAGTTTGGTATTTGTATAATATATTTGAGTTTTGAAATAAATAGCTTAGAATATGAGTATTAGGTTTATAAATTTAATAAGAATGATAAAAGTTATTCATTTATCAATTAATATAATGGGTAAACCATAGAATTAGTCACCCAACTATGAAATTTTTTAATTTAGTCGCTAACGTCATAGAACGTTTTCATTTTGGTCACTCCTCGTTAAATAGTTAACGGAAGCGATGATGTGGCATTTCTCTAACTAGTATAACAACACATTTAGTCCTCAATACTTGCACATTCTATAAATTTAATCCTAATTTAAATAATTCAATAAATATAACCCCTACATTTACAAATTTTTTTCAATTTGGTCCTCAAACATATATAATTATATATAAATATGATTATATTTAAACACATAATTAAATCTTGATAAACTTATATGTAAATTTGTGATTTTTTAAATCCCTAAATTTAGTAAATTTGTGATTTTATAAATTTCATTCATGATTATGCTAATAGCATTCTCAATAGAGGAAACCAATTTTTCCTATAAAACCTAATAAATAATTAACAAATAAGAACAAGAACAAAAACAAAAAGAGCTTCGTATAAGCTTTGTTTTCAAATTATCTTTTGTTGCTTTCTTGTCAACTTGAAATGTCCTGTAATAATCTGCATCCATCTCTAAGCATAAAATTTATTGTAAATTTATCTTCAAATAATTTGTTAAAATTTATTTAGAAAAAGATGTAATTTTTTGGGTTTTCGATTTTCTAACTTGAATTTTAGATTTTTTATTTTTTAATATTTTAAAATTTTTAGATACATATATTTTGTAATTTATAATTTCTTTTATATTTTAGAAAATTTATATAATTTATATATATTTATCATCGATTGCCATGTGTCACAACATAAGAGTATCATGTGTACTATATTTAACACTGTTACAAAAAATGCACTAAAATTGGAATGAAAATTTGGGTACCAACATGGGACAAAAAAAATCATAAGTACCAATTGAGAGAAGGCGTCAAGTTCGGGAGGCTAAATGTATATTTGAGCCTTATGCTTATAATTAAATATAAACACATAATATTTTTAATATTATTTATATATATTTATATAAATAATATTATATTTTTATTTTTATAATATATTATTTATATTTAATTATATGTGTTTGAGGATTAAAGTGATAGAATGTGCAAGTATTGATGACCAAAATAGAAATAATCTAAAATGTTAGTGATTAAATTGAAAATTTTCATAGTTGGGTGACCAAAAGTAAACGCACTAATAGTTAGATTACTAATTCTACCCTAATATAATAAGAAGCAATAAAATATATTTTCGTCAATTCATATACATATCATATAATAATAAATTTTACATACAATAAATACTTTAATTATTTTATATAAAAAAACTCTATTAAATATATAATTTATGCTTTTATATGACAAATTTGAATCACATTGTCATCGTATAAAAGTAAAATGAATTATTTTATATGATAAATTAAAATATTTATAATTTAGAAATGCCAAAATGACTTATTTGGCACTCAAAATTTACAAAAAAATTTATTTATTTTTTGCTTATTTTATCCCTTAAACTTGCGTTGTTTGTCAAATCACACCAAAATGGATAAAAAAAAGAGTTAATGTCTGTTAACTTTGTTGACGTGGCATCCACGTGGCCACCCACATGTATCATAAGCAATTAATTATTTTTTTAAAAATTAAAAATATTTTTATAATTTTTTTACTTCTTTAATACTTATTAAGTTTTTAAAAATAATTTTTATATATTTTTTGAATTTTTTAAAAATTAATTAACTTACTAACGTGGCATCCATCATCAAAGTTAATAAACATTAACTTTTCCATCCATTTTGAGGTGATTTAACAAACAATGCAAGTTCAAGGGTTAAAAGAGATGAAAAATTAAGAGGGATAAAATAATTTTTTTTGTAAAGTTAGAGAGCCAAAAAAGTTATTATATCAATAAAAAATTTTAAAATAAATTCAATACGTCAGAGTCGACCCACATAGCTCAATCCGGACCCGAATCTAAAGAAATTCAAGCCCAAAAAACTCCCAAACTTGAAAATCTTTGAATATGAGAAAAACCCAATCCAACCCAACCGTTTCCACCTCTACTCGTAGATGATGGGTATTGGCTA
Source organism: Gossypium raimondii (assembly GCF_025698545.1). Lineage (NCBI taxonomy): Eukaryota > Viridiplantae > Streptophyta > Magnoliopsida > Malvales > Malvaceae > Gossypium > Gossypium raimondii. Next base: position 40,444,689 of record NC_068569.1, on the reverse strand, counting down.
ATTCATTCTGTTCTTAACCGGCAAGTTTGGTAGGGTGAATGTGTGCTAGTCCTGAACTACCACAAATATTGAGTTGAAAGTAGTTATCTGTTGATAGCTAGCACGCTGCAAAGTTGTCTCTTGCCAATGCCTCTAAACCTTATATGGGCCATACAATTCTTGAGTTTTAACTTGTTTATCTCTATTCTCCGTTTTCTCCTTATTTTTTCACTCAACTTTTTGGGTTTTGATCCACATCAACCTTCTAAGCAAGTTACATATCTTTCTCCGACCAAAAAAAATGAAATAAACGAAATTGTTGAAAAATAATAAAATATATGCCATATCTAGTAACATTAAAAGCTAGATGTACACAACATCAATTTAACTATAATTATAGAGAAGTTTAATTTTTGAAAATCGGACTAAAAGAAGAGAGATTAATCCATAATTGTGACAAGATTGAAATTGATCTTTGTAAAATTTTATCCGTCAAAATTCGCTAGGCGACAATTAGGGTGGGTTTAGATGGGCGGTATGGTACTTTTAGCTTACTTTTTATCTCACGCTATAGTATCGCTATAGTATCTAATCTTACCGCCATCGTTGTTTTTATACTAACCGCACGTAAATACACCACCCATCCAAACCCACCCTAAGGATTAATCTCCACTAATCTGTGCTTGAGTCTCAACGTCACTCTCCAATAATCTGTCCCTTGCCTTCCTAAAAAAAAGTCTCAAATTTGTCAAATATCCAGACTCTTGATTTTCTAAGAAAAAAACCTTAAATGCAATACATACTTGGGATATGAGTAAGGAATATCATTTTCCAAATAGATGAAAAACTTATAATTTTTTTATAATATACTTGTATTGGATATATGTCGATATTCAACATTCCCCTGAAGAGATTATGGAGGCAAACCTGCTTATGCCAATCTATACAACTTGTTATGGCAGAAAGCAAAAGTACTTGCAAAAAGGAACCAACTTGTAACCCAATCCAAAGCCCCTTTCCTCTCATCTTAACCCAAAATCCCAATACGACAGCAACTGGAATTCCACAAAGATAGTATGCAGCAAGGTTGATATAAGCCCCCAAATCCTGCCATCCTGATCCCCTTGCAATCCCTGATTTTAGGACAACCAGATAGGGTAAGAAACTGCATGTTCAAATAAAACACACATCAAGATGACGAAACAAATGAACTACCTGACAGGACAACTTGTAAACTATCCAAAACAACAGACAAAGATAGCAAAGGAGCCCTGTTTGTGACATAATCGATAACTTCCTTGTCATTGCTGAAAACATAACCGAAAACATGCCTACTAAAAAAGAGGGCTGCACCAACGGTAACGGACTCTAATAGTGCAATCAACAAGGCGGTGAAGACAACAATACGAGCTGAACGCGGGTTACCTGCTCCTAGTTCGTTTGAAACTCTAGTGCTGTTCCAAGAAAATATTTACATAAAGATATAAATATGCCAAGTCCAGTTAAATGTGCATGTTATAACATACCTTGCTGCAGCTCCTATTTCCTCTGGTATTGGAAATAGTGTTGACATGGTTGCTAGACTGATCAAATAAAAAATCCATCAATGAATTTACAAGTTAATAATTTGTTTGAGGACAGATTACAATAAGAACGGTAAAAGTACCATGGAGGCCCTTATATTAGGACTCAAATTGTATTTTGTCCCCTCAACTTAAAAAATAGGCAAATTAGTCCCTATACGTTAGATCAAAGAGCAAAATGATCCTTCAGTTAAGAATTCCATCCAATTCTATTGTTAAACATTGGTCCATGCACGTCAGCATAAGATACACGTAACACATCATGTGTAATTGTCTAGTTATTCTATCAGCTACACTAGTTTTCAACAATAGAAATGGATAAAGTTTAAAAAAAAAGAGACTAATTTGCTCTTTAATCTAACGTATAAGAACCAATTTACCTATTTTTTGAGTAAATAGGGCAAAATTCAATCTGACTCCTAATGTAGAATTCTCCATTATGCTTTTACCTAATAACAACTTATGTACAACAGAGAATGTACCAGACAGATGTAACAGATGTTTCAAGTTGTGGGTTTGGTAAAAATCCAGAAAATATTATGAGCAACTCAAATGACCACCATTCAAGGCTGCAACCACATGGAAATGGACATGAATAAATGAAAGGAAACTATGTTTACAACTGCAAATGCTGAAATGAAAGGGAGATTATTACCAAATCATGGAAGCAGAGGGGATAGCTAAACGAAAGAACTCTCGAACTCCTCGAAATACATCGATTGTAATAGGGGCAAGGGTTTTTGAACAAGTATCAGAGAACATCATATATAATCCTAGTGAAATCACATTAGTCCAATAGGAAATGCTGATGGCTAATGCTGCACCTTGGTTTCCTAATCCAGACTTAAACACTAAACCCCAACAAAGAAGCACATGGAAACAAAGAATAGAACAGGAACCTACAAGCAATGGCATAATCAAACTTTGTGTCTGAAAGAACCGTATAATAGGTTGAAGTGTTGCATACGCATAGAGAGCAGGAATTAGCCATATAATCAATTTCCCAACCTCCTCTGAAATAACAGGATCTTGGCCTATCAGAATGAATAATTTACCCATATAAACCCAAAGGGTAGTCAAAGGGAGACAAGCTAAGATAAGGGAGAATATAGCTGTATAAGTATGAGTTCCTAGTTTTCCATATTGCTGAGCTCCATAAGCTTGCCCACACAAAGTTTCAAGTGCACCCGACATTCCAAACTGGTTTTTTTTTTTTTTTTTGGCATGTTGAAACAAATCAGTGTTCTTCAATCAATACAACTATAAAAAATCAAGGGGGGGAACAGAGAAAGGACTTACAAGAACACTGAAACCAGTGACAGCACCGAAGGAGACGGCAATGGCAATGCTGGAGAGAGAAAGTTGGCCAAGGTGACCAACCATTACCACTGATATAATTTGCAGAAAGTATTGTGAGAAATGGACTGCCACCATTGGACCTGTTATGTACCCAATCCTTTTGGTTTCTTCAATGAATTCATGCAAATCCAAAGAAGAATTAATGTCTGATCCTTCTCTTTCATTAGCCAAGAAACCCTGTTCGATCTTATCATCTATTAAAGATTCGTAAGTTCTAGCCATTTTTCTTCACTTCGAACAAATCTGCAGGAGTTTCCCCTTTTTAGGTAATAATTTGCTAGAAATAGAAATCCTGTCTTTTTGTGGAATTACAAAAGACATCCATCTATTACAAATTTTTATTGAAGGATGGTCGGAGAAGCAATCATTACTCGAATGCCAAGAGTCCATGTCAAAATAAAGAAAGTAGGAAACCACAACTACTTTTGTAACCTTAATAAATATTATTCCTGTTTATCGTGATTTTTTAATATAACAATTTTTAAAAATATAATAAAAATGAGATTATTTATGAAAATATTAAGCGAAAAGATTTGAGGTGTTTTTCTTAATTTTGAAATTGAGTGAATTGGTATCTCTTAAAATAATTAAAGTTATTTTATTTTTATTAATTTTGAAAATAACGACTAAAAATAATTAAACACAATATTAATATTTTTATCAATTATACATAATTTTGATTTGTATGGTAATAAATTTAGCCTTTAATGTTTACTTATTTTATCATTTGGACTTTAATTCTAAAAATCAAAAATTCAACCACAATATTTACATAAATATTGCAGGATAAATTTGTTAAATTAAGACCAAATTATTAGAATGTGTAAATTTTAGGACTAAATTCATTATTATACCAATTAAAATCGTGTAAAATTGATGGAAAACATTACCATATGATTAATTGTTTTTAGTTACTGACTTTAAAATTAATACAAATTAAATTAGTTTGACATTTTAAATCAAAGAGAAATTAATTTATACAATTTCAAATTTTACAGAGAATGAAAGATATTTCTTATCAAAATTTTACAAATTTTGAAAGTGGAGAGATAGAAATAGTTTTCTCCAAAAGCGATTCTTTTTCTGTGTTAGACAACAAATTTATCTTTAAATTTGATTTGATAAGTAAAAGCAAAATATAAGAATTAAACTAATAGCTCCACTTTCACAACGAGATTGGTGACATTTAGTTTTCCCTTTTGTTTGTTCTTTATTAAATTAATTATCGATCTAAATTCTAAAACAATAAATATAAAATCTTTTAACTAGCGAGATTAAGAGGCTAGGAAGATAGAAGTTTACATGGTCAAGCACTGAGGTAGAGGTTAGGAGGAAGCTTTTTGGTAAGGGAGTTTTGCGGTTGAGGAAGATGGGGTGAGTACGTGGTGTGTGTGAGTTGTTTGTATGGCCTTTTTATAATGAGAGACAAGCTTACACAAAAGTTTGATTTGATATGCAGTGATGGTGATACTATGTCCTAGGATAAGATGTTTTAGGATGACCGGCAATCAATTAACCTAGGACTTCATGTGGCCCTCACATAGTCTTACCGAAGATGCCTAACCTCAAAATTTGTTAGGCTAAGTTTCACAAACTAACTCAAGGTCCGTTGGTTGGCAGGTTGACTATGCATGGTCCATTGCGTTGTTAGTTCTGTTGAGAAACACGTGTTAGGTTCCCTTTTGGGTACGCCATGAGGTCTAAGAGGTTTGCTATGTACGGTATAATAATTGCCTCCAAGGTGAGAGAAGATTATAAAGTTACCTTTGCGAGCCTGTTGTGGAAGTCCACGCTATAGGTGTAGATGATGAAGGTTTGGATAGGTGATTTGAAGTTCGTGTCACAACCCAAAAAATTGGGTTAGTAAAATCGGTTATGTAGGGCTACAATATTCTCTAAAATTGATTTAAAGTCTGGTTATTGTCAAGTAAAGATAAAAAGTGATGATGTACCTAAGACTGCTTTCTGATCGAGGTATGGTTACTATGAGTTTTTAGTAATGCCCTTTGGTCTGACTAAGACGTCTGCAGTGTTTATGGACTTAATGAACAGTGTTTCAACCATACTTGGATAAGTTTGTAGTGGCCTTTGTTGATGATATATTGGTTTATTCTAAAAACGAAGTGGATCATGAAGAACATTTGAGAATTGTGTTGAAAACTCTATGTGATAATCAGTTATATGCTAAGTTCAATAAATGTGAATTTTGGCTGAAAGAAGTACATTTTCTGGGCCATGTGATTTCTGCTTAAGGCATTAAAGTAGATCCTGGTAAGGTAAAAGTAGTACTCGAGTTTAATTCCCCAAAAATGTATCTAAAGTCTGCAATTTTCTAGGATTAGGAAGTTATTACAGAAGATTTGTAAAAGGTTTCTCAATGATTGAAACACCTCTTACTTACTATAACGGGGTTTCTGCAAGTGTACACAATTGTTCAAGTCATAAATAAGTAAAATGAGTTATCGTTTCCACAAGAACTGTAACAGCCCGATTTTGGGCCTAGTCAAAATAGTGGTTTCGGGGCCACTAATCCGACGAGGAAAAATTTAATATTCTTATATTTTTATGATCTACAGATGTACAGAATGATTTCATGAAAATTTCGTTCGAAAATTTTGACGTTTAGGCAGTCAATTTAGTCGAAAGGACTAAATTGTAAAAAAAAGTCTAAAACTTGAGTTCTAGAAGTTAAAGGTGTTTAATTGCTATGCAATTTTAAATTGGAGGTCCTTAAAAGGTAATTAGACCATTGGTTAATTTGTTGGACAAAAATGGACGTGAAATAGGTGAAATAGAATATTTTTAAGTTAAGGGCATCTTAGTAATTTGGTGATTAAATGAATTAAAAAGCCAAATTAAAACCCAATTTTTGCTCATCTTCAACCCCTTGGTTGAATTTCACATGAGGAAGACATAGCTAGGTTTTTTCAAGCTTCCAATCTCGATTGTAAGTCCGTTTTAGCCCCGTTTTTAATGTTCTTTACATTTTTGAGATCCTCGTAGCTCGGTTTAGCTATTTCTACCATTATTTTGAGCTAGGGTTTGTGTTTAAAAATTTACCCATGGATGACTTGCATGTGTTTTGATGTTGTATGGTAGAATATGAAAGTTTAAAGTGTAATAAACAACTTTTACTATATGATTTTAGTGAAATTTCATAAAAGTACTTATTTGTAAAAGTTGTAAAATACGTGTAAAAATAAGAAAATAATGTGATTTAGTGAAAATTGTGGACTGTTATAAGAGGGAATATGAATCGGCTAGGCTTGAGTAATAAGAAAATCATTTTTACTTACGCTTTCATATTTTGATATATTTTGTGAAATCTGGCTAAATATTTGATGTATTTGACAAAATATTGACAAGTGAGAAATTTTCCGGTTGAACCTTAAGAATAGAATATGATACAAGTGACATGTCACTAGGAACCTATGTGAAAACTATGTGAAATTGTGACTAAGTGAATTCGGGTGCTGGTCTTATAAGTTCTACCAGTGACTGGGTAATCCGGCATGTGTTGCGGATACCTGACTGCTTGTGTGAGCAGCACTAAGTAGTTACGAATGATCGACAGCCTGTGTGAACAGACCCTCAAATGTGAATAGCTTGAGAACGAGCCTATGTGTGATAAGTGATGTGAAGTCACTTTGGCTACAAGTGTGGCACTATGTGCAATATTCCGATGTATCCGTTAATATTATGATGTGTTCAACGGGAAATGACTAAGTGTAAATGATTGTGATTATGTGATGAATGAGTGCAGGTACATGTGTATATATATTTATGAGCAATGTGCTTGATATGTGATCGAATTTTGGTAAGGTTGATGTGGAGTAAGTATGACTATGAAACCTTGTAAATATTTGATAATGACTAGCTATTGGAATGGATAGCTATGGACATGCTTGGTGTTATGTGTGTAAATGAAAGTTAATACAAAGAAAACATGAAATAGTAAAATTAGTAATAAAATAATTTTGGACAACAATGTTGTATAACTTTGAAAAATCACTAAAAATTATGAAAATAGAATTAGAGGTTGAATAAGATATGAAATTAAAGGTTATTGAGTCTAGTTTTACATCAAAGAAATGGTGTAAGCAAGAGAATTTCATATTATGAGATATTTGAATTTTATGAGATAGGATCGAGTGATTTTGGAATCCTGTTGTGACTTGAAAATTCATTAAAATTGTATAAAAATAATTATGGGTTAGAATTTATATGTTTAAAATTCTTAATGAGTCTATTTTAAATAAAAATAAACTAGAATATCATCTGAATCTCATACGAGGAGATAATTAATTTTTAGTGAAGAAGGGTAGAAACTGTCAGACAGCAAAATAGGGATGACTTTAAAGAATAAACTGTACTTATTGATTAAACCATAAATTCTGAAAATTTTATGGTAAGAAGATATGTGTGTCTAGTTTTAGAGAAATTTAGCGTATCTTAATTCAGAGTTTCATAGATCAAGATATAAATAATTTATTGACTATGACCGCATAGATAGCTTGATATGAACATGAGTGAATAGTGAAACTATGTGCAAATATGATTGTATTATCTTGAGAACACATTATGAGGATTGATAAAAACATGTTAATAAATTGTTTATTATTTACATACCAACTTACTAAGCTATATGCTTACTCCCTTTTCTTTCCCTTGTCTTATAGTGTCACCAAGCTAGCTCAGGGTACGGAGATCGTCGGAGATCCATCCACACTATCAACACTCTTTTGGTATTTTGAAAACAATATTATGAATTATGGCATGTATAGAGGACTTGATTATTTTGTTATGTGTCATAATTGATTTGGCCTAAAATGTTGGCCTATGTTATTTGATAGTTCATTTTGTATAAGGCCATTAATGTTGGCTATTATTGGTTAAGTTGCACGTTTATGATAATGCCATGTTGTGTGTTGATAAATTTGGTATAAGTGTGTAAATGTTTGGATGGAAAAAGGCTTGGTAAATAGCCTAAATTTTATCCACACGGTTGGCCACATGGCCATGTGCTCAGGGCGTGTGCCCCTGTTTTTCAAGAAAATTTTCAAAGTTTTCAAAAGTTCTCGGTTTGGTCCCGAACCACTTTCAAATTATGTATTGGGTCTCGTAAGCCCATATTAGTGACTTTATGATGAAATATGAAAATTTTTAATTTGGATGAAATTTCATGACTCGGTTTTGTATGATTGGTTATGTTTAAGTCCGGTAATGCCTCGTATCCTGTCCCGGTGTCTGACACGGGTAAAGGGTGTTACAAGGATTGTATAAGTTTAACCAATTAATTGCAAAATTATAAATTCACAATTTGATGTAAAAACTCAATAATTTGAATGGTGATGATTACGTTAAATAAATGCAAAGATTGATCCCTATGCAATTCTAGTCTAAATGCAATTTACCTAAATGTATGAATGAATGGCTTTAGCAAAAAAAAAAAAAACCAATCAATATTAAATGGGCTATGATAATTATATTAATCAATTTAATTTACTTTATCATGCTTAACAATGTTCAGAAATACTTCCATAACAACTCGATCTTTCATAAGTTTGGAAACCAAATTAAGTCCTTTCGAAGTCTTTTACTTAGTTAAATATGCATTTCATTGACCATATTAACTAAGGGTTTCTTAACATTTATGTAAGGCCACAGGGACATTTACGTTTGCAATAGTTTAATTACATAAACCTAAAAACTATGTAAGGCAATAAAGCTAACTATAGATATTACAAACCTCGACTTAGTCAGGTTTAAGGATCTAAATTGAACATTGCACTTTTCAATTATGTGTCTACTAGCCGTCTTCTGGTTAGGATCACTTAGCTAATCTGAGTGCACCCAATCACGTATGAATGAAATGTATCATGATATTAATTGAAAACATGATTGACTGAGGCCCAAACATGTTAAACATGAATAAAATAGATGTTATTGAATTAACATTATCATCCTAGCAAATAGGATTTAAAATATCATTGTTGATGTCAAAAATAATAGAATCAAAGCAAACATAATTAAAATAGATAACAAGAGGAAAGAGTAAACTCTATTCAGTTCAGCAGTCTTTCGGATCTATTTTGACTGATTCAGTTTAGCAGCTTTTTAGATCTATTATGACTGATGTGCTCCTCCGTTCTACTCGGTGGTTATTTTGCTAAAGAGTTCCTAAGGTGGCCGATCAAAGAATGCTTTTGTCAAAGCTTTTGTGGCTAAAGGATGGAAAGGAGATGGGCAGCTATGAAAGGGAAGGAAAAGGGAAACAGAATGTCGGAAAAATGCTAATGAGAGAAGAGAAATGAGTTGTGAGGGATGAGTGACTAAGGGATTGGTGCATGGTATTTATAGTTGAATGTAAGGGGTAGAGTTAGCTAAAAATATATTCAAAATTCCTTCTTTTTCTACCACACATGGCCAACCATATTTCAAGGAAAAGGGGATGACTAAGTCTCATCAGTTTGAATTCAAACCAAGGCTATTAATAGCCATAGGGTGGATGGTTTCAACAACAAGTTTTTGGGTTGATTTCTGATTATTTTCCAACTATAAGGACATTCAATTGAATACCCCAAAGCTTGCTTTTGGGCAACCATCTACTTGTGCCAAAATTAGGCTTTAGTTCCCCCTTGTTGGATAGTTTCTCATTCCAATAACTTAGCAGACATGTCAATCTTTTAGCACCTTTTTTATTAGGCCAAATTATCAACCTCATGACCCAAATTGCATGGTCCTACTGTCCACTTAATTTGTGTATGTCCATGATTCATTCACATTAATCACATCTTCAATGGTCCTCCTACATAGTGAAAAATCACATATTAATAAATTAACATGAAATCATATAAAATATGTACAAAAAAATGTAATTAAGCACAAATTCGCATACTTTATAAATTCATGCCCAATATTACTAATTAAGTAAAATTCACTTATTTTAATAACAATTATTCAAGATAAACATAATTATTAAGTAAAAAGGTAGTAAAAATATATAGAAAAACCCTATATAATTTTGAGTTTACACTCGCTAGTTGAAGAAGAAAGAAAAGTTTGAGTAAACAGACGAGTGTTAACAAAATTTTGAGAATTTGAAAGTAGTTTTGACTAAAGCTCCATTTTTAGCACAGCCAGAGTCTGGTCTAGAGTATACAATTTTTATAGATGCATCTTTAAATAAGCTTGGATGTGTTCTTATGTAGAAGGGTAAGGTTATAGCTTATGCATCATGTCAGCTCAAACATCATGAGAAGAATTACCCCACTCATGATTTAGAATTGACAGTAGTGGTGTTAGCATTGAATATATGAAGACATTATTTGTATGGAGAGAAGTGTTATGTATTCTCTGATCATAAACATTTGAAATATTTGATGACTCAAAAGGATCTAAATTTGAGGCAAAGAAGATGGCTGAAACTACTGAAAGATTATGATTTGACTATTGAGTATCATCCAGTGAAGGCAAATGTGGTGGCAGATGCTTTGAGCAGAAAAATAATGGCAACACTAGTATCTCTTTAAGCAAAATTAAGTATGATTGATAATGGATCATTGCTAGCAAATTTAACTGTGAAGCCAACATTTCTATTTCAAATTTTAGAAGAGCATATAAAAGATGCACAGTGTGATTTGTATAAACAACGAATGTATCTAGCAAACAAAAAATTTTAGTTTGGGTAAGGATGATGAGTTGAGATTCATGGGAAGAATGTTTGTACCACCTGAGAATTATTTGAGGAATAATTTGTTAAGAGAAGCTCATCAATGACCCTTTTCACTTCATCCAGGGAGTATCAAGATGTATAGAGATATGAAAAGCTTTTATTAGTGGCCTAGGATGAAAAAAGAAATGGCAGAGTATGTTTAAACTTGTCTGACCTGTCAAAGAATTAGCAGACAGAACATCAAGTTCCCTCGGGTAAGTTGTGTTAGGGTTACCCTTCAGTTTGTGTTAGGGTTACCCTTCAGCCCTTCAAAGAATTACCATGGATTTTGTGTCAAGGTTACCCCTCAGCCCTTCAAAGAAAAATTTAGTTTGGGTAATAGTTGATAGGCTTACTGAGTCAACTCATTTTCTGCCAATAAACACTACTTCTTCTCTAGAAAATTTAGCTGAACTTTATATTTCTGAGATAATATGCTTACATGGAATCCCATCTTCCATAGTTTCAGATAGAGATCTAAGATTTACTTCAAGATTCTGGAAGCAACTACAAGGATCATTGGGAACTAAGTTGCAATTCAGTACTACGTTTCATCCTCAGACAGATGGTGAATTTGAAAAAGTTATTCAAGTTTTGGAGGATATGTTAAGAAGTTGTGTAATTGATTTTGGGCTAAACTAGGAAAGGTATGTTCCTTTGGTTGAAATTGCTTATAATAACAGTTATCATGCCAGTTTGAAAATGTCTCCATTTGGAGCTCTGTATGGTAGAAAATGTGGAATGCCCACTTGTTGGATGGAGCTTAGTGAAAGAAAATTAGTAGGTCCTGAGTTGGTGCGTGAAATAGAAGAAAAGTCTTTGTTATTCGTAGTCACATAAAAGCTGCAAAAGATTGACAAAAAGCCTATGCATATTTAAAAAGAAAAGAAATTACTTTTGAAGTTGGTGATAAGGTGTTCTTAAAAGTATCTCCTTGGAAGAAGAGCATTAGATTTGGTTAGAAAGGAAAGTTGAGTCTAAGATTTGTATAAACATATGAAGTTTTAAAGCAAGTTGGACCGATAGCTTATAGACTGGCTCTACCTCCTAAGTTATCAAAGATTCACAATGTATTTCATGTATATATGCTAAGAAGATATAAATCAAATCTAGATCATGTTGTAGATTAAATAATTAGAGGTTGAACCAAATTTGTCTTATGAAGAAGAGCTCATTTGTATTTTAGCAAAAGAGGTAAAAAAGCTGAGAAATAAAAGGATTCCATTAGTGAAGGTATTATGGAGAAATCATAGTACAAAAGAAGCTACATGGGAAAGAGAAAGTCAGATGAAAGAGTAGTATCCTTAATTATTTATAGGTATGAATTTTGGGGACGAAATTTTATAAGTGGGGAGAATTGTAATAGCCCTCGTGACGAAGTCATTGTATATGATTATTGTTTGGTGTGTTTTGGGTAAAATAAGCATAAATATGAGTAAGTAAAGTTTTTGTTTTGACTAAGTATAGGATTTTATGTATGCGCCACTTGGTGAACTCGTAGTTTGGTGAGATCTGTGGTTTGGCGAATCCTTCTGTTAAGAATATGCCACCCTAGATGCTCCGCGAACTCATTACGTTCGCAGTTGAATAAATTTATTTATTTATTTATTATTTTTATATTTTAGTAAGGTAATTAATTAGTTAAGTTGGGGCTTAGTTAGAAAGGAACTAAGCTACTGTAGATGAAAATTTTTAAATTATGATAAGCGTACTTAATCACGAGAATCAAGAGTGTTAGTGGAATTATTTGATTTTTCCACTAAACCTTGTCTCCGAGCTTAAGTATATAAGAATAGCAGTGTCTTCTCTAAAAACCTTTTCGTTATCTTTGTTTTCTTTCTTTCCTTTATTTTCTTTAAACTCTCTGAAAACTTAAGTCCAGAAAACCTCTCTAGTTGGGTTTGCTCAAGAAGCTACTGAAGGTATGAGTGATGAAGGCAAAGGACCTGCTTTATAGATTTTGCTATTATTTTTGGTGGGTTCCTTCTACTTCTATGTGTTATGATTTTATTTATTTGATAGTTGATTAAGGTAAGTACTCTTTCTCTGTAAGGTATGAAAAGTGTATGTGTGTGTGAATTGTGATTGTCCAGTGTTGTTGGTTTGAGTTAAGTATGTCTGTGTTATGAAGTGAAAGTCATTCTCATGTTAAGTCACTACCATCTGCTGCTAATATGAATGATATGAAATGATCTGATATGTGGAGATGAAGATGAAAAGATTTGTTTGTGTAGCCTCCGGTAGAGAAGATATATTGCAAATTGGATTGACAGATCACGATAAAACATGCTATAACGTATGATATTGAAATCAGGATTAAAGGGGGAGAATGTATATGAATTAAATTAAATTGTATGTTATGTAACTGATTTTGTAAATTGGGTATGTGGTTGACATGAAAATGGATTGTCTGAGTTATGTTGAGTTGGCAGATAAAATTCACCCATATGACATGCCATCGATTTACTGAGCCTATTTGTGACCTGAATACACCATTAGGCATACTCTGTGTTAATGTTTTTGAAATCCTTTTGAAAGGCCCATTTATGCAGTCAGTATTCTTATTTAAGATCTCTTTGGAACTCACTAAGTTCTTATGAGCTTACACTGTTACCCTTTTCCTTCTCAGGCTTGCTGTTTGAAAGAAGATCTTTTTGAAGGACTACATTAGAGCGCTATTGCTGCCGTGAGATATCTATTTTGTTTGTACCGTATATGATATGTGGGGTTAGCATCTATATGTATTTTAAGATGAATTTGTATAAAGAATAATTATCTGTTTCATTATATTTTTAATGAAGTCTCTTTAAAGTTTTATGGTTTGGTTTCAAAGAATTATACTTTGATTGATGAAAAACATCATACTAAAACTTATATGCCACATGGCTTATACATTGTTATTTTTCTGTTAAAGGTTTTATTTAGATATTGAAGTTTTGCAAAGTTTACGCCAAAACTGGTTTTAAACTTAAATTGATTATTAAGTAGTGACACGTCATACTTGGATCTTTCTAAAGGATCGGGTTTGACGTGTTACAAGTATCCATATACAACTTCCAAAGCTAGTTGTGAACCTCTAAAGTTTGTGTTTGAGAAGAACATGCTACTTCAGGAACCTTATCAAGAGTGTTTTCAGGCTGGATTTCAATAAAATTAGGTTCTTGATCTTTTTTTTATCATTGAAGAAGTTCACTAGCACTTGTGCTTTCACTACTTTTCTTGATGAAAATTCTAATCCAAATTCACTCAATTTTATTCCCCACTTCATCATTCAATCCTAAACATATACTTTAGCAAGGATTTTCTTCAAAGTTTGATCTGATAAAATGACCACTTGATGAACCTAGAAGTATTGACATAACCTCCTTGCAACCACCACTAATGCAAATACCAAATTTTCAAATCTAGAATACCTTACCTCCAAAGCCTGGAGAACCTTTCTAGCATAATAAATTGGATTTTGCTAGGATCCTTCTTTAATTAATACTATGAATATTGTTTCATCTATTGCGGTGAAGTACAAATACAAGATATCTCTTGGGAGGGGTAAAGTTAGCAAGGGAGGCTTGGCCAGATGAACTTTCAACTTTTCAAAAGACTTTTGACATTCATTGGTCCATTGAAAAGGAGCTTTGAATAGCCTTAAAGAAGGGAACACATTTATCTGCCAACCTCAAGACAAATTTGTTGAGAGCAATGATCTTTCCATTGAGGCATTGGATCTCCTTTTTTATTTTTTGGCGGACTAAGCTCTAAGATTTCATTAATCTTCTCTGGGTTTACATCAATGCCTCACTCATAAACTATAAAGACCAAAAACTTGCTTGCTCCTACTCCAAAGGCATCTGTCTCTAGGTTCAATTTCATATTATATAGTTTGAGGATATCAAACGTCTCTTGCAAGTTCACTACTACTCTATCGAAGGGCGATTAGTCAACATATCATCTGCATTCACTTCCATGTTGCAACTGATTTGATTTCGGAAAATCTTATTAATAAACCTCTAATAAGTTTCTTCATCATTCTTTAGTAAAAAAGGCATGACTTTATAATAAAACAAACCATATTCAGTTATAAAAGCTGTTTTTCCTTATCATTTGCAGCCATCTGCATCTGATCATACCCTAAAAAGCATCTATGAAACTCATATATTTGTGGTATGCTAAAGCGTCGACTAACCTGTCGGTGGATGGAAGTGAGAAACTATCCTTAAGGCATGCATTGTTGAGGTGAGTGAAATCCACACACATTCACCATTTCCCATTGGATTTGAAAACCATTACCACATTAGAAACCTAATCTAGGTATAAAACCTCCTTTATGAAGTCCATCACAAGGAGTTTCTGCTTCTCCTATCGAATCACATGAATTTTTACCTCTGGAGACTTCCTTTTCCTTTGCTTGATTGGCATTGCTTTCAGGTTCACATTCTAACAATGTTGAATTACTAAAAAATGGATTCTTGGAATGTCCACTTCAGACCATGCAAAGATATCTATATTACTCCTCAAAAGGTTTATCAACATTCTCTTCTCATGCTTCGATAACATGGATGTTATTTTTGCGATATGTTCCTTTCTCGGGGAATAATTCAATTAGCTTTATCTTCTCTATTGGTTCAACTTTGTTGAGATATGTTGAGATTCTAGAGGATATGTTGAGATTCTGGAAGATATGTTGAGATGTTGTATACTCGAATTTGGAGGTAGCTGGGAAAGGTATTTACCGTTAGCTGAATTTGCACATAATAACAGTTATCAATCCAGTATAAAAATGACACCGTTTGAAGCTCTTTATGGGAAGAAATGTAAAACGCCATTGTATTGGTCTGAACTGAGTGAACCCAAACTAGTAGGAGTTGATTTCATTCGAGAAATTGAAGATAAAGTTCAGATTATCCAGGATAGTTTGAAGGCTGCTTTTGATCGTCAGAAATTGTATACAGATTTGAAAAGAAGAGATATAGAATTTGCTGTTGGTGATCGGGTATTCTTAAAAGTCTTTCCATGGAAGAAAGTGTAACGGTTTGGTAGGAAAGGGAAGCTGAGTCTAAGATTTATTGAACCGTAGGAAATTGTTGAAACAATCGGCCCTGTGGCTTATAGATTAGGTTTGCCTCCTGAACTTGACAAAATTCATAATGAGTTCCACATATCGAAGTTGAGACGGTACATATCTGATCCTTCACACGTGATTCCTCATAGTGAGATTGAGCTACAGCCAAATATGATGTATTCGGAAGAATCGATGAGAATTTTAGCTCGAGAGGTTAAAGAATTGCGGAATAAATGAGTGTCATTAGTAAAAGTATTATGGCATCGTCATGGTTTAGAAGAAGCTACTTGGGAAACAGAAGAATCAATGAGATTACAATATCTGAATCTATTATCACGTAACAAATTTCGAAGACGAAATTTCCTAAAGGGGGGAGAGTTTTAACAGCTTGATTTTTAGTGGTGTTGGAAACAGTGGTGCGAAACCACCAAATTTGATGAGTAAGCTTGTAAATTTTATTATTTAGTATTTACGAGTCAAATGTGATTTTAGAAAGATTTTTGCATTAGTAATTTGTGTTTTATAAGGATTTATTAGGTCAAGTGGTTTAGAAAATGAGGTATCAAGATCTTGTTTCTATAAAACGAGCCGTAAATATTTTTATAAATATTTAGAGAGTGTTATTAAGGTAGTATTAAATTTTCGTTAGAAAATTTTAACGTTTTGATAGTTTATTAATTAAAAATGTGCAAAACTTGCTAATTAAGAGAAATAGTGATTAAATAGCTTAAATGGTAAATAAGGAAGGACTTAAAGAGTAAATGAGCCAAAAGGAGTGGCTGAGGCGACATAAGCAGAGAAAAGAAAATAAAATAAGATGAATTAGGGGAAAAATGGTCATTTGGTGAAATTAAGAAAATAAAACAAATGGATAAAATGATTTCTAGACATTTCATCTCTAGATTTCAGCCTAAAAACACCATTGAAGATCTCTTAAGAAGCTGGTTTTCTATTTTGCTACATGTGAGTTTAATTCTTATATTTTTCTTGAAATTTTTATGTTTTAAGACTTTTACAATTAGGTCCAACTAACTATTTCATTAGTTTTTATTTTATTGGAAAATTTGAAAGTTAACATTGATGAATACTAGATATTTTTATGAAATAACATGGATTTAGAGCTTTAATTTTTTGTATGATGATTTTACATTGTAATTTTGATAGATATTGATTTTAGGACCAAATTGTGAAAAGGTTAAATATTAGGGTTTGGTATTAAATTTTTGTTTATCAAGGGATGTATGATAGCCTAGAATATTTAGATAAATTACCAATTAAGAAAAAATTAGTTCATTTGATAGACTAATTAGTTAAGGGACTAAATTGCAAAAGTTGTAAAAGCTGGGGTAATTGTGTAAATTTAAAAAAATTGAGGGGTATTAATTGTGAAGTGGATTGAGACTGAAATATATGCTAAATAATGAGTAATTTTATAATTTAGATTAAGAGCCCGTAGATACTCGTGAAAAAAGAAAATTAGAAGAATAGTCCCTGAACTCCTGCAAATATTACAATTAGACATAGGTAAGTTTGTACTGTTAAACTTAAATATTTATATTGATTTGATGAATGGCATTATGTATTTATTCTACTGTTGAAAATGAAATATTGTTAAAGTTATAAATTTGAATTGAATGTTTGGATTAAATGGAACGCGGGATATGAGTACATTCAACAATCGATGAATTGACGACAATGGAGGAAAGTGACAACAAATTATCCAAGTAAATCGAGGTTCAGCATTTGGTGCGAACTTTCGTGTTTACTTTCCGTTTAGCTCTCATGAGCTTCTGTTTAACTCATATGAGTTTCCGTTCAGATCTATTGAGCTTCTGTTTAACCCTTATGGGTTTCCGTTCAGCCCTTACGAGCTTCTGTTCAGCCTTCGGGCTTCTGATAATGATGTACTCTTATCCGTAAGCCGTTCTCTGATTTGGTAAGATTTGGTAAGTGAATTTTGTAATTGAAATTGAAATACTTATTGTTATTGTTAGTATTGATTTGAAATAAGTGTGTTCATCGATTAAAGTTGTGATTAACAGGGAGATTGCATGAATAATTTGCTTATTGATTTGTTATATTAGGTTCGGTAAGATTTATATTTAACCTAACGAATTTACTAAGCTTCATTAAGCTTACTTGTGTTGTTTAATGTCTTTGTAGATTATCGTGAGGTTGGGAGATTGGATCAACACATCAAGTCACACTATCCAACTTGTTTCGGTAGTTTTTGCAATGTACATTATGGTTTATATGGCATGTATAAGGTTGGAATGGTTTTGAGTAAAGTTGGTTTGTGTAAATATTTTGAATTACATTTTGTTTATATTTCCAATCAAACTTATATATGTATGTGTAGTTTTATCATACTTGATTTATGGTTGAGTGTGGTTAATTGAAGGATAGTTTATAAGCATGTCGGTGAATGAGATAGTATGGTAGATATGGTATAGTATGGTAGAGATGGTATAAGCATGCAAATATATATGTTTTGATTAATATGGCAAGGTTTGAAATGCTACGATATAAAAGTTAATATAACATGTTTAGAGCTTGATTTGAGTGTATTGAAGGTCTTGTTATGGCCTATGAGTATGAAATTTGAAGTGTTTAGGTTAAAAAAGAAAATGGGTGAGAAATGTGGCATTAAAATGACCTACTGTTGTCCACACGAGCAGAGACACGGGCTTGTGTCTCAGCCGTGTGTGACACTCAGCTTAGCACATGGGTGTGTGGTCTGACCGTGTGTCCCCTATATCCTTAAATTTGAGAAACAGAATGCCCAGGTATTTTCACACAGCTTAGCACACGAGCGTATGGCTTAGCCATGTGACCTCTGCACCTTAATTTTCAAGTTAGTGTGCTCACACGGCCTAGCACACGGGCGTATGGCTTGGCTATATGACCCAAGTCAGAGAGTTACACAGGCATGGACACGGGCTGGGAAACGACTGTGTGCCCCACCTCGAATGCCCACATGGCCTAAGACACAGGCGTGTTTCTTGGCCCTGTGATCCACATGGCCTGGCCACATTGGCGTGTGTCCCCTACACCTAAGAAAAAATTTGAAATTTTGCAAAAAATTTTCTGAGTTTCTGGTTTAGTCCCGATTTATTTCTAACGTGTATTTTGGGCCCCGAAGGCTCATATAAGGGACAATATGAGTGGTTATGATTAGTTTCTAATATGTATGTTAAATGATATGAAATGTTCGTATTTGATCTGAAAAGTTCGGTAATACTTTGTAACCTTGTTTCGGCGACAAATTAGGGTTAGGGGTGTTACATAGGTAACCATTCGATCATCATCACCAATCACCATTGACAAAGTAATTGTCCCTTTAACTTCAATTGGCTTAGTTGCCGAATCCGTAGATTGGATTCACTCTTTTCAACTTTGAATTAGATAACCCTGTCTGTCTAAATGCCTTCCAGTTTAATACTTCAACAACATTTCTAGCATCAACCAAAATTCTTTTGACTTCAAACCTTGCTATCAATGCTGAAACTACCAATGGATCATTACCTTCTAGGTCATTCAAATATACTTCATCTCGATTAAAAAATCCAACTCTCTACAATTGTGCTTGTCGAGGCCTTTTTGTTGATGTTAAAACTGACATTACACTGTGTAAATAAGCTTTCCCTTTAGTATTATATCTAATCCATTCTTCATCAGTTCCAATTATTACATTGATGACTCCTCTTGCAATTTGTTTTCCCTTTCCCTAATTAGCTCATCACGAACTTGAAATTTCATCATCTCTATTTCTGTGCTTATAAGGTTATCCTTGGCGGGCAACACAAAGCATTGAAATTGCCTTCTACAAACTATAGACTCAATAGCATCTTTCAAAAAAAATACAGTCATCTATTTTATGCCCTCTATAATGATGGGAATAACACATATCCATCGAATTATCCCTGTGAATACTAAGCCTCAAATGTGGTGGTGGTTTGAGAATTCTTTGATGCTCTATTTGGCTTAATATTTGGGTCAGAGTTGCTATGAAATTATGATAATATTGGAACTAGTTATGAGAAATTCTTCCCCTTTGATTCTGTTGATAGTTCCTATCTCCTCTCATATACCTCTAATAACCTTGAGATTCATTAAAATTGTATCTTCCTCCTTGAATATGAGTACTGAGAATGGGTTCTTCCAGTCCCATCATGCAATTGGGGGCTTCCTTTTTGAGGGTTATGAAAGTCTCCCGAGGTTCGCGTACTAGCTTATTGTGATTGAATCCTAGCCTTCCACGATTCATCACTTTCAGCAAATACATGGGCTTTCTCGTATAATGCTGAAAAACCAGCTAGAGGCTTATCGATTAAGTTATACTTTAGAAATTGGTGCATTGTTCTAGACATGGAAGCTTGAACAATGAATTCTTCAAGGACATCCTTCATTATCATTTTCAATGCATTGAACCTCTTCACAAGATCTCATAAAGGTTCATCCTCACATTGTTTAATAGACATGAGGTATGCAGGTGATTGCTTCAATGTCTTGTTTGCTAAGAACCTGTCATGAACAAGTCTTCCAGCTGCTCGAAGTTCTCAATGGAATGTTGTGGTAATTGTAAATACCATGCTTGAGTTGAATCCTTCAACGCCATAGAGAATGTTATGCATTTGACATTATTTAAGGCTCCGAATATGTTCATGTGGTTTACACAATAAATGGTCCTAAGGATCTCATCAACCATTACACATCATTTTTGGGAATTTAAAGGTGGGGGAATGTGGAATCATAAGATTTTCTCAGGTAAGGGTTCATTTTTATATTTTTTCACTAACCTCGATGTTTCAATTTTTTTTAAAATATTGTATATGTTTCTCTAACTTTTCTATTTTTTTGCTCTAAGGTATTTTGATTAGAATAATTATAACTATCATCATAATATTCATCATAGTTATCATCCATGTCAATAAAACTTACTACATTCACTTTAACTCGGTTTGCATGTTGACAATCGTGCTTAGAATGAATGGATTCTTCATTTCCATGTTGTGGATTTCTATAATGATTCATCCCGCCTTCTCTTAATTCTTCGATGAGCTTTTCATTTCTTTCATCCACTTGCCTCCGTTTATCCATTTGCTCTTGGATAAACTTTTGTTGATCCTTGTATCGCTTCTGTTGAAAGGAAAATTGTTCCTCCATAGCTCCCATTCTTTCTTGCATGTCCAGATATTATTGATTACCAGACTGATGATGCTAAAACCTTGATTAGTTGGTGGTACTCTGGTGTGATGTTGGGTTTAGGGGTTGTAATACCATGAAGTATTGATAAAATTGTTGGTATGGGTTATATTGATACAAATTTTGTTGGTTTTAAGGTTGGGGGTTGGTTTGATTTTGCTGGTTAGCGTTTTGGTTGCCATGCAAGAGGTTTGGGTTGTTCTGGTTTGATCTACATTCACTTCAGTATTTTGGCCAGTGGGGTCTATAACTTGGTCATGGGTGAGATCAAACTCGCTGTCGGGGGATCACTGCTACTTAAGTTTGCCATATCTGACCATGCTCCTGATAGTGATGGTGATGCTACGTCCTAGGATAAGACATTTTAAGGCGACTGACAATCAATTACTCTAGGCCTCCACGTGGTTCTCATATAGTCTTAACGAAGATGCTTAGTCTTGAAGTTCGTTGAGCTAAGGTTCGCAAACTAACTCATTGTCCACTGGTTGACATGTCAACTATCCATGGTCCGTTGTGCCGTTGACTCCATCAAAAAACACATGTTAGCTTCCCTTTTGGCTACGCCATGAGATCCGTGAGATTCGTTACATAGGTATTACAAAAATAAATCAATAATATATCTTACTATCAGTAAATTCTTTGAAATTTGTAAGTGAAGTTAGTGTGATAAAACATATTTTTAGGGTATATTAAAACCAAAGTATGCCATAAATTTTCCATCTCATAAGTCTCTAATACAATTTTTTGGAACATGAATTTTAATAGGCATAATGATTTTTTTTGTCTTCCAACTTTATAAAAAATGTTATTTTAGTCATTCATTTAATTTTTCGTCCTTTTTAACCCTTGAACTTGCATTGTTTATCAAATCACCCAAAATGGATTGTCATATATATGCCACATTAGCAGTTAATTAATTTTTAAAATTAAAAAATTATAATTTTTTAAATAATGTAAATAAACTTTAATTTATTAAAATGATTTTTATACTTTTTTGAATTTTAAATTTTAAAAATTAAGTAATTGGTGACGTATGTCATATCCGAAGTTAATAAATGTTAACTTTTCTATCAATTTTGAGATAACACAAATTTAAAAGCTAAAAAAATAAAATAAAAGAATACCTATTTTTTTGATAAAATTGGAGTAAAAAATTATAATACCTTTTAAATAAATTGGATTTAAATATTATTTGCATTGGTGTGGAACAGTTGAGCTTGCAAATTGATGTTCCATGGACGTCCCTCCCAAGACGTGTTCCTTGTTTTAATCAATGAAAATCATGAAACAAATCGCATTTATCATCAGCACTTAGCTTATTAAGTCGGTGTAATTTGTTTTTATTTTTATATTTTTATCTAACTTTAGTTTTTTTATTCATTTGTTTTATTTTGGGTAGTTAGGTTGTTTTTTAATTATTTTTTCATTTATTTTTATTTTTTGTTGAATTAAAAAAATTGAGCTTTTGAAGACGGATTTGGTTAGCCCAACCTAAAGAAACTCATTCTTTTCAGACATTGGGTTCAACTAATTTTTTTTTTCCAATTCGCAGCTTGCAGTTCAATCGCAATTTTTCCTTATACCTGATTCAAATAATTTTTTACTAGTGTCTATATTGAAAATTCGATCAATTTCTAATTTAATTGAGTTAGTTGGTTGATTCAATTAATTTTAAATATTTTTACCCAAGTCATAGATGTGATGAAATTTAATCTGAAAATTTTCTAGTTTATAAGTAAGTTTGATAATATTAGGGGTGAGCATTCGATCGAATCGAATCGAATCGAATCGAAAATTTTCGAGTTAATCGAGTTTTCGAATCTCATTTTATCATCCTAACTTTATTTGAAGTTTTCTCGAATTGAATCGAGTGAGATGGAATTCGAATCGAATCGAATCAAATCGAATATATTTGTTCGAGTTAAATTTTAAAAATTAATTTTGGGTCCTTATAACCACTATCACCCATCGTAATAAAATTTGTCCACCTTAATCAATTTTTTTATTAACTTTCATCACCTCATAATTTATTTATTAATTTTTTATATACTGGTTAGCTTCTTTGTTTGCTTAGTTGTTTCAATTATCTCCGATTCTTGTCACTATGTATTTTGGAATTAAAAATATATTAAATGTAAAAATATGATTTTTAATAAAAGTTATTTTAAAATAAAATGTGAAATTGATACAAATATAAAATTTTAACACGAATATTTTATGACATAATTAATAATTCAATTTTAATATAAATATTCAATATGACTAAACAATTCAATAATATAAATAATATAAAATGTGAAATTTAATTTAATAATATAAATAGTAGATATAAATAAAATTATTACTATTTATGTTTAGTGATTTTTTGGATAAATTTGATTTTTATTTGAGAGTAAAGAGTGAGAAGTAAAAGTTTAGGGGAAAATAAAAGTTTTGGGGAATAAAAGTTTGAGGAATGTAAATAGGGGAGTAAAATTTTGGAGGGAAAATATTAAAAAAATTGGAGGGAGGGTTTGGGGTAGATGAGAGGTGAGATGGGAAGGGAATAAAAGTTTTAGGGAAAAAGTGGGAGGGAGTAAAAATTTTTGGGAAAAATAAAATGTTTTGAGGGTTTTTGGGAGTAAAATTTTGAGAAAAAGTAAATGGGAGAGTAAAATTTTGGTGGGAAATGAATTTTGGGTAGATTGGGGGGTTGGGAGGGGAGGGAAGTAAAAGTTTTGGGGGAAAAGTGGGAAGGAGTAAAAGTTTTGAGGGAAAAGTAAAAAAGTTTGGGAGTTTGGGGTAAAAATGTAAAATATTATAGTTTGATATTCGAATTATTTGAGTTATTCGAATTCGAAAACCCAACTCGATTCGAACTCGAAATTTGAAAAAAAAATTGAGTTGATTCGAATAACTCGATTCGTTTAACTCGAAATTCGATTTTTTTTCCGATTTTTTCGAGTCGAATCGAATTTTGCTCACCCCTAGATAATATTAATATGGAAATATCGACCCACTTACAAAAGCGTTTTCTAAACATCAATTTCTTTCTAAACCAATGTTTTATTAACACTATAAAAGTAAGGAGAATTTTTTGGTGGAATGTAAGTGGAGTTTTCAAGACTTCAAAAGTAGGTCAAGTGTTGAGAAGTGTCTTATAAAAATATAATAAATTATTAAAAAATAAATATTAAAAAATATACTTGTCAAAATTTTAAAATTACTTATGGAATAAAAGGAAAATATACCATCGGTGGACTAAATGTTAGCATGAAAAATAATTTCATTTATTAATTTAAAATCATTATTTCCTTTTACATAATAACTTATAGTTATGGTATCATTTTATTAAATATTATTAGTGTTGTGTGTCCTTTTGTAATTTTGTTCTTCTAGTACATAACTGCACAGTACACAGAGTGATGATTTGATTTAAATGGACACGTATTATTTTGTAAGTTCCTACTCAAATTCCAAGCATCTGACAAATGTCATTATATATAGTTTTTATTCGACCAAAAATTTGTGCTACATGCCAAAAAATAAAATAAAATAAAATTTACGTCATCTTAGAAAAGATAGACTGAAAGCAACCCTTTGCTTCTTCCAATCACTTCTAATAGGATAAACTATCAAAATAATTATTTTTGTTTAGGTTACATTTTAATTATTTTTATTTAAAATATTACGTTTTAGTCATTTATATTATCGTCTTGTAATATTTTAGTTACTTAGCGTTAATTGTCGTTAACCGGCATATCGGTAATTTGACGTGACATGTTAAACAGTCATTTCAAATAAAAATTTTAGATTAAATTATACAATTGGTTCCTATATTTTTTTCGTTTTGAGCAATTTAATTTTTTCTTTTATGTTTTTGAACTTACTTTTTTTCTTTATTTTCATTCTCTTCTCCTCCTCATTTTATTTTCTCCTTTCTCAATTTCTTTTAACATAATTTTTCTATATTTTCCATTTGTTAAAACTAGCCCTATACTTTTTTGAACAGTTTAAATTTTTTATTTTTCTTTTCTTCTTCCCTTTATTTTCTCTCTTCTCATATTCTTCTTTGCAAAAATATAATCTTTGCCCACCAAATAAACCAAATTATTGTTTCTTTCATTTGATTCCTAAATTAAATTTCACTCAAAATCGAATATCAATCATTCTTAATCAAATCTCAATTTAAATATAACCTAATTTTGAAACTAAAATTGAATCTAACCAATTAATATAAAAAAACCATATCATTAATCAAATCTAAACATAAATTGAATTCTTTATATTTAAAACAAATTTTTTCCGTTTCCAAACTTTTACAAAATCATGTAGTTTATTCCTTTCCTTTTCTTTTATTTTTTGATGAATGAAATTAAGAAAATGATAAAATTGATCTAAACCTTCTTGGATATTTCCAAGCAAGCTTGATTGGAAGTCAAACATGGATGAACCGAAGAGAAAAAAGGAGCATAGAACTAAACTGATTTGGGTAAAGTTGGTGGTAAGTTTCGTATAGTGGTTGTTCTAGTCATTGAGAGTGTAGAGTTCGTTAGAAGAATCTGTGAAACAACGTTGTTGACACCATTTTTTTGATAAAACGGGGTCGACTTGGGTTTTGAAAAATGAAAACGAACATTGGAGTCGCCACCAATCCTTTTTGATAAGGTGTGATCGGGCCACCTTAAAAAATAGTTCTTTTTAACAAATAATTTAATTTTATTAAAACAACGATTTTGGTCCACGAAATTTAGAAAAATGAGTTTGGGAGTCGATTACATACGAGGAAGGATTAGCACCCTCGTAACGCCCAAAATTGGTACCTAGTTGATTAATAAATGTCTTAGTGTCAAAAATTAAAAACTTTAAAGAGATTCAAAATACGATCCTTGTATTAAAAACTTGTATAAATCAAATTACATGTTAAGACCCTCTCATTTCGGAGAGAGAAAATGTCACACCCAATGAGTTAGGGCATGATATTTCACATCCTCGAAAATGAGCTTGTCCTTAAAAAACTCATGCAATAAAATTCAAAAGGATATTCAATTGTTTAAATCAGATGAAGAAATCGCAGCCTAATACGTTAGGGCACAATTTCTCAAAATTTTAAACATTGAATATTACCTTTATTATTTTTTAGAAAAAATCCTCATCTCGAGAAAACAACGTGTCATATCCAATGCGTTAGGACACAACGTATTGAATTCCCGATAATGAGCTTTTATTTATGTTTTTGATTAAAGAGCATTCTCGATTATTTAGATTCGACGAACAAAATTAGAACCCAATACGTTAAGGCTCAATCCTCTCGAAGATCCCCAAATACCGAGTATTGCCTTTATTTTCAAAATTTCTCTTTTTTACGAATCTTGGTAAAAATTGATGTAATTGAATAACAATTATGATAATGTAAGTAAAAATAATACGAGCAAAAATAAAAGATAAATAAATAAGAAAACAAATCAATCATGTACACAATAACAAGCAAATAAACAAATGAACGTCGAGTGAAACAAAAATACAATAAACAAAATATATAAAAGCGGTAAAAATGAAAAGAAATGTGTGTATATATACATATTTTAAAATTATAAAATATAACAAATATAAATGTATATACAACTTGTAAAATATATATACGTATGTGTATTATAAAAATGTGTATATGTATACTTATATCCTACTATTATAGAATATATACATAAAAGAACACACATATATATAGGAGTTATAAAACATAAGTAAAGGAATATATACATGTAGATATATATATTATAGAAATGCATATATACACATATATAACAAAGTTTGAAATAAATAAAAAAACATAAATAAGCAAATAATAATAAATATATCAATATATAATAAGACAAATGTATTTAAAATTTAAATAAGTACATATAAATAGGAATATTATAATAATAATAATAATAATAATAATAATAGTAATAGTAATAATAACGGTACCATATTTATCAATTTTAATGAGGAAATAACCAAAATAATAAAAAAAGGGATAAATTGTAACTTAAATTAAATCAGCCAGATTAAAGAAAAAAACAAAAGGGACTAATTTCAAATACGCAAAAAGGGCGGGGACTAATTGGGAAAATATCCCACATCGACCAAGCGGCGTTGTTCAAGTGATACCCATACGCATGGTCTATGGACTGAATTGAAACAAGAGCAAACTTTATGGTAAAAATCAGAAAAATACAAAATACCACATCGAAACACTCCGCAAATGTGAGGGGTCCATTGCGCAAATAGTCCTCTAAGGTTAAAACACATTGATCTTCCCTAGGTCAAATCGGATCATCGGGTCAACACGCTGGTATGGCCTTATACGACGCCGTTTTGGGGCCACTGAAACAGGCCCTAAACGACGCCGTTTCAAGCCTGTTATAAAAATAAAAAATTTTCTGAAAAATTCATTTTCTGTCCCTTTATTACAAAAAAAAAGATGAACCCTCTGTTAGGGTTTTCATTTTCTCTGCCGCCGCAGCCACCAAGGGCGTCCCACGGCCTCCGTCGTCCACCAAGTGGCGATGGCGGTGTAGTGCAAAAAG
Organism: Gossypium raimondii; assembly: GCF_025698545.1. Classification (NCBI taxonomy): domain Eukaryota; kingdom Viridiplantae; phylum Streptophyta; class Magnoliopsida; order Malvales; family Malvaceae; genus Gossypium; species Gossypium raimondii. The sequence goes on along the minus strand of NC_068569.1, from coordinate 40,417,242 downwards.
GGCTTTTCAACCCTTGTTTCACAACAAACCGAAGGCTAGGCCTTCTCCAGTCCAGGACCGAAAGGAAAAAAGCCCAAAGTCCCCTCTTCTGGCCGACTCCGACGACGGCGAGGGAATCTCCGGCGCCAGGTTCACGGGATAAACAAGTACTGCTTCTTTCTCTTATTTTATTTTTGTATTTTTTAAATAAAAATATAATATAATAAAAAATATAAAACGAAAATACAACCAAGACAATGTTTAAAATGACAATATCTATAATAAATCACCTCTGATATATTGCTTATTTGTTCTTATTTCTTAGCAAAATTCCCCCTAGTAACAATATTTTTCTGGGCTTTTATAACCGAAAGAAAGAAGAAAAACATGATTTATTTTTTGTTTCTGCTTGCGTGTTTGCTTCTCATTGCAGGTGGAGCAGGAGCGGATGGGACGTGATGAACGGCGGCTAGCAGAGGTTAGAAGGGGGTGCGGCGCTATGGCGGTAGCAGAGACTAGGGTTCTGAAACCCTAGTTTTCATTGGGTTTGGGCCATGTTTGGGTCATGGGTGTTGGATTAGTGTTTAGGTGGGTTTTTGTTTGCCTGGGCCTGGGCGAAATTGGGCTTGTACAAACGTAATTTCAAGAGGGCGAGAATGTTGTAGGTAAGATAGATAAGGTGGTCGTGGAGGTTGGTCAGGAGGTTAAGGGAACGAGCTTGGAAAAATTTGTTGAGGGCAAGTGACTGCCTATAAACGTGTTATCGTTTACAGTAAAATATCAAACAAAAAATATATGTATAAATGAAATCAGCAGTGTTCGCAAGTGCATGAGTCAAATTGTAATATAGTATAGTTTACAATGAAACACTTGGAAGTATTCCGATGATCGTACCCAAGGGAGGATAGAATAAATCTATAAAAATCTTTTTACAATAATAAGTGTAACACTCCCTTACCCGTGTCAGACGCCTGGACCGTGTACGAGGCATTACAGAACTTTAACAAAATTAATTTTTTCATATTTTATTTTAAAGTCCCTTTTTACATTTAAACATTTACTTACTTGCATTAAAATTTATCAACACAACATTGAAATTTCATAAGTCCCTTTTTACATTTAAACATTTACATACTTACATTAAAATTTATCAACACAACATTGAAATTTCATACACGTGGAATTTAATCCATACTAGTCCATATCGACGACTTATACAAAATAAACTATTATATAGTATATCTGAACAATTTATGACACATAACAAAATGACTAAGTCCTCAATACATGCCATGTAATATCCACGAAAATTACTATTGTAATACCACGAAAATTACTACAAGAAGAAAGTAGGATTCCTTAATATAGTAAAATAAGAAAATAAAGTGACAAAAGGAAATTTTGAGTTATGGCAACATTGGGAAGTATATTATGATATATTAATTCAAGAAAAGATTAAATCGCAAAAGTGAGAAAAATTTTGTTGATTAAGAGTAAATACTCAAAAATTGAGGAGGTAAAGTATAAATATGAAAAATTTGAAGGACCAATGGTGCAAATATTTTAAGGGTGGAATAATCTAGAAACTAAGGAAAATGGATGAATTAGGACCAAATTGAAAAGGTGAAGAATTTTGAAGGACTAAATCGTAATTTTACCAAATTAAGTGATGACTCAAGGATAGAATTTTAAGATTATAAAGAGAAAATGGTCAATTAGAAGAGAGAGAAATCTAGAAGGCAATGATGATGTTGGAGATATTTTAGATTAATTAAATAAATATTAGTTTATTAATATTTTAATTTAATTTTTAAATAATATTTTATTATTTTATTATTATTTATTTAGTATATATATAAGAGAAGGAAGATGAAGAATCACCATCCCACCATTTTTTCCCATGCACTAACGTGAGAAGAAGAGAAAAAGAAAGAAAGTTTTGCTTTCTTTACAAATTGATCCTTCCACCAAAAATTCACCATTTTCACCTAGAAATCAAAAGAATTTCCATATCCATCAAGAGAGAAAGATAACAAGGAGACTATGGGGAGATAGAATATCAAGTTAGATTCAAGAAAGAGAAGCTCGAGGAGAGAGAAAATCAAGTTAAAGGTTGAAACTAATAGGACAATGTAAGAACATCAACATTTCAATATATTTTTAAGTTTGATATTATTGAAAAACATAGAAATGATGTTATAGTAGAGATTTCTTATATAATATCTTATGTTCTTGATATATTAGTGAAGGAAATAAGTGAAAGTGATGAGAAATATTATAGAGAAAGGGAATAAGAGAGTTATAAACTTAGTAATCAACATCTTGCACTAAAACAGTTTTGGACAGCAGCAGTAGGTTAACTTTGAAAAATCACCATAAATTTTAGAGATCGAATTAGAGAATGAAAAAATATGAAATTAAATATTATTGAGTCTAGTTTCTCATAGAAGAAACGGTGTAAGTAATGGAATTGTAAATCATGAGATATAATAAATTTTGTGAGACAATGTCAGAATGAATTCGGGTTCCCCTGTTCTGACTTTGGAAAATCATAAAAAATTTGAGAAAAATAATTAGGGGGATTAAACTTATATTTTTAAATCCTTAATGAGTCTATTTTCAATATAAACAAATGGTAACATCATCTGAATCCCTTATGAGGAGATAATTAATTTTTAGTGAAGAAGGGTCGAAACTGTCAGACAGCAAAACATGGATGAATTTAAAGAATAAACTGAACTTATTGGCTAAACCATAAATTCTGAAAATTTTATGGTAAGAATATATGTGAGTATAGTTTCATACAAATTTATCGGATCTTAATTTGGAGTTCCGTAGCTCAAGATATATATAATTTAGTGACAATGCCTCAAGTGGACAGCTTTGAATGAACATATAAATAAATAGTGAAATTATAGATAATGTTATAGATAAGCATGTTATATATATTAAGGATGTGGAAATGGAGAGGAAAATATATGATTATTCAACTAGCATGAGTTTTCATTAAAATGATTAATTTGCATGTTTTAGGTTTAGGGACTAAATTGAATAAAATTAAAATTTTAAGGGTAAAATTGTAAAATGTCAAAAAGTGACCAAATTGCATGAAATGAATTGTTTTATTATTTAAATTAATAAATTGAATAAAGTATTAATTTAGATCAAGATTGGGTGGAAATTGAGGAAAATAAAAATTACCAAAATGTCTCTGAATTTTAGTATTTACGCATTTTAGCACGGTAAGTTCGTATGAACTATATTATGTATAATTTTAATTAAAGTGAATGTTATTTGGTGATGAATCTTATATAAATATGTGTTTTATTATTGGAATTGAATTATTATTGGTAATATGTATAATTATTAGATGCATTGAAATGATTATCGGAAGCTCAATTGGGTTGGAAGCTTATCAGAGATATATCACACTACCCATTGGTTCTATCAGTAATTTTGGATGATTTGATTCTGGTTATAATGGCATGTATAAGTTAAATTGGCCAACGTTAGCTCATTAATGTTTTGATTTTGATTGGTTATAAACATGAATGCTTGATGAAATGAAATGTTTGTAAATTAATTTGTAAACTCCGGTAATGCTCTATAACCCTATTCTGACAATTGATAAGGGTTAGGGGTGTTACATGCCATAATTCCAAAATAATATTTTTGACTAAAATGCCCAAAAGGAAGTTGATAGTGTGACTAGATCTCTGACAACCTCCGATTTCCGAGTTGGCTTGGTAACACTATAAAACAAGGGAAAAGAGAAAGGGATAAGCATATAGCTTAGTAAGTAAGCATGTAATTAATAAACAAGTTTCTAGCATATTTTCATAGATAATATAATCATAATCACACATAAATTCATTCTTTATTCAAGTTCCAGCAAGCTATTAATTCGCATCATAGTCACAAAATTATTTTTATCTAGATCCACGGAACTCCAAATTACGATTCGTAAATTTTCCCTGAAACTAGACTCATATATCTTATTACCATAAAATTTTCAGAATTTTTGGTTTATCCAATTAATACAGTTTATTCTTTAATGTTTCCCCAATTTCACTGCTTGACAACTCTTCCCCTCTTCACTAAAAATTAATTATCTCTTTGTACAAAATTAAAATGATGTTCCCGTTTGTTTCTCTTGAAACTAGACTCATTGAAAAATTTAAGCATGTAAATTAAAAATCATAATTATTTTTTACAATTTTTAGTGATTTTTCAAATTCAGAACAGGGATTTCAAAATCATTCTGACCCTATCTCACTAAAATTCCAATATCTCAGAATATATAACTCTTTTGTCTATTCTTTCTCTTTATATGAAAATAGACTCATTAAGATTTAATTTCATATATCATTTAACCACTAACTCAATTCCTATAATTTTGGTGATTTTTCAAACTAACATCACTGTCACTGCCCAAGTCCGTTCTATTTCTATTTCACTAATTCATATAACACTATAATAATTTATTCAACATTCAATAACAATTTAATTTGTAGGCACAGTACGAGACTTTATCACTCCAGTTACTCCTTTGAAATTTATCACATTTCAATCACATATTCATATTTGTTTACAATTACTCCTATCCTGTTGAACATGTCGAAATAATAACGAATATTCGGTGGTTTGCACATAGTACCACCCATGTGAACATTGTCATCCGATACACGTAGTAGCCTACACATAGTACTACACACGTGATCAAGCTTTCCGGTTCACGTAGTAGCTTGCACATAGTATTACACAAGTGACCAATGGCATCCGATACACATAGTAGCCTGCACATAGTACTACACATGTGACCATTATCTATCGATAGACGTAGTAGCCTGCACTTAGTACTACACTCCTGTTCATAGGTACTTTATTCAAGCCTTTCCTATTCCGACGGTCCAACAGGGATTCTCACTTTTCAATATTTTACAATTTATCCGAAATCAAAGCACAATTTCCAATATTTCAGTCCAATACCATAACAAATTTAATAATTCAATTCAAACTACTTCAATTTTTACTCGACAATCATATATCCACAATTCAACCTAATTTTGTTCAATTCAACTATCAATACTAAATTTCTAATTTTTAAATAACTATTTCATATTCAACCATTTCTCATATATTATAACAAAATATTAAAATAATTATAAACGATGTATTATTTACATACAACTTACCTCTGTGCAAAATGTAGTGATTTTGCAATTTAATCCAAAATCTTTTCATTTTCCCTGTTGAGATTGATTCCAAGTTCTTCTTGATTTATAATGCCAAATTTAGCTTGTTTAATATTCACATTTATCCAAAACAGCCCTCGACTCAATTTTGGGAAAAATTACAATTTTACCCCTCAACTTTTGCATATTTCTACTTTTGTCCAAAGCTCGGAAATTAAACTTCATCCCTTATTCTTATGTTTTATGACATGCTGAACATTTTTCCCTTCTATGGTAACATCAAATTCCCACTCTAACACTTACTTATGAACATTAGGTATTTTTACCGATTATGTTATTTTACTCGGTTTCACTTAAAATTGACTAGCAAAAGTTGTTTAACATAATTTCAAACTTCATATTCTACCATAAAACATCAAAATAAACACATTTCACCTATGGGTATTTTTCCAAATATGAACACTAACATGAATTAATGTTAGAATAAGCTAAACAGAGCTACGAGGACTCCAAAAACATAAAAAAAACATTAAAAACAGGGCTTGGATGCACTTACTATGAGGCTTGGAAGCTTGAAAACCCTAACTATGGCTCCCCCCTTGTAAAATTCGGCCTTAGCTTGAAGATGGACAAAAATTGGTTTTTAATTTTGTTTTTAATTCATTTTAATAACTAAATAACCAAAATGCCCTTAATGAAAATCTTTGGAAACATGCCTAACCATGTCCATTTTTGTCTACCAGCTTAACCAATGGTCTAATTACCATATAAGGACCTCCAATTTAAAATTTCATAACAATTGGTAACATATAGAACTCAACTTTTGCACTTTTTACAATTTAGTTCTTTTGACTAAATTGAGTGCCCAAACGTCAAAATTTTCGAACGAAATTTTATCGAAATCTTTCCGTGAAATTGTAGACCACAAAAATATAATGATAATAAAATTTTTCCTCGTCAGATTTGTGGTCCCAAAACCACTGTTCCAACTAGGCCCTAAATCGGGCTGTTATAACTCTCTCCCCCTTTAGGGATTTTCATCCTCGAAAATCTTACCAAAAAAGAGGTTTGGGTATTATTTTCTTATAGCTTCTTCCGGTTCCCACGTAGCCTCTTCCATTCAATGTCTTTGCCACAACACTTTTACTAAGGCTATACTTTTATTGCTTAACTATTTGACTTCCCAAGCTAGAATCTTTATCGGTTCCTCCTCATAGGTCATATCCGGTCGAATTTCAATCTCTGTTGGAGAAATTACATGTGAAGGATCTAAACGATAGCGTCGCAACATCGACACATGAAATACATTATGTATCCTTTCCAACTCTACTGGCAGTGATAACCGATAAGCCACGGGTCCAGTCCTTTCAATGACCTCATACGACCTAATGAAATGTAGACTCAATTTACCCTTCCGACCAAATCTCAGAATCTTCTTCCAAGGAGACACTTTCAAAAACACTTTATCGCCAACTTGAAACTCAATCTCTTTCCTTTTTAAATCCGCATATGATTTCTATCGATCTGAAGCAGTTTTCAAACAATTACGGATTATTTTCACTTTTTCTTCAATTTCTCTCACCAAATCGACCCCGTGAATCCGTTTCTCACTAAGCTCGGTCCAATACAAAGGGATTCTACACCTGCGACCATACAAGGCTTCATACGGTGCCATCTATATACTTGACTGATAACTGTTGTTATAAGAAAATTCAACCAAAGATAAGTATTTTTCTCAGCTACCTTCGAATTCTAAAACACAACATCGGAGCATATCTTCAAGAATCTGAATTACCCTTTCGAATTGACCGTCGGTTTGTGGATGAAATGATGTACTAAAATTCAATCTCGTACCTAAGGCTTCTTGCAACTTTTTCAAAAACATCGAAGTAAACCTCGAATCTCTATCTGAAATGATGGATATAGGCACTCTGTGCAATCTCACAATTTCAGCAATATACAACTCAGCCAATTTATCAAGTGAGTAATCAATACGTACCGGTATAAAGCGGGTCGATTTCGTCAATCTATCAACAACAACCCAAACAACATCTTTCTTTTTAGGAGTCAAAGGCAAACCTGTTACATAATCCATCGTAATTCTGTCCCATTTCCACTCAAGAATCATCACTGGCTGAAATAAACTTGAAGGTACTTGATGCTCAGCTTTCACTTGTTGGCAAATCAAGCACTTTGTTACAAATTCAGAAATATCTCTTTTCATACCCGACCACCAATAAAATTTCTTTAAATCATTATACATTTTCGTACTACTTAGATGAATTGATAAACCACCACTGTGTGCCTCATGTAAAATTGTTCGAATCAACTCATCATCTCTCGGTACACATATCCTATCACGGAACATCAGGTAACCATCTGATCCAATTTGAAAATTTGTATCACCACCTGATTCACACTGAGCTCTTTTGACTTGCAATTCTCTGTCATTCTTTTGGGCTTCACGAATTTGCTGAAGGAATAATGGTCTAGCCCTCAATTCAGCCAAAATCAAACTATCATCAGACAAGGTTAATCTCGTACTCATAGTTCTCAAAGCAAATAAGGATTTTCTACTCAAGGCATCTGCGACTACATTTGCTTTTCCAGGGTTGCAATCAATCACTAGCTCATAATCTTTTATTAATTTGAGCCATCTTCGTTGTCGCAAATTCAAATCCTTTTGATTCATCAAATACTTCAAACTTTTATGATCGGTAAAGGTTCGACATTTTTCGCCATACAAGTAATGACACCAAATTTTCAATGCAAAGACGATAGCAGCTAATTCTAAATCATGCATTGGATAATTCTTCTCGTGTGGTTTCAACTATCTCGAAGCATAAGCTACTACTTTGCCCTCTTGCATCAACACAAAACCAAGACCGTTTAGTGACGAATCACTATAAATCACTAACTCTTTCCCCGTCTCAGGTTGCACCAAAACCGGCGCCTCTGTCAATAATGTTTTGAATTTCTCAAAACTCTGCTGACATTTATCAGTCCACTCAAACTTAACATTCTTTTGCAGTAGCTTAGTCATAGGAGAAGCAATCATCAAAAATCCCTTGACAAAACATCTATAATACCTGGCTAAGCCCAAAAAGCTTCTAACCTCAGATACATTTTTTGGCGGTTTCCAATCAACAATTGTCGAAATTTTGCTTGGATCAACCCGAATACCATCACTAGAAACTATGTGTCCCAAGAATTCGACCTCACAGAGCCAAAACTCACTTTTACTAAATTTAGCAAACAATTTCTTCTCTCTCAAAATCTGCAACACAATTCTCAAATGTTCGGCATGCTCGAATTCATTCCGAGAATAAATCAAAATATCATCTATGAACACCACCACAAATTTATCCAAATATGGTCGGAAAATCCAGTTCATCAAGTCCATAAAAATAGCTAGAGCATTAGTTAAACCGAAAGGCATCACAAGGAATTCATAGTGGCCATACCTCGTTCTGAAAGCGGTTTTTGGCACATCTGACTCTTTAACTCTCAGTTGATAGTAACAGGATCTCAAATCGATCTTTGAAAACACTATTGCCCCTTTTAACTGGTCGAACAAATCATCAATTCTCGGCAATGGATACTTGTTCTTTATAGTCACTCTGTTGAGCTACCGATAATCAATACAAAGTCTCATAGAGCCATATTTCTTTTTCACAAATAATACAAGAGCACCCCAAAGAGAAAAAATCGGTCTTACAAATCCTTTATCTGTCAACTCTTGCAACTGAGCTTTTAATTCTTTCAATTCAGTTGGAGCTATTCTATATGGAGCAATGGAAATTGGTGCAGTCCCAGGTAATAAATCAATAGCAAACTCAACTTCTTTAATCGGAGGTAACCCAGGCAATTCCTCTAGAAATACGTCTGGAAATTCACAGACTACCGGTACTGATTCAAGCTTCGACTCAGTCATCTCAGTATTTAACACATAAACAAGATAAGCTTCACACCCTTTTCTCATGTATTTCTGAGTAGACATGTGCGAAATCATCATAGGCAATTTATTTGATTCATCTATTTCAACCCTAAGAATTTCACCACTTTCACATTTCAACTCAAGAATTTTCTATCTACAATTCACCTTGGCATCATGCAATGTCAACCAATCCATCCCCAAAATAACATCAAACTCATCAAATGGTAACAATATCATATTAGCCGGAAAACAATGACCTTGAATCACCAAAGGGCAATTCTTGCAAACCTTATCAACTAACACATATTTGCCTAAAGGATTTGACACTTTAATCTCAAACTCAATAAATTCAACAGGAAAACTCTTATTAGATACTAAATTCACACAAACATAGGAATGAGTAGACCCGGGATCAATTAATGCAATAACATCAATATCATAGAGAGAAAATGTACCAGTAATCACATCAGGGACTAACGCATCCTCTCGAGCACGGATGGCATAAGCTCAGCGGGTGTTTTAGTTTCTGGTCTCATAGTTGTATCTTTCAATACACTTTTACTGCTAGCTCTGCTTTCGGTATTTCTCGGTGTTTTCTACCTCTGCTGACAGTATCACTCGATCTAACATTCTGAAATTTTTCTTCTTCAATCTTCTCGGGACAATTTCTAACATAGTGTTCTTGAGAACCACACTTAAAACAAGTTCGGCTAATTAACCAGCACTCACCAGGATGTCGCCTACCACAATGCTGACACTCGGGTTTATTAGACTTCACACTACCCACACTTGCCATTGAAGTAGCTTGAGCTCCAGAACCCAAATATGATCTCCCCCGGTCTCGGCGTGAATACCCAGCTGAAGTAGTCAATCGAGGATTCATCTCTTTCGACTTCTTTGACTGAGTTTGGAATGATTTACTCATTGGCCTCTTTCTTGCATCCCGTGCCTCAATCACAGCTTTTCACTTTTCTTTATTCAGTTCTTCAGCTTTGCAAGCTCGACCAACCAGTACCACAAATTCTTTCAGTTCCAAAATCCCAACTAATAGTCTGATATCTTCATTAATCCATCTTCGAATCTCTTACACATCTATGGACACACATTCCTGAGCATATTTGTTAAGTCTCATGAACTCTCTTTCATATGCTGCCACAGATATTCGGCCCTGCTTTAACTTGAGGAACTCTTTACATTTTTGATCAATGAACTGTTGGCTTATGTACTTCTTTCTGAATTCCTCCTAGAAGAAATCACATATAACCCTTTCTTTTGGAACCACAGATACCAGTGTCTTCCACCATCGGTATGCTGAATCCTTCAGTAAAGATATAGCACATTTCAAGCATCATTCATGAGTACAAGATAGCTCATCAAATACCCGAATAGAATTTTCAAGCCAAAACTCTGTTTTCTCAAGATCATCATCTATATTAGCTCTGAATTCTTCCACCCCTTGCTTTTGGATTTTATCAACTGGATGCTTACTCAATCTTACCAAATCAACACCTTGTGGAGCTACGGGTGCCGGTTGGGGAATAGGAGGGGGTGGAGGAGGTTGAACATTCGAATTTGAATGAACAAATTCTGTATACTAATTGTTCATCATATGGAGAAAGGCTTCTTGAGCCCCATCTCCCTGGCTTTGTGTTTCAGGTCTACTATCCTCAGGCACGGTCCCTTGCGTGGGAGCCAGTGTATTTCTCTCTACATCGTCAACTACAGCTCGATCGGGATCCATTTACTATAAAAAATAATTTAAATTGTCAAGAGTCATCACACTATCTCAGTATACTTATGGCATGTATAGATAAACTTTCACACTTTACATTGGTCCCAGAATCGACTAAACCATAGCTCTGATACCACTAAAATGTAACACCCCCTGACCCGTGTCAGACGCCTGGACCGTGTACGAGGCATTATAGAACTTTAACAAAATTAATTTTTTCATATTTTATTTTAAATTCCCTTTTTACATTTAAACATTTACATACTTCCATTAAAATTTATCAACACAACATTGAAATTTCATACACGTGGAATTTAATCCATATTAGTCCATATCAATTACTTATACAAAATAAACTATTATATAGTATATACAGAACACTTTATGACACATAACAAAATGACCAAGTCCCCTATACATGCCATAATTCCAAAATTATATTTTTGACTAAAATACCCAAAAGGAAGTTGATAGTGTGACTGGATCTCTGACAACCTCTGATTTCCGAGCTGGCTTGGTACCACTATAAAATAAGGGAAAAGAGAAAGGGATAAGCATATAGCTTAGTAAGTAACCATGTAATTAATAAACAAGTTTCTAGCATATTTCCGTAGATAATATAATCATAATCACACATAAATTCATTCTTTATTCAAGTTCCAGCAAGCTGTTTATTCGCGTCATAGTCACTAAATTATTTTTATCTGGAGCTACGGAACTTCAAATTAAGATCCGTAAATTTTTCCTGAAACTAGACTCATACTTATTCTTACCATAAAATTTTCAGAATTTTTGGTTTATCCAATTAATACAGTTTATTCTTTAAATTTTCCCCTATTTCACTGCTCAATAGCTCTGCCCCTTTTCACTAAAAATTAATTATCTCTTTGTACAGAATTCAAATGATGTTACCGTTTGTTTCCTTGAAAATAGACTCATTGGGAAATTTAATAATGTAAATTAGAAACAACAATTATTTTTAAAAATTTTAGTGATTTTCCAAAGTCAAAACAGGGGATTTCGAAATCATTCTGACCCTGTCTCACTAAAATTCCAATATCTCAGAATATATAACTCTTTTGTCTATTCTTTCTCTTTTATATGAGAATAGAATCATTAAGATTTAATTTCATATCTCATTTAACTACTAAATCAATTCCTATAATTTTTGGTGATTTTTCAAAATAATGTCACTGTCACTGCCCAAATCTGTTCTGTTTCAATTTCACTTATTCATATAACACTATAACAATTTATTCAATATTCAATAACAATTTAATTTGTAGGCATAGTACGAGACTTTATCACTCCAGTTACTCCTTTGCAATTTATCACATTTCAATCACATATTCATATTTGTTTGCAATTACTCATATCCCGTTGAACATGTCGAAATAATAACGAATATTCGGTGGTTTGCACATAGTACCACCCATGTGATCATTGTCATCCGATACACGTAGTAGCCTACACATAGTACTACACACGTGATCAAGCTTTCTGGTTCACGTAGTAGCTTGCACATAGTACTACACAAGTGACCAAGGCCATCCGGTACACATAGTAGCCTGCACATAGTACTACACATGTGACCATTATCTATCAATAGACGTAGTAGCTTGCACTTAGTACTACACACCTGTTCATAGGTACTTTATTCAAGCCGTTCCTATTCCGACGGTCCAACAGGGATTCTCACTTTTCAATGTTTTACAATTTATCAGAAATCAAATCACAATTTCCAATATTTCAGTCCAATACCATAACAAATTTAATAATTCGATTCAAACTATTTCAATTTTTACTCGACAATCATATATCCACAATTCAAGCTAATTTTGTTCAATTCAACTATCAATACTAAATTTCTAATTGTTAAATAACTGTTTCATATTCAACCATTTCTCATATATTATAACAAAATATTAAAAACAATTATAAGCGATGTATTTTTTACATACAACTTACCTTGGTGCAAAATGTAGTGATTTTGCAATTTAATCCAAAATCTTTTCCTTTCCCCGGTTGAGATTAATTCTATGTTCTTCTTGATCTATAATATCAAATTTAGCTTGTTTAATATTCACATTTATCCAAAACAGCCATCGACTAATTTTTTGGAAAAATTATAATTTTACCCCTAAACTTTTGCATATTTCCACTTTTGTCCCAAATCTCGGAAATTAAACTTCATCCCTTATTCTTATGTTTTATGAAATGCTGAACATTTTCCCTTCTATGGTAACATCAAATTCTCACTCTAACACTTACTTATGAATATTAGGTATTTTTACCGATTATGTTGTTTTACTCGGTTTCACTTAAAGTCGACTAGTAAAAGTTCTTTAACATAATTTCAAACTTCATATTCTACCATAAAACATCAAAATAAACACATTTCACCTATGGGTATTTTTCAAATTTCAAACTTCATATTCGGCCTTAGCTTGAAGATGGACAAAAATTGGCTTTTAATTTTGTTTTTAATTCGTTTTAATAACTAAATGACCAAAATGCCCTTAAAGAAAATCTTTGGAAACATGCCTTACCATGTCCATTTTTGTCTACCAGCTTAACCAGTGGTCTAATTACCATATAAGGACCTCCAATTTAAAATTTCATAATAATTGGACACCTCTAACATATAGAACTCAACTTTTGTAATTTTTACAATTTAGTCCTTTTAACTAAATTGAGTGCCCAAACGTCAAAATTTTCAAACGAAATTTTGACAAAATATTTTTGTGAAATTGTAGACTATAAAAATATAATGATAATAAAATTTTTTCTCGTCGGATTTGTGGTCCCAAAACCACTGTTCCGACTAGGCCCTAAATCGGGCTGTTACAATAAGTCTAAATTGTAATAATTAATTCCTATATTATGACAAATCATAAAAGGGATTAATGAGAGAAATTAAATAAATAAATAAATAAGAAAATAAACAAATGACTAAAATCAATAAAACCAAACAAGAAGGTTAACTCATTTCAGGGTTTGTCTTTAACTTTGAATTAGGGCTTTAGGGTGGATTAGCTACCGATTAACCAATTATTACCTCCTAGCATTAAACTAATTAATCAATTGGTTGATACTTGCTTATCTCCTGACCTCACTTTCTCAACCAGGATAAACTACGATTTACTTGGTTTGACTTATCTTTTGATCTCTTCTAACCTATGATAACTTTCTAGGGTTTAATAACGCGTAATCTATACCAACTAATCCTCTCGAGAAACCCTAAATCATCCGTTAATCATGTCCCCATACACTTGTTAATCTCTCCTGAGGGATTTAGCTACTCATGTTATTCATAATCTTAATCTCAATTGAAATATACATGAAAAGAACACGAATAAATTGGAAGAGAAAAGAGATTAGAATAATATTTGATTTGATGTCGAGTAGAGAACAGAGTAGTAAATCTCTCGATTGGATTAACGAATAACGCCGTTTGCAAAGGAGAAAAAAATTTAATACTTTAATTAAATAAAAGAACTCTTGGATCGAAATTGATTCCAAGAGGAAAAACAAAGAGTTTGTAAAAGCCGAAAGAAAACTAAATCTAATCTTACTCCTAATCTACTAGAGTTTTTGATTGCGTCTAAGATGAATTAGTTACATCAAACCCCTAAGGTTTTATTTATAGGAGTGTTGGTAGCCCAAATTAGGTTTTCAACATGTCCTAGGTTTTCGTATAAAGTTGATTATGCAGAAAAAATAACCTCGACATACTTGGGCAGTAAGTCGACCTATGTCGCACCATACAAGGCCTATGGCGCGACACGAAATGTGAATTTCACCTTGTATGGTTCATTTTATGCTTTGATGCCTCGGAAAGCTTGTGCACCACTCGTCCTTTGCTTCCATGTCAATTGAGCATATAAATCATCATCCTAGACACTCAATTCAACACATTAGAACTAACTAAGGCTCGTGTTGGCCTAATAGGTCACAACGAACACAGAAAGTGTTTTAAAAACACTTATTTTACTAATATTTAATCACAACTGCTAAATACCAAAAACATAGTATTAAATACTAAATTGTCTAGAAAACAAACATCTTAAGTGTGGAAATAACTTGAATTAACTGCTACATTTGACAGTAGGTCAAATACTCCCACACTTAAGTCTTTGCTTGTCCTCAAGCAAACTAACCAAAACAAACTAAAATCGGATAACAAGAAATAAACATGCAGAGAAAAGAAAATGTACTTGAGCTAGCTTGATACAGGAAATTGGATAGAAATATATTAACAAGGCAATGTAAGTAACATATAACTCTAGAATGATAAATAATTAACTCACAATTCCTAAAGTTAGACGGGTTAGTTCAATAGATTCCAAAGCAAACAAATAAAAGAATGTTAAATATAGGTTTCCATCAAAACAATTATACAAATATACACGTATGTTCAAATGAATATAAGTGGTAAATATAGGTTTGGAATTCAAAGAACATTCTCGACAAAACAGCTAATCACGAAAGTAGTTTGGCACATTGTATTGTCCCTGATACTCCCCCGAGTATACATATACTCACCACCTTATATCCACTTCCCTCACCTTCATTATTTCTCCATTTATTAAGGCATATTATAGTATTCATTGAGTACAATCATCCAAGCTCGTATTAATATATTTTTATTTTTTCGAAAAAAGGTGAGCGTACTTTTTTTCCAACTCATTTTATTTTTATTTTTTTCATCGAGATTTTCTCGATTGGCATTTTGCCTTATTTTTTTCTATAAACTCAAGAAATCTTATACTGACTATATCATACAATTCCTTAGTCACTCAACTTTTTTCTCTTTTTGAAACCACCGAGATGTATCTACCTAATCCTTCAATATCAATGGTTAGACATCTAAATCTGTACAAGGACCAAGATAAAAAGGATTAGACAAATTATTCTTTAAGCTTAAGGTTTCATTTTCGATTCATTAAGAAAATGGATTCAGGCTCAAGGTACTAGGGAAAATATTTACGGGATAACTTTTTGGCTCAAAAATATCTACCAAGCAATGCCTTATGTCGTCCCTAGGTAATTATATACATGGATTAAATCGACCAAGTCTATAATTTCTACAACCTATAATTCACTTAAACATGCATGCTATTTATCATGTGGTATACTTAACACCTTAAATCTATTCATAATGTAATAAATTGAACTAAGTAGTCTAAAATTAAAAATTTAGAATAAATTTTTATCATACTAAATTTATAATTTATTCAAAAATCCTATTAACATGCTCCTAACCAATCTCTTGTATTTCTATAAGCTCAAGCACATAGAAAACATTCAATAACAATTTAAAAACTACTAAAAACAAATAAAAAGCAAATAACATAAAAAAAATTAAAAATGTCATAAGTCACCCCCCACACTTTCCTCATCACATTGTCCTTAATGTGCAATAAAAATATAAAGGAAAGAGGTTACCCGATTGGCGTGATGCATGCAACACAAAAATGGTGGGACTAGTTCTTCTTTCGGTTTTGGCTTAATCTTGTAGTGCCTTAAAAAATTGTAGTGTTCCTACAAAGAAACATTAAGAACGCACAAATATATATATATATGTAAAATACTAATTCCTAACTAATTAAAAACTAGAAGAAAAATTAAAAATCATCCTAAATAAAAATAAAGTACAAAGTTCAAATAAAAAAATTAAAATGTTCAGAATTGGTCAAAATCAGTGTCCAACTCCTTCATCATCAGTGTTTTGCCCCTCTTGCACCTTGTCGAAGCTTTAGTAGTTCGCCTTCCCGAAGTCTGTGCTGGGCTGTGATGGCTCGGGTCGTGGATCACCATGCCCTTCGTCGATCATTGGTCAGGCTGAAATACTTACTTATAATCCGATGTTATGACCAGGGTCTCCTTATCATCATCATTGTCATAATCTTCATTGTTAGCGCCCTTGTCGCCTAGCGATGGGAATCTCTCGAACATGTCCGAGAGTGGTGCTGGTGTGGGCCATCCATTTTATTCTGCAATGCGAATCAGAATGTCTCTCATATCTTGCATCCATTAGGTTTGCCACTCCGAGATAGGCATATTTACGAGTCCCATCATTTTCGACGTATGTGGTTTACTCTTTCTCTTCATCGACCCCTAGGTGTCTTTCCTATGTTTGGTTCTTTACTCCTTCTCCCGATTTTGTTTTCGTTAGAGCTCGATAAACTGGTCAGATAAGTTGACCCCAATCACGCTCCTCTTAGGTATCGTGAATGGCGCGATTAGGGACATGGGAACATCAGCTCAGAGGCATAGAGTAGTAATAAAATGTCGAAGTACATACTTTACTTTCGACTCCGTATGCACTTAAGCATCTTCTCACAAATCTAGTGGTCGATGCAAATATGCTCTCTTTGTAAAATAAAATAAAACATGATCGCTCGATAAGTGGTAATGTCAAAAACATTGTGAGTCGGTGCCAGGCGAGTGCAAATAAATTGCATCCACATCTTGCCAATCAGGAACATGATGGCCATGTTAAATTTTAGGGGCACCTCGGAGTTGGCTTGGATAGTCCACTCGCCACACCCCTCCGTCAAATAATCGATTATACTCTCCATATCAAAATCTTTGAACGTAAATAAATCTAAAAGCTCTAAATGGTCATGGGTATATTGTGGGGATCATAATATTGGCAAATTGAGGAAGCTACAGTCGACACCTATTTTCCCCAGATGATAACTGACCTGTCGTCAAATGTAATAGTCAATTCGTGTCAATTTCGCACTTACGGAACTTATTTTCTTTGCAATTTAGGATTTTATATTTCATTTTTGGTAATTAGGCCTTATGATTAGAAGTTAATAAAAAATTGTTTTTCAACACATTTTGTAGGTGTTGTGACCTAATCAGTTGACAGGAGCCTTAGGTTGTGCTAATATGTTAAATTGAGTGTGAAGGATGAAGATATAAAGGCCTAATTGATGTGGAAGCAAATGACGAGTGATGAACAAGCTTCCTGAGCTGTCAAAGCAACAAACAATCGTCTAAAGGTTAGAATTGGGTGTTGTGTCGCGCCATAGCCTTGGTGTGGTGTAACACACATCGCTGTCCTACCCAAGTAATTCGAGGTGATTTTATTCCATGCAATTAAACTTATACAAATACCTAGGATGTGCCGAAGACCTAATTTAGGCTGCCAACACCTCTATAAATAAGACATTAGGGGTTGAATGTAATCAAGTCATCCTAGATGCCTTCAAAAACCCTTGTTTAGATTCTTTTCTTTTTGGTTTTTAATTACTTTCTTTTTTTTTCTTGAACGAATTTTCATTTAAGGATTGGATTATTTAATTAAAGTATTCAGTTTATATTCTTCTTGCACTTTTTTATTTTGTTATCCTAATTAAGAGATTTTCTACTTCGTTCCCTGTTTGATATTCAATCCACAATTATTCAAATTTCTTTACTTCTTTGAACTGATCATGTTTCTTACATGGTTTATTCAATTGAAGTTGAGATTATGAATAACATAAGTGGCTAAATCTCTTAGGGGATATTAATGAGTGGGTGGGGATGTGACTAACAAAGGATTTGAGATTTCTTGAGATGGATTCGTTGGTATAAATTACGCGTTCTTAAATTGTTAGGCTTGACAACCCTAATAAGTTATCATAGGGTAGACGAGATTGAAAGATGAAGTTGAACGAAAGATGAAGTTGAACAGAGTAAATCTTAATTTCTCCTGATTGAGAATGTGATGTCAGGAGGTAAGCGAGTATCAACCAATTGATTAAGTTAATTAGAGCGGGGAGGTAATAATTGTCTGAAGTGATGACTAATCTACTCTAGAACCCCAATCTGAAGTTAGTCGCAAACCCTGAAGTAAGTTAATCTTCTTGATTGGTGTATTGGTTTAATTCATTTGTTTATCTTTTTTGTATTTATTTTTGTTAGTTATTTATTTTATCTTATTAATCCACTTTATGATCCAGTGTAATATAGTAATTAACTATTACTACTTAGACTTAATATTGAAAAAAATCCATTATTTGTTCTATCCTCCCTTTGGTACGATCCTCAGAATATTTTCGATTTTTCATTGTACAACTATATTTCAATTTGACCTATGCACTTGTAGACACCGCTATTCTCAATTCTTATATTTTTTTTTGTGTTACATTTATTCTATAAACGATAACTCATTTATAGGTGGTCAATAAAGTGAGAGATCGTCTCACCTTGTTTCTTACGGTTCTCCCTATCCTTCAGGGAAGCATAAAACTCGTAAATAATGGTGCCAACCGTTGGTTTGGTCGGGGTTGTGCAAAAAAATTCCAATGATGGGATTGTACTACATCCCAAATATCATCACAAGCATACATGGTGGGATGACACCCATGCTCCTGGATAAACGAACACCTAGCCATTTGGAGGAAAAACCTCTCAATTTCTGGGTTATGGAAGCGATTGACATCAACATTGCTCAGTTCTTAAGTGGAGCATTGTATTTTTTGTGGCACTATTGTTCGAATTAACACAAATTAACAACAAACTCAAGTAATAAAATTGAAGAAAATCAAAGTTAGAATACAAAACCTTAGGTGGTTATCGACAAAATTCGACCCTCGATTGATGTTGATGTAACCTGAAATAGATGAAAAAAACTAGAGAGCTATGAAAAGAATTGAAGAGGAGAACTCACTTGTGGAAATCAGAGTTAGGGAATGTAAAAAATCAATGCTAGATCTCAAGGAAGAGGTGCGGCGGCTAAAGGAGAGTGTTTGCTCTTCCTTGGGTGTTTCAGATATATGTTTCCATGCTGAAAACTGGTGGGTATAAATAGAATTTCAACAGGATTTCTACCTAAAATGGCCTAATTTCGGTTGAAAAAAATAAGTGTGTTGCGCCATAGAGTATGCATGGCGTGACATGACGCCCTAAAAACACATATTTTAGCTTCGAAGTGCTCGTGTCGCGCCATAGCTTGTGCATGGCACGAAACAACACTTTAACATCAGGTGGTGTTGAGGATTGAAGAAAAAAATTGTTGGCGCCGTTGTTGAGGATTACAATAGTGAAATTTTTATTTGATTGATTACTGTAAAATAATATTAATCGAAAGACAAATGAGCCAGATAGTGTCGAACTTTAATTTAATAATTTAATTATTTGAAAAAATTGATTTTTTTTAGTTATGTAAATATTTTTATTAATATTTTTTATTTACCTTGTTGATTATTTAATTTAATCATGAATTTGGAATTTTATAGGTCGGTGTATGAACAATGGACTTGATATTACAAGGATGATCAGCATGAATGTTCGAACAAACTCCCACATAAGCCGAACAATATACATCCGAGAGGAATTAAGGTTTGATGAACTCATGGGATGAAGACAAAGCATACAAAGAAGGAGTATATAAGCAATGGAAGATTATGGAGAACCAAAAAGTGCTTATGCTAGAACTTTACCAACGAAAAAATGAAATAGTAACTTCATTGGAAGAGATAGATGAGCGACAATTGGGAATATCCGAATATATAACCGAAACTTCTTGTGACTCATATAACTCTATGTCCGAACAAGAATTCCGCAAACAAGAATTCTAAGCTAAATAAAACAAAACCAACAACAGTTGCATCAATTAGAGGAATTTTTCTGAAAAATTTCCTAAGCAAGTACTCCATTGAAAGAGTTTGTACATGATGTCTCAAAATTTAATCCTATGGACCAATGTATTATTGAAAATCTTCTGAGAATAAAATTTTAAAGTCGACAAGAGTTTTAAATCAGAGACGAGAATGAATGGAAGATAGCTGAAGAAATCTCTGATCCAATTAACATAAATATAAAAGTTGTAGTAGTAGATGTAGAGGTAGAACTAACCACTAACATGGAGCTTAAATTGATTTTGAGTGAAACTGTAGACGACGATACACTTTTTGGCCATAACTGGGGAGGTGTCAGTCGAAGAAATCGACGAGTTTATCCCATTCTCGTTCGATGAGGAAGATAAAGCTTGGGTTAACCAAACCTTGCTCAACATGAAGGCGAAGTGGCTTGAGCCAAAATACCTCAAAAACTAATTTGGGGTTGGCTCAAATTTGGCACCAAGTGGCTCGTGATGTGGATGTCGTGTTGGTCGGTGATAAGGCGATATATTTAAATTAACTGAGAGTACTGGTTTATCGGTAATGGAACAAATGAAGAATCAAAGTGCTGAGGACCAGTTGGAAGTACTTCTTATAGGGTGATACGGATCGTCCCACTCCTAAAAAGGACTTCATTTTTTAAAATTTTATTTATTTCAAATTTTCTTTTCCGTTGCTTTTATTGTTAGTGATACGATTTCTCGAACCCGAATTTGATAGTTGAAGAAAATTTGCATTATTTTGTTTAAGAATCGTCTTGATTAGGAGCAGAAGGATAGAACCTTGACCCGAGGCACTTGAAGCTTTAAGCAACTGAAGCTATTTAGAACCTAACTCGCTTAAACTTACAAACTACCCAAACCTTGGTATGTTGAAATCACCAGATTCCGAGATGGATTGGAACGGAGTGATAAGATAAAGTGTTAATGCCACAAAACTATTAAGTTTTTATAAGTTCAAAGTTCAATTAAGAACACAATTAAGAACCAAGAGAGAAACTTCTCAAAAATAAGTTGTATATTAAAAATGATGTTGTAACCTTACAAATGAAATTTTTTTAGCTATTTATAGAGCTAGGTAACTAAAAGGCCACATTTGACCATTAAAGGATGTTCATGCATGAATTAATTCATTCACATAAATTCATGTTTAATTTAGTTCAATGAATACTTGAAAGGTCAAATTTATCCTCCTTTTCCGTGCATGTATCCTTAAGATGGAAGGAATTTCAAATGTTTTGAATTTAACTCCAAGGGATTCCTTCATCTTCTTTGACTGTACATAAATATCCATGGGACATGCGTTCTTCATAAATGTTTGCATTAAAGGTTTGCATGTTCATAAATAAATGTTTGCATTAAAGGTTCGTCATAAATGTTGCACTTCCCCCTTGGGCATTCATGCATGTAGTCCATGTATGTATGAAAATCGAATGGATAAGTTAAGCTCACATCTTGCCACTGTCCATGCACGTAGTTCAACCCTTGAATTTAGCCATGGCAAAAATGCATGAACCAATGTATTTGCCCTCTCCATGTGAATGGTCATAAGCACCAACATGAATTCATGAATTTGATGAATTCCTTGAATGGTCTTGTGCATGATTCAGCCTTAATGAAGGTTCATGATGAGCTTTTTTTTAGTGGCCAGTTGAAAAGTCCCTACAACACATATAAATAGAGATTATACTAACTCAATCAGGCACATTTCGACATAGCACACATGACTAATTTGTAAGAAACTAGATTCTCAACAAGAATAAAACGTCATACACCTAGTTTTAGATAATAAACAAACGTAATGATAGCAACTTAGACTCACGATTGATAACATGTGTAACAACCAATTTTCTATGGTGTTAGAAATAGTGGTTTCGGGACTAAATTCTATTAGTAAGTCCGTAATAATTAGTATTTAAATTATATGAGTTAATTATAAGTTTCTATTGAATTTTTATTTGATGAATTTTAATTAATTGAATAAATGACTAGTACAATTGGTTTTAAAAATAGGTATCGGGACCTTATTTCAGAATCGAGCTTGTAAATATTTTATTAAATATTTACAAAGTTAATAATTGGATTTGTGAGGTTTATATTTGGAATTTTTATTTTTATTTAGCTAATTAAAGAAAAAGGATTAAATTGTGAAAGTCGTAAAATCTAGTTATAATTGAATTATGTAATTAGATGGTGTAAATCACATTAGTGGAATGGTTTAAATGGCAATTATACCTTTCTTAATTGGCATGGACAGTTAAGGCTGGAAATATTCTAAAAATGTATGTTTAATTGAAGGGCAAAATTGTAATTAAATAAAAATAACTTAAGTAAAATAAAACAAAAATAATGTATCATCTTCCAAAATGGTTTTTGACCAAAATTAAGGGGAAGAAAACACCATTGAAGGCTTGAAGGTTCGGTCACCTCAATTTCTTTGCATGTGATTGAATTTCACACCCGTTTCTTGTAATTTTTATATTTTTGATATCGTTACAACTAGGTCCAACTAACCCGTATCATCGTTTTTGAAATTGTTAAAGATTTTGGATCTTGCCATTCATGAATCTTATTTTTTCTTGATGTTAAATGATGAATTTGTAGTCTTAGTTTTTTATTAAGACTATTTTGTAAAGTATTTTTGTTAGTTTTAGTTAAAGGACTAATTTGATAAAATATTAAACTTGACATGAAATTCTTGTAAATTTTGAATAATTATGGACTGTACTAGTATAGGAAGAAATTTGTATAGCATAGGAAATTTTGAAATTTTGATAAATTTGGAAATTTGGGTTTAGGGACTAAATTGAAAACTAAAGGATCATGCATAGACATGAGTTTGATGGTAGATTTGAATTTAATATATTGAATTTAATCATTTTATAGATCAAGAATTGAATTATACGGAGAATAATCGGGAAAAGATAAAATCGTGGATTAGTTCCTACAAGTTAACTGAAAGCATAATCTAGGTAAGTTCATAGTATAGAACATATATATATGTATGCTTATTTATAGATTTTTTATTATGTGTTGAGTTATTTTTAATCTAGGTAAGTACTAAAGTGATTTTAATATTTGATAATTGGTGAATAATGCTGTTACATGTTATTGAAATGAATGTGATGAATTTATAATATGTGTATGGAAATTGTGAAGTGCCTCTGATTTTTAATAATTTGAATTCAATTATGATATCCTGTAACACCCCTAACCCATATTCGTTGCCGGAATAGGGTTTTGAAGCATTACCAAAGTTTATCGATCAAACAGACAGAAATTTCAAACATTTTATATCATTAAAACAAGTCATCAAAGCATCATTTTAATCCAAATTTTAGATTTAGTTCAATTTACCATGCCATAATATGGCTTCAAAAACAAACACATTTTTATATGTATAAAACCAACCAATATTAAAATTATAATCTAATTTACATTCAAACCACAAAATAACTATTATTTAGACATCCAAGGTACATGCCGACACAAAAGAGTTAAGTACCTAACCTGCGCAAGGAAAACAAAACCGTACGTTGAGTAAAACTCAGTGGTATCTCTATAATCCGAATAATTAAAGACAAGATAATATATTATGCACATTTGAATATTTAAAATCACATTTATTTCATAAAATGACATTAGTCATTCATTACTTAATTCTTAAATACATCATTTCATATCATACACAATTCACTTCACTTGCTATATAATAGCTTTACACAATTTGATATACATATCATTTAAACAACAATAATATTATCCACTCTATAACCAATTCATGAGTACATAACTCATGTGTCTTGTTTTCATGTTTCAAATCACTATCCCATTTTCAATTCACATACAATATCATCCAAAATCAATCATATTACCTTTTTATTTATTTTCCCCTATTAACATGACTCGGACTCGAACGGATACATGGATCAAACCAACAAACCAATTTGGCATTCAGTGCCTCATCAGATAATTCGAAGTAGTAAATTGGCACCCAGTGTCTCCTCGAATAAATCTGAAGTAGTAAATTGACACTCAGTGTCTCATCGGTTAAACCGAACTAAATTGGCACCTAGTGCCTCATCGACTCGAAGTCGAAGAAATCCCTGAACTCTTCCAATCCTATGGCATGCCATCTATATTTGACTCAGCTCGATATAGTTAATAGGGTTTAATTTCACTTTCCAAATACAACCAATATTCAATTATCATATTTGCACATATATATTCATTTCAATTCAAATAATCAATATATTCATAATATTTAATATATATCAATTCAATCCATTCAATCAACTTTTAATTCAATTCAATGACAAAGTGTCAAATAGTCACCTCAACACTTACCATATTCATTAAATAAAAATACAACAATTAATAACTAGTTTCGAATTATAGAAATACAACCAGGAATTCCGAGCTATTCCACGTCAACTTTATCTTTCCCCTTTTTAGTTGAGGATTTTGGTACGGCGTTAGCTATGGAATTAAAACAATTAAAATTCATCAATACAACACAATTCAATTTCATATTTCATATTTCAATTTTTTCTTAATATTTGCCTAAATTTCAATTTAGTCCCTAAATCGAGACTAACTTTATTTCTTTACAATTAATCCTACATTTTAACACTAATTTCACTTTAAACTAAATTTAACTCCCTACTGTTGAAAGAAGATTATCTGAAGGACTATGCCAGAGGACATTTGCTGATGTTAGATATCTGTTTATTTGTAGTATGCATGATGATGAAGGTGATGTCTAATTGTATTCTTGTGAGGAATTTGTACTTAAGACTCATATTGAGGAATTATGATTTAATGAAGTTTCATTAAAGTCTATGGAATGATTTTAAAGTATTATATTTTGGGTTGGTAAAAATATCTTACTGAAATTCTATACGCTAGTTAGCTAATACTCTATTTTCTATATTTTATTAAAGGTTTATTCCAAACAATATAGTTTTACAAAGATTACGCCAAAAATAGTTTTAAAGATGGAAGATTTCTAAGTAGTGACATGTCTTACTTGGATTCTTCAAAGGGATCAGGTTTGGCGTGTTACAAATTTGGTATCAAAGTCAAGGTTTAGCCGATTCTTAGAAACCTAAAGGTTGTGTCACACCCCATCATGCATAGTATGCCTCTGGCACAGTCCTTAATGTATGAATTAAGTTAAATTTTATTTTGTAGTGATATAAGAAAATGTTTGACGGATCTAGAGAAGCTATTGGGAAAGAAATAGAGAGTCATATGCCAGCACAAGAACAAGCTCCTACCAATAATATGGGTAATGTAGGGAATGCCTTTAGGAATGTGTTTTTCATGAAATGACTCAACTATTCGATCAATTCATGGGTAACACTCAAGAACCACAACCACAACAACCTCAGCAAGCACGGCCTGAAGTGGTTCGCCCAGCACAACCTACTCTACCGGCACCTATTGTGACTTCATCCAAAATTGATCCTAAAAGGGAGATTAGAAAAAAGGGTGCCAAAGAGTTTCTTGATGATAAATGTGATGATTCGCCTATGGCTAAACAATGTTTATCCCATTTATGTAGAGTGATAAAAGAATTAAAATGTACTCATGAGGATAGTTTTTTGTGTGCTATATCATTATTAGAAAGGAAAAATTATCAATGGTGGGAAACCTTGGTTAGTGTAGCTCTTAAAGAAATGATTGGTTGGGACTTCTTTCTGGAAAAGTTTAGGGAAAAATATGTAAACCATATGTATGTAGAACAAATGAGGAAGGAAATTTTGTATCTAAGACAAGGTAGGATATCTGTTATGGAATTTGAGCAAGAATTCCTCAGACTTAATCATTATGGAAAGAGCATGTTTCAGATAGAGAATGAAATGTGTGATAAATTTGAGTGGGGACTAAGGGTTGAAATTCGTGCATTAGTGGTAGCTTTTGAATTTAAAAATCTTGCAACAATGATAGCTAACGCCCATAAGATGGAAACAATCATCAGAGATAGAAGTAAGAATTTTGAAAGAAAAAGGATAAATGGGGGAAGGTTAAGCCCTCCACCTTCAACAAGTTTTAAAAGGCCTAGAGATTAGATCTACTCAGCTTCAAGAAAGGATTCACAGCTTATAAGTTTCAATCGCAAAGGATTCAATAGACCAACTGCTTCGATGGCAAGCTCTAGTGATTCTAGAATGATGAGCAGTGAATGCAATTATTGTGGTAAAAATCATGGTGAAGAATGTAGAAAGCATTTAGGGGCATGGTATAGATGTTGATCCAAAGATTAGTTAGTGAAGGATTATCCATCTAAAACTAAAGCGAGCATTAAATAGTCTGTTCAATGACCTCAAAAGTTTCAGTAAGAGACTAGATTAAAAATGGCAGCAAAGTCTGGTTTAGTGCAGAGAACATCGGGAAAAATATTAGTAAGCCAAATTTTGGAGTGTCAGCTCGAGCTTATGTGATGAAAGCAAAAGAGGATGTTGATCTACCTGAGATGAGAACGGGTAATTATCTTTTCTTGGAAATAGTATTTATGATTTGATAGATCCAAGGTCTACGCATTTATATATTAGTACTAAGGTTGTAGAAGGTCTAAGTCTCGAAGTAGTATCTGAAACCAATGTATTATTAACTAATCCTTTGGATTAGAGTATTGTGGTGAATAAGTTGATAAAGAATTGTCCATTGGTATTTGGTGAGTATACATTCTTGGCAGATTTTTTATTAATGAGTTTTGTTTTCATGAATTGGATGCTACTTTGGGGTTAGATTGGTTGACAAGATATAATGCTATGGTTGAATTTCGTACTAAAGGTGTATGCTTGATAACTACTGAGGGTAAGGAGCTATCGATACCTGGTATACTCTGGTTTGACTACCAAATAATCTCTTTTGTATCTGCCAGAAAGATGATTGTTAAGGGCGCAAAAGCTTATTTGGCTTGTATCATGGATTCATCTGAGTTAAGAAAGGAAATTAATCAAGTTCCTATGGTGAGAGAATTTCCAGATGTGTTTCCAAAAGAGCTTTCTAGAGTGCTACCTGAAAGAAAAGTAGAGTTTTTTATTGTGTTAGAACTTGGAACAACACCTATTTCCTGTACTCCCTTTAAAATGGCCCCATTAGAACTTAAAGAACTAAAGGAGCAGTTGAAAAATCTGTTAGATAAGGGTTTTATAGGACCAATTGTATCACCGTGGGGTGCGCCAATTCTGTTTGTGAAAATGAAAGATGGAACAATGCGCCTGTATATAGACTATTGTCAATTGAACAAGGTAACAATAAAAAATGAATACCATCTACCTAGTATTGAAGATTTGTTTGATCAGTTATGTGGGGCTACAATTTACTCCAAAATTGCTTTAAGGTTTGGATACTATCAGGTAAAGATTAAGGGTGATGATGTGCCTAAGATAACTTTTCGATCCAGGTATAGTCATTATGAATTTTCGATAATGCCATTTGGTTTGACAAATGTGTTTTTCATATTCATGGATTTAATGAATAGAGTGTTCTCGCCATATATAGATCAGGTTTTAGTGGTCGTTATTGATGATATATTGGTTTATTCTAAGAATGAGGATGATCATGAGGAAGATTTGAAAATTGTGTTGAGAACTCTGCATGATAATCAGTTGTATGCTAAGTTCAGTAAATATGAGTTTTTGCTGAAAGAAGTGCATTTTTTAAGACATGTTATTTATGCTAATGGTATTAAAGTAGGCCCCACCAAGGTAAAAGAAGTACTTTAATGGAATTTACCCAAAAAATGTATTTGAAATACGCAGTTTTCTGGGATTAGCATGGTATTATAGAATATTTGTGAAAGGATTTTCAATATTAGCATCACCACTTACTCGATTATTGAAGAGGAAAAAAAATTTTGTGTGGAATGATAAATGTCAGTAGAGTTTTGACAAATTAAAAACAATTTTGATTGAAGCTATAGTATTAGCACAGCTAGAGTCTGGTGTAGAGTAGACAATTTTTACTGACGCATCTTTGAATGGGCTTGGTTATGTGCGTATATAGAAGGGTAAAGTTATAGCTTATGCCTCTCGTTAGCTTAAACCTTATGAGAAAAACTATCAAACTCATGATCTAGAAATAGTAGCAGTGGTTTTAGCATTGAAGATATGGAGGCATTATTTATATAGAGAGAAATGTCATGTATTCTTTGATCATATGAGTTTGAATATGACTCAAAATAATCTAAATTTACACTAGAAAAGAAGGTTAAAACTGCTGAAAGATAATGATATGATTATTAAGTATCATCCAGGGAAGAAAATATAGTAGCAGATGCTTTGAATAGAAACACTGTGGCAACATTATTATCTCTTCGAGCAAAAATAAGTATGTTTCATAATGGATCTTTACTGGATGAATTATTGGTGAAACCAACTTTTCTTTCTTAGATATTAGAGGAACAAATGAAATATGTTCAGTGTGAATTGTTTAAGCAATGAATGATATCTGGAAAAGAAAAAAATTCCAGTCTGCGTAAAGATGGTGAGTTGAGATTCATGAGAAAAAATGTTTGTAACAACTAGGAATGAATTGAGGAAAGAGTTGTTAAGAGAAGCTCATCAGGGACCTTTTTCACTCCATTATGGGAGTATTAAAATGTATAGAAATTTGAAGAGTTCATATTGATGGCTTGCTATGAAGAGAAAAATTACAAATTATGTCTCAACCTATTTGACTTGTCAAAGACTTAAGGTAGAACATAAAGTTCCCTCGTATAAGTTTTATCCTTTGGAATTACCAAAATAGAAGTGGGATAGAATTACCATGGATTTTGTATCTGGTTTATCCCTCATTCCTTCAAAGAAAAATTCTGTATGGGTGATTGTAACACCCCGCCCGAGAAAACCTTAGTGTTTGGATACTATTTAGGTAAATAAAGTGGATGAGATAAGTTTCGAATAAGTATAGTGTTAGAATTGGACTAAGTATAAGAACCTTTTAAGTACGCCCTTGGGCGAAGTCTTAAAAGTTTGAAATATAGTCCATAGGAATAAGGTTTAAGAGGATAGTTTTAAGTTTCCAACGATAGGATTGAATTAAGTAATAAGAAGTACGCCTATGACACTCTGATTTGGTGGCTTCTAAAGGAATGAAGCACATGGCTAATGTTTGGGAAAACTAAGTAAGATGAATTAAGAATAGTGTTAAGGGTATAGGTATGACTAAGGTGCCTGGTTATCAAAACGTGCGATACGCTAAGTATTGTT
Organism: Gossypium raimondii; assembly: GCF_025698545.1. Taxonomy (NCBI): domain Eukaryota; kingdom Viridiplantae; phylum Streptophyta; class Magnoliopsida; order Malvales; family Malvaceae; genus Gossypium; species Gossypium raimondii. The sequence continues at coordinate 40,387,559 of NC_068569.1, read as the reverse complement.
CGCCCAAAAAAGGCCATTCTAGCGTAAAGAGTAGGCGAACCGAGAGTGTTCTATTTATACGGCCCTCCGTTCCTCGATTAAGGAACCATAGAGCAGAATATTTTACTAAGTGGTAGTAGTCACCTAAATGCATTTTTGGTGTATACAATGGGCAAACTCTGATATGGAAATAAGTAGACAATGATTCCTAGTCAGATTAGGACAATAAGTGAAACGAAAATATGGTTGTAAGATATGAGGTCACGCTAGAAGGCATAATACCTTTAGTGACCTAAGTGGTCCCGTACCAATCTATTTGTAAGGAAATCTTGTTAGGAACTAACCAAACGTGAATCAGAAGTGTCAAAGGTTAAATGAGTATCATATAAGTCTCTTAGACGTGGAAGATTTTGATAAGCCACTCAGTTTGGACGTGACTTTTACCAAGTCCCTATGAACACTTGAGTTAAGTTAAAAGGACACTCAGGTTAAGTTAAGGGGGTTGTCTCCCTTCTTAAGGAGGAGGACCATGAAAAAATGAAGGTTTCCTCCCAATAAACGAGTCTAAAACCCCAATTTTTGCTATTGATTTCCCTCTCAACAAGGTACATTTCATGACTGTGTCTGCTAAGGAAGTGAAGAACTATAAGTATACTTGAAGAAGTAAGGCTTAGTGATATGTCTGAGTTAAAGTAGAGGTGAAAGGTTACTCAAATGAGCTCTAACAAAGTGTCATTGTTTGGTGAGGCGATGACGCCATAGCATCTGGTTGAATGAAAGATTTGGAACTCTAAAGGTTGATTTCAAGAAGAAAGGGCTAGATCTAAAGTTTAAGTTGTCTTTAAGGTTATAAGGTGAGTCTCTAAGCCGATTCCTACAAATGTATTATGCATGTTAGAACTTCTGTGAAAATAAGCTAAAATGTATCATGTGATGATTCTAGGTGAAATGTATGTCTGGGGAACTTGGATGAATGATTTATATGGAAAATGGTTAATGTGTTTGAATGAGTTCAGTGTATATATGTGTATTTTGATGACATGAACAAATCTATTGTGAAAGAATCTTCCATAAGTAAGTCTATGCATGAAGTTTAAGGGAATGTGTTTCATGTCTGTAAGCATGAATGCGTCTGTCATGAAGAAGTCTGAAAGGAATAAGTCTGTCAAGCATGAGTCTACATGAAGTGTTTAAGTCTATCTTCGGAGTCATCTAAAGGGGTCCATCAGGACTAAAAACATTAATCTATGAAAGGAAAAGTCCATGGCACTTTGAAGACCTTGGTTGGACCACGACATCATATGGAATATGTAAAGGACGGTTGGGTGAGTACCAGCGATGAGGGACAAACCTCATGACAATGAGTATAGGCGAATCCTTATCATCAAAAACACCAATTATCTTATAAGTGAGCCTTTGTAATTACCATATAAGTGAGTCTTTGTGGCTATCTCTGAAAGGATGCCTTTTTGGCAATCTTAGTTAAAATTGAGCCTTTGTGGCTATCTCTATTAAAGAAGTGCCTTTGTGGTAGTTTCCGTAAGAAATCTTTTATGGTGATCTTTGTTATAATAAATCATTTTTGGTGATCTCTGTTATAAGAAAGCCTTTGTGGCAATCTTTATTATAAGAAATCCTTTGTGGAGATCTCTGTTATAAAGATGTTTTTGTAGCTATCTCTGTCAAAAGAACGTCTTTGTGGCTATCTCTATCAAAAGGAGGCATTTGTGGCTATCTCTGTTAAAGAAATGTTTGGTGGAAATCTTTGCTAAAGAGGAATGCCTTCATGGCAGAATCTGAAGAACGGTATTCATGATGGCCCTCTGAAAACAACGCCTTTGGACGGACACTGAACGAATGGTGAACTCTATATAGTTACAAGGGATGTATAGAAATACTAGTGTGCACCAGATTACATGGCAAAGTAAAGATATGAGTTAAGAGTAAGAATAGAAAGTGAACTAAAGTATGGAAGATATAGCAAATTCTAAATTAAGTATTGGGCACAGTCTACCCCGCTTAAATACAATGATAAGACTAATGAGTATGGAATCAGCTATTAAGTCTAATAATAAGGTAAGTGAAGAGGTTAAGAATGATGTAAAGGTAAGGTTTAAGAAAGGAGATAGAAAGTAAAGAGATGTTAAGTATAGTACGCCCAAGAAAGAGGAAAACTAGTTTTGAAGAAAGAAAGATGATAGCCTAAGTATTGTACCCGCTGAAGAAAAGGTTAAGAAATACCTAAGCATGTGCAATATACCATGTGCAGCGTAGAATGATTGAAAAATGTATTCTAAGGTTTAGCTCACTAAGTTCCTACAAACTTACAAAAGTTGTTTCTTTTTTCAAGTCTGTAAAGGAATGTACGCCGAGAGACGATGCCAAGGCTACGCCACGAAAGTGACACGTAAGGTTGTTATACATATAGAGAAAGTCAAATGGCGTGTTTGAGTCTACATTGAAGGTTATTAAGTAGCATTCCAAAGTGTACCCAGTAGACTAAGAGATAAAGAAAGAAATTTTGAAGTTTTTTTGAGTCGAAACAATAACCATACATTGTATTTTTACAAGAAAATATGTAGTAGCCATAGATAGTCAATTGTACACAGGCAAAATGTAAATATATCCATACATTATACGCCAATAAAAAACGTTTACATGAATAAAAAATAGGAAATTTTTAGATACAAATGTAAACAGGACGTAACACCCGAGATTCAGACCGGTAGATCGGGTCGAGTCAAAGATGTTACAGTGATAGTAGATAGGTTTACTAAGTCAGCTCATTTTCTACCTGTGAATACTACTTATTCTCTAGAGAAGTTAGCTGAGATTTATATTGTTGAGATAGTACGCCTACATGGAATTCCATCTTCCATAGTTTCAGACAGAGATCCAAGGTTTACTTCAAGATTCTGGAATCAGTTATAGAGACCTTTGGGAGCTAAATTGCAATTCAGTACTACATTTCAACTTCAAACTATTGAGGAGCTGTGTAATTGATTTTGGAGTGAACTGAGAAAGGTATGTTCCTTTGGTTGAATTTGCTTACAACAAAAGTTTTTATGCCAGTTTGAAAATGATACGATCTCGGTTTAGTAGTTGAACCCGAGTCGTTTAGTTCCCGATCGTAAACGTAGAAGTGTATTAGAAAAGAAGAAGAGAAAATGTAATTAAGTTCAAAGAGGTAAGGTAGGTTCGTTCAAAGTAGGTTGTGGAATTTGGTTTAAGTCTAAATGGTATGATTAGGTTGGTTGAGTTCGGTTTAGGAATAATTCAAGAATGGTCTTTAGTTTTGGTGCGATTTGGTATTCGAAAAAAATGGTACGAAATGGCATGGGATTTGGTACGAAATGGTAATGGTTCAAAAAGGTCAAGAAAGAACAAACACTAAAAAGAGTGTGGGATTCAAACTTATAGGACCTAAATGAATTGGAATTGGGGTGATAAGGACCTTGACCCAATACTTAGGAAAGTATGAACCAAAGGTATCAATGGTGAACGCCACACTCGGGTTGGGGAGTGATAAGTTCGAAAGAAAGACTGAAAAGACGCCACTAGAAGCTAGATAAGTCTTACGGGTCTCGAACGAAATTTGAGAGAAAATGCCTCACAAATTTGGCAGCAATTTCGTTACTTAAAATGTCAAAAAGTCCTTTACAAAGTAAAAATTCAGCTATTTATAATAATCTCCTAAGCTAGCCGAATGGTCTCTTTCAATCCTTAAGGAGTAAGCAAATGAACCACTTGAATGTGCTAGCTAGATTAATTTGAACTTGACAAGCTTCTAGAACTCCCATTGAACCTTGGTCACTTTGAATGGTGCATGAACGAGTTAGATTCGCCAATGTACATAAATGAGCTTATTTAAGTTGTATCTTTTCTTTGAAAAGTGACCACCATTAAGAGGATTTGAATGGCCAAATGAAGTGTGAACACTCGGTTTCAAAGAGTCCTTGTGTGTGAACATTCCAAACCGAAAAGTCAAGAGTGTGAACTTCATGTGTGAACGGCAATATCTTGGTTCTTGAATCATTTAAAATCGATGAACATTCCTCATGCATGTAACGCCACATTCATTGAACCTATGATGCATGCACCTAGCTTAAATGCTTCCATCTACATTCTACCAACCTACACAACATGAACAAATGAATTTAGTTGATCATTATTCAAATTGAATCATATTAAAAACGAAATTTAGACAACATTAATCCAAATAATTAAAACAAAACTCAATTAATTAAACTAAGTCTAATTAATTCGGTTTGGACAAGACACATTAAAAACATGTATTAAGACTTATATATAAGTCAGAGGAAATTAATTTGACTTAATAACATGTAGGAAAAACACAATTAATCATGCATAATTAAATCCGACCAGATTTGAGACAAATTAAATAGCAAAAATTATTTGAGTTTGAATTTGCAAGTTTTGAGCTAAATTGAGTGATTTGAGCTCATTGAGCTTGAAAGGAGCTGGAAACGAGCTAAATGAAGCTCCACAAAATAAGATTGAGCTACGTCCAGCTTGCAAACACAACGAGCCTCGCTTGTAGGCTGAAGTAATGGTCGTTCCCAAGGGCGGGTCGTATCAATGCCTCCCTTTGAAGCTTTATATGGAAGAAGGTGTAGAACATTACATGTTAGATGGAGCTTAGTGAAAGAAAGTTAGTGGGTCCTGAGTTGGTGCATGAAACTGAAGAAAAGTCTCTATTATTCGTAGTAATTTAAAAGCTGGTCAAGATCATCAGAAAGCATATGCAGATCTGAAGAGAAAAGAAATTTCTTTTGACGTTGGTGATAAGGTATTTTTGAAAGTCTCTCATTGCAAGAAGATCATCAGGTTTGGTCAAAAAGGAAAATTGAGTCCAAGATTTGTAGGGCCTTATGAAGTTCTAGAAAAAGTAGGACATGTATCTTACATATCGGCTTTACCTCCTAAGTTGTCCAATATTCTCAATGTATTTTATGTATCTATGTTAAGAAGATATAGATCAAATCTAAATCATGTTGTACAGATTGAAGAATTAGAGGTTAAATCAAACTTATGTTATGAAGAAGAGCCTATTCATATATTAGCAAGAGAGGTAAAAGAACTAAGAAATAAGAGAATTCCCTTAGTGAAAGTTTTATGGAGAAATCATAATACAGAAAAAGCTACATGGGAAAGAGAAAGCCAAATGAAAGTGCAAAATCCTCACTTATTTTCAGGTCTGAATTTCGAGGATGAAATTTTCAATGTGGGGGAAGTTGTAACAGCCCGCCCAACGAGGTCTCGATGTTTGATTTTTGTTTAGACTATTTTCGTGAATTAAGTGTAGAGATGAGTAATTAAATTAATTGGTCTGATTAAGTGTAGAATTCTTTGTATGCTCCATTTGACAAACTCCTAGTTGGAGAAGCTTTATGTTTGGCGGACTCTTCTGTTAAGTGTACGCCTCCCAGATGCTTCGACAAACTCGCTTGGTTTACTATTGAATGGATTTTTAATTATTTAATAAGGAAATTTAGTTAGTTAATTTGAGATTTAGTTAGAATGGAACTAAGCTACCGTAGATAAAAAGACTTGTTTTTTTATAAGCACACTTAATCACGAGTGTTAGTGGAATTATTAGATTTTTCCACTAAACCTTGTCTCTGTGCTTAAGTATATAAGGATAGTAGTTCCTTCACCGAAAACGTTTATGTTTTCTTTGTGTTCATCTTCCTCCTTGATCTTTTTTGCATTTCTGGAAACCAAAGTCCAAAAAACCTGTCTGAAGTTGGGTTCGCTGTAGTCAGCCAACTTATATGTTTCTCATAGCTCTTTAGTAATTACTGATGAACCCTAGCTTATTTTTAAGACTATTTACATGTTTTCGATTATGCATGCATAAGTGTCAGACTGGTGTGTAAGGAAGTAAACTTCCTGGTTCTGGGTTAAGTGTTAATGTTTCGTGCATACATGTTTAGATTCGATGAAGTAGTAATTTGATCTTTAAATAACCTTATTTTTAGCTCAATATGCTACAAAAGATCCGAGTGACAAAGGCAAAGGACCTATTATTTAGACTTTGTTATTTTTCTGGTGAGTTCTTTCTTACTTCCATGTATTGTGATTATCTTTACATTATATTATTGTAAGGTAAGTACTCTTACTCTATAAAAGATTATCAGTGTATGCATGTGTGAATAATGGTTGTCTATCCAGAGTTATTAGTCTGAGTTTTGTATGTAGGAGAAAAGAAGTATGAGCCATTTTCATGTTAAGCCACTACCATCTGCTTCTGAAATGAATGAAATGATATGAACTAATCTACGAAAATGGAGTTAAAGGAAACATGTTGTGTAGCCTCCTGTAGGGCAAATATATATTGCAAATCAAATTGGCATAACACAATTAGACAAGCTACTGAATGATGTTTGGCACATTCAACGTGGTTGCTAGTTGCATGCTCTCTACAAAAGCTTCCATTTCATCCCAGTTAGCGTCTAGCTGTTTGTCTTTAAATCCATAGCAACCCCCCAATAACAAAACCATCCGAGTCTCTGACAATAACACCATACCCCAGTCCACTGTTTGAGATAGCCACGTTAAAATTAATTTTTATATAACCGACCGGTGGTTTTATCCATCTTTTATTCGCCAAAGGAAGAGGAATAATAAGGGGCTACGCAATGTTGTAAATTCTAAAATCATCACTGAGGGTTTTCACCTTTTCCCGAACCTTCCCAGTAGCATCCCCCTTTCCATTAAAGAACTGATTATATCTATGATTCTAAATATTCCAAAGGAGGATGAAGAAATCAGCAACGACTTTGGCATCAAGCATGGGAAGGACATTTTCTAACCAATCGATGCAACGATCATAAATCCCTTCCAACAATCTGTTATTTAAGCCGCCAAGAGTAAGGATCTCACGAGACACAGGGCAATCTTTCATTACATGGATGATCGTCTCTTCACTGTTTTTACATCAAAGACAAGAAAAATTTTACCTGATACGAGCAATCTTGTCATAAGTGGGCAGCAAATCGTGGCCAAGTCTCCAACTAAAAACTTTAATCTTTGGGAGCATGTTTAATTTCCATATTATTTTCTAGAAAATCCTGTGAGGGCCAAATCCAAGCCTCTTAAGTAAAAACTAGGAGTAAGCTGACTTTGACGTGTAAACCCCATGCGTATTATGAAACTAAATTCTACCATCTTTAATGCCAGTATGAAAAATAAGGATATTGCATATTTGATCCCCCAACATGCTGCCATAAAACTCGATAATCCTATCCTCTTTCCACGTCTTACTATTAGGGTCACATAAGTCTCTCACTTTCCTCTCATTAACATGCAGTTTATCCTCTGAATAGAATCCCCATTGAGGCCTTCAAAACCCCACTGATCCCTTGGAATATCAATAGTATTGCCATCCCCCACAAGCCACACAAAACCCTCTTTAAAAAACTCAGCCGCCTTAACTATATTAGACCACGTGTATGAAGGCTTATCACAAGATTTAGAACATAAAATATCCCCCTCCGGAAAGTACTTAGCACTTAACACTCTGAAACATAACGTATCCTTTAACTGCATCAACCTCCAGACTTGCCTACCAAGGAGAGCCAAGTTAAACAACTTCATATCCCTAAAACCCATACCCTCCATTCCATTGGGATAACACATTCTCTCCCATTTCATCATGGCCCAACCCCGCGTCTTCTCATTACTAGTCCACCAAGTGCGACTCATTTTCGAATGGAGATCATCGATGATACATTTAGGCATGAGGAACATCGAAAACACGTACGTTGGAATAGATTGAATTATAGCCTTAATGAAAATCTCTTTTCCGTCATATAAGATGAGCCATTTCGACCAACTATTTATCCTGCAAGAGCAATGATTGATAATATTAGTAAAGACATCTGACCTTTTCTTACTAATAGGTAAAGGAAGCCCTAAATAACTATCAAACTACTCAACCATACGCATACCAAGCATATTACAATAAAGATGCCTTTTTTGCCAAGGGGTTTTTGGACTAAACATAATCATAGACTTATCTTTGTTAATACTCTAGCCTGAATCTTTTGAAAAATTTGTCATAATTTTCTCAATTTCCTCAACATCTTTTTCCTTATTACATATAAACAGTAATGTGTCATCAGCAAAAAAGAGGTGATTTATTATGGAACCATTTATGCTAGCCCGAATTCCTCTAATCACATTATTATTTTGAGCTTGAATTAACAGTTTTGGTAAACCTTCCATGCAAAAAAGAAAAAGATAAGGAGAGAGAGGATGTAACAGCCCGTTTTTAGGGTTAATCAAAATAGTGGTTTCGGGACCACAAATCTAAATTCAAAATATTTATTTTATTATTTTATTATGGTTTACAGCATGATATAATTATTGTGTGAAATTTTCGTAAAGAAATTTTACCGTTTAAAGGCTTAATTCAGTAAAAAGGACTAAATCGCGTAAGGCGTAAAAGTTGGATTCTATAAGCTAAAAGCATTAGATAGTTATGAAATTTCAAATTTGAGGGTTTTATGTGGTAATTAATCCTTTGGAATTATGAATGGACAAATATGTGCTTTATTAATGAAAGTTTCATGGTTAATTTATAAGGTTATAATGGTAATTATGAAATAAATTAAGTTAAATAATAAAAACATGGTGTCATCTTCACCATTTAATTTCCACCACCGAAAATGCATGAAGAAAAATAGCCATGTATGAAGCTATATTTGGCCTAGCTTGTGAGCTAAATTGTAAGTTCGTTTTTGTTCCTATTTTAATAATTTTTACGTTTTTGAGATCGTTGCTTCGTAATCTAGCTAGCCCGTGCCTCTGAATTCAAAACTGTTAAAGATTTAACATGATGCCATTGTTGAATTCTTGAGTAAATTAATGATTTATGATAGATTATGAATATTTGATGTTAGATTTTCATCTTTTATAAAGTGATTTTTGAGAAAAATGTCAATTTTGGACTAATTGTGAAATGTGGAAATTTAGTGTTTAAAATGTGAAATAAATTGAAATTATGGGCTGACATTAATATATGGAAAATTTTGCTAGCTTGGGTTTGTGTTTAATTTCATGAAATTGTGATTTTATGTGATAAGGACTAAATTGAAAAAATGTGAAATTATGGGGGCAAAAGTATAAATGTACTTTAAAATAAATTTTGGATTAAATTGAATAGAAGATAATTAAATAAGTTAATTTTGATATTATCTAGATTGAGAAAAGCGGAATTTGGATCGAGATTGAGGGAAAATCAAAGTATCAGATTAGTCGACCTAATTCGTCGTTTCAGCGAATGAGGTAAGTTTGAATGTTTAATAAGCATTAAATTATACATGTTTAAATTCTTTATTGAGATAATTATGGTGAATGCTTAAATATTGAATTTAATTGTGATTACAATGTTTTGGAAATGTTTGACGGAGATTCGACAAAGTAAAAGTCTCGATTGAACCTTAAGAATAGATAGGATACAAATGTCATGACATTAGGGTTACCGAGATTACGTGTAAGACCATATCTGGGATATGGCATCAATATGAGACTTTGTGTAAGACCATGTCTGGGACATCGGCATTGATATGTGATTTCGTGTAAGACCATGGCTGGGCTATTGGCATCGATACGAGATTACATGTAAGACCATATCTGGGATATGACATTGTTACGGTACTATGTGTACAAGATCCTCGAGTATCCTTTAGTATTCCAAATGGTTTAACGGGAAAAGTGGATGAAACATTGTTATAAGTGATGGTACAACGAAAGCAAAGTATTCGTGACAGAAATCAACAAGGAAGTGAAAGTTGAAAATGAAAGTACGATCGAGTTAAGCAAGATAGGTACGTACAAGACCTATGTGAGAATCGAATGAAAGTGAATTGATGAGTTCATACCATATCATGTATATGAAATGAGAAAGATATGTGTTTACATATGTTGTATACCAGAATGTGCTCATTTGGCTATATGGAAGTATGAATTGAATGTTATATGAGAATTAAATTGATTAAACTTGTGAAAGCTAAGGTTAGCTATGCAAGTGATGATGTGATTGAATTGTGAGATCATATGAATTATGTTATTCTTTATGTAATTACGTAAATGTGTTTAATTGCTAATATGAGTTTATTAGCCGTACGAACTTACTAAGCTTTATAGCTTACTTTGTGTTATTTTTCTATGTTTATAGTGTTTCGAAGGCTCGCTCAGGTTGGAAGTCGTCGGAGATCCTATCACACTATCCAGCTATGGTTTCGGTACTTAAAAGAATTGTAATTTTGTTTATGTGGCATGTATAGGCTAGTTGGTTTGTTAAAAGTATAAGTGATTTTGGCTATTGGTGCCTATATGTTTGAAATGTATTAAGCCATGAGATTTGACTTGTTTATAATGTGAGGTTTGATATGTAGATGGCCTTATAATTGGTATGTGATTGTGGTTATGTGGTAAGCTTTAGTAAAGTTATTGATGCATTAGTGTAAGTCTCCAAATTGATATTCACGATTTATGAATAATGGTATTTACGTGTTTGTTTATATTGGTATTGAGAGGTTAGGTTGTAATTGAGATGATGAAAAAGGAATGGAGTATTTTAGGTCTAAAAGACATTGATTTACATGCCTTGTTAAATTGGTTTAAATGATGATTGTTTGGTTAAATAATAAATCATATCGATTTGGTATGTTTGTGGTTAGACAAAAGTTTGTGTATGAATAGATGAAATGGTTGAATTGGTATGGCATGTTTGATACAATTGTGGTTAATCTTTAATGCATGAATTCACAATGTTTAAGCTCCCTATTGTGTATAAAATGGTATATTTTGTGCTTGTGTAAGGTTGACCCTTATGGTTGGCGATTTGGCCTTGCAAATGGCCTATATTCGTTCACACGGCTGTTCACACGGGCATGTGACGTCTGTTACTTAGAAAATTCTTAAAGTTTCAAAAATTTTTTTGTGTAACCAGTTTAGTCTCGAACCTTCTTAAAAGCATGTTTTAGATCTCGTAGACTTATTTAAGGGACAATGTGATTATGAATGAATGTGATATGATGATACATGATCAATGTATATAAAATGTTTGTATAATGATGTGAATTGTTTGGTAATGCCTCTTAACCCTAGTCCGGCAACGGATACGGGTTAGGGGTGTTACAGAGGATCCCCCTGTCTAAGGGACAAAATGAACAAAACGAACACATCTCATGATTTTGTCCACCCAAATGTCCGCATAACCCATCTTTCTCATGACCTCCTCAATAAAGTTCTACTCGACGCGGTCATACGCCTTGCTCATATCGAGCTTGATTACGAAGCCCTTATTAGGACCCTTTTTTGCACTTTGTAAGTAGTGGACCAACTCGTACGCAATCAGGATGTTGTCATGAATCATTCACCTGAGCACGAACGCGCTTTGATTTTGGCTAATACATTTTGGAAGAGTAGCCTTTAGCTTATATGCTAAAACTTTGGAAATAATTTTATACAAAACCCTGAAGAGGCTAATAGGCCTAAAATGAATCATATCAACAAGTTCATTTATTTTAGGGATTAACACAATAATAGTCTCATTTAAACTATTCATAGTTCTATTCCTACAGACGACATCATGGCATAATTTTAAAACATCCGTTCCAACCACGTCCTAGTTATCTATAAAAAAAACTTCATGAAAGACCGTCAATTCCAGGGGCTTTTCTAAGATCCATTAGGTTGAAAGCTTCCACTATTTCCTTGTCAGTGAAATCCTTAGTCAAATTCTCGTTCATTTCCCCTGACACACAATTATCAATATATTCAACATTCAGCTAGGTATCAGAAGATAATGATGAAACGAATAAATTTTGAAAATACTCCTTAGTCGCCACACAAATGTCCTTCGTGTTTTCTTTCCAGCATCCATGAATATCTTTGAGTTTGTCAATGCTGTCTTTTTTCTTCTACTAGTTGCTCTAACATGGAAAAACCTAGTGTCTCTATCACCTTCTTTTAGCCGCTGGACCCTTGACCTTTGCACCCAGTACTTCTCCTCTTTTTCCAAAAGAGGCTCAAGCTTCGATCTCATGACTTTTAATATGTTCCCATCTTACCTACTACCTAGACCATCAATGACGTTATTAATTTTTGACTTCAGGACCCCCATTTGGTTTCTCATCTTATGGTATTGTTTGTACTGCCAAAGACCTCGGGTATGGGCCACCATCTCCATCTTGTCCATTATGTTGTCATTCCACGCCTTCTTAATAATCTCTTTAGCACATTTCTCCTTTGACCGGCACATATCATATCTAAAACTAAGTCTTAGATCCCTATCTCCCTCTTTCGGCTTACGACTGGTGTCAAGACAAATTGCGTCATGATCTGAGCTTGGCTGATGGATGACCTTTGTTTCGATGAAAGGAAACTTTGAACTTCAGCAACCAATATCATAAAACAATCAAGTCTCTATTTAACCATGGCATTCCCTTCACGGTTGTTGACCCAAGTATACCATCCCTTATCCGTCTTTAAGTCAACTAAAGATAGCTCATCAACAACCTTATGGAACTCATCTAACAATGCTTTTGGTTTCCTACGATCGCCCTCTTTTTTGAGTCGTTAAGAATTGCATTGAAGTCTCCTCCAAAAATCCAAGTTTCTTTGACAATGCTTCCCACCCTTTTCAACATGTCCCATGAGCTTCTTCTATTCTTAGGGTCGGCATTCCCATTATCCATATGAATCTAAGAATCAATATGATTATTCGAGTAATTTTTTATTTCCACCTTTGTGCCCTCTTTTCCCATCATCGCAAGACTACCACTTTTTCCTATAGCATTGACAACCATACATCCATCCATCCTGCATATATTTCAAATACGAGAAAATTTGTTATTTTGCACTTTTGTTTTGCATAGAAAAATAACATCGGGATCATTTACAACAAGAAGTTGCTTCAACTCTCAAAATGTCGTAGGGTTTCCAATCCCACGACAGTTCCAACATAGGAGCTACATTTCTCTTGGTGGGGCTGGTCACCAGCCACCACCTTGCAAGGTGAGATACCATCCAATAGTTTTCTGCGCACTAGTCGAATTCGGTTGTCTTCAAAGTCGTCCCCATTTCCACCTCTTGCTTTTTTCCTTTTTCCTCAGTTCCTTCCTCTCCCATCACGTATCCCCCAAGCTTGCCGCTTCTCAACATGAGAGCTCAACCCAGATTCTTCATCTCCCACTTTAGTTTTTTTCTTTTTCGAGTCCTCTCATCACTTCATTTGCTTCTTCTATTTTTTATTTTTTATTTTTTATTTGCTTACGTCTCACTATTACTTCCTTCCCCTCCTACTAAGAACCCTACTCCATTCCTCCAATTTCCTTTTCCTTGGGTTGTACTTCCCATTTTCACCCTTAACCAGTTTCCATACTAGAGTTTAGCTTTGTCGAGCTCCTTTTGGCCTCTTTCTGCCATTCACTTTTGTGTTTTGTGCCCTATGATACAACATTTATAGCAAAAAGCTAGGATTCGTTCATATTTTAGGGCACAAACAATTTCAGCATCTTCTTACCCCACAAAGTAGACCACACTTCTTAGGGGTTTTAGTATATCTATTTTTACCTTAACTCGTATGTACTCTATCCACCCCTATCCCTGTCCCTCCAATCAATTGCCATCACCTCACCAATTGCTTCTCCTACTTCCAGCGCTATTTTTCTGTCAATTTGATCGAATGGTAAGTTGTATCAAACAACTTAATTCACCTAACCAATATGCCATTTAAAGGCACCCCAAATGGGCACAACTACAATTACCTAAACATGCAAATTTTACCACATTTCAATCATTAAATTCTAGTTCAACCTTACCAAACATGCCACAATTTGACCATTACCGTACCATTTCAAACGTACCATAGGATTCATTCCAAACATGCATCATAGGTTAACCAAAATGAAACAATCCAACATGGCATCAAATGGTACCAACAAAGTTAACTTCCACAACTTATACATGTCAAATCACCAACTAAACATTCGACAAAATGGCATTATAATTCATCCTATACATGCCATTATAACCTTGGCCAAAACATTCAAAAACTACCGATATTTATGCTGGATAGTGTGATAGATCTTCAATGAGCTTCCAAACCGATTGAGCTTCCGACAATCTATAAAACATAGAAAAGAAACTATGTAAGCAATTAATGCTTAGTAAGTTCATATAGATCAAAACATAACTTACCATTTCAATTTGCATAATTTAAAGCATAAGTACATTAAAGTCCAAGCCATAAGCTTGTTATAAGCCTATACATCACCATCAATACACAAGTTAGCATATTTGTACATAACTCATTTGAACTAACCATATGATAAGTCATTTTCCATATGAAATGCATCATTTGATTCATGCATATTTTCCATAAGCTTATGCATAATTCCATTTGAAAACCTACCATTTCAATCCATTTTCTTACTCGTTAAACCATCTAGAATTTCATTGGATACTCGGGAAAGCTCACACGAAGTGTGCCTTTACATAACCGTAAGATTTCCTTTACATCATTGCTCACACGAGCTGTGAAACGGGCCTACTCACACGAGCTTTGGGTTGGAATCTAAGCTACATGATGCTATTCACATGAGCTATGGAGAATCTGCAACAAACGCAAGACCTCAACCATCGGTAAAACATTCAATACCAGCACCCGAAACATGAAATCCCTAATGACATGTCATTTGTATCCTAAGAATTCCTAGGGTTCAACCGAGACTCGAAAACCGTCATAGCATTGATTTGTTTATACATTGTTCAATTAACATTATAAATAACATAACAACATAAAATTTAAATAGCATTAATATGATAATCATTCATACGAACTTACCTCGATGACTAGGAGCGTAGAAGTTAAATCGAGCTAATTTGAAGCTTTTGTTTTACCTCGATCTAGGTCCGTACATGGTTTATCTTGACCTAAATAGAAATTTTCAATCACTTTAATACTTCTAGTTCAATTTAACCCACATTTCATATATACGAAAAAATTACTATTTTCCCTTAACATTTTAACGTTTTCACAATTTAGTCCTTAGGTTAATAACTTAAAATCTAACCATTTTAATCAAAATTCATGTTAACTAAACATGCAAGGGGCCTTGAAGCAACATATATTTTTCAACATTTCACAATAAAACCCTAGAATTTATGCCTTTAAGAAATTAGTCCCTAATTCCAAATTTCATCCAAAATCACTTTGTAAAACTTGTTTCTTTTTCAACAAAGATTCATAATCTATCATCTAACATCAAAAACCATTCAAGAACATTCCCGGCATAACCCTCAACCATTAATATTTTTACAAATTGACCCTCGAGCTAGCTAGATTAACCTAAAACGACCTCAAAAACATAAAAAATCATTAAAAACGGGGCTCGAAATCACTTACATGCACACACCCAAGCTAGCCAAACTCAAGAACCCTAAAAATGGCTTTCCTTCTTTCAAATTTTAGTCGAAAGAACATTTGGAGAAGATGAGCATATTTTTGTTTTATTTATTTTAAGTTTAATTACACGTTTACCTTTTCAACCTTAAAAATTCATCATAATTTCACTTAAACCATATCCACAAACATCCACTACCTCATTTATTGGTAAAATTACCTTACAAGTCCTTTAGTTTAAGGTTCTACAGCTTTTAAACTCCTTTAGCTAATAGAACTCGACTTTTATACATTTTTCAATTTAGTCGTTTTTACTTAATTAACTATGCAAACATCACAAGTTTTTAACGAATTTTTAACTCAGCCTTAATATATATTCGTAAACATAAAATAATAATAATAATAATTTACTCATCAGATTTGTGGTCCCAAAATAACTGTTCTGATATATTTGAAACTGGGTTGTTACAACTCTCCCTTCTAAAGGAATTTTTGTCCCCGAAAATCTTACTAGAGAACAGGTTCGGGTATTGCACTTTCATAGCTTCTTCCAATTCACAGGTAGCTTCCTCTATTCTATGTCGTTGCCAGAGAATTTTAACTAAAGCTATACTTTTAGTTCTCAATTCTTCAACTTCTCGAGCTAAAATTTTGATCGGTTCTTCACTGTATATAGCTGAATCTAAACATCTACAGGTTAAATCACGTGTGAAGGATTTGATCGATACCATTGTAATATCGACACATGAAATACGTTATGCATCTTTTCTAACTCTAACGGCAAAGCCAACTGATAAGCTACTGGTCCAATCCTCTCAATGATCTCATATGGTCCGATGAATCGCGGACTAAGCTTTCCTTTCGGCCAAATAGGAGAACTTTCCTCTAATGCAATACTTTTAGAAATACCTTGTTGCCAACTTGAAACTCTATATCTTTTCTTTTCAAATCCACGTAGGATTTCTAACAATTAGAACTCGCTTTTAAACTATTATGTATCACTTGGACCTTTTCTTTGATTTCTCGAATCAAATCAATACCAAATAACTTTTTCTCTTTCAGCTAAGTCCAATATAACGGAGTTCGACATTTTCAACCATACAAAGCTTCATACGGTGCCATTTTAATGCTCGTCTGATAACTATTATTGTATGCAAATTCAACCAACGGTAAAAATCTCTCCCAGTTACCTTCGAACTCTAAAACACAACATCGAAGCATATCTTTGATTATCTGAATTACTCGCCCAGACTGACCATTGGCTTGTGGATGAAACGCTGTACTAAAATGTAGTTGAGTACCCAGAGCTTCATGTAACTTACTCCAAAATCGAGACGTAAACCGTGGATCCCTATAAGAGATAATAGAAATTGGACACCGTGCAATCTAATAATCTTGAAAACATACAATTCTGCCAACCTCTCAAGTGAACAATTCGTACGCACTAGAATGAAATGTGCAGATTTTGTCAAACGATCTACAATGACCTACACAACATCTTTCTTTCTCGGAGATAGAGGCAATCCCGATACAGAATTCATCGTAGCATGTTCCCATTTCCACTCTATATATTTTGACCCGCGAATCAGAAAACATCTTATCTTGATTTTCATTCCTCCAATCACTCCCCCTATTCTTCCCACCAATTTTCTTTCCATAAACATCTCCATTATCGTCTTCCCGAAGCCACACATTAGTGGCAATGTTCGCTCTTCTAACTGGAGCTCTCAATGTTAAATCCCATCCTATGTCCAACTCATGATAAAACTTGAATAGGAAACACTTTTCTCCCAAATCTAATATCAAAATGCCTCCCAAAGAGTGCCAAAGATTAGCCATAGTGTTCCACATTGCCTGAGAGTTTATCACACTTGCTGTTAGAAAACAACTCACTAGATAGAACTCGTACCTTTGGTTTAAAGGTTCTCCATCTCCATGAACACTCCAAGCCTCTTCTTCACTGTCTTCTATTCGCAAATTCGCCATCCCTCTTTCCATCCTCAAAAGATGATAGGATCAAACCAGAAAAAAAAACCCAATAAAATCGAACCAGAAAACTAAAACAACCACTAAATAACCAAAAAAAAAAAGAAAGAAAATTACTTGCTAATAGAAGCAGACATTGCGATAACTAAACATGCCAGAACGGCAAAAAGAGCAAACATGCCAAATGACAAACCATTTTAATAAATCTTGATAACTCGAAAATCAAGAAAAAAAGGAACATGCCGGAAGTTTTTATTACTACATTATATTAGATTGAAATTTTTTTCATTATGTAATGTTTAAGGTTAGTTTTTTTTTTTTCTGAATGTATCTATCGAAATAAGTCCAAGAACTAATACTTTCACATTTTTTAATTAAGAGGTGAAAGAAAATTTCAAGCTTTTTTTCAATTTCATTTTATTATGAATCTTCTTATTATTAAAAATTTTAAATATTTCTTATTGTAATGGTTTGTTATTTATTTCAGCCACATGGTTCTTTTTCCCAGTTAAATGCGGATGGGTTACAATATTAGTTTTAATTATTTTTTCCAATTGAATTTTAGTTCATACAATAGTAAAAAAAAGTGAGTTTATATTATTTTTCCATTTAAAAATTTAAAGGGTTATAGATAATTGGGTAAACTACCTAGTTGGTCATTCAACTTTTAGGGCACTTTCATTTTAGTCACTTAACTATTAAATCTCTAACAACGGTTAACTATACACGCCACATCATGTTTACACTTTCATTTTGGTCACTCAACTTTTAGGTCACTATCATTTTGGTTACCCAACAATATTTTTTTAAGTATTGATCAGGTTAAAAAAAATCAATGATTAAAGTGAAAAGTGATAGAAACTAAAATAATACACAAAATTTGTCAATTTGTACTTGTTTATCTCATTGCGAAAATTCTAAATTTGGGTTTTGAAATATAAATATTTAAATATTAAGATTCAAAATTATAGTAATAAATCGATTGACATTATCAATGGATAAAAATTTTCAATAATTTATTTAATTTTTTTGATGTTTTGAAATTACTTTCAAAATTACCAATGAAAATTATTGGTTTTAATAGTTGTTACTGAAACTCAAATTTCTTTTGATTATATGATCTTGAATCTTTTATGCTAAGCTAAAAATATTCCAATTAATTTAATTAATTAATTTTATCTTTCATTTCAAACAAAATTCATAATTTTTTCATCACTTCTTTACCCAAACAAAGAACAAGCAATTAATTAACAAGTATCTTTTCCTTTACATTTAACTTAGAATGGAAGATTCAAGATTATATAATCAATAAAATTTTAAGTTTCAGTAAACAATTATTAAATATGAGCTATTTGAGTTGATTTCATTAAGGATCATCTCGAAATAGAAAATAAAATTTTAAAATTCAAAGGAAGATTAAATTAATTAATTTTAATATTATAGCAACAAATCGATTGACGCTATCAATGGATAAAAAATTTCAACAATTTATTCATTTTATTTTGATGTTTTAAAATTTAAAATTTCAATATCTTAAAAAATAGAATTTTGGCAATTAAATAAACAAGTACAATTTCACAATTTTTTATTATTTTAGTTTCTATTGCTTTTTCACTTAAATTCTTAAATTTTTTTACCCCAACCAATATTTTAAAAAAATTTTGGATGACCAAAATGAAAGCAACCTAAAAGTTGGGTGACCAAAATGAGTGTGTACAATTAACTGCCATTAGAAATTTAACACTTGGGTGACCAAAATTTAGTTTCTATTATTAGCTAGGTTTTTTTGTAAGTAATATGTGGAAATAGCAAGCTGACATGAAAATAATAGAACTTAATGAAGTTTAATAGTTGCTATTTGGTCGGGATTAAAATTTTAAAATGAATAAATTAAAATACAAGTACTAAATCTACAACTTACTTAAAGTACAGGGTGTATTAAAATTTGAAGATGTCTTATTCAAAGAAAAAAAAAATCCCTGTGATTGTATGGGTTACATTTGGGAGCCTAAAGCTTGGGAGATAAATGATGATGACTTTGGCAAAGTTATTGGTTAACCACATCAAATCTTATTTGTTTGAAATAACACATCTTTCATATATTCTTTTTAATGTTGTGCTTTTTGTTTGAGAAGCAATCGGATCCACCACAAATAATTTGAATTTATATATTATCATGAATTAGATGATATTTAAATGATTTTTTAATCAAAGTATAAAATAACAAGTTAATATAAATCCAAACAAATGCAATTACAATAAACATATTACTTATGGTTTAAACTCAACTCTCTCTTCTAAATTTCTTGTTGCCATCACTGCCTCTCCCATTTCCGACCCATCCTTCTTAGAGCTTCTTGGATTTAGATCATGGTATCATAACGTGGGTTAATTTTTTTTTAAGTAAAAATATAATTTATATAAAAAATTTGTAAGGTTTTAGGTATAAAAATGTAAAAGCAACTTTTGTAAAAATATTTTTTAAATAAGTTAGTGTTTGGTTGACATATAACATTAACTCAGTTAGAGATTTTAAATATACTAAATTATATCACAACATAGTGAAAAATTATATAACAAATATATGTATAAAAATTGATAAAAATAAAATGAAGTTTTAATTAAAATGGTAAAGTTGAGACATTAAAACCATCATGTCTTAAGTTTATGTGTGTTTATTTTGTAAATTTCAGTATAAAAATATAAAAAGGCAAAACTACTCTTGTAATAATCTTTGTTACTTTGTAAAAATAATGAGTTTTAGTAATTTTTTAATTAAGTTGAGATTCAGTTGATATGTGATATTTAACTTACTCAAATATTTAGGTTATGCATGTACGTATTTTTATGCTTTTTGTATGTTTTTGTCTTCATTTTGATTAAAAAACAAAGTTGAGTTGTTAGTGTTGATTGTTGAATCGAGGTCATGTCAAGTAGGAGTCGGACATTTCATTTATTTTCAAAATTGAGTTCAGGACAAGTAAAATTATATTGAAGTTGGGTGGATCAGAATTTTAAAACAAAAAACATTCTACTATATGGAGTCGAGGTTGGTGAGAACAAAAAACCAACCAGCCTCACCCACAGCGTTGCCATCTCTATTCATACTTTGATTGGAAGTGATCATGTATAGGAACTAGAATGAAGCAACTCAATTGGAAGTAAAAAAAGATGAAGTTGAAAAGCTAATAGCAGCAATTCTATAGATAATGCCAATCACATAAGACATACATATAGATCAAAGGGAATTGCCCCGTAAGAAAGCCTCCTCCATAGCTCTCATGATTGCCATCATCTCGCATTGAAACAAGTCATTTCCAGATACATTCTGGACATTGCTATTGGTTCGTTTAATCCGCTCGCTAAGCACGAATCTGCACACAGGACATTGTCCGTGACTCTTCACCCATGGGAGGATACAATGCTCGTGGAACATATGCTCGCATGGAGTGACCATCACTTGCTCTCTAGCCACGAAATCTTCCAAGCAAACTGCACATCTTTTCCCATCTTCATCTATCTCCATTTTCTTCTCATTGCCCTGTTTTTTACCTCTATAGTACGAATTCAATCTCTTTGTCATCTGCTTGGGGATTGGATTATAAATTTCTTTCTTCAGCTTTCCTACAACATCATTTTGCTCGTCTTCGTTCAATCTCAAACTCTCTTGTCGAGTCGGGGTCCTTGGAAGGGGCCCTGAAAACCTCGGATTAACCGCTCTTGCTGGAAATGTGTCTACCCATGCAATTTCTACTGGAGTAGTAGCACGTTGATAATCTGAGAAACTACAATAAAATGTTCTTCTAAGCATTTATA
Source organism: Gossypium raimondii (assembly GCF_025698545.1). Classification (NCBI taxonomy): domain Eukaryota; kingdom Viridiplantae; phylum Streptophyta; class Magnoliopsida; order Malvales; family Malvaceae; genus Gossypium; species Gossypium raimondii. The sequence goes on along the minus strand of NC_068569.1, from coordinate 40,366,339 downwards.
TTTGATGCACTAATTCTATACACCGTCATAATATAAGATTATTTAATTTAGTGATAATGCATAAATATTAGTGCATCAAATATAAATTCTTTTTTTAAAATTTAAAGCAATAAAAAATCAAAATTAATGAATTAGATAATGCATGCAGATGCTACCTCTAACCGTCAAAATTAAACTCTTCTTTTCTCCACTTACAAAAAATCAGATAAGCCAAATAAGTCTTTGATCCTTAACTTTTACCCCAAAAAAAGGCTTTTAACATACAACTCTTAACATAAAATAACATTTAAGGACTAGATTAAACATAAATCAAAAGAAAAAAAACTTATTTAGGTAGAATAAAAGTATAAAATCTTATTTAACAAAATTAAATTAGTACAAGGACTCTTTTAACAATTTAGCCATTAATAATTCATCGAAATTCAAGTAAATTACCCTGAAAAGCCAATGGGTGATTCTGGGCCTAGCAGTCGCCATGGATCATCCCTTGAACCTCTAACAGGGTCCTGAAAGTACACCACGAATTAATAACTAAAAATCAGTTACTTCATAAACAAGCAAAAAAAGAGAAGCAGTTTTCAGAAAATCTTCCTATTCATTTCTTATTTCTTTTCTCTTACCTGTTATTGGTATATATGGATATGTTTAAATGTATCATTGTAAATTTATTGATATTTTTATATATTATTTTTATAACTATTTTGTCTTTACAAGAAGGTTTAAAATAATACAAGTGTTCTTTTTATTATTTCATTACATCCTAAAATATATGACATTTTCCTAAATCCTTTTGAAGAGTGTTTTTTATTCTAGTAAGATGGACAAGACAATAATCCATTTTATTTATTTATAGTCTAAACTTTAATTCCATAATGAAATATATATGACATATACAAGCAATTATAACTAAATTAAGTTTTATGCAAATATAAATTTTAAAATTATTATTTAGATTTAAATCTTTTAAATATAACTAGATCATAATATACATGTAAAAAATTATTTAACAAATATATTCATAAAAATTGACTTAAATATCACATGAAGCTTAAGTTGAAATGATAAAAACATTGAAAATTATGGTGTTTCGAGTTTAAATCCTATTAAATGCATTTTTAATATTTCACATGATTTAAAATGACAAAAGTATCCCCAAGCAATCTTTATTATTTTGTAAAAGAAGAGGTATTTAGTAATTGCTCAATTGAGTTAAGACTAGATTGAAGTGTGACACTAACTCAATATATGAATCAATAAAACAAAATATATAAAACCAAAAGAAATTAACATTTAGTTAAAATACCCAAATCTTTTATGAATCGGTATAGGGGTATTGAGGGTAAAAGTACTATGGAAGACCCTGTATTGAGAGTAAGGTTGTGTTTTGTCCCCTTTACTCAAAAAATAAGTAAATAGTCTTATATATTAGATTAAAGAGCAAATTAGCCCTTTCTGTTAAAATTTCATCCATTTCTACCGTTAAAAACTAGCGTAACTAATAGAATAATTAAACAGTTACACATGGTGTCAAGTGATGTGCCATATGTACCTCATTATGATATACAATGATTAGTTTTTAACAGTAAAAATAGATAGAATTTTTAACAGAATGACTAATTTTCTCTTTGATTTTAATGTACAATGACTAATTTAACTATTTTTAAGTAAAGAGAGTGAAATATAATCTGATTCCTAATATAACGATCTCCATTGTACTTTTACTGCTTATTGAGAAAAAAAAATATATCTCAAACATATTAAACTTTTGATTGAAATGAAAATTAGACAACATGGTATCAGTTTAGACTTGAAAAGATATGTACTGACTGAAATTGATACGATATCGACAACCAAAGAAGCAAGAAAAGTATACATACAGTGGTGGGCTGGAAGGAAAAGGAGTGACGAAAAATGGGTTGGATGGTGTTAGAATCATAGCTGGCGGGGTAAGAAGGGTAGCCTCGGTAGGCATTTGCAGGGCGCCATGTCGGCCAAAACGGTGTGTTGTTGCTGTTGTTCATTATGTCTCCGCTTGCTTCCGGATGATGAGCTACCAAAACTATGATCTTGAATTTAATAAATGGGGTATGATTTTATAGCAAATATTAAATAATGAATATGTCCTTGTTGTCATCTCAATGCTTTACTCTACTTTCATTTTCTTAGAATATGATGTAAAGCATGATTCTTCCTCCATTTTATAGATGCTTGCCTCCTACTCACGCTTAAGGTTACTCAAAGTTTCATCACTGATTAAGGAAGGAATCCAATTCTAGTAATCTCACTATACAACCCGTCCAAATGACTAGTTTCACCGTTAAAAAATAATAATAAATGTTTTATTTAAATTTAATTATAAAAATATATAAATATTAATATAAAATTATTTTTATATATTTTATTATTTCTAAACAATAAAATAAGATGAGCTCGGGATTAAAAACATAAACTAAGGGTTAATTCTTCTACTCGATAGAAAAGTACTTTTACACCCAAAAGTATTTTTAGGTAAAAAGTAAAGAAGAACACAATTCATTTGGGGTTAAATTTTCAACTTCTTTGAAGCAGTTTTGGGCAGATGAAAAAGCAAAAATTTATAGCTTTTCAGCCAAAACTTCTAAGCTGCTGTTTTACTTTTTTACCCACACACACAAACTGGTACTTTGCTCTCATCTCTTCTCTCATCTCTGGTTCTTTGTTCATCTGCTGCTTCTTTGATCCTCTACTGGTGCTGGTTCTTTGTTCTTCTGCTGGTGCTGGTTCTTTCTTCCTCTGCTGGTTATTTGTTCCTCTGCTGGTGCTGGTTCTTTGTTCCTCTACTGGTGCTTTGTTCCTCTTCTCCACCACCGGTGAGTTTATCTTTTTTTTCATAGGATGAGTTTTGTTGCCTGAACTTTTATGCATGATGAAACAGATGGTATTGGCTGCTAAGATAATGGACAAAACAAATGATGTTAGCATAGGGTTTCTGGAATCAAAACCCAAACCGAATTTTAACCCTTTCTTTGTTTTGGCATGCTTTATTTATTTGGGGGTTGTAATCCATGCATTCATCCTAACAAAAACTAAAAACATTGAGTTAAAATAGAAAACCTGTTTCTTTGGCTCTGTGTCTCTCTCTATCCGTATCCATTAGTTCTGAAAACCCAGATTCGATGTTCTACCACTCCCACCAAATACAGCAATCCCTTAATGCAATCTTTGAGTTCCTGTATAACAACAAACCAATCAAGGTGGTAAAGCACAAACCTTCGCAAAGGAAACAAAACCTCATCTCTACGCGTGCACTTTTACTTAAAATTCAGTATTAAACCTCTGTTATAACAAAACACAATTCAACTACATTCTACATTTCATCATCTTCACTATTCATCAATCCACATGCAACATTTCTCTGGAAGATGCATTTTACAATGTTGATTCCATTCCATTTCCTTAGTTCCCTTCCCTCTAGGTTACAAATTCATTAAGTATATCTCCAATTAAAGTCAAATCAAATCTCATCATGGCTTCGAATTTTATCTTAGAAGAAAAAAAAAAAGAAAAAAACTCATTGCTTATTGGTAAATTTGATCTTACTAGAGGTTAGAATCCTGCCAACAAGAGTAGAATAAAAAAGAAAGCATTGGAGCTTTGAAAATGGCATTGGTAAGACCAGATTGGAAGGCTTTAGAAGCTTTTAATCCTACATGAGCAGCAGAATGGGATCTAAAAAACACAAAAACTGCACTAAGGGTGGCAACTCCGGTGTAAACTCCTATCAACATGCTGTTGGTCATGTTAGGAATTTGAATGGCAAATGCCAGCCAATAGATCGAAGTGGCCTGAAGAACAACAAAGGTAAGTTGAGTTAAAATGCTTAAAGATAGATAAACGGATCCTTTTGAGATAGAAACATAATCCATGAATGGCTTCCATCCAACATCACCGATCTCCACTTCTTCATCTTGTGTTAATTTTACTCCAGGCGGACCCTTCACCGAGATCTCCCCTTCACTGTTCTGTTTAGTTGGAGAACATTCGTTAAACATCACGGGAGCTATCCCTCTTGATTCTCCTTCACCTTGACCATTCAAAGAACCTAATGCTGTTATGGAATCTCTATGAGCATTCACAAGCTGCTCAAATGTTGTCCCAGCCATCAATAGCTCTTCATAGCTTCCTAATTGGGTAATTTGTCCACCATCCATAACCTAAGGAAAAAAAGGGAGAAATTATCCTTCTGACGAACCAGAAAAACACATGGATGGATAAATAAATTATGAACATAAATTCAAACTTCGTGTTTACCAAAATTCTATCAACTTCTGAGAGAAACTCCACTTGATGAGTTACCAGGACAACAGTTTTCTTTGCTAGAACAGTTATAACACAATCTTGCAATCATAAAAAGCTAACTTTTATCATACTGCAAAGAAAATAAATAATAGTATTATACACTAGAGTTCTATACTGAAATGAAGCTTTTTCACATTGAAGAAAACAAAAGCTGTATGTGCATCAACAGCACTGAAAGGGTCATCAAAAAGATAGATGTCGGCTTCATTATAGACCGCTCGAGCGAGTTGAATCCTTTGCTTCTGCCCTCCACTCATGTTAATCCCTCTTTGACCTATTTCTGTAATATCACCATGATCAAAACTATTGATATCTTTATCCAGAGCACAAGCGTTAATGGCCTTGTCATATTTGTCTGCATCCATCGGCTTTCCATAGAGTATGTTGTCACGAATTGTCCCACTCTGGATCCATGAAACTTGAGAAACATAGGAAATGGATCCAAACACGCTAACCTAAAACAAGCATTAGGGGAAAAAAGAACTATAATCAGTGACAAGAAGACATAATGCTTAATGCTTAATGCATGTGTATGTAGGAATACTTGTTTTGCAACTCACCGTTCCTGAAAGTTTCGGCATCTCTCCCAGCATTGCATACAAGATTGAGGATTTTCCAGCCCCGACCGGTCTACAAACAGCTATCTTCTGCCCTCTTTTTATTTCCAACTCCACATTTCTAAGTGTTGGAATTGCAATTTCAGGAACCCAACTGAAATTTCCTGCTTCTACTGTCACACTTTTATCATAATTCTGCAGGGGAAATCTCCTTACTTCATCATTCCTGAGTTCATCATCAAGAAGAAAAGTGTTGATTCTGTCAAAAGAAACTTTGACTTGTATAAACGATTTGCAAGAAAACAAACGGATCATAAAATTAGGAATTGCAAATCTACAATAAATGATACAAAACATTATCTTATTCTACGATTTCCTTCCCCTTTCATTCCTCAGTTTCCTTCCCCTTAGGTTACAAATTCATAAATATAGCTCCAATTAAACTCAAAACAGAGATCAATCTCATCATAGCTATAAATTTAAATTATCTTATTCTGCGATTTCCAAGCAAACGGAGCATAAAGTTACAAATCGCAGTCTACAACAATTTCATTAATCTTGAATCTAAAACTTCTCCATCCTGAAGCTAAGTAATAAACAATCCAAAACATTAGCAGAAAAAGGTTGGGGAAGATACAAGAGAAAGATTATCAAGTGAAAGACAAACGCAGTTTAAACAACAAAAAGAATAAAAAGATCTGGGGAAATTTTTTTTCCTCTTATTCTGATTTGAAGATTACTTTTTGGTTCCTTTCTCACTTTCCTTAAATAAATTTCAATTTGGCAAAATGTATGAGGAGAGTGAAAAGAGCGAGAGATAATGAGATTAATAGTGAAGAAGAGACCCTTTGAGAAGAAAAACGCTGAAAGAAAGGCTTCATTTTGGATCATCAAATAAAAATAAAAAATAAGAAAACATACCCTTTTTTTTCCTTGGTGTTTTTGGTTGAGCTTGTGAGAGGAAAGACATGAAAATTATATTAAGAAATAAAATATATGAACTATTTTGGTCACTGTACGCACATTGGCATCATAAGAATTTTTTTAACCGTGGGATAAGATTTGTTCATACAAATGAACAATCAAACGGTGGTGATTACATTTGAAGATGGCATGTAATTTTGATTAAATGATAGCCCAATATATTTATTAAAAAATATATAATTTTGATTCAAATGGTAAAATTAGATGTAAAAAATATTATTTAAGTTATATCATTTTACCATGTTAATCAATTTCTTGGATTACTTCATTATTATCATTATTACTGTTATTTTTTCATGTATATAGTTAAAATTTTGATACACATGTAAAAATATATACTTATGTCACATTTGATTTTCTTGATTGCTTTACTGGCTAAAACGAATCTGTTCGTATACACAATAGATGAGTACTTCGGCGGTTGAAGTTAGTGATGAAAAAGTAAAAGCAATGTGGGATAAGAGATTGACAGAAATATTTTGTGATATTTGTATTAAAGAGATACTGAAAGGCAATAGGCCTGGTACACATTTCACAAGAGATGGGGATGGTTGAAAATAATGACCAGCTTTGAGAAAGAAACGGGCAAGGGTTTTCCACAAAGCCAACTTAAAAATAGGTGGGATGCCCTAAAAAAAGAATGGAAAGCTTGGAAGAAACTTAAAGGCGAAGATACTGGTTTAGGGTGGAATCCTATAAAAAGAACCGTTGATGCATCGGATGAATGGTGGGAGAGTAGGCTCCAGGTACATTAATAATTCTAAATATTTTTATTTTTTTCTTATTTATGATGTTATTGATAATTACTGTTATTAAACTATCATTTTATATGTAGGCTGTGCCTGAAGCTAAAAAATTTAGAACATTGGGCAGTGATCCTGAATTCGAAGGGAAGTTGGACCAAATGTTCATGGGGATAGTTGCAACAGGTGATAAAGCATGGGCATCTTCTTCTGGTACACTCCCTAGTGATTTTTTTGAGGATGTTAACAACAAAATACCTGAAGAGAATGAAGAAGAAAATATGAGAAATGATGTTCACATTTTAAATGATGTTCACATTTCAAATGATGTTCAAATTGATGGAAACAGTCAAAAAAGAAAAAACCCTGAGATGAGTTCACATTTTAAAACTGGAAGAAAGAAATCCTCAAAGCAAATTGAAGGGGCTGCAAGATTGTCAAGTCAAATAGAAAAATTATGCAATGCAGCTGACAGTATGAGTTAAGCCACATCTAGTTTGACTCCTGTTATGGATCCATTTGGTATTCCACAAGCAGTCAAAATGCTTGACAGCATGTCGGAAGAAGTTCCAGAAGCTAGTCCGCTATACTTTTTCGCACTTAGATTATTACTCAATAAGGACAAGCGGATTATGTTTTTATCAATTAACCCCAAGATTAGAGCTTTGTGGCTTAAGACAAAAATGGAGGATAGTTGAAAATTTTCTGATCTTTTAGGGTTCAAAAATATCTATTATGTGACTAAACAACAATGCTAAACTAGTTTTATCAACAGTTATTTATGTTTGGTTTTTGGATATTGAATTTATGTTCTACTTATTTATGTGTAATCTAGTTTTATTAAAAGTTGTTTATGTTTGGTCTTTAGATATTGAATTTATATTCTACTTATTTTTTACTAAATTAGTTTTATCAATAGTTGTTTATATGTGATTTTGGATATAAAATTTATTCACAGGTGATGAGTATAGTTGAGGATTATAGCGGTGATGAAAGTGACGATGAAAGGGAAAAGAAAGAGATTTTACAACGCATGGAATGTTTTAACCGATTATTTGTTGTTGCATCTTCTTCCGTGCAATTATATTATGAGAAGTATATATTGAGGCAACCATGCATGGATTCAACACAGTCAAGTGAGACATGGATCCGAGAGATCCTTGACGGTCACGAATCACGTTGTATGATTAATTTTAGGATGTCTAAAATGGTATTCACAAGTTTGCTGAGAGTTTTGGAGACAAGATACAACTTGCAAACTTCAAGAAACATATCTTCTACTGAAATGTTGGGAATTTTTTTATACATCTTGGGCGCTGGTGCAAAAGTTTCCCAGTGTCGAGAAAGATTTCAAAGGTCTGGATCAACAATAAGTCGACACTTTGCAGTTGTGCTTGAGAAAGTTTCAAGGATGGCCACTGATCTAATTGCACCCGAAGATCCTTTTTTTAGCTCAATACCCGAACAAATACGTAATGATTCTAGATATATGTTGCATTTTAAGGTTAAAATTTAATTTTATATCATTATATTTTAATATATTTGGTCGACTAAAAATATGCACGAGATTAATATGATTATTTGTTCAGGATTGCATAGGTGCAATTGATGGTACTCACATTGCGGCTATTCTTCCACCAAATGAACAAATTCCTTATATTGGAAGAAAAGATATCCCGACTCAAAATGTTATGGCAGTATGTGATTTTAATATGTGTTTCACATTTGTCATGGCTGTATGGGAAGGATCGGCACATGACACTAGAATATTTCTTAATGCAATTCGAGATCCAAAATACAAATTTCCGCACCCTCCAAATGGTTAGATATTTTATTTATATGTGATTTTTCAAATAATAAAGTATAAATTCTTTAATTGATAATTTTTATTAAAAAATTCTTGAATTAATTGTTTGTTGTATTATGACTTGTAGGAAAATATTATCTTGTTGATTCTGGATATCCTCAAATAAAAGGTTATCTTGGACCATATAGAGGTCAGCGATATCATTTACCTGACTTCCATAGAGGTAGACCGATATCTGGTAAAGAAGAGATATTCAATCATTCACATTTATCATTACGTAGTGTGATTGAACAAACTTTTGGTGTTTTGAAAAAAATGGGTCATTTTAAGGGATATGCCAAGTTTTAGTTTTGAAAAGCAAACGATGATCGTTGTTGCTACAATGACGATACACAATTTTATCCGAAAACATGTCAGCCGAAATGATGCAGATTTTATGGAATACGAAGATATTAATTGGCCATATGAGAATAATATTGATTCAGAAAATGCGCATGGTCGAGAAAATGATGATGATAACGACGACGATGATGATAGTGATAATGACGGTGAATCAAACAATTCAAGTGGTTTTGAAATGGAATTAACAAGAGATGCTATAGCTTTTAGTTTAATGAATTCACTTTAAATTGTAAATGCTACTGTAAAATTTTTAGTATTTATATTTGATATATAAATATTATCCCTTTTTAATGCCTCCTTTGGATAGCTAAAAAAAATTGCAACTGAAATGTTAGTAAACGCAAGGCTGTTTGGAAAGCATTGTTCAGTACGTTTAAAATGCATTTCACCTCACTGGAGGCTTAATTCTAGACTGGACCCTTTTGCTCCAGGAAAAATTTAGCAACTTCAGTTGCTTTTTCTTTTCCTCTTTTACCCATATCTTCTTCCGTTCTTCATCTTCTCTTCTCAGCATATTTTGTTTTGTTTCCTTTCTTTCTCTCTTTCTCATGCAAATCTACCATGAATTCTTCGCTGGCTCTTGGCTTAAGGCGATGGTCGTTCTTTGATTTCTAATATTTTATTTTAATGAATTATGCTGATTGTCATCAAATTGAGAGAAAGTGTAGTAGCCGATGAAGATTACAGATTATCTATTGGGTTTTCAGTCATTAACTTGGAATTGTGGAATTGTGGATTATGCTGTTTTAATGAATTAGAAGATGAATTATGCTGTTTTTGTTGGATCTTCAGTCATTAACTTGGAAGTAGACAAAGAAAAGCATGCGATTGTCCTCCCTAGGAATTTTCTACTTGATAGAATAGTAATTCTTTTTCTGCTTCATGTTAACTGTGTTTCTTCTTTTACCCTTTCCAGATGGATTTCCAAGAGCAATTCTTCAAGGAACGAATCAAATTTATCCATGAAGCGAGGGATGAGAAGGAAGAGAGTTTTGAGAAGCTGCAACAGCAAGAGCGTGAGAAGGTTAAGCAGTCTAACCCCAATCCTTCAAATGCAGAGGAATACAGGCGCAGGTACATAATTTTGATACTTCTGTGAATTTCCTTGTGTAATTTGATTGATACTGGTAATCTTACAGTATATGACCGTTTCACATAAAAACAGATGGTTTAATCTCATAAGATGAAATGATGCTAGATATCTCTTTTCTGTTTACCTGTTGAAGTTATGAGATATTCGTGTATTTTTCGTTTCATATCTTTTCAAAAAATTATTTGTAGGGCGGATGAAATTGCAAAATTCATAAAGTTCTAGGATGAAGAGATGCAGGCTTTTGTGGCAGAGAGGGATAAGCAGATCAAAGCACATGAAAAGAAGATGGTTGGCATGAGAGAGAGGCATTGGCAGGAAGAAGTTGAGCTTGAAAAGGAGTTTGATGCTGAATTGAGCCACCTCATGCAGAAGTACACTCTAGATGGCTCAAAACTCAACGCCGACAATACTTGATTGTGGAATTGTAGGGGAATGCGATGGTATGTACACATATGGTAAAAAAGACTTTAATCTCTCTGTTTCCTGATGAAACTTCTGTGATGACAATGAAAATTTCTCCATCTTGAGTTACAACTCTTAAAATAGTATGTTAAAAGATTGGAATATATGGGTAAAAAAAGTTAAATCTAAAGTTGCATCTATGGTTGCCATATTATGCTTGTGTTGTTTGCTTAGACATGGTTCAAATAAGAACTTGGAATGAATCTACGATTTCTTTCCTATTATGTTGCAATGTTTTGGTTCAATGACATTGCTCTTTCTAGATTATGGGCTGCATCTTTCATGGAACTTGAAACCAAAGCTAATCATATGTTTTGTAAAGAAGGAAATAGAAATAATGTTATTTTTGGCTCGGTACGAAGGCTAAAAATTTTGAGGGTGTAGCTAACTGTCAAATTAATAGAAGTTTCGAAAAATATTGTTTTTTGCATGAGCACTTTTTGAGAACAACTTTGTTGTGAACAATTTGTTATGCACCTTGGCGTAGGATCTAGTCAATTTGTTATGCATTATGATGGAGCTATCTATGAAGCTGCTGTTCAGATTATGCTAAATACATTGCTTATTGAATCTCATCAAACTCTTTGATTACTCTTAAATCCTGTTCTTAGCTGTTTTTTCATTATACCTATTATTTTACAGCAACCTTGAGAAAGAAAGAAGAGGCTTGATTCTTGCCGGTTTTTTTCCCTTGATTTGGATTAACACACAAGTATGCTTTTTTTGTATGACAAGTTTTTTAAATGCTTGGAAACCAAATATTCATTTGTTTGTATACTATAGCTTCATCACACTTTGATTGATTCAAATCTAAATTTTTGTGAACAAATATTGTTGTACAATATTAGTTGCATCTTCTAGTGTCTTTCTTTTTTGCAATATATAACTGCAATTGAGTATAGATTGAAAATCGAGTCTATAGCTGTGTACATTTATTTGAAGAAGCAATTTGATTGTCAAGAGTTGTTCTAAGTACCTAGGGGCAGTATAAATAAGAAAGATAGGAGAGATTAATGGAGATGTTAACTATAGGATTAAATGTGGAGCTTGTCTATTTTTTCCTGGATTCAATCAATAAGTCTTTGTTTTGAATGGTTTTCTTTTGTTGCAAAGGATGGTGCACAGGATGAATTCAGTTTTATGCTGTATTTTAAAATGCTATGCTGTATGTATGCTGATCTGCATTTTATTCTCTTGTGTTCTTTGTCTGGTGATGTTCAAATTGTTAGGGAGCTTGTTACAAATGCTTTTTAAAATGTCAACAACATTTTATTTCAGCGTATACCTTTTTTTTATTCTTGCTATGTCTGGTGTTTGGTATTGCAGGCAGAGCTCGAGTCTTTTAAAATGGAATATGCAAATGCACGACTGGAATGTAATGCAGCTGATGAACGTGCTAATATATTGGCTTCTAAAGTCATTGGTTTGGAAGAGAAGGTAACAAAGTTTTAATGGGTAAATGTTTTCTTCCTTCTCCAATTTCATTCTATTCATAACAGAACATATATCACTCTTGATAATAATGCTGAAAGATCAGTAAGCTGCCATGTTCGTATATGCATGGTTGTAATATATACCACATGAAGGGTGTTTCTTGGACGTATAGTAGAGCTGCAACGTTTTTAAGTGCCAGTTTAACTTAAGTAGCTCTCTAGTCCTTTTTTATATTTGATTTGATCATGTTATTTGCTTGTTTTATATGATATTATTAGCATTTGGAGTTTCTTACTTTATTCCATTGAATATATTTCTAAGGCCAAGTTTCATTTCTGAACTTCTGGTGTTAGCAGAAAAGGTTGGATCCTCCTGCATGTTCTTGTTATTTGTATTCCATAGAGATTGGATCTATAAAGTTGCTCTCTCTCTATTTGCAATGCACAGTAAACTGCAGTGGAGCATTTCTACTATCTTCGGGTGGAGGGTGCTTGTATATATCTTGGATTTTATACCATCCATATACTATAAGGGCATGGATACATTCTAGAAATTCCTTCCATTCTTCAAATCTGGTTATAAATTATAAGTACGAGGGTTCAAGATATTTAAAAGCATTATTTTTTTATCACCTGATTTCTTGAATTGTTTTGTATGTTTGTTTTGTTTCAAGTTAGATTCATATTTGAACCTACAAGAAAGGACCTCACTTTTTCTTAGCTTTACCGATAATTCAGTCTCAAAGGATAGTATTGCTATATGGTCTGTATAGCTGACCTTCCAATAGTTGGAAAAGGCTTACATGTTATATTAATCTGTAATCCATATATAATTCCTTGCACCAGTAATCTCAGTGAGATTGTATCTTATACTTATGTTGTTACGAAGCTGATATTACCGATTTTAAAAATGTTTCTGGCATGTGAACAGGCCTCTGAGCACTTATGGCTGAATTTAATGGTGCACCAGTCCCATCTGAGACACTTGAAGTTAAAAGGGGTTGCAATTTTGGGGTTTCCGACATTAATAAGGGTTGTTGTCCACATTTTGTTTATTTGTTTGGTTTTTCTTTTTCAGTTAATCAGCATGCTTGTATTAATCCAGATGCAACAGTAGTTGGATGATGAATGATATAATTGACTCGTTCAAGCTTTTGATGGTTTTTGAACCATGAACAATAAGAAATGAATCAGATATGTTGATGAAGAATTGAACATGTGGTTTCTATTGGATTTCCTCTGAAATTAAGAAATGAATCATTTTTCATTCATCATTGCATTGCTTCATCTTTAGCTCAAATGTGAATCATTTTGCATTTTCTCTTCTGATGAAAATTCCAATCTATTGGACAAATACACTAGTGTGATGTTGGAAACATGGATCTAAATTTGAAGTGTATGCCTTGGGTTTCAATATAAATGAAGCAGAAATTATATATTTAAATTTGATTTATTATATAAATGGTAAGAATGAAATGAAAAGTATAAAAATATTTTGAAAATATGAATGTTACATTTTAAAAATATTTTATCCAATTTCTGTTGAAATAATGTTTTGATTGATTGTAGGTTAAACAGGATTTAACAATTGCTAATGTTATAAAGTCATATTTTGACGTCTTTAATCTTATATTATAACTCCAATGTTAAACTAAATCAAACTTAAAGTTTAAGTTAATTTTATCACCCCAATGTCTTATAATATTGTTCAAATTAGTAAAACATTTTAAAGGATTTGGTATGTAGGCAAAATTTCATACAAACATAGATAACGGGATTAGTCCAATTGAGTAACACTGTTAAACCTTCTTGTTAAACTGAGTTGTTCAGCAACTTATGTGCTAGGAATTAGTAAAAACCAGCAAAAGCATATTTATGTAATTGTAATAATTCATTTTTAATTATTTATTATTGAAAATAAATATAAATGTAATAATTTTTAATCATTTATTAATTTTGTAATTGTCAAATAATTTTAAAACTTCTATTATATATCATTTTAATTTAATGTCCTTAAAAGTCATTTTCTATTTTCACCTCATCACATAAATTGCGTTTGAATCCAAACGCACACTCCACCATTGTTTCTAATCTCACCGCCATCTGAGACCCAATCTCACCGCTACAAGAATTAATCTCACCGCCACCATTGCTTTTTAACCTCACCGAGCTAAACACACGCCCATCCAAACTAAGCCTAAAACTTTAATCCAAATATATGTAATATTTTAATTTGTTAGGTTTATGTTTTTATGTTAGGTTAATATCTAATATGAGTTATATATTCAAATACATTTTAAAATAAAATAATACAAATGTGTTAAAAGCATTAATTAAAAATAAAAATAATTTTAAAATGATACAATTGTGTCAATATCTAATTAAAAATTTTAATTATTATATTTAAATATTTAAATATAGTTTATATATTCTAATTAAATTTAATAAATAATTAATATTAATTACTAAAAATATTTAAAATTAATATTATATATTAAAATATTAACAATAAGTTATAATAAATTATTTTTTTAATATTTTTACTAAAATATCATAATATTAACTAATTTGAACATTATTTAAATACATATTTGTTACTTTATAATATCATGTCTAAAATGAACATTTTATTCTTCAAAAACACTTTTTGACAACAATACTAAACACTCAAATTTCCCAAAAGCACTTCTCAAAAGCACTTCTCCACAGCACTTTTCAAAAGTGATGAAGAACTGGCCCTAAAACCAAGTCCAAAGCGAACCCCAACTCACAAACACTTTTAGATAAGGGAGAGATTTACTTGCACTAGTATAAAGCTTATGAATTTTATTTTATTCTTTTTGAAGCCTTAGATCAAAATTAAATCTACGATTAAAATTAAAATGTTATTTTTAATTTTAAATTCCATTTTTAAAATTATAACTTAGTATAATTTTCTTACACCTTCAACAATGACTAATCTCAAATCTAAAATGTTTTTATTAGAAAACAAGTCGACAATTAATGAGCAAAACCTGAAGATGAAAATTACTTGTAATTGTAAAGACTACCTAAATAAGTACCCATAAAGAGAAAAATGGGTTTGAACTTTTTATTATTTTAATATAAAAGTTAAATGCAATTGTTTTTATTTCTAATTTTTAAAATTTTATACCATTTAATGCTCTGTGATGTGTTTTCAGAGAATATTAAAAAAAGTTAAAAATTAAAATAACCCTACTTGTAAATAGGGGTGAGTAAAACTCGATTCGACTCGAAAAAATCGAAAAAAATTCGAATTTCGAGTTAAACGAATCGAGTTATTCGAGTTAATCGAATTATTCGAATCAACTCGAAATTCGAATTTTTTTTTCGAATTTCGAGTTAAAATCAAGTTGAGTTTTCGAATTCGAATAACTCGAATAATTCGAATAATTCGAATATCAAACTATAATATTTTACATTTTTACCCAAAACTCCCAAACCTTTTTACTTTTCCCTCAAAACTTTTACTCATTCCCACTTTCCCCCCAAAACTTTTACTCCTCTCCCCTCCCAACCCCCCAATCTACCCAAAATTTCCCACCAAAATTTTACTCTCCCATTTATTTTTTCTCAAAATTTTACTCCCCAAAACCCTCAAAACATTTTATTTTCCCCCAAAATTTTTACTCCCTCCCACTTTTCCCCTAAAACTTTTATTCCCTTCCCATCTCACCTCCCATCTATCCCCTCCCCCCTCCAATTTTTTTTTTAAATATTTTCCCTCCAAAATTTTACTCCCTCTATTTACTTTCCCTCAAACTTTTATTCCCCAAAACTTTTTATTTTTCCCCTAAACTTTTACTTCTCACCCTTTACTCCCAAATAAAAAATCAAAATATCCAAAAAAAATCACTAAACATAAATAGTAATAATTTTATTTATATCTACTATTTATATTATTAAATTAAATTTCACATTTTATATTATTTATATTATTGAATTGTTTAGTCATATTGAATATTTATATTAAAATTGAATTATTAATTATGTCATAAAATATTTGTGTTAAAATTTTATATTGGTATCAATTTCACATTTTATTTTTAAAATAACTTTTATTAAAAATCATATTTTACATTTAATATATTTTTAATTCTAAAATACATAGTGTGACAAGAATCTGAAGATAATTGAAACAACTAAGCAAGCAAATAAGCTAACCAGTATATAAAAAAATAATAAATAAATTATGAAGTGATGAAAGTTAATAAAAAATTTGATTAAGGTGGACAAATTTTATTACGATGGGTGACAATGGTTACAATGACCCAAAATTATTTTTTAAAATTTAACTCGAACAAATATATTCGATTCGATTCGATTCGAATTCCATCTCACTCAACTCGATTCGAGAAAACTTCAAATAAAGTTAGGATGATAAAATGAGATTCGAAAACTCGATTAACTCGAAAATTTTTGATTCGATTCAATTCGATCGAATGCTCACCCCAACTTGTAAAGTTAAAAAACTCCATTAATAATGGACAAAACAATAAATAAATAATTTATTAGCATTGGGTATGCTATAGTATACTTTTTTTCATTCCACATTCAACTTTAAAAATTTTTGATGTGTCTCTTTTTTTAAAATATTTATTTTTTAATATTTTACTATAACTCGAACCCTACTTGTAGAATTTAAAACTCCACCTTTCTTTAACTCTCATCAAAACCAGATATGAAAACTCTCATTAAAATAAGTTATGAAAATAAAAACAGTTATTTGGATATATATATATATATATATATAAATCAAAGAATGAAATAAGGAGAGGTTGAAAGATAATGTTATAAAAGAACAAGAAATATAAATAAAAGACATTTTTTAGTTAAAACAATATTTATTTACAAAATAATAAATCTCAATGGTTGATTTAATTTTGGCATACTTTATAGAAAAAATTATTTTAACTTTCTATTTAATTTTTACTTCTTTTAACTTTTGAACTTATATTTTTTTATCAAATCGTCCCAAAAATAAAAGAAAAGAAATCAACATTTATTAAATTTCTTTGGCGTGGCATAAACGTGGATTGCCACGTAGACAATTAATTATTTTTAAATTTTAAAAATTCAAAAATTCAAAAATTATTTTAAAATTAAAATTATTTAAAAAAATTAAAATTTTAATATATTTTAAAAGATTAATTAATTGTTAACGTGGCATACATGTGGCAATCCATGTGTATGACATGTCAGTAAAGTTAACAAACGTTAATTTTTCCTTCTATTTTTGAGTGATTTGACAAAAATGTAAGTTTAAAGATTAAAAGAATTAAATAAAAGGTTAAAATGATATTTTATATAAAATTGAAAGGAAAAATTAATTATGCATTTAATTTTTATCAAAGGTGTAAGTAGTTCTCATAAACGACTACATCTCCATATTATGCCACTAGTTGTATGCAGTGTTAGAGAATATATTGATGTAGCCTGCCAGCACCGTTAGTTGTTGTTCTTCTAGAAATTAAGCTTTTCAAATGAAAAAAAGAAGGTTTCCAAAAATTGTTCTCTTATTTTATTTAATAATTTTTATAATATCCGACTTTAGAGTTTGAATCTAATATTGTGATCAACCAATACAATTAAGTTGAACAAGATTTTGGAGAATCCAATATGGATGTAACTAATCTCATTTCAACGCCTTCTTTTTGTTTTATTGATACATGTTCTCTTGTTGAGAATGGCTGTTGTATAGAATAGTTATCATTCGAGAATGACTTTTATTTAAAATAATTATTGTTCAAAACAATTTTATTTAGAAAAGTTATTCTCAAAGAACAATTATGCTATAATAACTACTATTTAGAACATTTGTTCTTCAAAAATAACCATTATTTAGAATAGACTCTATCAAAAAAGTATAGCAAATAATAATTTGTAACCAAACAAGATTATCTAAGAAAACATATGCTTCAAGAGATGTCCCATAGAAAATGTTTTGCATGATATTCTTCGCCAAAGCAGAAGAAACCAAAAAAAACCTTAGAATATGGCTGCATTCTTAAATTATTTTCACTCTTAGAATGTTTCAAAGAGCTTGAGTTGGTAGATCAAGTATGGAGGTAGTAAATGCAATATTTTTCCTAAAAAGTTAGACATAAACTATTGACTCAATTCAGTTTAATTACAATGATTTGTACTCAACAACACATTTCGTTGTATCAAATCTATGAAAATGGAAATATGTTATTTTAGAAAACTTGAATTGTATGAAAATCTTCAATCTACTCCTATACATGTAATCATTATTAATGGACTAGTAAGATTCAACAATTAAAGGTCTAAACAACTTTAAGTAAAAAATATATTAATTTGTAGTTCTTCTTAGGTTAGCACTAACCCAACAAATTTTGAATAAGTAATTTTGTTATTGAAAAGAGATTAAGATTTGTTTTGCATCAAATAATTTAATTAATTCTTCTATAAATTATTTATATGATGATGGTTATTGATAGGTTTTGATTAATTATGGTTTGAGAGTAGTAGAACATATGCATTATTTTAAGTGAGTTTTTGGTGAAATGTTGTAGACAAAATTTTATTTATCTACTTGAATTACAATCTAAGATAAGAACATAAAGAGAGAAAGAAGAAACATTCTGTACCATTAATAGCTATCGTCCACAAAAATAAGAATAAGAATATTTGAAATAGTAAGTTGTGGAAGAACCATATTGAGTTTTACTAGAACCACCATTTTCAGTTTTAGTAGTGATAAAAAATGGAAGGAAGACTTTGTCATGATGCTTGCAAAAATATCATATACTTGGGTGGTGGATGTTTGGTCCCTTGTATTGATTTGTATTCCAAATTGAACACTCTTTATGTGTAGAACATGAAACACAAATAGGTTACTAATTCATCATTTAAAGGAAGGAGAACCCCCAATTAGATCACAATTCAAATTTACCATAGCTCTTTATCATTTTTCTACATTGAAATTAAACACACACATATAGCACCTCATGAAGTGAACGAATTACCTGCAATGGTAGCAGTATCCCATCCTTGTAATAGCTGCTACAACAACATTAAGCACCGCCCCACTCATTTTCATCGAAACCTCTCAACACCAAAAAATTGAACAAATCAAACCCAGATAATGGATCAACGATAATCAAAACCACTAATAGTTATGTTCTCTATTTGTCATTCAAAGGAGATGGACCCGTGCAATAATACCACACCTCCTATGCAAAATTAAATAAAAAACCTAAAAATAAATATTTAGAAAATAGATGAACAAGTGTCAGCTAGAGGTTTCAATTTTAGTAGAGTCAAACTTAGCTCCTGAACCCTAAAGGAATCAAAAGACAAGAACGCGTCACGTGGAGAAGTGCAAGCCGAGGCGGCGATGCGCGTGCGCGGCTCTATATTTTTGTGTCCCATAAGCCATGGACCATTCTAGAAACGACTTCCCCAACCCAAGGTCAAAGCCCTAATCTCTCTTTCAGATCTGCTTTCCATTTTCCCTTTGCTCTCTCCAGTATCTCTCATCATTCAGGTACGCTTGCTGTCACATCTTCTGATTAATGTAATTTTCTTCTGTTAGGGTTTATTCGGTGTGATAAATTTTATTTGTGATTTTAGACTGTAAAATTTTATTATTTAGTGGTTGTGTAGACAGTTATTCTTTGTTCTTGGTTGTGGATTCAACTTCGCTTGCCTGCTGTTTTGTGGATTCAATATTTCACTTGCTGAGTTATTTCCAACCACTGGAATTTGCTAATTTTTTGGGTTCTGTTTGATAAATTTGTTTGATGATATTGCATAAAGCTGATTCAAATCTTTTACTTGTTACTGTTTTGTTTTAATTCTTTAATACTAGGATTGGGTTGCCCCAGGATTGTGTTCAGAATAAAGTACTAGAAGGATAAAATGAAACTTCGACTAATCATAAATTTATTCTTTCAAAGTCTATGAGGTTAGGACGCAGAACTTTGTGTTGGGTATTCTTTATTTTTCAACAAGGATTTCCTCCGACATGTTCAGCCAATGGGTAGGCAGGGGCCTGCTCCAAAATGGTGAAATGCTAGTTTAGTCTTTCAAAATATTTTAAATTTGTAACTTAATGCGAGTAAATATGCATTATGGCCTCTCTCTAAAATTGGTGAAATATTTAGTTTAGTCCTTCCCTAAATTATAAAGTAAGTTAATAACGTTAAAATTGTATTTTAACACCTCCCAAAGATTTATAATTTAATTCTGCTCCCTCAAGAAAGAGTTTCTGGCTTTGTCCCTACCAGTAAGATAGTTTGAAATGAACATCAAGTAGTACGATTTTGTTTAGTTTGAAAGGATTTTGTACTTAGCGGAAACTATTTTGAAAGTGGAATTTTGAATTGTCATCTTGAAGAATTTCTATGCCATTGGCAAACTAGTACTTTGATAGAAACCTCTTTTAGGATACTTTATCGAGCTTGGTTTCTTGGTTTAAAAACAGTAAGTGCCTTAATTACAAGCTTCGCTAGATTGCATAAAAGGATTTTAAAATCCCATTGTTTCTTTGTTCTTATGTTGATTGAAGAACTAACATTGTTTTTTCTCTTCTGTGAGATGCACTTCCGGTCATCATCATACCAAAATGCAGGTATTGAGTTGGTTTACTTTTATAAATGGACTGCAAGAAGTTCATCCAATTGGTTGAGGAGAAGAAGAAGAGAGCTTTGGAGAAGAAAGAAGCCCCTTTAAAATGGGAACAGAAGCTAGAAGCTGCTGCAAAGGCGAGGGCAGATGCTGAGGCCAAAGAGAAGAGTTCAAAGAAGGCTAAGCACAAAAGGTGTGTTTCTGATACTGACAGTGAGAGTGACAGTACTGACGGGGAAATAAAAAGAAGAACCCATAAAAAGCATAGGAAGAACGCCCACTGTGATTCTGGTGACCATGAGAGGAAAAAGGACAAGAAGTCAAAGAAAAAGTCGAAGAGACATTCCCCAGGTTCCAGTGATGATATCAGCAATTACTACAGAAGTAGTTCTGAGGAAGAGAGGAGGAAAAAGCGAAGCTGCCGAAGATGGAAGCATCATGATTCTAAATCAGATTCGGAATCTCTTGTTTCCTCAGATGATGATGACAATGAGATAGTCAAAAGAAACCACAGACTCCATCGGCGTTCAGTGTCTGGTACTTCAGACACATCAAGTGATGAGAATGATTGTAGAATTCGAAAGAGAAGCCACACAAGACACCACAAACACCGTCAGCGACCAGGGTCAAGTGGTTCAGAGTCTTCAAGTGATGAAGCTGTTCATGCACCCAGAAGGCAAAGCCATTCAAACCACAATAAGCATCATCAACGATCAAACAGTGTTGTCTCTGGTTCACTAGATTCCGATGATGAGAGACCTTATCAAAGGGGCCGGTCATTAGGTAACTCATCGGATGATAATCTTGAGTCAAGGAACAATAGAAGTGGTCAGCATCACCATCATTATCATCATCATTATCATCATCATCATCACCGTCACCTTCACAGACATCAACCACATTCTGAAGCAAAGAATCATCTATCTGGGAATTCAGTTGAACCTAATGGAAAGCATCGTGAAGATCACCTTTAGCGAAACCTGGAAAAGGGTACAACTGAAATATTGCTCATGATCATTAGAATTGATAAGCATAATCCTATTCTAATGTTTGACAAGTGTTTTCCTGATTGAGGAATGTATTACAAGTGCTTATGTGGCTACAGTTATTGTTACCTTTTATCGATGCTAAATTTGTGGTAGACTGAAATACTGAAATTTACTTTTTCAAGCCTGACTTTCAAAGTTTGATGTTCACTTTGATAAATTTCTTTGCAAGTTGTGGTAAATGCCTGCTTTTGTCGCAATTGTGTCAATCGAACTTCGCAAAATCGTTTTTAAGTGCATTTAAATTTTTTTTTTTCAATTTATGTTTTATTTGGTAAAAGTAACTGAGCCAATTGAGTTAAAGTTATATTAATGTGGTAGAATGTTTTTTGATCTAATTAAAAGTGGCTTTATGCTTTGTTTCTTTTAAGCAAAATTGATTTGTTGGATTGATATTAATTCACTCGTTTGATTTGTTGGCTCTTTGGATTTGTGGAGAAAATAATTTTTTTTATAAAATTTAATTTATAAACTTCAATTTATTTTCATTTTAGTTTCGTTGTCACATTTTAACATGCTAATTTGAATATATAACAATGATGTTTACCATTAACTAAATTATTTTGTTATGCATACAATTATATCAAAATTAAAGGTTTTTTGTATTTGATGGGATTAATCAAAATTTAAATCTCACGTTACACATTAAATCAAAATTATATCAAAAATGTTTTGGGGCTAAATGTGCTTTTGGAGCAATAAGTAAATGCTAAACAAACACCTTTTCATAGGAGTGAGCATTCGATCAAATCAAGTGAAAAAATTTCGAGTTAATTGAGTTCACGAGCCTGAAATTTTTTCGAATCTAGTTGAGTGAAATGAAATTCGAGTCGAGTTGAATCAAGTGAAGTTGTTCGAGTAAAATTAAAAAAATTAAAATGTCAAATGAAAATATTATTACAGTATAACTAACTCAATGTTAGAGCACATAAATTTTGAAACCATATATATTTGAATTTTTTTTAAGCAAAATAATAAAAAAATTGAGATACTTGAGTATGATAAATTTGAATCATTAGTTAGGTCCCAAAATTATTATTTTAGAAAAAATTAAAATTTTAACTTATATATATATTTTAGAATTTTTAATAATTTTATAATTTTTAAAAATATAAATTTTGAATTTTTTAAAATATTTTGAATCTTTTGTAATTTTCTTTTGAGAGATGGACCAATTTACTTATTTTCAAAGTTAATAGGGACTAAAAGGATATTTACACTAATCATTATTCAAATTATTCTAGTTTTTCGTATTGTAAAATTCAATTCGACTTAAACTTGAAACTCAAATTGAGCTATTCAAGTTGACTTGAATAATTCGAATAACGATTCGATTAACACGAAATTCAATTTCTTTTTAATTTTTTCGAATTGAATAAAATTTTGCTTACTCTTAATTTTTTTAGCTCAAAAGTACTTTTGACCAAAAGCAAAAGTACTTTTGCTTTTCAAAACACATTTTTCTAACTTTTGTTGTTCCAAAAGCAGTTTTGAAGTCAAAATAACATCTTTAATCTTGTTTATACTCTAATATATTTATGTAATATTTATATTAAGTATATAATTATTTTCTATTAAAATTTATTTCAGATATATAAAATTATATATTTAAATTTATAAGGTTATATTTTAATATATTCAATTAAATTTTAAAATAATTAATATTAATTACTTACACATATTTAAAATTTATATTTTGTATATTAAAATATTAATAATGAATTATCATAAATTACTTTTTATATTTTTACTAAAATATCATAATATTAACTAATTTAAACATTATTTAAAGAAATATATATTTTAAAATATTATATCTAAGTGAATATTTTAATTTTTAAAAACACTTTTCAACAATAATATTAATCACCTAAAGTTTTAAATTAATTTTTTTTAAACACTCTTCATAATTACTTTTTTTCACAACACATTTTGAAAAAACGATAAACTTATCTTACAAACCCAAAAAACCCTAAAGGAAAAGGGCCCCACCACTTATCTCCAAGAATTAGGGCTTCACACCCTCGAAATGCCACGTGGAGCCTCCAAAAGTGGCTCATGGCTCATTTTATGAAACGCCACCTCATCAGCTTCTGCACAACTTTGGCGCCGCCTCCCTCTCTAGTCCCCGCCACCGTAACCATCTTTTATACTCTTTCACAAGTCACCACCGAGACCATGACCGTCATTATACCTTCTCTCCCACATGCGCACCTTAGCGCTCCTCCCCTCCCCATGTCTATCCTGCGCCGACTCCCCTTCCACTCCTTAACCCCCTGCCATTACCGCCCTCGCCGTCGATTCGCTACTCTTGCCGCAGTTCGGCAAGATACCACCGTCTGGACCCCAACGCCGATCTCATCAATCGAGACAGCCGCCGAGTCCCTCTTCCACATCAGCATCGACGTGTCGAGCTCTCCGGACCTCGCGGCCTCACATACCTTACCGGGACAGTACCTCCAGCTGCGGCTCCCTGATGTGGAGAAACCTTCTTTCCTGGCCATAGCTTCTCCGCCGTCACTGGCGGCCTCAAGCGGAGCGTTCGAGTTTTTGGTGAAGAGCGTGGCGGGTTCGACGGCTGAGCTTTTGTGTGGGTTAAAGAAAGGGGATGTGGTTGAGCTTAGTCAAGCGATGGGAAACGGCTTTAATATTGATAAGATCGATCCGCCCGAGGATTATCCGACGGTTTTGATTTTCGCTACTGGGTCAGGAATCAGGTTAGGTTTCTTCTTTTTTATTTAGATTAATTAAATTTTAATGTTAAAGCTTTATTCCATTATTATTCTTTATTTCTTACAAAATTTGAATTTATTGACATTGGAGTTGCTGGATTAGGTGAAAATTTGTTGGAAGATTTTACAGTCCAGTTTTTGTTCTTATTCTTGCATTATATTTGAGCGAATCCCGGTGATGCTTCTAAGGTTTGGGTTGGAAAATTTTGGTATGGGCATTCTCTGTGAAATAATTGACTGTCGGCTTTTTCTGGGATAACTTTTCATTTATGCTCTCTGAAGCTCAGAAATTTACACTTTTTCTGGGATATCTTCGTTCAGTACATGGTCTTATAAAAATTCCTTTTGACGCTTCAGGGATAGAATCAGTGGCTGTTAGTCACACTATTTTTGAACTACTATATCTGAATTGACCAATTTTACGTCATTTAGAAACTATTTTTCCCTCAATATTTTGTTTGGCTTTGTGTCCCATATTATTTGTTCTTTTGATTTCTCTTTTTTAGTGTACAATCAGCTGTTTAAATCTTTATAGCTTTCAGTTATCAGAATTTTTTATGTCATCAAGGCATGATTCTTTAGTTTGTCTACTTCATCTGTGTTTTGAAGCATTTAATAGTTAATATTTAAAGATGGATTGAGTAATTGCCATGGATTTCTGGATTTTGCGCGCATATGGGATTTGTTTTATATGTATGCTTTTCTTTTTGCAGTAATACCTTTCCCGTTCAATAAAACAAATGCAACCATCCCTAGTCTTACCATGTTTATTAGGATGAGCATTATTTGGTGTAAAACGAAAAAACAAAACCAAATTGGCTGATTTGGTTTGAATTGCTTTCAAAACCAAACTGAAATAATATTTTCGTTTCATAAAATTTTTAAACCAATCCAAACTGAAAAACTGAATTAAATAAATAACATAATATTAATATTATGTTTATATTGTATTGTTTGGACTGAAAACTGAATTGAATAAAAGATGTAAACTGAAAACTAGATTAAATAAATAATATAATATTACACTTTACTGTATTGTTTGGATGAGTTTTTCATATACTTTATCTAAAATCTTTTTATTATCTTAGATGCAGAGCAATGTTTTCAAATCCATTAAATCATGCATCTTGTGAATTGGAAATTGAACTTTATTTTTTTATCATTGGCATGCATGATGGGGAAATGTGGTCATTCTTGATTGTGATT
Source organism: Gossypium raimondii (assembly GCF_025698545.1). NCBI lineage: Eukaryota > Viridiplantae > Streptophyta > Magnoliopsida > Malvales > Malvaceae > Gossypium > Gossypium raimondii. Next base: position 40,340,923 of record NC_068569.1, on the reverse strand, counting down.
CTTACTTTAAAAGAAGATTAGCCCCGTAACCATCTATCTATTTCAATATATCATGATCCTTCGACCAAGGTCTTTTCCTCAAGAATATGACTCACATTCATTAGAACAATATCACACAAGGCTTTATGATCTTATTCCCCACAGTAAACTAAGCATCCAGATGTGACATGAAATTTCTTACCACTTTGGAACTAGCAAATTTTGCAGGGATGGATATGCTTTTCTATGAGCAAGTTCAACTTCTATACTGCTTCTTTGGAATGACATCCTCCATCAATAACCAAATCACAAACCTTTCCACTGCAATGTACTTTCATTCAAAAAATGCTATGCTGCCTCCATTCCTTTTCTTCACCTTTTGTTATAGTTGGAAACACTCCTATGAACAATCGAAGACTCTCCCTGGACCATATTTCTTCACTTTCTTCTGCATACTTATTATAAATTGGGTCTAGCATATCATCATCTTGCTCTTCCTTCTCAGTTTTGTTCACTCTTTGTTCAAGAGAATCAAGACAATAATGAGAGCCTTTCTCACCATAACTGAAACAATGAATCTTAAGAGTTGCTGCCAGGCTTAGAACATTATGTCCAATACCATTTCCAGCCTCAAATCTCACTAAAGCCTTCCCCTTTTTCCCTTTGCAACATTTTCCATGTTTCCTCCACCACAATGATTCATAAAGGAAGCCTCTTGAGTATCTTTAAAAGTTGTTTATTCAGAATACCTCTGGTCCTCCTTTGTGCTATTCCATCACTCTTTCTAGACAACTTCCTTCTTGCACCATCTTGCAAAACATGCTTTCCAGCCATTAAGGCATTTCTCGTGTATCTTCAAGGTTTAATAACCGAACCACGCCCATCTCATCACTGGTAGATTGGTTTAACCTTGCTACCTAGTGAGATATCATTTGTTCATTACTCTCATTTAATCCAACTTGTATAAAGAGATTGCTAATTTAGAAGAGGACTCCTCCACTGGAAATCCCGTTTGCCTTAATGATTTGTTTGCGCGTTACTCTTCGACTCTCTTCAACTGGTAAGAACTGCTCGAGCAAAATTTTTTAGTGTTCCCATATGCTGATTTTAAGCTTATTTTGGTTTGCATGTTACTCTTCAAATCTCTTCCACCATTGAAGTACTTAATCTCAACAAATAACACCTTCCTAGGTCCACCATAGGTTTCATTTCGAAAAAATACTCCAAGCTAGCTTCCCACTGTAAGTAATCTTCCATGCGCTTCTTCCCTTGACAATCAGCTTTAATCTAATTCCACACCTATCTAATTCAAGAGCAAACACAAAGTGCTCCTCCAATGTTCCTCATACAGGACTGTTCACAGGTCTAGCATCATGAGAGAAGTCTTCAACCAAACCATAATCAAATTCATTAGCAAAACTCCCTTCTAGCATGTCAAATTGGTTGTGGTCATCTTCCTTAATTTCCATATGGGTTCCCTCCGGTTCCTATTGTGGCCTAGCATTAATTGCATGCAACAACTCTTCAATCACACCTCATATTGCTACCAGTTTTGTTTCTTGAACCTGATCTAATTCTTCTTGACCTCTAACATGTCCTACCTTGGCTTAAAAGAAAAACTACTATAAAGTCTAGGATCTGGTCAGGCTCTAGTGCTAAAATTGGTCTGGGTTAGGGAGAAACAACAGTAACTCAATAGGATTAAGGCTGAAAAAGGTAAGATAGAAGTTGAAACTCTTGAAAACTTCTAGTTTCTGTAGTCTATTAATTCAAAGAAAATAATGAGAGGCTTATTTATATTGAGGTTACAAATAAAGATTTAATCCTAGCCCTAGATTAAAACTCTAAAGATAACTTTTACAATCCTAACCATCCATCCCTATGCCCAATAATTAATAAACAGAACAGAATAATAAAATAACAGAATATTTAATGGTGCCTGCGACAGTCCTAATTGTTCTCTTTTCCGTTTTTTAAAAGTAAACTGATATGATTCTTTGTAAAGAGTTTTTCAAATGGGAATACACTATGGTTTTACATGCCATTTAGAAGTCCATTTTTGTATGTTTCCTGCAGCTTTGTAACTTACTTGTTCTCTTTACTTTTTTCGTTTCCAGTCCAATTCGATCTCTCATTGAGTCAGGATTTGGTGCTGATAAGAGATCAGATGTGAGGCTTTATTATGGGGCTAGAAACCTCAGGAGAATGGCTTATCAGGTCTGGTGCTTGCTTATTAAACTTTAATTTTCCAGAATAAGTAAATCCTGCTCTTGATTTTGAAGCTCTTATTTGTTCCTATAATAGGATAGGTTTAAAGAGTGGGAATCTTCTGGTGTCAAGGTCGTGCCAGTATTATCACAGCCAGATGATAGTTGGACTGGTGAAAGTGGCTATGTACAGGTAGAGTGCAGTATTCACATCCATGTATTAAGATTTTTTGACACCCTGATAATCAAGTTATTAGAACCTGGTTTTACTTCTGCAGGCTGCCTTTTCTAGGGCCAAGCAAATTCATAGCCCTAAGGGCACTGGTGCAGTTCTTTGTGGACAAAGACAAATGACTGAGGTTTGTTGCTATTTCTTTTAAATTGAACAATGATCACTGATTTCTTTGTTTAATATTTATGACTGTGTCTAGCATTTCTTTGATATGCAATGTTTTCGATGATTTCAATCATTAACAATTGATGCATGCTTTCTCTGCTTTTAACAACAGAAAACCTTGCATATAAATTTAGTGTGTGCTCCAAATGATGTTGCAGTCTCAATCATTTAGTTTTAAATTTTTTGAATTTCTTGTAGAATATAAATTTTAAATCATATTGAAGATATTTGAATCTATACCTTGAATGATGGGATTTCTAGAGTTGAAGCACACTTTTGGAGTAAAACTTTCATGTAGTCTACGATGTTTGGTCATTGGAAGAGCCACAATGAGCTGTGATGGCAAGCCTACTGCCTACATATGGTTGTTTGATACACAAAGGACATTGGGGACATTTTATCTAGGAGTCCTTTTGTAGTTCTCATGCACTAGTTGCTCCCTGGACGAGCAACAATAAGCTGTGTTACACGTGTACATATGGTTATTGGATACAAAAAGGAAATTTGGGATATTTCGTCTAGGAGTTTTTTTATAGCTCTCAAACACTAGTTGCTGCCTTCATTAGATTCTTCAACTTAATTATGTTGTTGAGAGTGTAGTTATAGCACTTAAATCTGCCAACTGAGACGACAACTTGCTCTCTAGCCCTATCAGTTGTTCCTGTTTCCCTAAACATGCTTAAGGGATTTTCTTGAACCTGTACATTGCACTGTTTTCTAAGAAAGAAATGGAGGGAAGGAACATGGGCTGAGTAAGAAAAGGGAAGGATAGAAAAGAGGATTTTCTGATTTTTGTGCAGAATTGGAAACTAGGGGGGGAAAGCTAGGTGCTGAGGATAAATGTGAATAAAATAAATTGGTTCTAGTTGAATCAGTGGTTTCCACCACTTTCAGAGGAAATGGATTTTGAAGGTATGCACTGATGCAATCTTTCCCGTTTTTGTTCTCTCACTCTATTTCCTCAATACGGATGAAGCAAAAGAAGGACGACCAAAAAAAACCAATTTCCTTCCACCTACTTTCTGTTTTTCCTCTTCCACTCATACTAAACACAGTTTAAGGTTGAAACTTGAAAGTTAAGAACGTATATGGTGCAGAATTCAATATTTGTGATTCTGAAATCAATAACGGCCTGGGTAGTTATGTGAGCATTTGAAGGCAAACTGGTAAACATGCTTAAGGGATTTTCTTGAACTTGTGCATTGCACTGCTTTTCAAGAAAGAAATGGAGGGAAGGAATGTGGGCTGAGGAAGGAAAGGTAAGGATAGAAGTTTTTTCCTTCCTGATTTTTGTGCAGAATTGGAAAAAAAGAGGGAAAGCAAGGAGCGGAGGATAAATGTGAATAAAATAAATTGATTTTAGTTGAATCAGTGGTTTCCACCACTTTCAGAGGAATTGGATTTTGAAGGAACCGGCAGATGCAATCTCTCCCTTTTTCGTTCTCTCACTCCATTTCCTCAATACAGATGAAGCAAAAGATGGACACGACCAAAAACACCATTTTCCTTCCACCTTTTCTGCTTTTCCTCTTCCACTCATATCAAACACAGTTTGAGCTTGAAAGTTGAGAACATATATAGTGCAGAAGTCAATATGTGTGATTCTGAAATCAGTAGTGGCCTGAGTAGTTATGTGAGCATTTGAAGGCAAACTGGCAAAACCATAACAGATTTCTGTCAACAATTTGGACTTGTGCGGAAACTTGACATCAAATTGAGCTAGTGTAACAACTGATCTTTGGCTATATAATACTGGAAATCTGAACTGCTATGATGAAAGCATGATGAAACCTGTTTGTGGATAATTAAACACTGCATAACATGTGATATTAGGAGAAGGAGAAAATATTAAAATATTAAAGTATAGAAGGAAAATCCGAAATGAACAAAAACAATTGGGGAGTAACAGAAGCAACTCTAGGAGAAAATTAAGAACTGAGAAAACCAGACAGAATCAGTAGGGAGAACATCTCAATACTCAAACACGAATATGCCTAATAAAATGCTAACTACCCATAATATTCCCACTTACCAATAATCCTCCGCTTTCTGGATGTCATAGGGCTCTCAGATAGATACGAAACATGGGAAGATCAAAATAAATAATAGATAAATCTGATATCCTCATACCACAATACAAATGCAACCACCTTGGAGGTTTCACATACATCCTCAAAGCTACGTATTATCAGTAGTCCACCCTCCATACAAATACACAGAAAGGAAAGAGTGAATGGAAGTGGGAGGGTACTTGAAATAGATCAGACATATGCTCAGGGGGAAGGGGAAGCAGGAAGGAGTTTGATTTCTCCATTTTGCTTTGGATTTAGCGATTGCAATTTTAATGTTTGAGCTCTTACACTTGACTCTGGATTGACTTTGTTTCTGTATTTATGTCATAGCTTTCTCAAAATTGTTATACCATTTCTCTAGTCTGCACGTGATGTCAATGTTTGGATTTGAAGAGGCCAGGCTTGTCTAGCATAGGATGCAAATTGTATTTATCTTGCATCAAAGAAATGGAGACTTCTTGATTCCTTAAGAAATAAGGAATGGATGGAAAGGGGTAAAAGAATGACCTAGTATGTTTGACGAACATTGCCAACATTCTAACTGATTCCGTAACCAAAAGTGGCACTTTTGGTTGAGAATGAACTATGATCTGCATTCTTTGATATCATGAAGAAAGGCTGAAGCCAATAGGTAGTAAAGATGACAAAATATGTTCAAGCATGGTTGTTGGTATCGCACCAATACCGGCCCTACTGGCTGGTACATACCATTCCATTTGTAAATAGGAAATAATTTAAGTTTTGTTCCAGTCAAATTTCAGAGTGTGTTGGTGGCCGTCTTTCTGTCCATTTTGACTATATTGGCCTGTATTAGTGTATTAGTGGGTACCTGCTTGTACCAATTGGTATAAGATTTTTATATTTTAAACTAATTTTTAATATATATTTTTTAACTCATAACCGTTCTAATTTTTTTATAATTACATTAAAAAAGAAAATATAATCATTAAATTAAGTTATTTATCCTGACTAATAGTTTTAAATTTTGTATTTGTGTATAACATATTTTACGTATGTAATTGAGCTATGTTTGTGTGTATATTTATATATATTATTTAGAAACTATAAATTAAACTATAATTATATTTGAAAAAAAAATTATAAATGCAAATAAATTTGAAACAGTACACTAGAACACATTGGTAACGATATGTCCCGGTACCTAAGCAAAAAGGGTACATCCATTGATATGGTGCTGATGACCTTGTGTCCAAGTGTTAACCACATTCTAACCAATATGGAACAAAGCAATGGCTCTCAGTTGAGACTTCCAATCACATTCAGTTAGACCATGTATTTTTTTCTGTTAAAAGGACTAGTAAGCTTTAAATGCTAGTATTTCTATAGCATTATAGAATTAAAAAGTGGTTTATGGCTAGAAATTAAACTATTTGAGCAGAATGCTATAGGTTCTCTTGACCTGGTGGTAGAGATATTCTTTTTTTTTTTTCGATAAAAGAATTACTGGGAAAGAGGATTTGAATTTCACTGAATTTATTCACTTACCACTTAGCCAAATGCTTATGCTTAGGTGCTATTATATTATTCCAAATGTGAAGTCTTATTTAAGCAACATTATTGGGCTTGAGTTTTGCATTCTTCAGTTATTTCTAGTCCCCACTTGAAATGAAATCTTAACTGCTAGACGAATGTATGGCTGAGCCGTGGAACTGACTAAATGGACCTTTTCTAAGAGTAGGGTAGGCTGGCGATTGAGACCCTGTATGAAGAAGCTCATTGCTTCACGTAGAAAGTGAACAAAGCCAGTGTAGTTCACTTCATTATGGCAGGCAATGAATCAGTCAAGTAGAAATGCCTATTCATTTCACTGATTCTTAGTTTTCCGACCACTTTTCATAAGCAACATTTTACGAGTCTGCTTAGGAGGTCGTTTACAGTGTTGAGGAGTTGGGACATTGTATTTGTATATAAGGTGAATGTTGGTTAGTAGGGCATGGTTAGTTGGGACAGTGTTTATGCTAGGTGAAAATTTTCACTTATTTTGAGGAGGTCTTATTTTTAAAAGAGTTTTTATTTATCTTTCTAGTTTCAAGTTAAAGTTTTTAACGAATTATTCTTTATTTTATGTCCAACTATTGTAATACATACGTACTAAATAAGTTTTTTCATGCAGGAAGTGACTTCAATACTTGTAGCAGATGGAGTTTCGAGTGAGAAGATCCTAAAGAACTTTTGATGGAGTTAAAACGGAACTTTTATTATTTGTTGTATCATTGAGGAAAAGCTGATAATTAATTCTTTCTCACCATAGCTAAGAATGAAAGCACACGCTTGGCTAATAAACACTTTATGTTTGGGAGCTAATTCATTCAGCTTCTAATGTTTTTGCTGAAGCCAACTCTGAGTAATTATGACTGAGTTGGGTGATTCACTCCTGTTAGTCTTTTCATTTTTTGAAATCACAGCAAGAAAACAATATTCTTGCTCCATAAGGAAATAGGTAGGGAGGAGAATCGATGATGTATTTTCAATTGTTCATAGATCAGAAGTTATTTTCTTGTAAGGAAGTGGCGACGCTTTTTCTTCTAGAGAAATTTTCATTGTGTTGAGAGAATGTCGGAGAGAAACTCGGCAAATAGGTTTTAAAGAACACGGTTCATTGGACTTTGCTAATAGAAAAATTAAGAATCAATATTATTATCAATTAAAATGGAATATTAACTTGTTGATTGTAGGAAATCAAGAATTTTAGTGGTAAGGTATATTATAATTTCAAAAAGAAAATGGGGTTTGAATTTTAAAGAAGGAATGGAATTTAAAGTTTGAAGATGACATTATTATGAGAGAGATAGCTATGAATTTTGAATATAGTCGGTAAACAGATATGAAAACAAACAAAAAAAAAAAAGAAAAGAAGGAAAATCAGAATTTACAAGATTCATACAAATCAAATGTGAGCAAAATCTAGTTTCAGTTATTCAAGGTTATCTATATTAAAATAATGTTGCTCATATAAAACTATTATAAACCATTTGATATAAACAGTAATATTATACTAAACAAGATAGAGATGAATTAGATATACAAATTAAAGAATTGTAAGAAAAAGATTAATAGAAACAATTAATAGTTCACATTCTAATTCAGTCTTTATGGTTAGAAATCATGTTGAAATAAAAAGAAAAAAAGCTAGAATGGTTATTAACTATAAAAGATTAAATCAAAATATTATTTTTGATGGTTATTTTATTCCAAGAAAGGATGTTTTAATTAATCGGACTAAATAAGCAAAATATTTTAGTAAATTTGACTTTGACAAATCATGCTAACAGAAGAGTCCAAGTCTTTGACAACTTTTAGGACATTATCAATGAAAAGTAATGCCATTTGGATTATGTAATGCACCACAAATCTTTCAATGATGGATGGATTCTATATTTAATAAATATAAAAAATTTTGTGTAGTCAATATAGATGATATTTTAATATTTTCAGATATATTAGAAAAACAAAGAAAACATTTAAATATCATTTCTCAAGAATTCATAAAACATGGAATCATACTAAGTCCTAAGAAAATAGAACTAGAAAAAACAGAAATATTGGCATACGATACTGGAACTGGAAACATCCAGGAATATAGAGACAAAGAATCCGTGCAACTATTAAAAAAAATAGCTGGCATGGAGATCGATAATTTTTCATCGCACATAATAGAAGAAATCAAGAACAAGTGGGAGAATTAGAACTCACCAAGACTATCAATAGATTCATTACATCTAGATGAAATAGAAGAAATGAATCTAGATAATATTCAAGAAGGATAAAGCCAAATTAAAGAATTTATTATAAAACATTTGATTTTTAATAGAAAATGTAATTACATATAAAACTAGGTTTTCATTCCTATTGGTGTTGAAGATATAGAACTTGTACTTGTATTTTCCTTATCTTTCTCTATTTGAGTATTTGAGGGTAAAACTAAATTATCATTTGTATTTGTTATAGCAATATTTTTAAAATATAATTTATCCCTAACGACATATATTCTATAGTACTTATAGGTTTAGAAGTACTTGCACTACTTATCTTTTCTATCATCCAATCTCTTGGTATTGATAGATATATTAAATGTAATAATTTTGGTTGTATTTAAGTAGTGAATTTATTAGGTTCAAAGAGCTCAATAATTTTATTATTAATTTCTTTGATCTCTACTTCTTTGTATTAGTATATTCATTAATAGAAGTCCAACTTATTGCTAAATCTTCGCTAAACCATTAATTTCAGAATTTTTGTCTCAATTCTAAGACATAAACATTCTTCTATCGAGGATCGGTAATAGATATAAAGTAATTTGGTTTAACTTTAAATCCTATTATTCTCGTATGTAAATTTGATTGAATTCCTCCAATAAGTGCTTTTATTGGATTTTCAAATATTTTATCTAATAAAACTGCTATTATTGGTATATCATGATCTTTTCTAAACAAAGCTTTTATTGTTATCATTATTATTCCTAAATGTATATATCTAACTTGAGGATATTTCCTTTTAATGCTCTTAATTTTATCTTTTGTAAATAATGAGATTTCTATTAATCCTCCTCTAGTATCTTTAGCTCTTGTATTACCACTTATTTTTTCTATATGTCTTTGACACCATGTCCTATATTTAGATATTTTATAAATTTTTCTTTAGAAATATGATTTTATTTATTTTTCTATCATTTCTTCGAAAAGTCTTTTCTTCTCCAATTATATTTCCTAATTTTATATCTTGTTCATTTTAGGAATTTCTTCTAATTGATTATTAGAATTGTTTTCTATATTAAACACAAATATATATTCTTCTTCATCGTATCGAACCTATTTCGATATTAATTGTATAATATTTCCTCAAGATTTATTTCTGCTTCGAACATATTTCTAAATCTTGTTCTTCAAGTGTTTTAATCATTTTCTTGCACTTTTTCCATTATTAGGACAATTTGGTGTTATATGTTCTTCTTTATCACATATAAAACACTTACATATTTGTCTTTTAGGTTTTTAGAAGGATTTCTTCTAATAAATCTTTTCTTTTTACTATAACCGATATTTTTCTATTTCTGGTTTCCATCTAACTAGCTTATATCTTCTATTTTTCTTTTTATATTTTTATAAGTATTAGGACGCACGGTTTACATCCAAATTCCCATTCATTTTCTAAAATTTTGTACAATGCTTATTACTTAATTTATGTTTAACTTGTTTAGAAGGCTTACTTTGTAAACAATATAAAGTTATTCTTTCTTTTGCAAAATTAATTCTATTTCCTATAGAATATGTCTTTGTCTGGTTGTACACCACTATTTTACTATGCTTTTCTAAATAAGAATCGTACTTTTTATACAAATCTCATCCCACGGAGGTGGTAATTTATGAAAATATTGGTTTTCCAAAATTCTATATTTTCATTTTTTAGTTTTTGATATTCATGAAGAAATTTTTAAAAATTCTTCTAAATATCTAATGTCACATAATTTAATTTTGACAATATATAACTAGACCGACAATCCGGATCTTCTTTATCAGTATAGCCACAAAATTCTGTTTTTAGAATAAAAGTTAATCCTTTTAAAAGATCTTTGGGAGTTCCAATCTGGTTGATTAACTACCCTTTTTGGTCTATACCTTTTTCAGATTCTTCCCATATTCTTAGAAATTGTAGAACATCTCCTTGAAATGTTCCAACAAAATAGTTTAAATTTTTTTTCTTTTGACCACATATTGTTGTTTTTATTAACAACAATAGTCATAGATTGTGCCCAATCATCTATAGTTTTTTCATAGTCTGCTATAGGAACATTAGTTAGATCTAAATATATTCCTCATTGAGCAACATTTCTTTTATTTAAATCATCTATCCTATGTGGTATAAGTTGAGTAGAGGATTCTCCTAAATTTTCAGATTTTTTTTCATTTGTAGCAATATTTTCGGTTTGATTACCAAGAATTCTAGTTGTATTTTCAACTTTTCATATTCTTTATTAAAAGATCTCAGATAATCATCTTTTGAAGATCTTGTTCTATTTTTCTTTTCCATGAGGATCTGTTTGATCAGTATCCATAGGTTATAGTATTACTATATTTTCTTTCTCATCATTGAAGTATTTTCTTCATCGTAATTATAGCTAGTAACATTTATATCTTCTAAATTGATAGAATTATTAGAACTACTACATCTATAGTATCATAATTTAACATATAATGATAATTAAATAATATAAACAAATCTTTATGTTTTTCATAAAGTTGTTCAATTAGTTTTAGATATTCTATTTTTTCATTTTGATCGATGTTTTAGTAAATTTATTTTTCCAATGTTCTATAAGTTGTTTATAGGATTGGAAATCATATTTTTGTTGATGAGCATATTTTCTTTTCTGCTTTTCGGGTTTTTATTTCTTTTATTTGTAGAAGATGATTCTTCCGAGGAAGTATCTTCTTGTTCGAATAAAGTTGATATTATATTACTATTTTCATAATATAAAGGTCCTAAATCTATTTCTTGTTCTATATTTTTATTAATAAGAATTTGTTCTAGTTTATTATTAACATCGATAAGATTTCTTTAGATTCGTTGTTCAAATCTAATTCGTAACCTCTCCTAAATTATTTACTTGTTGTTCTATTTTACTTACTTTATTATATAATTTATGAGAATATATAGAAGTAATATCCATTAAACTATTAAAACCTTTACTAAGAGTTGAAATATTGTTTTCATTTTAGAATCAATATGCATAGCATGATTGCAAATTTTATTTTTATATAGACAATCAGTTTCTTCCATGAAATTTATCTTGGGAACCTAAAACCTTCTGGTATCTTTATATGTCTTTACTCTTAAAAAGCCAAAAGTCTCACACAGACATAAATAGACAATAGTAAGACATGATAACAGACATAAAGGTTTTAAGATAAATAAGCATGAAATAAACGAAATTGTAAATAAAAGATAAGAACTTACAATGAATACTACGATATTATTTCTCCAAGTATCGTTAGACCGATGCTCTGATACCAATTACAACTAGATAGGGGGTGAGGAAGATATTGGATAATATTATTACAAAAGTAGAAGTAAAGGAAAACTTTTTACAAAGAAAGAGAGGATGGTGGATAAGAAGTGGATAAAGAAATATTTTTACAAAAGTAGAAGTAAAAGAAAAGTTTTTACAAAGAAAGAGAGGGTGGTGGATAAGAAGTGGATAGAGAAAGATTTTCTAAACTTTTTTCGATCCCCGTTCTTAGGCTTCCTCCTTCCTCCTTTATAGGAGAATTATTGAATCCTATTTAATTTTTCTTTGAATCCCGCACAGTTTTCTGATAAGGATAATGTCTCATCATTGACATGGTTGCTTCCACGTTGCTTTTCTTTTTTGTCTTGTCACATCATTGATTTGACATGGTTGCTTCCACATTGCAATCTTTTTTGTTTGCATTTGGATGTCGTTTTCTTTAAGTTGCCTCCTTTTTGTCCATACTTGAATATTTGTTTTTCAAGTTCCTTTCTTGGATGTCATTTTTCCACGTGGCTTCCTTTTTTGGCTTTATCCTTCTTGAATATTATCTAGATTTATTTCCTCTATTTAATCTAGATATAATTAATTTATTGACAGTCTTGGTGAGTTCAGTTCTCCCACGTGTTCTTGATTTCTTCTATTATATACGATGGAAAATCATCAATCTCCATGTCAGCTATTTTTTTAATAGTTGCACGGATTCTTTGTCTCTATCTTCCTGGATGTTTCCAATTCCAGTATCGTGTGTCGATATTCTACTTCCATCAGTCTAGAAATTATAAGTTTTTTGTTGAAGTAAATATTGGGCTTTGGTCATTAAATCTATTCCTGTTTGGATTTGATAATAACTGGGATTATTATAACACTTGTCAATATTTTTTGTCAAGTGTCTTTTTTCTTCTCTAGATGCAGAAAGTTTGGGTCCTCCAATCATTTTTTGAGGAACCCAAATTTGATATGGCTGATAAAATTTTTCTTTCTCAGCTATACTAATGAGACTACTAATGTCAAGATGAAAATAATAATAAAATAATATTCATATATCGTATGTAATAACATGGTTTTGATAAATGTAGAAAAATATTTTAATAAATGAAAAGAGAAATTTTGAATTGTTATTTCTTTAACAAAACCCCATTCAATACTGCTTATATCAAATGGTTCATGATCAAGTCTAAATTTTATAGTAGAAAATTTTTCATCTAAATCATTAGTGAAAACATAAGATTGTAGAAAATATTCTGAAAAAGCTTTTTGAAATTGAGCTTGCTGTTTGCAGATTACTCAATTTATTTTTGTAAATACTTCAACAGGTAAAATATTTCTAGCCTTATTATATAAACTGTAACGCTCTAAAATTTTAATTTGGGTATTGTGAATGTGTGATACAAAATATCTGTCTGCTTTAGTGGTTATGTGTTCTGGGTGTGTTTGGGAGGTCCCAAGTTCAAGATAGGGCTTGGGAAAATTTTTGTATTTTTATGAATAAACCCTATCTTTGCTCAGTAGGCTTTTAAGTAAAAGTTGGCAAATAATTAACAAAATGGGCCTGCTGGTCTGGTGGATAAGTGGAGTGTTGGTGTGAAGGAGGTCCTGTGTTCGAATCTTGGCTGGGCATTATTTTTACTCGTGCGTCCAGGAGAGTTTGAGATGGTCAAAAAATCTGAGTAGTGGATTTAGTGGGGAGTTTGATGGAGAGAAATAAGGGATTGGGGTGGTTATCAAATATTCTGTTCATCTTTTTTTTTCTTTTTTTTTTACTTTCCCCAAAATCGCTCCACCCGCTTGCCATTTTTTCTCTTCATTGATACCGAATTTCTGCTCTCTTTCACCCTTCATCTTCTTGATTTTCTTTTCCCACTCTGCCTCGTGTCGCTCCACGTTTGTTTTTGATCGTTCGGTAAGTTTTAGATAAGTGATTTGTCTTTGTTTGTTAAATTTCTTCTGAAGTGTTTTGTTTATGCCAATTAGGGGAGGATTCAAGAGCTTGTAATCACCAATCAGAGTCTTAGTTTGTGTGGGAATTACTGTTCATTGGTTGAAGGTAATGTTTAGTCGCTTATGGGTTAAAATCTCGATACGAGTTTGATTTGGGATCACGTTATATGTGATTAAATTAGTTTTATTTGTTCAATTATAGGATTTGGAGTGCTCAGGACTATTTTACCATCAAACAAAACCAGGTGTGTATTCGAAACGCAGAAAATGAGATTCGGCGAAAAGCCAAAATTGCTTGCTGTTTGGACAACAGCAGTAGGCTAACTTTGAAAAATCACCATAAATTATGGAAATTGAATTATAGGATGAAAAAAAATATGGAATTAAAACTTATTGAGCCTAGTTTCTTATAGAAGAAATGATGTAAGTAATGGAATTATAAATCATGAGATATAATAAGTTTTATGAGACAAGGTCAGAATGAATTTGGGTTCCCCTATTCTGACTTTGGAAAATCATCAAAAATTAGAGAAAAATAATTAGGGGTTAAAATCTGCATGTTTAAATTATTAATGAGTCTATTTTCAATAGAAACAAATGGTAACATCATCCAAATTTTTTACTAAGTGATAATTAATTTTTAGCAAAGAAAGGTCGATGCTGTCAGACAGTAGAATAGAGGTAAGATTGAAGATTTCACTGTACTTATTGGCTAAACCCAAAATTCCGAAAATTTTATGGTAGAAAAGTATTTGAGTGTAGTTTAAAAAACATCAAGCGGATCTTAATTTGGAATTTTGTAGCTCAATATATAAATAATTTAGTAATAGTGGCTCAAGTAGACAACTTTGAAGGAACATATATGTAAATAGTGAAAACAAATATGAATATTTAGCTAGCACGGGTTACATTAAAAATGGACCACGCGGCCAAGGTCAAATTGGGTCGTGTGGGCCCACACGTGCAGACCACATGGGCGTGTGAGCCCATTTTCAGTGAATTGATTGCTAAGGTTTCACGAGTCGCCCAAGTCGACTGTGAACCTATTGTAGGGTCGGTAAGCATCACTTAGACCCCTAATTGTAAGAACAGACTGTTTGATTTATATATGTGTTGAGCATGATGATAGTATGCTTGTATACTGAACTGGTTATATGTACTGATGTCCTGAGATAGCATGTCATGACTTGTATGTTGCATTGTATGGGGTTGGGTTAATTATATTTGGAGGAAGTGTACTGAAAGGCTCTTAAGCCTAACATACTGCCGGCTTAGCTGCAAATTACTGTTTTGTGCCGCATTCGGTACTACCTGGAGTGTAGGGATGGGTGGGTTGATTTGATCTCCACATGGAGTGTAGGGTTTGATGGAGATGGTGTGTAGAGGTTGGTTGGGTAGGACTTTGTTACTGAATACTGCATGACTGCTACTAATACTGTGATGGGCTAAGGCCCTACTGCATATTTGATACTATACTGAGATGGGCTAAGGCCCAAACTGTTACTGATACTGAAAAAGGGCTTAGGCCCAGGACTGCTTTAACTCTGCACTGTGATTTGCTATTGTTTGTTTTCTGTGGGATTACACACTGAGTTTTCATAAACTCACCCCTTTTGTTTAAATGTGCATAGGTAATCCCCAGATCTAGACGGATCGGTGCAGCGGAGTACTCAGCGGTGACCACGATTTTGGACTTTCATGGTTTTTGACCCATATTTACGATAATCGATTTTATTTATATTCTATTTTTACTGGCTAAGTTTTTGGGTTGTAATTGGACTTTCGGACTTTGGTTTTGGGTTTTAATTATCTTTACCTTACGGATTACAACTGCTAGTAGTAGGAAACCTCGGTTCTCAAAAGAATCAAATGTTTTTCCTAAACGCACGATTGTTTAATCTGTTTTAAAAGCTTCTGCAAACGAATAACGTTTTGAAACTATCGATTAAATGAGCAACAAAATTTTGGAATTAATAAGATATTAAGATAAGGAATTCAATGGAAATAGTTTTAACGCGTCGACACAGTTTTCAAATACCCTATCATGTGACATCTCTAGATCCGGCCATAACGTCTGGGTCGGGTTTAGGGTGTTACATAAACATACCCTAAACATTTTATTTTTAATAGGGCTATTTGTTCCTTTATTAATAAAATACTGAAATATATCAAGAAGATTATTTATCTCCTTAACATCTAAATAACGATTTCTAATTCTTGCCAATCTCTATATAAAATAGATTGTAGTAATAAATCATGAGCTTCATTTTCTTTAGTTGATTTTTCAACTAAAAATTGTGAAAGCTTAATAAGAGCTCTTGAAATTAGCTCTTTGTTCGAAATGTAAGTTTTCTATATTTTATTAATAAAATCTTGCTAAAGGAGGAATATATTTAGATCTAACTAATATTCCTATAGCAGACTATGAAAAAACTATAGATGATTGGGCACAATCTATGACTATTGTTGTTAACAACAACAACAATATGTGGTTAAAAGAAAAATTTCTAAACTATTTTGTTGGAACATTTCAAGGAGATGTTCTACAATTTCTAAGAAGATGGGAAAAATTTGAAAAAGGTAAAGAACAAAAAGGGCAGTTAATCAACCAGATTGGAACTCCCAAAGATCTTTTAAAAGGATTAACTTTTATTCTAAAAAAAATTTTGTGGCTATACTGATAAAAAAGATCCGGATTGCCAGTCTAGTTATATATTGTCAAAAATTAAATTATGTGACATTAGATATTTAGAAGAATTTTATAAAAAATCTCTTCATGAATATCAAAACTAAAAAATGAAAATATAGAATTTTAGAAAACCAATATTTTCATAAATTACCACCACCATGGGATGAGATTTGTATAAAAAAGTACGATTCTTATTTAGAAAAGCATAGTAAAATAGCGGTGTAGAACTGCACAATATAGATTCTATAGGAAATAGAATTAATTTTGCAAAAGAAAGAATAACTTTATATTGTTTACAAAGTAAGGCTTCTAAACAAGTTAAGCATAAATTAAGTAATATGCATTGTACAAAAATTTTAGAAAATGAATGGGAATTTGGATGTAAACCGTACGTCCTAAAACTTATAAAAAATATAAAAAGAAAAATATAAGATATAAGCTAGTTAGATGGAAACCAGAAATAGAAAAATATGGTTATAATAAAAAGAAAAGATTTATTAAAAGAAATCCTTCTAAAAACCTAAAAACAAATATATAAGTGTTTTATATGTGATGAAGAAGAACATATTGCACCAAATTTTCCTAATAATGGAAAAAGTGCAAGAAAATGATTAAAACACTTGAAGAACAAGATGTAGAAATATGTTCGAAGAGGAAATAAATCTTGAGGAAATATTATATTTAATTAATATCGTAAATAGGTTCGATCTGATGAAGAAGAATATATATATTTGTGTTTAATATAGGAAACAATTCTAATAATCAATTAGAAGAAATTCCTAAAATGAGCAACAAGATATAAAATTAGGAAATATAATTGGAGAAGAAAAGACTTTTCGTAAGAAATGATAGAAAAATAAAAATAATATTTCTAAAGAAGAAATTTATAAAATATCTAAATATAGAATATGGTGTCAAAGACATATAGAAAAAATAAGTGGTTATATAATAGCTAAAGATACTAGAGGAGGATTAATGAAATCCCATTATTTACTAGAGATAAAAGTAAGAGGATTAAAAGAAATATCCTCAAGTTAGATATATACGATTAGGAATAAGAATGATAACAAATAAGAACTTTGTTTAGAAAAGGCAATGATATACCAATAATAGCAATTTTATTAGATAAAAGATTTGAAAATACAATAAAAGCACTTATTGGAGGAATTCAATCAAATTTACATACAAGAGTAATAAGATTTAAAGTTAAACCGAATTACTTTATATCTATTAATGATCATCTGCTAGAAGAATGTTTATGTCTTAGAATTTAGATAAAAATTTGAAATTAATGATTTAGCGTAAGATCTAGCTATAAGTTGGACTTCTATTAACGAATAAACTAATACAATGAAGTAGAGATCAAAGAAATTAATAATAAAATTATTGAGCTCTTTGAACCTAATAAATTCACTACTGAAATACAACCAAAATTATTACATTTAAGAGATTTACCAATACCTAGAGATTGGATGATAGAAAAGATAAGTAGTGCAAGTACTTCTAAACCTGTAAGTACTATAGAATATATGTCATCCGGGATAAATTATATTTTAAAAATATTGCTATAACAAATACAAATGATAATTTAGTTTTACTCTTAAATACTCAAATAGAGGAAGATGAAGAAAATACAAGTACAAGTTCTATACCTTGAACACCAATTGAATGAAAATAGTTCATATTCTTATTTTTCCTATAGAACCAAGTAGAAATTCTAGGAACACTAGAATAAAAAAATACGAACTTCAATAATTATCCAACAAATGAAACTTGGAACAAGTGATGTAATTACATTGTCAAATTTCCAATTCAGAAATATTACACATATATTGAAATTACATTTCAATTTAGAGACTATAAAATATATTCTTTGCATGCTTTATTAGGTACTGGAGCTACAACTGGTAGTTGCAAACAGAATTCATTCCTTTAGAAAAATGGGAACCTATGAAACATCCAATAAAAGCTATAGGAATAGAAGGTAATGAAACCATAATCCAATATAAAGCTTGAAATGTACCAATCTACATAAATAATGTAAGATTTTGTGATACCTAAAATATTAGGCTTTCTGCAATGCATTGAGATATATTATTAGGATATAATTTTATATACCAACATTTACCATTTTCTATTGATAAAAATCTAATTATGTTATCTATAGAAAAACTTCAGAGAAATACCATTAGTAGAAAATCATAAATTTATTTGTGATAAAAATTTTACGCCACCAAGAAAAGAACAAATTCAACAACTTGAAACAAGTCATTGGTTGTTTAAAATATTAGAAAATAATTTTAGTGAAGAACCATTAAAATTATGGCAAAATAGCGCTAGATATTGTGAAGTTAAATTGGAAAATCCCAATATATGAAAAAGAATGGTTAACAATAAAGAAAGGAATAAAAAAATCTCTCATATATTTAGCACCTGAAAAATTTATTATAAAAACTGATAATCAGGCAGTTAAATGTTTCCTTACTAATAAAAGCTTGGAAACGGTATCTAGAAGAATTAGGTGGTACAATGAATTATGTACTTTCAATTTTGAAGTCTTATACGTAAAAGGAACTATCAATATTATTACTGATTATCTTAGCAGGCCATATGGATAGAGGTAAAAAACCTCTAGAAAAAGTCGGAGAATGGACTACTGCCTATAAAAGAACCAACAAAGGGAAAACAACAAATCTTAATCAAGGATTTGTGACAATACCTGTACATGCATCTTTTTATCCTAATCAAGGATATTATATTCCATATCCAATGGTAGGATAACCAGTTGGAACTCATTTATCATTTACACCAAAAACGGTATGTCAATTCCCTTGGTCCCAAGATCCAAACTCAGTATACCAAGCCAGTTATGCTGAAATAATAAAAGGAGCAGAAAAGTTTTGTTCATTAGAAAATTTGTTGAAACAACAACAAATTTAGGAAATAAAAGATTTTTATAATCCAGGCTTACCACTACAATTATATAATTTTATTAATGAAATATGGAAAACTCATATTTCTGAACAAAGAGCTAATTTTAGAAGAGCTCTTACTAAGCTTTCACAATTTTTAGTTGAAAAACAACTAAATAAAATGAAGCTCATGATTTATTAATAAAATCTATTTTACATAGAGATTGGGAAGAATTAGAAATCGTTATTTAGATATTAAGGAGGTAAATAATCTTCTTGAAATATTTCATTATTTTATTAATAATGGAAAAATAGCCCTATTATAAATAAAATGTTTAGGGTATGTTTATATAATAAGGCTTTCTATTTTACTGTTGAAATATTTACAAAAATAAATGAAGTTATCGCAAACAACAAGCTCAATTTCAAAAGCTTTTCATAATATTTTCTACAAGCATATGTTTTAACTAATGATTTAGATGAAAATTTCCTACTATAAAATTTAGACTTGATCATGAACCATTTGATATAAGCAGTATTGAATGGGGTTTTTTAAAGAGATAACATTTCAAAATTTATCTTTTCATTTAATAAAATATTTTTCGCATTTATCAAAACCATGTAACTTATGGTATATGAAGATGATTTTTATTATTATTTTCATCTTGACATTAGTAGTCTCATTAGTATAGCTGAGAAAGAAAAAATTTATCAACCATATCAAATTTGGATTCTTCAAAAAATGATTGGAGGACCCAAACTTTCTGCAGCTAGAGAAGAAAAAAGACACTTGACAAAAAATATTGTCAAGTGTTATAATAATCTCAGTTATTATCAAATCCAAGCAGGAATAGATTTAATGACCAAAACCCAATATTTACTTCAAAAAAAACTTATAATTTCTGGACTGATGGAAGAAGAATATTGGCATACGATACTGAAAGCAAACAAAAAAGATTGCAACATGGAAGCAATCATGTCAAATCAATGATGTGATAAGACAAAAAAGAAAAGCAACGTGGAAGCAACCATGTCAATGATGAGACATTATCATTATCAGAAAACTGTGCGGGATTCAAAGAATAATTAAATAGGATTCAATAATTCTCCTATAAAGGAGGAAGGAATAAGCCTAAGAACGGGCATCGAAAAAAGTTTAGAAAATCTTTCTTTATCCACTTCTTATCCACCATCCTCTCTTTCTTTAGAAAAACTTTTCCTTTACTTCTACTTTTGTAATAATATTATTAAATATCTTCCCCATCCCCTATCTAGTTGAATATTAAATTATTATTATTCTAAAGATATTTGAATATTTTTTTTTCAAGTTCCTTTCTTGGATGTCATTTTTCCACATGGCTTCCTTTTTTTTTCTTTATCCTTCTTGAATATTATCTAGATTCATTTCCTCTATTTCATCTAGATGTAATGAATCTATTGACAATCTTGGTGAGTTCCAATTCTCTTACGTATTCTTGATTTCTTCTATTATATGAGATGGAAAATCATCAATCTCCATGTCAGCTATCATTTTTAATAGTTGCACAGGTTCTTTGTCTCAATCTTCCTGGATGTTTCTAGTTCCAGTATCGTATGCCAATATTCTTCTTCCATCAGTCTAGAGATTATAAGTTTTTTGTTGAATTAAATATTGGGCTTTGGTCATTAAATCTATTCCTGCTTGGATTTGATAATAACTGGGATTATTATAACACTTGACAATCAAGAGTTGCTAGCATGTTATGCCTCATCATAAAATATGTCTGATTAAACTGCTAACTTTCATTGATGTTCATGCATCACATAAAATTCAAGAGTTGTTAGTATGTTATGCCTCATTAGAAATATGTCTGATTAAACTGCCAACTTTGATTGAAGTTCATGGATCACATAAAATTCAAGAGTTGCTAGCATGTTATGCCTCATCATAAAATATGTTTGATTAAATTGCTAACTTTCATCGATGTTCATACATTACATAAAATTCAAGAGTTGCTAGTGTTAGAGTATGCCCAAAAGATCAATTATGAGATGGTTGTAATAACATACTTGATTTATCATGTTTATTAATATAAGGCATTACCATTATTCTTAGGAGGGTCTTATCCTATATCGATCAACCATAATCCTATATCGATCAACCATATCCCTTTACATAGATCGTGGTATATCCAACATCAACCTTTATAGAACAACCAGTTATGGTGTACGTTTGACTGTATCAAAACATACAACTCACGATGTTGGGATAATGATGATCTCAAGTCTGAGGATCATATACATATTAATCACTATGAGTAATGTTGTGACAATTACATAATAATCTAAGAAACATACTTATAACGGGTCAGTCCAATATGTTTTTCTCTAACATACATATTCATACATTGATTTTGACACTCCATATCAATGACAACTTTTTATCATCAATCAACTACATGTTAGTCTTAATGCATTATTGTTGTCCTAGCCAACTACATGTTAGTCTTAATGCATTATTGTTGTCTTAGGCCACTTGATTGAGTGAGACTAGAAATGCATGACAATGCTCAAATAAGCCGATATGAGATGTCATACTTATTTATATATCATAGTCTACTCAAGATATCAAGGAACATGGGATGGACTATGCAAGTGTGACTATTCCATGACTTGTGTCCAACCCAGAGTTAAAGGACTTAAGGATTAATGCATGAATGGTTAATCGCAAAAAGGTTATGTCGAATCATGATTTCTTGTAACTTAGGTAGCAATAATGCATTGCTAGATGCCACTCATTATTTGTAACATTAGAATCGTTCTAGTATTACTGCTAACGTTACAAGAACCTACAGGGTCACACCCTATGGTTGAAATGAACGGAATAAAACATAGTTGGTATTGTGTTTAGTTGTCACATGAATTAAATTAATTGTAGAATTAATTTAATTGGGTAATTAAATATCGAACATATTATATGTACAAGGTTATTGTACACATAATGAGAACATAGTTGTATTAATATATGAATTTGGTTCGTATATAAATTCAAATAAATATAGTTTACCGAAATCATTATTATAATTAATGTACTTATAATTTTTGGTTTAAAACATTGTTATATTTATTTAATTTCAATTATGATTATTATGTTCGAATAAATATTTAATGAATTACGATTCATTATATATATACCAATTATAAGAGGGTAAAAGAGGGTTTTTTTTAAAAAAACCCTAAAAAATTAAAAATCCCGTTTTTCTTTGCTTAAAAAAACATCTAGCAGTCGTCAAATAAAGTCTTCTCAAAAACAGTTTTGGGGATTTCTTCTTTTCATTTTCAACTGGGTGGATTACGTAGAGGTCGGAGTCATCAAAGGTTGAGGCTTGGTTCGATAGTAGATCAGAATACTCGTTGTCGAAGCATCACTGTCTACTCAATTTAAAGATTTGGTAATTTCGAAACCTTTATTTCACCCCGATTTGTTCCTCGCACATGGATCCATGGTTTGGATCGCCGGATGAATTAATTTTTGCTGCGCCGTGGGGGTGCTGGCGTTCCAACAGCTAGCATGTTAAAGCCTCACTATAAAATATGTCTGATTAAACTGCTAACCTTCATAAATGTTCAAACATCACATAATCTTTTCAATATATTTTGCTATTTGATATATCAGGTTATAACCTGTGTTACCTGTTGCGTCCTTGGCCTACTCAAACGAGCACTCCACTATGAAGTCTGCTAGTACCTTTCCTTTTGTTGTTCATGGGGAAAAATCTACCCCAAGTTCTGCAAGCTCGATACTCCACTTTGTTACTATTTCTAAGGTATCTGCTTTGGATAACATTTCTTTCATAGGCTGGTTAGTAACTACGATGATTGGATGAGCTTGAAAGTACGGTCGTAATTTACGAGTTGTAATAATCAAAGCATAGATAAAATTTTCCATTCTTGTGCACCTTACCTTGCTGTTTTGGAGTACCTTGCTGACATGGTATATGGGGAATTGACGGGCATTCTCTAATTTAACCAATACCGCTGCGGCCGTCTCTTCCGAGGAGTCCAAGTAGAGGTAGAGTGTTTCTCCAGTTTGAGGTGTCTTCAATAGTGGATGGGAAGTGAGATACTATTTCAATTTCTCGAAAGCCTTTGGCACTCTTCGATCCACCAGAAGGAGGTTCTTATAGCCTTGAAGAAAGGGAGACATTTTTTTGCCACTCTAGATATGAATCTGTTAAGCGCAACAACCCTGCCTGTGAGACGTTGGATTTCTTTTATGGTTCGTGGGGGAGACATTTCCATGATGGCCTGGATCTTTTCTGGATTCACCTCTATTCCCCTTTTCGAGATCATAAAGCCTGGGGACCTACTGGCTCGCACACCAAAGGCACACATTTATGGGTTTTGCTTCATTCTGTGAGCTGTTAGCACTGCGAACACCTTCGATAGGCTTCGCACTTGCTCCCCCATAGATTCACTTTTCACAAGCATGTCATCCACATATACCTTTAGGCTGCGACCTATCTATTTTTTGAATATTCTGTTCACCAGCCTCTGGTAGGTCGCGCCTGCATTCTTGAGTCCAAACGGTATGATCCGATAGCAAAAAAGACATTCTTTAGTGATGAAGGTTGTTTTTTCTTGGTTGTCCTGGTCTAACAGAATCTGATTGTAGCCTGAAAAAGCATCCATGAAACTCATGAATTAGTGGCCTGCGGATGTGTCAACTAGAAGACCGATTGAGGGTAAGAGAAAGATGTCATTGGGGCATGCCTTGTTGAGGTTTGTAAAGTTGAAGAACATCCTCCATTTACCACTCATATTCTTTACCATTACCACATGTGAGATCCAGTATGGGTATTCCACCTCCTTGATAAACCCTGCTGACAGTAACTTAGCGACCTTCTGCATTACTGCCTCAATCACCTACGGTGTGAATTTTCTTTTTTTCTACTTTATCAGCTTTGCTTCGAGGAGCACATTCAACTTGTGCATGATTATCTGTGGGTCCAAACTTGGCATGTCTGTCGCGAACCAGGCAAAGACATCCGAGTTTTTTCTCATGCACTTGATCAATGTGTTTTTCATCCTCCTTTAATGTTGAAGAGATTTTGATCATTCTATTTTTATTGTCACAGAAGAGATGCAAAGTTTTGATATGCTCAATAGCTTCGGGCTTTTTGTTCTTGTGTTTGTCCCTCACATTTAAACTGTCTAGGTCCAGAACCTGGCTTGCTAACTCAGCCTCCTGCGAACCTTGTCCCCCAGTTGTGGGTTTCGTTGCTTGCTTGAAAAATAGGATGTGGCATTGCCTCGCTGTGTGCTAATCAGATCGTAGGAAACCAACCCCGGTCTTTGTTGGGAACTTGATTTTCATGTAGAAAGTCGCCACTACTATCCTCGCCATTCTTATTATGGTCACCCGAAGATGGCATTGTATGCCATCAGTTGGTCCACTACATAAAACTGGACATACTCTGTGGTCGTGTGCTAACCGTCTCCTAAAATGATTGGTAGGGTGATTGTGCCCTTTACCTCGACTAGATGGTTTGCAAAACCATACAGCGGGCTGGCTTTGGGTAACAATTGCTCTTTTAGCCTAATCTTTCTGTATGCTTCCCAGGATAGGACATCCACTACGCTCCCATTGTCGACCAGTATTATGTTGACCTTGAAGCTAGCGACCATTACTGAGACTACCATCAGGTCATTTCCCTCTTCGTCACGAACTAAATCTTCGTTGCCGCTACTAAATTCAACATTCTACCTTTCTTGTTGTCCCAACCTCTTTGGAGTACTGACTGACATCACACTTCTCATGTATGCCTGTCTCTTTGTGTTTGAGATTGTCCAGTCGTTCTCAGTACCCACGATCACATGGATAGTGCCTCGTACTTTCTGTTTGTCTTTGAGGTTACCTTTTGAGCTCTGGCTCTATTGGAAACCATTCTGATTGAAAAATTCAACAAGTTTGCCATTTTGGATTGCCTCATTTATAACATCTTTCAGTGTGAAGCAATCTTCGGTTTTGTGCCTTATATCATTGTGGAAAGCACATCGGTCCTTGGAATTTATTCTCCCACCAATGTTTCTCATCGGGGATAGTTTAGGCAAGATGCCAAGACACTTTACCTAGTTGAGGATGTAAGTACGTGTAGGGCTCAGAAGGGTAGGCCTCAAACCTTCCCTAGGGGTATATCTCCTAGTCGGCTCTTACTGAGGTCTTTGAGGGTTCCTGAATATATCATTCTGGGTTTGATATCTTTGAGGCCTGTCAATTCTAGCTCACAAGGACTGGTTGGGGGGCCCTGCCTATTGTGAGTTCCTTATTTTTTTTGGGCTACCTATCTTCTCTTTGAAAGGTAGCTTACGACGCTTTTTTAATCTCCTCAGCCTCGACAAACTTATGAGCCCGCTTGTATGGCTCTGCCAGATTTTGTGGCTTGTTATCTGTAAATAAGTACTGCACGTGGTCATTTTGTACTCCTATGACGAAGGCATCTATTACCTACTGGTCCTCTAAGTTCTTCATATTAAGGGTCGTTACATGGAATCTTTTTACGTAGTCTTGAAGGGATTCGTCTTCTTGCTGTTTTATTGACATCAATCCCATAGGTGTGTTCATGACCGCTAGGTGGGCTCTAAACCTACCTAAAAACATCTAGAACAGTTGTGAGAAGTTGTAGACTAAACCTTGTGGGAGAGATAAGTACCAATCTTTGGCGTTTCCCTTTAATGTTGTCGAGAAGACTTTGTACTTCGCTGCGTTTGATGCCCCCGACACGTTCATATAATCATTATATTGCATCAGGTGAGCCTGTGGTTCTATTCTCTCCTGGAACATGTCTTTTGGGACCTTGAAATTGCGTGGTAAGACTACTGTCATGATTTCAAGGGCCAATGGGTTGTTAGAGCAGAATAACCAATTCATGTCTATGACTTAGGATGTAACGCCGTTTGTCTCAGTGTAGTTCATCCATTTCATTTTGCCATTCTTTCACTTGTGTGCTCGGGGCTTCATCTTGTGTATTCACGTTATCTTGGGAACCGAAGTTGTCCATGTGCATCTTCCTTCGTAACTCCTCATTCTATCTCAATAGTTATTGCTAGAAGACATGTTGTTCCTCAAATCGCGCTTCTTGAGCGGTGATCTACTCTCTCATGAACTTCATCTTATCTTAGAGGGTTAGAAACTCCTGCGGGGGTGTTTTATGGTTTAAAGGAAGTGGTAGTCCTTGACCTATGGAGAGGTTCAAGTCCAAAGAATGGGAAGATCCCCGACAAACCGCATTGCCAAGGTTCTCCAACCTGTCGGTGAACCATTCAGCAAATAAACCTGTCTCCTCGTATGGGGCACTAAAGCTCGACGCTCCGGATTGTCTTGACGGGGGGTTGAAGGGGGAAGTTTCGCTTGGGTGAGCCATTTTCTTCGAGTTTCGAAGAAAACTTAATTAAACCGAAAGAAATCTGATGATCGAAAGTAAGTTCCATGCTCACCGTACCAATTGTTGAATAATATTTTGCTTACCTCTTATTTATATGAGTATCAAGGTATTTATACATGATATTACTGGTACTATTACAACTCATGATAGGGTCCCACTATTTTGTCTTGACTTTTTTTCCTCTAGCATTGATATTCTCTACGAACTCCAAGCTTGCTGGGCACGTGCCTGCAGAGCACGCGATCCTTTCTGCTCCTAGGACTGGCGCTTTGGGCGAGCTCCATATCCGCTTGATACATGTCTGGGTGGCCTGTGAAGCACGTGGCACTTCCTACGAGTTCGTCGGGTATATGCGAAGTGAGGCTACGGCCTTCCCTAGATCCCTACGAGCTAGGTTTGTACCCTTATCTCGCGAGCTGTACTTGCGATCTTGCCTTATGAGCTTGCATGAGAATCCTACGAGTTGGGTCTTGCGACCTGGGTCTATAGCTTTGCCTTGTGATCGGGTTCTTGTTGTCATCCTCTCGCGATCGGGTCATGGGTCAAAGATTTGAGTCTGGGTCAAAGGTTTGGGTCATTTCTAGGATTAGGGTCTCAAGTTATTGATGTATAACAATAAGTATTTTTTTAAAAAATTAAGTGAAAAAATCAATAATTTTCACATGGTATTTTTTAAAAATAATTTTTATATAGCATTTTAAAGTTTTTTCATGATTTTAAATGAAAAGAATTTACATAATAAAAATTAAAATTAATTATAAATTAAATAAAAAATACATTATAATTGAGATTTTTTAACTTGTGAAAAAGAACCAAATATTATGATTCAAATCAAATTTTCAGTTTCCAATTTTTTTGGGTGGAGTCCGACTTGTACATCTAATTTTGCATATTAAAGTCAATTGAGTTTTAATTCGATTGATATTGGTATTGTTCTCAGTATAAAAGGGCACAAGTTTGAATTATTTTGGGCCTAGTTCGACTTGGACAGAATTTTGTATATTAATATTAATTGAGTCTTAATTTATTTGACATTGATATTGTTCTTCCTATTTAAAGATTGAAGAATATATATATATATATATATATATATATATATATATATATATATATATAACTAATTCTTGCAATAAAATGTGAATCGGTGAAAGCTCAAAAATTATATTACCTAATGCGAAATTATCATTAAATGCCAAACTATAAATAAAATGATGTGGCATCTCAATATTAAACTTGGTCATTATTTGAACACATGACAAGCATACCATAAAATGGAATATAGTAATAATAATTAAATCTACCTGGTTGGCCTTAATTAGTTGGGTAATCCAACATCTTGTGGGAGAAAAAACATAAGTGGAAGCAAAAGCACTTTCACCACATTAAGAAAGAAATAAGTGGCTTAGTGATAAGACTAGGTGCTTGATACGTATAAAAAACTCATTAACTTGGTTTCCCACATTTTACGCCACTAAAATTATTATTCTTTCCCACAACGAAGTGGGGAACAAATTATAATTGGCAGGACTTCAATTTTCATTTGGCCCTATGACTTGTACACCCTTTCTAAGACTAGCTTTGTTGTTACCTGTCATTATTTTTATTTTTTATAACATTTCGGTACAATTTCAACCAACAATTTTAAATGAAAGAAGCCTAAAAAATTGCAATTCTTCCATCCAAATTATTTAACGAACAAAGTTACTATGTGTAGCTAGAGAAATTGATGTAAGATTTAGCTACTGACATTAAAAATACATATTTTTATGGTGTTTAACGAATTAACTAATTATTTACTATTACCCACATAAACAAACCTAATAATAGGATCATCAATCTTAGGTTGGCTTGTCATCATTATTGATCATCAATCTTAGTTTGATGTAAGCTTTAAACTAAACCATTAACAATTAAAAAGCTTTAAGAATATTAATGGAAAGTTTTTAGAACTTTGACAGTTTTACAAAATAATTTTTGGGCTAGCTAGATTAAGCTACAATGATCTGAAAAACATAAATTCATGAAAAACATGTGAAAATTGACTTACATGCAAGATTATAAACAAGTCCGAAGCTTGAAGACTTAGAAACTATGGAATTTCGGTGAGGAAACCTCAAATGGGGAAGATGACAACAACTGTAACAACCCGGTTTTGACTCTAATCGGACATAGTGGTTTCGGGACCACAAGTCCAAGTCAAAAAAAAAATTTTAATATTATTTTGTGTGTTTATTTTGTGTGCATTTGATTGTGTGAAATTTTCGTGTTTTAATTTCGTCGTTTAAGTGTTCGATTTAATAAAAGGGCTTAATTGCGTAAAATAAAAATTTAGGGGTTAATTATAAAAGTACCTAATTGTTGTTGTCTTTATAACTTAGAGGTTTTATTATGCAAATAGTCCACTATGTAAGTTAGTGGGTGGCAAAGGACTAATGTAACCTTATTATATATGTCATATATATATATAAAGGTTAATATAGTAAATTAAAAAATAAGGCTAATATATGCTTAATATAACAAATCAAAAGGGCCATGCATGTTCATCTTTTGGCCGAATATTGAAGAGAAAAAGAACCATTTGGAAGCTTTAAAGATTCGGCACTTTGAAGCTCAAATTGAGGTGTGGATTTTGTTTGGTTTTCAATAATTTTTACATTTTTGAGATTGTTGCTTTGTATATTACCTAGCCCATGCTTTAATTTTCGGATTTGATGATGAATTTGAGATTTGCCATTGTTGATAATGTGAGGAATTTATTGTTTGATGATGAAAAATAAATCTTTGATGTTTGATTATCATGTTTAATTAAGTGATTTTTTATAAAAAATCCAAATTAGGGATTTAATTGTGGAATTTGAAAATTTAGGGGCTTAAATACGAAATAAATGAAATATATGGGCTACTAGGGACCATTGGAAGATTCGGCTAAGGCATGATTTTGATGAATTTTGTGTATTTGGTGTATTTGGTGTATTTTTGTATTAGGACTAAATTGCAAAAAGTGCAAAATATTAGGGGCAAAATGGTAATTTTTCCATTTATGTATTTTTGGACTTAATTGAATGTTTTGATGAATAAAAAGGTTAAATTTGATTATGTTTAGATCAAGAAACGAAGAAAACGAATTTGGATCGGGGAAAAACGAAAGTAATCGAATAGTCGATCGTGTCTGCTGATATCCGAGGTAAGTTTATCAGCTATTTAATGTTATCAAATCAATATATATGTATGTATATCTATTATGTTTGTTGTTGAGCTATAATTAAAAGTAATTTAATTGAATAAATTCAAATTATAAATGGTATAAATATGTATATACAATGTTGAATATATAGATATATGCTTATATAAATATTGAATTAAGTTAAAGTATGAATGGTATAAAGGTATATATATATATATATATATTCAAATAATTATATATGTATCTATATGTATATATATACTTGAATTTGGTTGGTTGTATGAGAGTTATATATATATGTGCACATAAGTTTCGAACATATATATATGTAGGTAAAAACATTTGGGTTTGATTAAAGATATATATGTTGTAATTGTACAGATAAGATCGAATAAGTAGGTATATGGGAGTTGGAACATCTATATATATATGAATAGGTCTTGATTATATTTTAAGGTATAAATGTTAAATACGTACTTGGGAGTTCGAATATATCTAAGTGTATATTCGTGTACAGATTCTTGAATTGAATTGAATGTATGATTTGCAAACTTTTTTGTGATTGAATATGGACTACAATGAATGTGTGTTTGCTATTAATAAGTATTTGAGGAAATTATTATGTATATGGGAAAATTGAGATTTTCAGGCTTAGTGCTTAGCAGGCTTATTGCCGGTGAAACACTTCAGACTAAATGTCTAGCAGGCTTAATGCCGGTGAAATATTTCAGACTATATGTCTAGCGTGCTAAGTCTTAGGTGTCTTGAATCGAGCTTTAAGCCTAGCAGGCTAAATGCCGTGAATTTGTTTTAAGCATGTGATTAAGTGTACAATTATATGATTTTGGATATATTTAATTGATAAGTATATTTATATATACATTCGCTAAGTGCGTTTGATGATTATATATATATTCGGTTTATGCAATTGTAAAATATATATATATATATATGCTCGGGATTTTGTATTTGATAAATATATACTTATAAATATTTGCATACTTGATTTGTAACTACATATGCATTCGAGATATATATATCTTTGTTTATAAGTATTTGATGAAAATGAATGCATTCGTTCATACGTATTAGATTTGTATTGGTTTAAAGTTTATCATGAGTATACATACACATTCGGTTATGATATGTGTATGATATATATATATATATATGATCGGTTGTGTACATTCGGTTGTAATGTTGTTTGGTATAAATATATATTCAATTGATCGCATTCGACGTGCATACATATCGAATATAAATAAAATGGTGCGAGTTCAATAATGTATAAAAATTAGTTATTCGTGTTAATTGAAATCTCGGTGAAATAGATAATGAGTTATATTATATATATATTTATATACATTTAGTTATGCTGTAAACTTACTAAGCTATAAAAGCTTACTTTGTTTGTTTTCGTCCATTTGATTTTATAGATTTTGGAGACGCGTTACGAGCTCGGGGATCATCAGCATAGTCCATCACACTATCGACTTCTTTTGGTATTTTGTTAAATATTTGAACTTAATCTTATGGCATGTATAGGTTTGAGTACGATGTTAATTACATTTTGATTGTAAATTATAATAGCTATGCGAAAGTAATTAAATTTTCATGTTGTGATCAGTTTGGTTTTAAAAATGGTTGTGTTTGTTCGGTAATGCCTCGTAACCCTAATTCGGCGACGGAGACGGGTTAGGGGTGTTACAACAATAGTTTATGTTTTTACTTTTACTTTTACTTTTATTTTATATATAATTACATATAATTTAATTATTCTGTAACCACAAACCGTCATCAATTATGGTCTATTTGTAACATAAAACCTACCACTTTTACTTTTTAAGCCATTTAATTAATAAACATCAATATCGATTTAACTTTTATACTTTTTACAATTTAGTCATTTTTCCTTAATTAAATATCTGAACGTCAAAATTTTTGGACCAAATTTCAATACACCTATATAGTAACTCCGTAAATATAATATTTAATAAAAATATTTACGGGCTCGGTTTATAAAAATGATGTCCCGCTATCTCATTTTCCAAAACCACTTGTCTCTAGGGGCAAACGACTTGTACTTAACTATTCATTCAATTAGCAAAAATTATCAGATCAAAATTCAATATAATACTATATTTGACTCGTAAATATTA
Organism: Gossypium raimondii; assembly: GCF_025698545.1. NCBI lineage: Eukaryota > Viridiplantae > Streptophyta > Magnoliopsida > Malvales > Malvaceae > Gossypium > Gossypium raimondii. Next base: position 40,308,932 of record NC_068569.1, on the reverse strand, counting down.
AATAATAATATTTACGGACTCACTCGTCGTATATGTCGTCTCGAAACCATTGTTTCTAACACCATTGAAAAATGAGTTGTTACATGATTAGTCCTTAAAGAGTTGTTCGTTTGCTGTTTTGCCAAGTAAGCTCATATGGAACTTACTATTTGTTTAATGTTATAATTGAATTGTAATTATTTTGCATATTAGTTTATATAAATGTGAATTTGGTGATTTTGGCATCAATTAGACTAAAATGCAAAGTATGTAAAATATGGTATTTATGGATAGGTACAAGGTACCAAAATGGAATGTTTATATTATTGGTATAACATGTACATGTTGTTACAAGGATAGAAATGATATGATTATAGTAATAATGCTCGTGTGAACTTAGTAAAGGATTATGATACATATGGTATGTCATTAGGGTCAAATATGGAAACGATCAGGGATTTACAAGGTTATATGAGATCCAACATTTGTTGCAGATTCTCGGTTTATATGTATCATTAGTTTAGCCTGGACTAGTAACCTCGATACAACGTCAGCTTGTGTGAGCAAATTCATAAATGTCAGCTTGTACGAGCAAACCCTGATCATTGTCAGCTTGTGTGAGCAATATAGTCTCGTGTATTTGAGTTGATTTACTAAGGTTCTCTCGGGTGAAAATGGTAGCCTATTGGAAATGAAATTGCTGAAATAATTTGAAAATGAATTGAATTACATATGATATTAAATGGGATTTTTCTATATATATCTGTGCTTTGTGTTATAAGCCTTTGATATGTTAGTGAACTAACCTATTGGTTATATTTGTTGATATGCATATGATATTATAAAGACACCGAGGGATGCCATATAGAAAGGCAATGTATTAAATGTTTAATTTGTTGTAATGTTAAGGTAAGTTAAGTAAATTTAATATGAACTTACTAAGCATTAAATATGCTTACTCCGTTGCCTCCCTTTATCCTCGCAGATTGCCAACTTGTGGAGCGTGTCTATTGGATTGTCGAGAAGCTCACACTATCCCATTATTGATATAGTATGAAACCCCTAAAACTAAGCCTAAACATTACGGCCAAATCTAAGCGATTACATGGGCCATAGGTACAGTGAAAACTTGAGTTGAAGTAAATTGGTTTAACCTTTGGAAAACATGTGCTAGTAATTCTCTTAAATACATGGTTTTTAATATAAATTTGAAATCACTCTTACTTAATATTTGTAAAACAACTTGATAATCCTCGTATTCAGATTCAATAAATTGAGTTTGCAGAAAACAATTTTATTAGGGAAATATCAAATTATTTAATCCTAATATAAAAATCCATGCAAATTGTCCATTGTCCAAAATTTAAAATCCCATGCCACAGTTCAACAATATATCGCGAAATAAAATCCCAAATAAAATTTATAGAGTACATAAAGACCAAAAGTTAATAAAAATCCATAATCATGAAAACCATTTTTTGAGAGCATCTCTGATGACTGATTTTGAGTCCTAACCACGAGATTATTTGAAACACACAAGTAATGTGGGTGGGCTTTAAAAGGCTTAGTGTGAGATCAACATAAATATAATTACATACATATCAAAATATATAAATCAAACATCATAATATTTATGATTTATATCACTAATACTTATGCATGGACATATCGATGCATATTTAAAAACGATGCACATTTTGTAGAAAGTTCTTACCCATCTTCGCCACACACCACATATCGAGTTCTCCAAAACTCGTTCATCCGTAACACCATTTGTAGACAAGCCACCACTGATTTGTAGATAAACTACCTCTGATAACACTTTCGTGGACAAGCCACCATTGGTATGCAAATATATTGCCACTGATAAAATTTTTGGACAAGCCACCACTGATTTGCAGATATACTGTCACTGCTTTCACCTTTTACAAAATCCTACCCCATGCATGTGACATGGCAATATCACTTTTAAACACATTTGAATCACTTTTAACACTTAGGCACGTGCACATGCTCACATAATCACATTTCGATAGTCATCATTTTAATATGTTTAGTCATGTTTGTCACATTAGATCATAGATTTCAATATTCACATACTCACATATATATATCACATACTTGAATTAACAAATATATCATGAACCCATGCAACACATGTCATGGGAACACGATTTACACATACATCATTATTATAGTAATAATCACATCATATCACATATCTCATGCATTTCACAAAATGTATTTCGGATAGAGTCACTTGCTTGGGTCCTTTGTATTTAGTTTTTCAAATCCTCTTAGATTATTTAATGTGCTTACAATTGGTTATAATTAATTTATTAACAGATAAAAGATAGCTATATCACCAACAATAAGTAGAATCGATCCCACATCTTTTATCATAGATCTAATTTGCCACAATCCTTATTAACGATTACACTTTGATCTAACTTGAAAGACGTATCTAAAAAATGAGTAATGTTTATTGATTAGGCTCCGTTTCAAAATAATCTATCACTAATAGATCGATTACTAATAGGCTCACCAACATTTACCCTATGATTTTGGACTCTCAAAAAGATGATTTCCAGTGAGAACTTGTAAGTCCCCGTATGATTAATGTTTGGTCCTTCAAGATTGAAAGGAATAATATTAATACGAAAATAAGTAAATAACAAAATATAATTATCTCTATGACTAATATACTAATCGACCAAGGGATAAAATCAACAAAAGATGAGTTTAGGATTAAAATTACCCACACTTACAACTTGATTAAATTTGGGTGGATAATGAATCAAATGAGGAACGAGGCTGGAGGGTTGAGTGATCTAAAAGAATCGTTAGAGTAAAGAGAGAGTGTAAGTTTAATCAATATGAGGAACGACAGGGAAAATAGAGGAGGAAGAAAAGGGAAGACGAGGACGGCGACAATTGCGACAGTGACAGCGATGGTTTGGCAATGATACGATGTCGATCTAACGACGAAGGGATGGTTGTCCGACGATGAGTTAAAGAAAGAAACTAGAGTGGTTTGGCACAATGGGAAGGTGTAAGAAAATAAAAATGGAGGAGGAGTGAAACCTGCAGTGGCACGCAGCGATGGTCATGATGACGATTGACGACGACGATGGAAAAAGAAAAATGAGAGAAGAGGCAATGCGACAGTGACTAAAAGTGTGGCGATTGGTGGTGCTAGGGTCGGTCGTGGTGGAGAAAGGGAGGAAAAGAAGAAAAAGAGAGAAGGTGGTGGTTAGAAAAAATGAGAAAAATAGATGAGTTTGGAGAGATGATAATAGGGGTAGGGAGTGAGAGGAATTATTTGGTCAACAATGACTAGGTTCAATGAACCTCTACTAAAGGCAAGGTATAAAGTTTTGGCAAGGAACAGAGACATGGAGTGAAAAGAGGATTATGCACCCTCAACTTAAGGTAAGTTTGAATCTTAAATGAGGAAAGGAATCCTCCTAAATATGGTTACTATAGGGTGGATGGTAACTCCTTAATGCACATGAAAAAAATTGTAAAAAATCTAATTGAAGAGGTGTGAACAATAAGACTTGAACCTTGGACCACTAGGATAGTTAAGGAGTTATTAAACTACTAGACTCAAACTTGCGCAAATAATAATAAAAATATGGGATTTGACAACTCTACCATCCTTATAAAAATTTCTTCCTCAAAATTTACCTAATGGAAAAAGTGAGGATATTACTGTCACATCAAATCATCTGACTCCCAAGTGGCCTTATTGGTGTTGTGATTCCTCCACAAAACTTTCATGAATAGAATATGCTTCATCTGCAAAACTTTGACCTCATGATCCAAGATCTGTATCAGTTCCTTATCAAATGATAAATCTGAACGAACCTCGATCTCCTCAATAGGAACTATATGAGAAGGTTCAGATCGGTATCGCCTTGACATGGAAGTCTTGAGAAAACTGTTCTTAAGGTTAAGAAAGTTCTAGCTAAAGCTCAATCCAGCAAAATGCACTTTCGGGGCTAGGTGAGGAAAGCTGCTAGGATTCTTAGTTAGTGAAAAGGGGATTGAGATTGACCTAGACAAAGTCAAGGCTATACAAGAATTGTCTTCGCTGCGCACTCAAAAAGAAGTTTGAGGTTTCCTAGGAAGACTAAATTACATCGCCCGATTCATTTTACAGCTAACTGAGAAATGTGACCCCATATTTCGTCTCTTTAAGAAACACAATCTAGGTGTATGGGATGAGGAGTGCTAGAAAACTTTTAAAAAGGTTAAGCATTACCTATTTAATACCCCAGTACTGATGCCTCCTAGCCCAGATAGGCCACTGATACTATACTTGGCAGTATTCGGGAATTCCATGGGATGCGTGCTTGGCCAACATGATGAGTCAGGGAAAAAAGAAAAAGCGATATATTACCTCAGTAAGAATTTTACTGAATGCGAGGTAAGATATTCTCTAATTAAAAAGCTGTGTTGTGCCTTAATCTAGATGACTTGGAGATTGAGACAATACATGTTGTACCACACAACTTGCTTCATCTCAAAACTCGACCCTTTAAAGTACATGATGGAATCGACTGCTTTGAATGGAAGAATGACCCGATGGAAAATTCTACTTTTCGAGTTCGATATAGTCTATGTGAACCAAAAGGTGGTAAAAGGGAGTGCAACGGTAGATTTTCTGGCCAGTAGGACTCTAGAAGATTATGAGCCACTGAACTTTGATTTCTTGAATGAGGATCTAATGTATGTTGCAATATTTGGAGAAGACTCTCAAGAAGGCCATCCTTGGAAACTAAACTTCGACGGAGCCTCAAACGCTGTGGGTAATAGAATCGGGGCAGTCCTAGTATCCCCAAATGGAGATCATTATCCTTTTACTAGTAAATTGGATTTTGATTGCACAAAAAACATGACAAAATACAAAGCATACATCATGAGCATCCGTGCAGCCATAGAACGTAAGATCAAAGTACTAGAGGTATATGGGGATTCGACATTAGTGATATATCAACTCAAAAGTGAATGGAAGACGAGAGACTCCAAATTGATCAGTTATCGAAAGCTAGTTCTCGAATTAGTTGAGGAGTTTGATGACATCACCTTCTGCTACCTCTCGCGAGATGAAAACCAGATGGCCGACGCCTTGACTACTTTAGCTTTTATGATCAGAGTAAACAAACAAGAGGATGTGAAACCTATCCAGATGAGCATTTTTGAGGCTCTGGCTCATTATTACAACATCGAAGAAGAGGAAGAGGATGACCACCCTTGGTACCATGATATACTACGATATGTTAAGAATCATGAGGACCCTGACCAAGCAACTGAGAATTATAAGAGGACGTTGAGAAGACTGACCAGTGGCTATGTCTTAGATAGGGAGATCCTCTACTAAAGAAGGAAGGATCAGGTACTATTAAGATGTGTGGACGCTGTTGAGGCTAAGAAAATCTTGGAAGAAGTCCATGAGGGCGTCTGCGGAACGCACGCTAATGGTTTTATAATGGCCAGGCAAATCATGAGATTCGGGTATTATTGGTCTACCATGGAAGGAGATTGTATTAGTTATGCCAAAAGATGTCATAAGTGCCAAATTTATGGAGACAAAATTCATGTGCCTCCCTCACCTCTTCATGTCATGACTTCCCCGTGGTCTTTCTTTATGTGGGGCATGGATGTCATTGCGCCAATATCACCAAAAGCTTCTAATGGGCATCAATTCATCTTTGTGGTCAGCGATTACTTTACTAAGTGGGTAGAGGTCACTTCTTACGCTAATGTAACGAAATCGGCAGTTAGCAAATTCTTGAAAAAAGAAATCATATATTGGTATGGGATGCCAGAAAGGATCATATCTGACAATGCATTGAACTTGAACAACAGTACGATAGCGGAGGTCTGTAGTCAATTCAAGATCAAACACCACAACTCATCACCATATCGCCCAAAATGAATGGTGCAGTAGAGCCAGCCAATAAGAATATTAAGAAGATCGTGGGAAAAATGACTGAGACTTATAAAGATTGGTATAAGAAGTTACCATTTGCCCTCTATGCTTATCGAACATCTGTCAGGACCTCCACCGGGGCAACGCCTTTCTCTTTGGTTTATAGAATGGAGGCGGGTCTGCCTATTGAGGTTGAGATTCCCTTTCTCCAAGTTTTGTCAGAACTCAAGTTAGATGAAGCAGAATGGATCCAGTCTCGATATGATCAAGTGAACTTAATTGAAGAAAAGAGGCTAAGGGATGTCCATCATGGTCAAATGTACCAAAAACGAATGATACGAGCTTATGACAAAAAGGTTCGCCCTAGAGAATTTCATGAGGGGGACCTAGTATTGAAAAAGATCCTGCCCATACAAAAGGGTTTCTAAGGGAAATGGATGCCAAATTGGGAAGGACCTTATCTGGTAAAGAACGCCTTTTTTGGAGGAGCACTGATTTTGACTGAGATGGATGGCAAAAACTTGCCTAATCCTGTGAATTCAGATTCAGTCAAGAAGTACTTCACTTAAAAAAAAAAGAGGAGAGGCCAAGGCGAAAACCCACAAAGGGAGCTTTGAGACCAAAGGGGTTTTAAGTTGAAAACCTAGGAAAGAGAAATTCAAATTTTGATCGAAGATGGGGCATGTGGTAGTCTTGTCTTCTCAGAATTGACAAGGAGGAGGAACGTTACATCTTGGAGCATCAACAAAATACTCTGGATCTCTTAGACACTTATCAGGCTCAAAATGGTCCTCGAAAAGTTTGTGCACAGAAGCTCACGCTGCGATATCTGGGGCACCTAGTTTTTCATCTTACCCATATTGTATTTTAGCAGTATTTGCTATCTTTGATTAATTCATTCATTTCGAGCTCTGTTCTCAATCAATTTCAATCATGTCCATTGTTAAAATTTTTTTCAAGCATTTTTCATTGAAATAACAATTACTGGACTAATAATATTCAAGTAAAAGGAGTTTTGCATATTGCTCTGAAAAGTTTTCTAAATAGTAAAAGGGTCTGAAAACAAGACCACTATTTAGAATTAACCAAACTTAAGGGTTGGAAACATTTGAGAAAGAATAATCTAAATTGTGACTATTTCTTTGGATTTTCGGTTAAAGATACCAGTTGAATAAGAAGGCATGGTAACACATCAGTGATAGAACCTTGATAAACAACGAGCAATGACAACCTAAGTATTAAAAAGGGATCATTCTCAAAAAATGATAATCTGCATTCATGCAAATATCATTCATACACATCTAATTAGGAACATTTGATTCATTTTGATCATGACATCCTAATCACTAGGCATAAATAGGTCCATGAAATGGATTCTACAGGTCATGTTTTCCAGAGAACAGATTAGTGAAACCACAAATCCTATACCCTGAAGTTGCCGTGGGATGGATTATAGTCATCGTGGCAAATCTTATCTCCCTGAAGTTGCAGTGGAATAGATTAAAGCTACAAATCTTATTTCCCTGAAGTTGCAGTGTAATAGATTAAGGCTACAAGCCTTATCTCCCTGAAGTTGCAGTGGAGCAGATTGAAATTACAAGTTTTATCTCCCTGAAAATGCAGTAGAGTAGACTGAAGACTGCAGATCTTGTCTCCCTGAAGTTGCAGTGGAGTAGGTTAAAATTACAAGTCTTATCTCCCTAAAGGTACAGTGGAACAGACTAAAGATATCAAATCTTATCTCCCTGCTGTGCAGTGGAGCAGACTAAAACCACAAATCTCATCTCCTTAAAATTGTAGTGGAGTGGATTGAAGCTACAAGTCATATCTCTCTGAATTTGCAATAGAGTGGATTGAAGCAACAAGACGCAGTAGACTGGAATGAAGCTACTTGGGAAACAGGAATACCAAAAAAATCAAGACTCGACGAGACCGGTCAAAATTGGTCTTTCTTAAAAGTCTTTGCGCTACTCTCGTTACACAACAACAAGCAAAGAGGGGCAGCTGTAATAAGCCCAATTTGCCCGGGCCCAACAAATAGTCTATTTTACAAAACAAACCCAATCCAAATAAACCCAAAACTAAACCCAAACCCAACAACCCAATAACACAAACCCTAAAGGCCACAACATTAAGTTTTTTTAGAAAACTAAAATGAAACCCTAGCCCCACCCTAGCCGCGTCGCTGCACGCCAGCCTCCTCCACGTGCGTCTGACACTGCTCTGTCACCTGCAAGAAGCCAACAAACAAGAAGACAACAAACAGAGGAAACTAATAGCAAAAAAACAAAAAAAAATAGAAGCAGAAGGACTGTAATTTTGGCTATAAAAAGGCCACAGTTACAACAAATGTTTCTTCTTTTTTTTTGGATGAAAAAATAAAAAAATGCAAAAAAGGTTGATACATATTCAAAAGAAAAAGAAAAGTGATTTTTTTATCTTCTATTTTTTATTTATTGAATAAAATAAAAGTAATAAACTTATCGGGGCGTTTCATCTCCCTCCGTCATCGGAGGCTCTTTCCGACTTCGAGAACCCAAGACCTAAGGGTTCAGCGCGACGGTTTTCATGAGAAAATCAGAAGGTTTCTTTTTTTTTTCTTATTTTTGAAGTAGAGGGTCAAAGGGGGTCAAAATAAAAAATTTTCAGTTTTCGGCCACCGTGGATGGTGGCGCCGTTGTCATTGGCCGGCAGGTGGCACGGCAGTCGGCCGTTAATTTGATGGTTGAAATAGGGGCTGTTGCAAAGAAAAAAGAAAAATAGATTTTCTTTTTTTTTTTGGTTAAAGGGCTAAAACGATTTTGTTTAAATTTAACTTTTATAAGCGCTGTAAAACAGCGTCATTTTAGGGCTGATTCCAATAGCCCAAAACGGCGTCATTTCACCCTGACCTGCGTGCCGACCCGACTCGCTCCAGAGGATCTGCCTGTTTTTAACAAAGGGCATATTTGTGCGGTTAGTCCTTCCGCTTTTACAACGGGTTTCAATATAGTCCTATCTCTTTACTTTTTAAATTTGACTGTGTAATTTCGTTTTCGTTTCATTTCGGTCCTTTATGAAACGATGCACTTTGAGGACTGGGAATAATTTTTCTTTTAGTCCTCGTCCCTTTGCGCGCGTTTTATTTAGGCCCTATTTCTTTTTTTTTCTTCAAAATTTATCCATCAAAGTTTATTTTTTTGTTTGATCCTTTGACCATTTAGTTCTTTTTTATTTATTTATTTATTTTATTTACTTTTAATATTTTTGCATATTTAGTTTAGTATTTTATGTACTTATTTTATTTACATTTATACTTTTAATTCCATTCTAATTCTGACTCGGCCCTCGGTTTATTTAAAGTCATTCTTTTATAATTCCCATTTTATTTATTTATGTATTTATTTATTTATTTCTTTGTCTTTATTATATTTAAAAATTGGTATTGTCATTTCATGTTCATATTTTGTCATTAGTATTATTATTGTTATCATTGTTATTATTTATTATTTATTTTATTTTTCTTTGATTGTTAATATTGGTATTAAAGTGATGTATTATGAATTGCCTATTAGTACATTTATATTATTGTCATTCAGATTAACGCTTTTTATGCATATTAGCACCATTGCTTATTCTTTTATATTTTATTACCAATTTACATTACTTTAATCTTTGTCCGATACACAAATTTCATTTTTTAATAATAAGCAATATTTCGTACTTTGGAATTCGGAAGGTTGTTCTCTAACTTACGGGGTTTCAATTTTCTCGATAAATCTGAATACACGAACCCTTTTTTTAAACATAAGTTTTTTAATCTCGTGAATTAATAAAAGATCATGTTCTAACTTATGGAATATGATTTCTTTTCTAAAACCAAGATAATTGAATATCTTTTAAAATAATAAAACTTTTGGTTTTTATTCTCGTTTCAAGGATTTCAGACATTGTATCCTAACTCACGAGATATAATTCTTTTTATCGATTGACGTGAAATACACCCTTTTAAAAAAATTAATTAAACGATATTTTAACAAATGATCGTATTTTAAATCTCTTCAAAGTTTTCAATTTTTGACATTAAGACACCAATTAATCAACTAGGTACCAATTTTGGGTGTTACGAGGGTGCTAATCCTTCCTCATACGTAACTGACTCCCGAACCCAGTTTTTTCTGAATTTCGCAGACCAAAATTGTTGTTTTAGTAAATCAAAACATTTTATTAAAATGATCAATTATGAGGTGATTCGATTACACCTCAATAAAAAGGATTAGTGACTACTCCCATTTTCATTTTCATTTTCAAAATAAAGGTCGACCCTTTTACAAGAAAATGGTTTCGACACGTAGGTTATGACATATATGGAAAGAAGACCATATCATGTAAGACCGTAACTGGTGGGTTATGTCATCATATGGAAAGAAGACCATATCATGTAAGACCGTAACTGGTGGGATGATATCATATGGAAAGGAGACCATATCATGTAAGACCGTAACTAGTGGGTTATGACATCATATGGAAAAATTTAAGGAAGATTATTACCTAATGTGGTTCTTTTGTGTCCTAGGACGATGAGGGGCAAACCTCACTAAGTGTGAGTTTAGGAAAATCCCCATTGACTAAATCATCAGGAGAAAAAAAGCCATTGTGACAATTTTTGTTTAAGGACGTCTTTGCAACAAAAATCTAGAAAAGTAAGTCTTTTTGGCAAACCTGTTAAAGGACAAAATTTGTGACAAATCTATGAAAGGAAGCACTTTTGTGGAAACCTTTATCAAAGGAAACCCTCTGTGGAAAACTTTAGACAGGAAAGCCATTGTGGCAACCTCATAAGGAAGCCTTCGTGGTTATATCTGAAAAGAAACGCCTTTGTGGCATAACCTAAGAACATGATGCCTTGGTTTCAATTTTGCAAAAGAAATTCCTTGTGGTGAATACAAAGGAAGCCTTTGCGGCTATTTAAATAAATGAATGTCTTTACAAAAAAATTTAAATGAATGACGTGTAAGGAATTATGAAAGAAAGACATGAACGATCCTCTGAAAGAAAAGTAAAGATAGAAATTTTAAGATATTGTAAATGTAAGAGATAATATATGGACAAGTAGAAGAAACTAAGCATCCAAGGAACTCTAAAAGAAAGACATCGTATGTAAATAAAAAAGTGAACCCCGCATAATAACAAGAAAATAACAGTAAAGATAGAGTGAGCCAGAATAGGTGACGAATCCGAGATATGTGTTATATTTATATATAGATAGCACCTTGAAGTAAGGAAGATCTGGGTTAACTCTACGTTAAGTAATGGGCGTAGTTTACCTCGCCCGAAGGTAGTGGTAAAATCAATAAGTATGAAATAAGATTTTAAGTCTGCTAATAAGGTAAATGAAATGGTTAAGGACTATGTAAAGATAGGATTTAAGAAGAGATATAGAAAGTGAAGAGATTTTAAGTATAGAACGCTCAAAGGAAAAAAATAACTTGTAACACCCTTAACCCATATTCGTCGTCGAAATGGGGTTACGAGGCATTACCGGACCTGACACAACTTCTGAACTAACGCATGTATATAATAACAAGAAAATAACAGTGAAGCTAGAGTGCACCAAAATAGGTGACGAATCCAGGATATGTGTTATATTTATATATAGATAGCACCTTCAAGTAAGGAAGATCTGGGTTAACTCTATGTTAAGTAATGGGCATAGTTTACCTCGCCCGAAGGTAGTGGTAAAATCAATAAGTATGAAATAAGATTTTAAGTCTGCTAATAAGGTAAATGAAATGGTTAAGGACTATGTAAAGATAGGATTTAAGAAGAGATATAGAAAGTGAAGAGATTTTAAGTATAGTATGCTCAAAGGAAAAAATTGACCTGTAACACCCTTAACCAGTATTCATCGTTGAAATGGGGTTACGAGGCATTACCGGACCCGACACAACTTCTGAACTAACGCATGTATATAATAACAAGAAAATAATAGTGAAGCTAGAGTGCACCAAAATAGGTGACGAATCCGGGATATGTGTTATATTTATATATAGATAGCACCCTAAAGTAAGGAAGATCTGGGTTAACTCTACGTTAAGTAATGGGTGTAGTTTACCTCGCCCGAAGGTAGTGGTAAAATCAATAAGTATGAAATAAGATTTTAAGTCTGCTAATAAGGTAAATGAAATGGTTAAGGACTATGTAAAGATAGGATTTAAGAAGAGATATAGAAAGTGAAGAGATTTTAAGTATAGTACGCTAAAAAAAAAAAGAGCTGTAACACCCTTAACCCGTATCCGTCGCCGAAACGGGGTTACGAGGCATTACCGGACCCGACACAACTTCCAAACTAACTCATGTATATACACGTAATCATGGTCAAATCTCTTAAACCCAACCAACTTTAAAACATTTCAGGACACGGAATTAATATATATTTGTACTCATTTAATACATAAACAAAGTATCAAAATAACACTTCCCCATATAAACCTATGCGCATATCAAAATAAACAATTTTATTAATTACAATATACATATAAAACGAGCAAGTCAAACCACAACATATAACCATATCACAATCGGTACCTTACTATTCTTTAGCCTTTTTGTTCAATGCTTAGCCAAAACATAAATGAAAATACACCATAATAATCATTCAATTATACGCAAATGTTTATACCCAAAAGGACATCAACTTTCCAATAATACGAGTCTAATTTTTCTAAATTACCATACATCATTGTTGATCACATCTTTTAAATCCATAATCTAATACATAAATATATGCACAAATATGTCGCTATTAATTTACTACCTTACTAAGCCAGTATCCTAGTCATTTTCAAATATAAAACAAACACTTATCATTTACATGTAAAGACATCTCATAAAACATAATCATTATATATAATATATACAATATAGAAAACAAATCTACTAATGCATTACATGCCAAAATCGAACCTATATATATGTATAAATAATATTAATCCAGTAACATATCATATGTCACTTATAAAACTAATTTAGTAAACAAGACTCATTATACCAATTACCAATTCTAATAACAATATGTATATCAATTTAAGTATAATACAATAGCAATAATCCACACTTAACAAATATAAGAAAAATTAACGGTAACATATAACTAGACATTTAGTTCCATGATTTAAACACCACTACCAAATCACAAGGTAATTTATAGTCATCAATAAGAACTCATTCATCAACTATACCTAATTCATTTAAATCAAATTATAACAAACCATAATTGCAAATCATGCCAACTTTCAAGACTATATCATCATGCATATACCAAATACGTCACACACATATATATATACCATAACCGAAATTTGCTTAAACTTAAGCATCATATCTAGCCATTTTCGCATGGCTTAATATTTACAAATTCAAAACTAACCCAAAACACAAGCTAGCCTATACATGCCATAAGTATAAGGTTCAACTTTTAAAATACCAAATTAGCGATTGATAGTATGTCTAATTACTCCGACAATCCCCGAGCTCATAACTTGATTCCAAAACTATAAAACAACGAACAAACACACACACACACACACACAGTAAGCTTGAATAGCTTAGTAAGTTATAAGAAAATAAACCATTTCAAAGATATCTAATATAATTTAACTAGGCCGAATCAAGTAGCCCTTAATCACATCTACACTTATCATACTAGCGAATTCATATAACATCACAAAATATTAGTAATTTAACATCATCTGACCGAATGCACATATACTCATAAGCACAAATTACTCTCACTTTTAATATCACAAATACATCATTTAGCAGAATATGAGCATTCATGTAAATACATATAATTCACTTTATATCATGTATAGTTTATATCACCATTTCAAATACCAAGCTTACCTTAATTTTTTATTAACATTGAACTTAACACTTACTTGACCCTTTCAGCTTGATTTCACAATCAATCAGAACTTGATAATGCCTGCTGAACCATTCGGAACTGAATAGAATACTCGAATAATCATACTTATCGTATAGTGCCCACGTCGTACACGTGGTTTTACATGTAATCACATAGCGATGACGCTGTCCCACACAGGGTCTTACTCACAATTACAAATTGATGCCGCTATCCCACACAGGGTTTAACACAATAACACTTATCAGAATTCCTTTGGTTCACTCAGGACTTCGTACGTCGTATTTTGATCGAATTAAACTTATATATATTATTTCCATATACATATACATTCGGCTATCTCATATTTATATACACATAAATTCAATTCAACATTTCAAATTCACAATTATTTAAATTTAACAACATTTATGTGCTTATAGACTTACCTCGGACGAAGACAAACGAACCGGGACGACTGTTCCATAACTTTAGATTTCCCCCGATCCAATTCCGATTTCCTCTTTTCTTGATCTAAATTCGTATAATTTAAACTTATTTAATCACATATTCCATCAAATTCATCCATAAACACATAAATGGGAAAATTACACTTTTTCCCCTAACATTCACATTTTTCACAAATTAGTCCCTATTTCACAAAATACAAAATAAACAAAATTTCATTACACAATAGCTTGGCCGAATATTCACTAAGCTCATATAAGTCCATGCATTTCATTTATTTCACATTTTAGTCCCTCAATTTATTATTTTTGCAATTTAGCCATAATTACTCAAAATCATCAAAAATTCAAATACAACATATGTTTATCTATCTCATTTCTTTTATTTTCTAACATCAACAACAAAAGTCACAAGCTCTCAATAATGGAAAAAAATACAAAATCATCACCAAATTCAAAAATTCAAGCATGGGTTGCGTAGTATTCGAAGCAATGATATCAAAAACGTAAAAATTAACAAAAACTGAGCTAAACACATACCTAAATTCAAGCTTCAAAGTGCCGAAACCTTAAACCTTTTCTTTATCATTTTTTTAGTTATATTCAGTCAATAAAAATAATAAAGATGAACTAATGCATGTTTTTTTTATATTTTATTAATATATTTACTATATTTACAAATTTAACATTTATGATTTAATGTAAAATCATTATAAAATTAAGATATATCCATCCAATTCTTTTAATTATGGAATCATTTCCTTTTAAGGACCCCACACTATACAGACAATAGCAAATAAACACTTTAATAAATAGTTAGCAACTTTCATAACTTACGCAATTAAGTCCTTTTAATAAATCAGGCATTCAAACGATAAAATTTCAAACTGAAAATTTAACATACATAAATTCACACAGAATAAACACCAAAAATAAATTTTAAAATATTTTTCTGACCCGGATTCGTGGTCCCAAAACCACAGTTCCGAATAGGGTCAAAATCGAGATGTTACATGACCATTTGAGTTTGGACCTCGAATTTAGAGCCTAGTAGAGTGAAGGCTTAATGAATATGAGAGGAAAATAAGTCCTTAAATACCTTGAGAGGAAGAGAAAGGTCTAAAATAAAAAAAGAGTAATTACAATATGTTAAAAGAAATCTTAGTCAAGTAACCGTTAGAAGGAATAAGGAAAAGTTAAAGGACACATGAAGGACATGTGAAGTATCTATCACGCTTTGATATAATGAATCAGATATTTAAGGTTAAGTCACTAAGTTCTTATGAACTTACAAAGGTTGTTTCATATTTCACGTTGTAAAGAAGTATGCACCAGGAGGGACGACACCAGGGCTACGCCAAAAAAAAGTGGCGCAATGGGCTGTTATGCATACAGAGGAAGTTAAGTGGCACGTTCAAGTTAGAGCATAAGTTGTTTAAGTAGCGTTCCAATGCGTTTACAGTAAACTAAGAGATAAAATAGAGATACTAAAATTTTATTATCTTGAATTGTAAATGTAACCATACAATGTACACCCATAAGAGACTCTGTCACATTCATAGATAGAACTTTTACATAGGCAAAAAGCTTAATTTACATCTGTTATAGGACGTAACATCCAATACTTGGATCCGATTCATCGGGTCGGGTGGAGGGCGTTACACTAATGCTTAATTTTGGCAATGCTAATGTTTAATGTAAATGGTGTGGTGTGTTTTTGGAGAATATGGTTGAATTATGAATGAAACTTAAAATAACTTATTTGAACATAAATTAGCATAGTTGAGAAGTTGATTTTGAATGACTAGTTGGTTGGATGAATGATTTGTGATTGAATAAGTTGTGGCTGAGGTCACGACATGTCAAACTGTTTGGCGACGTCACGGCGTAGGCCTTGAAATTTTGAAACTTTTCAATTTGTATTTTATGCTCAGGTCAACAAAAGAGCCTTTGTAAGCTCAATTAAGGCTCGAATTTAATTGTGTATTATAATGTGAATGTGTTTATGATATGATAATGATGCGATTTCCCAGACTTGGATGGTTCAAAAATGGTTCGATTGGGTTGGATCGTCTTGAAATAATTCAACGGATGGAAACCTCGAGTCGTAGTAGTAGCAACTAAAAAACCTAAGCTATATTAAAGCAAAGACCCGTTTAACTCACGAATCTCCTAGAACATTGGTAGAAGTGAAGTTGCCACACTCCGGGATGGTGAACGGAGTGATAAGACAATTTGAATGCCACAAATTTAGAAAGTTTGATAAGTTCGATATAGTTTTGTTTAGAACCAAAGAGAAAATTTTCACAAAGTAATGTTTAATTCAGAAATATTGTGTACCCTTACAAATGTCTAATCACCAACTTATATAGACTTATAGGTGACCTTTCAAATTCGGCATTCAACTAGCTATTAACACAAACAATTAAATCCAGTTCATAACATATGGTGGACAGCCAAAGAGTCATATCTTTTCACTTGATTCAAGCATGTCTCTTCACTTGATAAAGGTTTAATGTTCCTTAAATGTGTTGTTTATTGTCCCTTCATTTTCCTTATGGTCGAATGTTATAATGCTTGACATTCATCTATTTTAATGGCAACATAATAAGCTTTGAGTGCATAAAACCGATTAGACTTGAAAAGTCATTCCTTGGTCCAATAAATAGTCACATACGACGTAAGTAAATAGACATTAAACATTTGCAACTTTTCACATTCTTATTCAGCTAAAACATTTAACTAAAAACACATATATTTATGATAAAAATCAGCATACTATAAACACACACACGCATTTATTTATGAACACGTGACTCAAACCCATGTTTAAACATAATTAACATATAAGACACATAAATATAATACATGACTTAATTAAATGCAAACTGAAATAAAACTTAATTAATGACACACTTCACACTTATGACACAAGCTCATAATTAACATATAAGACACATAATATAATGCATGACATGTTTAAAATGAAAAAAAATATAATGCAGACCATAATTAAATATGCAAACTTATTAAACTGAAACAAAACAAAATTAAAGTCCTTTAAGTTATCCCATGATTAATCAAACCCAACAAAGGTTTCATCTTTTGCTTGAATCAGCATTTGACTTAGACTTGACTAAATCAGAAGAAGATTAATTTGGACTTGCTCCCAATGCCCATACATATGCCCTATAAGCTCTTCTTTGACCCACTTGGCTCGGCCTCCCATAATTAGCCCAATTGGTAAGTACAAAAGTTCAGGTTTGAAATTGCCCATTTCATGAAGAGTTGGGCCTTGAAAATTCGATCCATCATCATCTTGTTCATCTTTGCTGAAATTAGTTTAGCCTTAGTGAGTGGAATCACATCAGATTGAATGTTTGAATGATTTATTTATGGTGTATTTGTCAGTAGTTTGTTGTGGCAACGGATGTGGCATCCTGTAGCTCAGACCCGACAATAGGGTCGGGCAAGAAGTGTTACACAAAAATGACTTTAAAAGCTTGGAAGAGCTAATGAAAAGTTGTGCAAGAAGCAAACAATAGAAAACTCTACCAAGAAAATGCAAAAAAAGAAAAAAAAAGAAAAAAAAGGTCAAGACAAACCAAAACAGACTCTGCACTTGGAGAAGAGGAATTTATAGGTGCCAAAATGAAGTCTCCATTAAACTTTGGGACAAATAGCAAATTACCAAATAGCACATGAAAAATATACTTAAACAAGCATCGTTCCAGCACCCAATCTTTAATCAACACAAGGCCTACCACACTTAAAAGCCACAAAAATCATAACAAAAACTATCCATGTGTCACGTATTAGCTACGTGCTATAGTTAAAAATAATTCGTAAGTCGCAAATGGAAACAAAAAAACCTCAAGCACAAAAATAAAGGCATACGCAAGTTTACCTAGCAAAACATTAACTAATGGTATTCCTTAAAAGGAAAAAAACAATCCTCCCTTTTACTTTTTTAGATAAAAGTCCACCAAAGAAAATTCACACTTCACTAAGCATGAAATAAAGACAGAGCAAGGCTAACCTAGTGTACCCATCCTCGTTTCAAGAAAGACCACTTTATGACCTTCTTTTCGTTTAGGGGGCGAGGGAAATTGTTATGCCAAACCAAACATGGTGTTTTCTAATACAACCCCGCTAGTGTAGTGGCTCACCCATCTAAAGGCTCGCCACTATAAATTTACGCCTACCTAGGGAGTTTCTCCTAATCTCACCTAAAAATCTTCATTTCACTTTCATCATACCTAAAGAGTCCTTACTCCGCCACCAACTACCCTTGCCAAAGCCTGTACCATCCAATCAAGTTACCAATAACTTTATTTGACAACTTGCGAGATAGGGGTATGGCATACTAAAACATGAATATAGGATCCTTGGGCTTTGTTTGGCCTCTAAAAAAGCTCTTCTCTTTCCCTCAAAAAAGAAGTGAGAGGAGGGGTTTTTGAGGAGAGAAACAATAGCACATCAATTGTCTAAAGATTTTTTTTAATTATAAAAATTATTGAAAGTTATTTGCATCAATTAACTTCTAACGAGCCACCATCCCCTTCGACATCTCTTCCCATCTCTTAAATTTTTTTATATAAAATTTTATAATTTTTAAATAATTTTAATGCTTTTAATATTTTTGTACTTACTTTTATAATGTTTATAATGTTGAATATATGTTTAATTTGCTGGATACTAACATCACAATGATATCACCATTTGGCATACAACGGTTTAAAATTAGTTATATATCTCAATTAGTCTTTTAACATTCAAATGATTGAATCATTAGACGAGACATAACTTTAAGTTTTGATCTGAGTAAAAAACTCTTTAAAAAGTAAAGTTAAAAAGAGTACATTTTAAAAAGTAAATACATTAAGTAGTGTTGGAAAAATTGTAATTTTTGGTAACTTTGAGACATATTCTCAATTGATAAAGGTGAAGAGTTGAATCATAAAATTATGGTTTTATATTCTACTCCATGAGACTTTTACAACGGTATATCATATGCTCAAAATGGTTAGGTAATGAATGAGAAATTGATTTTCAAAGTAAGTTACTTGAAAATATTTGTTGAGGAAAAGAAAAACTTAGATCCCACATTGGTTAAAGACCAAGTGTGAGATATATATATATATATATAATGTCGTGCCCAAAATGGGTCTACAGATATGTTAGCCCAACACGAAAATTATTTTTCCTCAAACATACAAAATCTATTTTTAAGAAGGCTTTGAATTCTAAAGAATTTTTTTGCAACTGATACTCTCTCACATCGAATTTATTTTGCTCTCAAAATTCTTCTTTTCCTCTCCATATTTTCCAACGTTTCGATGATAGAAAAATACAACGTTTGTTCGTTGATCGCTGCAGAGGTGATACTGCTTTGCTCATCGTGTTGTTGTATTCTAGGAGACAGTCAACCAACGTTTCTCCAAATACCGTAAGAGCAGCCGAATCTGTCTTAAGGAAATTGTGTTAAACATGCCTCAACATTTAGTAAATCTCTATTCTTCTTTTCGATTTCTGATTTTTGTTACGGTATTTATTGATTTTCGTATCTGACAATTTAAATATAAATTATTTAATTTATATTTTATTTTATATATAAATATTTGTTTATTTATATTTATATATTTCATTCGCTAACCTATTATTTCCAATAAGTAGAAACACGAATATAAAATAATTTTTATGCAACTGAAATTTAAACCCAAATTATTTTTACGGAAGTCGATGGTATTAGTAGTCACAACTTAAGTTAATAAAATAACTTTTTTTTAAGAAGAATATAAAATAGATATACATGACACGTTGGGAATATGGATGCACGAATTATGAAGGAAAACATTTGGTCCGTGTACGAAGATAATGTGAAATAAAATAATAAAAACAACTGGAACATGCTTTGCTAGCAAACAAGGGCAAATGGAAGATAGGCAGCAACACCAGCTGCAGTTTTCTCAGCTGGACCCACACGCCAATAACAGCGAAATTTAGCATTACAAATTAGTACTGCACAAGCAAAACATGCACCTTCCCCATCTTTTCTCATGTAATTTTTGCCTAACTAACGCGTCCCTTTTGGCCTTTTGTTATTTTTATTTGCTGGTATTTAGCCTTCTATAATTGACTATTACATTCTTCATATAAATATCTTAGGATCCCCTCTCAATCTCTTTAACCAACTACATAACTGTTTTCCTTTCAAAACACACGCACCTCTTCTCTTAATTTCCAATACCGCTATCATCTTTTGTTCTTTGCAAATCACCATGGGAAATTACGTTTCCTGCACTTTGGCCACCCCTTTAATCAAAAGTGGTAAAGCTGCAAGGGTGATCCTTCCCGGCGGCGAAATCCGGCAATTCCGGGAACCCGTAAAGGCTGCCGAGCTTATGTTGGAGTGTCCCAATTTTTTTCTCACCAATTCCCAGTCTCTTCACATAGGCAAGAGATTTTCAGCTCTGACCGCCGATGAAGAATTGGAGCTGGGCAACGTTTTCCTCATGTTCCCGATGAAAAGACTCAATTCCGTGATCACCGCAGCCGATATGGCTATACTTTTCATGGCGGCGAACTCTTCAGCCAAGAGAATATCAAGTGGAAAAGTGAGGGTTTTGCCGGAGACCGGAAACGTTGAAGACGAGCAAGAAAAGTCGATGGGAGGAACAAGGTTGAGCTTAGAAGGGGTTGAAGAATTCAAGCATAGGTTATCTGTTTGTAGGTCAAGAAAACCTTCATTGGAAACAATCAAAGAAGAACCTGTTTACTCAAGGTGAATATTAGACCATTTCTTGGGTCAGTTAATACAAAGATAACTCTTTCTTTTCTTGTTTCGTTCTATTTGCTAATATATTTTCAGCAGATAGAATTCTTTTTCGTTTCCTTTTTGATTTGAGAGCATCTGTAATATGACTAACATATAATGTGAAAATTTATCCATGAAAAAGTAAGATTTTCAGTGAATGAAGTTGAGTTTGGTTCACGTGGAAGAAATTTTTTCTTTAAGATTACATTAAAGTTATTTATAATTATGGGTTACAGGTGAGATAGTTAAAATTCTGATTTCTCAGTGCCCAATCTACTTTGCTTAGTCTTTAAACCTTCTTTTATTTTAAAAATTATTAAATATTTTAAATTAAAAATAAATAAATTTGAGTAAAGTTATATTTTTTTAAAAGAAGAATGAAGTTAATACTTTAAAACCCGAATCAAACATATAAGCTAAATAAAGTAAAAATATCACAAAATTCTCTCCGATTGTACCATAGATGTATGAGCAGTTAAAATTTGATATTTATATACAATATACAATAATAAATTTAGTCCTCAATTTTACATATTTATTTAACTTGATCAATACTCTTTTACCAAAAGTAAAGTAGATTTTTTAAAACTAATAAGATTAAAGGATCAAAAGGCTTTAGTAAAATTTTTAAAAATCAATTAAGCCCTTTTAAAATTAAAAAATATTTAAAATCATAAAATTTATAAACAAAATTTATTAAAAATTTTAATTATAAAATTTTAATTAAAAATAATAATATTGACCCTTTAAAAAAAATGGTTATAAGGTTTAAGAAAAAGTGACTCCTACTCTTTTATTGGGTCGATATTGTTATTTTTAATAAAATTTTAAATTTTTAAATTTTATAACATTTTTTATAAATTTTGTTTATAAATTTTATGATTTTTAATAATTTTAAAATTTAAAAGGGCTTATATGATATATTTTTAATTTGTTACTACAACTTTTTGACCATCTAGCCTTAGTTTCAAAAATTTCTAATTTACTTTAAGTAAAAGAGTAGGGGTCAAATTGAATAATTGTATAAAGGTTGAGGGCTAAATTTGTTATTATACCTTGCATATAAATAACAAAACAAACATTTAACGCTGAAATTTTAACGGAAGGGTTGTTTTGCTCACTCATCCAACATACAGGGATTAATTTGCCCATCATTTTAGTAGAGGGGTTAAAATACAATTTAGGTATAGTACATGTGATTTTGTGGTACTTTTACTTGCTAAATAAATATTTTGACTAATGAATTACCGTATTTCATAACATTTCTATTTTAATTAGATTATGACATGTGGGCTAAAATAATTATGTAATATATTTATTAAAGATACGAGTGCATGTGAAATAGTAAAGTTAAGAAAGTGTATTGTTTGGTGTCTCGATTTCAAATCTTATCATAAGCATGCATTTTTTTAGATTTTATGTAAAAAATAAAAATACCTTTAACTTAATATTTATTGTTTATTGAAATTAAGACATTTATGTAATTTAAGAACTGAGTTGAAACTCGATTATGAATGATACCAAGTCAATTAAAATTTTTATATATAGTAAGTATAGATATATATTAGAAATTTTATATAGTAAATTTTAATGGAAATTACAACTATAATTATAAAATAAATTTTAAATTTTTATCAAATTTTGAGAAAGGAATATTTGATATACTAGGTTTTCATTTCGTTAGGATTAAATTGACATTTAACTAAAATCTTAGTTTTACTTTAACATTTTTCTATCAAACAATGACTATTTTAGTACAATTGTTACTACAATTCTTTCAGTATTGATATATTGAACAAGTTTTTCTTGTAAATATAAATAATGAGTTGGGAGTAGCTGATTAAGCTTTAGTTTAATTGATTCAGTTGTAATTGTAGTAATGCGAAAAAAAATGAGTTTGAGCACGTTTAATTGTGTTTTTATTTTATTTTAAGGGTTGAGAGGAATTATGAACAGAAATATGCATTGTATAAAAAATAATGAGTTTTAATTTCTCAAAATTCTCTAATTGTTTTTATTTTTGAAGGTTGTATCATTGTTTTTAAAATTAGTAGTTGGTATTTAAAAATAGAGTTATGGTTTATTGAGTCTTAGTTTGGTTGCACTGACATTATTGTCAATGTAGGAAGATGTGGGTTCGAGCGTGCTGAAACTGTATTTATCCTCCTATGTTAAAATTGGGATGAGTTATGAATTAGATTTTCAAAAAACCAAAAAATTGAGTCATGTACTCTCAAGCCTTTTCTTTATCTAAATCATTTTGCATATATTACTGATTTGTGAGTTTTAGGTGGAATTCTTAAATTTTATTTTAATTCAAATAGATTTATTTGACTAGAATTTCTTTTGCATTTGACTTCACTTAATAAAAGTTCAAATTAATTTCAATTGAAAAAGATAAAATTTATCAACTAAATTAATTTAAAAATTTCATTTAAAGAAAAAAAAAGGATTTGTAGAACAGGAAAAATAAAAGGAGTTGACGATTAATTGCTTCTAGAAATATATAAAAATATGTTAGCAATCAAAATAGTTAGGCGTTGAAAGTGTAAACGTGGAAATTGTGCTGTTTTGGGGGACCACGGCTTCGTTCATCGATCAGTCGCAGTTTCCGGAGCTAAGCTTGGGATATAATAGAGTTGAACCGCTTGGAAAATTGGAATGTTGTTTTAACTTTCGACTTCTCCGCCAACGTTTAGACTTGGAACCAACAACTACCAATCAACAAAGCATAAACAACGAATTGATTGAATTAGAACAGTTTAATGAAAAAGATGTCTTATTTTAAAAAAACCCATTTTTTTATATGAAAAAAGAAAAAAGAGTGCATCTAAAATAATCATTCATAAATTAATAAAATCCATACATATTACTTAGACAACTAGGTGAATTCTAACACCGCATCACTTAAAAGCAATAAAATTACCAATTAAATCCCGTAGCAGTACCTCCAGGCTCATATTGTCATTGATATTATCTTCCCTGTTTCCACATTTAATTTTAACCATCCAATTGGTGGTTTTATCGCTCTCGGCAAGACATGTAGTTGCTTAGCCCATCACGTCTCAAATGTTGAGCACTTCTATATTGTTCCATATAACTAATACACCAACTATCAACAATTGTGAAGTTTGGGTCCACGCCATACTGATAAAAATTATAAATCATTGTCTAATGGATCAGCTTTCACCAGTTTTTTATTAGCCTATTCTTAAGGTTTCTAGTTACGGATCGAGTTACTGAACGATTTATAAAAGAATCCTTTGATTTAGTGGAGCTTTTCCTCTTGTTTCTTTCACATGAATAACTTATAGTGAACTAGTGAAACTCGTTTGAGTTTTAAATCTCTTGACTAAATTATTCTAACGTAATTTTATTTCTCCCAACTTGGTCTCTTTAATAAAGGTTATATAGTTCAAATAAAGTATTACAGCAAATATTCCAACAAAAGGACTCCTAATAGATAAAAATCTCCTAATTAAATTAAACATCTTAACTGAGGCAAAACTCCTAATTGTAACACTGTATACCAGACCTGATCGCCAAGTCCGAATTAAGGAATGTCACATTTGTTGTCAAAGTAACTATGATTAATAACAATTCAATTTAACCTTGTATGTGCTAACAATTATATATTCATTTATAATATGATAAATACTCATATTCGGGTCTTATGCGAGCTTATGAAAGCTCTTAAGGTGACTTGGGTCGAATAAGGATCAAATTGTAAAGGTTGTAAAATATGGGGTTGACATCGTGACTTTGGGGGCTCCTTATTGCGACGCAACATATTGACTAGACTAGTTGCGATATTAAGGGCTTGATGTCATGACGTGACCTCTATTTTTAACAAGGTCTAATTTGGTACCCAATTAGTCATACCAACACCTAACCAGTTGTTCAATTCAACTGTTTAATTAAGAAATACCAATTCATATACTCAATTCTAACAACAAAACAACACTTAACATGTACATAATTCAATATATCATTCATTGCATTGAATTGTATGACAATTTCTACCATTTTTGAAGCATTTGAACCTTTCATATCAAGCCAATCCATTTAGCATAACATAACATGACATTTCGATTTCAACCATCTCAACATGACATTTTCAATATCAATTGACCATAATAAGCTAACCTTTACTAGCTTAAACATCAATGCAACTATATATATACAAAATCAATTCAAAACCTAGGTACATGCCATGTATTAAACAAAAAGGGACCATACTGACATTGCCAAGTCGAGGATCACGAATTTGATGATGAAATCACCTCCAGAACTTCGAGTTATACCAATACCTACACACAAAATAAATAAACCGTACGCTTAGCGATAACGCTCAATTGTACTTCCATGATTCAAGTCAATATAACACAAACTTAACTCAAATGCCTACACTCAAATCAAATTTAAATTATAGCCATTTTGCATACCAAGAACTTCCATTACTATATGAAACATGCATATAACCATTTTGGAACATCAATTCACTACATATGCACTTAAACTTACCATTCATGCCATTTAACACTAAGGTACAGATTCTTTCATTCATACCACATTTCTTATTACTTACCATACCAATTTCTATTTATTTCATAATCTACTTACTCATTTCTTACTACCATTTGCAAGCATATATTTATACCTATTATTTCATCAATTTAAGTTCTCAATTTCATTTTACCATTTCAAACATGTTCGAGCTAACGGACTGATTCTATCCAATTCACATAAATTTTCATATTCTTACTCTTTCATAAATTAAAATATATACATACATATAGTTCCATATTATCAAATCAGTCCATATATACTATTATCAATTCATAGTTTCTTACCATTTCAATTCAACTCACACATTATATTAGCTTACCTTGATCATTAAAAGTATAATATCTACTAATCATTTTGGCATTCAACATGGCTATCCTTGGCATATAATGAAATAAATAGACACATATAAACATTATCAACCAATTATATTAGTCATGTTTTCATATCATAAGTAATATCACTACATTAATGAAATCACATACCTATCATATATCAAATATCAAACATATGCTATCTCATTTCCAATTCACATTTTAGTTTTCCATTTACATTTAATTGAATATAGCTTGATAGAACTATAGTAAAATAGACTCGGATACACGGGTGAATAAGTTGCTCACACAAGCCGACATTATATCAAGGTTACCCGTCCAGGCTAAACCTATGATACATATAACTAGAGAATCTGCAATAAATACAATACCTCATTATAACATGTAAATCCTTGATCAATCAAGCGTATACCCTATTGGCATGCCAAATATATCCTAGCCTTTTACTAAGTTCACACAAGCATCATTTTCATATATATATCATTACCATACCTGTAATCATTCTTATTTACCTGTCATACCCTGTTTCCGACCACATTTTCATTTTCGTACCATGTACGCTATTTTATCACACGACATCCATTTATCTAATTTCATTTTAATTTAGTCCAATTAATATATATAATTTCACATTCAATTTCTTAATCACATCTTAAACTATCATAATCACACGACAATAATTGGACTTTTACAATTTAGTCCCTAAGCCTTAATTAACGATTTTTAGCTAAATTATTTAACCAAAATTCAATATATTTTTAGAATAACTCCGTAAATATTTTTATTTAATATTTATAGACTCAGTTTACAAAAATGGGGTTCCAAAATTGTACTTTTCGACACTTGCATTTCGGGTCATTACAATTGTCTCGTCTTAAGAAATTTCGTCCTCAAAATTTACTGAGAAAGAGGTGGGGATACTGGGATCTCTTTGTCTCTTTTGATCCCTAGTTAACTTCTTTCGCACTATAATTGCGCATAAGGCTTACAATATTGGCACGCATTATTTTTTAGCTCTTTTACTTTTTGAGATAAGATCTATTCTGATTCTTTTTCATAGGATGGATCAAATTGAATTTCGATCACATCTTCTAACATAATATGAGAATGACCGAATAGATATCATCTAAGCATAGATAGATGAAACACATCATTATAACAATTGCTTAGGTGTTGAATGATATATTGAATTATGTACATGTTAAATTTTGTTTTGTGGTTAGAATTGAGTATATGAATTGGTATTTCTTAATTAAATGGTTGAATGGAACAATTGGTTAGGTGTTGGAATGGCTGATAAGACCTTGTTAGAAACATAGGTCACGTCGCAATGTCGGGCCCTTAACGTTGCGACGAGTCTAGTCAGTATGTTGCATCGCAATGAGAAACTCTCGAAGTCACGACATCAACTCAATATTTTGCAACCTTTACAGTTTGGTCCTTATTCGACCCGAGTCACCTTAAGAGATGACGTGAGCTTAGTTACGAGTTGTTTCACGATTTTAAATGTCCCGATTGTCTAAATAGGTACTAGTTCAAAAGTTGATAAAATGATAGAATTTAAACGACAAAGTAGAATTGGATATAACTCTCGAATAAAACAGACCAGAAAAGAACCGACGTTATATAATAATGCGACCCGAATTCTATAAGGTTGTTTTAGACTCAAAAATTTTAAGGATGGATAAGAAAGATCGCCACACTTTGGGATAGTAAATGAAGTGATAAGATTGATTTGAATGCCACAAGAACAAGTTCTTGATAAGTTCAATAAGTTCTTGAAGAACAAAGAGATTAACTCAAAATATATTATATCAAATAGCCTCAAAAGTCTAACCTTACAATGCTTAAAAACTAAACTATTTATAGGTAAAGTAACAAGAAAACGAATGGCCTTGTAAGCTTGTTGGTTCATGCACAAAATTACTCCAAATATTTATCTTCTAATGTCCTTTGCAATGCCTTCATGTATCAGCCCCTAAGGGGACCGAATAAACACCTTTTCTCCCAAAAACAAATAGTTGGAGTGTGTGAATGCCCTAGATCCTTCATCAGCCTTTAAACATTCCGAAAGACACATTTAACATGCATTAGACACATTAAACCAACTAATAATGTTGTAATAAAAAAGACAAATTTAAAGCAAACTTTTAGGACACATTGACACACTTAAGACACATTTAAAAGATGTAATAACAATGAAACAAATTAAACACACATAATAAATATGTAACAAAACTAACTAAATAAAATAACAACTAAATTAACTAAAAAAAACACCAAACTTAAAACATATTAAAAATGCAGCACACAAAAGAATAAATAACACATATATAAACTAAACTTAAAAATTAAAAGGTTGTGGAATTTAAATAATTTTGATGATTTTTAGGCCTTAAAGCTCACATGCAAGATGTTGCATGGCTTTGATTGATTCTCATCTTGCATTTAGTCCCTTCAAGCTTGACCCATTCTTGAGTTCTTTTAATCAAATCACATGACGTGATCGATATCACATCAAGAGCTTTTGTAAGCTCGTATAAGACCTGAATACGAGTATTTATCATATTATAATTGAATGCATAATTTTTAGCACATACAAGGTTAAATTGAATCATTATTAATTATAGTTGCTTTGGCAACAAATGTGGCATCCTGTAGCTTGAACCTAATGATCAGATCGGTTATGGGATGTTACACTAATAATGTTCAATCTACTAATCCTTCTCATAATTTTTATTTCCTCAAACAACAACTCCATCAAACATCAAGCTTGTGGGTCTTCAATGTTTATAGGTTTTACCCATAAATGCATTTGTAACATTACCCTCTCACTGGAAAAAGAACTTGTCCTCAAGCTCATAGTCTAGATAAGCATTGTGAAAATCATCAACATCCTCCCAAGTGGCGTCAAATTCAACTAAACCAATCCGCTTAACTAAGACTTCCCATTTACCATGATTTAGTTTAGCACGAAGAACTTTAGATGGAATGGGTCAAACTTGACCATCGATGATACATGGTAAGCTAACCATAGTCATCGGTTGGTTCTTATGAAATGGCTTGAGTAGAGAAACATAGAACACGTCATGAAGTTTACACAGGGGGTAGTTCTAATTGATAAGCAATAGAACCAATCTTGTGCAACATTTTGAAAGGCCCATAAAACTTAGAGGTAAGCTTATGTTGAGGCGTCTTTGGAAGTGATTTTTGGCAATAAGGACGTCAATGTAACCAAACCAATGTTCCAGGTACATAATCAATGTCACGATAACCTTTATCATAATATGGTTTAAACCGTGCCACGATTTACGAACGTCGAGTAGAGAATTAGCATAAAATATTGAGAAATGAATAGTGACTTTCACTACAAGTGTGACATGTCAGTTGTAATATTTATAAGTGTTATAATGGAACACTCGGAGTTTTCAAAGATCGAATCTAAGGGATTTCTAAATTGGTAAATGTGTTTATCAAGTTAATTACAAATTAAGTAATTACTAATCTATTGAGTCGGAAATTATCAAGAAAATTTCAAATATAAATTGTTTATAAACTAAATTTAAACTATCAATTAAACAAACTAAGCTAAACTTTCTTCATATTTTTAGACAATGAAAATGATTAAAACAATGTTCAATTGATTTGTTAATTGCTAACTAAGCTAATAAACCTATACCGATTATATTGTTTGTCACTCTAGCTAGAAATCTTCTCTCGGTCTCATTCTAAACTAAAAGATACCACCTAAGCTCTCTTATCAGTCTCACTTAAGCATATAGATATTCTCTCAATTTCACTATTCGACATAATTATATCGAACTATCTAATGATAAACTCTCATTTTGGTCTCGTTTATCTAGCATAGACATTAAATTAATTTAACAATCAATTCATGAATTAACCAACAAGCAATATCATCACATAAGAAAGCTTAACACCCAAATAGACATGTCATCGTATAGTTGATATACACGATTTAAAGGTAAGAGTAAGAAATGCTCATTTAGATTTGAAATCAATGGCATCCAAAAGCTTGATTCTCTTTATTTACAAAAGTCTTTAACAAGAAAGAAGAAATAAAACAACAAAAATAAAATCTATTCTAAAAAAGGGAAAACCTAATCTAAAAATAAGAAGAAAAGAAAAAAAAATCTAATCTAAAAATATGATAAGTAAAGAAAAAGTTTCAACCCCAAAAAATCTACTCCAAAAAGCTTATAAAGTAGTATTTATAGTCTAATAACATTTGACCTAATAAAGACAATTATGACCTCACTTAAAATCTAACTTAAGCCCTGCTGGATTGTGAAATACCCTGTAGAATTTTGGCCTCATTAGACTCGGTCTCGTGACACCCACATACTGGTGTCGCGACATTAGCAGTAGATTACTCTAATGATGCTTTTGGGCTTTAGTGATGCAACAACAACCCTTTGGTGTTGCGACATCGTCCTTAGGAAATTTGAATTTTTCATCTACTGGGGTTGTGGCTAGTGTTGCGACCTTGCTAGGCCACAATTGCGACCTTAAGAGTTGGTGTTGCGACTTTAAAGATAGTCAACTCAAATGTGAAAAATTTTGAAGTCCAATTCCTTGGTTGATAGGAAAGGCACTAGTGTCGTTACATCATTGGTGTCTCAACTTTGGCTCTAGCTTAGGGTTTTCTCTTCATTTTCATATTAACCAAATGCTTAAAAAAAAACTTAAATAAAAAATTATGTTCCTAATGGAACAAGCTTGTCATTTTATTCCAAAAAGCATAAAAATGCAATAAAAACTAAAATTATGCATAAAATCTAATAATCAAGGAAAAGTAATAAAATACAGTATAAAGTACTCGAGAATAAGCTCATTAAGTGTTTAAATAACTTTATTTGATGTATGTAAATATGACAGATCAGTCTTCATATGTTGTTAGGATTGTTAAAGCCCAAAACAAATCTATTGTAATACAATAACTTGATTAATAATGCTTGGTCCATTGCATCTACTTGAGAAGAACCAACCTCATAGGACAATAAACGAGGTAGATCTCGATCATAAACCACATTAAAAAAAGGAAGTACCAAGTGTGGTGTGAAATTAAGGATTATAACAGCATTCAGCCTATGGAATCCAATTCACCCAAAGCTTTGGTCGATCTCTCGCAAAGCATCACAAATACATTTCAATTGTTTGATTGATGACTTCAGTTTGGTCATCTTTTTGTGGATGATAAGTCGAAGAAAAAGCTAAGTTTGTCCCATGTAATAAGAAAACTCCTTCCAAAACTTGCTTGTGAAAAGTACCTCACTATTGCTTACTATGGATTTTAGCAAGCCATGAAGTTGTATGACTTTCTCAAAGAAGCTAATTGCTACACTAGTTTCAGTGTATGGGTTTACTTAGAAAATCTATCAACCACCACTAGAAAAATTATTTTATACCATGATTTCGAAAAACCGTTAATAAAGCCTATTGAGATAACAACTCATCTTTGTGTTAGTAATTGTAGAAGTTGTAATAAGTCAATTGGGCTTAAATGCTTGACCTTATTGCATTGGCAAACCAAACATGTTTCCACATACCTATTAATGGTTGATTTCATCGCTTTCCAATCTAAATATTTGTGCACAGGCTATAAAGTCTTTTGTATCCCTTAATGTGTTGCATTATAGAAGCCAAATAGAACTAAAGATGTAATAGTTTGATTTTTAGTAGTGCAAAAAATGGTAGCTTCGAAGCCCCGTTCTTTGATTATTGAGTTTGTAAATATTATTAATTAATATTTACAAGTTAATTATAATTTTATATTGAATTTTGGTTTGGTGAAATTTGTCAATTGGAAAGTTAGTTAAAGTACAAGTGTACCAACCTTCAAGTCAATGGTGTTGGAAAATAAGGTATAAGGACCTTGATTTTGTAAATCGAGCCCGTAAACATTTTTATTAAATGTTTATGAAGTTATTTTATAGCTCAATTGAATTTTGGATTAGTATTTTTTTCGATTTAGTGATTAATTAAGGCACAAGGACTAAATCATAAAAATCGTAAAAGTTAATTGCTATTGATTTTTACTAGTTAAAATGCTTAATTAATAAATGTTTGAGGGTTTAAACAAAAATTAACCACTTTTAAAAGGTAATGGACGGTAGGAACACTAATTAATTGAAAAATATGTTAAATAATGTTTAATAAAAGATTAAACATATGTTAGGATAAGGTAAAAATTATTTTCTTCATCATTTTTCTTTTTCTCATCACCGTTTCTTCATCAAGTAAAACTAGTAAAGCCATTGTTGATGCTCATACTTTTGGTCGTTGCATGTAAGTCTTAAATAAGTCAGTTTTCGTAATTTTTATGTTTTTGATATCGTTGTAGCTTAACCTAGTTATCATGGGTATTTAATTGTAAAACTACCAAAGGTTTTAAAAGTTTTTATTGATGATTTTTGAGGTTTTTGATGTTTAATGGTAGGATTTGAAGCTTGGAAATGTAATAGAGCTAATTTGTAAAGTGAAATTTGTTAGTTATAAGTGTAGGGATTAAAATGAAAATATTTCAAAATTAACATGAAATTTCTATAATTATTGAATTTAGAGGGCTATACAAGGATGAAATTGAAATTGGAATAAAAACGGGACTTAAATGTGAAAATTATGAAAGTTTCGATTTTAGGGACTAAATTGAATAAAATGCAAAACTTTAGCGAAATTGTGTAAAATGAAATTAAGTTATCATATGCCTTGAAATGATGTTATAAGGTAATTTGAACTGATAATTGGTAATGAATTATTATAGATCGAGATTTAAATCAATCGAATGTTAATTAAGAAATAGGAGAAATTACAGATTAATCCTTGACACTTTGTAGTTTCCGTTTCGGGTAAGTTCATATGGTGTATTTATATTTTGATTCCTCATGTGTATTAGATTGTGAATGTTATATATATAATAAATGTTTTAGTGAACTTTGGATTGTTTACAATTTAGTACAAAAGAGTGAGAAATGATTAAATTGAAATGGAATAACATGAATTTACATGATTGAATTACCCTGATGAAAATTTATAAATGTATCTTACTGATCGACCGTAATTTGATGTAGTATATTAAACTAGTTTTTGCACTTTAAGAGCTTGAACATGAGCATTTTCGTTGCGTTTTAATTACATTTCAATAAGTTTAATTAAGTTTAATAAATGCGTAAATTAAGTCTTTTGTTGACCTATGGGGGAGCTAATATACTTTGTGAGTGTGCAGGAGACCATTAGAAGGCGTATTAACTCAGTATTGGCTGCTAAATTACAATACGGAGCATGCGATGTTGCAACATAGGGAACAGACTAAGAAAAGACCAATACTGCCTTCAATGTCGCAACACAGCCTGAGGGTGTTGTAACATACCCTTGAACCTGAGCATACTGCCCTTGATGTCGCGACACAAGACTTGATGTGTCGCAACATTGCAAGTGTACGAGAGATTAATACGAGCCAAGGGCTTTTTGGTCCGCACAATCTAACTTTAAGCTCGAGAATGTCAGCTGACCTAGGTTTAAGGACAACGACCATTCTAAATCTATAAATAGGCTTAGATAACACATGCTATATAGACCCATTTTCACTTTGTATAATTTTCTCCTTAAATTTAGACTTCGGATATTCTCTTTTCTTAGGTTTTAGATTTCCGTTCTTGTTATTTTTTGTTAGGAAGAAATCAGATTCTAGAATTATTCTCAAACTTATGAGGATTTTGTGCTTAAATTCAATATAATCAGGCTTCTTCTAAACTTTACTCTTGAAACTGTTCTTTATGTTCATTCTTTCATTCAATTTTATATTGTTCACTAGAACCATGAGGAACTAATCCTCTTGTGGGGATTAGCGAGTTGAATTATGAATAATTAATTATTTTGTAGGGATTTATTAACAGATGAAGAACCTAAAACCCTAGGTCTGACAACCCTAGGAAGTTATCAAGGTGGGAATTAACCCAAAATTGGTATGGTCTATCCGTGAACACCTTAAACTTGAACCGGTCTGGAATGTGAGGTCGGAAGATATGTAGTTCAGTGTACATATCGAAAGATCCTGCTAGGGTATTGAGTAGTTGATTGAACAAGAAAACTCAAGACAATAGTTGATTATGTATACCGAAGCAAGCTAAATCACCAATGCTCAAATTTGATACATATTTCTTTATTTGAATTCTTACTTTTCATTTATTTAATTTTCTTTTATGATTCTTCCTATAGTTTATTAAAACCCTTCTTTTAATATTTCATAATATAATTTAACTAATTTACTTATTAGATCTATTTATGTTTAAATTAGAATTAATTTAGTGCTCGCCTCCCTTGGCTACGATCTTCGGAGTACTTACCTACTCTATTGTAACTATATTACACCCTGACCTGTATACTTGCGGATATCGTTTATTCACATCTTTTGTGCAGAAGTTCTACTCTGGAAGTTTGTATGTCCAAAGACGGTCACATACACATGGTTATAGATTGATTTTCAATGATCTCGAGATCCAACATTTGTTACGGACTCGAAGATACATGTGACAGGTTTAGCTCAAACAAGGAACCTGATGACGTTTTAAAGGTTTAGCCTGAACAAGTAACCTGACATGTATATTTACATCTTTGGCTAAAATATTTGAGTTTTTGATAAAAGGTTTAGCTCGGATGGGTAACCCGACACAAGTGAATATGTTTAGCTCGGGCTAGCACCAGATGTGATTAGAATCAGTGTATTCAAGTTCTTTTACGATGTTTTATTAGGTAACACTAATGATACAAAAATGTAGAAATTGAACAATGTGAATTATGTATATTGATCCTAAGTGGTGCAATGGAGAGATTAAGGGCAATGATTGAGTATATTTCCATATGATTGAATGGTGGTTAAATTGAATGTAAATGATATAAAACTTATGCTTGTAATTGAAATGTTATGTAATCAACTATGAGTCAAACTCACCTTGATGTTGTTGTGTTATGCCATGTTAGGTGAACTTGATTTTACATTATTTTTAGTATATCTATTGAATGGTTGATGTAAGTTAATTGTTTATATTTTATGAGCTTACTAAGTATTTCGTAATACTTATTCTGTCATACCTTTTTTCCCCTGTAGATTTTGGACGTCTGAAACGTGCCAATCAGATCCTCAAGGAGCTCACACTATCTATCTCTTGATTTGGTAGACTTTTGATCATTTGAACCCGAATATATGTGCCATGTACTTAGGAGTGTTTAGACGTTTATAATGTTATGTACGTTTTGAGGAATTTTGAGCATAAATTCTTATGGAAATGCTAATTTGTTATGCTTGTAAGTTGGTATCATCTTACGTAAGGTTAGAATAATCAAAGTGAATTAAGTATTTTAAACTAGTTGATTACATGAAATGGATGAATGGTCTGGAATTGTATAAGTAGCTTGAATGACATGAAGTAAAACATTTAACCTTGTTGTGTTTTGGTACCACATGTGACATATTGATTAGATGTTTAAGGGAAATGATATATGATATGTTTTGGCATGAATTTTAAGTGATTTGAACATGTTTTCATGTTGGATAAGTGCACCTATTTGATGACTTGAGTGGTTACTTTGAACAAATACCAAATGACCTATTCTTGCACCACACGGGTTGGCCACACGCCCATTTTAGTATTGTCGATTTGGTCAACTATTTTTCTCATGGCTTCAGTATGTTACACAGCCAAGCCATACGACCATGTGACTGCTGGATGAAAGTTATTGTTTTTTTTACCCACACAGCTCTAGAGAGTTACACGGCCTGGACACATGGTGATACGAGTCACAAAGGCCTTAGGATGCGTACACGAAAGAAAGAGAAAATCAAGATTCACTTTCTTGTTTTCAAGAAAATCAAGAAACCGAATCTTGGCCCAATCTTGTTGTTTGGAGCGATTTCAAGAATCAAGAAAATCAAGATTTCAAATCTTGGAAATTTTGGTCCAAGAAACCAAATCTTGCAGCCAAAGCGCATTGAATCTCCGTTACGAGCATCAACGAACCAATTTCGGTAGAAGATAGAATACAAGCCCAAATTCTTGAAGGCAAGGCCCAATAAGATGATTCCAAGCCCAAACAAGAAGACAAACCATACTTACTTGAAAATCAGACCAAATTGTCAAAGTGGCCCAATTTGTAAAGTTTTATTTTTTTAAATACTTAGTTTAAATTTTTATGTAGATATTCAGTCCAAGAGGCCCAATTAAAAGCCCTTGGCCGAATTTTCATTTAAATATTAAAATAATTAGGATTTTTTTATTTTTAGTTTTCTAATTAGATTAGGAAAACACTTGAGAGGCCTATATAAAGGCTTGGCCAGCCACCTTGTGATTCACTTCTCAAATATATTAAAAATTTCAGATTTGTTTAAGTGCAGAATTCTCCTTGAGTTTTTCTCCAAGAATTCTCTCTTGAGTTTTCTTTAGAAGTTGTTTTAACAATCTTTTGATTGTGGGAGCCATCTTCAGCCTTCTTTTTGCCATTGATATTCCTTTGGAAGGGAGATTAGAGCCATTTGAAGGGAGTTGTGATATCTTTCGGGATTTCAAGCCTTCTTAGGACTTATCTTTTAATTTCTTGCTGTCAATTTTTTTCTTTTAAATTCTGCTTGTGTCGATTTTATTTAATCACTTTGTTTGCTGTTCTTGTTGCGTTTCAGGCGTTCCAAAGCATTCCAAATTTGATTCGCCCTCTTCTTTACTAAAGATCGGATCGCCCCTTTTGTTCTTGGCAGCAAAATTCGTTCAAAATCCCTAAATTCCTTGTTCTTGCCGATTTCTTCTTTTCAGATTTGGGTTATTTTGATTGCTAGAATTTTGGGGAAATTTAACTTGCTGTTTGTGTCTTTCTTTTCAGATTCGGCAGACTGGAGTATTCTTTGGGGTTCAATTACATGTTCTTGATTCCCCAAGAACTTTTATTAACACTTATTCCTATTCTCAATTTGATTCTTTGCTGGTTTGGGGATTTTTATTTCAGATCTGGAAATTCAAAGTTCAAATTTTTTAATTTCTGTTTCGTTTCAGATCTGTTCGTTTAGAGCCTCGTAGGAGTTTTCTCGTGACTTGGCAACTTGATCTTGGTCCGCGCGCAACCCTTTATCATTTGGTATTAGATTTTAGGCGTTTTGGGTGTTCTTGGTTGATTTCTAAACTGATATCTACTTTTTAAACTACAAACAGCAGCTTTACCCAGAAAAATTTTTCAAAAAAAATTCATTTGAGTCGGTAAACATTGTCTGATTGATCTGAAATTTTACATACATATTTGTGGCACTGTGATTGAATATAAAAAAATATTTCCCGCAAAAAAGTTAGTCGAAAAAGTCAAAAAAATTGAAAAAGGCGAAATCCAATAAAAATTTTAAAAAATATTCAGCGGTTTGTGTTTTGTGCCCAAAATTTCCAGATCAAAAATGAAATATTTAATGACATTCCAGATTTAATTTCGTGATTTTTGGAGATCAGGAACACCTCGAACAAAGTGGTCAAGTTGCTCCGCAATTTTTCGGGTATTTGGATTTCAGCAATTTTTATTGATTCTTAGCTGTAGGTTTTCATTTGTTTGCTTTTTATTCTTCCTTTACAATATTTAACACCTTCTTGTTTCTTGTGTTAGTAGAATTTAAACGTGTGCACAATACGAGATCAAAGGCCCGACAAATGCGCTCCAAACTAAATGGGACCATTCAAGAATTTGTTAGCAAGGCCTTAGATGCGTACGCGAAAGAACAAGAAAATCAAGATTCACTTTCTTGTTTTCAAGAAAATCAGGAAACCGAATCTTGTCCCAATTTTGCTATTTGGAGCGATTTCAAGAATCGAGAAAATCAAGATTTCAAATCTTGGAAATCTTGGTCCAAGAAACCGAATCTTGCAGCCAAAGCGCATTGGATCTCCGTTACGAGCATCAACGACCCAATTTCGGTAGGAGATGGATCACAAGCCCAAATTCTTGAAGGCGAGGCCCAATGAGAAGATTCCAGGCCCAATCAAGAAGCCCACCCATACTTAATTGAATATCAAGCCAAATTGTCAAAGTGGCCCAATTCGTAAAGTTTTATTTTTTTAATACTTAGTTTAAATTTTTATGTAAATATTCAGTCTAAGAGGCCCAATTAAAAGCCCTTGGCCAAATTTCCATTTAAATATTAAAGTAATTAGGAGTTTTTTTTTGTTTTTACTTTTCTAATTAGATTAGGAAAACACTTGAGAGGCCTATATAAAGGCTTGGCCAGCCACCTTGTTAAGATACTTCTCAAATATATTAAAAATTTTAGATTTGTTTAAGTGCAGAATTCTCCTTGATTTTTTCTCCAAGAATTCTCTCTTGAGTTTTCTTTAGAAGTTGTTTTAACAATCTTTTGATTGTGGGAGCCATCTTCAGCCTTCTTCTTGCCATTGATATTCCTTTGGAGGGGAGATTAGAGTCGTTTGAAGGGAGTTGTGATATCTTTCGGGATTTCAAGGCTTCTTAGGACTTATCTTTTAATTTCTTGCTGTCAATTTTTTTCTTTTAAATTCTGCTTGTGTCGATTTTATTTAATCACTTTGTTTGTTGTTCTTGTTGCGTTTCAGGCGTTCCAAAGCATTCCAAATCTGATTCGCCCTCTTCTTTACTAAAGATCGGATCGCCCCTTTTGTTCTTGGCAGCAAAATTCGTTCAAAATCCCTAAATTCCTTGTTCTTTCCGATTTCTTCTTTTCAGATTTGGGTTGTTTTGATTGCTAGAATTTTGGGGAAATTTAACTTGCTGTTTGTGTCTTTCTTTTCAGATTCGACAGACTGGAGTATTCTTTGGGGTTCAATTACATGTTCTTGATTCCCCAAGAACTTTTATTAACACTTATTCCTATTCTCAATTTGATTCTTTGCTGGTTTGGGGATTTTTATTTCAGATCTGGAAATTCAAAGTTCAAATTTTTTAATTTCTATTTCGTTTCAGATCTGTTCGTTTAGAGCCTCGTTTTCTCGTGACTTGGCAACTTGATCTTGGTCCGCGCGCAACCCTTTATCATTTGGTATTAGATTTTAGGCGTTTTGGGTGTTCTTGGTTGATTTCTAAACTGATATCTACTTTTTAAACTACAAACAGCAGTTTTACCCAGAAAAATTTTTCAAAAAAAATTCATTTGAGTCGGTAAACATTGTCTGATTGATCTGAAATTTTACATACATATTTGTGGCACTGTGATTGAATATAAAAAAATATTTCCCGCAAAAAAGTTAGTCGAAAAAGTCAAAAAATTGAAAAAGGCGAAATCCAATAAAAATTTTAAAAAATATTCAACGGTTTGCGTTTTGTGCCCAAAATTTCCAGATCAAAAATTAAATATTTAATGACATTCCAGATTTAATTTCGTGATTTTTGGAGATCAGGAACACCTCGAACAAAGTGGTCAAGTTGCTCCGCAGTTTTTCGGGTATTTGGATTTCAGCAACTTTTATTGATTCTTAGCTGTAGGTTTTCATTTGTTTGCTTTTTATTCTTCCTTTACAATATTTAACACCTTCTTGTTTCTTGTGTTAGTAGAATTTAAACGTGTACTGTCTGAGATCAAAGGCCCGACAAATGCGTTCCAAACTAAATGGGACCATTCAAGAATTTGTTAGCAAGGCCTTAGATGCGTACGCGAAAGAACAAGAAAATCAAGATTCACTTTCTTGTTTTCAAGAAAATCAGGAAACCGAATCTTGTCCCAAATTTGCTATTTGGAGCGATTTCAAGAATCGAGAAAATCAAGATTTCAAATCTTGGAAATCTTGGTCCAAGAAATCGAATCTTGCAGCCAAAGCGCATTGGATCTCCGTTACGAGCATCAACGACCCAATTTCGGTAGGAGATGGATCACAAGCCCAAATTCTTGAAGGCGAGGCCCAATGAGAAGATTCCAGGCCCAATCAAGAAGCCCACCCATACTTAATTGAAAATCAAGCCAAATTGTCAAAGTGGCCCAATTCGTAAAGTTTTATTTTTTTAATACTTAGTTTAAATTTTTATGTAAATATTCAGTCCAAGAGGCCCAATTAAAAGCCCTTGGCCAAATTTCCATTTAAATATTAAAGTAATTAGGAGTTTTTTTTGTTTTTACTTTTCTAATTAGATTAGGAAAACACTTGAGAGGCCTATATAAAGGCTTGGCCAGCCACCTTGTTAAGATACTTCTCAAATATATTAAAAATTTTAGATTTGTTTAAGTGCAGAATTCTCCTTGATTTTTTCTCCAAGAATTCTCTCTTGAGTTTTCTTTAGAAGTTGTTTTAACAATCTTTTGATTGTGGGAGCCATCTTCAGCCTTCTTCTTGCCATTGATATTCTTTGGAGGGGAGATTAGAGTCGTTTCAAGGGAGTTGTGAGATCTTTCGGGATTTCAAGGTTTCTTAGGACTTATCTTTTAATTTCTTGCTGTCAATTTTTTTCTTTTAAATTCTGCTTGTGCCGAATCTTTATCTAATTTATTTGCTGTTCTTATTCTGTTTCCAGCTTTTTTTTCTATCTTAAAAAATCAGCCAAAAATCCCCAATTTCTAGGGTTCTTACCGATTCATCCATACTCTTTTTGGGTGAAATTAGATTGCCGAAATTTGGGGAAAACTATCTTGGTGATCAATTGGGCAGAATCGCAACCTCCTTTGGGGTTTCAAGAACCCTTATTAATACTTATTTCTATTCTCAATTTGACTCTTTGCTGATTTGGGGATTTTATTTCAGATCTGGAAATTCAAAGTTCTAATCTTTTAATTTTCTGTTTCGTTACAGATCTGATTGTTTAGAGCTTTCGTAGGAGTTTCCCGTGACTTGGCAACTCGATCTTGGTCCGCGCGCAACTCTCTTGAGTTTTCTTTAGAAGTTGTTTTAACAATCTTTTAATTGTGGGAGTCATCTTCAGCCTTCTTCTTGCCATTGATATTCTTTGGAAGGGAGATTAGAGCCGTTTGAAGGGAGTTGTGAAATCTTTCGGGATTTCAAGGCTTCTTAGGACTTATCTTTTAATTTCTTGCTGTCAATTTTTTTCTTTTAAATTCTGCTTGTGTCGATTTTATTTAATCACTTTGTTTGCTGTTCTTGTTGCGTTTCAGGCGTTCCAAAGCATTCCAAATCTGATTCGCCCTCTTCTTTACTAAAGATCGGATCGTCTTTTTGTTCTTGGCCGCAAAATTCGTTCAAAATCCCTAAATTCCTTGTTCTTGCCGATTTCTTCTTTTCAGATTTGGGTTGTTTTGATTGCTGGAATTTTGGGGAAATTTAACTTGCTGTTTGTGTCTTTCTTTTCAGATTCGGCAGATTAGAGTATTCTTTGGGGTTCAATTACATGTTCTTGATTCCCCAAGAACCTTTATTAACACTTATTCCTATTCTCAATTTGATTCTTTGCTGCTTTGGGGATTTTTATTTCAGATCTGGAAATTCAAAGTTCTAATCTTTTAATTTCTGTTTCGTTTCAGATCTGTTCGTTTAGAGCCTCATAGGAGTTTTCTCGTGACTTGGCAACTCGATCTTGGTCCGCGCGCAACCCTCTATCGTTTGGCTTGATACGAGTCACAAAGGCCTTAGGATGCGTACACGAAAGAAAGAGAAAATCAAGATTCACTTTCTTGTTTTCAAGAAAATCAAGAAACCGAATATTGAC
The DNA here is from genome assembly GCF_025698545.1 of Gossypium raimondii. Taxonomy (NCBI): domain Eukaryota; kingdom Viridiplantae; phylum Streptophyta; class Magnoliopsida; order Malvales; family Malvaceae; genus Gossypium; species Gossypium raimondii. The sequence continues at coordinate 40,267,285 of NC_068569.1, read as the reverse complement.
CCAATCTTGCTGTTTGGAGCGATTTCAAGAATCAAGAAAATCAAGATTTCAATTCTTGGAAATCTTGGTCCAAGAAACCAAATCTTGCAGCCAAAGCGCATTGGATCTCCATTACGAGCATCAACGAACCAATTTCGGTAGAAGATAGAATACAAGCCCAAGTTCTTGAAGGCAAGGCCCAATAAGATGATTCCAAGCCCAAACAAGAAGACAAACCATACTTACTTGAAAATCAGGTCAAATTGTCAAAGAGGCCCAATTTGTAAAGTTTTATTTTTTTAAATACTTAGTTTAAATTTTTATGTAGATATTCAGTCTAAGAGGCCCAATTAAAAGCCCTTGGCCGAATTTTCATTTAAATATTAAAATAATTGGGAGTTTTTTTATTTTTAGTTTTCTAATTAGATTAGGAAAACACTTGAGAGGCCTATATAAAGGCTTGGCCGGCCACCTTGTGATTCACTTCTCAAATATATTAAAAATTTCAGATTTGTTTAAGTGCAGAATTCTCCTTGAGTTTTTCTCCAAGAATTCTCTCTTGAGTTTTCTTTAGAAGTTGTTTTAACAATCTTTTGATTGTGGGAGCCATCTTCAGCCTTCTTCTTGCCATTGATATTCCTTTGGAGGGGAGATTAGAGCCGTTTGAAGGGAGTTGTGATATCTTTCGGGATTTCAAGGCTTCTTAGGACTTATCTTTTAATTTCTTGTTGTCAATTTTTTTCTTTTAAATTCTGCTTGTGTCGATTTTATTTAATCACTTTGTTTGTTGTTCTTGTTGCGTTTCAGGCGTTCCAAAGCATTCCAAATCTGATTCGCCCTCTTCTTTACTAAAGATCGGATCGCCCCTTTTGTTCTTGGCAGCAAAATTCGTTCAAAATCCCTAAATTCCTTGTTCTTGCCGATTTCTTCTTTTCAGATTTGGGTTGTTTTGATTGCTAGAATTTTGGGGAAATTTAACTTGCTGTTTGTGTCTTTCTTTTCAGATTCGGCAGATTGGAGTATTCTTTGGGGTTCAATCACATGTTCTTGATTCCCCAAGAACCTTTATTAACACTCATTCCTATTCTCAATTTGATTCTTTGCTGGTTTGGGGATTTTTATTTCAGATCTGGAAATTCGAAGTTCTAATCTTTTAATTTCTGTTTCGTTTCAGATCTGTTCGTTGAGAGCCTCGTAGGAGTTTTCTCGTGACTTGGCAACTCGATCTTGGTCCGCGCACAACCCCCTATCACTTGGTCATGTCCCCTGATTTTTATGAATGCCCTTATCTTTTGAAAATGTTTCAATTTGATCATTATTTGTGCTCGGGCAACTTAAGAGTTTTCGTAAGCTGGATTAAAACTCAAATCTTATTGTATATCATAATATGTGAGTGTTTATGACAAGATTGATTATTTGAAGGATTTATTTATGATGTATTTGATTTGTAATTTTTGAAATGTTTCAAATTAGTCCTAGTAAATTCTGGGCTGTAACACCCTTATACCCGATCCACATGTTGGGTTTGAGCTTCAGAATGTTACACTCATTGCCAAAGCAACTTCGGAGAAATTTAGTTCAAAAACTCTTCCTAATCAAGTTAATAGTACGACTTACAGTTAATATAAATTTCCAATTTCATTCCAAGTTTTATTCGAGCTACCGTTAGCTCTTTCAATAGTTTATAGACCATTTAGGATCTATTTGCAAACTCTTCATATCATACAATTCTACTAAAATATTACATTTACACATTTCTGCAATTTAATTACTATACCATATAAATTACTATTATTCATATGCATCTACTTTCAAATTACAACACCGTATGATTTTAAATCAAATTATAAAATTTTACAACTATCAAAGTACTACAAATGAGTCCATTCATACATTATATAACAATTTTTAAGCGCCATACTCTTCTACTATTTTTACTGTTCTTCCACATTTCTATTCTGCATCCTTTATATGAGAATTCATAAACAGATCTAAATAAGAGAACGCCTCAATTTTTATATAAATTAACCAACTCAATAATATTTCCAACAATATTCTATTCCTTTCATAAAAATAATTGATTTCCAATTTAACTATTCTATTTCCTAATTACTTTACCTTTTCCTTAAATTATAATACTATTCTCTATAATCAAACCACGTCAACTTTATTCCTTATAATAATCATATTTCAATAATTTTTTCACTTAGAATTTCTATTTTATTGTACTTTCCGTGCTTGTTCGTATTTCTATTCCATTAATAAATTATTAATCAAATTTTATTAAATAATTTTAAACCAAATCATTTATTATTTATTAGTTTAATATTTCTCTAATAATTCATCTGAGCACTTACATAATCGGGCAAATTACCAAAAAAGGCCCTATTTTTTTAAAATTTACGGAAATAAGCCCAGTATTTTATTATTTACCGGAATGGGCCATTTTCTCCGAAATCGCGTCCACGTCAGCGCGATGTCAGGGGACGTGTCAAAACATCGCTTCCACGTCAGCGCGCTTTGCTTACGTGGACACAAATCGCGCCTACGAGGACGCTATTTGCTGACGTGGATGAACAGTTTTGTGTTTTTTAGCTTGGAAAACTTTGAAAGGCCATAACTTTTCGCTCGGTTGTCCGATTGAGACGATTTTTTTTTGATTTAGAATAACTTTTCGAGATCTACGTGCTGACAAACAGCCGAAGGCGGTTTGCCGTAGTTTTCGTCGAAAAAGATCCTTTTTGCCCCTAAATTTCGATTTTTTCGGTTTAAATTTGAATTTTGAAACATTCAAATCATTATTTTCTTTATTTATTTGAAGTAAACACCGGATTTTTTTACAGAATTGTTGTATTATTTTTTCTGATTTGACACATGTATGGAATAGGTTCGATAAATCGTTAAAACGTAAGTAATATAATTAAGATAATAACAGTATTTCTGTAATATGTTAATTAATTAGTTTAGCTTAGTTGATTAAGATACTTGCTCTTTTCCTTAGTACCTTGGTTCAAATCTTGTTAGTAACAATTTTGAATCTTTTTTGTACTTGTTGCTATTGATGTAATATTGAAGAGTTAATTGATTAAAAAATAAATACAAGTACAAAAAGATTCAAAATTTATTTTTTTAAAATACCAAAAAAGCTCTATATTTTTAAAATATATCGAAATGGGCCCGATATTTTATTTTTTTGACCGTTGGGTACTGTTCACGTGCGGGCCAAAATCGTGTCCACGTCAACGCGAGATGCTGACGTGGATGCGATTTCTTGAAAAAATGACCATTCCGGTAAATAATTAAAAAATAGGCCCATTTCGGTAATTTTTAAAAAAAAGGGCTTTTATTGGTAAATTGCCCTATAGAATCAATTTACTCTAATTTTAGTTTTATACTTTTCAGAACTATCCAAACAGTCCAATTTTCACTGTTTTACATATTAGTCCTTGACTTTTTTTTACAATTCAATCCCTAAAATACCAAATATTTTCTTTTGATTTATTTAATGTGAAATTTGGTTAGTACATCACATAAACACTCCCATAAATTTCAAAATTTATAAAATAGTCCACTACTTCAAAAAATCCAGTTTAATCAATTTAGTCCCGATGATTAAATTATTTGATGTTTTAACTAATCGGTATCTCATTTCAATTTTTACTATCATTATTATAAGCCAGAAACTTTCATCATCCTTAAAAGGTCCTTTTTCTTATTTTATCTTATTTTCAATTTAATCATTCTCTATCTTTTCATCGAATTAGTCACAGAACATTTATCTTTGCATTCAACCAAAATCATAATCAATAACAAGTGATTTAAATGCATAAAATAACTTATCGTTTTTTCTCCAATAAACTTTCTTAAATTTTCTCTTTTAGCAATCAAGTCACTTTTATTTATTTCCATTAGATTACTTGCTTAAATCTTTCATAAATTAATTCCAAAACCCCATCCATTAACACACCCATTCATAGAGATAATCTTTCCATTTCTATAAACATGGAAAATAATTCTCTTAAATCAATTCATATGATTTCTATTAAAACTCTTATAAACTATTAACTTCTATTAAAATATTTTCTCCAAACCAAATTTCCTCTTATTCTTCCGTGACAAAATTAATAAAATGCCTTACTTAGACCTCCTCTCCCTCCCACCGCAAGGACCTTTTGTAGGGGTAGAAGAATTTTTATGAAAACTCTAAATTTTGCATGAAAAGGACTAAATTAAATAAGATGAAAGCCTTTTATTTTTTTCTTCTTTTTCCTCCTTCCATTCCCATTCGGCCAAGGGCGTTGTTCTTTCCCCCATTTTTTTACACCCCACATTGGGGTTTTTATAGAGAAGAGAATGAACTCTCTTCTATCTTCTAGTTGTTTCTTTAATTTAATTTAATTTTCTATTTTATTTGTTCATTTTATTATTTAATAGATTAAATCAATGGTTAGGATTCAATCATTGAAACTTTTATCTAAGAACTACTATAATCCAATCAAAATATCTTCTTTTATTATTTTTCTAATCTTTCTTCCTTCTCCAAAAGACGACTCAAATTATATATATATTTTCACCTCGAATTACGGTTCAACCTTCAAAAGAAAACTAATCCATTAATTCACCAACCAATCAAATTGTACCAAATTTTACTCCTAATTACCTTTCCTTCCATCCAAGTGTATCCAAGTATATTAATTAAATATATAATGTAATGATCATGTCTCATAAAATCAACTAATTATTGAAAAATTGTCAATTAATTTTTTAAAAATAGTAAAATTATACTTTAGTTCTTAAACTTTTATATTTTATTTAATTTAGTCCATACCATTATTTTTTATTTTTGCCTATAAATATTTTATTTTTATTTGTTTATGTCGCGTTAAAAATATTTATTTGTGATTCCACCTTTTCTTCTTATAACCTATTTTCACTTTTAGTCCTCTAAGTTTTACTAAATTATAAATTATTTTATTTTACTTTCTTCTTTTTTCTTTTTGCCAAACCAAATTTCAATACATTCAATCCCTTTTCTTAATAAATTTATCATGTACGTTATTGGAACAATACAATTGTTGTCTTGAAAATTTTGGGGTAGTACATAGGTAATATTGGAGCTTACATTAGCTTGTATAAGGCCAGAGAAATGTTGTATTTGGTAATTACGAAATGAATTGACTACGATTGTATGAATTATGTTTAATTTGAGTATTATTTGTGTATTTATGAAGTATTCCATGTTTATTTAAAATAATCGATGTGAATTGAAAGCGTACTGCTCTAGTTATGACTGTAGCATTTCATAGCTCGGGTCCGACGACCAGACTGGGTAAGGGTATTACAAAGGAAATTAGTGAAGAAAATAATAATAGATAAACATGTTCCTTGTATAAGATCAACCCTCCATGCACTGACCATAAGTCACACAATCCTCCTTTCTCAATTCATTCACGCAATTGTTGTAAATCTGTAGTATTTTGAATTTCTAGTTGAATCATATCAAACAATAACACACGAGGTTGACTAAATTGCATATACTAGCCCCTCAATTTCGTCACGATGAGAAAGTGCATCGAAAACCTTGTTTAGGCTTATTACCTTGTACTCAAGTTGAAAATCAAATCCCTATAATTTGCTAATTAGTGTTGTTGTAGTGATTTCATGAGTCTCTATTCAAGTATGTAGTTGAGGCTATAGTGATTAATATGTTGCACTACTTTAGCCAACCCAACCAATTCTTGCTCAAATTGTTGGATCTAGTGCTTCGAGTGTAGTATATTAGTTTGGAAACTTGTATTTTTTTAAACAAATTGAATAATAAAACAAATTCATGGATTACATTAATATACTTTGTATGGTTGTCCTCATATGATTTTCGTAAGCAAAGTAAAATGGAAGCAAATGTTGCTCATTGGTTGTTTAATGTTTAAACTAATACTAAGCGATATTATGTGGTCAGATCGTAATATGAAAAGAAAACTTATGTTAGTAGACGAACCTAAACATGTCCTTAGTCTAATTGGAAATGAGCAAATCGATTGAAACACTAATATGTCATCTATCAAGTCCAATTGAGGAGATTTTTTTTTCTTGGGCATCGAAGCGAGTGACTCCTAGAAGAGAGAGACATAGATATGATTGACAGGACTGACAGTATATCAAACTGGACCCAAGAAGAATAGATTATTAATCTATTAATGGATTTATCGACTTGTGATGTTTATAATGTGACATACCTAAATCCTAAATGGATGATGGACCAAGTATTAATGACTCGTATACTGTGATGTAAGTAAAAGACTAAGTTTGAATAGATAAGAAATCGAAAGTTGGTGCATTGGGTGTACGACTTCTGCAGTATGTAGCGTCATTCACAACAGTAGAATTCATAGACTGAGAAATGGGTATCATTTCATTGGCATCATGGTTGATGAAAAGTAAACGTGACCGCGGGTTGTTCGTCTTTTTGATGAATGACTTGATCACTATTTGATAGTGATTGACTTTTCATGAAGGAATGGATATTATCCCAAAGAGATTAGGGATATCCTATGAGGGTAACACTTATAACAAGGTCATTGGACGAGCACTAATCGAGTTACTTTTGTAATGGTATGTCGTTGGGGAGAGTTCAATCACCATACTATAATGGAATGACTTCGTGACTAAATAAGTTTATAATTAACAGGTGAAAAGTTGAAACTTAATTATAAATCATTTGAGCCTCAACTACATATGTCCAATCGGTCTTTCCGCTAGCTTATTGAAACCAGAAATGAATTACATGTTGAATCAAATGAGTAGAAATGAATAGAAATGATGAAATAGAGAAATATGAATCATTTAGAAATGAATGTGGTTTTCTCCAAAATGAAAATGAAAATGGAAAATGGAAAATGAAAATGAAAATGAAAATGAAAATGACCTAAAAATAAATTTATGTTTTTCAATTACATTAAGTTTGAAAATGGATATAAGTCATTTGGTCATAGTGAATCATTGAATGCGAAAATATTAAATATATTTTCTCATAGATTCTTTTAATGTAAAGTCATCATAATTTTAGCGAATTAGAATTGGGTTAAGAAAATTATTTAATATGAAATATATTGAAGTTTATTTTGAGAAATAGAAAAACAAATACCAAGTGTGGGCTCACTTGAATAAAATTGTTTTTCCACAAAATTATTAGTGAGGTAATTTCATAATTTCTCTAAACTTTTGGGCCTAGTTGTAAATAAGAAAATTATATTTAGAAATATTTTGAAATAATTTTTCGAGAATTTTCTCTAAACTCGTGGACTTTTTTTATATAAGGAGAGTTTAAAGAGTTTAACTAAGATCAAACGTAATCACTTTAATATTAAATTAATATTAAATCTATTAAATTTAATTTAATATTAAGATAATCACTTTAATAATAAATTAATAAAATACTATCAAGATAAGTATTAAATTAAATTAATTATTAAATGTAACGCCCTAAAATCCCTTATATATTTATTTTTGTATGTTTGTGACACAAATATCTGTCAGCTTTAGTGGTTATGTGTTTTGGGAGTATTTGGGAGGTCCCAAGTTCAAGCCTTTGCTTGGGCAAATTTTTATTTTTAATTGAATAAACCCCTATCTTTAATCAGTAGGCTTATAAATATATGATGGTAAAATATATTAGAATGGGCTTGCTAGTCTAGTGGTTTGGTGGAGTGTTAATGTTGCAAGAGGACTAGATATCAAGTCCCTGCGCTAGCAATGGGGGGATATATTTTTGCTTGATGCTGTGTAGTTGTTTGTATGTTAATAATAGTCTGATCCTAGTGGACAGTTATGGGAGTGGGGGAGTGATTTTAGGAGAAAAATGTGGGATTGAGGGAATATCTAATTTTAATTAATTCTTTTCTAAAATTCAGTTTCATCTTTTTCCCAGAATCTTTCCAACAATTCTAACATTACTCTCTTCCTCCTCTACCATCTTTCCTTTTTGTTTTATTTTTCTCTGCCTCCATAGCTGAATTCTGTCCCTTTTTTTTCTCTTTTCCCCACATCTTTTGTTTCTTTTTCTCTTGACTACAATCTCCTTGTGTTGCTGCAGAAATCTCTTCTCTTCTCTGTTAGCGATTGCTTCTCCTTGTTTCTACTGAAACTCCCCCACATCCTCTCTTTTCTGTCGATTTCTTCCTTAATCAGTCTTCTGTCTTTTCAATGTTGGCTACGTCGGTGGGTAAGTCTTTTGGTAAGAGGGTTATGCCTTAATTGATTTGGGAAATTTCATTTGTTTAATTGTCATAAGTTCCTAACCCTCCGTTGTGTCGAATTTTGATTTGACAGCATCAAATCGCATCGAACTTGGTTTACCTGCGGAATCGTAGGCTACATCTTGTTGGAGCAGTGGGGGTAAGCAACATAAATGAAGTTCGATTGTTGTTGTTTTAGTGGTATTAGTTCTAAGTGTGACTAATGTTGGGCATGGAATTGCCATTTGTTTTAGGTGTGTTTATCTCAGGAGCATTACGTCCCAAAAATCGTGTCAGGTGTGCAAACAGAACTCTGAAAACTGAAATTGATGAAAAGCTGAAAAATGTGATTGTTAACGCCACACGGACGTGCGATCGCCCGTGTGGTAGGCCGTGTGATCGACGAGGCTGGCCATGTGCGATTCATGGGCTGGGCCGTCTGGGCCACATGGGCATGCAACATGGGCCGTGGGCCCATTTTTACTGTTTGACTGCTAAGGTTGCACGGGTCGCCCGATTCGACTATGGACCTACTGTAGGGTTAGTAAGCTTACCTAGACCCCTAATTGACTGAAATGACTGTATGACTGATACGATTATGCATGTTATTAAGCATGATGATGTCCCACTGGTTTGATACTGTATGCCCTGAATTTATGCATGATATTTTGTTTTAGCATGTCATATATGTATATTGCATTGCATTGGGGTGGGGTTATATTGTTCGGAGGTAGTGTACTGAAAGGCCTCAAGCCTAAATTACTGGCACCTCAGCTGCAAACTACTGTCTAGTGCCGCATTCGATACTTTTTGTAGTGTAGGGATGGGTGGGTTGATTATATCCCCACATGGAGTGTAGGGTTTGATGTAGTTGGAGTGTAGAGGTTGGCTGGATAGGATTTGATATTGCATATCTGTTATTATACTAAGTATTGATACTAGAATAGGCTAAGGCCCAAATGCATGACTGCTTCTGTATTGAAATGGGCTATGGCCCTAACTGAAACTGAAACTGTTACCGAAATAGGCTTAGGCCCAGACTATGATTGCATATTGTCTGTTTGTTTATGTGGGGATTACACACTGAGTTTTCGTAAACTCACCCTTCTGATTCCTCTGTTCAGGTAACCCCCAGACTTAGGCGGATCGGAGTGGCGGAGGACTCAGCTGTGGCCACACGACTCCTTTTTACTGTTTCGTATTTAATTATGTTTATTGTTTTTGAAAGCTTTATTTGGCGTATTTTTCTATAATAATTGCCGCTATGAGTTTTTGATTAAAATTTGGATTTTATACTGCTTTATATTTCATATTGGCTAGAGGTAGATAAAAATGAGTTTTTAAAAGAAATGCACGTGTTTTAGCAAAATACACACGGGGAGACAAACTGTTTTTAAAAGAAATCTTTCGCAACGCATAATATTTTGAAAGCTGACGACTGAATAAGAATCACGATTTTAGGATTATTAAAAGATAACGACGAGATCTAAACGAAAAATGTTTTAAACAAAGCTACGATTTCCTAACACACTACCATGCGACATCACCAAATTCGGCCATAACGTCCAAGCCTGGTTTGGGGTGTTACATTTAGTGTATTAGAGCTAGGTTGCAAAACTCGGCTGTGGATATGGGTTTTTAAGATGTGATTTCTGAGAACTGAATTTTAAATGTTTTTACTAAAAGTGTGGTACACCGAGTCTCCGGCGCCGATCCAGTAAGTTTTCTGGAACTATTTTTGATAGTATATCCTGAAACTTTTATAGATCGTATATACTGAAACTACTATAGATAGACTGTACTGAAAACACTCAAGTTAGTGTATACTGATACTGTACTAAAATCGATAGACACTGCGTTGTACGAAAACAAATGTTACATTTTTTATACTATTTTCATAAATTGTAAAAATAGATTAACACGAATAGACAATGAGCACAAGAGGTACTCGCGGATGGGGTACAAGAGGCCGTGGTAGAGGTCGTAGAGGTGCCCAAGATGGGTTCTCATTTTTTGGCCACTTGCTTAATTTGGATACAAGTGAGACACCGGGTTCACCCGTGACTGAAACTAGGTCTCATGATCGTGTGGCTGGGTATGACGCATGTCCCAAGCCATGGTACGAATTCTAGAGAGGGTCGTTGGGCCCAATATTGGAGTTGGAGGCCATGGGTCGGTTACGGAACGACTCCGATCTAACGGAGTTGAGCTTTTTAGGGGTATTGTTGGAGTTGCCCCTAATGTGGCTGAGTATTGGATTGAGGCAACACTGAGGATTATGGATGATCTGGACTGCACTTCGGAGCAGAAATTAAAGGGTGTTGTATCGCTGCTACGTGATAAGGCGTATCAGTGGTGGCTCACTATTAAGGAAGGCACTCAGCCCGATCGTCTGACCTGAGAGTTCTTTAATACCACTTTCTAGAGGAAGTATGTGGGGCTAGTTATGTGAATACCCGTAGAAGGGAGTTCCTAAATCTGATTTAGGGAGACAAATCAGAGGCCGAGTATGAGGCCGAGTTTTTATAACTATGCTGATATGCGCGTAGTATGGTGGCGAATGAGTATGAGCGATGTGTTCACTTTGAGGATGGCCTTAGGGGTAATCTAAGGGTTCTGATAACTCTACAGAAGGAGCGAGATTTTGCTGCACTGGTTGATAAGTTGAAGATCGCCGAGGAAGTGAAACGCACTGAGCGCCAGAACCATGATAGAGAGAGGCAAGAATAAGAGGGATTCGGAGCCCTCGAGTTTCATTCAGAGGCCTGAGAAAAAGGTTAGAGTTGATGGACTGGTCAGAGTTGGGGCTCCCATTGCTGCTACTGGACAGCCGCTATGTAATGAATGTGGTAGGCGCTATCTGGGCGAGTGTTGGAAAATAACTGGGGCATGTTTGAGGTACGATTCTCTAGAGCACTGTATTAGAGAGTGTCCATGGAGGTCTGATCAAATGCAAGCTCTGGGTAATAATACTGCACAGCCACCAAGAGTAGTTCATCAGCCACCGAGAGGCTGGGGTCAAACTAGAGGTGGTAATGATTTGGGTCATGGTTAGAGAGCACCGGGAAGAGGTGTTGGGCATACTGATGTGATGCAGTCGGCTTTAGTTTATACTGCTCGTCGCTGAGAGGATGGAGATGTTTCGTACATTATTACAGGTATGTTCTTTATTTATAATGTACCATATACTGCACTTATAGATATATGATCCACACATTCCTATATAACTTGTACCGTATCTGAAAACTTAGGTATATTGGTTGAGACACTACGAGTGAGATCACTGTACTGAGTCCTTTGGGGCAGTCAATAAGGGTTAACAAACTGTTTAGAGATGTTCCTTTAGAGGTTCAAGGAGCTATCTTTTTGGCTGATCTAATGGAACTACCTTTTCAGAAATTTAATCTAATACTAGAAATGGACTAGTTGGTTAAACACTGAGTAAGCTTAGATTGTGACACGAAAATGGTTGTACTGAGAACTGCGAAACAAAGCGAGGTAGTCATAATTGGAGAGCGTCGGAACTACTTATCAAATGTGATTTCTGCATTGAGGGCTGAATAGTTGGTTCATAAGGGATGTGAGGCGTATCTGACTTACATCAGTGTTCCAGATTCTAGGGATTCTTTGGTTAAGGATATCAGGACAGTTAAGGACTTTCCAGACATTTTTCCTGGAGAGCTACCTGGGTTACCTCCGAATTGTGAAGTAGAGTTCGAGATTGAGCTCCTTCCTAATATAGCTCTGGTGTCCATCACTCCCTATAGAATGACACTGAAAGAGCTTGTGGAGCTTAAGGCTCAGATTCAAGAGTTACTGGATCGTGGGTTCATCCGCCCTAGTGTGTCTCCGTGGGGAGCATCGGTTCTGTTTGTGAAAAAAAAGATGGATCCATGCGTATGTGTATTGATTACCGGCAATTGAACAAGTTGACCATAAAGAATAAGTACCCCCTACCGAGGATAGACGATCTGTTTGATCAGTTCCGAGGTGATTTGATTTTCTCCAAGATTGACTTTTGATCGAGATATCATCAATTGAGGGTTAAGGAGACTGATGTGCATAAGACAGCATTTAAGACTCGGTTTGGTCATTACGAGTTCCTAATGATGTAATTTGGACTGATGAATGCACCAGCAACTTTTATGGATCTGATGAACCGAGTGTTTCAGCCCTATCTAGATCGATTCGTGGTGGTATTTATTGACGAAATACTGTTGTATTCGAGAACTGAGGGTGAACACGATGAACACCTCAGAGTGGTTCTACAGATTCTGCGAGAAAAACAATTGTATGCCAAGTTTAGTAAATGTGAGTTCTGGTTACTTGAAGTAATGTTTCTGGGACATGTGGTTTCTGCTGAGGGGATTATAGTCGATCCTTGAAAGATTTAAGTTGTCTTAGATTGGAAGTAGCCTAAGACTGTATCTGAGATCCGCAGTTTTCTAGGACTAGCAGGGTATTATTGGAATTTTGTGGAGGCATTTTCTCTGATTGCCGCACTTTTGACTAAGCTACTACATAAGGGTGTGCCATTGAACTAGATTGATTCATAGCAAGAGAGCTTTGAGAAGCTCAAGACTGTACTGACTGAGGCCCTTGTTCTAATACAACCAGAGTCTGGAAAGGAGTTTAATATTTATAGTGACACATCACATGTCGGTTTAGGATGTGCGTCAATGCAAGAGGGTAAGGTGGTAGCATACGCGTCTCTTCAGCTTAAGACTCATAAAGTGAATTATCCGACGCATGACTTGGAGTTGGTCGTAGTGGTATTTGCACTGAAAATCTGGAGGCATTACTTGTATAGTGAGAAGTGTATCATTTACACTGATCACAAGAGCCTCAAGTACCTTCTCCTCACTCAGAAAGAGCTGAATCTTAGGCAGCGTAGATGGATTGAGCTGCTTAAGGACTACAACTGTACTATTAAATACCACACTGGTAAGGCTAATGTGGTGGCCGACGCAGTGAGCTGTAGAGCTATGAGACCTGATGGCAATGTTTGCTCGCCTCAATTTATTTAATGACGGTAGTTTGTTGGCTGAACTTCAAGTTAAACCAACGTGGATAGAGCAAATTAAGGGTAAACAGATAGAGGATAAGTCGTTGGGTCTTCGTTTTCGACAGGTTGAGAGTGGGAATATCGAGGATTTTGGATTAAATAGCGAAGGGGTGCTCTATTTCTGTGGGAGAATTTGTGTACCGAAGGATACTGAATTGAGGCAGCTGATACTGAGAGAGGCATATAGTAGCCCTTATGCTATGCATCCTGGAGGAAATAAGATGTACCGTGACCTTCGTGAGTTATAATGGTGGCCAAGTCTTAAGCAAGAGGTTACCGAATTTGTGGCTAAGTGTCTGACCTGCCTGCAGGTTAAGGCTGAGCATTAGTTACTTTCAAGATTGTTGCAGCTAGTCAAGATTTTGCTTTGGAAGTGGAAGCGTGTAGCTATGGATTTCGTTAGTGGGTTACCCCTCACACCCACTAATTAGGATTCGGTGTGGGTCATCGTGGATCGATTGACCAAATTCACTCACTTCATACCGGTTCGTACTGACTACTCTCTCTAGAAGCTGGCTAAATTGTATGTGTCTGAGACAGTGAGACTGCATGGGGTACCAGTTTTAATAATATCTAATAGGGATCCTCGCTTCACGTCTTGGTTTTGGAGGAAACTATATAAAGCTCTGGATACAATATTGAACTTCAGTACTGCGTTCCATCCTTAGATAGACGGTCAGTCTGAGAGGGTGGTTTAGATACTGGAGGACATGTTCAGGAGTTGCGTGATTAATTTTCGAGGTAGTTGGGAGGATTACTTACCGCTAGCAGAATTTTCTTATAACAACAGCTATCAGTTTAGCATTCAGATGGCACCCTACGAGGCATTATATGGTCGTAGGTGTCGTACACCTTCATGTTGGACTGAGTTGGGCGAGTGTCGTGTTGTGGGCCCTAAACTAGTTTCTGATACTGAGGATAAAGTTAGACTGATTTGGGATCGACTGAAAGCGACATCTGATAGGCAGAAGTCCTACGCTGACCTGAAGTGACGTGAAATAGAGTATTCTGAGGGAGACTCTATTTTCCTTAAGGTCTCACCATGGAAGAAGGTACTGAGATTTGGTCGTAAGGGCAAGTTGATCCTTAGATTCATTGGGCCTTATCGTATCCTGAAGTGTGTAGGACTAGTTGCCTACCAGTTGGAATTACCTCCGGAGCTAAATCAGATTCATGATGTTTTTCACATCTCGATATTGAGATGCTACCGCTCTGATCCCACGCATATTGTTCCTGTTGAGGAAATCAAGGTTAGGCCAGATCTGACCTTTGAGGAGGAGCCAGTTCAGATATCAGAGCGAGATGTAAAGGTTTTAAGAAGAAAATCCATCCAATTAGTTAAGGTTCTTTGGCTTAATCATAGCTCTGAGGAGGCCACGTGGGAGCCAAAGGATGTGATACGACAGCAATATCCTCATCTGTTCTGATCAGGTAAAATTTCGAGGCCGAAATTTTCTTTCAGGGGGTAGAGTTGTAACGCCCCAAAAATTAAAATCCTTTATGTATTTATTTTTGTATGTTTGTGACACAAATATCTGTCAGCTTTAGTGGTAATGTGTTCTAGGAGTGTTAGGGAGGTCCCAAGTTCAAGCCTTTTCTTGGGCAATTTTTTGTTTTTAATTGAATAAACCCCTATCTTTAATCAGTAGGCTTATAAATATATGATGGTAAAATATGTCAGAATGAGCCTGCTGGTCTAGTGGTTTGGTGGAATGTTAATGTTGCAAGAGGACTGAAGTTTAAGTCCCTGCGCCAGCAAGGGGGATATATTTTTGCTTGATGCTGTGTAGGTGTTTGTGTGTTAGTAAAAGTCTGATGCTAGTGGACAGTTATGGGAGTGGGGGAGTGATTTTAGGAGAAAAATGTGGGATTGAGGGAATATCCGATATTAATTAATTTTTTTTCCAAATTCAGTTTCATCTCTTTCCCAGAATCCCTCCAACAATTTTGTCATTACTCTTTTCCTCCTCTACCATCTTTCCTTTTTGTTTTATTTTTCTCTGCCTCCATAGCCAAATTGTCCCTTTTTTTCTTTTTTCCCTACATCTTTTGTTTCATTTTCTCTTGACTACAATCTCCTTGTGGTGCTGCCAAAATCCCTTCTCTTCTCTGTTGGCGATTGCTTCTCTTTGTTTCTACTGAAACTCCCACTCATCCTCTCTTTTCCGTCGATTTCTTCCTTAATTAGTCTTCTATCTTTTCAACGCTGGCTGCGTCGGTGGGTCAGTCTTCTGGTAAGAGGGTCATGCTTCAATTGATTTGGGAAATTTCATTTTAATTGTGATAAGTTCCTAACCCTCCGTTGTGTCGAATTTTGATTTGACAGCATCAAATCACATCAAACTTGGTTTACCTGCGAAATCGTAGACTACATCTTGTTAGAGCAGTGGGGGTAAGCAACATAAATGAAGTTCGATTGTTGTTGTTTTAGTGGTATTAGTTCTAAGTGTGACTAATGTTGGGCATGAAATTGCCATTTGTTTTAGGTGTGTTTATCTCAGGTGCGTTACGTACCAAAAATAGTGTCAGGTGCGTAAACACAACTCTGAAAACAGAAATAGGTAAAAAGACGAAAAATATGATTTTTCGACGCCACATGGACGTGCAGCTGCCCGTGTGGTAGGCCGTGTGATCGAACATAGGCGTGTGATCTACGAGGCTAGCCATGTGCGATTCATGGGCCGGGCCAAATTGAGGCGTGTGGGCTACACGAGCGCGTGGGCCCCACACGGGTAAACCAGTTGGGTGTGTAGGAATATTGGGCCAGGTCGTGAGATCCACACGACCAGGGCCATTTTGGACCGTGTGGGCCACACGGGCGTGTGGGCCTACATGGGCATGTAACATGGGTCGTGGGCCCATTTTTACTATTTGACTGCTAAGGTTGTACGAGTCACCCGATTCAACTGTGGGCCTATTGTAGGGTCAGTAAGCTTACCTAGACCTCTAATTGACTGATACGATTATGCATGTTATTAAGCATGATGATGTCCCACTGGTTTGATACTGTATGCCCTGATTTTATGCATGATATTATGTTTTAGCATGTCGCATATGTATATTGCATTGCATTGGGGTGGGGTTATATTATTCGGAGGAAGTGTACTGAAAGGCCTCGAGCCTAAATTATTGGCAGCTCAGCTACAAACTACTGTCTAGTGCCGCATTTGATACTTTTTGAAGTGTGGGGATGGTTGGGTTGATTATATCCCCACATGGAGTGTTGGGTTGGACGGAGTTGGAGTGTAGAGACTGGCTGGGTAGGATTTGATACTGCATATCTCTTACTGTACTGAGTATTGATACTATAATGGCCAAGGCCCAAATGCATGACTTCTTCTGTATTATAATGGGCTAAGGCCCTAACTGAAACTAAAACTGTTACCGAAATGGGCTTAGACCCAGCCTATGATTGCGTACTGTCTACTTGTTTATGTGGGGATTACACACTAAGTTTTCGTAAACTCACCCTTTTGATTCCTTTGTTCAGGTAATCGCCAGACTTAGGCGGATTTGAGCGACGGAGGACTCAGTTGTGGCCACACGACTCCTTTTTACAGTTTCGTATTTAATTAGGTTTATTTTTTTAAAAGCTTTATTTAGGGTATTTTTCTGTAATAATGGCCACTATGAGTTTTCGCTTAAAATTTGGATCTTATACTGCTTTATGTTTTATATCTGCTGGAGTTAGATAAAAAATGGGTTTTTAAAAGAAATGCATGTGTTTTAGCAAAATACCCACGGGGACACAAGCTGTTTTTAAAAGAAAGCTTCCACAACGCATAATATTTTGAAAGCTAACGACTAAATAAGAATCACGATCTTAGGATTAATAAAAGATAACGATGAGATCTAAACAGAAAATGTTTTAAACAAAGCTACAGTTTCCTAACACACTACCATGCAATATCACCAGATTCGGCCATAACGTCTAGGCCGGGTTTGGGGTGTTACATTAAATTTATTAAATTAATATTATTTTTGAAATCGTTGATCTAAAATCAAATTATCCGATAGAGTCCCAGTAGGAGTATGATTCTTACACTGTTCAATTGCCGAAGAATCACCGGCGTCGACCATCCCTCGACCACGTGATTTTCGACATCATAGCCACTGGCACCATTGTTCCTGGTGGTGTCATTGCAAGTGCAACACCTTCACAACACCCCGACTTGGTTCTGTCCAGACTAGTAACGACCGGACTGATTTGGTCCAGCCACTGGTTGGACCATCAGCCTAGTTTGACCAGTTTTTGGTCTCAGTCTCAGTTTTTGGTTCTCAGTTCCAATTTTCGATCTCAAGTTCAATTACCCATTGGACTTATTGTCTAACTTGAAAAGTAATTTTAAAAAATATAATGTTTATTTTAATTAGTTTGATTAATTTAATTTTCCAAAAAATCACTGAGATTTTCCAAAATTAAATTTTTAGGAAAATTCTTTAATCAAATTTTCTAGTTGAACAATTATCACAAATGCCCAATTTAAATCCACATCGAATAAATTGACTCAATTAATTTTTTTCCAAAATCGTAGAATTTTCTTCTTATTCAAATGTACTCTGATCAAGCTTTTATTGAGCTACCGGATGGACCAATCAGACATATACAATTAGGTTCTAGCAATTGCAATTATACTCAGAAGAATTGTTAAATAATTCACAATTTACTTAATCATGGAGTCAATCCACAAGAAATATCATGATTGAAAACTCCTTATTGTATACTCTTTACGAAAGTAATTCATCCAATTGCTTTGTCCAATGACCTCGTCATGTGTGTGTTACTCTTATATATTATCCTTGATTCCTTTAAGTTAAATTTGTTCCCTCAATGCAATCCTATTTTATCTTATTATTGCTATTGTGTCTTCTTAATGATTAATATGATCACTGTCAACAAATGACTGTGATAAATTGCTTGTTTGAGAAGAAGCAACTTGTGGCCACGTTTAATATTTATCAATCCACACAATGCCAATGAGAGGATATCGTTAACTCTTTAATCGAGCTATGAATTCCATTGTTACTAGTAAAGCCATGCCATACACAAGTCATGTACCCAACATACTGACTATGGGATCGATCATCTTTAGAATATAAGCCCCCACTTAATCAAAGCACATGAGTTATATACGTATGGTCAGTGATTAACTCGGGATTTAGGTAAATCACACAGTAACACCCCTTATCCAGTCTGGTCACTGAACCTGAGTAATAGGATGCTACTAGAAAATAAAAAACCATTACATGAAATTCATATAAATACCATTCACATACATTGCAAATATAATAAATTTGAAGTCTAGATGGACTTAATTGTGAAATTTAGGCATGAAATAGGATTAAATCGAAAAATTTGGAAATTTTAAAGTTGGTGTCAATATTTAATTACTGCGTATCAATATTGTATCGATATTAAATCAAGATTCTGTTTGTCTTGCAAAAACATTGTTATCATACTTATTTAGTTATAGATACCATTTTGACATTCTGTTTGTTTTGAAACTATCCATATAGTCAAATATAGATACCAAATGCCAAAATATCAATACGTAAGCTCAGGAACGATAAAAACCATTCTTTGAAATACCTATTTCTTGCCCAAATCACCTAATATACAAATGGTACCTCTCAGATACAATTATAGACATGGAAATCATCAACTAAGGACATACGCATTCATATCCAACATAATCACATACTTACCATTTCATAACTATCCAAAATTATAAACTAGGTTACGTGATCATCTTCCATGTTAAACCAATTCAATATTATCCAACATGCCAAAAATATCACTTTAACAATCATCCTAAGTGCCTAACTAATATGTCACAATTGACACCTCAATCAACAATTTAAAACCACCTAAAAGACCACATACATACCAATCCAATAAACCTTTCATAGCACTTTCACTATCATCTAATCAAGCATCAAATAACCATTCAAACCATCTCATGTTTTAAGCACTCAAACTTACCAAATCATTTCAAGCATACCTAAATTTAACAATCATCTTTATACCCCCTATTACTTGGCACATCATCTAAACACCATCAAGGCAAGCAAATATATAAGTCAAACTACTCATCAAAATGTCATTTTCCTGTCCATTTCCATCAAACATATATTTATATATACATAGTCTTCAAAATGCCACAAAAATCATAATATAAAACATAAAATGCCCAAATGACACCTTAGGTACATGCCATGATCAAAATTTAAAATGTCGCCAATGATTGAGTCTGGGATTGTCGCTTGATTTTGAGATGACGAATGAAACGTAAAGTACCTAACCTGCACGAAAACAAAATTGTTCACTAAGTATTACTCAGGGGTATTTCTATAACCAAACATTAAAATATAACATAAGTCATTTAATATTTTTAATTTAAAACAAATGATGATATGCTATTAATATGTCCAATTCACACATTCTTTGTTCACAAATTTCATGCTTTGCTAACATTAAAACATGACAATTCCATCTCATATGTCAATTGAGAAATTCATTTCATATGGTAGCACATTCCAACTCAATTTCAAATTTCATAATCCCATACGCATAATGTATCAAGGTCTCAACTCAGTTCACAATTGCATATTACATTCCACACTTCACTTTCATTTCTTTCCATTTGCCATTTCAATATCAAACATTTCATCTCATATGGATTTTTCCTATCACAAGAAAATTTGAGGACTTTCACAATATCATGATTTCAATTATAAAACTTTAATTTTTATCTTTGAACTACCTATTAACAAGACTCGAACTCAGACGGATACACAGATCCAACCAACACACCAGTTTGGTACCTAATGCCTCATCGGATAAATCTGAAGCAAATAGTTGTGCCCAGGACTATGAATATGTTTGATAACCAGTGTCTCATTGGTTAAACCAAAGCAAATTGACACCCAGTTCCTCATCGACTCGTGGTCGACGTATCCCTGAACTTTTCCTATCTTATGGCATACCAACTATATCTGACTCTACCCGACTAGTTAATAGGGTATTTTTTAGTCAATTCATTATCATTTAATATCTCAATTTACAACAATTTTTATCATGAATTCATTTATTCAAACATATGGTAGCATTGATTATCTCAACATATATTCAATTTCATATTTATATGAACATTCACATATTTCACGTATATTCGATTTAGTTCTCATGATCATCAATCAATTCAAATCAGTCCAAATAATCTCAATTGAACAAAGAGCCTCACCTTATATTCTTACCATATATATAAAAAAATCAATATGCAACAATTACAAGTTAGTTCCAATTATAGAAACACAAACCGTAAACTTCGAGATATTCATCGATGACTTTGTCTTTTCCTTTCTTTTTCGAGGAATTCGGGTCGACGTTAGCCATAGATCAAAATAAAAATATAAAATTATCACTACACAACCATTTTCACATTCAATTTCTATTTTATACAACTTTTATCAAAATAAACTATTAACTTCTATTAAAATAAACAACTTACCTATTTTCTCCAAACCAAATTCCCTCTTGTTCTTCCATGACAAAATTAATAAAATGCCTTGCTTAGACCTCCTCTCCTTTCCACGGCAAGGACCCTTTTGTAAGGGAGAGGAATTTTTATGAAAACTCTAAATTTTGCATGAAAAGGACTAAATTAGATAAGATGAAAACCTTCTCTCTTTTTTTCCTCCTTCCATTCCCATTCGGCCAAGGGCGTTGTTCTTTCCCTCCTTTTTCTTTTTCACCCCACATTTGGGTTTTTATAGAGAAGAGAATGAACTCTCTTCTATCTTCTAGTTGTTTCTTTAATTTAATATCTTTTTCTATTTTATTTGTTCATTTTATTATTTAATAAATTAAATCAATGGTTAGTATTCAATCATTGAAACTTTTATTTAAGGACTATTATTTTTAATCTTTCTTCCTTCTCCAAAAAGATGACTCAAAGTATATATACATTTTTTAGCTTGAATTATGGTTCAACCTTCATTAATGTAGAAAGAAAACTATTCTTTTATTTTCTTTTAATCCATTAATTTCACCAACCAATCAAATTGCACTAAATTTTACTCCTAATTACCTCTCATTTTGTCCAAGTATATCCAAATATATTAATCAAATATATAATGTAATGATTATGTCTCATAAAAATCAACTAACTATTGGAAAATTTGTCAATTAGGTTTGTTTATAAAATAGTAAAATTGTACTTTAGTTCCTAAACTTTTCTATTTTATTTAATTTAGTCCATACCATTATTTTCTATTTTTCTTATAAATATTTTATTTATATTTATTTATGCCGCGTTAAAATGTATTTATTTATGATTCCACCTTTTTCTTACGACCTATTTTCACTTTTAGTCCTCTAACTTTCACTAAATTCTAAATTACTCTATTTACTTTCTTCTTTTCTTTTTTTTCTTTTTCCAAACCAAGTTTAAATGCACTCAATCCATTTTCTTGATAAATTTATCATGTACGTTATTGGAACAATACAATTGTTGTACTAAAAATTTTAGGGTATTACATGGGTAATACTAGAGCATACATAAGCTCATATAAGGCCAAAAAAATGTTGTATTTGGTAATTACGAAATGAATTGACTATGATTGTATGAATTATGTTTAATTTGAGTATTAATTGTGTATTTATGAAGTATTCCATGTTTATTTGAGATAATCGATGTGAATTGAAAGCGTATTGTTCTAGTTATGACTGTAGCATTTCGTAGCTTAGGTTCAATTATCAGACCAGGTAAGGCTATTACAAAGGAAATTAGTGAAGAAAACAGTAATAAATAAACATGTTCCTTGTATAAGATCAACCCTTCATGCACTGACCATAATCACACAATTCTCCTTTCTCAATTCATTCACGCAATTGTTGTAAATCTGTAGTATTTTGAATTTCTAGCTGAATCATATCAAACAATAACACATGAGGTTGACTAACTGCACATACTAGCCCCTCAGTTTTGTCACGATGAGAAAGTGCATCGAAAACCTTGTTTAGGCTTATTGCCTTATACTCAAGTTAAAAATCAAATCCCTATAATTTTCTAAATCAATGTTGTTGTAGTGATGTCATGAGTCTCTATTAAAGTATGTACTTAAGGCTATAGTGATTAATATGTTGCACTACTTTAGCCAACCTAACCAATTCTTGCTCAAATTGTTAGACCTAGTGCCTTGAGTGTAGTATATTCGTTTTTAAACTTGTATTGTTTTAAGAAATTGAATAATAAAACAAATTCATGGATTACATTAATATACATTTTATGATTGACACACACAGCTTGGCCACACGGTCGTGTGTCTTGTTAATTGTAGTGCAGGTTTCACACGGTCTGGCACACGGCCTACGACACGGCCGTGTGACCCAAGTCAGTGAGTTACACGGTTTGAGACATGGCCGTGTGTCCCAACTTCAAAAGCCACATGGCCCTGAGGCATATCACACGGCCCGACCACACGGCCGTGTGACCCCTGTTTCTAAAATTTTAGAAATTTTCTCCAAACCCTTTTCAATTATTTTAAATTAGTCCTTGTTTATTTTTTGATTATTCTTAAGGTCCCGTAAACTCATATTAAGGACTGTAAGAGTAGTTTTACACTAATTTTAAATGAAACGACAAACATAAATTGGGTTAAGTAGGTCATTCTACTAATATCATCGAATGTAGTAGTTGAAGTATAGTTGAATACTTTGATGCTAATAATTGGAATAATCTTGTTATGTATCCAACTTTTAGCTTTTAAGAGGGGATAAATAGTGATAAGAGTGAAAATAGTGGAAGACCAAGTTTAGCATTGCATAGCATATCTCATCATTCGATTGGTTAAGATAATAATATGGGAACATTAAATTAGCATGTTCTGCTCTTTGTATAATATGATGTTAATAGTCAGCTTGCACCTTTGCTTATGTTGTAATTAAATGTTCTGATTGGTTAGTAATGCCCGTGACCCTAATCCAACGACGGAGGCGGGTTAGGGGTTTTACAGACCCCCTTTTTATCAAGATTTAATTTGTTTAGTTGCCTAACTATGTTTCATTATTTGTATTGATAAGTTTCCTGTTCAAAAACAAAAGTGAAAAAAATAAAAAGAAAGAAAAATAAAATTAAAAAATATATATATTTGAATTGAGCTTGAACAGTTAGTTTCATATTCTTTTCAAAAGCTCATTTTCATTTTTTTTCTTTTCTTATTCATGTAAATTCTTTTAATTCAACATTCAATTTTTTCTAGTTTGGTAAACTATCAACTCGATTCTCAATTATAACCAACTCTTCTAAGCTTTTCCATACCCTTAACCTAAGCCCCATTACAACCTTGTAAAGACGTCTTGATTGGTGTTTCATATCATTTTATAGTAGTGGAGATTTGATTTTCAAGTAAGCATATGGTAAAGACATTTCTTGTTCGACTGTTGAGTCATATTACTTGAACCTTAAACATTTTGAGTGCTTTAAGTGAATCTTTAGTGAGGATGTTATTTCTTGTTGAGTTTCAATTTCAACTAATTATTGAGATAGGGGAAATGCCTAATGTTTTTTAAATCTTAAAATTCTCTGCTTGGATTGCTTGTGCTGGTTAGTGTCATTTTAGTGTGAATTTCCAATGCATGATTATCTGTAAATTATCCTAAGACATTAGTGATGGAAAAAATAAATTGAGGGAAGTTAACTTGAATGTGAGTTGAGGATTTTGTTTGAGGACAAGCAATGCTTAAGTGTGGGGATATTTGATAAGTGTTAAAAGTAACAAGTTTTAATCTAATTCTTAATGCATTTTTAGGTGATTATTCGATGTTAATTATGAGTTTTATGCTCTTAATCCTTTAAATTCATGTATTGACACTTAATAGAACATTTGGGAGAAAAATGAGCAAAAAACTAAAAAATCAAAGCAAGCTATAAGAGCCACACAGGCTGACCCCTTTCACACGACCGTGTGACCCACAGGGGCTACCACATGACGATATGGTTGGTTGTGTTGATTTCGTGAATTTGCACCCTAAACTGCGGGAAATTGCATTTTTAGGAGATATGAGGAAGCCGTCATAGAATATTCAAGAAAACAACTCGAAAAACACCATTGAAGCCGATTCTGAAGCAGATTTTCGTCAAGATTAAAGATTCCCGGTTGATTTCTTAGGAGATTATCATGAGTTTCTTTATTTCTTTCGGTTATACTGTGTCTTGGATGTTTTTATTTTTAAGCATGACTAATTTTCTAAAACCAAGGGAAGATGAACCCTATGATGGATCCTGTAATTTGATTTTTATTTTACACAATAAATACTTAGATCTTGTTCTCAATTATGTGTGTTTAATTCTTGGTTTGATATTTCTAGATTATGGATCCATGTTTGATGTGCTTAAATTAGAGGAGGAATAAACCTTGTTTAAGAGTAGATCTTGTGTAATTGAGTGAAGTTGCATGCAATCCTAGAACTAGGAAAATATAAATCTATCGGGTTAGAGTCAAATCTAATAGGGGAATCCATACATCGAGTTAATGTGATAATACGGGTTTTAATTTGAAAGAAATTTCATTAATCAACCTAGAGTCAGTTGCTCTTACTTTCGAAAGAGATATTAGCATAATTTAAGGATTTTTACGGATCAAGATAGTAATTGAAGAAACTGCGTAATTTAGATCGATAATGACATATGAAATCTAGGTGAATTCTTTCCTGGGTATTGTTTCTCTTCTTGGTTGTTAATCAATTATTTTCTTGAATTATTCTTTGATATATTCATTAGTTAATTATTTTAGTTAATTTTAGTTTTAATCAACCACTCGAATTTATCGGTTAAATAATAGAAAGATAGTAATTACTAGAAATTTTAGTCTTCATGGGAACGATATCTTTGCTCACTGTAACTATACTATTAATGGGAAAGATATCGTTGCTCACCGTAACTATACTATTAATTCATAAGTACACTTACCTTAGTCAAATTTTTAGTTGGTTTCATGGACATCAACCATACTTGTAGACGATACTTGTAGACTATACTTGCGAGCCTTTATATGCAGAATCATAATCACAGATTCAGATAAGTCTAGTGGACCGCCTTATCTTGCATGTGCCCATGGCCATGAGACTTCCTTACATACATGAGGCTTTAAGCCTTAGACTTTGAAGAGTCTCATACTTGAACGAACTGACGTAAGGTTATCACATACGTGTGTGCATATATCTCCGTACAATATAATCAAAACTCTGCAAAACCAAAATCATGCGTATAGATTCTTTGTACAATCCACCCACACCTCCGCAAAACCAATATCATGTGGCACATAGAGTACAACATGACATTTCTTCATCTTTCATCTGCCATTACATCCTTTCATACTCTGCATACCATTCATTTTCACGACTAACATGTAATAAGCAATCAACTAAACATATTGTTAATAACACAACACAAATCATACCAAATATATAATCTATCGGACCATATCAATGATGACCTCTTCAATAATTATTTTACCAGTAAGAGTTTATCAAAACAACAGATTTATACTTACAACTAGACATGCATCAGTAGATCAACACTTTACATACTTCGACAGTACAAAAAACATTCCACAACAACACCATATTGATATACATAAAACATTGAGGATTTAAATTTAGAAACTCGCTAGCGAAATACCTAAAAGTTGATACCGACTATATCTGATTAATGTTTTCCTTATTGTTGAGCCTCCTCTTTCTCGGTTAGCTAAGCATAACAACCACATTAGAATCAAAACAAAGGTATACATATGTAAGAAAATCATAATTCATTTGCATGTAGAGAAACTTTAAAGCTTAACTATGAATTTAATCATCACAAGACAAATTCAATGAATTAAATTGAAATCCTCAAATTTTCCTCCCTTTTCCTCAATCAAAAAATACAGATGAGTTAGAAAGATTACAAGTTTATTAAATTCTCAATTTCATAAGCTAATACGTTAGTTTCTCCTCCCATGAACATCGCTCCTTAATTTTTCTTTCTTACAAAATAAACCAAAGAAGAAGATAGAAGAAAGCAAATGCATACGGATGAAAGAGTGCTCTAAAGAGAATGACATCTATCTCCTATATAACCTTGTCGCACTCGATCACCAAAACCAATTCATCAGCATCAAAATTAATGTTTCTCGTCATAATATTGCCCATTAAAGAAAATACCCAATTATAAAGTAACGAGACTAATAGTTTAAATCTAACCAATTACCAAATCAGTTAGCAAGATTCACACAATTACACTAAGACCCTCATAAATAGAAAGTTTTATACGTAGATACCAGAATTACTGTTGTACTTATCCTTTAACATTTTTAGGTGTGACAAAAAAAATTGTTTTGACGTTGTTTTGCTATAAAGCAGATTATAAAAGCACAAAGAACACTCGGAACACCCAAGAAACTGATACCAAATGATAGGGATGCATACAGAACAGGATCACAAGTTTTTCCAAATCGTAGATTTGGCCTAGGGCTTTAAAGGAATGGAGGAAACTTGGAGTTTGTCACAACCTGAAATGCAAACTGACCAAGTTAGATCAAATTAAATAAAATGACAGCAAATAAAACTTAATGAATAAGATAAAAAATTGAAGAAAACTGAATCAAATTCGGGTTCTTGAGGGAGAGTCCAATTCGGTTATGGAGGGACTTGTTCTTGATGGAATTCGACTAAATAAAGCTAACAATTAAGAGAACACAGCTGGTTAGAAGAGATTTGTGAAATTTAGTGCTAAAATCAAATGAATATAATGAAAAAAAAAAGAAGAAAATTTAGATTCAGCCAACCAAGAACATTAAAGAACTGATAGTTGATTATGTGTTGATCCATTCCTGAAGGAAAGAAAAGCTATCAAATGGAGATCTAAACAAAAGAAACAAAATAAATTAGTAAATGAATAAAATTGAATGGATAGAAAAAATAAAGTGAAAGAAAGAGAGGGGCGACTGAAATAAAGTCCAATAATGATGAAATTAGGGTTTTTTTTAGTAAAAACAATCGTACTTAAGCTCCAAAGAGGTTTCCAACCAGATCTAAAATTAAGACAACAAAATAGATTGTTAGAATGATTAATTAAGCCAAAAGCAAACTATTTTGTGCAAGATGAATTTGACACAAGAAAAGAAAGAACTCCTATTTTTGGATTTTTTTTTATGAGAGAAGATGGTAGAATGCCCTTCTTGATTGAAACAAGACCTAGAATTAAGTAAAATTAAAGATTAGATTCAAAATAACAAGAATAGAGCAGAAAAACAAAGAAAAGAAAAGAAAAGAGATGGAAAAGTTGAAGATGGCGTGTGGAAAGTCCTAATGAGTCTTTCAAACAAGATGAATTCACAATCCCCTTCAAGCAACTCTAATCTCTCCACCAAGAAAGAATTCTTGGCAAGAAAAAGCTTGAAAATGATTCCCACAATCTAAAAAATTGTTAAAACTTTTTCTAAAAGAAAACTCGAGAAATTCTTGAAGAGAAAAACTCAAAGAAATTGTTATTAACTCAAAAGAGAATGAATAAGTGAATTAATGGCAGGGGGCAACACATTCTATATATAGCCACCCAAACCCTAACTAACCTCCTAACCCTAATAGGTTATGAAGAGTATTACTGCCAACTAAGCATGACAACTCATCAAAGAACTAACTTATTATTTAAAATCTAAAAATAAATTTAAGTGTTGAATTGATGAGAAATTCATCCAAAGGTCTAAATGGGCTCATTGGGCTAAATTTTTACATGTTGGTCCACTTATTAAATAAAATTGGATAGAAAAATTAAGATGTTTACAAATTGGGCCACTTACACAATTTGACTTGATATTCAACTAAGTTCTTCTCCAAACTTTATTTTGGGCTTTTGGACATCCTAATGAGTCAATTTTCAAAAACTTGGACTTATGATATGGTCGCTCTAGAAATGGACTTGTTCAGGCTCGTTACTAAAAGTCATCATGCACAGACTTCAATAATTGGTTTCTTGGACTAAAAATTTCAAGATTTCAAAATTTGATTTTCTTTTTTCCTCTTATGTGCTTCTAAGGCTTTCATCACGAAGTCTTGGATAGTCTCGTTCTATCTTGACTTGATTTGCTTCACTTTCAACCTCATAATTAGGTCTTACGGTAGAGTAAGACCAACAAATCCGTTGGCCTGAATTTAGGCCTTGAGTCTTGCATCAAATTGTTAATTAAAAATTGTAAAAATTGTAAAAATCATAAAAACTTTATTTTGGGCTTTTGGACATCCCAATGACTCAATTTTCAAAAACTTGGACTTATGATATGGTCGCTCTAGAAATGGGCTCGTTCAAGCTCGTTACTATAGGTCATCATGCACAGACTTCAATAATTGGTTTCTTGGACTAAAAATTTCAAGATTTCAAATTTTGATTTTCTTTTTTCCTCTTATGTGCTTCTAAGGCTTTCATCACGAAGTCTTGGATAGTCTTGTTTTGTCTTGACTTGATTTGCTTCACTTTCAACCTCGTAATTAGGTCTTATGGTAGAGTAAGACCAACAAGTCCGTGGGCCTGAATTTAGGCCTTGAGTCTTGCATCAAATTGTTAATTAAAAATTGTAAAAATTGTAAAAATCATAAAAATTATAAAATTATTTTTTTGGCGTTATACATTTTAAAATTTTTAATTAACAATTCTTTACAACTTTTAAGAATTTTTACAAAGTATTTGGTTACATAGTTGGGTTTCCAATACGACTTTGAGTATTTAGTTACAATTTTGTGTTTTTTCACTAGGATAGTTATAGAATTTTGTAATTGTTATAAAATATTGTTATGTGAAAAATTTTGAAATAATTATTTGAAATATTTTACATATAAAAATAACAAATGATATTTGATATAATTATTTGATTTTATAATATTAGATTTTACCATAGCCATAATGTTGGTGAAAACAATGATATTTGACATATAAAAATTATATATAAGGAAAATATATAATAAAAAAATTAGTTGAAATTTTTAAAAATTATACATTTTAACATAATGATATATATAAAAGTTTACATTTTCATTATATAATTACATATTTATTATTTTATTTATGTAAATAAAGGAGTTATTAATTAAAAACATGAATTAAAAATAAAACAATTTTTTATTAATTAATTTTTAAAAGAAAAGAAAAAAGGCTTGAAACATAAAAAAAAAAACAAATCATTGTTAAGGGAAATGAACCTAGGTTACAAGGATGAGAACACCAACATCTAACCACCAAGCCAAACTACTTTCTTTATAAACTCTCTTCAAAATTGTGTTTTATTGTAACACATAACAAAATATCCCTAAATAACAATATATCTCACAAATAACAATATTCTCTAACAACTACCAAAACCATCAACTACTTACTTAAATTCCTAATTAAAAAAATTCGTAACCAAATACTCAAAGTCCTATTGAAAACCCAAGTTTGTAAAATTTCTTAAAATATTGTGAATTAAAAATTTTAAAAATAATTAAAAATATAAAAATTTTGGAAATATAAAATTTTAATTTTTAATTAACAAATTTTAAAAGTTTTAAGAATTTTTAGAAAGTTTGTTTTCATTAGGAATTTAAGTAAATAGTTTATGGTTTTGGTAGTTGTTAGAAAATATTGTTATTTAGGGGATATTTTGTTATGTGTCATATAAAGAGATTTTGAACTGATGACATGACACGTTGACCCTGTCGGGGAACAAATGCCACGTCATTGGTTCACAATCTATTTATATGACACATAACAAAATATCCCCTGAATAATAAAATATCTCACTAAATAAAAATATTCTCTAACAACTATCAAATTCATCAACTATTTACTAACACAATTTTCTAACCAAATACCTATTGAAAACCCAACTTTGTAAAAATTCTTAAAAAATTGTAAAATTTATAATGCAAAAAAATAATTTTATAAATTTTTTATGATTTTCTAAAATTTCTATTTATATAACAACATTTTGTATGAATAACAAAATCCATAATATTCACCAATAAATCTATTTATATAACAATATCTCTATTGGTCCCCACACACAAAGTTATAGGAAAATATGGACATTACATATATAATAAGGGTAATTACATGTTATTATTTACTATCATAATAGGTTAGCTCAAATTAAAAGTAATCTAATTTGGTTAAGGTTTATTAGGCTTTAATTATTAAATTAAGTATTGGTCAAATATATGTGGGTACTCTAATAACTAATTTCTAATTAATGATGGGCTAATTAGAAATTAAGGTTAATGTGCAAAAGTTATATATTAGGTTATGGTCTCCAAATTACACATAGAATACCTTTTATAATATCCCATCTTTAGAAAAGAGAGAGTCACATTCTCTAGATTACTGATGTGCTAATTTGGAATATTAAAATCGCAATATCCATCGATGAATTCGGGTATGCTTCCGCATCTAGTTTTGTTTTTGATTTATTCTTAATGATTTGACATGACAGATCCTAGTTTATGGTTTGTTAAGTTTTTGTTTTTTGAAATTTCCAGATTGGGCTTTATTAAGAAAATAAATACACATTGTTCAAATCTGAAATCAAAACCAAATAAAACCAAACCAAAACAAAATAAAAACCTAAACCCAAACATGGCCCAAATCAGATGGCCTTAACCGAAAAAAACTAGATATTTAAAATGAAAATTCGAGAACCGACATTAAAGCACCGATCCATTGCCCAATCAGAAGATGTTTGGAAACCGTCTTCCAGTCTTTCTGTCATCTCATTTCATTATGACGATTTCATTTCCAAGATATGCCAAAAAAATCGATCCGTTTCCTTTACTGTTCTGAGCTTTCCTTTCTTCATTCATCCTCTTTGAAAACTTCTAATCTGATCCTCTTCTCCCATCATGCCGAGCTTGGTCCATAGCATATTCTGGAACTCCCCTATCCAGGTAAAACTCTTCTCTTTTTCTTAATGTTTCTGTTGCTATGATATGTGCAAGACCATTTGCGGATCTGGGTGTATGTTGAAATCTGATACTATCAAGTCCATATATTTCCTGCTGAATGTCATAAATGTATACCCCCACCATAGATCTGTCTTGACTCTTTGATTTGCATTTCTTGACGATTGCGAGGGAGTCTCCTTCAAGAATCAAAAGTTGCCATCCCTTCCTGATTCCCATTTGAACTGCTTTCCGGCAGGCAATTGCTTCAGCAGCAAAGGCTGATGAAATATTAGAATGAATCTCTGAACATGAAAAAAGAATAGTTCCTTCTGAATCTCTGGCCACAATACCCACACCCGACTGATTCTTGCTTCTATCGTAAGCGCCATCAAAGTTGATCTTAATAAAACTTTCCTGTAGGAATGACCATCTCTTTTTCTCTCCGGTACGATTCAGATCTCTCTTCTCCAGACCATTAATCTACTGATATAACTATTTATAAAGTTTGCAACTTCCGTCCCATTTCTAACTTTGCCTTCATGTATTCTTTTGTTTCTATCTCCCCATATTGCCCAGAGTGCACAACAGAATACGCGACTTTGATCGAGGTTGAGCTCCTCTATTACCCAGGTAATCCACTGCACAAAATCCTCACATTGATTCATCAAAATGTACTGAAACGATAAAGTTCTCCATACCTCCCTTGTAACATGGCATTCACTAAAAAAATGGTTCATTGTTTCAGCTCCTTCTCCACATCGGGGACAGCTTGGATTTGCTACTAACTTCCGGTGCTAGAGGTTCACCTTTGTAGGTAGATAATTCCAAGATAACTTCCATACTGTAACCTTTATTTTAGTTGGTAGATTTAGGCACCAAAGTTTTTTGTAAAAATTCCTATAGATGGTCTGTAAAGCTTAAGCTCTAGGATTTTCAGTCGATTTTTGTAATAGTTGATAGGCACTTCTGACCGTGAACTCACCCGACCGTTTGCCAACCCAGATAAGAAAATCTTCATGCGGTGTTTGTGCCAGAGGAATTCTGAGGATTCTGGCTGCATCGTCTTCCAGGAAGGTACTGGTAATCAACTCTTTTTTCCAACTTCTGTTTTTATTATCAATCAACTCATCGACTTTAACATCACGCATAGAATTAATTTCTGATGATAATCTAAAATTAACAGAATCTGGAATCCAAGCATCATTTATGGAAATATTAGTACTCGTCCCCACCCTCCAGCAATGCCCTTTTGTCAATAAGTCCTTTGCTGCCCAAATGCTTTTCCATACATACGAACATGAATTTCCTAAACTGGAATTTAAGAAATTATCATCCGAGAAATACTTAGCTTTGAACACTTGCGTAACGAGAGCATTCTGGTTGTTTATAATCCTCCACCCTTGCTTAGCCAGTAGAGCTACATTGAACTGTGCCATATTCCGGAAGCCCATACCACCCTCCTCTTTAGGCCTACACATGTATTCCCATTGACACCAGTGAATTCCTTTCTTTCCTTTTCCTTTCTGCCACCAAAATCTAGCAAATAAATTGTCAAACTCATCACAAAGCGACTTTGGTAGTAGAAAACATGTCATTGCATAAGTAGGAATTGCTTGAAGGACTGATTTAATGAAAACCTCTCTACCCCCTTGAGATAAAAAATGAGTACTCCAATTATCAATCCTTTGCTTTATTCTGTCTTTGAGATTCTGAAACGATTCTTTTTTCTTCCGGCTTACAATGTTTGGCAGTCCAAGATATTTTTCCATGTTATTCGAACCTCTTATTCCCATTTTAGCCGATAACCTTCCTTTATCACCCTCCTCAAAATTCGAACTAAAAAAGATCATGGATTTGCTAAAATTAACGCATTGACCAGAACAAGTCTCATATTCTTGCAAAATAGCTTTTAGGTTCCTTGCACTACTTTTGCTGGCTTCACCAAACAAAATGCAATCGTCTGCAAATAACAAGTGTGATATAATCGGGCCTCTTCTGCTTTCTCTCACCCCTTTAATCAACCCCTCTTTTGTAGCATTCCTGATTAAAGACGATAAACCTTCACTGCAAATAAGAAAAAGAAAAGGGCTAAGTGGGTCACCTTGTCGGAGTCCTCTGGTTGGTTTAAAAACTCTACCATTCCTCCCATTTGTAGTCACAACATAAGAGACTGTAGAAATACATCTCATTATTAATACCACCCATTCCTTCGCAAATCCCATCCGTATCATAACTTCCTTCAAGAAAGCCCATTCCACTCTATCGTAAGCTTTACTCATGTCAAGCTTAATTGCCATAAATCCTTTTTTCCCCTTTCGTTTTTTTCGAAGTGTATGCAGAATTTCATAGGCTATCAAAACTTTATCCGAAATTAGCCTCCCTGGGACAAATGCACTTTGAGCACTGTCAATGCATCTTCCGATGACTTCCTGAAGACAATTAGCAATAGCTTTAGCTATAATTTTATAAAGAACTATGCACAAACTAATTGGTCTAAAATCAACAAGGTTTGTAGGATTGGACTTCTTCAGAATAAGGGTGATCTTAGTTAAGTTTAGCCCTTCCACATCTTTTCCGTTTTTTAAAACTTCCAAACAGAAATTCCCAATATCTTCACCCACTATACCCTAGTATTTTTGAAAGAATAGAGCCGGGAACCCATCATAACCTGGAGCTTTTATTGAACCCATTCCCTTTACTGCAATGTAAATCTCCTCTGTCGTAAACTTTTCCAATAGGCCTGTATTGATATCTGAAGAGATGCTGTTCTGAATACCTGTTAAAAGGTGGGAGGAATCTCCAACACCTGTAGTTGAGAAAAGCTTTTGAAAATACTACGTAGCCATCTTATTAATTTCTAATTCCTCAGTAATTCTTTTTCTATCATCACTATCGAGCCTACTGATTGTATTAATTCTTCTCCGCATTGATGCATATTTATGAAAAAATGTCGTGTTCTTATCCCCTAACTTTAGCCAATTAGCTCGTGCTCTCTGTTCCCAATACATCTCCTCCTTTTCAATTTCCATGCTCAAATGGATTCTTTTCTCAATCATCTGGTTCATAACATCTTCATCAAGTTCCTTCTTCATTAAGTCTTCAAGCTCTTTTGTAATTGTATCTGTCATTCCCTTTCGTTTCTTCTTAATGAATTTTGCCCATTTCGATAAGCTAATCTGCAAGTTCTCAAGCTTCTCCAATACCGATCCATTTGATGACTTCCAGGCTTTCCGAATTTCTTCTTCTATTGATTCCTCTGCAGTCCACCAAGCTTCAAATTTAAAACTTGGAACTATCTTAAATCTGCTTACATTAATTGTGCTTATTAGCAAAGGACAATGATCCGAAAGGGTAGACGTCAGATGATGAATATTGCCCGTTGGAAATAATTCCATCCATTTTTCATTCGCAACACCCCTATCCAATCTTTCTCGAATGTTCGTCTTTGGTAGATTCCCTCTTTCCCATGTATACCATACTCCTGAATATCCCATATCTAAAAGGTGACATTCTTGTAGAATTTCCCGAAACGCTGCCATCTTCCTTTCCTCCCTCGGTTGACCTCCCCTTTTTTCAAAAGAATAAGCTATTTCATTGAAATCTCCACTCACTAACCAAGGATACTCTTGCTCCTGTCCCAAGATCTTTAATAAACCCCATGAGGCATTTTTATTTTGTGAGTAGGGAGAGCCATAAAACCCTGTGAATCTCCAATCTTCATGAGCACCTTCTCCTTTGACCAGCACATCAATATGACTTGTTGACAAAGATTTAAGATGAATCTGAACCTCCTCTCGCCATGCTAAGCAAATCCCACCCCGCGTACCAACAGCTCCTACTTCAAGTCCATTCGTGAAACCACACCTTCTTCTAATTGCTTCCATACGCTTTTCATTTACTATAGTCTCCATTAGGAAGACTAATTGAGGATTATTTTGCTTCAGTAAAAACCGAAGCTTTCTTACTGCCCGTGGACTCCCCAATCCACGGACATTCCAGCATATGATTTTCATTGTGCCCGGTCGGCTTGCCCATTGGCAGCCACTGATCCTGTCTGGTTGGAATATTCCATTTGCAAATTGGTTTCATCCTCCGTAATTAGATCATGTTCATCATGTCTCGCCCTTTTTGGATTCTCCTCCCGAATCTCTTTTACCCCATATTCATCTTGCACTAACTCTACCAATTTCCCTTTTTGCAATTTACGATCTACCTCATGGTTCTCCATCCTTCCTATTATTTTCCTTCTTTTCCAACTAGCTTTCCTGGCTAAAATCAGATTATTGACGTTACTATTTACAGTATCTCCTTCATTGATTCCTGCTTCCTTTCGCAATTCTAAATCTGCAACAGTTGATGCCAACCAAGTACTATCCTGGATCCCTCTCATTAAACCACTACTTTGCTCCATGTACAGATATTCTTCCTGATCCTTTGTAATGCCTCCAACATAAGAGCATTGTGATTGTAGTTTTTTCAATAGAGCATTAAACTTTAAACTCTCCCTTCCCACCAACGTTGATTCTGCTTTTAATGCTAAAGAGAAAGGTGGATCCTCTTTAATTTTGTTTTTCTCTGCAGGAGTAAATTTTGAACAGTCGTGGATACCATGCCCCAGCCTACCACATCCAAAAGAGAAAGTCGGCAACTTTTCATACTTGAAAGGGATCCAAGATTTATTCCCATTCCCTATTGAAACAAAAATACCCCTGCGAAGAGGTCTCTGAACATTTAACAGCACTCTAAGCCGACAAAACTCACCAAGAATTTCAGATCTGATCACCCTTCCAAAAGTGACTCCTATAGCATGCAGAAGGTCTTTTTTATCAAACTCTGGTAAACACGGCCCAATTTTAATCCAAAACGGAGATGAGACAAGTCGAATTTGATCTCTCAGCATTGACTTATTCAATCGATCGAACAAGATTAATTGCTTCCTAAACAGCCATGGTTGGCTTTCCAGAACAGTCTCTAAATCCTCTTCTAATTCAAACTCAATCAAAAAGAGGTTTTGTCCAATCACTTGAATCACGAATTTCTTCCTTGTCTTCCAAATACTCCTCATCTGTGCTTTGAAACTGTCTTGATTGTAAGGTTTCTTTGTCCATATGGAACATATCAAAGAAAAATTACCGCTTGGCTCCACCATCGAACTTTTAACCGAAAGTTGAATAAGCTCTTTTGTTAATAGGGCGATCTCATCTCCCCCAAACCCATCGTTACCACCACTCTCCATTATCCCAAGCCGCAGCATCCACTGTTTTCGCTAGGATACCAAGGATAGCACTCTTGGTTTCTAGGGTTTTTCCAAGCTTAAGTAGTGGAATGTTACAATTCCATTTGCTTGAAATTATGGTTTGTTAAGTTTTATATTAGATATTATTTTACAGTTCTAGCAAGTGATATTAGAGTCTCTTCGTGTTGAATCATTGAGAACGAATTGATTTTTTATTATTTTTAGATTGATTCTTTTTTGAAATTTTATGAATTTGATATTTTAATTTTCGATTATATATATTGATGTTTGAGATTAGTTTTTTTTTTTTAGGTTTTGATTATTATATTAAAACTTTGGGGTTTATGAATATCCATTGAAATATTTGATTCTTATTGGTTTGGTATGAATTGCTTCAACGCAATCCGCAAGAATTATTTTGGCTAAATTGAAGTTTATCTATGGGAATCTTTGTGCGATTGAAAACCATTCATTCTTAGGCCTAAATCAATGTATACTTCAGATGTATTAATTGATTTGGTGATTAAGATTATTTCCCCCTCATATAATACTCCGGTATAGTTGAGTAGAATATTTTGATGCAAGGAAAATTATGGACTAAATTATGTGTTTTAATATTTATTATGCTTTTATATTTGGTTTTGGACTTAGAAGCAGAATGCGATTAGCAATTCTGATTTTCTTTTTGTAATACTTTTTGGTTCATCAAGTATTATTTATTTTTTATTATTTCTTAAAGTTTGCATAATGATATCTTTACGGTAGAATTTTGGAATACGCATGCTTTTTATTTTTATTTTTTTATTTTTGTGATTTTCACTTTAGTGATTTTAATTTTGGTAAAAGGATATTGGTAGCACAGAATTTTATTTTTATGATAAATATTTAAAGAATTTGATTTAAGTTTGGTTCTATAATATTAGGTTTTGGCATTTTATGGTTCCAAATATTTGGTTAAATTATAATGATATGGTTTATTGTATGAACTATGGGATATGCCACCTATTATGATTTTGTTTTTGAGATTTATTGGCTTGAAAATATTTTTCAAGTATTCATGTAAATCTCTGTTTAATCGTAAATATAATTTTGGATTTACATGGTATATCTTTGGGTAAGTTTTTCTATTTGGTTTTGAATACATGTATATGCGTGAATTCCTTTGGTGTTTTGTCTAAACCAAAATTATGAATACATGTGCTCGTTAATTATTTGGCTTTGATTACTACATTATTTTTTGTTTAGCTTTGATATATATGGTTTTGAAAAAAAACAGTTAAAGATTAAGGTTTTCAGTTTTTTATTGCTCTATTTAGACAACATTAGTTTGGGTTTGGAAATTATAAAGCAATAAAAATTTTTGACCTTTAATTGCTATGGAAAATTTAGTTTTGAATATTGGTATATTTATACATATTTTAAAATAACTTAATTGAAATAATAAGTTGTCAAAGTGACCTCGATATTGAAATTATTTTGTTTTAAAATATAAAAGGAAGGCCAATAATATTACATGTGCAATTGTGGTAATAAACAATGTGACAATTATTCAGTTTTACATGTGAGTAATAAATCAGCCCAAAGGAAGATATATTTTTTGACATGTTCTTATTGTCAGTGTTTGATTACTACACCAAGATATCACTTACAAGTTAATATTCTGTCCAAAGATGAAATATTAATGCAGTGTCCGATATCTTGAGATAGGGTTTATCTTTACTCAAAAAGTATTTTGGTTTAAATTTGAAGTCTTATGTGAGGTTGTTTTTTGATTTATTCAACTATTATTACATCTTTGAGCATCATTGTATGTTGTTTTGGGATAAATATATGTATATATATATATACTATTATTTTTTAATTTGATTGAAAGATGAAACTAAGAGAAATATTTTGAAACAAATAAATTCAGATTTTGACTTTGAGATTTAATTAAGAATGTCTAATATTTTAAATTGATTAGTTGAAAAAAATGCCACCAAAGTGACCTCTTTTGCGTAGATTAGTTTATTTAAAATATCAAGATGGTTATATGTTTTGTGATTCATGCATTTATTAATTGACCCAAAGGTAAGTTAATATTTGGCAGAATTTCGACAACATCTGTGGTGATAAATGTGTGACAATTATAAAGTACTTTATGTGAACAATATGTTAGTCCAAAAATTAATTCATTATTTGACATAATTAATTATCAATGTTTGATTGCTACAACAAGAGTACAACTTACTATTAATATACTACTGTCGAAAGACTTGATATTAATGTTGTGTTTGGTATCTTGAGATGAGATTACCCATTATTCTGAATTTATTGTTTACTTATGAATATTGATGTGGGCTTCTTTTTATTTATTTATTGTTCTATATTCAACTAGTTCATCTTCTGTTGCCACAATATTTGCTAATATAAATTCTATACCATGCTTAATGGGACTAATTTCAATGAGTGGAAAAGACACTTACTTATAGTGCTTGGCTGTATGGACATAAACCTTACACTAAGGGAAGAACAACCCGCACCTCTCACTGCGGAAAGCACACTTTATGTTAAAAAGGGATTTTGAGATGTGGGATCATTCAAATCGCATGAGTTTAATGATCATGAAGCACAACATTTTAGAAGCCTTTAGGAGAACAAAATATGAAAAGATTACTCAGGCCAAGTGTTTCCTTGATAAAATTGAGAAAACGTTTTGCTAAAAACAATAAGGTTGAAATGACATCACTTCTGACATCTTTGGTGTCTTTGAAGTATAAGGGTCAAGGGAACATGAGATGTTTCATGTTGCCTCAAGACTTAAGGCACTTAAGATCGAGCTTTCTAAGGAATTACTTGTTCTTATGGTTTTGGTATCGCTTCCTGCACAGTTTAACAAATTTTAAATTAGTTACATCTATCAATAAGAGAAATGGACTCTAAATGAGCTCATTTCTTATTGTGTGTAAAAGGAAGAAAGTTTGAAATATGATAA
The DNA here is from genome assembly GCF_025698545.1 of Gossypium raimondii. NCBI lineage: Eukaryota > Viridiplantae > Streptophyta > Magnoliopsida > Malvales > Malvaceae > Gossypium > Gossypium raimondii. The sequence goes on along the minus strand of NC_068569.1, from coordinate 40,227,844 downwards.
GTCTAAAAGTGCTCATTTGGCTAGTGTCTCTAAAGACAACAGCTTACATTCTTAATAGAATACCTACGAAAGCAGTTGCAAAAACAACTTTTGAGATTTGGATAGGTCGAAAGTCTAGTCTAAAACACATTCACATTTGGGGATGTCCCGATAAAGCAAGGCCCTATAGGTTACATGAAAAAAAATTAGACTCCAAAATATTAAGCAACTAATTTATTAGTTATTCTGAGCAATCTAAGGGCTATGAGTTTTATGATCCCTCAATTAGGAATATTTTTTAGACTGAACTACAACTTTTTTTTAAGGATGTTGAGTTTAGAGGGAGAAATAAGGTTGGAGACGTTGCTTTTGAGGAGGAACTGGATCCTAACTCAATTTCAGCTATCACTTTTGATGATGTTCAGGTTCTCATACCTATCATTGATTAAGAAGTGAATCCAGAAACTAAATAAGATAATGTTGAACAACTCCCTATTCAAGATGAGATAATTATTCTAGAAGAACAAACTCAACAACCTCAAGAACGAATGCCATTAAAAAGGTTCACTAGAGAAAGGTTATAATGGCTTTAGTGGAATATTTTATGTAATACCCCATAACTAGCCTAGATGACAAGGCCAAGCGTAGAGAGTTACAATGAATGACAATCAAAACACACTCTACAAGTTATATTAAAACTCCTTTAAAGTCATATAAAGTTTTAATAAAGATAAACTAATACTTCATGATAATCATCCAACTAACTGAAACAACGAAACGACTAAAATTATTAATAATACTAAATGGTGTAAAATGCATAACCGAGCTCTCCATCGATCAACCCGTTCAACCCTGTGATTTACCTGATATCTATTTAACAATAATGGAATTAATATATAAAAAAGGAACCAACTATTTACATATTCAATAGGGTATAAGAAAAACTAAGATATCCAAGTGAAGATATTGATTTAGAATCAGGAAACAGTTCATTTGGCTACAAATCAGAATCCTATAGATAGATAACAAGTCATACTGTAGTCAGTTGCAGAACATAACAGATGTAATTACTTAATACCAACCGCTACACATTATTTTCGACCCACCCAAGACACCAAATAGGGTATTTATTACCCTTCCAGCCCTAAAATGCAATCTAGCTGCCGGATCAGAACACAGATACCAGTGAGTTATCCACTGTTTCAGAATATAATACTTCCTCCTGATTCAATTCCCACCCGATGCATATGCAGACTTCACATGACAGTTAATATAAAGTTTTATACGAATACTCAAACACCGCTCATACTCAAATACAGTAAATCAATTCCATTAACATTAATCAAACATAACACACGCTGATAATTAGTACTCAGGGTTTAGATAATAGAATATCAATTTATACAGTTTAATTTAGTTCAAACAGCCTCACAGAAGGCTTATATTTGGTTCGAGCAATGCTCGAGATGTGAAGAAATTTCATAAACTGGCCCACACACCCGTGTGGTCTTGCACTGCCTGGGTAACTGGTCCTTGCGGCCCCACACGGCCTACACACGCCCATGTGCTTGCCCGTGTGATCTTTATTTTTGCAAACAGTAAGCTACAAGGCCTAGACACACGCCCGTGTCCTTAACCCGTGTGACCACTGCACTATCAAGGCCACACATGATCAGGACACACGCCCGTGTCCCTTTCTCGTGTGGCTCTTACTTGGTGAACAGTAAGTTACATGGCCCACCACATGGCCGTGTGGCTCACACGGCCTGGCATACAGCCATGTAGCATCAACAACCATGTTTATTGGCGTCTGAAATTCAAAACAACTTGGGTTTTTGGTACGCACCTAAAGAAGTTTCATAACCGGAACAACGTAGAAGATTCTCGAGACCTAAAACAAATAACCCATAACCAATTAAGCGATAATTCAAAACAACAGTACAATTATCACACAACCAACCCTGTCGAAATGTTTCGACACAAGAAAATCCTAAATCGCTTAGTAATTACCTCCACACCACCGCAATCACGAATCTAGGACGTTAGAGGGATCATTACCTTTGAGACCTTCTCCTAAAGAACAAAAATTGAATTTATAAACAAAGGATTCGAACGGTTTAAGCAAGAAATTAATTTTTTGCCACAATAAACGATTTTAGAAATTAAACAACTGAACTTACAAAATTAACGGAAACTAACTTAGCCGATAATTGTAGCAAATAAGAAGTATGAATTTAAGCCGACAACGAAGAGGAAAAAGAAAAGAAGAGAAGAAAAATAAAAATGAAAAAAAGAAGAAAAAGGAAAAAGAAAGAAAAGGAAAAAGGAAAATGGAAAATGGAAAAAGAAATAAAATGAAAAGAGGAAGGAAAGAAGAACGTTTAATTCATGTTTTAAAACTACCGATCAGAATTCTGACAATTAACAAAAATATTTTCATATTGCATACATCGCGACTCGAACACAGAACCAGTAGGGGAACAGATACTTACTTAATCATTGAACAAACAAGCTTATTTTTTACACAGATTTACACTGAATTGAGGTTAAGCCAATAATTTAATGATAGAGGTTAGTTTAGAATAAAATAGCAAAAACTTTCTTAAGACGCGACTCAAACTCCTGACCTCGAACACATAATCAGAGCACATAACCACAGATATAGGGACTTACTTTCTACAAAATTCCACAATTAAACACTCAAATTTTGGAGTGTTACAACTCTTTCCCCCTAAAATAAATTTTGGCCTCGAAATTTACTTGACTCAAATAGATATAGGTATTGTTGTCGAATCGAATCTTCGAGTTCCCAAGTGGCTTCCTCAGTGCCATAATTTTTCCACAAAATCTTAACTAAAGGAACAATTTTCTTCCTCAATACCTTAACGTCACAATCTAGAATCTGAATAGGTTCCTCTTCAAAAGTTAGATCCGATCGTACCTCAATTTCCTCAATAGGGACAATGTGCAACAATATCAGATCGATACCGTCTCAGCATTGAGACGTGGAACATATCATGACTCGACTCCAACTCTGGTGGTAACTCTAATTGATAAGCAATAACTCTAACATGTTTCAAAATACGGTATAGTCCAATGAACCTCGGGTTCAACTTGCCCTCCTCCAAATCGAATGACCTTTTTCTACGGAGAAACTTTCAGAAATACCTGATCACTTAAAGCATACTCTATATCATTCCTCTTTAAATCAGCATAAGATTTCTGTCGATCAGAAACGATCTCCAGACGGTCTCGAATCAACTGAACCGTGTTTTTGGTCTCAGAAACTAGCTCAGGACCTAAAACTCGACACTCACCTAACTCAGTCCAACATAGAGGAGTACGATACTTACGACCATATAAAGCCTCATAAGGAGCCATCTGAATATAAGATTGGAAACTGTTATTGTACCCAAATTCTGCCGACGGTAAGCAATCCTTCCAACTACCCTGTAAATCAATTACTCAACCCTAAAGCGTATCCTCTAGAATCTGAATAACCCATTCAAACTGTCCATCAGTCTGAGGGTGATACGTAGTACTAAAATCGAGTCGAGTGCCTAACGCCTCATGTAGCCTCTTCTAGAGTAGAATTCTATGCAGTCTTACAATTTAAAAAACATACAGCTTAGCGAGCTTCTGTAGCGAGTAATCTGTCCTGATAGGAAGGAAAAGAGCAGCCTTGGTCAATTGATCAACGATGACCCAAACCAAATTTTTCTTAGTGGGTGTTAAAGGCAACCCACTAACAAAATCCATTGTCACTCGGTCCCACTACCACAAAGGAATTTTAACCGGCTGGAGCAACCCAGAAGGCAACTAATGTTCAGCTTTAACCTTTTGACACATCAAACAGTGTGACACAAAGATAATTACCTTCCATTTCAAACTAAGCCACCAGTACAGTTCTCAAAGGTCTAGATACATGCATAGCGTATGGGCTGCTATGTGCTTCTTATAGAATCGATCGTCTTCGATATTTGTCATTAGGCACACAAATTTGACCCTTAAAACACAAAACATTATCATCTTTCAAGCTAAAATCAGAAGTTTCACCCGAATCAATCTAACGCAAACCCTGAACTAGAGACTCATCACTTAATTATTTAGCTTGAATCTGATCAACCCAAGATGGCTTAACTTGCAGCTCAACTCGCAAACTCCCATCCTTGCATAGACTCAGAAGAGCGAACATTTCTCGTAGATCAATCATCGCTTTACGGCTGAGAGCATTGGCTACCACATTAGCTTTACCGAGGTGATACTCTATAGTGTAGTCATAGTCTTTAAGCAACTCAACCCACCTATACTGTCTAAGATTAAATTCCTTTTAAGTTAACAGATATTTGAGGCTTTTGTGATCTATGTAAAGAATACACCTCTCACCACACAGGTAATGCCTCCAAATCTTCAGAGCAAACACGACTGTAGCCAATTCAAGTTCGTGCATTGGATAGTTACCCTCGTGTGACTTGAGCTGTCGTGACGCATAAGCTATCACTTTACCATTCTGCATTAGAATACACCCTAGACCGACGTGCGACGCATCGCTATACACTACAAATTCCTTACTTAACTCGGGTGGAACCAAAACATGAGCTTGTGTCAAAACAGACTTGAGCTTCTCAAAACTCAACTGTTGCTCGCTAGACCAAACAAATAGGGTATTCTTACGCAATAGCTTCGTCAAAGGGGACGCAATCAGGGAGAACCCCTCGACAAATATTTGGTAATAACCTATTAATCTCAAAAAACTCCGAAGCTCAGGCACATTTTTCGGTTGTTTCCACTCAACTATAGCCCCAATTTTCTTAGGGTCGACCTGGATTTCCTCAGCAGTCACAACATGCTCCAAAAAGGAAACTTTTCGTAACCAAAATTCACGTTTGCTAAACTTGGCATACAGTTATTTTTCCCGAAGTATCTGAATAACAATACGAAGGTGTCCGTCGTGCTCAAACTTAGTCTTGGAATAAATCAATATATCATCAATGAAAACCACTAAAAACTGGTCCAAATATGGTTGGAATACTAAGTACATAAAATCCATGAATGTAACCGGAGCATTCGTCAATACGAATGACATAAACAAAAATTTGTAATGTCCATAGCGAGTCCTGAAAGTTGTTTTGTATACATCATTCTCATTAACTTTGAGCTGATGATAACCAAAATGAAGGTCGATTTTAGAAAACACGGATGCTCATCAGAACTGATCGAATAGATCATCAATTCTTGGTAGTGGATACTTATTATTTATTGTTAACTTATTTAGCTGACAGTAATCTATACACATTCTCATCGATCCCTCTTTCTTCTTAACAAATAATAACAGTGCTCCCCATGATATATAATGAAAAATGTGCAAATGAAAATAAAGACAAAAGCTTGGGAAAATTTTGGTGTTACTTTAATTCGAGCAAGTTATTTTTTGAGCAACGCGTTTGTAACGTTGCTTCCTTATCAGCATATTGATTGACACGTCTTCTTCATCATTATCATCTAATTTCATGAGATCATCAACTAGTTGATTAATCTCATGATCTTACTTCGATATGGGTGCAGTTGATTGAGGTGCAGCAGCAGGTTTAGTTGGTGCAGGAATATGGTTCACTTCTTCTCTTTCTTGGTTAGATTCCATGTTCACCGATCCTGTCTTCTATTCCTCACCCTTAGGTCCTTTTTGTTCCTTCTCCTCAGTGGCAGTGTGTGTGGTAGGTCCAGGTGCATCAGCTTCAACTTCATCCCCATCCCCTTCATTTTCATTCGATAGTAGCTCCTTTTCATTGGGTGTAAATCCTCCCTTTCTTTATCAGACTCTGTGATCTCATTAATAAGGCGACAAATTAGAAATGAAAACAACGTTAACTAATTAAAGATAAAAATAATAAGAACGAAATTAAAGTAAAGAAAAGAAAGAAAAGAAAGATAAAAAAGATTTTTTATACGTTTTCCAATTCTACATCAATTTGGAGTTGCTAAGTATCAAAGAGATTAAGTTACTTCCGCAACTAGTCGAGTGATTTGAGTATTTGCTACTTAAATAGACTGTTGGAGATAGAATATTTTGTTGAATCTTCACTCTCATTAACACATTTCAGGGCATCGAATATGTTGAATATAACCTACTGATCATTCACCCTCATAGTTAGTTTGCTTTTCTGCACATCAATTAGCTGAGGAAATGGTAGAGGTGGTCCTTCAGGTTGCTGATATTGTTTTGTTGTGGCATTTTTGTTGGCAACATGATCTGATTCTGGCACAATATTTTTCTGCTGACTATTTTTAGATGATGTATTCTTTTCAATTGGTTTTAAGATCTTTTCATGATTGAGTCTTGAGTCATCCTCTTCTATTATGGCATCCTTAACAACATCATGCAATTGAGTTCCACTTCTGAGAGTGATTATTTTGCAATGATATTTTCCTTGTGATCTCGAATTCTCAGTGTTACTTGGTAAAGCTCCTTGTGGTCTCGAATTTAAAGTGTTTGCTATCTGCCCCACTTGATTCTCAAGAGCTCTTAAGGAAGCTACCTGGCTCTGAATAATCGCATCATTCTTAGCCATATACTCCTTTAATAGAGCTTCTATAGTTGATGTTAAAGATGATGAACGTCGCACATTTTGTCATGGCATTTGTTGACTGTGCCTAAGTGGTACACCATCCACATTCTATCGAATAACATTGCTGGCATTTCCCATTCCTTGATTATTTCAGCTAAAATTTGGATGTTGTTTCCACCCTGGATTGTATGTGTTAGAGTAGAGATTGTTGTTGCTATTATTAAAATTCCCCATGTAATACGCAGAGGCTGGATTAGATAGGCATTCATCAAAAACATGATCTTTTCCATAGTATATGCATGCTAGTTCTTCAACCTTCATCTCCTGCACTATAGAGGGTCTTTTCAGAGTTTTAATCATATTTGTTAAAGATTATACCTGAGCCGTTAAAGATATAATCACATCAAGTTCCATTACTCCAACAACTCTTCTACCAGTACCAACTCTGGTAATGGGGTACTTGTAATTTTGTATACTTCATTGCAGGATTTGTCAAGCAACATTACATTAGCAGATGCATCCACCACCGTTCGTGTATGAGCATTTAATCCATTGTAGAATATTTTCATCTGTGTCCAATATTAAAAACCATACATCGGGCATTTTCTAATTAATGCCTTGAAACGTTCCCAAGCTTCATATAATGTCTCACCTTCAAATTGCCTAAACGATGTAATGTCGTTCCTCAGCTTGGCATTCATGTTGAGAGAGTTGTACCTAAGTAGAAATATCTGACACTGTTCATTCTAAGATGCCACCGTACCTAATGGTAACGCATTCAACCATGATCTGGCACGATCTCGCAATGAATAAGGGAACAATTTTAATCTAATGGCATCTTCAAGAACACCCTGCTACCTGAATGAATCAAAGACTTCAAGAAAAAGTCTCAAGTACAATATGGGATCTTCAGTAAGTAGACCACTAAACTACCCTACCGTTTGCAACATCTAAAACATTACTGGATTTAATTCAAAGTGTTAAGCTTGAATATGTGGCCTAACAATTCTTGGATTTAGATCATCCAAAATAGGCACTACATGTTTTCGAATGGGTCTGTCTTTGTCATCTATAATTCGAGGAATATCAGCATTCCTTTCATTTTGGAGTACCTGATCTTCTATGATTGGATCATTTCTAATTCTCTCTATTTCTCTTAACTCTTTTCTTCTTCGCCTTAATGCCCTTTCAATTTCAAGATAAAAACAATGTTCTGTTTCCTCTTGAATACTTCTTTTCATGCACTAATACAAACCTAAAAAATCAAATAAAATACTAATTAATTGCTCTAACAAGAATAACAAAATTAATAACAAATTAACTCTTCACCAACGTTGTTGATCCTCGGCAACGGTGCCAAAAACTTGTTGCATGTAAAATTACTAATGTAATTGTGCAAGTGTACACATCATTAAGTAATAAAGTGATAAGTAATTATCATCTCCACAAGGATCAGAAATTGGTAAGAAATTGAGTATGTTATTATAATACTGTTAATTATACCAAAATATTAGGAAATAATCTCAGAGTGAATAAGAAACTAGAATAATGGATTATTGAAATTAAATGATAAAGAAAAAAATTTGATTTGGTAAATAAAATGATATGGCAATTCACAGAGAATATCAAGAGTATTTCTGTTGTTGAATGAATAGGGTTGGAATTATTTAGGAGAAAAGTTCATATCAAGATAATGTCATGGTAAAATATTGTCTAATCTACTGCCTTGAGATGCGCTACTGTGACCTGCCTCTTTCGATAACTAGATCTTTAACTAAAAATCTAAGTTCATGTACGTCTACAGAACTTGGGATTAATGACTGCAATGAACGTCCTCTTTGTACAACTTGCAACATCTATGTCTAGAGTGCTACGAATATCGTGTCGAGTATTTGCTTGCATCAAACGATTCAAGATCCAATATTCTTAACCTTTTCAAAATTAAAAACACCTAAGAACACAACATACATTCAATTATGTCTAGAGCTTGCATGCATGTATTTAAAATAAGCATGAATCAAATGTAACTATGATATAGACAATCTCAAATCCTAGGCATTAAAGATGATAAAACATTCAGGGCAAACAACTCCAACCCAGAAAATATTTAGTTCACGGGTGGAAAAGTAAACATCAAAATAGAATCATTCATCGACATTTCTCAATTAATTTTGAATCAAAAAAAATTCAATCTAGAAAAATAAATGCAAAACTACAAGAAGTTAATTCCACACTCCAACTTATCTTTTATCTTCTGATTGTACGTGAACCCAAGATAGATTTCTATTCCCCTTCCTCACATCTGTATTCTGCTCTTTTCTAAGCTGCTACCTTTTCTTTCTCTAGAATTCTCCACCAAATTTTTCTGGAGAGAAAAATGATCTTTAAATCGTCTTAATTCCTCTCTCCAAAAAATCTCCCTTTCCTTTCTTTTACCTTTCCTCTTTTATAAGGTAGGTCCCCCTCTCTCAGCATACTCTTTTCTCCCCCTTTTTCAGGTGGATTTATCTGTTACACGGACAGCTGGATGAGAGTGACGAGGACTGAGTGTTGCATCAGCATTATCTTGGAATTGCCATGGCATTTATGTTGGAAATCCATCCAACCTTTTGCAATGATAATATTTCACTTCATTCTTTTGCTCCTTTTTCTCTTTTTATTCATCTTTTCTGCACCTATTGTATACAACAACCAATTCTCTTTCTCCCAACAGGAAAAGTAACATAAAAGGACAGTCAAGGCACAATCTAAGCATTATTATGCAACGTTCTAAAAATAACCTAGAAATGCAAATATATCTACTTAAGTACAGGTATTTAATCCAGTTTAGAGACTCAAAATATAACTCTTTTCAAGAGTTATCACATATATAATAAGGGTAATTACATGTTATTATTTACTATCATAATAGGTTATCCCAAATTAAAAGTGATCTAATTTTGTTAATGTTTATTGGGCTTCAATTATTAAATAAAGTATGAGTCAAATTTGTATGGATACTCTAGTAACTAATTTCTAATTAATGATTGGCTGATTAGAAATTAGGGCTAATGTGAAAAAGTTATATATTAGGGTTATGGTCCCTAAATTACAAATAAAATAAATTTTATAATATCCCATCTTTAAAAAAGAGAGAGTCACCTTCTCTAAATTACTTATGCACTAATTTGGAAGATTAAAACTGCAGGATCCGTAGATTTCAAGAAATCGATGAATTTAGGTACGCTTCCGCATCTAGTTTTGTTTTTGATCTATTCTTAATGATTTGACAGAACAGATCCTGATTTATGGTTTGTTAAGTTTTATATCAGATATTATTTTATGGTTCTAGGAAACGTAACTTATAACTGGTTGATTTGGTAAAAGCTTTTACTTTTTTTTTTGGAACCTAGGACAAAAGCTCTCAAATTATAGGAGTAAAAAGAATCATTGTCTTTTTCATGTCTTTTCAGTTTTCTCGCCATCTTCATCTCATCTCTTCAGCATCAAAATGATTAGTCTAGCGATTTGGTTTGCCAGCAATCCACGATTGGGATCGGATGATCTAAATTGAAAAACGTTTAATATTTGACTATTTAGGTAACATTGGCTCAAAGTGATGGTTTTAGGACTCTTGATGAAAAGGTATTTAAGATGGATTAATATTTGATACATTTTTATTATTCCATAATAGTATTAAAAAAAGCCTTATGTCTATTTTTTTTAAAAAATATTTTATTGGACCTGCCATTGGCGAGAATGGGTACAGGTTTTGCAAGTGGTGAGGCGGGCATGGGGACAAAAATTGGACCTGTCATGGGTGGTGTGGTAGGCGTGGGTACGACCTTGTACCCACCTGATCCCCATTGTAACAGCCTGTTTTTAGTGAAATTGGAACAGTGGTTTTGGGACCACAAATCTGAAGTAAAAAAATTTAGTTTAATATTATTTTATGGTTTACAGTATGATAGAAATATTGTATAAAAATTTCGTTAAGAAATTTTACCGTTTACATGCCTAATTTGATAAAAAGAACTAAATTGCATAAAGTGCAAAGGTTGTGTTCTAATAGCTAAAGGTATTAAATAGCTATAGAATTTTAAATTGGAGGTCCTTATATAGTAAATAGGCCATTACAGTGCTTAGTGGTTAAACCTGAGTAGTCATCATTGAAAATTGAATAAATTATTAAGGGTAATTTTGGAAATTAGTGATTAAAATTATAATAAATAAAATAAAATAATCTATTCTCATCACCATCCACCAAAAAAAAAAAGAAACCTAGCCATAGAAGTTTGAATTTGGACAAGCTTATTTTGCTCAATTAGGTATGTATTTTTGTCCCCTTTTTTATGATTTCTATGTTTCTGAGATCGTAATAGCTTAATCTAGCTAGCTCGGGGATTAATTTTGCAAAATTGTTAAAGTATTAGGGTTTTGCCATTGATAAATATGTTTGAATTTTGAAGTTTGATAATCGAAAATGAATGGTTGTTGTTGGATAAACAACTTTTGTAAAGTGAATTTTGATGGAATTATCAATTAGGGATTAAATTGAAAAAGATGATAAATTTATGGTAAAATTTGTGAGTTTTTGAAATATATGGGCTACTATTAATATGTATAAAATCAACTAGGCTTGAATAAGGATTAAATTGTATGAATTTTATTTTTCAAGCCTATGGACTAAATTACAAAGGAATTAAAAGTGTAGGGCAAAATGGTAATTTTGCCAAAATTCCATGTTAGATTAAATTGAATGAGAGTTATATTGAAATGAGTTAAATTCATTCGTATAGATCCTGTCAGACCTCGTACAGAGTTAGATCGAGGTAAAGAGAAAATATCTGATTAGTCGCCTTCGTATCTACGTACATTTTTTGAGGTAAGTTCGTGTAATTAAATTGTAAATTTATATGTTTTAAATTGAATTATATGCATGTGATTTGTATAATTGCTATGTATAAATACCAATAGCATATCCGACGATTACTGAGTCCTGTTTGAACCTTAGAAATTTGTAGGATACAAATGACATGTCATTAGGGTTACCGATTTGGTTTGGGTCCTGCATGTGTTGCGGACACACCACAGCTCGTATGAGCTTCTTGATTTGCAGCTCGTATGAGCTTCCTGATTCACAACTCGTGAGAGCATACTGATTCATAGCTCGTATAAGCATACATGAATATGAATTGACGGATTACAGTTCAGTACACCTCATGTGTCCTACCCGTGATTCCAACGATATCAATTCTGTTACGAGATTATATAAGTTCGATATGAATTATTATTGGTATTTACATGAAATACATGAAATATGATTATTTGATGAATTCAACCATGTGTGTTGGATTTTATATGTGATTTTCATGGCTAATATGTTGGTGATCACGTGTTTAGGCTTTTGGCCAAATTGGTTGAGATATGTTTTGTTTACTTACCTATTTTATGGATATATGGTAAGTTAAATCCTGTGTTATACGAACTTACTAAGCTTAAATTCTTACTCTGTGTTATTTTCCATGTTTTATAGTAATTCGAAAGCTTGTACGGGTTGGAAGCTGGTCGGAGCTATTTCACACTATCCATCAATCCTTTTGTTACGTTCAGTAAATTAATTCTGGTTACAATGGCATGTATAGGTTATTTTGGCCAATGATGTCATATAAATGTTTTTTTGAGATTAACCATGTATATGGCTTGTTTTTGGTATATTTTGATGTGTATATAAGTGACCTTATCATGTTTGATGTGTGATTGATATGGTAGAATGAAAGAAAGTAAAATGTGGCTTGAATATGCATATATGAATTTGGTCATTTAGGTAAGTTGAGATACTTGGTTGACATGCCTTTAAGTTGTCATTTGAGGTGCCTAAGGGCATATTGGTTGTATGTGGTGATATTTCATGTTTAAGACTTGATTTTGGCTTGTTTTGAATGCCTTATTATGGCTTGTTGATGTGCAAGAATGTTGGGTTAGGTTGATGTCAAATTGGGTGAGAAATGTGGCTTGGAAATTGGCTTATTTTTTTCTACATGGGCAGAGACACGGGCGTGTGTCTCAGCCGTGTGTCCCCTGTATCTTTTAAATTGTGCAAGTCAGTATGCTCAGACGGCCTAGCACACGGGCGTGTGGGTTGGCTGTGTGGCCCAAGTCAGGGAGTTACACGGGCATGGACACGGACTAGGACACGACCATTTGCCCTTATTTCAAATGTCCACATGGTCTAAGACACAAGTGTGACCCCTATAGCTTTGAAAATTTTTAATGTTTTTTGAAAAATTCTTTGAGTACTCGATTTAGTCCCGACTTGTTTCTAATGCGCATTTTGGGCCTCGAGGGCCCCTATAAGGGGCAATATGCATAACTTTGATTGGTTTTTGACATGATTGTTATATGATATGAAATGTCTGTTTATTTGATTTGTAAACTTCGGTAATGCTCCGTAACCTTGTTCCAGCGATAGATAAGGGTTAGGGGTGTCACACCAACCCACCCCGCCTGCCCAACATAAACATTATAAAAATAAAATTTTGATAACAATGCTCACAATTGATAGAAGAATTAGAAGATAAATGTGATACTAAAGCAACGGGTGTGACATGCATTGATTGGCTTTTAGAATTTTTGCACTTGTGTTGAAGTTATATTTTATTTACCAATTAAATGGTGACAGTCAGAATAATGTCACATATGTGGTGGGAGTCTTACGGACAGGGATTTCATACTTTTTTCATAAAAAAATCGATTTATACTTATTTAATTGATACTTATAAATATATTATATGAAATGGGTCGCGAGGCAGGTATAGCGAAGATTAAGTGGGTCTGGTGATCCACGTAAATGGTGAGGCGAGAATAATTTTAGGTTTTGTACCCATAGCAGATTGAGGACGAAGATAAGAATGAAACCCCATACTCGCCCCGCCCAATTGAGATCCCTAGTTGATCATAAATGTTATGCAAAGTTTGTATTATTTATTTTTTTTTTTGTGATGGTGGTATCAATTCCTCGTTAACAGTGAAGTGCTTCAATTTATAAGTTGATTTAGAATTTTATTGAAATTGAATTTGAGAAGGTGCTGATTTTTTTAATACTGAGATTGAATTTAAAAATGAAAACTATAAAGATAAGATTTTGATTTTAGATTTAAAACAATATCTTATGAAGATGATGACAATTGAGAAACTCAATTTTTATTATTTTTATTTTGTAAATTTTGTAAATTTATATATATTTTCTTTTTATTTAAGTTTTTAAAATAAAACTTAAGCACATGAATAATATCATGATCAGTGGCGAAATTATTATATTATAGGTACTAGAGTTTGGTTCAATCCCAAATAATTTTATTCTCCTTTTCTCTATATATAAAATTTAGAAATTAATATGAGAGGAAGGGTTGAAATTCATATTTAATCTTTTTAAAAATATAAAATGTCATTTTAACAATAGTTTAGGGTTAACACTTATAATTAACATGCATTTCGTTATTAAAATTAACGAATCAATGATATTTTAATAATATTAGTAATTAATGTATAATTTTTGAAAGTTGAATGATGAAAACTTAAAGAAAGTTAGTTGCTGTTAATATAGTTTATCCTTATTTCATTGGTTGATGAAATGTTATTTGATTGTATTTTAACGATGTTAACCGACCGACTAGGAAATGAAAATTCATGAAGTTTGGGTAGTGAAAAGAATCATCTGGTACCAAATTTTATATCAAGGCTATTGCACATTTTCTTCCCTGCCAAGTTTCAACTCTGTCCAAGTCAATTTCATCCCCATCCCAAAAATGGCATCTCCAATCTGCTTCTACCTTCTTTTCCTCTCCCTCCTCTCTCAAACCCAACTCTCCTTTTCCACTACCCACACACCAATCGATCACGGCCGTCCATTGGTCACCTCAATCGCTGATGTGCACGATCTGCTGCCAAAGTACGGCCTTCCTAAGGGTATCGTTCCCAACAACGTCAAGTCTTACACCCTTTCATCCACCGGAGACTTCACCATAGAGTTAGAAAGCACCTGCTATGTTCAGTTTGATGACCTTGTTTACTATGACAAAACCATCAGTGGAAAGCTAAGTTACGGGGCTGTGCACGATGTGTCTGGGATTCAAGCTAAGAAGCTCTTCTTATGGTTGCCTGTTACTGCGATTGAGGTTAATGGTAAATCAGGTATGGTTCAGTTCTTCGTTGGAGCTTTTTCTAAGGAGTTTCCAGCTGTACAGTTTGAAGATATTCCAGTTTGTAGGAGGAAGGCTGTTCTGAGGGCTGACCTGTTTGCTTCTATGTGAATTCGGGTACTATTACCCTTCCCTTTCTTCAACCTTCTGAATCTCATGTTTTTTGTTTTCAATTATTCTTTGCCAAGATACGTACTTGTGGAATTGAGATTTGGGTAGAATAGGAAGATGCATATGTTGATGTTATTAAGATCAAAGATGGTTAAACCCCATCATTGTTTCAAGTTTGACTGCAAAGGCTGTTCCTCTGTACATCTGAAAAATCAATATACCCTTTTTCTGGTCGCTCACGGTGATTCAGCGAAAATCATTCTTGTGTCATTTTATTTATGGGTTAACGAGAAATTTTAAGCAGTGTTTGAACCGTCTCTTCAATTGATATCATGTTTGTTTCTGTTGGCAATTTTGCAGTAGAAGTACCATGGACGACATGAACCGGATTTCATTTTGCCCTCCATTAAAAATAGGGAAAATTGTCCTTGTACTCCTAATTGATATTATGTTTGTTTCTGTTGGCAATTCTCTGGTTATTTTGTTAGCCATGCTAGTTTTAACAATATAAATGGATGAAAATTTAACAGAAGGGACTAGTTTGCTCTTTGATCTAAAGAGACTAATTTGTTATATTTTTAGTAGAAGGGGCAAAATGTAATCTAACTCCTAGGGGCCTCCATAGTAAACCGTAATTTTCCTTGTTAGTGCACCTTTATGGTCACATGTGCCATTTGGTGTCTCACTATTATATTCACACAGTTCACAAGCTCTTAAGAAATGTTAAATGGCTTTCCTCTTGAACTGCGTGTGTTGAACTTTTGCAAATACAATATGGCTGGTTTACGGGAAATGTGATCGAGTTCAGTATTTGATTTTGGTTATATGCTATTCTTTGTGAACTAAAGCTTTCTTTCTCGTTTTTCCGTTTTTGCAGGACTGGTTCCTTGTTCCATTGCTGGTGGCGGTAACCTTACTCCCCCATTTAGGACTTCTTGTTAGCTCAATAATTTCTTTGAAAGTCCCTTACTATATTTGTGGTACATAAAGTTGTATGTTTGTTTCCATCAAACTAAATGATTGATCAGAAAAGTCATGAAATTTGTCTTGTATATGTAAGATTTTCTATCATTTATTTAATGATGAAGGAAATTTACTGCGTTAATGTATTCTGCTTCATATATAGTCTCAGCCATACTGCCCCTTCCCATGGTCCTGAATTTAGTGAAAGAAAAAAAAAAAGTTCTCCATAACTAGTTTAGGATTAAACTCTAGTTGAGATTAATTTTGTTTCAATAGTTGCAAGGTTTAGATCATGGAAAACATGAACAAAAGTAGCTCCAATCCAATTCATGTTTGGTCAAAGAAAAAGAATAGAAAATGGCATGTTGAATGTAATTTACCATGCTTAACTGTCTTGAGATTTTGTCCAAATAACTTGTCTGCCATCTACATTTTCCAGAAAAATTAGAACCTCTTCCAAGACATTCATCGTTCTGAACAAAGCGATATGAATGGCTTGAAACTTCTGAAAAGTTGCAAGCTTAGAGGTGTATGTAAACATCTTTGGGGAACCAGACAGGTAAGGCATTTGTTTTTTGGCTTTGGCTTGCATTATTGGTATGTGCAAATGCATGGATGAACATCAGCAATCATACATTTCAAGTTGTACTCAACTTCCTATAAATGAGTGTATAAACAATTCTTAGCACAGAAGTCCAAACGGTTCCAACATTGATCCTCCGTGAAGCATGTCGTTTTCTTACAATTTGGTTAGTCCAGTAAGATCCTTTTGGACCACAAATACGAGGACAGTGCCAAATTGAAGCACTTTAGGTTGAACCGACTTAATCGGGGATCGGCAGCATATAATTGGGAATATATTTGGAACATCGATACTAGGATGGATGAGGAAATGATGTTCTTGTGAGCCATTATTTTGTACATCCATAATGTTCTTTGTGACCCTTTAATTAAAAGGAATCTAATTTCTGTCCCTGAATTTTGTCAACAAAATAATGGCTCTATTTTTATTTTGCCGTGAAGGCTTTGAGCACGGGCACCCCTTCTGCAAGGCCAGGATGAGAACAAGTTATCGGTGCTGCCTTATTCCCCCCCCCCCAGGCTTTTTCTGTACTTCTACTATTCCATCTTTATCGATGTGGAAAATTTATTTTGCATAGTTATCATTTGCATTTCTCTTATCAAAACAATTTTCAATCTTGTAATTCTTGCAATTGCAATAAAAGCCGCAGATTGCCCTTTGCCACATCTTCCTTGATTACTTACAGGCTTTTGATTTTCTATATATCAATGCTTGGGGCCTTCTGTTGTTTTGTCCTTTGGTAATAGACGGTGATTTAAGTTTTAGCGCATCATCGAATTTTTTTTGTTAATTTAACCATTTTTATTAAGTTAATTTTATAATTTAGCCATTCAACCGTTAAAATGTGTTTTCTTATCAAATGGAATGTTGATGTGACTTGGTTTAATAATAGATTTAGCCTTCAATGCTTATGCATTTTCTTAATTTAGTCCTAATTTTAAAAATTTAACAAATTTAACTTTTGATAATTACACGTTTTATCAAATTGGTCTTGATTCTAAAAATTAAAAAAGTATAAAAAATCATAGAAATTCAAAATTTTATTTAAAATTTATATATATATATTTAAAAATTTTAACAAAATTTTGATTTTTATGTATTTTTTAGCTTTTAGTTTTAGTTTATATTTTTAAAATTTTAGAATCAAGACCAAATTGACAAATTGTGTAAATATCGAGGGTTAAATTTGTTGAAAATTTTAAAATCAACACTAAATTAAGAAAATGGGTAAACATTAAGGGCCAAAATTGTTATTAGACCAAGTCACATCAACATTTTATTTGGTGACTGAACACATTTTAATCGTGAAGGCACTAAAACCCAAAATTGCTTAACAAGAGTGACTAAACTAACAAAAAAAATTGATGACTGAAATAAGAATGCACTAAAACTTGGGTGACTAATGGTCAACTTATAATCCTTTAGTAGCTTTAACCATATTCTTTGCCTCATATTCAACTCCTTATGAGTGAAAATATAACACCCGACTCAGAAAACAATAAAAAACACAATGTGATATCGACTACCAAAGTAACCTCGAACCTAGGGTGAAACCAAAAAGAATTTTAAGGCTGCCGAAATTAAATTGGAATTTTTACTATAGTAAAACTGTAATTTCACCATTTTAATAATCTATATCTTTACAAATTTTTATCATTTTAAGGGGGGCAAAGTGTAATTTTATCTTTATTAATTTAAAATTTTAAAAATCGTAAAAGGCATAAATGAAAAATTTTCCATTTTTAGGGGTTCGGGCCCCTATCAGCCCCCTAGTTACTCCCTTACTCGAATCAAGTAAAACCAACCCAACATATCTATACACGAAGCATACATTCTTCATTTAAAAATGGTGTTATGAGACTCATATAATAGTAGAATAAAAACACAACAAGAGCGAGTTAAAAATAATACTTGAGACACAAAATAATGAAAATTGTGGTCAAGTGTCGATACCTAGCCTCTTGGGTATCGATATCCATATTCGAAATTCAAACAAACAGTTATAGGACCACATGTTCTGATACATAGATATCCATGTACTAATACCTCATAGTAAAGTATCGATACCTCATATATGGGGTTCGATACCTTATGAAACAACTCAATAAATCTACAAAAAAAAAAGCTCATTTTAAACCACTAACCAAATACCCTTAAACACCTCTAACCAATACTAAACATCTAACCAATACCAAACGTCTAACCAAACAAACCCAACACATTTAACATACTAAATCAACTCTAAAACACCACATAACATGCATTTAAACACAATGGATCAAAATATGACCCCTTAAGTAAAAATTACAGTCAAACAATTACAACTCAACATGCAATTTTGATTCAAACTTAAGTTACCAACAAAAGAACATGTTCAGCATATTGAATATGTCAAAATACACTAAATGCAATATAGAAACCAATAGTACATCAACATTTAACCAAGTGACTCTACAAAGTCCCATTACATGCCCAAAATAACTAGTAAAGAAAGAAATTCTTTACGACAATGGATTTTCAACAATTGAATAACCCGAGCAATGCAGCTTGAACCTTAAGAAACCATTTAGAGCTTCACATACTTGTGCATGGTAACAAACCATACACTGAGCCACAAAAGCTCAATCATGCAAACATTTCTGAATATCTCATATGCTAAACTAGACAACAATAAACAACATTATAGACATAATCAAAATACGTTATTTAGCATTTCACGATATAACACATCATGCTTAAAAATCACCTTTCACAAAAAAATGCTTTAAGAATATCAAGTATAACGATATTTTTGAAACTTCATATACACAATCCAAAGCAAAAAAATGTAGCAGATTTTGCATAAATTTCACATTATAGCATACTATTAAAGCCCCATTAATTGAAATTGGACTCATAATCGGATATACGGATATCCAACCATTC
Source organism: Gossypium raimondii (assembly GCF_025698545.1). Taxonomy (NCBI): domain Eukaryota; kingdom Viridiplantae; phylum Streptophyta; class Magnoliopsida; order Malvales; family Malvaceae; genus Gossypium; species Gossypium raimondii. The sequence continues at coordinate 40,208,537 of NC_068569.1, read as the reverse complement.
CCCAACAAAATAATGCTTTTTAGGTACACAATAAGCATAATAATAAATGCACAAAATATCAAATTAGGTTGCATATAAGTGCTATGTTGTTGGGAAAATTTGGTTAAGAAAACTATTTTCAATTACACTGGAAGTTTAAAAATTTTCAAATTCGAACCAATTTGTGATTGTAACACCTTATACCCAACCTAAAATACTGGATTCGAATATAGGATGTCACAATACTTACATACTTAACAATCAATTTTTATAACTGGCAAGGGCCCTTCTAAACATACCTCTTATTTGTTTATTTATTTTCTAAGTCAAATATTTTACTAAAACATTTATTAATCACAACAATTTCTCAAATAGAAGTATAAGACATTACTACATAAATCTTTATAAAGAAGACTTAATACTGGCTTAAAAATACTATTTTCCATATTTCTAAAAGTTCTCCTCTGTATGCATAATATCGCTATATGAATAGACACCAAGGCTCAATTCTAAGAACATACATTACAAATAAATGCCTGTAAGTTCAACGAAACTTAGTAAGTCACATCCGAGACTTTAAAATCTTAGAGATCCTTTCAGGCCTTGTCGGATACTTCTCAAATTCTTAGCGAATAACTATACGCCATTCTCCACACGTAACCCATAATACACATTGATGCATACATACAGATGCTTCACAAATAACACTCGAACTTGCATACATACTACAATTTCTCAAGAAGACTTACTTATATAAGTGTATGGCGATCATACAAAGAGCCATGATAACATAACGTGTAGGAGATGGGTCCAGAGACTTATTAGAGACCTACCTTTACCTCGGTCTAGAGATTCCGTTTCAATTGTTCATCCCAAATCATCAACAGTGACAACCTAAAAGATTATATGATTTCTATTAGAATCCCCATTACAATTATTTTACTAACGTTCCAACTATTGGGAAATGTGACCATATTGTAGTAAACATGAAATTATTTTCTATATATAAATAAATTTCACATTTCATATTTTGTATGCATAGTGAAATTCTGACAAACAAATATTAGCTTATTGATTGTCTAAGTTCAAACTAATGATAAGTGGCATTGTAAGAACGTTTACATTGTGAGAAAGACAACTTACTTTAGTAGATCATTTAAATGAGTCTATAATCCTGTAAAAGAATCAAAGTGAGCATTTGGTTCAAATACCTAGAAAGATTATTATGTCATCTACAATTCCAATTGAGGAGATGACTAGTCTTCGCTATCGGAACAGTTAACTCCACTGTTAAGGACATAGATGTATTCATTGGCAGAATGATACATTGGACTAGACCTAAGATAAATTAATTTTGAATTTGTTTGTGAATTAATTTACTTGTAACATTCATGGTGTGATTTACCTAAATCCTGAGTTAGTCACTGACCATACGTATGTAACTCATGTACTTTGATATAAGTGGAGGCTTATGCTCAAAAGATGATCGAACAAATAGCCGATATGTTGGGCACATGACTTGTGTAAGCTTTACTAGCAATAGTGGAATTCATAGGTAAATTAAAGAGTTAACGATATCCTCTCATTGGCATTGTGTGGATTGACAAATATAGAACGTGGCCACGGGTTGCTTGTTCTCGAACGAGCAATTTACCACGGTCATTTGTTGACAGTGGTCATATTAATCATTAAGAAGACACAATGGTGACAATGAGATAAAATATGATTGTATTAATTGAACGGATATAACTCAAAGGAATCAAGGATATCAGGTGAGGGTAACACACATATGATGAGGTCATTGGACAAAAGAGTTGGATGAATTACTTTCGTAAAGAGTATACAATAAGGAATTTTTAATCATGGTACATCTTGTGGACTAACTCCATCATTAAGTAATTGTGAATTATCAGAACGATACTTTTGAACATAATTGCAATTACTAGAGCCAAATTGTATATGTCCGATTGGTCCCTCCACTAGCTTAACAAAAGCTCAATCAAACTACTTTTGAATTAGAAGAAAATTCTAAGACTTTGGAAATAATTTAATTTAGTTGATTTATTCGATGTGGAATTAAATTAGGCAGTCATAAGAATTGTTCAACTAGAGAATTTGATTAAAGATTTTTCTTGAAAAATTAATTTAGAAAATCTAAGTGATTTTTGAGAAAATTAATTTTGATCAAGTAATATTAAATTAATCAAAATAATTAAATTTAATATTATATTTTTAAAAATTAATTTTCAAGTCAAACAATTAGCCTAGTGGGTAATTGTACTTGAAAATTGGACCTGAGATCGTTAATTGGGTCTGGAAGTCCAAAACCTAAACCAAGAACCAAAAACGGGTCGAACCAGGCCTAGTATGTGAAATTAGGCTGACGATCCAACTGGTGGTTAGACTGAATCGGTTGGGTCGTCACTGGTCTGGACCAAATCGGTAGAAATTGAACCAGCTTGGGTGTCGGCGGCTGCAATGGCGGCATTCTGGTGGTCAGAAAATGGTTGGCGGCTGCGTTCTTCGATGGTTGAACACTGGAAAAATTACACTCCTACTAGGACTCTACTTGAGAATTGGAATAATATTATTTTAATGGATTTAATATTAAATATAATTTAATATTTACATTTAATATTAAAGTGATTAAGTTTAATCAAAGTTGAACTCTCTAAACTCTCCCTATATAAAAAGAGCCATGGTTATTATTTACACTCACTTGAATTCAAGAGAAAGTTGTAGATAAAAAATTCTCTGAAGCAATTATTTCAGAAAATTTATGTTTTTCTTATTTACAACATGGCCCAAAAGTTTAAAGAAATTGCAAAATTACCCCACTAGTAATTTTTGTGAATTTTTTTTGATTTGAAGCGAGCCCACACTCTGCAGATGTGAGCTTTTGGATAGCAGAGAATACTACTTGATCGAAGCGTTCATCCTAAATGAATCGAAATGGTACAATTTTGATTAAGCGTTTATTACTTTACATATTACAACCAACTTTTTGTTTGGCAAAAAAAAATTAAAACTTTGGTTTTTTTAAATTTATTTTCCAAACTTAATTTTCAACAATTGGTATCAGAGCCAGGCTATGCTCTATCTATAAGTATAAACAAGTAATCAAAATAAATTTCTCTTCTTGAATGATTTGATTACGTGGAAAGTGACATTATTTGTATCTTATGCATGTTTTGAGTTATATATGGAAATAAATGTGATATTATATATATTTTGCCAAGGTTGTGGTTCTTAGGAAATAGACTGTGGGCTATCATCTTCACGTAGGACTCTTTTTTTAATTCATAGAATTCTTGTGAGCTGAAAACGGACACAGAACTTAAATGTAAATTTTCCAAAAGGAGTCCATGACGAGAAGATGGAGCGATGGCGGTTGAAGACTCAAGGAATGCCTTGTGACGAAAAACTATGTAATTTTATTTTTTTCATTTATTTTCTAGAAATAGAACCATGGTAACTGTTAAACTAAGCCTTATCGGATAACATGTTTTGATATAACAAATTAAAGTGTTTTTGAATAAAAGTAAAGTTGAGAAATTTGATAAAAATCAAGTTGAAATGATTTTGTTGAGTCAAACATTTTCAAATATGTTTTAACCATTTTCAAACAAGCTAGAATTACTCCAGGACAAAAAGTATCGATACTTTTTTTCTAAGTATCGATATTTTACAAGATATCGATACCCCTCTGATAATCGATACCAAATTGACCCTGTTTCTTTCAAACCCTAGTAGGTATCGATCCAATATTGATACTTTTCTTAAGGTATCGATATTCCTGCCCCAATGTTCACTGAAATCTATATTAATTACAAAAAAATATCGATACCCTTTTAGTAGGTATCGATACTCGTTGCTGCAGGTGCAATTAATGATCTAGTATTTCATCGCTAATGGCTACATTCACTTCTACAACAACTACAACGGTTGGAAATCAATTAGAGGATATAAATATCATCTTCTAAAGGTCTAGCAACAAGAAAAGAAATGTGCAAAGCTTAAAGATAAATCAAAATAACCTAGATCTTAATTCTTTCATCCTTTTCTTGTAAACACTTGTGAGCTTTCATTGTATTCATTCATCTAAAGCTTTTTTCTCTGTATTTGTGTTTAACTGGCAAACATCTTGATCTTGTTAGTATTATTTCTTTGTTTGCTTATTTATTTCTCTTTCAGAGAGGGTTTATTCTTAAGGTTTGGGTGGAAACCTAAAAGGAGTTATATCTTAAGATTTTGGGGAATAAGACTTAAAAGAGATTGTAAGTTTAAACCTTGTCCTCAAAGGTTATCAAATTAGTGAATTTGGGAAAATCCTTAGTTGTGGAAAGCTAAGGTAATGGAGTAGGCAATTGGGGCTGAACCACTATAAATCCTTGTGCTATTTGTTGCATAATTTTTGTTGCTTCCACCACAACTTCTCAAAGGCCGATTCAACCTCTTTATCATCGATCTCGAGTTGATACTTTTGAGCTAAAAATTGGTATTAGATTGAGTCTCTAAAGATGGTTTAACAACTAAGAGAAGATCCTCGAAGAAGTTGAAATGACCATCAACTCATTCTACAAAATGGCGTCCACTTTCGAGCCAAATTCCACCATATTGGTAGAAGGGTATTTCACCATGAGGCCTCCGCTATTCAATGGCTCTAAGTACTTATATTGTAGAATAAGAATGAAGCTATTCATTCAAGCTAACGACTATTAGGTTTGGAGGATAATTACAAATGGGTCATTCGTTCCAATGAAGAGGGTCGAAGGTGTTTTAGTTCCAAAGGAAGAGAGTGAATGGGATAACAATAATATCAAGAAGATACAATTAAATGCAAAAGTTATTCCCACTCTATTTTGTGCTCTTGGTGCAAATGAGTACAATAGAGTCTCCTTGTGCAACAATGTCAAAGAAATATGAGACAAACTTGAAGTCACCCATGAAGGGACAAGTAGTGTTAATGATTCCAAGATAAGTCTTTTCACCATTGATTATGAGTTGTTTAAAGCAAAACTAGAAGAAGGAATCAAGAAGATGTTCGATCACTTCACCCACATCATCAATGGTCTCAAAGCCCTTAGGAAGACCTATCCTAACAAAAAGATGGTGAAAAAGATGCTGAATAGTCTCTAAACGTCTTGGGAAGCTAAAGTGACAAAAATAGAAGAATAAAAGGATTTCAACTCACTCTCCCTTGATGAGCTCATTAGTTCTTTGCTTACATATGAGATAAGGCTTAACAAAGAGAGCGAAGAAGAATGTTGGTAAAGCTCTAAAATCCACCACTAATAATAATAGTGAATCAAGTGAAGAGGTGGATGAAGATAAAGAGATGAAGATGTTTGTTAAAAGTTTCAAGAGATTCATAAGGCCCTACAAAGGAAGAGAATTTCAAAAGAAGGAAGGACTTAAGCTTGAATCTACCAAGGAGAAAGATCCCATTATTTGCTATGAGTGCAAGAAACCGGGACACATCAAGTATGATTGTCCTCAACTTAAAAAGAAGGGGTCTAGCAAACAAAAGGCCTGTGTTGCTGCTTGGAGTTCATCCAATGATGAAGTAGCCAACTTATGCCTTATGGCCATCAATGATCCTAAGGTAACTTTTAACTCATATACTTTAAATGATTATTCTATTGATGAATAGCAAGATTCCTATGATGAATTGGGTTTGGAATTTGAAGTCATGATGTTAAAACACAAGAAAAATGTTTCAAAATTGAGAAATTAAAATGACTTACTTTCCAAAACCAATCATGAACTTGAAGAGAAAGTAAACAGAATGCAAGAAATAATTAATGACTTCGAAAAGAAAAATTTAGACTTGCATAATTTACTTTCAAAAGTTCATGAGGATCATCAAAAGTAACTTGAGTTGCTTAAGAGTGAAAAAGCTCACTTTAAAAAAGTTTCTAAAAAAGGAGAAAATTCAAAATAAAACTTTGTTAAAAATAACTTTAATTACTATAAACATAGAGGTCCCTTAAAATTTTACAAGGGAAAACTTGTATACCTAAAGGGTTTAGTGATACTCAAGACAAGGAAGCTTTTTCAAAATGGATACCTAAAGGGATTGGATTTTGAAGACTAATGATTTTGGACCCAAAATATATTGGGTACCGAAGACTTAATTCTATGTTTGTAGGTAAGGTGCATTGCTTCAAGGAGATCAAAGGCAAATTTTATGTGATTGCACCTTAATGTTGATTGGCATGGTAGTTCATTAGTTCTTTATGTTTAATATCTATCTTTGAACTAACCACTTTCTTTTCCTCTTGAGAGCTTTATTATTTATTTTCTTTGATATAACAAAAAAAGAGGAGGAGAGAAAGGTAAATTTTAATGGTTGATTGATTGCTTATATGCCAAGATTAGTGACCAAAATTTTCAAATTAATATGAATGTCAAATTTGTGCTTATTTCAAATATTTATGCCTAGAATTGAAAATGATTTTTATAAAAGGGAGCTTAAATTGAAAATGCCTTTTGTTAAGGGAACAATCTATTCAAAACAAATTTACAAAATCTTTTGTTATATCAAAAGGGGATATTGTTAAACTAAGTCTTATTGGATAATATGTTTTGATATAACGAATTAGAGTGTTTTTGAATAAAAGTAAAGTTTAGCAATTTGATAAAATCAAGTTGAAATGGTTTTAGATGAGTCAAACATTTTCAAACAAGTTAGAATTGCTCTAGGACAAAAAGTATCAATACTTTTTGTCTAAGTATCGATATCTTGTAAAATATCGATACCCCTCAGATAATCGATACCAAATTGACCCTGTTTCTTTCAAAACTTAGGAGGTATCGATCCAATATAGATTCTTTTCTTAAGGTATCGATATATTTCCTACGATATCGATATTCCTGCTCCAATGGTCACTGAAATCTGCATTAATTACAAAAAATATCGATACCCTTTTAGTAGGTACCGATACTCATTGCTGCAGGTGCAATTAATGACTTGAAATTTCATTGCTAATGGCTACATTCACTTCTACAACAAGCACAACCATTGGAAATCAATTAGAGGGTATAAATATCATCTTTTAAGCGTCTACCAACAAGAAGAGCAGCGTGCAAAGCATAAAGAGAAATCAAAACAACCTAGATCTTAATTCTTTCATACCTTTTCTTGTAGACACTTGTGAGCTTTCATTGTATTCATTTAGCTCAAGTGTTTGTCTTTGTATTTGTGCTTAATTGGTAAACATCCTAGTCTTGTCTGGATTGTTTTCTTTGTTTGCTTATTTGTTTCTCTTTGAGAAAGGGTTTATTCTTAAGGTTTGGGTAGAAACCTAAAGGGAGTTGTATCTTAAGATTTTTGGGTATAAGTCTTATGAAAGATTGTAAGGTTAAACCTTGTCCTCAAAGGTTGTCAAATTAGTGAATTTGGGAAAATCCTTAGTTATGGAAAGCTAAGGTAATGGAGTAGGCAATTGGGTCCAAACCACTATAAATCCTCGTGCTCTTTGTTGCAAATTTTTTGTTTCTTCCACCACAACTTCTCAAAGGTCAATTCAACTTCCCGATTATTGATCTCGAGTTGATTTTTCCTAGCTAATAGAAACCTTGGCTGGTAATTTTATTTTAATTACTTATCTCCTTATATATTTTTTATAATTTTATATTATGTAATGTTATAATTTTGATATATATATATGAGATGATTCATAGTTGATTGATTAAAAAATAAGAAGTGTGGTATGAGAAAATACATGTGTTGTATTGTTCTATTCAGTTCTTTAGGTTCTTCAATTACTGTGAGAATTGTGGTAATGTGAAAGTACATGTATAGGATTGACTCTCGCTAGGAAAGGATTGGTTTATAAGCGGTCAAATTTGACTCACCTCCCTTTCTTGATACCTTACCTGGTGCATGGTTCACATTCACTTCTTCGAATTTTCCCTTAAAAAAACTATGGAGAATCAAAATTCTTTGTTTTATGATTGATTGATTTTTTTTAATAAATGAATGTGAACATTATAAAATTGTCATAGCGTGCCATGCATATATTGGGAACATGACATATAAATTAGGTAAGAATTCCACTAGGACTATTGTATGATCATTCTTAAAATATGAGATAAGAAAAACTTTACATGTTATTTTTAAATATTGAGTGGGAGAAGGTCATTGAATAAGACCTACGACCTCCATTGATGGTCCTTAAGTGATAGCATGATAAATTTTCGAGTCGGATCCTACCTTGGCCACACCCTAAGGTAAACTTTATCAAGTGAGTTCACTGGATGGGATTTCCTTTTAAGGACAATTAGTCATGCATGACTCTTAGTGAGATTATCCCAAGATGACTCACAAATGAAAGCGTGTTCATGATGGGTGTTGAGTCAATGGTTACACACTCAAGATCTGCTCTTATTAAATAGTTTCCTAAGAAACGATGTTTAAGCTAGAGATGATGGTCAAACATTAAATGGTTGTTGATTCGTGTGAAGTCTTGAGAATTAAGATTCATGAACTGATTGGATGTAATCGATGTTCTTGCTAGTAAATCATGGGAACCCAAGGCAACATGGTTGATGAGTATGAGAATGATCGTAGCAATGGAAAAATGTTTTTTTTTAAGGTTTTAATACAAGATACATGCATCAAACTGCATTCTTGATATGTTGCTGAAATAAAAATATTTGCTTAATACAAAGATAGTAACTAACGAATCTTTATTTTTTCAGTTCAAATATGTCTCCTACTCCTCTTATTAGCATTCTTACTCAGAAAAAAAATTGTATGGGGATAACTTCCGAGAATGAAAAAGGAACTTGCTAATAGTTCTCAACAGTGAGAAACACAAATTCGTTCTCAATGAAACATGCGCTCATGAAACTTAGCCCAAAGCGAGAAATCACAGGAGAGATTCTGACTTGATTTCTTGATGTTATATGTTAGCGAGTATGAGTAGTGTGTTGAAAAAGCAACACGAGAATTTTCGTACTACCAAAAAGATCATGACAAATTTGGAATATTTGCTCGGAAGCCAAGTCACATTGGCTCGAAAATCTGCTATTAAAAATATGATGAACTCTCAGCAGAAACCCAACATTCTGGTCAAAGAACATATGCTTAAGCTTATGTGATTCTTTGTAGAAGTGGAGGACAATGGGGCTAAACTAGATGTGAGCACTAAGATTGAAATAGTGTTCAAATCCTTAACCAATGAGTTTGATGGTTTTAGGGCTACTTACAACATAGGGAATAAGATGCTTACCTTGACTCAGCTCATGAAGGAGTTACCATCCTATGAGTTGATATTGAATGGTGATAAGCCAGTTCAGGAGAAAATTGAGGCAAACTTAGCTATAGGCCCATCGTCCTCTAAGGGGAAGCAGAAAGTTACGGGAAATAATAAACTAAGTCTACGATTCCACCTCGTATCGATAGGAAAATGACTAAGAAGTCAAAAAATTCTAAAAAGATCAAATGTTTTTTCTGCAATAGAAAAGGGCATTTCAGATCAAACTGCAAGGAGTATTTGGATTACCTAGCCAAAAAGGGAAAAGGTATGGAACTCTTTGCGGTTGAAGCTTGTTTAGTGGAAGAATCAATTGACAGCTAGTTATTGATTTTGAAGACACTAACCATGTATGTGTTTCTTTATAGGGGTTTAACGAAACAAAAAGTTTGCGTGACAAGAGCCTCTCGTTGCGGACCGAAGATAGGAGCTATGTTTTAGTTGAAGCAGTGGGAGAAGTTATTTTCCATTTTGATAATTTTAGGAAGATTATTCTAAAGAAAGTATTTTATCTACTTCATTTTAAGAGGAATTTAATTTCGATAGCATGTTTATTTTATGACGGTTATGACATTTAATAAAAGGATTTTTATTCACAAAAAGCATTTTTTAATCTGTAATTGATGGATGGAAAACAAGCTTTACTTTTTTCAAACTAAATAACTGTTTGATACTTCAAAGTGAAATAGCGAATAAAAAGCTTAAAACTTCTAACTCTAATAAGGGGTACCTATGACACTTAAGACTTAGTCAAATTAACGAAGAAAGAATCACTAGACTCGTGAAAGATGGTCCCTTAAGTATGCTCAAGGAAGTTAGTCTTCTAGAATGTGAACTTACTTGGAAGGTTTAATGACCAAGAGGTCTCTTAATGCGAAAGGTACAAGGGCCAACCAACCTTTAGAACTTGTGCACACTGATGTATGTAGTCCTATGAGCATCAGTGCCTAAGGAAGTTATGATTATTATGTGACTTTCATCGATGACCATTCTCGATATGAATATCTTTATCTAATGCACCACAAAGGCAAAACCTTTGGTAAATTTCAAGAGTTTCGTGCAGATGTGGAAAAGCAATTATGTTTATCCAAAAGAATTTTTGGTTTGACCGAGGTGAGGAATACTTCTCCGATGGGTTCTTAGGATACCTCATAGAGAATAATATTTTATCCTAGTTGACTGCAGTGGGCACTCCATAGCAGAATGGCGTAGCTGAGAGAAGGAATAGAACCTTTTTGGATATACGATATAAAAGACTTATTACATTCCAAATGATGTGCCAACCAAGTCATCTTGCAAGACACCTTATGAATTGTGGCACGGAAAGAAACCTACTCTAAATCACTTTAGAATATGGGGTTGTCCAGCACATGTTCTGGATAAGGATGCAAAAGAAGTTGGATGCACAGGCAGAACTGTGCATGGTTGTAGGATATCCTGAAGGAACAAAGGGTGGATTATTCTATAATTCGAAATATAATACGATCAAAGTTTCTACTCATGTTACTTTCTTTGAGGAAAGCTACATGGATAACTTTAAGCCTCAAACTAAAGTGATACTTGAGGAACTTTTGGGAGTTATAGAATAATCACCAAGTTCAGTTCTTGAGAAAGTTGTAGAAAGACCTGCAAACAATCAACATCATAGGGGAATCCATCATAGTAGGACATTGATTCCTAACTCTGGAAATAGGCCATAGATGTCGAGATGGATTCTATGAAATCCAATACGATGTAGGAACTTGTAGGCTTACCGGTTGGGATTAAACCCATAGGGTGTATGTGGATCTACAAGAAGAAGAGAAATGCAAAAGGGAAAGTGGAAACACATAAAGCGAGACTTGTAGGGAAAGACTACACACAGAAAGAAGGCATCGATTACGATGAGACCTTCTCTCTGGTAGCCATGCTCAAGTTTATTCGCTTTATCCATTGCCACTGCTCTCGATTACGAGATCTAGCAAATAGGTGTCAAGACAACATTCTTGAATGAGTATCTTGATGAGACCATTTACATGGTTCAACCCACTGGCTATGTTGTCAAAAGAAAGGAGGACAAAGTTTACAAACTATTAAAATCCATTTAAAGACTTAAGTAGACATCCTGCTCATGGAATAAAAGATTTGATCAAACCATAAAGACTTTTAGGTTTGAAAAAAACGCTGATGAAACTTGTGTTTATAAACTTATAAAGGACGAAAATGTGGCCTTCCTCATTTTGCATGTCGATGATACTCTACTTATAAAAAATGATGTAGGAGAATTGTCATCAGTTAAACTGCGGTTAGCTACACAGTTTAACATGAAGAACTTGGGTGAAGCTATTTACATACTTGGAATTCGAATCCTTAGGTACCTAAAGAATAAAACGATAGCTCTATCGCAAGCTTTATACATCGATAAGGTATTGGAACGTTTTGCAATGATCGATGCAAAGCCAGCTTCTTAGCCGATCGCATCAGGTTTTCATCTTTCTTTAGATGACTGTCCTAAAATAGTAAAAGAGAGAGAGCATATGAATAAGGTTCCATATGCATCGACAGTTGGAAGCCTTATGTATCTGATGCTTTACACACGTCCAAATATCTGTTTCGCAGAAGGACTCATTAGTTGATATCAGACGAATCTTGGTATTAGGCATTGGCAAGCTGTAAAGCATATATTAAGGTTTCTTAAAGGGTTATATGCTTGTGTATTCTAAGGAAAACCTTACTCGTATTGGATACATAGACTCAAACCTCCAAACCTATAAAGATTTAAGGAAATCAACATTGGGAAATGTATTCGCCCTAGGCCATAGAGCCATAGTATGGAGAAGTGTAAAAAAACTAGCACTGCTGGCTCTACTATAACACTGTATTGTGATAACAGTGTGCAATAGCTAATGCCAAGGAAATAAGAAGTCATTCTTGGTATTGGAAGTATCACTTGATACAATAGGTAGTAGTCAAAGGAATTATAGATGTGGTGAGAGTAGCGTCTAAAGATAACCTTGCAGATTCATTTACTAAGACACTTATAACTAGGAGTTTTAATAAACATGTCAAGGATATGAGAATTCGAAACATGACACATTTACTTCACTAGGGAAGTAGGAGATTGTTGGGAAATGTGTCCATATTATAGTAAACATGTAATTGTTTTCTATGTATTTGAACAATGAAAAAATAAATTTCACATTTTACTATTTTGTCTTTTGTATTTCTGTCTTTCATATTTTGCATGCATAGTGAAATTGTGACAAACAAATATTAGTTCATTGATTTTCTAAGTTCAAACTAATGATAAGTGGCATTGTAAGAACGTTTACATTGCGAGAAAGATAATTTACTTCAGTTGTAATCGAAATGAGCCTGTAATCCTGTAAAATAATCAAAGTGAGCATTTGATTCAAATACCTAGAAGGATTATTATATAATATACAATTCCAATTGAGAGATGGCTAGTCTTGGCTATTGTTGTAATTGACTCCACGGGTAGAGACATAGATGTATTCATTGGTAGAATGATACATTATACTAGACCCAAGATGAATTAATTGTAAATCTATTTGTGAATTAATTCACTTGTGACATTCATGGTGTGATTTACCTAAATTTTGAGTTAGTCACTAACCATGTGTATGTATCTTATGTACTTTGATACAAGTGGAGGCTTATGCTCAAAAGATGATCGAACTGATAGCCGATATGTTGGGCACATGACTTGTGTATGGCATGACTTTACTAGGACTAGTGAAATTCATAGCTCAACTAAGGAGTTAATGATATCCTTTCATTGGCATTGTGTGGATTTTTAAATATGGAACATGGTCACGTGTTGCTTGTTCTCGAACGAGCAATTTATCACAACCATTTGTTGACAGTGATCATATTAATCATTATGAAGACACAATGGTGACAATGAGATAAAATAGGATTGTATTGACTAAACAGATTTTACTCAAAGGAATCAAGGATATCATATGAGGGTAACAGACATGACGAGGTCATTAGACAAAGGAATTGGATGAATTGCTTTTGTAAACAGTATACAATAAGGAGGTTTCAATCATGGTACTTCTTGTGGACTGACTCCATAATTAAGTAATTACGAATCATCGAAACGATACTTTCGAACATAATTGCAATTACTAGAATCTCATTGTATATGTCTGATTGGTCCCTCCGCTGCTCAACAAAAGCTCGATCGAACTTCTTTTGAATTAGAAGAAAATTCTACGACTTTGGAAATAATTTAGTTTAGTTGATTTATTCGATGTGGAATTAAATTTGGCAGTCGTAAGAATTGTTCAACTAGGGAATTAAAGAATTTTCTTGAAAAATTAATTTGGAAAATATAAGTGATTTGTGGGAAAATTAACTTTGATCAAGTAAAATTAAAGTAATCAAATTAATTAAATTAATATGATATTTTAGAAATTAATTTTTAAGTCAAACAATTATCCCAATGGGTAATTGAACTTGAAATTTGGACCTGAGATTGTAAATTTGGCCTGGGAGCCCAAAATCAACGGTTGTGCAGTGGAAGAACTACATTATTACTGGAACTCTACTAGAAAATTTGATTTCAGATTAACTATTCTAAAAAATAATAATATTTTAATATATTTATTTTTAAATTTAATTTATTAATTATCTTGTAGATAAATATTGTTTTAATTTAATATTAAAGTGAATAAGTTTAATAATAGTTGAACTCTCTAAACTCTCCTTATATAAAGAGAGCATTAGGTCAATATGTACACACACTTGAATTCAAAAGAGTTGCAGAAATAAAATTTTCTAAAGAAACTATTTTAGAAAATTTCTAGAGATATTTTTCTTATTTACAACTTGGCTCAAAAGTTTAGATAAATTGCGAAATTACCCCATTGGTAATTTTTGTAACAAATTTTCTGATTCGAAGTGAGACCATACTCAACAGACAGGAGCTTCGGAATAGCGAATAGGACTATGTCGAAGCGTTCATCCTAGACGAATAAAAAATGTATAATTTTGATTAAATGTTTATTATTTTAGATATCACAACCAAGTTCTTGTTTTGGAAAAACAAATTAAAACTCTGGTGTAACGCCCTAAAATCTCTTATATATTTTTCGTATGTTTGTGACACAATTGTATGTCTGCTTTAATGGTTAAGTGTTCTGGGAAGTGTTTGGGAGGTCCGAAGTTCAAGCCTTAGCTTGGGCAAATTTTTGTTTTTAAATGAATAAGCCCCTATCTCTAATCAGTAGGCTTATAAATATATGTTGGTAAAATATATCAGAATGGGCCTGTTGGTCTGATGGTTAAATGGGGTGTTAATGTGCTGGGGGTCTTGAGTTCAAATCCCTGTATGTGTAAGGGGGATTTTTTTTGTTCTTGTGCCGTGAAGGATTTTGAGATGTGGTAAAATATTGAGTGTTTGAGATGTGTTGGAGGTTGTGGATGGTTTGGGGTGTTTGGATTGAGTGGGGAGTCATGTGGAGAGATTTGAGGGGTAAAAATAGGGGATTTGGGAATTACCCAGTTATAATGGATGTGGTTTAGTGGGAGCAAAATAGGGGATTTGGGAGTTACCCAGTTTTTTTCCTTCTCTCCTGCAAAAAGTATCTGCCATTTCCTCTCCATTTTCCTTTGCTGCCGAATTTTATCCTCCCTCTTGCTGAATCCACCTTTTTCCTTCCTTTCCCTTTTCAACATTATTTTGAAATTGTCATATTGTGCAACATAGAGTCACACTCGTTCGGTAAGTGATAATGGTGCTATAAAATTTTGGTTTTTAAGTTATTAATTCGGGAACCTTTGTTTAACTGTGTTGACTGCCGAAAATCTGGTGTGAGGGGTTGTGCTAGTGCCGAGTTATAGAGGGAAGCTTCCGTAGTTCGTAAGGTAAGGGTTTTTCTGCTTGGAAAATGAATTTTTCGTTTTGGGGTTAAGTTTAATTCAATCGTTTAAGTGACTAATTGAGCGAAATGTTGGTCAATAATAGGTTCTGGAGTGCTTGTGGTGGCTTTAGCTTCGAATAGAAACTAGGTGTGTAACTTTAACACTGTAAACGGAAAATGGCAAAAAGTTGAAAAGTGAGGTTGTCGACGCCACACAGGCGTGTGGCCATACGTGTGGTTGGATGTGTGATCGAACATGGGTGTTTGATCAACGAGGTTGGCTGTGTGCGATACATAGGCCGGACTGAATTGGTCTGTGTGGGCCACACGAGCATATGGGCCCATCCAGGTGAACCACACGGGTGTGTGGGATTTTTAGGCCAGGCCATGTGATCACACGGCCAAGGCAAATTTGGGCCATGTGGGCCACACGGGCGTGTGGGCCCACACGGGTGAATATCATGGGCTTGTAGGCTCATTTTCACTATTTTATTGCTAAGGTTGTACAGGTCACTTGAGTCGACAGTGGACCTACTGTAGGGTCAGTAAGCTTACCTAGACCCCTAATTGACTGAATGACTATTATATCCATGTACGATATATATATTTTGACTGTATATTGAGCATGCTATAAAACTGTACTAAATGCATGTATGATACCATGATTTGACATGACATGATTGTATGATGCATAGCATGGGGATGGGTTTATATTGATCGAAGGAAGTGTACTGAAAGGCTTCGAGCCTAACTTACTGGCAACTCAGCTGCATAATATTTTATAGTACCGCATTCGGTGCTACTTGGAGTGTAGGGATGGGTGGGTTGATTATATCCCCACATGGAGTGTAGGGTTGGACGGAGGTGGAGTGTAAAGGCTAGCTGGGTAGGGTTTGTGATCGCATAACTGATATTGTACTGATTACTGATACTATAAGGGGCCAAGGCCTAATGCATGATCTTTTGTCTTGAGAAGGCTAAGGCCCTAATCAAATCGGATCTGATCATCAAAAAGGCTTAGGCCTAGATTGTGATTGCTTTCTGTCTGTTTGTATATGGGATTACACACTGAGTTTTCTTAAACTCACCCTTCTAAATTATCTGTACAGCTAATCCTCAGTCATAGGAGGATCGGTGCCGCGGAGGACTCAGCGGTGGCCACACGACCTACTTCATTCCATTTAAGTGCTTAATTTTGATTTTGATTTTATGTTGGGGATTTTACTGTATCATGGCCTCTTTGAATTTATATTTTTAATTTGAGATTTTTTATTTTTATGATTTATATCTGCTAGTAGTAGGGATAAACGAGTTTTCAAAAAGAACCAAACGTGATATGACCCGCCCTTGGGAACGGCCATTGCTTCAGCCTACAAGCGAGGCTCGTTGTGTTTGCAAGCTGGACGTAGCTCAATCTTATTTTGTGGAGCTTCATTTAGCTCGTTTCCAGCTCCTTTCAAGCTCAAATTAGCTCAATTTAGCTCAAAACTTGCAAATTCAAACTCAAATAATTTTGCTATTTAATTTGTCTCACATCTGGTGAATTAATTATGCATGATTAATTGTGTTTTTCCTACATGTTATTAAGTCAAATTAATTTCCTCTGACTTATATATAAGTCTTAATACATGTTTTTAATGTGTCTTGTCCAAACCGAATTAATTAGACTTAGTTTAATTAATTGAGTTTTGTTTTAATTATTTGGATTAATGTTGTCTAAATTTCGTTTTTAATATGATTCAATTGAATAATGATCAACTAAATTCATTTGTTCATGTTGTGTAGGTTGGCGAATATGGATGGAAGCATTTAAGCTAGGTGCATGCATCATAGGTTCAATGAATGTGGCGTTACATGCATGAGGAATGTTCAACTGATTTTAAATGATTCAAGAACCAGCATATTGCCGTTCACACATGAATTTCACACTCTTGGCTTTTCGGTTTGGAATGTTCACACACAAGGACTCTTTGAAACCGAGTGTTCACACTTCATTTGGCCATTCAAGTCCCTTTTAATTGCTGGTCACTTTTCAGCAAAAGCTACAAATTAAATGAGCTTATTTATGCACATTGACCGAATCTAGATCATCCATGCACCATTCAAGTTATCCAAGGTTCAATGTGAATTCTAGAAGCTTTCCATGTTCAGCCGAACCTAGCCAAGCCATTGAAGAATTCATTAGCTTAATTTTTAAGAAAATGTATGTGACTATTCGGCTAACTTAGTTGCTGATTATAAATAGCTGAAATTTCATTTTGTAAAGGACTTTTGACATTTCTAATTAGCGAATTGCTGCCAAAATTGTGAGGCATTTTCTCTCAAATTTCGTTCGAGACCCGTAAGACTTATCTAAGCTTTTAGTGGCGTCTTTCCGAGTCTTTTTCGAACTTATCACTCCTTAAACCCGAGTGTGGCATTCACCTTTGATACCTTTGGTTCATACTTTCCTAAGTATCGGGCCAAGGTCCTTTTCAACCATTTCCAATTCATTTAGGTCCTATAAGTTTCGGGTCGACACTTTTCTTTAGTGTTGGTTCATTCTTGACCTCTTTGAACCATTACCAATTCGTACCAAATACCATACCATTTCATACCAATTCCATACCATTTCGTACCAATTCCCAAATACCAAAACGTACCAAAACCAAATACCATTTCTTAATTATCTTAAACCGAACTCTTCCATTCTATTCATACCATTTCGACTTAAACCAAATCCACATCCAACTTTGCACAAACTTATCTTACTTCTTTGTACACCAATATATTCTAACTCCTTCTCGTCTAATCTACTTCTTCGTTTACGATCGGGAACCAAACGACTCGGACTCAACTACTAAACCGAGATCGTATCACGTTTTATCAAAATTCACTCAAATACGCAACTGTTTTAAAAAGCTTTCGCAATTAGTAACATTTTGAAAATTAATAACGTTTTGAAAGAGAATAACTTTATGAAGTAACATAAGATACTGTCAAAAGGTGATATAGGTAAGAGGTTTTTGACGACAACTCTTTTTTTTTTCCGAAAAGCACTTCCATGTGACATTGCCAGAATTGGCCATAACGTCTAGGCTGGATTTGGGGTGTTACATCTGGTTTTTCTCTAAATTTTTTTCGCTGCATTTTCCAAATCTAATTTTCCAACATCAACTACATGCGACCCCAGTGCAAGGCCTTTCTATAAGACTCTTCCCTTCTATAATCGTAATGTGCAAAGTTGTGAGACTTACCAGAAGGTTGAACCATCCACTGGTTAGATGAAATCTTAGCTCTAGCTTAAAGAAAAAGAAGAGAATATTTAGGTTAGAAGGAAGAACCAGAATGTAGGGAAAAAAGAAAATCCATCTGAAATGTCTTCCCCCTTCATTAGATATAAACTCCCTATCCCCTTACTATGGACACTGAGAAGTGATGATGCTTACCTAACCCAAGTCTTCTGATTTTCCAACAAACTTCAGGGGAAGGTAAAAAAAATCCGGCAAAGATCTTCGTTACTAATTGAAAAGTCAGGGGAAGGGTTAAATCAATTCAACTGACTCCCAACTAACTCATTACGAGAGTCGACTTAAATAGGGCTAAGGTAAATCAAATGTACTTATACTTTGGTGGTGACTCGCGTATGGTGTGGTCTTAAGGATAAAAAAGTGTCCTCCAGGTTCTTCATACACTTGATAGGCTCTTTGTGCTCTGCCAAACTCTAGGGCATACTCTTCCTTAAGCGTACTTGTTCTTATGCGTATTCTTTCTTCACTTGAAGATATCCTGCAAATAAATTCCTTAGATACCACCAACAAGCAGATACTTTAACGCTAGTAGGTGCCAATACTCTAACTTGCCATCAATCCAATAGGATGGTGGATTATATTACAGCAGTGCGCGGAACAGTTTACATACATACCTTACTCACCTTTTTGGAGTCCGTCACTTTTGTGGTGTGATAGTGATACTGAAAAGTGCATGTATTTTGTGCAAGATAGATCCAAAATGTTCTCAGCTTTCAGTTGAATGGTCTTCTCCACTATCCTCATACCTCGAATTGCGTCGACTGCTGGCTCGAACAATAAGAACCAAATACAACCAAACGTTATTTATTTTTTAGTAGGAGAGTAATTCTTTCAACAGGAACCGATCAAAATTATTATTTCCAAAAAATAGAATTTATAAGAAAATAAATTTACACTACTTTATGGTAGAATAATAATCTATGAAATTTGTGTTTAAAAACCTATGTTAATAACTCTACCTGTCTTATTTATCTATAGTGAGAGATTAGAGAATCCTAGTTGAATAAGTATAACACAAATAATATTTATTTAATAGAAAAACACTCTTCTAGTGAAACTAGAAGTGGGGGTTTGGGGCACACCCTATATAAAAACATTAGGGTTGCCCCCCTTACATGTAAAATGAGGGGAATTGAGCCTTTTATGTATTGGGTTCAATTATATGTGTTTTCTGGACTTTTGACCTAACACTTTATTAATTAATCCAGCTCAATATTTGTTTTCAATTCCTAAAATAAATATTATTTATTTCACTAATTAAATTAACTAAATTAATTTTCAAAGTAAATATTTTTCTCAATCCATTTCTAATTTCATTAAAGTCATGGCAATTTTACCATAAAAGAATCTATGAGGAAATATATTTAATTTCTATATTAAATGGATTCATAATGACTAATTAATTTAATTTCATTTTTAAATTCAATTATGTAATTTTAATTAATTAAATAATAATTTTAAAATATTAAATTTATTTTCAAGTAATTTTATGCTTAGTGAGAAAACATTTTCATTTGTGAATGTGACTCATTTCTCTAACTTCATCATTTATATTCATTTATGTTCATTTCGCTCGCATGCAATTTATTTCTTGTTTTAACAAGCTAGCAAAGAGATCCATCGAATATATGTAATTAGAGCTAAAATAATTTACAATTAAAACGACTTAAAAGTTAGTGATGTCGAAAATACAGTTTCGGAACTCCATTTCCAATATTTGAGTCTGTAAGTATTATTATTCAATATTTATGAGGTTTGTATAAAGTTTAATTAGAGTTTGTTCCCTTAATTTTTTTTCAATTGGATAATTAATTAAGGTAAAATGAGTAAATTGTAAAAATGATAAAAGTTTATCGCTATGAATTTTAATTAATTTAAGGACCAATTTAGAAATTGGGCCCTTTTAATTATGACAAACGGTGGTGGAGATGAACTAGCATCCACTAAATCGGTTAATTGTGCTTAAGGATTAATTAATCTATGTTTAATTAAAATTATTCATAATTTACTAAGTTAAATTATGTATAAAACCTAAAATAAAATATATAAAAAATCCCTATCCATCATCTTCTTCAATTGAAGAAAAATAAGAAAGAATAGGGTTTGAGTTTTCAAAATTTTGGTAACTATTAGGTATGTTCAATCAAGTCTTTTTCTTGTAAATTTTATATTTTTGATGTCTTAGGAGCTTGATTTAGCTAACCTGATACATGCACGAATTGGGTGAAATTTATTAAATTCCATTCACCGAAGCTACCAATTTTCAAGCTTTGGAAATTAGTAGACTTGCGATGAATTTTTGGATGGGATCCTAGCATTTCTAGGTTGAGATATCTGTATGGAGTTCGAAGATCTATCTCTTAGCTTTGAAACGCACTTTGAATTACTTGATTTTGAGTTTGGGAGCTCAAGTTATGAGCATTTAAGCTAACCTATGTACCAATTTGTAAAACTATTAAATTTTCTAAAAGTTCCTCATTGATGAGTTATTGATAAAACTGAAGTTAAATGATTACATTTTAAGCTTAGATATGAAAAAGGACTAGATTGTAAAGTAAAAATTGTTAGTTTTGAACATAGGGACTAAAGTAGAAATATATCAAAATTGGTATGAAATTTATGTAACATTTTGACACTAGAGAGCCCTAGAAGGATGTAATTGACATCAATTTTGAAATTGAGGCCCAAATTTGAAAGATATTGCAATTTCGGTTTCAGGGACTAAATTGAATAAAATATAATACTTTAGAAGTATTCAAAAAATAAAATTAAACTGGCATATGAATATAGTATGATGATATAATATGTTTGAAATTGATAAATTAAATTGAATTGAATAATTGTATAAAGCAGAAATTGAACCAAATCTGAAATAATCGGGAAAAGGCAAAATTATCAATTAGTCCTTGAAATTTAACTTGTTTACTTATTTAACCAGTTATGTTCATATCATATGATTTTATTTAAATTGTTATATACTTTAATTATGAATTTGTATATGTTTAATAATAATTTGAATTGTTTGCAACATGGTACAAAATGTGAGATATTGACTAAATCGTAAAGAAATGATACATTGAATATGATGAATATTAATTTGAGATATTTAATGAATTAATAGCTTCTTATGACTGATCGAATCGTATTGGTGTGAATTTGGTTATTATCGAGGTAGAGGACTAAATTGAATAATTTACAAAATATGGATGACTTTGTAATTGAATGTGATTTGGATATAATTTGATATTATACTATTACTGAATTATTATTCGTAGCTAAAGACGATGCAAGATCATTGAAAGGGAAAGGAAAGACACAAGTCGACAACGAGTGACACAAGCTTTTGGCTTGTATTTCTATGACCCAAAATCAATTTAGTTATTGCATATACATAATATATTGCATTATACAATATTGAGTTAAGCTATTAATAGTTATTGAGTAAAATACTATGGTTGGAATTGAGTATCGAGATAGGGACTAAATTGAATAAAATAGAAAGTTGTAGGGTTTAATTGATGCAAAAATTGGTTTGTAATTGAGCGAAATATGTTATATTACATGATGAATTATTGAATTGAGAATGATGAGATATGAATTGAACTATGTGATAATATTGCAAATTGGTTATTTTATAACAGCCCATTTTTAATGAAATCAGAATAGTGGTTTTGGGACCACAAATTCGAGGTCAAAATATTTATTTAATTATTATTTTAATGTCTACAGCATGATAGTAGAGTCATATGAAAATTTCGTTAAGAAATTTTATTGTTTGCATGCTTAATTTGATAAAAAGACTAAATCGCGTAAAGTGTAAAGTTGTGTTCTAATAGCTAAAGGTGTTAAATAGCTATAGAACTTTAAATTATAGGCCCTTATGTGGTAATTAAACCATTAGAAAAGTTAGTGGACAAATATGGACATTAAACAGGAAAATTCAAAGGTTAATTAAAAGGTTAAATTTGTAATTTTGTAAATATGTTAATTAAGTAAAACAAAAGCAAGTATCATCTTTATTTTCATCATTAGAGAACCAAAATTTAGGGATAGAGAATCCATTGTTGAGCTTGAGCATTTAGTAACTAATTCTTGCTATATTGGTACATATTTTTGATATGTTTTTAATGATTTCTATGTTTTTGGAGTTTTAGCTTAATCTAGCTAGCCTAGGGATTAATTTGTGAAACTGTTAAAGTATTAGGGTTTTACCATTGATGAATGTGTATGTATTTTGATGTTTGATGAAAGAAAATGAATGGTTGTGGTTAGTTAAACAACTTTTGTAAAGTGATTTTTGTTGAAAATGTCAATTAGAGATTTATTTGTAAAATGTGTAAAATTTCATGGTAAAATTGTGAATTTATGAAATGTGTGGGCTGTTATAAGCATGGATTATATTCGACTAGCATGGGTGTGGATTAAATTGCATGAATTTGCATTTTTATGAGCTAAGGACTAAATTGTAAAGAAGTGATTTGTTTAGGGGAAAAATAGTAATTTTTCCATAATATGATTTTGGATTGAATTGATTAGAATGAGGTTTAAATTAGCTAAATTTGATTATATAGATCAAGAAAAGCGACATTCGGAATTAGATCTGGGAAAAGGTAAAGTAGTGGATTAACGATCGTTTTTTTTGTTGTTCGAATTCGAGGTAAGTTCGTATGTTAATAAGCTTTAAATTATATATGTGTTTACATGCTTAATAGATATAATTGGATGATACGACACTACGAAAATTCTCGACAAGATATTGAAAATTGTTTGGATCCCAGTTGAACCTTAAGAATAGATAGGATACGAATGACATGTCATTAGGGGTTATTGTGTTTTGGGTGCTGGTCTTGTACGTCCTACCGGTGGCTGAGTTTTCGGCATGTGTTGCGTTACTCGACAACTTGTGTGAGCAGCACCATGTAACTAGATTTTGACCGTCAGCTTGTGTGAGCAGACCTAGTGATGGCTCTAGAGTGAGAATCTATATGAGATATGAGATAGAGGTGGTTTCGACCATGTATTAGCACTTAGTGTGAGATACCCAAATATTTGATAGTATTCCAAATGGTTCAACGGGCAGAGTGTTAATACTAGAGTGTATAAGTTTGATATGAACTAGTACGGGTATGTATGTGAATCATGTGAATTGAATCTATGAGATTTGTGATTTCATGTCTAACCTTGTAGATGAATATGTGTTAGGCTTTTGGATCAAATTGAGTTGCATTATGCTACGTTTAATTACTTAAATTGTGACTAAATGGTAAGCTGAGTTTTATGCTATATGAACTTACTAAGCTTAATTGCTTACTCTGTTTAATTTTTCGTGTTTTATAGTGTTTCGGAAGCTCGCTCAGATTGGAAGTTGTCGGAGATCTCATCACACTATCTATCGGCTGTTTTGGTACTTATGAATAATGTATTTTGGTTATATGGCATGTATAGTTCATTTGGCTAATTGAAGCTTATATGTTTTATTATGTAATTAGCCATTTAATTTGGCTTGATTTGGTATATGTTGTTATGTAATTATATGTGTAGCTAGTCTCTTGGTATGATGCAATGTTGCCATGTGAATGCCTTAATGGTGAATTGGTAGTTTGAGTACTATATAAATGAGATTGAGAAATGGCATATAGGTTAAGTTATAGGCACAAAGGTGCATATATGCAATTGACCATTTAGGTAACTTTTGGTGGTGATATTGGTATGTTTTTAAAAGGCCAAATGTGATGCCTAAGAGCATTATGGTTGTTGGTAATGATATTGCATGCTTTAAGCTTGATTTTGATTAGTATGAATGTCTATTGATGATATGGTCATTTGCTATTTGATATGTATAGGTTGATGCAAATTTTGGGCGAGAAATGTGGCTTGGAAATGGCCTATTTTCGTCCACACGAGCAGAGACACAAGCGTGTGTCTCAGTTGTGTGTGACACACAGCTAGGTGACACGGCCGTGTGTCCCCCGTATCTTTTAAAGGAATCAAGTCAGTATGCCTCACACGACCAAGCACACAGCCATGTGGTTGGCCGTGTGACCTAAGCCAGTAAGTTACACAGGGTCGGACACGGGTTGGGACATGGCCATGTGATCCCATTTCGAATACACACATGATCTACGACACGGGCGTGTCTCTTGGCCATCTGAGACACATGGCCTAGCCACACGGGTGTGTGTCCCCTGCACTTTGAAAATTTTCAATGTTTTTCCAAAAATTCCTTGAGTTCACGATTTAGTCCCAATTGGTTTTAAATGTTTGTTTTGGGCCTCAAGGGTCTATGTTAGCGACAATGAGATTGAATTTGATTGATTTTATGAAATGAATGTGTTTTGTAAATGAATTGTTTGATTGTTTGATCTAAAAGTCTGGTAATGCAACGTAACCCTATTCCGACGACAGATACGGGTTAGGGGTGTTATATATTTTATTAAACATACAGGTCTATACTTTAGGTTAGTCGATAATACATTATGTTACTAGTTTAGATGCAGATTGACTAATACGAGTATTCGTCTTGAAAATCCAAGTCAGGTTAACATGGTTATATCAATGTGTATTGTGATTAAATGCAATTGAATTGTTGTAATCATACGATAGGGTATGCGAATTAAATGAAACCAAGCCCTGAGGCTGAAATGGATTTAAACAAGTCAAAAACTCCAAAAACGAATGAAGTAGGTGATATTAGAAGTGGTAAATCGGAAATAAGACTGATAAGGGAATGTTTTGATATTGATATGTTTAAAATGTTGTCATTATATGCATAATGAAATGTTCTTATAGATTGTATTGAAGTGGAATGGATTGGTGTTAGTTTTGTTACACTTTAACATGATCATATTAAATATATAAAGCTTGGTAACTCCAAGTTATAAGTATATGGTAGATATGTGCATATAGTTATACATGTTTTCTAAAGATAGATTTGTTAATGTTTATATTGTATATTTGAATTATAGAAATGTCACTGAGTTAATTACTTAGTTTACAATTTTGTTTTCCTTATGCAGGAAAGGTTCTATTCGAGTTTTCAAAACATCAACTCGACATCCAAGTAATACTATTGGACTTAGTTTGTTTCCTTTTTCATTACTAACTTGGCATGTTGAGTCAAGTGGGTTTTAATGCTTAGTTGTGGCTAAATGATCATATGATGTGTATAAGTCTTATTTATATATTAATGTGTTCAAAGTGGTATGAATAGTTAGTATGCTGGATGGTGATAGATTATAGGTATATATATATGTATAAGTATTTGAATGTTATATGGTTGTTGTATAATTTGTAAAGGATAAGGTATTTGCTTAATTTTAATAGGATAGATGATATGTTTGGTTTGGCATGAAAAAAAGCTTATGTGTGTGAATAGGTTGTTGATAATACAAATAAAATCATGATTGTTGAGGATTTAGTGGGGGCTATTGAGGATTTAGTGGAGATACTGTTATGGGTTTTTTACAAAATTGTCTATGCCTTTTTATCATTTTGTCCTTCCGTTACTAGTATAAATAGAGGGGTAGATTCCTCATTTTTCATACTCAATAGAAACACAACCCTATCTGAAAATATTTTTTCCTCTACTTTCTATTTGCGATTTCTTTATAAAATTTGTCAATTTTTCTCAAATCACTTTTAGAGAAAATTCTGTCTAAGAGTTTGGGTTTTAAGTGCGACAAACTGTAACCCCTCCAAACTTTACTAGAATTGTTCCTATTGTGATTTCCCGAGAAGAACAATACCAATTAAGTTTCATCTTCCATATTCAGGTGTACGAATATTGAAGGACTGTGTTAACCTTGAGGAACGATGTCCACTACACGATTACACCGATCAGAACGAATTCATTTCTAAGGTAGTAGATTTACCATAGCACAGTAATTTCTGATTTCATATTTAATTATTTATTTTTCCCAATAAATGCTAACAGATTTATTTTTGCAGTAGATTATTATAAATGAATTCCTACTACTTAAACATGTCTAACTCGATCAACAAATACATCCTCGATGAGGTTAGAGCTATTGTGGTTTTCAAAGTAAACTTGGTTGAAAATAATGCTCAGTTGATTGTAGATACAGATGCCCCTAAACATTTCTGCACCAACAAATAAATGTTCACCGAATTTGAAAAGGTAACTAAAGCTAAGTAAGTCTACATAGGTAATTCAAGCACGTCGGAAGTACTCGGTAAAGGAAATTTTTTTCTCAAACTCACTTCTGGTAAAACATTGGCATTGAGTAATGTCCTATATGTACATGACCTTCATAGAAATCTGATTAGTGGTGGTCTGTTGAATAAGACAAGCATTAAACTGTCTTTGAATTTGATAAACTTGTACTTTCCTGAAACAGAGATTATATGGGCAAAGATTTTTTAAGTGGGGGTTTATTCGTGATTGATATTATGTTTAATAATAAAGACACCACTTTTGCTTATATTGATGAATCGTTTGACATGTGGCATGCTAGATTAGGACATGTAAACATTCATTCTTTAAAGAAACTCGTAAAATTAAATCTACTTCTTAATCTAGATAATAGTAGCTTTAATAAATATGAAATCCGTGTTGAAGCCAAGCATGCTAGACCTTTCTTAAAACCTATCACTGATAGGAAAACTGAACTTTTGGAATTAATTCATACTAATCTAGCAGACTTTAGAAACACAGAAAGTAAAAATGGGAAACATTACTATATTAACTTTGTAGATGACTACTCTAGGTATACAAAAGTCTATCTTTCAAGAACAAAAGATGAAGTTAAACAAACATTTCTCCTTTATAAAACAAAACTCTAAAAGAAATGATGAATTCTTTACTACTTAGTTCTGGTTTACCTAATCATATGTGGAGGGAGGCCGTACTCTCTACGAATCATATCCTTAATAGTGTGCCTCATAAAAAACTAGATTGTAACCCATACGAATTTTGGAAAGGTTATGCCCCTAATTTGAAATACATGAAACTATGGGGGTGCCTAGCAAAAGTAGGCATACTTGTTTTTAAACAGAACACTATTGGTCTAAAACTGTTGATGTTGTTTTTGTTGGTTATACTTTGAACAGTGCTACATATAGATTTATGTCTTTGCATGATTCTTCCTTATGTGAATCTAGAGATGCTGTCTTCTTTGGAAATATTTTTCCTCTAAAAAAATCTTATGTAAATCATGATACACAATTAGATGAGCATGTTTCTTTTTCTAGTACACATAATAGAGATATTCTTAATGATGATGTGGAACTTAAGAGAAGTAAAAGACAAAGTACTGTCACTAGTTTCGAACCTGATTTCTTACTTCTTTTATAATTGAGTTTAATTATTTAGGCTTAATAAATGATTATATAGCTTATTTTTTATAGATGAGGATCCAAAACTTATGATGAAGCCATAAATTCTATAGATACTAGTTTTTGGAGAGATGTTATTAATAATGAGCTTGAATTTGTTATGTCTAATTACACTTGGGAATTAGTACACTTGCTTAAAGGTCTTAAACTATTAGTAATAAATGGGTATTTAGAAAGAAGCTTAGACCAGATAGGTCAATACAAAAGTATAAAGCAAGACTAGTGGTTAAAGAGTTCACTCAGAAATTTGGAGTAGATTAATTTGATACTTACTCTCCTGTAACTAAAATCTCTACCATTTGTGTGTTGTTTGCATTAGCTTCCATTTATAATTTGCTAGTACATCACATAGATGAAAAGACAACTTTCTTGATGGTAACTTGGATGAGGAGATCTATATAGAGCAACCTCCACGATTTGTGGCACTTGGTATGGAAGATAAATTTTGTAGACTCAAAAATCTTTGTATGGTCTCAAACAAACTCCAAAACAATGGTATGAGAAATTTCATAAGACCATTCTTAGTTTCGATTTTATAGTTAATGAGACGCCATCCAGGCGAATGTTGGAGGACAACTGGGGTTTTTTTAAGATGTGGGTCTACTGAGCACTATGTTTGAAAGTGTCTGCTGAGGGCTGATTAGGTGCAAGCTGCGGGTTCTGATACTGTACAGCAACCGAGAGTAGTTTAGCAGCCGCCTAGAGGCCTTCGTCAGCCTAGAGGTGGTAATGGTATGGGTCGTGGACATAGAGCACCGGGCAGAGGTGTTGGACAGACTGAAACGAGACAGCTGGCCCTAGTTTATGCTGCTCATCGCCGAGAGGATAAAGATGCTCCGGACGTCATTACAGGTACATTTCTTATTTTTGATATGCCTTATACTGCGTTGATAGATATAGGATCTACACATTCCTTTTTTGCCTGTTCTGTTTCCAAAAACCTAGGGATTCTGATTGAGAGTACTTCTAGTGAGGTGACTGTTCTGAGCCGCTGGGGTAATCTGTTAGAGTTAGCAAACTATACAGGGATGTTCTTTTAGAGGTTCAAGGGACGGTATTTCTAGCTGATTTGATGGAGCTCCGTTTAGAGAGTTCGATATGATATTGGGGATGGACTGGTTGGTCAAGAATCGTGTCAATGTGGATTGTACGACTAAGAGGGTTTTATTGAGAACTGAAGGGGGTAATGAAGTAGTTTTGATTGAGGAACGTTGAAAATACTTCGGTAACTTGATCTCTGCACTGGTAGCTGAGAAACTATTTCACAAGGGATGTAAGGCGTATTTGGCCTACATAAGTGTTTCCGCTTCTAGGGACTCTACTATTAAAGACATCAGAACTGAGAGGGATTTTTTGGACGTCCTTCCTGAGGAGCTACCGGGTTTACCTCCGAATCAGGAAGTGGAGTTTGGGATTGAGCTTCTCCCTGGTACAGCTCCGGTGCCTATTGCTCCCTATCGAATGGCACCGAAGGAGCTTACAGAGCTCAAGGCTCAAATTCAGGAGTGACTAGATCGTGGGTTCATTCGCCTTAGTGTGTTCCCGTGGGGAGCATTGGTATTGTTTGTTAAGAAAAAAGATGGATCCATTAGGATGTGTATCATCTACCGACAACTAAATAAGTTGACTATTAAGAACAAGTATCCACTTCCAAGGATTGATGATTTGTTTAACCAGTTCCGAG
The DNA here is from genome assembly GCF_025698545.1 of Gossypium raimondii. Taxonomy (NCBI): domain Eukaryota; kingdom Viridiplantae; phylum Streptophyta; class Magnoliopsida; order Malvales; family Malvaceae; genus Gossypium; species Gossypium raimondii. The sequence continues at coordinate 40,179,097 of NC_068569.1, read as the reverse complement.
GGGCATCTGTGTTCTCCAAAATTAACTTGCGTTCTGGGATCATCAGTTTAGAGTTAAGGAGACTGATGTGCATAAAAAGACGTTTAGGACTCGTTATGGTCACTACGAGTTCCTAGTGATGCCATTTGGACTAACTAATGCACCGACAACTTTCATGGATCTAATGAACCGAGTGTTTCAACCCTACCTGGATCAGTTTGTGGTGGTGCTCATCGATGACATATTGGTTTATTCGAGGACTGAGGATAAGCATGACGAGCACCTTAGGATTGTTCTTTAGATTTTGAGGGAAAAGCATCTCTATGCTAAGTTCAGCAAGTATGAGTTCTGGTTACGTGAAGTAACATTTCTGGGTCATGTGGTGTCTGCTGAGAGGATTCGAGTCGATCCTCGAAAAATTGAGGTTGTACTGGACTGGAAGCAACCTAAGAATATGTTTGAGATCCATAAATTTTTAGGGCTGACAGGTTAACACTGATGGTTTGTGGAAGGATTTTCACTGATCGCAGCACCCTTGACTAAGCTGTTACGTAAAGGGGTATCATTTGACTGGAACTAATGCGCAGCAAGAGAGTTTTGAGAAGCTTAAGACTGTACTGACTAAGGCTCCTGTTTTGGTACAACCTGAACCTAGAAAAGATTTCACGGTTTATAGTGATGCATCACATGTCGAATTAGGATGTGTGTTGATGCAGGATGGTAAGGTGGTTGTATATGCATCTTGTCAGCTTAAGACACACGAGGCAAACTATCCTACGCACGATTTGGAGTTGGCCGCCATAGTCTTTGCATTGAAAATCTGGAGGCATTATCTATACGGTGAGAAGTGTATTATCTACACTGGTCATAAGAGCCTCAAGTATCTCTTCACTCAGAAGGAGTTAAATCTTAGACAACGTAGATGGGTTCAGCTGTTTAAGGATTATGATTGTATTATTGAGTACCATCTCGGCAAGGCCAATGTGGTGGCCGATGTGTTGAGTCGTAGGGCTATGACCGATCTGAGAGCGATGTTCGCTCGACTTAGCCTATTCGACGATGGAAGTCTGTTAGAAGAACTTCAGGTCAAACCGACATGGATTGAACAGATTCGAGGTAAACTGACATGAATAGTGGCACTACAGATTTTGGGATAAACAGTGATGCGGTACTTTGTTTTCGCAGTCGGATTTGTGTACCGAATGATGAAGATTTAAGGCAGTTGATTCTAAGAGAGGTGCATGGTAGTCCCTATACCATGTATCCCGGCGGGAACATGATGTACCGAGATCTTCGGGAATTGTACTGGTGGCCAGGGTTGGAGTGAGGTTACTGACTTCGTTGCTCGCTGTTTAACTTGTCATCAAGTTAAGGCTGAGCATCAGTTACCTTTGGGTTTGTTGCAGCCGGTTAAGATACTGTTATCGAAATAGGAGCGAGTAACGATTAACTTCATTAGTGGGTTTCCTCTAACACCCACTAAGAAGGATTCTGTCTAGGTCATCGTGGACTGATTGACCAAGTCTGCACACTTCATCACGGTAAGGATAGACTTTTCTCTTCAGAAATTAGCTAAGCTCTACATATCGAAAATAGTGAGACTGCAAAGGGTACATGTCTCGATCATTTTCGATCGAGATCCTAGTTTCACGTCTCAGTTCTAGAAGAAGCTTCATGAGGCTTTGGGTTCAAGATTAGACTTCAGTACTCCTTTCCATCCTTAAACAGATGGTCAGTCGGAGAGGGTGATTCAGATACTAGAGGACATGTTGAGGAGTTGTGTTATTGATTTCCGAGGCAGTTTGGGAGGAGTACTTGCCATTAGCAGAGTTTGCCTACAATAACAGCTTCTAGTCTAGCATCCAAATGGCACCTTACGAGGCATTGTATGGTCGTAAGTGTCGCACTCCTTTATGTTGGACTGAGTTGGGCGAGCGACATGTTCTGGGTCCTGAATTGGTCTCTAAGACAGAGGACAAGGTTAAATATATTCGGGATCGTTTGAAAGCGGCTTCTGATAGGAAAAAATTATATGATGATTTTAAGAGGCATGAGATCAAGTATTCTGTGGGGGACTTAGTTTTTCTCAGGGTCTCGCCATGGAAAAAGGTTCTGAGGTTCAGTCGCAAGGGCAAGCTAAACCATCGGTTTATTGGACCTTACCGCATTCTAAAACGTTGGGACCTGTCGCTTATCAGTTGGAGTTACCTTTAGAGTTGGACCGCATTCATGATATTTTTCAAGTCTTGATGTTGAGGCACTACCGCTCTGATCCCACGCATGTTGTTTCTGTTGAGGACATTGAGGTTAGGCCAGACTTGACCTTCGAGGAGGAGCCGGTTCAGATTCCGGAGCGTGATGTAAAGGTCCATCGAAAAAAGCCTATTCCATTAGTGAAGGTTCTGTGCCATAATCATAGCACTGAGGAGGCCACGTGGGAGCCTGAGGAAGCGATGCGTCAGCAATATCCTCATATGTTCTTATCAGGTAAAATTTCAAGAAAGAAATTTTCTTTTAGGGGGTAGAGTTGTAATGCCCAAAAATTTCTAATTTTGTTATTGTGAAAATATGACACAAATATCTGTCAACTTTAGTGGTTATGTGTTCTGGGAGTGTTTGGGAGGCCTCAAGTTCAAGCTTTTGCTTGGGCAAATTTTGGTATTTTGAATGAATTAGGTCTTACCCTTGTTTAGTAGGCTTTTATTTGATTCTTGGGTAAATTACATCAGAATGGGTCTAGTGGTCTGGTGGTCAAATGATGTGTTATTATGGTGGAGGTCTTATGTTCGAATCCCTATGCAGGCAAGAGTATTAATTTTTTTGCTCAAATTTCGGGATATATTTGTGTAATAGGGGGATTCTGAGTAATGGATGTGTAGTGGGAATTAGGGGAGAAGATTAAGGGATTTTTGGGGTTATCAAGATTTAATTTTATTTTTATCCCACAACCGAATTTTAACTCACTTTTCCAAAAAAAAATTTGCCGTCTATTCTTCTCCCTCTCCTCTTGTCGAAATTCTCTGAGTTTTTCCATCTTCCTCTTCTTTTTCTTCTCGATTTTTCCTTAATCCATTTATTTTCCTTCGTTTTTGCACGCGGTTAGTGCTCGCTTAGTTTCTCTATGTGTTTCTCTTTGTTTCTGTCATGAATCTCTTCACGGCTGAAGTGGTAATGTTTTTTCTCTATGATTTGGACGTAAGGGGAGGCTCGGACTGGTGAATTCGGTGATCTCGTCTTAACAATAGTTAAACGAAGGGTTATCGTTGGTGGTAAGTTAGGTTTCTGTTAATTCTTAGTTGTCAATTCCCTTGTAAATCCATTAAATTGATGTTGAGTATCTTGATTATAGGCTTTCGAGCGCTCGGAGACTATTTTAGCATCAAACAAAACCAGGTGTGTACCCGAAACACATAAAAAAAGGGATTCGGCTAAAAGCCAAAATTGCTTGTTGTTTGGACAACAGTAGTAAGCTAATTTTGAAAAATCAGAATAAATTGTGGAAATCGAATTAAAGGATGACAAAATGATGGAATTAAAGCTTACTGAGTTTAGTTTCTCATAGAAGAAATAGTGTAAGTAATGGAATTGTAAATCGTGAGGTATAATAAACTTTATGAGACAAGGTTAGAATGAATTCGGGTTCCCCTGTTCTGACTTTGGAAAATCATCAAAAATTGGAGAAAATAATTAGGGGTTAAAATTTACATGTTTAAATTATTAATGTGTCTATTTTCAATAGAAACAAATGGAAACATCATCAAAATTTTGTACTAAGAGATAATTAATTTTTAGCCAAGAAGGGACGAAGCTGTCAGACAGCAGAACAAGGGTAAGTTCGAAGATTTACTGTACATATTGACTAAACCAAAAATTCTGAATTTTTTATGGTGGAAAGATATTTGAGTTTAGTTTCAAAAACATCAAGCGGATCTTAATTCAGAATCCTGTAGCTCAAGATATAAATAATTTAGTAACAGTGACTCAAGTACATAGCTTTGAAGGAACATATAAGTAAATAGTGAAAATATATATGAATAATAAACTAGCACGGGTTACATTAAAATGGATCACGTGGCCAAGGCTAATTTGGGCCGAGTGGGCCATATGGGCGTGTGAGCTCATTTTTTTTGAAAAGTTCTGTAAGTTTGCACGGGTCGCTCAAGTCGACTATGGATCTACTGTAGGGTTAGTAAGCTTTACTTAGACCCTTATATGTGTGATCTGTCTATCTGCTTTCTATACCGAGCATGACTTATGATATCTGAATGTATTACTATTAATTGTATAATAGCATGACATATTTTGTATGTTGCATTGCATCGGGATGGGTTGATGATATTTGGAGGAAGTGTCTGAAAGGCTATTAAGCCTGTTATCTGGCAGCTCAGCTGCAACCTTCTGAGTATGTGCCGCATTTCGGTACAGCATGGTGTGTAGGGATGGGTGGGTTGAGTTAATCCCCACATGGTGTGTAGGGTTGGACGGAGATGGTGTGTAGAGGCTGGTGGGTAGGATTCTGATTTACTTTATCTGCATTCTATATCTGATATGGGCCAATGCCCTAATATATTTTTGAGACTGTATCTGAATGGGATAAGGCCCAAATTGATTCTGTGATGGGCACAGGCCATAGACTGTATCTAACTTAATTCTATTGATTATCTGTATGCATGTTTTCTGTGGGGATTACACACTGAGTCATCGAAAACTCACCCTTTCTCTATTTAATCTGTACAGGTAATCCCCAGACTTGATGGGTCGGTGTAGCGAAGGACTCGACGGTAGGTACACGTAAATTTTAGACTGTTTTCCGTTAATGCCTAGAATTTATTACTTATTTGGGGTTTTTGAAGTATCTTCTGGACTATGGACTGGTTGGCTTTAAATTTGGGACTTTATACTGTTTTTTTATTAGTTTTTTTTAAACTGCAACTCCACAAAACACGATTTTTTTTCCTAAAAACTAAGGTTTTTCGTAATAGAAATGATTTTCCTTAAATTAATTGGTTACAAAAGCTTCCGCCAAGAGACAAGTTTTAAAGCAAATCAACTATTTTTTTTCGAATTAAATAAAAGCTAATTTACTGTAACAGTTTTTAAACTCGACAATCTTGTCTTCAAGTGCCTTTCCATGTGACATCGCCAGATCCTGCCATAATGTCTAGGCTGGGTTTGGGGTGTTACAAAAACACTTTTGCACCGCAAAAGTCAAGTCTTTGGCATTGCTTACGATTTTTGGGCCCCATAATCAATGCTACACGAGCCTTAGTTGAAAGAAATGTGAGCAGGAAATGAGTGAAGAAGTAGTCATTTTTATCTATTTTTGAATTTTTTACAATTTTTTAGAGTAAACTACACCGCAAGTCACTCTAAAATAGCATCGTTCTTATTTAGGTCACTCTAATTTTTTTTGTTAATTTAGTCAATCCAATTAAGTCAATTGCTTGAATTAGTCATTGTCGTTAAAAATTTCATTAATTCACTTGCAGATTGCTGATGTGACATTTTTTTTACTTTTGACTAAAGCTAGGGTCCTCTTTATAATTAGTCCAAAACACTTTTTTGGGGGTTTATATGCAATATAAGAACCTCCATTCCTTATCACCGCCCCCATCTCTATCGTTCCTCACTTCGTTGCTTCCGCACCATAAGATCCCTGCAGCAAAGAACTTAATTAGAATGTTTTAAACTTTAGGGGCTAATTTCAAATTTGAGCAATAATTTAGAGAATTGATTTAAATCAATGCCAGTGCACCCTCCATTTTGGAGTTGTGTTTTATATTTCTACTTATAATTTTAAAATATGCTTATAAAATTGGAAACTACTCATCAATTTTTCAAAACTAATTGAAAGCATAATTTCATTTTTCAAGTTTCGGGTTTGATCGAATCTTATAATACTAAGGCATTATACTATCATGAACGACATGAAACTTAACGATAAAATACCATATCCAATTTATATTTTGGATAAACAAATCGAACTCCATTAAAAAAGGCAATATTTTCTACTAAGTAAGAGAAAGTATTTCAATTTTTGTGAATGTGTTGTGAAATACTTTGCCGTAGGGATTTTATGGTGCAGGGGCAATGAAGTGAGGAGCAATAAAGATAGAGACAGTGAGTGTTGGACGATGATCAGGATTGGTGGTTCTTATAGTGGGTATTGGGCGGTAGCGAGGATTGGGGGTTTAATGTTGCAAATAAACCAAAAAATATATTTTGGACTAATAATAAAGAAGTCAAAAAATGCCATGTCAGCAACCCATCAGTGGATTAACAAAAATTTTAATTGCAGTGACTAATTCGAGTAATTATCTTAATTAGAGTGAATAAATTGACAAAAAATTTAGAGTGACCAAAATATCAATTATATTATTTTAGAGTGACCTACAGCAGTAGTTTACTATTTTAGAATTTTCTAACCTTTTAAAAGAATGTTGATTTTTTATAATTTTAAAATAAAAATAAAGTTAAATTAATAAAAAATTATAAATATTCAAAGCTAAATTTATTATATTAATTAAAATAAAATTATTAAGATTGAGAATGTGATAAAAAGTATCGAAATATTACAAAATAATAATAATGCAAAAAACACAAGAATTATAGATGAGAATAAGAGGGATTTTTATTGCATTTCTCTTCTTTTCTATCATCATTAGAAGTAGCATACTCCTACATATATATATAGGGAGATTAGACTCCTCATTTTCTAATACATAAATAGGAAAGGGGTTTCAAGAAGATGAAAGGTGAAAAGTTTATTATAATTGTAACACCCCAAAACCCGGCCTAGACGTTATGGCCGAATTTGGCGATGTCACATGGAAAGGGATTTGAAGACAATGTTGTCGAGTTTAAAAACTGTTACAGTATGTTAGCTTTTATTTAATTCGAAAAAAAACTAGTCGATTTGCTTTAAAACTTGTCTCTTAGCGGAAGCTTTTATGACCAATTAATTTAGGGAAAATCGTTTCTATTTACGAAAAACCATAGTTTTTAGAAAAAAAACATGTTTTGTGGAGTTACAGTTTTTAAAAAAAAATCATAAAAAACAATATAAAGTCCCAAATTTAAAACCAACCAGTCCATAGTCCAGAAGATACATCAAAAACCCCAAATAAGTAATAAATTCTAGGCATTAACGAAAAACAGTCTAAAATTTACATGTGGCCACCATCGAGTCCTCCGCTGCACCGACCCGTCAAGTTTGGAGATTACCTGTACAGATTAAATAGAGAAATGGTGAGTTTTCGCAAACTCAATGTGTAATCCCCACAGAAAAATGCATACATATAATCAATAGAATTAAGTTAGATACAGTCTATGGCCTGTGCCCATCACAGAATCAATTTGGGCATTATCCCATTCAGATACAGTCTCAGAAATATATTAGGGCATTGGCCCATATCAGATATAGAATGCAGATAAAGTAAATCAGAATCCTACCCACCAGCCTCTACACACCATCTCCGTCCAACCCTACACACCATGTGGGGATTAAATCAACCCACCCATACTTACACACCATGCTGTACCGAAATGCAGCACATAATTAGAAGGCTGCAGCTGAACTGCCAGATAATAGGCTTAATATCCTTTCAGACACTTCCTCCAAATATCATCAACCCACCTCGTTGCAATGCAACATACAAAATATGTCATGCAATTATGCAATTAATAGTAAATACATTCAGATATCATAAGTCATGCTCGGTACAGAAATCAGACAGACAGATCACACATATAGGGGTTTAAGTAAAGCTTACCGACCCTACAATAGGTCCACAGTCGACTTAGGTGACCCGTGCAACCTTACAGAACTTTTAAGAAAAATGGGCTCACACGCCCATGTGGCCCACTCAGCCCAAATTAGCCTTGGCAACGTGATCCCGTTTTAATGTAACTCGTGCTAGTTAATTATTCATATATATTTTCACTATTTACTTTATGTTCCTTCAAAGTTATCTACTTGAGTCACTGTTACTAAATTATTTATATCTTGAGCTACAGAATTCCGAATTGAGATCCACATGATGCCTTTAAAACTAGACTGAATTACACTTCTACCATAAAATTTTCAAAATTTTTGGTTCAGCCAATAGGTACAGTAAAATCTTCAAACTTACCCATGTTTTGCTGTCTGACAGCTTTGTCTCTTCTTTGCTAAAAATTTATTATCTCTTAGTACAAAATTTGGATGATGTTTCGATTTGTTTCTATTGAAAATAGACTCATTAATAATTTAAACATGTAAATTTTAACCCCTAATTATTTTCTCCAATTTTTGATGATTTTCCAAAGTCAGAACACTGGAACCCAAATTCATTCTGACATTGTCTCACAAAGTTTATTATACCTCACAATTTACAATTTCATTACTTACACTGTTTGTTTTATGAGAAAATACACTCAATAATCTTTAATTCCATATTTTATTCATCCTCTAATTCAATTTCACAATTTATGTGTTTTGCCAAATTTAGCTTTTCACCGAATCCATTTTTTTTGTGTTTCAGGTACACACCTGGTTTTGTTTGATGCTAAAACAATCCCCAAGCACTCCAAAGCCTATAATCAAGATACTCAACATCAATTTAACAGATTTACAAGCGAATTGACAACCAATAATGAACAGAAACTCAACTTACCACCAACGATAACCCTCCGTTTAATTATTATTAAGAAGAGAACACTAAATTCACCAGTTCGAGCCTCCCCTTATGCCCAAATCGCAGAGAAAAAACATTACCACTTTACTTTTTAAGAGATTCATGGCAGAAACGAAGAGAAACACTTACAGAAACTAAGCGAGCACTAATTGCGTGTGAAAAAAAAGGAAAATAAATGGATTAGGGAAAATCAAGAAGAAAAAAAAAGAGAAAGATGGAAAAGCTTAGAGAATTTCGACAAGAGGAGAGGGAGAAGAATAGACAGAAATTTTTTTTTGGAAAAGAGAGTCAAAATTCGATTATAGGATAAAAATAAAATTAAATCCTGATAACCTCCCAAATCCCTTAATCTTCTCCCCTAATTCCCACTACACATCCACTACTCAGAATCCCCCAATTACACAACTCTATCCCAAAATCTGAGCAAAAAAAATAATACCCTTACCTGCATAGGGATTCGAACACAAGACCTCCACCATAATAACACACCATTTAACCACCAGACCAGTAGGCCAATTCTGATGTAATTTACCCAACAATAAAATAAAAGCCTACTAAACAAGAGTAAGACCTATTTCTTTCAAAATACCAAAATTTGCCCAAGCGAAACCTTGAACTTAGGACCTCTCAAACACTTCCAGAACATATAACCACTAAAGCTGACAGATATTTGTGTCATATTTTCACAATAACGAAATTAGAAATTTTTGGGCGTTACAACTCTACCCCTCGAAAAGAAAATTTCGTCCTCGAAATTTTACCTGATCAGAACAGATGAGGATATTGCTGATGTATTGTATCATCAGGCTCCCACGTAGCCTCCTTAGTGCTATGATTACGCCACAGAACCTTCATTAATGGAATAGACTTTTTCTGAAGAACTTTTACATCACGCTCCAAAATCTGAACCGACTCCTCCTCAAATGTCAAATTTGGACTAACTTCGATCTCTTCAATAGGGACAATATGAGTAGGATCAGAGCGGTAGCGCCTCAACATCTTGTATCTGAATCACCCTCTTAAATTGACCATCGGTCTGAGGATGGAATGCAGTACTGAAGTCCAACCTTGAACCCAGAGACTCGTGTAACTTCCTCTAAAACTGAGACGTAAAACGAGGATCCCTATCAGAGGTGATCGAAACTGGTACTCCATGCAGTCTCACTATCTCAGAAATATAAAGCTTCGCCAGGTTCTGCAGAGAATAATCGGTATGAAGTGGGCGGACTTGGTCAATCGATCCACGATGAACCATATTGAATCCTTCTTAGTGGGTGTTAGAGGCAACCCATTAACGAAATCCATAGTTACGCGCTTCATTTCCAAAGAGAAATCTTAACCGGCTACAGCAAACCCGAAGGTAACTGATGCTCAGCCTTAACTTGCTGGCAAGTCAGACATCTGCCCACAAAATCAGTAATCCTCACGTTTCAACGTTGGCCACCAATATAACTCACGGAGGTCTCGGTACATCTTATTTCTGCCAGGATGCATAACATAAGGCTACTATGCACCTCTCTAAGTATGACCTGTTCAAATCAGTATCATTCGAAACACAGATTCTCCCACGGGAACAGAGTACCCCATCACTCTTTAGTCCAAAATTTGTAGTATTACCACCCTCAATCTGTTGGAATCGACGACCCAACGACTTATCCTCCAACTGCTTACCCTTAATCTGCTCAATCCATGAAGACTTAACCTGAAGCTCGACTAATAAACAACCATCACCAAATAAACTTAGGCGAGCAAATATCACCCTCAAATCAGTCATAGCTCTACAGCTCAATGCATCAACCACCACATTGGCCTTACCAGGGTGGTACTCAATGGTGTAGTTATAGTCTTTAGGCAGCTCAATCCATCTGCACTACCTAAGATTAAGTTCCTTCTGAGTGAGGAGATACTTGAGGCTCTTATGATCAGTGTAGATGATACATTTCTCACCATAAAAATAATGCCTCCAGATTTTCAGTGCGAATACCACAGCGGCCAACTCCAAGTCATGCGTCGGATAATTCGTCTCATAGGTTTTAAGCTGATGAAACGCATAGGCTACCACCTTACCATCCTCTATCAACACACATCCCAAATCGACATGTGATGCATCACTATAAATAGTGAACTCCTTTCCAGGCTCAAGCTGTATCAGAACAAGAGCCTCAGTCAGTACAGTCTTTAGCTTCTTAAAGCTCTCTTACTGCGCATTAGTCCAATTAAACAACACACCCTTACGTAGCAGCTTAGTCAAGGGTGCTGCAATCAATGAAAAACCCTCTACAAATAGTCGATAATATCCAGCCAGTCCCAGAAAACTATGGATCTCAAACATGTTCCTAGGCTGCTTCCACTCCAACACAGCCTTAATCTTTTGAGGATCAACTTGAATCCCCTCAGCCGAAACTACATGACCAAGAAATGTCTCCTCACGCAGCCAGAACTCGCACTTGCTAAACTTAGCATAGAGCTATTTTTCCCTTAAAGTCTGAAGAACGACTCAAAAGTGCTCATCATGCTCACCCTCAGTCCTCGAGTAAACCAGTATATTGTCGATGAATACCACCATAAACTGATCCAGATAAGGTTGGAACACTTGATTCATTAAATCCATGAAAGATGCCAGTGCATTAGTCAGTCTGAATGGCATCACTAGGAACTCGTAGTGACCATAACGAGTCCTAAATGCTGTCTTACGAACATCAGTCTCCTAAACCCTTAATTGATGATATCTAGATTGGAGGTCAACCTAGGAGAAAATCGAAGCTCTTCAAAACTGGTCAAACAGATCATCTATCCTCGGTAGGGGGTATTTGTTCTTAATATTTATCTTGTTCAGTTACCGGTAGTCAATGTACATCCGCATGGATCCATCCTTCTTCTTTACAAACAGTACTGGTGCTCCTCACGGAGACATACCAGGGCGGATGAACCCACAATACAATAACTCCTAAATCTAAGCCTTAAGCTTCGTAAGATCCTTCAGTGTCATTCCGTAGGGCGATAGACACTAGAGATGGACTAGGAAAGAGCTTTATCCCAAACTCCACTTCACGATTCGGAGGTAAACCCTGTAGCTCCTCAGGAAAGACGTCTGGAACATCATTTACCGTTCTGACAACCTTAGCTGTAGAGTCCTAGAATCTGAAACACTTACATAAGCCAAGAATGCCTCACATCATTACAAACCAACTTCTCCACCACCAGTGCAGAGATTACATTAGATAAGTAGTTCTGATGTTCTCTAATCATTACTACCACTAAATCCTCCTCGGCGATTTTCGTCTTCTCGACCAGGGCAAAAAGATCTCACTCCCTCTGTGGGGTTATCAAAACTCTCAAATTATCTTTGAGGCCATCCTCAAAGTGGACACATCGCTCATACTCAGATGCCACCATACCTCACCCATAGCGGCTCAATCTTAGAAACTCGGCCTCATACTCGACCACTAATCGATCCCCTTGTGTAAGATTCAGAAACTCCCTCCTACGTGCATCCACATAACTAGCTCGACATATTTCCCCTAGAAGGAGGTCTTAAAGAACTCCTAAGTCAGACGTTCAGGTTGAGTGCCCTCCTTAACTGTCAACCACCACTGATACGCCTCGTCCTGCAGTAGTGAGACTGCACCCTTTAATTTTTGCTTAGGGGTGGAATCTAGATCACCCATGATCCTCTCCGTGGCCTCAATCCAATACCCGGCCACATTAGGGGCGACCCTAGTGACACCCCTGAAGAGCTCAGCTCCATTAGACCGAAGTCGTTCCAGAACCGACCCTCGGCCTCCAAATCCAGTATTGGGCCCAGGGACCCTCTCCAAAATTCTTAGCCTCGTTCCAGAACCGACCCTCGTTCCAGAACCATACTCCATAGTGTTTTGAAGATATCGAAGAATTCATTTTACAGCTTTAAAATGCTGATCAAGAGGCTGATGCATAAATTGACAGACTTTATTAACAACAAATGTGATGTCAAGCTGAGTAATAACAACATACTGGAGATCACCCACAATGCTCCTATAGTCAGACTCATTTTCAATAGCACTACCATCATGTTGAGATAAACGTGTTGAAGTAGCACGATCCATTCAAGCTCTCTTTAAAAGGTCAAGAATATATTTGTGTTAACTCAAGAACAACCCATTAGTAGTAGGCAAGACTTCAATACGTAGGAAATAACTGAGAGGCCCTAAATCCTTCAAAGAAAATTATGTATCCAAAGCTGTGACAAATTCATCAATGCTGTCTTAATGATTACTAGTGACAATGATGTCATCCACATAGACAAGCACATATAGCAATACACCTCTAGTTTTTCGAACAAACAAAGAGCCATCTGACTTTGCTAACACAAATCGAGAAATAAGTAAGAAGTCTCTAAGTTTGGAAAACCAAGCTCATGGTGCATGTTTAAGGCCATACACTACCTTTTTTAATCGACATACCAAATTCTAACTACCATGCTGCTGCTCAAAGCCAGGGGGTTGAACCATGTAGATTTCTTCAGTTAAGTCACCGTTAAGGAAGGCATTATTGATGTCAATTTGTCGTAATTGCCAGCCAAACTTCACTGCTAAAGCCAAAATAACACGAATTATGGCTGGTTTTACAACTGGGCTGAAGGTTTCATGAAATTTGATTCTAGCTTCTTAGAGATAGCCTTTGACCACCAAATGACCATTATATCGACCAATGGACCCATCCGAACGACGCTTAAGCTTGAATATCCGCTTGCACCCCATAGCTCTCTTATTGGCAGGTAGAGGAACCAAATCCCAAGTACTGTTTTTCATCAAAGCATCATATTCTTGTTGGGTAGCTGGAGTCCATTCCTTAGAAGACAAGGCCTCATCAATTGTGATAGGTTCAGTAGTATGCAGCTCAGCTAAAAAAAATTGGGGTTTGAAAATGCCATTTTTGGCTCTAGTTTGCATTGGATGCACATTAACAAGAGTAGTAGACACTTTCTCAAAATTTTGAGTATTGCTAGGAGCTAAATGAGAGTTAGAACATGCTTTAGCTTGAGGGGAAAGTGGTAGAGAAGAAGAGGCAGAATGACTACAGCTATCTGCATCAGTTGAAATAGAAACACCAGTAGATCCAATCTATAAAGTAGGAGAATTACAAGAAACAGACTGAGTAGAGTTAACCAGGCTTGGAGGTCGATCTGAAGACACCATTACTGGGACGTGAGAATGTTGATACAAAAACTGAGGTCGAATCCCATGGAGAACAAAACCACTGTTTGAGCTGGCAGATCTATTAAAAGGAAAACATGTTTCATCAAAAATAACATGTCGAGAAATAAACATCTTACCATTATCATCAAGGCACTTGTACACTTTGTGAACAGGACTATAACCAAGAAAGACACATGGCTTGGAACGAAACTGCAACTTATGAGAGTTGAATGGCCTGAGATAAGAATAACATCGACAATTAAAAACTTTGAGGTGCATGTAAGTAGGCACAGACTTGTACAACAGCTCATATGGAGACTTTCCATTAAGAACATGTGTTGGGAGCCTGTTAATGAGGTGGTCTATAGTGATAAAAGCATGAGCCAATAGATACATAGGAACATTCACTTGAGCCAATAATGTCATGCCAACATCAACTATATGTCTATGTTTTCTTTCGACCAAGCTATTCTGCTCCGAGGTATGCGGGCAAGAAAAGCGATGATGTATTCCCAATTGAAAAAGCGCTTGAGGAAAAGACCGAAACTCGCCTCCCAGTCAGTTTGAAGCACTTTTACCTTACAGCCAAACTGAACTTCAATAAACTTTTGAAGATGTAAAAACTTTGCAAGAGCCTTAGACTTATGTTTAATAAGATAAAACCAAGTCAATCTGGAGTAAGCATCAATAAATGAAATATAGTAAGAATGTCCTTCAGAAGATACATAGGCTGGCCCCCAAAGATCAGCAACAATAAGCTCAAAAGGAGATACACAGTAGAAAATGGGGGAAAATGGAGCCTATGAAATTTTTCAAGCTGACAAGCTGAACAAACTGAACAAACTGAACAAACTGAACTCAACTGAGAATTGTTTGCAACTACATTACATTTTCGAAGCACTGTAGCAACAGCTTTATTACAAGGGTGGCCAAGTCTTCTATACCATAAATCAAAAACAATACTACTGGAAGCAGGAGGCGCCAAGTTAGTAACATGAGCAGTGGCTGGAAAAGAAACAACAGCTCTGGATTTTTGGAAAGTTGACAAATCAAATCTGTACAGACCATTATGAATGTGACCCACCAATAAGATGCTCCCTGTATTAATATCCTTCACAAAGCAATGAATAGGATGAAACTCAAAATAGACCTGATTATCTTTTGCAAATTGAGCAATAGATAGCAGATTTTTGCAAATTCAAGGAACATGCAAGATATTTTTCAAATGAAATATTCTACTAGCAGTTTAAAGAAGACCTGAGCCAACATGAGCTATAGGTACAGGTACCCCATTCCCCATGTAAAACTTGTGGTTACCTGTATACGGTGTTGCACCCTGCAAGTTATCCAAATCATTAGTAACATGATCGGATGCTCCTGAATCGGGATACCATACTGTCGGATTCAAAGGATTTGAAGAACATGGTCCTTGGTTGGAACCCGCAATAGAATCAGTGGTAGCATTCTTATGAGAGCAGTAGTGAGGTCCTACATAAGAAGAAGTTGAAGGTCCCTGAAACTGATGACAATGAGCCTACATAGGATGTTCAGAAACATCCTCAAAATTTTCATCAAAGTAATAATAGCATTTCTGGGCAGTATGACCAACTCGTCTACACAGTTGACATTGAGGTTTAGTATGACTAAACTTCCTTCCTCAACCTCTGCTTCGAGAAAATCTTCCATTTCCTCTGTAAGATGGTCGAGATCCCTTATCACTTTTACTGATGGTGTCATCAGTGCTACCACATTGCTGAACAAAATTAGCCTGAAAAGACACGTTCAAAACTAACTCTTGTTGTCGAGCTTCACAATCATTAAGCATTTCTGTAAGAAGATCAAGAGGAACCCTCATTGTAGAAGCCACAATCCTAATCGGCTCAAACTCCACAGGCAGACCAACAAGATAATACTAATCTGCTCTTGTTCAGAAACATCATTTCCTGCAGCTGTCAGAGTATCACACAAACTTTTAATCTTTGCCAAGTATTCTTTCACAGTTAATTGGCCCTTTTTCTGAGAATACAAAGAGTGTCGCAAGGTAGAGACTGTCAAAGTGGATTTTGAAGCAAAATGACGAACAACAGTATTCCAAACATCAAAACTAGATCGAGCATCAGTGAGATGAACCAAGATCTCATCACAAATGGTAGACAGCAGCTAAGAGGCTAACAGCTTATCTTGCTATTTATGAAACAAGAATTCAGGATTGGGAACAAGATTACCATCCGTATCAACAACTGATTATGGAGGAACACTAACAGTACCAAGAACAAACTCATGTAGGCCATATCCTTCAAGAATCAACAGAACTTGTTGCTTCCACAAAAGAAAATTATGCTACCAAGTTTCACAATATCATGCTTAGGAAACTGCTGAATCCTCCTTAAAGAAGCATTGCCAGGACCGAGTGAAGAACCACTTGCATGAGCAACAGTATTAAACAACTGACGATTCTCATCTTCATTACCAGAAATAGCTTCAGTTGCCATGAGAAAAAAGGAAAAAAATTATGGCTCAGATACCATAATGAGAAACATTAACACAATCCAAGAAGAAGAGAAGAAGATTGATTCAATTATATCTTTAGCTGAATAACCAGCTACTATTTTTATACAGATTTGAACAAGCTAACTAATGTCAGTAACCGCTAACAACTAACTAACTGCTAACAGCTAACCATTACTTAACTATTAACTACCAGTAACCATAACTATTTTTTTAATCCTTAATAATATTCAACCAATATGCATGTGTCAAATGATATTTGAGTATCGCATAAATATTTTCATTCTCTTTGAAGGGCTATTTGGAAAACTAATCCATAATTTTAAAGAATCTTTTACGTGTTTTCTTACAAAATTCATGAATAATATCATTATACAGTTCTCAAGTATGAATAGGTTTGAAGTCCGAACTAATCATTGCATTTAATATACATTTACAATAGATAAGAAGAGATAAAAATCATATAATTTAATCAAAATTAAATCTAAACCAATAAATTCTATAAAAAAATAACATATATATATTCACATAGAAAGCACAACAATTAAACTCGAGAAGGATTTATAAATTCATAGAGATGCAAATAGAGAATTATATAAATTGAACTTCTTAATAAAAATCGAATCAATTTAAAAAAAATTAGACTTACTTAGGTAATTGTGGATGAGAAGCAGAGACTATAAGCATTCTTTGCAGTGAAGAGAAAGTGATCATCTCCAAGCAAATCTCTAGCAACCACTCACAATTTTTTTAACCAAACAATTAAATTTCAATACTTGGAGCCCAACAAAATTTTGACGTAAACTAATGACCTATCACTCTTGAATGAAATTGTACTGATAACATATTATAAAATAATAATAATGCAAAGAACACAATAATAGTAGAGGAAAATAAGAGAGATTTTTATTACATTTCTCTTCTTAACTATCATCATTACAAGTAGTATACTCATATATATAGGAGATTAGACTCCTTATTTTTAATACATAAATAGAAAATGGTTACAAAAGATGAAAGATGAAAAGTTAAGAAATATGAAAGGTGAAAAATTGATTATAATTAAGATTTACTTAATAGGATTAATAGCAGGAAAACATTAATTAACAAACTACAATATTTTTAATCGAAGGAAAAAAAAACGAAACTTAAAAGCCCCGGTGTAGTTTATTTAATCGTATCTTTCCACGGCACTTTTCTTTATCCATTTATAAGACTTGCTCACAAGGAAAAAAATAACCACAAAAACTCCAACACATAAAAAACGTGCCTTCGGGCATTGTTTTTTCCTTCCCAGGAAATGTATTGTAGTATCTCAAGAAGATAAAAGAAAAAAAAAAGGAATTTTTCACCAAAGAAAAAAAAAAGAAATAGATGGCAATGAGTCAGCCGCTACAAAGATAAACATTGTGGTGGTCCCAGAAATTCCCTCACTAGTGGTCTTTACCACCCTGTCTTGTCAGCGATTAAAACAAATGAAATAAAATCAATTCAAATCTTATCCTTTTCCCTTACTTACCAACAATTCCACCCAACCGCGTCGATCCATCGCATCTCCTTATTTCTTAAAATGCAATTTAACTTATTTAGACAATCAATACTCGGACTTGTCTACTGTTACTTTCCCTTCCTCACATGGCTTCCCTTTCTCAGTTTCTTCTCTTTTTCTCTTTCCTTTTCTGCCTGAAAAACACGTTTCCCGTTCTGGGTTTTCAATCAAATTTTGCTTTGTTTCCTGTTGCAAAAGATGCAGCAACTCTTCAGTATGTTGCAAGGATCTCTCATGGCGCTCCTTTGGGATCCACTGACCTTGTGGTTGATCTTGGCGGTTCGTTTCTTTGGATGGATTGCAATTCCGGACACGTGTCTTCATCATACAGGTTGATCTCAAGCTGCTCGGTCAACTGCTCTAGAGCAAAGTTCCATGATCTTGGAAGCACGAGTTGTCTATTAAACACCAACTGTTATGTGTCCCCTTACAATGGCGTAACAGGATCGACTTCAATGGGGGAACTAGTGGAGGATGTCATAGCCGTTGATTCTGTTGACCCTTCAGATGTAGGCCAAAGCACAACCGTGGATCACTTTCTGTTTGCTTGTGCATCGACGTTTCATTTACAAGGCTTAGCAAGTGGGGCCAAGGGAATGATGGGTTTAGGGAAAGCTTCGATTTCGTTGCCATCACAACTGAGTTCTTCAATTGGACACCCTCAGAAGTTTAGTGTTTGTTTATCATCGTCAACCGGTGTCCTATTAACCGGCAGTGGAGACACCGTTTTCGGCACCAAAATAGCAAGGTCACTAGCATACACACCCCTCATCACCAAACAAAATGACTACTTCATTAATGTTCAATCCATCAAGATCAATGGAAGGAGATTAGCAGTCCATGAACAAGGCAAATTAGAAGCAAAATTAAGCACAGTTGTGCCTTACACCACAATGGTAAGCTCGGTTTATGCAATATTTTCTAAAGCTTATGTTGAGGCTGCCACTAAGATGAATATGACTAGAGTGGAAAGTGTGGCTCCATTCGGACTCTGCTTTAGTTCTAAAGGGCCATTGGTGCCTGAAATTGATCTAGTTTTGCAAAGTGAGATGGTGAAGTGGAGAATTCAAGGTAGGAATTCAATGGTGAAAGTGAGCGAAGAGAGCATGTGCTTGGGGTTTTTGGATGGAGGGTTGGAGCAAAGTAGCCCAATTGTACTAGGAGGGCTTCAAATGGAGGATAACCTTTTGGAGTTTGATATTGGGAGTTCCATGTTAGGATTTAGCTCTTCTTTGTTGTTGAAGGAAACAACGTGTTCTTCATCCTTACAGGATTCCACGCTGAAGCAATTTTTCTGATTTATCTTTATCCTTTTTCTTTTTTTCTCCCTTTTCTTTTCTGTTTGTGTAAAGGCAAGTTTGATGGATGCAATTTGTAAAGCATCATTACTAGTAATATGAGGAGAGGCACTATAGCTTTGAATTTTAAAGATTTTGTTCAAATATGTCTAATAGATTCGATTTACTTGAGTCTGGCTTGACAACTGCAAAAACATGGATACATTTGTAGGTAAAATACAAGCTCAAAATAGTATTTTAGTTGAAGGCCTGGAGTCGCATGAATAAAATCTTTCAGATTTTTTTTTTCTTTTGGTCTAAAAAATCTCAATGTTTATAAATCACTTTAAAACTTCAAATTAGTTAAAAATTAAATCAAATTAAATCAAATTGATTTTCAAAAGAAAAGAAAAAACTTATCCATGTTGTAAAATAAAGAGAGATAGAGAGAATAAAGAACAAAAAAAAATATGAAAGCAATAGAGAATGTAATTTATTGATTAAAATGGTGATTACAATGCTTTATCGAGCCTCTATTTATAGGCATAAGAAGTATAGAAGAAATAGATATCTAATTCTAATAATTATTAGAATTTAAGGTATATTAAAATTTATCTTGATCATGATGGACATCTACTTAATAAGATATTCATAACACTTCCCTTTAAATGTCTATTGGTAGATAATGTGCCTTATTAAAACATTATTAGGAAAAAACTTGTGGGATAAAAACCTAATGAAGGAAAAAGAGTACACAATCTATAATACGCAATGGGACAAAACCTCGGTTAAGGGAAAAAGAGTACAAAGCGTATTTACTCCGCCTCATGAAAACATCACATACTTTCTCATATTCTACGTATTCAATATTGAATACTAGTTTTTCAAATGACTATTTGAATATATTGCTAAACATTTATATCACCATTCTTTTGAAAATCATAAGTGAGAGAAATTTTTGGGGAAATATATTTTGATCCTTCAGGAGTTTTAATAATAATCATAACAAACTTTAATCGATCATGATCCTTTTATAAAAACACAAATATGTATTTTGGATCATTTTATAATCCACATTCAACTACTCAAATTTGCCACATATGTTCAAATTATTTCAATTCATATAAATGAACAATTCTCGAGAATTTCAATATGCTTCTAGCATCCTAAATTCTTCAAGGATTTTAATATAAACTTTACTATATAGTGATTTATAAAAGGTTGTAACAATAACCATTAGACGCAAGTTAAATCTTTTATGAATTGTCAATTTAATAATATATCTAAAGGTTATTACATCCACCACAAAAGAATATTATATCTTTTCATAATCAATGCCATGACTTAATGAAAAGCTTCTTATTTTTATTCCGCTTTTGCAAAACTACTTCAGTTGCACCTTCACTGGCTTTATACCTTTAGATATTTGGATTACTGGTCCAAAAACTTCACGAATTTAATTGTACTTGAGTTGCTTATTTCTATTTTGATCAATTTATTCCATATTTATATTTCTCAATAGATTTATTCAAAATCCTCCTTTTATTTCATTATTTCAATAATAATATTGCATGCAAAATCATTGTCAACCATTTTTATTAATCGGTTCCACATTTTCTCGAATTGACATAACTTATCGAGATCTCTTATTTTCATTATTTTAAAATTCAGTTTTAGGTACCTGAATCTCTTCTGAAGTTTTACTTATTAGCTATGTCTTGGGTCTCTTCTAGAGCACCCGCCTCCACTATATGACCATCTTGAAGAATTTTCATATTTTGAACTAATCAATCTATTATTTGGAGCACCCGCCTCCACTATATGACCATCTAGAAGAATTTTCATATTTGGAACCGATCAATCTATTATTTTATTCCAACTGATTGTCCTATTGAGACTTTGATTCAAATAAAAATATTAGATGATATATAACACTTGGTTATTCTTATTAAGTTTGTAAATACATCTAACAGTTAACTTGTAATGAGTTATCCCTATTGAATTTCCGGTTCAAATTACTCTCCCCCTAACTTGTTACAAGTTATTATTTCTCTCCCCTTAATGTCGAGAAAACTATCGAATCAAAATTGTAATCACAAATCATGTCATAATTGAAGCTTGCATACATTCAAAACATCTCATAATCACTACACCAAAACAGGCTTTTAGCGGCACTTTTAGCGGCGTTTGAACAAAAAACGCCGGTAAAAATCGAGCATTAGCGGCGCTTTATGAAAACCGCCACTAAAGATCAAGCATTAGCGGCGTTTTTCGGAAAAACGCTTCAAAAAACCAAAGCCCAATGGCGTCATTTTGTTACCTTTCGGGGCTTTAGCGGCGTTTTCAAAAAAGCGCCGCTAATGCTCGGGGTTTTAACGGCGTTTTTGAGAAAGCGCCACTAATGCTGGGGCCTTTAGCGGTGTTTTTGGAAAAGCGCCGCTAATGCTGGGGTCTTTAGTGGCGTTTTTAAAAAAGCGCCGCTAAAAACATTTTTATCTTAATTGGTTTATTTATATTAATTAAATAAAATTCAATTTATTTCTAATTGAATATTTAAAATCTTCAGAAAAAAATAATAACATGTAGAAATAATTTGAAATAAAATAAATGGAAAAATTAAAATACTATTATTTAAAATAATTTTAAAGTTTTTGGGTACATGATTATTGATTGTTTTTAATTTATATATTAAAAATTTCTTATATAATCGTAAAAGAGATAGTATTATTTTTAAAATATTGAATTAATTATCACTATAATTTAGGATTTTTGGTTTAGGGTATATGATTTATTTAAGATTTAAGGCTGGTTTAGGAGTTACTATTTTAAGGTTTAGAGAGTATGGATTTAGGGATTATGGATTAGGGATTACGGTTTAAAGGTTGGGATTTAAGGTTTATGGGTTATGGTTTAGGGGTTTAAGGGTTAGACATTAGGGGTTAATAGTTATGGATTTAAGGTTTAGGGATTTAGGGGTCGGGTTAGGGTTTTTGGTGTAGATTAATTATTTTTTAATTTATATTTTAAATATGTTCTTATATAATTGTAAAAGAGATAATAATAAATTTGTTTAGGGTTTTTAGTTTAGGGTATATGATTAATTTAAGATTTAAGACCGGTTTAGGAGTTCATATTTTAAGGTTTAGGGAGTATGGATATAGGGATTATGGATTAGGGATTATGGTTTAAGGGTTGAGATTTAAGGTTTAGGGGTTAGGGGTTTAAGGGTTCGAATGTTAGGGGTTAAGAGTTGGGGATTTAGGGTTTAGGGATTCAAGGGTCAAGTTAGGGTTTTGGGTTTAGATTAATTATTTTTTTAATTTATATTTTAAATATGTTCTTATATAATTGTAAAAGAGATAATAATAAATTAAATATATTGAAATTATGAGTATAGTTTAAATTATTTAAGAGATATATAATAGATAGACTTTATATGTATTGAATGGTTAATTTAGGGTTTAAGGTTAAGGTTTACTTGATTGGTTAAATGGTAAAATTTTATACAATTAATTAATACTTTTATATTTAAAAACAATTAATCTAAACCATTTGATATATTTAAATATTAGTTTAAATAGAATTAATAAATAAGTTAAAAAAGTAATAGATTCATATGGATATTTAGGTATAATTATTTATTTTGGAGAGGACCAAATTATAAGAAATAAAATTAAAATACAAAAATAGTTAAATGAGAAAATTTTATACAATTAATTAATACTTTTATATTTTAAAAAATTAATCTAAACCATTTGATATATTTAAATATTAGTTTAAATAGAATTAATAAATAAGTCAAAAAAGTAATAGATTCATATGGATATTTAGGTATAATTATTTATTTTGGAGAGGACCAAATTATAAGAAATAAAATTAAAATACAAAAATAAAATGATTTTTGTTCAAAATAAAATGAGTTTTTACGGCGTTTCTATAAAAAAACGCCGCAAAAATTATTTAACTTTATAAAATCGAGCCATTTTACCCCAATTTTCCCCCCTAAAATCCCTAATCTTCAGACTTTTCTTCACTCCCGTTTTCTTCAAACTTTTCATATCTCGCTTCCTTCTCATTATCTCTCTCTCTCTTTCGGTCTCATTTCAATATTTCCCCTCATTCTTTTTCGTGAGAGGGAGAAACCCAAAGATTTTGTCTGCCGTTTCTTTTTTTTTTTGGTGATATTGAAATCCTCTGAATCACATAAAAAAAGAAACCGGGGCAATCTATTAGATCCATACCATTAACATATAAAGAGATGGAGAATAGAGGAGTAGAGAGCGCCCACGCCCACGACGACGGCAACGGAAATGGGCAGGCAGTGTCGTATACTTATTGTGTGAGAGAAACGACGGCGGACGCTACTCCGCTCCCTGTTCCTAAGAAGCTCACTGCTCAAGACATCCTTTCAACTCAATCTCAGTCTACATCTCTTGGTTCTGTTTGGAATAAGGTAATGCCTTATTTATTTTTTTAAATTTTCATTTTCTATGCTCATGTTTGTGATCTGATCTAGGGTTTTATTAATGGGTATTTTAGATTTTCGTACATTTTAATGATTTCGTTTAATGTTTTTCTGGTCATTGTTCACCATAGGCTGGAACTTGGGAGGTCAAAGAGTTAGGAAGACAATACCTTTCGTTGAAGGTCTGAGGCCAACTTCCCCTCAACAATACGTATGTTTAAAAGCTTGAGATGTACTGAAAAACTCAGTTTTATTTTCCAGGAATTGCTTAAATCTGTGGGTTCATTGGATTTATCTTGTGGCAAGGCTGAAATTTCTGATGTAACCAAATGTGTTGGCGATGTGAGTTATTTTTCTTACTTCTATTTGCGTTTTTGTCTTATAATGTTATTTGACTCCATTGATGTAAGCTTAACTAAACTATAGCTATGGCTGTATACATAGATATTAACATTATTTTATGGTGGATTTTTCTTGTTTGAGCAGGCTTTTTTGGTGACTATACGAAACAAGAAGCGTGTTGGTTATACGTATGAGTTGACATTAAAAATCAAGGGTAAGTGGGTCTAAATATGGTGTTATGCTTTTGCTTTCTAAGCTTATTTATCACTTTGTTGATCAAATTGGGATCTAGATGGAAATCAGGGGAGTGGCATCTACGGGAGGAGAAGAAGACGGTTAAGGGCCATATTGATATCCCAAAATTTTTATTTGGTGAGCTCGATGATTTGCAGGTATGCTTGAATTGAGAGATAACTATTTGGTTTAGAAGAGATAGAGGATAAACTTGTTGAATAGATCTTGGTATACCTAAATGCAAACATGTTATGATGCATGGGCCTATGTTATAAATTCTATGACATGTTATGATGGATAGGCCTTTGGTATAAATTCAATGATTGCCAGTGCTAGGATAGTGTTTACTGTACAATATGTCTCTTACATGAAATTGCCAAGTGGCAAATATATGGCATAAACTAATGAACCAAAGAATTGGTGTTGCTGTGGTTGTTTTATTGTAGAAAAGGAGGTTGGAACAAAATAGTGAAAAGCATAATGGTGGGAATTAATGAGAGAAATTGAAACAATAAACCAATAGAGTATACTATTGAATTTGAAAAAAAAATTGACCAAAAATTAATTCTAACTGATAGAATTTACTGTTTTAGGTACACTTAAAATATTAATTCTAAGTGATAGAAAATGCTTGTCAAGCATTGGACAATGGGGACAACAGTGGGAACCTTAACATGACCATTTTTCAGCAGGTAAGCAAGTAGATATTAGCTGAAAGATTATCTATTTCTTTTTCCACTTTGTAATTATTACGATATTAGTTTGACTAAAAGCATTTTCATAAGCTCTATGTACTATCTAATTTATTATGTTCTATGCTTATAGTTTTGTTAATATTAATACATAAATGTAGAAACAATTTTGCAAGTACGTGTTATTAATTTATTATTTTAAATTCTAAAACTAAATTCATTGTGTTTTTTTTTGCTTTTATTAATTTATTATTTTAAATTCTAAAACTAAACCACTTAGCATTTGCAAGATAATGATTTTTTTTTTCTTTTAGTTTAATTGATTTTATTATATTTATCTTTTGTCCTCGTGGACAACTTTTGGTACTATATTCTTTAGCAACATTGTCAAAGCGGTTGATTGAATTTGAGAATACTAACGCTGGAGCCTTAACGGTTTGTATCTCTTTACTTGTGCATGGTAATGCAGAACTACTTTGTTCCAGGAAACTGATAATGGAATAAGATTGAAAATTAGTAACCATGAAATGAAGAACCATAACTGATGTTTACAATAGTTTGGGACCTTTTTCACTTTTGATGTTGATGTGACTTCCTATCTGCATTTGGTACTAAGTAGAGCATGCTGGCATAATCTGTTCTATATGGATTGCAGCATCTTATGGGAGAAAAGCTATGTTGTTGTCGTAATTGTAACACGTGTCATTGCTATTATTATTTTTGTATGGTAGAATTTGATTAGTGAATCTTTGCTGTTATTACTCTTATTGATTATGTCCATTCTAAGGAGTATCTAAATAATTTTATGAAAAATTTGATGCCAATTTTTTATCATTACAACAAGTGTTATGTTGAATTTGTTGTATTCTGCATGTAGTTAACTTTTCCTCTGTTGCATTTATTTTCTAAATATTGATTTCAATTCTTGAAAATACCTCCATTGTTTTAAACTTATGACCAGATGGAGGAGTTTACGGAAAAGGAGAGGGAGCTTCGAACTAGTTCACTAACTAGAAAACAACCAAATACTGGGTCAAAAGAAACCAGATTAGATGAAGTGCTATGGAGGCACAAGGAGAGAAAACCTTTTGCCTATGGACTTTGTAATGAATGTTATGAAGAGGTGAACACCCATGTACCTACTAGGCTTTCCTATCTTCTTTTTCCCACTACAAGTGTACCACTGGAAATTATTCTATCATTGAAGCTCAAGTTCATGTTGTTACTGGTTGGTGCAGTTCATGAAGGTTTCAGGAGGGCTTGATGGAGGATCAGATCCACCTGCATTCCAACGTCCTGAGAAAGAGAGACTGGCAAAATTATCTATTGAGGAAAATGCTAAAGTATGTTCTGTAATCATACTTTCTAAAGGTTTAAGGACAGTGACAGGTTGAAAATCCTAATTGTAATCACTTGATATATTTTACTTTGCGAGAGTCATGTGGGCACTCAAGTTATTCTCTCACAATATACTTCTCTCCCTTCCTAATGTGATAGCTGATCTCTTAATTGTGTTATTAATTTATTATTTTAAATTCTAAAACTAAATTCATTAATTTTTATATTTAGTTTTAAAGTTAAAATTTTC
Source organism: Gossypium raimondii (assembly GCF_025698545.1). NCBI lineage: Eukaryota > Viridiplantae > Streptophyta > Magnoliopsida > Malvales > Malvaceae > Gossypium > Gossypium raimondii. The sequence continues at coordinate 40,152,611 of NC_068569.1, read as the reverse complement.
ATAGAAAATTTAATTTAAATAATATTTTTTTATTTATCCTTAAAAGTATATTTAAAGTTCAAATTTAAAAATAAAACATAATATAATATTTATCATAAAAATAAATGTTATTTGATTAAAATAATTTTTTAAATGTTATGTTTTTAGTGGCGTTTTTGCGAGAAGCATCGCTAAAGGTCTCGAGCTATAGCGGCGTTTGTGGGAAAAGCCCCGCTAAAGGTCTCGAGCTATAGCGACTTTTGTGGAAAAAGTGCCACTAAAGGTCTTGATCTATAGCGGCGTTTGTGCAAAAGTGCCGCTAAAGGTCCTGATCTATAGCGGCGTTTGTGGAAAATGCGCCGATAAAGGTTCTGATCTATAGTGACGTTGGTGGGAAAAGCGCCGCTAAAGGTCATGATCTATAGCAGCGTTTATTTCAGCGTTGACAACAGCGGTATTTTTTACGCGCTTTCAAAAACGCTGCAAATACTTTTAGCGGCGCTTAAAGGCATAAAAAAGGCTGCTAAAAACCTGTTTTGGTGTAGTGAATATAAAAAAACTTGTAATTAATATATATATTCCCAAGTTTCTTTGAGGATTCACTCATCTTTGTGCTTCGTGGTGGAGCAATTGAAACATATACGCACGTACAAAAATTCAAGGATGAGAAATATTTAGCTCTTAATCAAAAACCAATTGTAATAGGGATTCTTATAACTTATTGGCTTGATGCTTACAACACGTAAATCAACATAATCTCATGTTGAAATATGAAATTTAGTTATCATAAGTAATGGTTTAGACATTAATCAAAGGTGTCCAATCAATAATTTCTCTAAACCATTATGAGCAAACTTTTACAAAAGTTTTTCAAACTCAATCAATAAAAGATTAAGATATAAACTCGTCAGTATTAGCAAGATGAATTGTCTTAATTGCATGATCTGAAATTAATTATTTAAACAATCAATCTTGCAAACGACAGGATACAAATTGATAACACATATGTGGTTATTTTGCAGATGCATTTACCAAAATTATATAATATCAAAACCATCCACATGGTGGATGAATGAGCCCAGATTCATTTTAGAAATGCAAGACATTAAATCTCAACTTTAGCTAGTGAGTTTCTAATAATCAATTTTCATTGAGAACAAGCAACATATAAGAATTCTTTTAAATTAAAGAATCTTCTAGTTCTTTAATGAATATCCATATGAATTCTTAATTAATTTTCGCATCATATATGATCCAGGATGGTCTAACTGGTCACGCCAAGTAGTAAATGCATTTGTATCAGTAAACTTCTGGTTTACTTTAACATGTGTTTCAATTGTACTAAATTGTAACAAAGTAGTAATTTTACTATCATTCCTTTTACTTTGTATCCACATATAAGTGTTATTGTGACATTTACTATTGGAAATGAAATGTCTAAATCAATGTGAATATTATAATGTCATTAAGTTAACAAAATAAATATAATTTCCAAACAATTATATGCAATATTCGCTTTAGGGAATATGCCAAAATCTTCAAATATCTAAAAACAGTTTTTGCAACTTCAGGTGCATCCAACCATAACGAGCTTTAGATAGAATTATCATATTTTATTGCTCATAAATAGATCTTTCACAGTCAAATATTTTGCTTCCAACCCCTTAATGGGATGATGACAAAAGAATATCACAAAGATAATCACAATCAATTCAATTTAATAACAAGAGTAATCAAAACTCAATCCTCCCTTTTTCATCCTTTCAAAATAGATATTTATAGCAATAGTGATTCATATGAAATATAATGTTTTCGTCATTCAAAATCTCAATATAAGATCCATTATAAATATATTTTAAAACCAATGGATTAACCATCACAGATATTAATATATTAGCTCTTCTAGAGCTTTTGACTAATTTTGTACTATCAAATCTTGAAATAATATTTGTTTGTTTTAGTACCAAATAAGATAAATACTTTCTATCTATAACGATAGAATTTATTACTACGTTCTCATGTCATTCCTCAAAGAATATTAATGAAACAAAATATTTGGGCATATGCCACATGTGGCCAATAATCTTTCATATCACATTGATAACATAAGTTATCTTTACCCTTTGAAGAGTTATCTTGAGAACTCTCATTGTTCTCTTATTTATTACTATATTCTCATTTTAGTGGTCCATAATTATATCTTTTATTTTCTTTATGTTTACATTCACTTGGGAATGCAATAAATCTAGTAGGATAAACTTCTAAACGCCTTTATTGATTCTTTATTTCATAATCACCATTGCAAAACATGTGAGAATTTCAAATCAAAATCTATCTATTAATGTTGTCATGATTAGTCTCCAATTATAATAAACATAATATAATAAATAAAATATTGTAAAATATACCTGAAGATCTTTAACATCATCGTCATCACGTTGATTATTATCACGAGTATCCATTCTGAGATTGAATCTTTCAACATCCTGAAGATGAAGTTGTAAAGGTGGAAGTTTAAGGTGAAAATGAATTTGATTTGTGGGACGACTTCGAAAGATTTTGAAAAAATAGAGAATCATCGTGCTGATAACGTATAATGAAAAAAGAATGAAAAATAATAATCAGATATGAAATATTAAATAAAAGAAACTTCCTGTAAAAACTTTGCATCTTGCCATCGAAGATATTGAAATTCATGAAGGATAAATTTGATCATCGATTAAAGGAATTATCAATTTGAGCAAGATCGTGCGGATAACGTGTTATAAAATAAAGAGAGAAGGAGATAATAAAGAACAAAGAAAATATGAAAGCAATAGAGAATGTAATTTATTAATCAAAAGGGGTGATTACAATGCTTCATCAAAGTCTCTATTTATAAGTGTAAGAAGTATAGAAGAAGTAGAGATGTAATTCTAATAACTATTAGAATTTAAAGTATATTAAAACTTTATCTTGATCATGATGGACATCCACTTAATAAGATATTCATAATAATCCAATATTTATTTTCTTTATTTATGAATTTTAAGAATTCTTTTCACAAAAAGACTCAATGTCTTTAGGAAGTATGATTTTTTTTACCATTGTTTTTGGTGAATTATAATAACGGGATAAAGTCCAAACAACAAATTCTATTAGCACAACTTGAACTCAGACTACACCTAAGGCGATAAATACCCTTAACCATCATACCATCATATAAGGTTGATTTTCTTTTCACCATTTTATAAACTTGGTAAATAAATGTAAATTTACTTGCATCACACACTCTTGAATATATATTTTTTATTAACATTTATGTTTTAATGATAGCATAAAAAATTAACTTGAAAACAAGCTTTTATATATAAGCAACAAAACACTAAAGGGGTCCATTCTAAACATTTTTTTAATGAATGCATAAAAAATGATTTGGAGATTGACTTCGAAACAAGCTTTTTTATCCATAAGTGACTATTAACAAAAGGGATCCACATTTATTTTATAATGAAAGCCTAAAAATTAGGTGCGAGCGTTTGATCGAGTCGAGTAAATTTTTTTTAAATTAATCGAGTTGATAGTTCTATTTCATCATCCTAACTCGATTTGAATTTTTTTTGAATCGAGTCGATTGAATGAAATTCGAGTCGAGTCAAATCAAGTGAAATTGTTCGAATTAACTTAAAAAATTAAACATGTCAAATTAAAATCTTGGTACATTATAACTAATTATATTTTAGAACACATAAATTTGAAACTATATATATTTGAAAACTTTTTCAAACCAAAAAATAATAAAAATAGATAAATTTGAATCATTAATTAACCGATTAGGTCCCAAAATTATTATTTTAGAAAAATTTAAATTTTTTAAAAATAGAAATTTTGAATTTTTATAAATATTTTAAATTTTAAAATTTATTTTGAACTTTTGAAAATTATTTTGAATGTCTTTTGTAGTTTTTATTGAGAGAGACTAATTTATTTATTTTCAAAATTGATAGGGACTAAATGTGTATTTACATTAATCATTATTCAATTATTCGAGTTGTAAAGTTCAACTCGACTCGAACTCAAAAATTGAATTACTTATTCGACTTAACTCGAATAACTCGATTCGATTAACTCGAAATTTAAATTTCTTTTCAATTTTTAATCTAATTAAATTTTACTTGCTTATAATAAAAATAACTTGGAAACCAACTTTTATCCATAAGCGACAAAAGAAATTTTGAGATCCATTTTAAAAAGCATAAAAATTGACTTGCAAACAAGTTTATAGGATTTTTTTTTACATCACCTAAAAAGATATTGGAAATAGCACATTAATTAAAAATTGCTTTTTGTCATTTTTTTAATGTCGAAACAACACCCTTTTGACGAGGGGACACGTCAAATTTCTACCAAACCTCAAACATTTTCACACTTCTTACCTATTACCGAATTTGGTTAAATTATTTATTAGTATTGTATTTTATAAAAGTAATAAATTTAGTTTTATATTTTAATTTAGTTTTTTTAGTCTTTATATTTTTAAAATTTTAAAATTTGGTACTCACTAAATAATAACTATTGAATTCATTAAGTTATGTTATATTTAAAATTTGATGAAAGAAACATATTATCATATGTGTAATGGCATATCAGCTTGTTATTTTCATACTTACTAAAAATACAGTTAAAGGATTAATGATTTTCATCTTATATAAAGCCTCAATTTTAAAATTTCAAAATGTATAAAGACTTAGAATAATGCTCACACTACACCAAAACAGGCTTTTAGCGCCGCTAAAGTACTTGCGGCGCTTTGACAAGCGCCGCAAAAAACGCCGCTAATGACAACGTCGCTAACTTTAGCGGCGCTTTTTTTACAAACGCCACTATAGATCAAGACCTTTAGCTGCGCTTTCCCAAAAACGCCGCTATAGATCAGGACCTTTAGCAGCGCTTTCCCACAAACGTCGCTATAGATCAGGACCTTTAACGGCGCTTTTCCCACAAGCGCCGCTATAGATCAGGACTTTTAGCTGCGCTTTTCCCACAAACGCCACTATAGATCAGGACCTTTAGCGGCGCTTTTCCCACAAACGCCGCTATAGATCAGGACTTTTAGCTGCGCTTTTCCCACAAACGCCGCTATAAATCAGGACCTTTAGCGGCGCTTTTCCCACAAACGCCGCTATAGATCAGGACCTTTAGCGGCGCTTTTTTCACAAACGCCGCTAAAATTGCCATTCCGCTTTTTATTAAATAAATTTTTGTAATAACAAATGGAAAGGTCAAATTTTATTTTGAATGTATTACTTTTCATTAACAATAAAAGTAAAATAAATTATAGTAATAAATTTCAACATTCACCTATAATAAATAAATTAACATAAACAATTAAATTTCCTAACAATAAATAAATAAATAAATTTCATTATACGGTAAAAGAACATATATTCATTTCATTATTATATAACAAAAATCAGTACTACAAATACGGTTATTATACATACGCTTCCGTTTTCCTGCGGCGTTGAATTAATTGAACTCTACAAGTATCTATTACTGACAGGTGACAAAATTTTGGCTACCTTATTTCAATGTCCTCCTTATTTCCAGTCTAATAATAAAAACAACAGCACCTTAATTTTCCATAGTGATGAAACAACAAAAGAAAACTTTACTTATCACTACATGTTTGACCAAAGAAAAATACCTTCATGGCTTCTTGCATCTGCCTTCTTTGAGTAACTACATGGCAATCTTGAGTAACTACATGGCAATCTTGAGTAACTACAGTAGCATCTGCCTTCTTTGAGTAACTACATGGCAATCTTGCGGCCGAAATAGCTCTCTAATTTTTGTTCCTTCATGGCCTTTGGTGCATTGTCTGCTAGAAGCTTCGTTAAACCCTAATCATGAAATTCAAATGCCAAAACATCCATCAATATTTCAGATAAAGAAAACCCCAATTTAATTATTCAAAAAAAGTTAGAAACACTTAAAAAAATCACCTTAATACCCATATGCTCTTTCCGTTCAGCACCCTCAGCCATTAAAATAGCATCAACTGCCAATCTTACCTACAGTATTCGTATTGGATAACCAAGCTAGGTTACTATCCAAGATGAAGAATATGTACTTCTGATTTTAAAATTCTTTAAAAATAAAAAATGAGACAATCCATACCTTCTCAGGCAACTCCACAGATGGAAAAGGAAGATTTCAAGCAGCTAGGCAAAATGACTATTTTGTGAGTTTCTTTATATTCTAGTTCATTGTTGTCAAATCCACCATCAACACCTGTAAATCAAATTGCATGGATATTACTATTTAGCCACAACAGACAGTACTAAGGCAATACAATTATTCAGAAAACATTTGAAACTTCAAACTTTTACTTTTATCATTTTGTAGCTCTCACATGGGTTCCAGATGCAGAGTCCAATAGGAACAAGACATGCAATAGCTCTAATTCTTTAAACGTGCTAGTAGATGGATAAACTAGTTCCAACTTCTTTTATTAACAACAACTGTAAATAATTGAAAATGTGAGCAGTTACAATTTATAAAGTCCTTCCCATAAAACATTATCAACCAGATCTCAAGCAGACATGTAAGAGTTGTGTAATTATGGAGATACGACTTTTCGCAATACAATATGTAAAGCTTTTCCATTGCATAATTCAATTCGAATTCGCATTCTACTTAGACTAATACCATGGCTCTAAACTCAATAATGGGATTTAAATTACAGACTGTGATAAAATATAGTACTTTGCATTTGTAAATGAAAGGATTTAACTTCTCGTTTACCTATGATCGAGTTCGAATAACTTGAAAAAAAAATTTCGCACACCTCATAAGGCATCATGACCAGCCAACGAAGAGAAAATGAGGTTATACAAAGACTTCACACCAATTATAAGGATGCATACCTGAAATGGATATGTAACAAGAATGGCAGCAATTTTAGAAGATCCACCCAGCACAGCATAATCAAATGAATTTTTTACATCAACTGGTTATGAGCTTGATTAAACCATGTATAATAATTGACAGGCACATAATACATGTAGACAAATGCGGGCATGCTACCAGTCACGAGCCTGTACATCAACTAGTATATGCCCTACCAACATTTAGCATAAAGTAAAACCAAAGTTCAAATAAACAGAAACTTCATCTACTTACCAACAAATTACTAGCACATTAAGCATATAATGACTTCCTAACTATACTGTTCTATTTTCAGAAAAACTCCATGTACAGTATTCTGCAGAACAGGGACGAAGCCATGAACTTTGTATGAGGGAGCTAAAGCTTAAAAATTTTAGGAGCAGCCAAAAATATAATTTTTCCATTTATCCAAGGGGTAAAAGGCTTAAATTTACAATATTAATATTTAGGAGAGACTAAAAATGAAAATTTCCCATTTAACCAAGGGGCCATGGACCCTGATTAAGACTGGAAAAAAAATGGACTTCCTTCCAGATAAAATAAGGAAAAAAAAGTTATAAAATATTATACATCAAAATAATCATTAATGAGTTGAGTATATTGGTGAAATAATTACTCATCGTTTTTTTTTCTTTTTCTGGCTTTGGACCTACTCTCTTTATTGCCTTATCACAAAAATGAATCCGTCTCTCACACTTTTATAGGATCTCTCATAGTCCACTCATTGCCATATGGTTTTCATGCAATCTTCTTTAAATTTTGACCCTTTGTTTGCAGTAAAAATCCCCCACCATAATGGTAAATTATAAATGTTCAGTGAGTATCTTTATAATACCTAGGATTCTTCAAGGACTTAACTACAAGAGGGATCAAATCACCCCTGCACATTAGAACAAGGAACAGAATGCACTAGTCAAATTAAATCTAAGACACCCGATTCTCTAGTCTTAATTTCTAGTCAGATAACCAAGTAAGAATTGGAGGCTTACAGCATACCATGCATTCTTTCCTTATGGAATACTGATAATCGACGAACATTATTGAGTGTTTCAACAACCAGAATCCAATCTTTAAAGTCAAGTCCAGGTAAGAGCTTCTGAAATAGGTATATATGCAAATCAGCAAACAGTACACCAAATATTAGAAATTGAAGTGTAAACTGAAAGTAATTATACCTTAAGACATGTATCAACATCTTCTAGATCACTCAAGTTCTCAGATTCAATGTATTCTACTTCCGAATTAGCTACCTCCACTCCAACATTTACAGTTTCACCTCCATTTATTTGAACAGAAGCAAAGCTCTTATTGTGCTGCACATTTAAAGTTTCACCTCCATTTATTTGAACAGAAGACAGGCTTTTCTTCAGCTGCTCTTCAACGATATAATCAACGAAAACGAAGATATTTAATTATGAATCTGCGTTCAAAGATATAATCAACAAAAACGAAGAAATCTAAGTAAATCTTCATTAACTTTGATTTACGAAGAGCAGCACCGGGGAGGAAGAAATACTGCAGAGGAAGCAATGGATTCCAAGTGGGTCATTGGCTCTCCAACATATTTGACAGTCTTCTTGAAAAACATGTCCTAGTTGAATACCTTCTCTGCCTGTAAGATTTAAAATAGAAACGAAAAAAAACACACACACAGCTGAAAATTCTTAGAAAATGGATGAGAAATATTAGTTACTTCTGATTTTAACATTCCCAAGAGATTAAGTGATCCATGATTCCGAAAGACAAGCATGGCCAATTGAAGGAACATGATGCAATATGCAACAACGTAAGGCATCTAAATCCCAAACCAAGGCATCAACGAGCATTTGGAACCCCTCCTCTCCTCCTAGTATCACAAAGTTCCTGTCAATTATCATTTCCTTTTCCCATTAGAAAACAAATCAAAACCCCCCATACCATAATAAATCAAAACTTTGCTACTCCATATATATATACATATAATATCAGAAAAAGAATATATAGGGAAGAAGAGACCTGTTGTATGTAAAGATTAAGAGTCTCATCAGAAAAAAAAATATAGGGAAGAAGCAAAAATAGCAATGGGCATGGAGTTAAAAGTTTTAGAGGACGGTGTGTTTGTAAAGTTGGGGTTTCAAGGGGAAATTAGGGATTTTAGGGGGGAAATATTTCAGGGGAAAATTTATAAATGGCGCCATTTTTTTTTTAAAGTAAAATTTTTTGTGGCGTTTTTCATAAAAACGCCGTAAAAAATTATTTTATTTGGAATAAAATAATACTGTTTTGGCATATAAAATGGCACTATTTTTTAAAATAAAATTATTTTTTGTAGCATTTTTTAAAAAAACGCCGCTAACGCCAAGAAAAAAATATTTTATTTGGAATAAAACGACTTCTTATTTTTATAAATTGAATTTTATTAAAAATCAAGTACTCTTAAAATAAATATCATATATTTTAATAAGAAAAATGATTAAATGACTGTAATTAATTATTAAGTTAGAATTATCCAATGTAAGCAATTAATCTCTCACATATCAAATGTCTATTAAAGATTGAGACGTTAATCATGATTTTATATTATTCATTTCCGATCTAATCTCTATTTTATTAGAGATATTTCTTCCTAACTAAAATATAATTATTTTGCTAGATGTTCAATGTGGAATGATTTTAGTTTTTGTATTTTATTTTTATTTGTTATAATTTGGTCCTATATATCCAAAATAGATAGTTACCTATCCGTATCAATTTGTTACATTTTTTATTAATTTTTTTAAATCTAATATTTAAATATATCAAATGGTTTAGATTAAATATTTTTTAGTCATAAACACCGCTAATGTTACCTTTTCCGGCGTTTACAGAAGAAACGCCACTAATAAATTAAATTCTTGTAATGAAACGACACCGTTTTGAAAATTTCTAATACATATTAGCGGCGTTTTTGCTATAAACGCCGCCAAAGCTCGCATATTTTATAATTTTTTATATTCAATTATTGTATATTGCATATCAATTTATTATTATCTCTTTTACAATTATATAAGAACTTATTTAGTATATAAATTAAAAAATACTAATTAATCTAAACCTTAAACCCTAACCCGACCCCGAATCTCTAAACCCTAAATCACTAACTATTAACCCCAAACCCCTAAACCTTATTTAATATATAAATTAAAAACACTAATTAATCTAAATCCTAAACCCTAACCTGACCCTGAATCCCTAATCCCTAAACCTTAACTCGACCCTGAATCTTTAACCCCTAAATATTATTTAATATATAAATTAAAACACACTAATTAATCTAAACCATAACCTGACACCGAATCCATAAACCCTAAATCCCTAACTGATCTTAACCTCTAACCTCTAACCCCTAACCCCTAACCCATAAACCTTAAATCACAACCCTTAAATCAGAATCCCTAATCCCTAATTCCATTATCTATAAACCTTAAAATTGTAACTTTTAAACCTGACCCTAAATCTTAAATTAACCATATATATACTCTAAACCATATATATTAAACCTAAACTATAATGATAATTAAATTAAATCTTTTAAAATTAATACTATTATACCTTTCACAATTATATTTGAAATTATTTAATATATAAATTAAAAATCAATATTTAATAAATTTTATTCAATTTCAATATTTATAATATTTTCCTATAACCCTTTCTCAACCTAAAAACCTAGCTAGTATTAATTTCTAGTGGGTATTAGACCAAGTAACAACCTCATTTGTCCCTTTTCATTCATTTCCAGTTCTTACTCTTGAGTAGGTACTATTAGGTCATTATTGTGTTCATGTTTGATTTACTAAATATAAAATTATTTTGGTAATAAAATTATCAATATATAATATTATTTATCACGATATTTGGTGTTTTATATTACTTTCTTTGATTTATTTAATCGAACTATCAAAATTTATTATTCTTATAAAAATTTATTCTATTTTTATTCTTTACAACACAACAATTTAAGTTTTATGATATTTTATTTTACTCATAATTTAATATATATTTTCTAGTAAAGTAGTTTAAATAAACTGTGATTGAAAATAATAATAAATAGTTAGGAGTTAGGACTTCTCTTTAATAAAACATTTTGTATTAAACAATATTATTTGTTAATTATCATTTAAATGTAAATTTGACCAATATATAATAAATACAACGAAATATCAATTTTTTCAACTTACAATAAAAAAAAATAATTGAAACATTACTTGAGAATATATCAAAGAATGAGATAATTAAAATGGTTTTAGATTTTATTATTATTAGCGGCGCTTTTTCAAAAAACGCCGCTAAAGCGGAGCTTCTTTAAAAATGCCGCTAAAGGAAAGAGCATTAGCGGCGCTTTTTCAAAAACGCCGCTTAAGGCCAGAGCATTAGCGGCACTTTTTCAAAAACGCCGCTAAAGGCCCGAGCATTAGCAGCTCTTTTTCAAAAACGCCACTAAAGCCAGAGCATTAGCGGCGCTTTTTCAAAAACGCTGCTAAAGGCCCCAAAAACTCAGAAAACGGTGTTGTTGGGCTTAGGCTTTTTGCGGCGCTTTTTAAAAAACGCCGCTAATGCTTATTTTTAGCTCGACCTTTAGCGGCGTTTTTATAAAAGCGCCGCTAATGCTTGATTTTTAGTGGCGTTTTTTGCCTAAACGCCGCTAAAAGCCTGTTTTGGTGCAGTGTCAAATTAGAGAATATGGACTAAATTTACAATTATACACATGGTACAAGAATAATAATTGAATTTAACCAAATAAATTTAACTCTACTATTTGTGTCAAGATTAAACTATCAAAATTTAAAAAATATAAGAACTAAAATTGATTAAAATAAAATATAAAAATCCACAACTTATACAAAATATAGAGATTAATAGCAAAATCTAACCATCAAATTTTGTATATACCTCTCCTTCAAAAGCTTCTATGAAATATTATCAACCTCAATCTTCTTTTACATTTCAAACTTCCCAAATTCAAATGGCAAGTGTTTTTTTTCTTTTGTGTTTCTAATATTTGGTTTGTTTTAGTTATAAAGATTTAGTAGTTAAGGTGATTATATTTGGTTGTTATAAACATGTGATTTGTTAGTTAATTAATTAGTTAGATATATTTTGTGTATTAGTTTAGTTTAGAAAAAAATTATTTATGTGTTAGTTTATTAGATTAAAAATATAATGATTATGAAAGAACTTAGAACAATATTTGCTGTTAGAAGTAATGTTATGAGCGACGCCAATTACTTCAGGTACTAATATAGAATAAAGATGGACGCAAAGTCACGCCCCATTTTTATTTAGCTATCGTTAATTTTTAAATAAGTTTGAATGCTAGTTTAGTGGTTAAGAATAAGTGAAGCTATCTGTAACATCCCAAATTTAACTCCATAAAATTTAGAAATATATCAAAAATAGGGAATTGACCCAATGGTTAGTTATTTAATGTGAAAGCATGAAAGTTAGTTGAAAGTCCCAAGTTTAAGTTTCAACTCTTACAAAATAAATTGAGTTTTGCAAATTCCCTTGTTTTTTATGTGTTGCCATCCAAGCCTAGTAAACCTAGGTATAAATATAATTTTTTATCAAAATAATCAGCCTTTGAATCCCCTTTTCTTCTACCTTAGCAGTCCCTAACCCCCTCTTCCTCTTTTCATCTTTATTTTTTTTCTTTTCCCTTTTTCCTCCATTCTTGCCTTTGCATACACCTCCATTTTTACCATCATCTTCTTATTCTTTTTGTATCAAGATTGTGCACCATCTCCTTTACTATATTGCTGCAATTTTTCCTTAATTAAATCAGCCCTAAATCTGAAATTTTGAACTCCAACATCGATCCCAAACATCGCCTAGGAAGTGCCATTGTCGTTTCTCTCTACTAGCTTGTATAAGGTCTCTTTTCTTTTCAATTTCTTAATTAATATTGTCCATTAAAAACCTAAATTTCCAGATTTGGAATTAGGGGATTTTAAAATTTTTTAAAGGTATTTTTCCAGATTTTAATATGGCCTCAAACCATTTTAAAATTCAGCCTCAATTTCGGCAACCATGGGTGGTGGTGCGTGCGCATGTGTGTAGAATAAGGGGCTATTTTGTCCCTTGAATCTTGTCCAATTAATTCCAGCCTTAATTTTTGTTCTTTAACCCTCCTAATCAACTATTAAATCCATGTCAATTAGGGAAAAATGTTCTTGATCGTTTGGACATTCGAAACTCACAAATCGGGAAGTGTAAGTGCAGTTAAGCGTAAAATTAATTGTTGTTTCGACATAGTTGTAGGATAAATGTTATGGATTGATTAAACGAAGGAATTTAATAATTATTAGCTACTAATTTTCCAGTATATTATGGAATTAGGTGCCGACCCAAATGCCCCAAATCAACCGTAAAGCCGAAGAACGATCGTATGTACGGTTTGCATCGATAAAAGGTAAGGAATCAAATTGGTTGACTTCGTAAAATAGTTATTAACTCGAAAGTTGGTTTGAACCCATAAGTGGGTAATTGGGAGTTGGTTAAGTGGTAAATTGATTGAATTTATACTAAATTTTGGTTTAGGATCATATAAAGGTTTATTAAGGAAAATTGGAAGATTCATTAGGGTGCTGCAAGAAAGCGAAAAATAAGGTGTGGGTCCTAAACTTGCAAAATTTGTTTGATAATGATAAATGTCATGTTATATTTGATAAATTAGCTTGATGATTGGTTTGACATAGTAGCCAAAATATTAGTTTTGTGAGTGGCCAAACTAGGTACGTTTCAAGCCTTAAAAGATTGATGTGTTGGCAAAATTGTTAGTTTGATTGTATGAATGTGTAATTGAGATTGTTATGCATAATTATATTTTGTGATATGAGAATGTTTGATTGAATGTTATGAAATGTTGAGATATTAGATTTATGCATGATTTAAATGCATGAAATATTTACTATGATATATATACGTGAGGTTGCTATTGGTGTACAATGAAATTTGTAGAGTATGTGAATTGAACAATATTTATAGATATCTTAATGGTAATTTGAAAATTGGAACACTGCTTCCTTTTTCTGAAAGTATGTGATTATTGAGGACATGTTAAACATGTCGAATAAATGTGAAAAGTATTGAAATATGATTATATATGAATTTGTATAACATATTGCCTGTGCATTGGGACGGGATTTTGTGGTTGATGAAGGAGTTTCGTGGAGTACCGACGACATATTAAGTTCGCATATATTTTTAGTAAGTGCACTGCATTTGGAGTACCGAGGGGATTGGCGATTATATCGCAATATTTATTTGGAAGTTTCACTGCATTATTGATTATTTGTGGTTTTACCACATCGAGCTTTGCTCACATATGTTGGAGTTTGGCATATATGTTTTGGGGAACTCTTGGTGTGTAGCGGATGGTATGGGTAGGATCTCACATGTGCAATTCTCACGATCATGTGCATTTGTAATTATTATTGATAATGTTTGATTGTGCTACTGGTACCTCTATGAAATTGCCTGTATGAATGCTTAATACTTGTTTAGTTTCACACTGTGCTTGTTAAGCTCACCCCATTACCTCAACTTCTCAGGTAATGATCAAACTTAGGATCGGAATTGGCATGCAGACATACGGCGGACTTCAGACTTTACTTCGTCATATTATTTTAATTTAATTATATTTTAGGTTATTTTATTATTATTCAGTTTTGGATTTTAAAGTTTCTTTAAACTGTGGTTTGGGACTGTTTGAGATTTTGGGGTTTTTCATGCAGGCATGACACATATTTGGTATAAATACACGGTTTTTATAAATATGTTGAAATGGACCATGCATGATATATGGCTAAATTAATAATTTGACTAGTAATGTTACATTTCCGCTACTAAGAAGATAACAAAATGATTTTTCAAAGGCAACGCTGTAAGTAAGGTTTTACAAAAACTCACCTAATTCGCTAATTTGACCTAAGCATGGTTGGACTAAGCTTCGTTGACCCTATAGTTGAAGGTATTCATACAGTGAGGGAATTTCTCGATGAACTGCCAGGGTTACCTCCAAAGAGGGAAGTGGAATTCATAATTGAGTTATTACCGGGAACAACACTGGTGTCCATGGTGTCCATCGCTCCCTATCGAATGGCACTGAAAGAGCTTAAGGAGCTAAAGGTGTAGTTGCAAGAACCAGTGTTTCACTATGGGGTGCACCAGTTTTATTTATGAAGAAGGAATATGGAACCTTACGATTGTGCATTGATTATCGGCAGCTGAGTAAATTAACTATCAAGAATAAGTACCCTCTACCAAGGATTGATGACCTATTCGATCAGTTCAGAGGTGCAACTGTCGTTTCCAAATTGACTTAAGATTTGGGTATTACCAACTCAAAGTGAAAGAATATTATATTCCCAAAACAACTTTTAGGACTCGTTATGGACATTACGAGCTCCTTGTCATGCCTTTTGGGTTGGCTAATGCACCAGTAGCCTTTATGGATCTTATGAATCGTGTCTTCCAACCTTTCCTTAATTAGTTTGTCGCGGTTTTCATTGACGACATTCTTGTGTACTCCAAGACAAAAATCGAGCATGATGAGCATTTAAAAGTGGTTTTACAGATACTTCGTGAAAAACAACTTTTTGCTAAACTTAGTAAGTGTGAACTTTTGTTGAAGGAAGTGATTTTTTTGGGTCATGTGGTGTTAGCTGAGGGTATTCGCGTAGATCCCAAGAAGGTTGAAGCTATCCCAGATTGAAAGAAACTGAAGAATGTTTCAAAAATTCAGAGTGTTTTGGGTCTTGTTGGGTATTATCGAAGGTTTGTAGAGGGTTTTTCCTTGATAGCATCCCCATTGACTAAGCTATTGAGGAAGAATACACTATTTAAGATGAGAGATGAACAACAAGCTAGTTTTGAAAAGTTGAAGTCCGTGTTGGCAGAAGCTCCCGTCTTAATTCAACCGAAATCTAGTAAGGAATATGTTGTGTATAGCGATACTTCGCATGTTGGGATTGGTTGTATTCTAATGCAAGATGGTAAAGTTGTAGCATATGCCTTAATACAACTTAGGCCACATGAATGTAATTACCCCACTCATGACTTGGAGCTATTGTGTTTGTACTCAAAATTTGGAGACACTACCTGTAGTACAAAAAGTGTATTATTTATATCAATCACAAGATTCTCAAATATCTCCTCACCCAGAAGGAACTTAATTTGAGGCAGCGGAGGTGGATTGAGTTGTTAAAGGACTATGACTGCACGATTGAGTATCACCCCAGAAAGGCCAATGTTCTAGCTGATGCCTTGAGCAGAAAGACAATGTCTAATTTGAGGGCTATGTTCGCTCACTTGAGTCTTTTTGACGGTAGGGGTATCTTGGCTGAATTGCAAGTAAAGCTTCCGTGGGTTTAGGAAATCAATGATAAGTAGAGTTTGGATGAAACTCTAACACCTTGGTTCAAACAGGTTAAGGATGGTTCGACTGAGGATGGGTTTTTTTTGCTTTAGAGGGAGATATTGTGTGCCTAATGATCAGAATTTGAGACAACCCATACTTTAGGAAGCACATAGTAGCCCTTATGCTATGCATCCTGGTAGTACTAAGATGCATCGTGATTTGAGGAGTGTATTGGTGGCTTGGTCTTAAACGTGAAGTGACTGAATTTGTATCTATATGTTTGACTTGCCAGCAGGTTAAAGTTGAACATCAGTTTCCATCTGGGTTGCTCTAACCGATTCGAATTCCACAGTGTAAGTGGGAGAGAGTGACAATGGACTTTGTTAGTGGGTTGCCTTTAACGCCTACTGAGAAATATTCGGCTTGGGTTATGGTTGATAGATTGACTAAGTTCATCCATTTTGCTCCTGTTCGTACCGATTACTGTCTCCAGAAGTTACCTAGGCTTTATGTTTCTGAGATAGTGAGACTGCATTGTGTGCCAGTCTCAATTATTTTAGATTGGGATTGAAACAACCCAATTTTCAATGGTGTCAGAAATAGTGATTCGAGATCACTAAATTCGACGAGTGAGTTCGAAAATTTTATTAATTAATATTTATGAGTCAAGTATGATTTTAGAAAACTTTTGCATTAGTAATTTTTGATTTAAAAGAATTTATTAGATTAATTAGTTTCAAAAATGAGGTATCGAGACCTCGATTTCATAAACTGAGCCATAAATATTTTTATAAATATTTACGGAGTGTTATTAAGTTATTATTAAAGTTTCGTTGGAAAATTTTAACGTCTTGATAGTTAATTAATTAAAAAGGACTAAATTGAAAAAGATGAAAAACTTGCTAAAGTGATAAAGTAGCCTAAATGTCAAATGAGGAAGGACTTGAAGGGTAAATAAGCCTAAAATAAGAGGCTGGATGGCATGAGTGTAGAAAAAAATCATGAAATTAGTGTGAACATGGGGTAAAATTGGAAATGAAATAAAACTTAATAGTTAAAATTATGATTTAATTGAATATCTAGTCATTTCTTCATAATTCTCAGCCAAAAACACCATTGAAGAACCCTTAAGAAGCTGGTTTTTCATATTTTACTACAAGTGAGTTCAATTCTTGCTCTTTTCTTGAAATTTTTATGTGTTTAAGACTTTTGCAATTAGGTCCAATTATTTAATTCATTAGTTTTTGATTTTATGGGTAATTTTGAAAGTTACCATTGATGAATGCTTGATTTTTATGATGAATTAACATGGAATTGAAACATTAATTTTGTTATATGATGATTTTATCAAGTAATTTCAATAACAATTGATTTTAGGACCAAATTGTGAAAAGATTAAATCTTAGCGTTTGGTTATAAATTCTATTTATCAATGGCTGTGTAATAGCTTAGAATATTTAGATAAAGTGTTAATTGAGAAAAATACCTTATTTTGATGGGCTAATTGGTGAGGGACTAAATTGCAAAAACTCTAAAAGTTAGGGTAATTATGTAATTTGAAAAATTAAGGGTATAAATTGTGAAATGAATTAGAATTGATATATGTGCTAATAAATGAATAATTTTACATTTTAGATCAAGAGCCCGTAGATCAATGTGAGAAAGGAAAATTAGCTGAATAATCCTTGAACTACAACAAACTTACAATCAAATCCAGGTAAGTTCGTATAGTTAAATTTTAATGTTATATGTTAATTGATGAATGGTATTTTGTATTTATTCATAACATTTGTTAAAAATAAAATTATGTGTTAAAATTATGAAATTGAATCAAGTATTGAAAGGGAACGGAACGCAGGTTTGAGTACAGTCGTTTAGTTCAAAAGAGGAATTGATGATAAATTACCCAAGTAAACCGAGGTTCGGCATTTGTTGCTAATTCTTGTGTTTGCTTTTCGTTTTACTCTCATGAGCTTCAGTTTAGCCTTTCTGAGTTTCAATTCGGCTCTTTTGAGCTTCAGTTTAACCCTAATGGGTTTCAATTTAGCTCTTCTGAGCTTCAAATTAACCCTTATGGGTTTCCGTTCAGCTTCTATGAGCTTCCGTTCAACCCTTACGGGCTCCTGTTTAGCACTTATGTGCTTCTGTGTAGCCTTCGGGCTTCTGTTTATGATGTACTCAAATCCGTAAGACGTTCTTTGGTTTGACAAGGATTGGTAATTTCCATATGGAATTAATGTGGAAGAATTTAAGTTATTTTTGATGTTGAGCTCAAATAAGTGAATTCATCAATCAAAGTCGTGATTGGCAGGAAATGTTTGTGAAATGATTTACCTAAATGAATTATTATAGTATGTTCGGTAAGATTAATATTTAAAGCCAACGAACTTACTAAGCTTCATTAAGCTTACTTTGTCCTTTAATGTTCTTTGTAGATTTTTAAGAAGTTTGGAGGATTAGATCAACACATCGAGCCACACTATCCAGTTTGCTCTGGTAGATTTTGTTATACATTTTATGGTTTATATGGCATGTATAGGGCTGGATTGGAAAAGAGCTAAATTTGTAGTATGGTTATGAATGACTTATATATATATATATATGTTTTTATGCATGTATTTAGTAGTAGATTTTGGTAAATCAATGAATGAAGTTATTTTGGTAAGCTTAGGCAATTGAGTTTTGTGATGATATATTATGTTTAAAACATGATTTTTGGCTTTTGTTGATTTCTTGATTGGGGCTATATTGATGTATTGAAATTTTGTGTATAGGTTGATATAAAAAAATGGTGAGAAAAGTAGCCTTAAGATGACCTATTTTCATCCACACGAGCAGAGACACGGGCATGTGTCTCAGTCGTGTGTGACACACGGCCTAGCACATGGGCGTGTGTCCCCTGCAGCTTAAAATTTCCAAACAAAATGCTCAGGTTTTTACACACGGCCTAGCACACGGGCGTGTGGCTTGGCCATGTGACCCCTGCATCTTGCACATGGGCATGTGGTTGGCCGTGTAACCCAAGTTAGAGAGTTACACAAGTAAAGACACAGGCTGAGACACGGCTGTGTGCCTTATATCGAATGCCCACACGGCCTAAGACATGGGAGTGTCTCTTGGCTGTGTGAGCCACACAACCAGCTACACGGGCGTGTGTCCTCTACTTCTATGAAAAGTTTTGAGATTTTAAGAAAAATTTCCTGAGCACCCGGTTTAGTCTCGATTCTCTTCTAAGGTATATATTGGGCCTCGAAGGTCTATGTAAGGGACAATATGAGTGTTTTATAACTAATTCTTGATATGTATAATAAAAGTTGTGAAATGTTCGTATTTAATCCGTAAGGTCTGGTAATGCTCTGTAACCCTGTTCCGACGATGGATAAGGGTTAGGGGTGTTACATTTATTTTTATCAGAGCTTCAGTTTAGTCGATTCTCGGAATGATAGTAATGTGTACAGTGTATAGAAATACATGCCATATAAATCTGTGATAGTGTGATGTGTATGATCCGATCTAATCTTTGTTTTCTTATAGATTGTAAAGATGTCAAATAGATCCAAACATCCTAAACATGATAAGGCTAATAGTAGAGTATAGACATCTGAGCACGGAACAAGTAGTAATTGATACGAGCTCGTTTCGGAAGATGTGACGAGTCGTATTAATTCCCGATCGAAATTAGGTAGTGTCGGTTTCGAAACAAATTCAAGTCTTGGTGTTTAAAATTAAATGGCTTGGGAAACAAAGGAGTTTGATAGAGTGTTGTTTGCTGGATATTTTGATGAAACAAGTCGAACCCTTATTAACAAATAAGGACCTGGGCTTAAGGTTTCAAAGAAAGGAAAAAGGAATTAGGATAATAACCGAGACCCTCTATTTAGCAAAATAGGAACCTACGGTATGAAGAACGCCACACCAATGGTGATAAGTTCGAAACAAAGTCAGATTGACACCACTCGTTGAAGATAAGTCAATTTGAGCTTTGGAGAATAAAGAGAGTGAATTGCCTCACTAAAATGATATTTCATTCAGAAATTTGTCAAAAGTCCTTTTACAAGAAAAACAGAAACTATTTATAGACTTTCAACTAGTAGCCGAATGGACAAGTTCAAAACTTAATTTCTAAGCAAAACAATGAACTAAAATTCAGCTTAACTTCATGAATATGGGCAATGTAGATTTGGCTGAATTGTGACCAACATGAAGCTTCCACATTAAGCAAATGGATCTTGGAGATGCATGTAGCAGCTACATTCGGCTAATGGGTTTAAATGAACATTCAATGGGCAACTCTTGCTGAAAAATTACCAATAATAAAGAGAGTACTTGAGCAGCCATATCAGGTGTGAATGGACGGTTTTGAAGAGCCTTAGAGTGTGAACACCATGAACCGAATAGCCAAAAGATTTCCAGCAATGTGAAGGAAATAAATGGCAGCTTTGGAGAATGAAAAATCATCTCTTTTGGCCAAATGGACACATAGAAAACTTAAAAATCAGCACACCAATTTTAATGCATTCCATGCATGTATCGTTAGGTGCATGAATCCAATATGCATGCATCTTCACATCCATTGAATCTTCATGCATGAATCTGTCCAATGAATCTTCAAATTCGGCTGTACCTAAAATAAACACATGAACTTAATTAAATCAATCCAAATCAGCTGAATTAAATTAAAACATAATGTGGACACACTAATTAATATTGAGACAACTTAAATATTAATAAAACATGACACATAAATTCGGCTGAACAGATTTAAGACATGTATTAATCTAGACAAACTAAATGACATCAAGACATCTTTAATTTAACTAAATCAAGACATATTAAACACTTAAATTAATTAAAGACATATTTATAAGCTGTAGTAAAAACTTAATTAGAGCTTATTTAAATGGTTCAAAAATTCCAGCAACAAATTAATTAGCTGGAACAAATTCGGCTTCAAAGAAGTTGAAAATGTTCAGCTCGTCTCTAAGCTCCTTGCTATCTTTTTCCTCAATTCGTTCCACAATTGATGAAATAGCATCTTTGAATCGTTTAGCTCTAGCTCGCGTTATCGGACCAAGAGGTAGCTTAATATCTTCTTGTTTGTTCTCTACTTGGTTCGTAGGCAAGCTCACATCAGTAATGTCCCAATTTTCCAATTCAAGAACAAGAACTTAAAAACATGTTCTATGGGTTTATGAACCAATGGTTTAATGAATTTATGTGCACCGTTCGAAGTGCCTCCGGTTGTACCTCCGCCTCCTCTGGTAACTGAATCCAGTAAACGTACTCTGATAGAAAAACTTAGAAAATGTGGAGCTGAAGAATTCTGAGGTAAGTCGTATGATGATCCTATCAAAGCTAAGTATTGGCTTCAGAACACAATAAGAGTTTTTGAGGAAATGGCCTGTTCACCAGAAGATTATCTGAGATATGTTGTGCCATTACTGAAAGAAGAAGCTTATAATTGGTGAATGATTATAGTGGCCGTGGTGTCGAAAGATAAAATCACTTGGGAATTCTTCCAAGGTGAATTCAAAAAGAAATATGTCGGCAAGAGATAGTTGGATAAAAAGAAAAGGGAATTTCTTGACTTGCGACAAGGAAATCGGACAGTAGCTGAATATGGAAGGGAATTCGTATACCTCAATAGATATGCCTGAGAAATTGTACCAACCGAAGAAGAAATGTGTTTTCGGTTTGAGGAAGGATTGAATGATGAAATCAGAATGATGATTTGGGGCACAAAAATACGAGAATTTGACGTTTTGTCAGATCGTGCTCAGAAAATGGAAGAGGTATATAATAGAAAAATGCAGAGAGATAGAAGAAATAAAAAATCTTACAAAAGAAGCTTCTCTAAGTCATTTCCAACATTTCCGACTAAAAAGTCTAGAGATGATTTTAGTCAAGCCATTCCAATACCGAAACGATCAAATAAGAATAAGGTGATTCAACAAGGTTTCTGGGTAAATACCATCCCAGTGAATGTAGAGGCAAAGCGGGAGCTTGCTACAAATGCGGAGCCACTGACCATTTTATTCGAGACCATCCTTAATTATTAAAAGAGGAGGAAGAACAAAGAGAAAAACAATTAGCCATTTCCCAAAGAAGTAAACGTTTGGGCCAAAATAGTGCTACTGGAGCAGCTTGTTCGGGCTAGGGCATCTATACGTAGTTATGCCATTCGAGTGAGGGAGGAAGCTATGGCTCCAGACGTGATTGCTGGTACATTCTATCTTTTTTATGATACTGCATATGCATTGATTGACCCTGGGTCCATGCATTCTTATGTTTGCACTGCATTGTAACAAAAAAGAAATTACCTGTTGAGTCTATTGGTTATGATATTTAAGTTACTAATCCATTAGGTCAAAGTGTGATAGTTAATTTAGTGTGTCAAAATTGTCCCCTGAAAGTAAAAGGCTGTGAATTCCCTGCTGATTTGACGTTGTTACCCTTTCAGAAATTTGATGTTATTCTGGGAATGGATTAGTTAACGAAGCATGATGCTGTAGTAAATTGTAGAGAAAAATGAATTGATCTGAAATGTCAGACAGGAGAAGTAATTTCAGTTGAATTTGGAAATACAAAAGACATTGTTAGAATTATTTTAGCCTTTTCAGCTCAGAGATTATTGCGTAAAGGTAATGAGGCATTTTTAGCCTACACTCTTGATACTTAGAATTCTGAATCAAAGTTAGAACAGTTATCAGTTGTTAATGAGTTTGTTGATGTGTTTCCTGAGGAATTACTCGGTTTACCACTTGATCGTGAAGTTAAATTTGTAATTGATGTAATTTCGAGAACAACTCCAATATCGATAACACCATATCATATGGCACCAACTGAGTTAAAGGAGTTAAAGACACAGTTGCAAGAGTTACTAGACAAAGGGTTTATTAGACCGAGTATGTCGTTCTAGGGAGCACCTATTTTATTTGTGAAAAAGAAAGACGGATCTTTGAGATTATGCATAGATTACAGACAATTGAACAGGGTCACAATTAAAAACAAATATCCTTTGCCCTGTATTGATGACTTATTTGATCAACTGAATGGTGCCGCAGTATTTTCAAAGATAGATCTCAGATCCGAGTATTATCAGTTCAAGGTTAAAGAGTGTGATTTACCAAAGACTGCATTTGGAGTATCGAGGGGATTGGTGATTATATTGCAATATTTATTTGGAATTTTCACTGCATTATTGATTATTTGTGGTTTTACCACATCGAGCTTTGCTCACATATGTTGGAGTTTGGCATACGTGTTCTAGGGAACTCCTAGTGTGTAGCGAATGGTATGGGTAGGATCTCACATGTGCAATTCTCACGATCATGTGCATTTGAAATTATTATTGATAATGTTTGATTATGCTATTGGTACCTCTATGAAATTGCCTGTATGAATGCTTAATACTTGTATAATCTCACACTAAGCTTGTTAAGCTCACCCAATTACCTTAACTTCTCAGGTAATGATCGAACTTAGGATCGGAATAGGCATGCAAACGTATGACGTACTTCAGACTTTACTTCGTCATATTATTTTAATTTAATTATATTTTAGGTTATATTATTATTCAGTTTTGGATTGTAAAGTTTCTTTAAATTATGGTTTGGGACTATTCGAGATTTTGGGGTTTTCATGCATGCATGACGGACATATTTAGTATAGGCACACGTTTTTTATAAATATGTTTAAATAGACTATGCATGATATATGACTAAATTAATAATTTGACTAGTAATGGTACATTTCCGCTACTAAGAAGATAACAAAATGATTTTTCAAAAATAAAGCTATCAGTAAGGTTTTACAAAAACTCACCTAATTCGCTAATTTGACCTAAGCATGGTTGGACTAAGTAAATGGACGCTTTACAAAGCTAAAAATAGAAACCACGATTTTATAAAGGGGAGTACTTGAAGGTTGTTAACTATCGTTAGGGTAGGTTTAACACTAAGGTAACCAATGTGGCCTTCTCGATTCGAACATAACATTTAGTCCGGGTTTGGGAGGTTACACTACCATAGTGACCCAAGTTCAAGCCACCTCTCCTATTTTTTTTAAATTTAGGACGTCCTTTGCTCAAACGCCCTTTATCATCCAAAACACTTGCCATGCTTAGGAGATTCTTTCCTCCCTTTACTTCCTCCTCCTTCCTTCTTTACTCCCCTTGTTCCCCTTACTTTTCTTTTTCTTTTCCTAGATTCCCTCTCATGCCAATTTCCTCCCCTTGGACTTACCCTTGTCGTCTCCTGTAGCTAAAGAAAACTGTAACACCCCTAACCTGTATCTGTTGTCGGATTAAGGTTATGGAGCATTACCATACAATAAAAAACTTTTAAACAGAATATCATTCAATAATTTAAACACATTATAAACCATTCATTCACAAGCATATTGTCTCTAAGTCGATCCCTCGAGGGCTTAAAAATAACTTAATGGCAATTTGGGACCAATTTGAGTCAACTTATAAAATTTGGGGAAAAGTAGTAAAATTTTAAAATAAGGGATACACGACCGTATGGCCAGACCATCGTGCACCTCACACGGCTGAGAGACACGCCCATGTCTCAGCTCATGTATCCTTCGAACTAGGGACACATGACCGTGTCCCAACCCGTGTCCTCACTCGTGTAACTCTATGAGTAGGGTCACACGGCCATGTCACACGCCTATGTGCCAGGCCATATAACTCTCAAAATTGTCCCACACGCCCATGTGCCAAGCTATGTGCTAGGCAGTGTAACTCACTGACACGCAGACAAAAAACCATTAGGTGACACATGGCCATATCGCAAGGCCGTGTGCCTCACATGATTGAGTCACACACCCGTGTTTCAGGCTGTGTGAGCCCAAATTTACCCATTTCTTGCTCAATTTCACCCCCTTATTGCATAGGTACCTACACACACTTTCAAATACACATATGGGAGGTATAATTCAACTTCAAACATTCTCAAATATAATCACATATCCATTCTCAACTTGTAACCACAACACATTTACCCCTTTAAACATACATCCATTTCATTACAAGCACTAAGGTAACCTATAGCATACTATTTCATACTATGAACTTTCAAACATATTTAGGTAACAAGTAGGAAATCACAAGTTGATCAAGTGCACAATATGTCACAAAATTTTACTCAAAAACTAGGCATTCAACATAACAATTCATAGGGTCCTAGTACATGCCATATACCAAAACCGAGAAATTAAGTCTACCAAGATTCCTAGATAGTGTGATTCCTAGCGTTGACCCGATCTTCGTAGCCTTCAAAATGTAATCTACAAAAAGAACAAATTTATAGGTAAGCTTAGATGAAGCTTGGTAAGTTCGTTTAGAAATTCATAACCTTTCCAATTAAACATAGATTTAATCAACTTTAAGTGTGGAGATTTCCATTATACACAGTTTATAACAGTAATTACAACTAACTCAGTAGTTCAATATACTTAGTGAGCACTGCTCGATTGAACTTTCAACAATATATCCATAGATTTCTACTTATTTGAGCTTCACTCAGTGTAATAGTAGAATTTGATCAATTAAACACCAATCAGTATAACAACAAGATTTGCTCAGTTAAGCTCCGTTTAGTATAACGGTATGATTTGCTCGATTGAGCTTCATTCATTGTAACAGTAAGATTTGGCTCGATAGAGCGTACTTCCAATATATGAAATAATGTTCACTAACAATGTATTAACAAGAATGTAAGAATTTAGGAGTATAATTAAACATACAAACTTACCAGACTGTTTTGCAGAAGATTCCAAAGTACATGGACTACTCCTCGATTTTCCCTTTTCCATGATTATCGGCACATTCTTGCTCTAAAAATAATAATTTCATTCCTTTGATTAGAATAACAACATAATTTGACCCATTTCTTGCAATTGAGTCCTTTTTGGTAATTTTACATATTTACCCCTTAATCTTTCATTTTTATTCAATTTAATCCCTACGCCCTAATCATGCAAATTATCCATTTTTCCTTAACACCCATGTTAGCCGATTGTTCTATATTTTCATATCAGCTCCTATTTGCAATAATTTCAACTCAAGTACAAGCAATTTATCATTTGAATCAATTTAGTCCCTAAACATCAAAATCAATAAAAATCACGTTACAAAATAGTCCACCCAAACAATAAGGTTTCATATTTCCATCATAAACTTCAAAGAATAGCTCATATTGTCAATGGAAACATATATAACATTTAACAATTTCACAAATTGATCCTCGGGTTAGCTAGATTAAGCTAATACGAACTCAAAAACATAAAAATTACTAAAATTGGGTTAGAATTCACTTTCAAATTGAAGCTTCAAAGCTTGGAAGCTAAAACCCTAAATTTTTCACCTTTTCCATGAAGAAGATGAGCCAATTCATCCAATTTCATCATGAAGAAGATGAGCTAATTCATCTAATTTCATCTTTTAATTTATAATTTTGTTTTATATAGTAAGGTTTTCTTATAAATATTAAAACTTTCATAATTAATTTCTTAATTAACCATGCTTAAGCCTAATTAAACCATTTTACTTAAGCAAATCATCATTCAAATCCGCTAACTAAATTCCCCTGGTTTACTTGTCCATTTAGTCCCTTTAATTTAACTACTCAACCTTTGTAGTTTTTTACAATTCAGTCTTTTTTACTTATTAAACTATCCAAACAATAAAATTTCTCAACCAAAATTTAATACGACTCTATAGACCCCATAAATATACTAATTAAATAATATCTATGCAGTATTTTGTCGAAATTATGGTCTCGAAACCACTATTTTTAACACCAGTTTCTTGTCTTCTCCCTATTTTTTTCTCTTCTCATCCGCTTCTTACTCCTTATCACCACTTAAACCACCGTTAGCCACTGTTACACAACTAATCAACTACCATTTCACCACTGCCTCTTCCCCCTTTTCTTTCTTTCTCCACCGTCGGACCTCCACTGTCGTTGTCGCCGTGCCACCGTCGTCACCCATTTTTTTTCATTTTTCCTTCTCTCTTTATTTCTTTGGTTATAACCTAATATTTCATTCTTTCTTCTATCATTTTCAATTTGTTAAATAAGATTCATACTCATCTTTCTTTATTTTGATTTTTTTATAGTCATTATTCCTCCATCTACTCGAGATTCTCATTGAATTGTAAAATTTTTGATCTAGGTAGTAAAGATTAAGTGAGGATTAGTTTAGTCTAATCTCAAATATTCCTTTTATTTAGTAAGGTAGAATCTAAAATATATATGTATAGACTATTTTTCGATTGAAGGTGACATTCTGGATCATTTGAATTTGCTTTAACGCAAGAGAAATAATTGGATCTCTATTCAAAAAGGGTGATTAAGTAAGTACATTCCTTTCATTCTGAAAGCAAGATCCATAGACCATCTTCTCGATTTAGCATGGCCAAATCTAACATAGTGTTAATTTTGGAATTGATGTAATTCAAAGATCAGATCTACAAGTTGGAGTGTTGAGATCGGAGTCAGTATGAATGAAATTGCCATTCAAGGTGTGAGATCTAACCTTTTAATGATTGTGGATGTTCCATCCATACTTATTATACGTGTTTATTTAATAATATTTGTTTAAAATTTGGTTATACTTTTGATTGTCGATTTCATAAGTGATATTGGTGAAAAATAAATCCTTTATTAGGATTGGCTACAAGTAAATATATCTAATTTGAG
Organism: Gossypium raimondii; assembly: GCF_025698545.1. Lineage (NCBI taxonomy): Eukaryota > Viridiplantae > Streptophyta > Magnoliopsida > Malvales > Malvaceae > Gossypium > Gossypium raimondii. Next base: position 40,124,612 of record NC_068569.1, on the reverse strand, counting down.
AAATCTGTATTGCCAAATATGTATGTAATGCTATTGTATGATTCAAAAATGTTTCATTTGTTTTGTGACGATTAAGCGTGCTACTGTTTTGTTATTGATATTGGCAGTATGATAAACCATGTTCATTGAGACTGGTAAATTTGATTGCATGTTAAAGACATGCCACTGTTTCTGTTAAAATCAATTACATGATAAATCATGATTACTCATACTGAAATACTGAACGCATGATAATTCATGCCAACTGTTACTTCCACTGATTGCATGTTTAAATCAGGACTACTCTACTGTTTCTGTTATTGATTAAACATGTTATACTGCATTGGGGTTGGGACGATTTTGTAAGGAGGAAGTACTGGTAGTTTGTCTACAATACTGACAGCTTGTCTACAATACTGGTGTCTTGTCGACAATACTGGTAGTTTATCTGCAATACTGACAACTTGTTTGCAATGTTGGTCGCTTGTCCACAATACTGATAACTTGTCTGCAATACTGGTGGCTTGTCAACAACATTGACAGTTTATCTGCAATACTGGCGCTTGTTTGCAATACTGGTGGCTTGTCCACAAGTTGGTGCATTATTGGATGGATGAGTTCCAAGGAAATTTTAGTATGGTGTGTAACGGAGTTGGGTAGGAACCTCTCTGAAATTATTGCATTGACATGAATCATGCATACTGAAACTGTGAATTATGTACCTTTCTAATGCCTTGTATATTTATTAGCTTGGATGCTATATTTATTGGTTATTATTGTATATTTGAGCTATGACTCACATTGAACTTATTGCTCACTCCCTATTTTTATTTAATTTTAGATAATTCTCAAGGTTAGGTCTGGACACAGCTATCGGAGGAGCTTCTCGAATGCTTTCACCTTTCTAAGTACTTTAAACTCAAATTTAATAATTTTTTTGGGTTTATAATAATTTTTATATGGATTGTGGTATGTGATTTTTTTTTGGAATTGTTATTTTGATTTGCATAATATTAAGTTTTAAACTACTTAAATTGATATTTAAATGACTATGCATCAAAAATTGGGTTTTAACAAATATATGATATTATAACTAATTTTCGCTGCAATATTGAAAATAAGTTTTTAATAAATGAAACTTGATTTTTGGAATGATTAATCTTTACAAATGAAATTTTAAAGACACTTGATTTTTGAAATTAACATTTTTTCGCAAAATAAAGACATATTTAATTTCACTATTTTTAAATAGAAAGGAAAATGGTATTAAAATATGTTTGGAATTATGGAAGTTTATCTGAGTCATTTTGGTGGCTAATGTAGCCCTCATAATTTCTAATATCCGTTTTTCAGTGGTAACAGAATAGTGGTTTCAGGACCACAAATTCCAATATGTGAAGTCATGTTTTGTGGTTTAGTCAATGTTTATGGAGTTACATTAGAGTCGTATTAAGTTTTAGTGATGGAATTTTAATGTTTACTTAGTTAAGTTAAGAAAAAGGACTAAGTTGTAAAAGATTCAAAATCTGGACATAATTGAATTATAATGATTTGATAGCTTAACTATCAAATAAAAGAGGACTTATGAAGTAATTAGTCCATAAGATATTGGATAGACGATTAGGGGCCTTTTTATTTGTTAAATTGTAAGTTTAATTCTAAGGGTAAAATGGTAATTTAATAAAATAAAACTTAAGTAAAATAATAAGAAAAGAAACATTGTCATCTTCCACCATCCTTAGCCGAATTTGAGAAGAGAAGAAAGCCATTTTTTTAAAGCTAGGTTCAGTTATTTCCATTGCTTGCATGTAAGCTCATTCTAGTTTTGTTTCTTGTAATTTTTATGTTTTTAGATCGTTACAACTAGGTCTAGTTAACCCAAACCTTCGTTTCTTAAACTGTTAAATATTTTAGATATTGCCATTGATGAACCCTTATTATTTGGATGTTAATTGATAGAATTGGAGTGTTAGTTGTTTATTTTGATTAGTTTACTAATTGATTTCTTTGATAGTTTTAGCAAATGGAGTAAATTGATTAAATATTTAAAGTTTCATGAAAATTGAGTATTTAAGGATTAATGGTGGATTGCCCTAGCTTAGAATGATATTTGGTTAGCTTTGGAAAGTTGTAAAAATTTGTTAATTTGGAAATTTTGGGTATAAGGACTAAATTGTGAAAACGTAAAAGTTTAAGGAGAATATGTAATTAATGAAAATTTAAGGGTCATATGCATTGAATGGAATGTGAAATGTGTATGTGATTAATATATTGTATTTAATTATTATATAGATCAGGACTTGCATGAAAAAGACAATAACCAATAAAAGGAGAAAATTACAGAATAGTCCCTGCGTGTTAACCGAAATTGAATCGTAGGTAAGTTCATAGTAGTTGAATACATAGATGAAATTTACTTGTGTTTTATAATGTTTTTCTTTAGTTAATTCATTTATATATATTTATATATGTGAAATTTATTTTGGTACCCCTAAAAGCACATACATGCCCTCGTCAGTATTTCTAGTATCATTTGAATGGTATGTGCCCTGTTGTACTTCTGGTACTCGAAAGAACGTACGTGCCCATGTTGTACTTCATTACCCTGAATGCCTAAACGTGCCCCCGTTTGTACTTCGGTACCCCTAAATCCATTATAATGCTCAGTATTTCACCAATTATACTTCCAAAACTTTGAGTAACTACTTAATATTGAACCAAGTTTAATTATATTTAGAATAAATGTTATACTATGTCCTTTCTAAGTTAAGTAAGCTTACGGGTTTTCTTGGGTTGTTTTGTAGATAATTGTTGTTGACTTTTTGGAAGGATCAATCAACCAGCTTACACTATCAATCTAAGCCGATAGTTTTTGCATCTTAATTGGGTAGTGGCATGTATATATAGATGAATATATGAGTTTTGAGAATGTTGATAGATGTAGTTAATGAATGAGATTTGTGTTTTACTAGAGTACATTTTGTAATGATGGAACAAGTATATATGTATGTAATGCATAGATGAATACCTTAATGTGTAGTTGTTGAATGATGTGGTTTATAGTTCTGGTGTGATGCTTTATTTTGTAATGACATATATAGGGAGATCTTTCGGTTATTTTTGAAACTATGTTTTGATAAGTAGCCTATCTAAATGTTTAGGTATATGTTTTAGTTTAATGCCTTGTTAATATATTGGAAAATATAAAATGTGGTACCAATGAGGATACATTGGTTAGGTACTTAAGATGATTATTTTGGCATGTTTTGAGTATATTTAATTGTGTTTTGAATAGGTTAGATGGCTATTAATTGGATTGTTTTGTGTCCAAGTAAGCATGAGTTGGTAAACTTGATGTTTAAGGTTCATTTTGGTGCACACGGCTTGGGACACGGGCTGCCACACGGCTGTGTGCCACACATTGTCTAAGACACGACCTGCGACACGATCGTGTGTATCAAGTTAGTCAGTTACACGACCTACGATACGGCCGTGTGTATTTAGTCAGAGAGGTACACGGTGTGGCACACAGTCTATGACTCAATCGTGTGATCAAAGTTAACGAGTTACACGGGTAGAGACACGGGCTAGGACTCGGCCATGTGTCCCAACTTCAAATGCCCACATGGTCTGGGCTATGTCACACGACTTAGGCACACGGCCGTGTGACCCCTGCATCTCAAATTTTCATGTTTTTCTCAAAACTTTTAATTTGTCTCAATTTGATCCTTGAATGTTTCTAAGGTAATTTTAGGGCCCAATAAACCTGAATAAAGGTCCATGTGTATATTTGTTCTATGATATGATGTGTGTTTATAAAGTAATTGAATACCTGTTATAAAATTAAGATAAATTGTTTTTTTAGTTATGTAACACTCAGATCCTTAATCCGACAACGGAGACAGGATATGGGTGTTACATAATTTGACCATAATGTCTAGACTAAGTTAGGAAGGTTACATTTAATGGTATTAGAGCTCGAGTTCAAAATTCAGACTGTGGTTTTTACTCAAATCTGCATGCATATTTTAAAGAGGTATTTTGGGAACCATGCCACAAATAAATTTTATTTTTATAAAGTTTTTAAAAACAAAAAATTCGAGACTACGAAGTTTATCATAGATAAGTACTCTTACTACTAAAACTATAAACAAACTATAGACTGTAAATTGTAAACTGTAGTTGAAACTATTAGACTGAAAATACTCATGATAATAATGAGAACTTTATTTTTGAACTATAGACAAATATATAAAACTTTAGACTCGAGATAACGATATGAATAGCCGAGGTATGTAGACTCATGGTATGCGCACTCGTAGAATGCAAGGTTGTGAGGCCTTAGTTGAGTCTTCTACATCTCAAATATGTACTCCTGAATCCGTAGCTGAGTACGTTGAGAATGCACCTACTACTTGTGGTAGTCAACAGGAGCCTATTAATGACGTCGTCTCACATGCTATGTTGAGGGTTCTTTAGTGAGTGGCTAGAATCTAAATTGAATCTGGGAGTTGTGGGTACATAATTGAGGGGCTTCAATCCAATAGAGCCAAATTGTGTAGGGGCTTTATTGGGACGACCCCTACTATAGCCGAATATTGGATTAAGGCTACAGAGAGGATTTTGGATGACATGAATTGTGCCATTGAGTAGAAATTAAAGGGTAGAGTACCCGTTTTGAGGGACGAGGCTTACCATTGGTTGCATTATGTTATGCTTAGGGGATGGCTGCGACTGAGCAGGACAAGTGTGTAAGATTCGAGAATTGGCTACGTTATGATCTGATGATTTAGGCTGCTCTACACCAAGAGAGAGTTTTTGAGGCTTTGGTTGAGAAAACCAAAATTGTGGAGGAGATTAAGTGTGCAGAGCACCAGAAGAGAGATAAAGGCTAAAACTCTGGTTAAGAGAGATATTGGTTCTACTACCATAGCTTCGTGACCCATAAAACGGGCTAAAGAGGACAAACCTCGATAGAATAATGTAGTAGTTGGTACCAAAAGTAGGATTTCAAACTGTAGTTATTGTGATAAGTAGCACTCAGGTGATTGTTGGAGAGGGATGAGTGCTTGTCTGATGTGCGGGTCCACAAATTATAAAATTAATGATTGTTTGTGCTGAAATGATCAGATGCAAGCTCTGAGACAGAACAAGGTTTAAAAATAGAGGGTTGGGCAATAGGCTCAATGAGGTCGAGCTGGTAATGTTAGGCAGAGACAACGAACACTGGGTTAGGGTGCGACAAGACTAATGCTAGGAAGCCTACTCTTTTTTATGCAGCTAGACGTAGAGAGGACCGTGATGCAACTGATGTCATCATAGGTAATTTTACAATTAATTCTGTTAAGTACTTTGCTTTGATAGATATTGGATCTACCCATTCGTATGTTTCTTATTTGATGGTTGATAAATCAGGTGATGGGGTAGAGGAAACTGCTAGCGGTATATAGAAGATGTTCATTGGAAGTGTAGGGGGAAGTGTTTCTGGCATATCTGATGGAGTTACCCTTCGGAGAATTTGATTTAATTTTGGGTATGGACTGGTTGGTGGAACACCAAGTGAATTTAGATTGTGCTTCTAAGGGGCCACTTTGAAGACATTTGTTGGTAAGGATATTATGATGGTAAGTGATCGTAGAGATTACTTGTATAATGTGATCTCCATTTTGATGGCTGAGAAGCTGGTTCGAAAGGGATGCGAGGCTTATTTGGCTTACGTTCTAGATACAAGTGCAAATAAGTCAGTTGTGGAAGCTATTTGAACTGTGAGGGAGTTTCCAAACATTTTTCTAGAAAAGCTGCCTAGGTTACCTACGAAGTGGGAGGTCGAGTTTGGGATAGATCTATTTCTTGGGACTATTTCGGTGTCTATTGCTCCCTACCGCATGGAACCTAAAGAGCTTAAGGTTTAACTTCAGAAACTTTTGAATCGTGGTTTCATAAGACTGAGTGTTTCGCCTTAGGGAGCTCCGGTCTTGTTCATGAAGAAGAAGGATGGACCGATGAGGCTCTGTATTGATTACCGACAATTGAACAAGCTGACTATTAAAAAAAATATCCCTTACCTAGGATTGATGACGGGTTCGATCAGTTCAGAGGTGCTACAATGTTTTTCAAGATTTGTTTAAGATCGTATTCATGACTCAATATGGTCATTACGAGTTCTTCGTGATGCCTTTTGGTCTGATGAATGCTCCAGCTGCTTTCATGGACTTAATGAATCTAGTATTTCATTCTTATCTTGACTAGTTTGTCGTTATCTTTATCGATGACATCTTGATTTGCTCTAAGTTTGAATTTGAACATGATGATCATTTGAGGATTATTATGCAAATTCTCTAAGAGAAGATGTTTTATGCTAAGTTTAGTAAGTGAGAATTCTGTCTTAGAGAAGTGATGTTTCTGGGTCATGTGGTATTTTCTGGAGGTGTTCATTTGATCCAAAGAAGATTGAGACTATTTTGGATTGGAAGCAACCTAATAATGTTTCTAAGATACGAATTTTCCTTGGATTGGTTGGTTATTATTAGAGGTTTGTGGAGGGATTTTTTTTGATTACGACCCCTATGACTAAATTATTGAGGAAGAGTGCTTCTTTTAAGTGGACCGAGGAGCAGCAAGCCAGTTTTGAACAACTTAAGTCTATGTTTACTCAAGCACCGGTTCTAATTCAACCTGAGTCTAGAAAGGATTTTGTGGTTTATAGTGATGCGTTCGATACTGGTCTTGGTTATGTGCTGAATCAAGACGGTAAGGTTGTGACCTTTGCATCAAGGGAACTTTAACCGCATGAGTGCAATTACCCGACTCATGACCTTGAGTTGGCAGTTGTGGTTTTTGGGCTGAAAATTTGGTGGCATTATCTATATGATGATAAGTGTATCATTTACACAGACAACAAGAGTCTTAAGTATCTTCTCTTCCAAAAAAAAATTAAATTTAATGTAGTGGAAATGGATAGAGTTGTCTAAGGATTATGATTGTACAATCCGGGAAAAGCTAATGTTGTGGCAAATGTATTGAGTAAGAGGTCTGTATCATCCCGATTTTGGGCCTAGTCGGAACAATGGTTTCGAGACCACAAATCTGATGAGGAAAAAAATTATTTTATTATATTTTTATGGTCTACAATTTCACGGATTGATTTTGTGAAAATTTCGTTCGAAAATTTTGACGTTAGTGCATTCAATTTAGAAAGTGCAAAAGTTGAGTTCTACATGTTAGAGGTGTCCAATTGTTATGAAATTTTAAATTGGAGGTCGCTAAATGAAAATGAGACCATTGGTTAAATTGTGGACAAAAATGGACATGAGATAAGTGAAATCGGATATTTTTAAGTGAAGGGTATTTTAGTCATTTAGTAATAAAAAATAATTAAAAAGGGGAAAAGATGGTAAAATATGCTCATCTTCTTCATTTGGCCAAATTTAGCAAGGAGGGAGCCATAGTTAGGGTTTTCAAGCTTCCAAGCTCCATAGTAAGTGATCCCAAGCCTCGTTTTTAACGTTCTTTACGTTTTTGGAGTCCTGGTAACTTGATTTAGCTTATTCTAGCAATAATTTAACCAAGGGTTCATATTTGGAAAAATACCCATAGGTGAAATGTGTTTATTTTGATGTTTTATGGTAGAATATGAAGCTTGGAATTATGTTAAACAACTTTTGCTAAGCGATTTTAAGTGAAAACGAGTAAAACGACATAATCGGTAAAAATACCTAATGTTCATAAGTAAGTGCTAGAGTGGGAATTTGATGTTGCCATAGAAGGGAAAAATGTTTAGCATGTCATAAAACATAAGAACAAGGGATGAAGTTTAATTTCCGAGCTTTGGGGTAAAAGTGTAATTATGCAAAATTTTAGGGGAAAATCATAATTTTTCCAAAGTTCGAGTCAAGGATTGTTTTGATGAATGTGAGTATTAAATAAGATAAATTTTCTATTATAGATCATGAAGAACAAAATCCGGAGTTAGACCGAGTAAAGAAAAAGGTTGAAGACTAAAGTGCTAGATTTGATCATATTTTGTACTGAGGTAAGTTTACGGTAAATAAATGCAATATTTTGATAATTATTATTAATGCTATTGTTTTTCAGCAATTATGTATTTATTTCATGAAAATATCTAATGTTGACTTAAGTATGAGATGATAGAGAATCAGTGATAAAAGCCCCGTTGAAACATTGGGAATGTATCGGATACAAATGTCATGACATTTGGGTAAAGAGATCCTATGTAAGACCTTGTCTGGAACATGGCATTGGCATCATTGAGATTATGAGAGGTCCCATGTAAGACCATGTCTGGGACATGGCATTGGCATCGAGATGAGAGGTCCCCCGTAAGACCATGTCTAGGACCTGGCATAGGCACTGATATAAGAACTCCCATGTAAGACAATATCTGGGATATGACATTGGCATTACAGAAAACATCCCATGTAAGACTAAGAAAACATCCCATGTAAGACTATGTCTGGGACATAGCTTTGGCATGTATTATCAGACAGGAGACCCGAGTATCCTTAGTATTCTAAGTGATTCAACGGGCTAGTAAATAGACCATGTTACTTGAAAGTTCAGATAAAAGCATAATAATAAATTCAGGTGAGTTATAAGGATTGAGAATATCTCAGTTATTAGTTGAGAAAGAAATTTCAGCAAGGGAGGAGTAAGTTATAATCATGAGTTATTTAAGTAAGCAAGTAAGTAAACAAGTAAGTGAGTAAGTAAAGAAGCGAGTAAAGATTCTAATGTTTGATGAAATTTATGAGTATTATTATTTATGATAAATGTTGTTATTTATTTACTTGTAAACTTACTAAGCTTTATGCCTACTTTCTTTATTTTCCTTATTTTTATAGTATCGCCAAGTCAGTTCGAGGATCACAAGGACGTCGGAGTTTGTCTCACACTATCTACAGACATCTCGGTATTATGTGATTTCGAAACGTGTAAAGCTATGACATGTATAGAGACCTAGTCATTTTGAGTTCGATTATATAATATGGCTAATGGTTAGCTATTGAAATCAGATAACGCCTTGTGCTCGACTTCGGCAACGGTCTCGGGTAAGGGGTGTTACAAGGTCGATGACTGATATGAGAGAAATGTTCACTAGGTTGAGTTTGTATGAGGATTGTAACACCCTAAACTTGACCCGATTCACTGGGTTTGGATTTCGGGTGTTACTACGCAAGATATAACCAATAACAGAAACAATCTACAAATTCCTTAATTTCTTTACACATGTTCTTTAACAATTGAACTGAAATATTATTATATGAAAGTAAATGAAGTCTTTAAAATATATTTGGATGCTACAATCTTGACACAAATCTTTACAAGTTAGAAGTTTAATTAATACAAGCTTAAATGGCATATTCCTAGACTACGCCACAACTCCACTGTATGCATAATAGCCTACTCCGCCACCATTTTGGCGTACTCTTGGTGTTGTTCCTCTAGGTGAAGTCTCCTCTTAGATACCTGAAAAGCAATAACAAATCTTGTAAGTACAGATGTACTTAGTGAGCTCATTATATCTATACCTTGATGGATACTTTGAAATCTTGAATGATCTACTAGGTGCCAATTATTCTGCATCATTTATTTTGGCAGATAACACCATAGGCTACCGTTCTCTTAAACTTTATCTATCCTACTCTTGTCATACCGCATCTTCCTTATCTATCTAACTGAGGAATTCTTCCAAACGTTTCATAAATCTCTTGTCCCATAATAATTTCTTAACAGTAAATACCTCAAAAAATCACTTCCAACAATCCATGCCTTAACTCATACTCTTATATCAAACCATTGTTCACAGATATTTATCACGAGCGGATACATATATATTTGGCGAATTGTAACATCCCAAAATAGGGCCTAAATGGAACAGTGGTTGTGAATCCACGAATCTGAGATAGAAAAGTTTATTTTCATTAATTTTTATGATTTACCGATTGATTGGATGCATGTGTTAGAATATCGATAAGAAATTTCAGCGATTGCATGTCTGAATTGCATATTAGGTTTAATTGCAAAAGTGGGTAAATATGACCTTTAGATGATAAAGGATTTAATTAAAGTTTATAATTGAAGTTGAGGTCCTTAAATGGTAATTAGACCATTAGATTTTCATGGACAAAAATGGGCATGCATAGATAAAAAATTAACTAAAGTTTTAATGAAGGGCATTTTAGTCATTCAGTAATAAAAAGAATTAAAAGGGAAAAAGATGACAAAATGTGCTGATCTTCTTCCATAGGGCCGAAACTTCAAGGGAAACCATAGCTACGATTTCTTCACTTTCTCAATCTCATAGTAAGTGCATCCAAGCCCCGTTTTTAATGTTTTTTTTTCGTTTTTGGAGTCCTCGTAGCTCGGTTTAGCTTATTCTACCATTAATTCATGTTAGGGTTCATATTTGGAAAAACACCCATAGGAGAAATGTGTTTATTTTGATGGTTTATGGTAGAATTTGAAGCTTGAAATTATGTTAAACAACTTTTGCTAGACGATTTTAAGTGAAAACGAGTAAAACGATATAATCGGTAAAAATACCTAATGCTCATAAGTAAATGTTAGAGTGGGAATTTGATGTTTCTATAGAAGGGAAAGATTTTCAACATGTCATAAAACTTAAGAATAAGGAATGAAGTTTAATTTCCGAGCTTTGGGGTAAAAGTGTAAATATGCAAAAGTTTAAGGGCAAAATCGTAATTTTTCCAAAGTTTGAGTCAAGGACTGTTTTGATGAATGTGAGTATTAAATAAGCTAAATTTTCTATTATAGATCAAGAGGAATGAAATTCGGAGTTAAACCCGAGAAAGAAAAAGGTTGAGGACTATGTTGCTAGATTTGATCATATTTTGTACCGAGGTAAGTTTACGGTAAATAAATGCAATATTTCAATAATTATTATTAATGTTGTTATTTTCCAGCAATTATGTACTTAGCTCATGAAATTATTTAATGTTGACTTAAGTATGAGCTGATAGAGAATCAGTGTTAAAAAGTCCCGTTGAAACATTAGGAATGTATCGGATACAAATGTCATGACATTAAGGGAATGAGATCCCATGTAAGACCATGTCTGGGACATGAAATTTGCATTATTGAGGTTATGAAAGGTCCCACATAAGAACATGTCTTGGACGTGGCATTGGCACCGAGATGAGAGGTCCCTCGTAAGACCATGTCTGGGACATGGCATGGGCACCGATATGAGAACTCCCATGTAAGACCATATCTGGGATATGGAATTGGTAGTATAGGAAACATCCCATGTAAGACCATGTTTGGGACAGGGCTTTGGCATGTTATTATCAGACAGGAGACCTGAGTATCCTTAGAATTCCAAGTGGTTCAACGGGCTAGTAAATAGACTATGTTAAATGAAAGTTCAGGTAAAAGCATAATAAATAGATTGAGGTGAGTTATATGGGTCAAGAATATTTCAGTTATTAGTTGAGAAAGAAATTTTACCAAGGGAGGAGAAGTTATAATCATGAATTATTTAAGTAAGCAAATAAGTAAACAAGTAAGAGAGTAAGTAAAGAAGAAGCAAAGATCATGATACTTGATGATAATTTATGAGTATAATTATTTATGATAAATGTTGTTATTTATTTGCTTGTAAACTTTCTAAGTTTACGCTTACTCTCTTTATTTTCCTTCTTTTGTATAGTATCGCCAAGCCAATTTGGGGATCGTAAGGACGTCGGAGATCGTTTCACACTATCAACAGACCATCTCGGTATTTTGTGATTCGAAACGTTTTAAGTTAGGGAATTTATAGGGACTTCGTCATTTTGTGTGTGTCCTTATGATATGGCTAATGAATAGCATGTAAATACTCGATAATGATTATCTATTGAAATGACTATTAAGAACATGTTTTGGTGTTATGTATGCCTAAATGATAGTTGATACAAAGAAATTGTAAAAGAGTAAAAATTTGCAATGGAATAGTTTTTAAACAGCAGCATTGATGTGATTTTGAAAAATCACCAAGGATAGTAGAAATGGAATTAGAGAGTGAATGAGTTATAGAATTAAATCTTATCGAGTCTATTTTTACATGAAAGAAACAGTGTAGGCAAAAGAATTATATATTATGAGATATTTGAATTTTAGTGAGATAGGGTTAGAATGGTTTTTGAAGTCCCCTGTTCTGACTTTAGAAAATCACTAAAAATTGTACAGAAATAATTATGAGTCATAATTTATATGTATAGATTCCTTAGTGAGTATATTTTCAATAGAAACAAGCAGAAGCACCATATGAAGCTCGTACAATGAGATAATTAATTTTTAGTGAATAGAGGGTAGAACCATCAGATAGCAAAATAGGGGAGAATTTAACAAATAAAATGTACTATTTGGCTAACCCAAAATTCTATAAATTTTATGATAAGAAGATATATGAGTCTAGTTTTAGGGAAAATTTACAGATCTAAATTTCAAGTTTTGTAACTCGAGTTATAATTAAATTAGTGACTATTACGCAAGTGGATAGTTTTATTGTGAATAGTGAAATAAATTAATTTGATTTGTTTAAGTATTTAGAAAATTTTTAATGCTCCCGGTTTGGACCCGAACCATTTCCATTGCATGTTTTAGGGTCTCAAGGGTCCTTTCTAGAGACATATTGATTGAACATGAGTGAATTAATTTTAAAAGCAAATTTTTATGCTCCGAATTAGTAAGTTCAGTAAGGTAACGCCTCATGCTTGACTCCGGCAACGGTCTCGGGTAAGGGGTGTTACACAAATACTTATGCAAAATTTAATACCATCAATTAATACTTAGACATACAATGATTCAGTACCACACACATCCATACTGATAAATCACTGCATAAACCATTTTGACGAATTCCATATCGTTTTATATTGGAATCCCATAACCCAAGATAACTATAGTTCAGATTCAGAATAATTCTTGAGGTAGATTCAATTCCTCTCACTTTCCACATTTCTAGATCATCATAACAGAAATTGTTTTTAACATACTGCACATTTATTTTTCATGGAAACCCTTAAGACTTATTCGCTCTTAACTAAGAACATATTGATACCTTAACATAGCTTTTCTTATTACAAAATTAAATAATTTCATCATATCTTACAACTTAGATAGATATTCAGATCCATATCTTACTAGACATTCTTGACAGTTTACGCCACATATGTAACATCTCGAAATAGGGCCTAAACGGAACAGTGGTTGTGAAACCACAAATTCGAGATAGAAAAGTTTACTGCGATTAATTTTTATGATTTACCGATTGATTGGTTGCATGTGTTAGAACACCGATAAGAAATTTCAGCGATTGCATGTCTGAATTGCATATTAGGGTTTAATTGCAAAAGTGGGTAAATATGAGTTTTAGATGATAAAGGATTTAATTGAAGTGCATAATTGAAGTAGAGGTCCTGAAATGGTAATTAGACCTTTAGATTTTCACGGACAAAAATCGGCATGCATAGATAAAAATAACTAAAGTTTTAATGAAGGGTATTTTACTCATTTGGTAATAAAAAGAATTAAAAAGGGAAAAAGATGGAAAAATGTGCTCATCTTCTTCCATAGGGCCAAAACTTCAAGGACACAATAGCTAGGGTTTGTTCACTTTCGCAAGCTCATAATCAAGAGGAACGAAATTCGGAGTTAGACCGGGGAAAGAAAAAGTTTGAGGACTAAGATGATAGATTTGATCGTATTTTGTACCGAGGTAAGTTTACGGTAAATAAATGTAATATTTTAATAATTATTATTAATGTTGTTATTTCCAACAATTATTTACTTATTTCATGAAATTATTTAATGTTGACTCAAGTATGAGATGACAAAGAATCAGTGTTAAAAAGTCCCGTTAAAACATTAGAAATGTATCGGATACAAATGTCATGACATTAAGGGAATGAGATCCCATGTAAGACCATGTCTGGGACATGGCATTGACATTATTCAGGTTATGAGAGATCCTATGTAAGACCATGTCTGGGACATGGCGTTGGCACCGAGATGAGAGGTCCCCCCATAAGACCATGTCTGGGACATGGCATGGGCACCGATATGAGAACTCCCATGTAAGACCATATCTGGGATATGACATTGACAGTACAGGAAACATCCCATGTAAGACCATGTCTGGGATAGGGCTTTGGCATGTTGTTATCAGACAGGAGATCCGAGTATCCTTAGTATTCCAAGTGGTTCAACGGGCAAGTAAATAGACCATGTTACATGAAAGTTCAGGTAAAAGCATAATAAATAGATTCACGTGAGTTATAAGGGTTAAGAATATCTCAGTTATTAGTTGAGAAAGAAATTTCAGTAAGGGAGTAGTAAGTTATAATCATGAGTTATTTAAGTAAGTAAGTAAACAAGTAAGAGAGTAAGTAAAGAAGAAAGTAAAGATCATGATACTTGATGATAATTTATGAGTATAATTATTTATGATAAATGTTGTTATTTATTTGCTTGTAAACTTACTAAGCTTTATGCTTACTCTCTTTATTTTCCTTCTTTTTGTAGTATAGCCAAGTCAATTCGGGGATCGTAAGGGTATCAGAGATCATTTCACACTATCAACAGATCATCTCGGTATTTTGTGAGTTGAAATGTTTTAAGTTATGGCATGTATAGGGACTTAGTCATTTTGTGTGTGTGTGCTTATGATATGGCTAATGAATAGCATGTAAATACTCGATAATGATTAGCTATTGAAATGGCTATTTAAGAACATGATTTGGTGTTATGTATGCCTAAATGATAGTTAATACAAAGAAATTATATAAGAGTAAAAATTTGTAATGGAACAGTTTTTGGACAGTAGCATTGACGTGATTTTGAAAAATCACCAAGGAGATTAGAAATGGAATTAGAGATTGGATGAGATAGAGAATTAAATCTTATCAAGCCTATTTTCACATGAAAGAAACGGTGTAGGCAAAGGAATTATATATGATGAGAAATTTGAATTTTAGTGGGACATGGTCAGAATTGTTTTTGAAGTCCTCTATTCTAAATTTAGGAAATTATTAAACATTGTACAGAAAGAATTATGAGTCATAATTTATATTTATAGATTTCTTAGTGAGTCTATTGTCAAAAGAAATAAACAAAAACATTATCTGAATTCTGTACAATGAGATAATTGATATTTAGTAAAGAGGGGTCAGAACTATCGATCAGTGAAACAGGGAAGGTTTTAATGAATACACTGTACTTATTGGCTATGCCAAAAATTTTGGAAATTTTATGGTAAGAAGATATATGAGTTTAGTTTCAGGGAAAATTTACGGATCTAAATTTTGAGTTTTTTAACTCGAGTTATAATTAAATTAGTGACTGTCATGCAGGTGGACAGTTTTATTATGAATAGTGAAATAATTTATTTTGATTTGTTTAAGTGTTCAGAAAATCTTTAATGTTCCCAGTTTGGACCCGAACTGTTTCCGTTGCATGTTTTAGGGTCTCAAGGTTTCTTTTTAGAGACATATTGAATGAACGTGAGTGAATTAATTTTAAAATCAAATTTTTATGCTCCGAACTAGTAAGTTAAATCAAATAGCGCCCCGTGCTCGACCCCAGCAACGGTCTCGGGTAAGGGGTGTTACAACGTAGGCCTAATAAAACACGCCATACATGCAATCATGTAAGGTACACCACTAAGGTGGTCTATTCAAAGCATGCCACAAAGCCTATCTATACAAAGTACACCAAAAAGGCGATTCATACAAAGTATGCCACAAAGGCTGATAGGATGCCACATAGGCATTCCCAAAAATATCGTGTTTGTGATATGAATTTGCCTAAACTCACGTTGAGTGAGGTTTGCCCATCATCACCCTGGGACATGCAAAGAACCCCATTAGATAAAATGTCATTCAATAGTTATTTTCAGAATATGCCATGTCCATGGACTTTTTCCTTTAGAGTTTGTGTGTACAGTCCTGACAGACTTCCTTATTTACCACCGGAGTGATTCGACTCACTTTACAAACTTTACATACAAGACACATCCCAGATCTAAGATTTCATAACACTTTTCATACATCCCATAGAACATATTTTCAAGCAGACTAACTTATCTCTTAATCTAATCATAACTCTATTCCTGTAGTTATATAAGTATCATATTCATACTATAATATTTAAGATTTCCATATTCCAGTTTGATCACTTTCATATAGATAAAATTTAGTATGAACAATATATATGAAAAAGTCAGAGTAGAGACTCACTTGATTCTCACTTACTGTAATTCAAACTTTAAATTTATATATTCATCTCAAATCAGCAACAACCACTGCTTAGAAACATAATTTCACTATTACTACTCTTGTACATACAAAATACTTATCATCTCAATCTCTGACAATCTCATGCAAAAAAACTTACAATTACAGTCATACTGTTTAATTACCACATACAGATTTACTCATTTAGAACTTAGCATGTGGAGCTGAAATACTTACCTTGATGTTAAATAACCTTTGACCATAAAAGAACCATAACTTCTAGATCATCGAGGAAAGATACATTCAGACTTGAGGAAGGTATCAGTAAATACCACTTAAGGAAGAGGAAAGAGAAAGAAGAACCCTTTCAGAACTCCTCACACATATATAAATATGACTAAACTTACTTAGTGGAATTTAACAAGTGTCATATGTATTAGAAGTTGCCTTCTTATTGGCCTACAATTTTTGAGAAAAATATAAATAAGCACCTTCCAATCACAATTATCAAGCTAGGCTAACTAGTTGATTTATAACCAAGTTATTCAGAATCTAACTAATATAGTATTCCATACAAACCAAGCGTACTATACTTTTGGCGAATACTCATTCCATACTTTCCTTTTATTAGTTAACATAAACTTCTCTTTAATACATAGCATAATATTAGAAAATCAAATTCTTACTTTTGTTGCAATTACAATACGCCCACACGTATACACCAAATCAATCATTTGAGCGAATACCACTACGCCAAACAAACTAGTTATGGCTATACATCGAAACTTTGGACCCACCAGATCTAGGGTGTTACGACGATGGTGGCTTACTCGTGGAATTGCAAGTAAAGCCTATTTTGGTCGATGGGATTAAGATGAAGTATCCTTTGGATGTGTCTCTTTTTCCTCGAATTAAGTAGACTGAGGAGGGTAATACTTCAGATTTTGGTTTCAATTTTGATAGTGTCTTGTGTTTTCATGGGAGGTATTGTGTGCCGGACCACAAAGATTTAAGGCAGCCTATTATTTGGGAAGCACATAGTATCCCTTATTTTATGCATATTGGAGGAAATAAGATATATCATGATATAAGAGAAATTTATTGGTGGTCGGGTCTGAAGCATGAGGTAACTGATTATGTGGCTAAGTGTCTGACATCTCAACAAGTAAAAGCTGAGTACCAGTTCCCCTCTGGATTACTACAGCCTATTAAGATTCCTTATTGGAAATGGGAGAGAGTGACTATGGATTTTTTAGTGGGTTGCACTTAACACCTACTAAGAAAGATTCAGTTTGGGTAATTGTGGTTAGATTGACCAAGTCAGCTCACTTCCTACTGGTTCGTATAAACTATTCTCTACAGAAGTTGGCTAGGTTGTACATCTCTAAGATAGTGAGACTACATGGGGTATCGGAATCAATTATTTTAGATCAGGATCCTTGCTTTATGTTTCGATTCTAAAAAAAGCTTCATGAGACACTTGGTACCCGATTGAACTTTAGTACGACTTTTCATCCATAGTCTAATGGGCAATCTGAGCGAGTTATTTAGATCCTTTATGATATGCTGAGGAGTTGTGTTATTGACTTTTGAGGTAGTTGGGAGGAACACTTGCCGTTAGCAGAGTTTGCATATAATAATAGCTTTCGGTTGAGCATTCAGATAGCACCTTATGAGGCATTGTATAGTCAAAAGTGTCAGACACCTTTGTGTTGGACCGAGTGAGGTGAGAAGAAAATGTTGGGTCCAAAATTAGTTCAGGAGATTAAGGGTATTATGAAGCTGATTTAGGATAGATTGAAAGCGACACCGGATCGATAGAAATCTTATGTGGATTTGAAGAGAAAGGACATAGAGTTTAGTGTCAAGGATCAGATATTTTTAAAAGTGTCACCATGGAAGAAAGTTTTGAGGTTTGGTTGGAAGGGCAAGTTAAGCCCAATGTTAATTGGGCCTTACAAGTACTTAAGAGGATTGGACCGGTGCCTTATCAATTAGAGTTACCTCCGAAGCTAGATCGTATCCATGACATGTTCCATATCTCTATGTTGAGGTGGCATCAATCTTTTCCATCTCATGTGGTTTCGATTGAGGAGATAGAGGTGAGACCAGATTTAACTATTTAGGAGGAACCAGTTCAGGTTTTGGATTGTGAGGTTAAGGTTTTGAGGAAAAAGCGGATTCTACTGGTGAAAGTGTTCTGGCAAAATGTAACCCCACACCTGGCTTGGATGTTATGGGCGAATATGGAGAAGTTACACCAACTCATTTGGAAACCTAGAAAAACCCAGAAATCTAATTTGAAAACTTAAGGAAAACAATGTTAACTTTGATAATTTGTTTCCCAATTTTAAGGAAAAATCCTCGTTAAAACTATTTTTATTATTTCAAAAAACCATTTAAGCGATCGTTTCGATTTGCTGCGGAATTTCTTAAGTTATAACATTTTGAAAATGATGGTCTGACTTTTAAACATTTAGTTTTGTAGAATGGAATATTAGAATGTCAAAAATTGTAAAAACAGTCCACAAAAAGATAGTAAAGTCTAAAAAAATAAAATAAAAAGATAGTCCAAAAGTCTCAAACAATCCAAATTAAACAAAAAGTCCTTAGTTTAACTATTTAATACCAAAAATCAATTTCGAGATCCTGCGTGCCATCTGATCCTAGGTTTATTGATTACCTAGGAAGAAAACAAAAAAAAGGGCGAGCTATGAGCTTAGTGTATAACTCAACCCAACCACAAATCTCATGCATACAAATATCAAATGAGCATACAGTTGCAACTTAAATGCAGCATCAGATGTATTTTCATAATCAGATACAGATGCATAAACAAATACATATTCAGATCCTACCCCCATCCGCTACACACCAATTAGGGTATTAAACACCCATCCAACCCCACACACCTATAAGTGAGCATATTTCACTATTCAGAATAGTGTAATTAAGTAGCCAAAATAGATACGTGGTCAAGCCACCATAATAGATATATGTGGTTTAAACCACCAAATAAGGCATATTATAAAACTGCCAACACTTCTTCCGTCACAACATTATCCCACCCCAATGCACATGCACATACTAACAGATACAAAATGCAAATATTTCTTGCATGCTTTTCACATCAAACATGCTATCAGAATTTTCAGATTACATATCATATACGAATTTCGCATTTTGGACATGCTGGCACTTAAAACACATACAATATCTATATCACATTCAGTAGCAGTATATCAGAATTCATATTTGAAAATCATTTTTATACAATATGGACCCTACAAATCAATACAACCATAAGTAAAATTTTTAGAAAATGGGCCCACAAGCCCATAAGATCCACATGGCCCAACTAGCCCAGCTTGTGTGGTCCACACGGCTAGGTACATGGCTTAACACATGCCCTGTGGTCCACACGACCCAATTGACCCAGGTCATGTGGCCCACATGGTCTGGCACACGGTTGTGAGGCATCGACAATCCACTTTTTTGTTTCGCGTCGTTTGCTGTTTTTCTAGTTTTCTTTACACACCTGATCATTTTTCGATGCAAATCCAATGACAAGAATTCCAGAACCTAAAACCAACATTTAAGTGACCAATTTTTGAAACAAAACACTAATTCCAAGTAACTAATTTGGCCACAACTGCTAAAACTAAGCCTTAACGGACCGAAAATTAGCCTTTCGGTGTTCGATCACTTACCCAAACAGAAACAATAGTTCTTCAAAACTCCTAATTCACCGAAAGTAAGTTGTGCGATTGACAAAACTTGACCAAATAGATTCCTACATAAAAGAGAGTGCTACAAATGCAATTAAAACCACCCAAATATTTCTTGAACAACTTAGCCACGAATAACCCTCTTACGAGCAAAATTAATGAAACAAAACACCAAAGTTACACGACACTTACCAAAATTCTAAAACTCCAAAACGCACCAATGAATTAAATTAGGCAAAAGAAATGAAAAATGGAAAGGAAGAAAAGAAAGAAAAATTGGAGAAAGAAAGAGGAAGAAGATAAGTAAAAATTGAGAAACCTTTACTGGAGAAAGTAACGTGCAACAATAGGAGAGAAGATAGGGAAAGAAGTAAGGAACGTGTGAAAATTAGGGAGAATTTCAGGGAAATCTTTTAATTAATTAATAATAATATATTAAAAATCCTATCTGCACAGGTTTCCTGACAACTTATCAACTTCTCCGAAATTCGAATTTAACCTAAACACATCCACATGGGCAGCACAGTGTACGGGAATAAAAATATTTCCACTTTGCATACACGGGGTTTCAAACACAGGACCTTTGGGTAATCTAAGGCCTTACCACTGAACCATTAAGCACTTTCTACTATTAGTTGAGCAAAAATAATATTTAAACCAGAAGTTCAAAGATAGGGGTTGGGACAAAAGTAAAAAAAATAAAGAGAAAGGATTCAAACCAAGAACCTCATATACACAAGCACAACACTTAACCACTGAAACAAATCAATTCACTTTGACAATTTTAACAATTCAAAAACTAGAATTTTAGGGTGTTACATGAAATAATGTCACTAAAGAGGCTACTTAGGAGTCAGAGGACTCAATTCGTCAACAATATCCTCACCTGTTCGTATCAGGTAAATTTCGAGGATGAAATTTTGAGGACAAAATTTCGAGGATAAAATTTCTTTTAAGGAGGGTAGAGTTGTCACGCCCTATTTTTATTTAATTATTGTTAATTTTTAAACAAGTTCGAGTGCTAGCGTAGTGGTTTAGAACAAGTGAAGCTACCCTAGTGACCCAAGTTTGAGTCCCCTCTCCTACTTTTTTTTTAATTTTGACACCTTCCTTGGTTAAACCCCATTTCTCACCTAAAACACTTGCCATGTTTAGAAGATTCTTTCTGCCCTCTTCTTCCCCCTCCTTCCTTGTTTACTCCCTTTTTCACTACCTTTGTTCCCCCTCATTTTATTTTCTTCTCTACATTCCCTCTCATGTTATTTTTGAACCGTTTGACCTACCCTTTTTGTAACACCCCAAACCTGGCATAGGAGTTATGGCCGAATCTGGTGGTGTCACATTGAGGTGTTTAGCGTAAAACTTGTTATTGTTGAAATCTTTAAAATCACTTAATCATTTTGTTATTAAATTGTGATTCCAAAACGGGTTGTTCATTTCCAAGCGTGCATTATTAAAAATTAATCACTTTTAAGATGTTGCAAAATTTCCAAAATCTCATTTATTGCGAAAACGTGGTGTCTTTGAAAACGGTTACCTTTTGAAAACCCGTCTTATTCTACAACTATCAGTTTATATCAAACTAAATAAAAAAAACTCCAATTTAAAGTTTATAACTTTAAAGAGGCCTTTTTACATAAAAATACCCAAATTCAGTTACGTATAAATCAAAAGCTAAAAATGAAAGCTGATGCGGTTGTGTGGCCACCTCCGTGTCCCTCGCAGCACCGAATCAACTATGGATAAGGATTACCTGCACAGTTAAAAGGAGAGGATGAGTTTACGAAAACTCAGTGTGTAATCCCTTATGAAATAGTGGGCATAAAGAACATGATCAGTCTAGGTCAGAGCCCTTTAACAGTAACAGTACAGTGTGGGCCTTAGCCCAATACAGAAACAGTGTGAGCCTATATTCTCTCCTCAATTCTCCCCAAATCCCAAATGTGATTTATAGCTCTCCACAACAACAACCTCCCCAAATCCCAATATTCTCTCCTCAAATCTCTCCAAATATCCCTCCTTGATATCCTCCATAACAACCTCCAAGACCCATTCAAACTCTCACCCAGCAGAGTTCGAAACCACCTCAAACTCCTACCGCCTCATGCTAGCAAAATAAGTATCCTTTTTTCTTACAATGGGATTCGAACCCAAGCCCCCTATTAATAGCTCAACATGCCACTTTCCTCCTTGTCACAAGCTCTTTTGTGTCACATTTTGTCTTCAATTAACTAAAAGGTCTAAAGGCCAAAGTCTAGGTTCCTTTAAAAGAAAAACCAAAATAAATTGCAAGAGCTAAGACCTGAACCCAAGCTCCCTTGTAACCTTAATGACGCTAAAACCACTAGACCACATGCTTCCTTATGACATTTTTTTGACACAATAATTTAAAAGGCCTACATCCAAGCATCCAGGGTTTTATCCACTTAAAACTAAAACTTTTGCTAAGGCCCAAGTTTGAACCTAGGACATCTCAAACACTTCCAAACACTCCTAAATCACTTAACCACTGAAGCAGACATTCATTTATGCAAATTTTCCTAATCGTTCCCTTACTCAAGGCCCAATACTTCTAGGCCCAAATTCCAGGGCGTTACAATTCTACCCCCTTAAAGAAATTTCATCATCGAAATTTCTAACTAACAAGATAGTCGTACCACGTAGACTTCACCACTATGCTCCCGCTGCGCACTCTGATTTCAAAACATTCCTACAGCCTCTTGAACCACGTTTGCGCATATCTCTTGTGCCCATTTTCTATTCACGTTTAAACAGCACTAACAGTTTTATGCAGATCGAAGTTTCACTACAGTTCTAGTCCCCTATAGTTTTAGTTTGCTCTATCTAGAGTGATATAGTCTAATTTCGAAAGTAGCCACAGTACTTCCTAACTTACCGCATTTCAATTTCTAAACAGACAAAAGTATTTACAAAACTTACGGATTCGGCACCGGAGACTCGGTGTGCCACAGTTTTCAGAAGAAGTATCTCAAAACACTTCACATATTCAAAAACAACATTTTGAAATCCAAAAATTTGAAAACCCATTCCACAGTCGAGTTTTGAAACTTGGCTCTGATAACACTGAATGTAACACCCCAAACCCAGCCTAGGAGTTATCGTCGAATCTGGCGGTGTCACATTGAGGTGCTTAGCGTAAAACTTGTTGTTGATGAAATCTTTAAAATCACTTAATCATTTTGTTATTAAACGCTAATTCCAAAATGGGTTGTTCATTTCCAAGGGTGCATCATTAAAAACTAATCACTTTTAAAACGTTATAAATTTTCCAAAATCTCATTTATTATGAAAACGTGGTGTCTTTGAAAACGGTTACCTTTTAAAAATTTGTCAAATTCTACAACTATCAGTTTATATCAAACTAACTAAAAAAAACTCCAATTTAAAGTTTATAACTTTAAAGAGGCCTTTTTACATAAAAATACCCAAATTCAGTTACTTATAAATCAAAAGCTAAAAATGAAAGCTGATGCGGTTGTGTGGCCACCTCTGAGTCCCTCACAGCACTGAATCAAATATGGCTGAGGATTACCTGCACAGTTAAGAGGAGAGGGTGAGTTTACGAAAACTCAGTGTGTAATCCCTTATCAAACAGTCGACATACAGAACATAATTAGTCTAGGCCAGAGCCCTTTAACAGTAACAGTACAGTGTAGGCCTTAGCCTAATACAAAAACAGTGTGGGCCTAAGCTCGATACAATATGAGTTTGGTGCAAGTATGCAAACCCATCCCAATCCAGCCAACACACCACCCGTACTAACCCAACACACCATGTAGAGACAGAGTCGACCCACCCAACCCTCACACCAATATCACATCATAGCTGCCAGTAGTAATAATGCAGCAAAGCTGCTAGTAGTTAGAATGGCTAAGAGCTGTAAACAAGATAGCTATAAGCTATAAACAGAATGGCTACGAGCCATAAGTACATTAATGTGATTGGCACAAAGCCATCAGTAGCAGTGATATGGCCAGCACACAGCCATCAGTAACGGTAACATGATCAGAACAAAGCCATCAGTAGCAGTGATATGATAGGCACACAACCATCAGTAACAATGAAATGATCAGCACACAACCATCAGTAATGGTAATATGATCAGCACAAAGCCATCAGTAACGGTACTATGGCTGACACAAAGCCATCAGTAGCATCGCAGCAAAGCTACCAGCAACAGTATCCCAGCAAAGCTGCTGGTAATAGTATGTGGCCAAGCCACCAGTAATAGTGATTGTGGCAGAGCCACCAGTACAGTACTTCCTCCATAACAGTATCCCAACCCCATACAGTATGTCGTGTATGCAAAATGCCATGCTTAGAATCAGTCATTCAAATCACAGACAAACCAGTCATACCAAACACAGACGAATCAGTCATTTAACAACATATAAAACAATCATTTGACCTCGAGGGGCAAAAATAGTTTACTCACCAGGTTATTACAGTCAATTTAACCTACAAGGATATTACGGTCATTTTTTCCTATAGGGGTATTACGGTCATTTTACTTACAGGGGTATTACGGTCATTTTATCCTACAGGGGCATTACAGTCATTTTACTCTACAGGGGTATTTTGGTCATTATACCCTATGGGGGTATTTTTGTATTCTACCCTACGGTGGTATTTCGATCATTTTACCCTATGAAGGCATTTCAGTCATTTTACCCATCGAGGGTATTTTAGTCATTTTACCCTTTAAGGGCATTTCGGTCCATATGTCGACCTCTCGAAAGGTCCGCAGTCACCTCGAGTAACTCAGGTAACCTAATTGGTCACAACAGTGTAAATGGGCCTAAGGCCTATTACTCGGTCCAAGTGGGCCCACACGGTCGTCTGGCCTGTTCAGCCCAGATTTCACCACGGGTATGAGATCTACATAGACTAGTCTAGTATTTTCCACAAATAGTGGGTTTCATCCGTGTGGGGCCCACAAGACCATTTAGTCCACACGGCCCAATGTGGCCCATTACGACCTAAGCCCACGAAAATGCTCATGGAGACCCTCCACAGTTTATCGCCCATGATTCGCAGGTTCGGCTTTCCACACGAGCGATCGTACACTCTTGTGGTCTCAAACACCGTATTTCAGCATTTCGGCTTTTGTCGTTCTACAGTTACAGTGGGAATGATCATCGCACCCTTGGTTCCCAGGCAATATGCCAATCAACCTCGACCATCACCAGTTAGGGAATGGAAGCAATGTAGGTTGGAGAAAGCGACAAATACCTTGAAAGCCTTGCCGATATCCCCACATTTAGAATAAGGAACAAATGAAATGTGATTTATAGCTGGCTCTCCACAACAACAACCTTCCCCAAATCCCAATATTCTCTCCTCAAATCTCTTCAAATATCCCTCCTTGATATCCTCCATAACAGCCTCCAAGACCCATTCAAACTCTCACCCAACAGAGTTCGAAACCACCTCAAACTCTTTCCGCCTCATGCTAGCAAAATAAATATCCTTTTTGCTTGCAATGAGATTCAAACCCAAGCCCCTCAAAAGCTCAACTCGCTACTTGCCTCCTTGTCATGAGCAATTTTATGTCACATTTTATCTTCAATTAACTAAAAGGTCTAAAGGTCAAAGTCCAGGTTCTTTTAAAAGAAAAACCAAAATAAATTGCAAGAGCCAAGACTTGAACCCAAGCTCCTTTATAACCTTAATGACACCACAACCACTAGACCACATGCTTCCTTATGACATTCTTTAACACAATAATTTAAAAGGCCTACATCCAAGCATCCAGGGTTTTATCCACTTAAAACTAAAATTTTTGCTAAGGCCCAGGTTTGAACCCAAGGCTTCTTAGACACTTCCAAACACTCCTAAATCACTTAACCACTGAAGCAGACATTCATTTATGCAAAGTTTCCTAACCATTCCCTTACTTAAGGCCAAATACTTCTAGACCCAAATTCCTAAGAGTTACACTTTTCGTCCCTCGTAGCTAACGAAAACAATCACTTTGTTTTCTATTCCAATTTCCTCTCCTCACTCCCTTTTTTTCTCTTCTCAACCACTTGTGCCACTATTTTTTGCTATTTTCTGCCACTTAAACCACCACTAGCCACCGTTACACCACCAATCAAACACTATTTGACCACCGCCTCTTCCCCTTCTTCTTTCCTTCTCTATTATCGAACCTCCACCGTCACCGATGCTACCATCGTCATTCTTTTTTTCTTTATTTTTCCTCCTCTCTTCATTTCTTTGGTTATAATCGACTATTTCATTCTTTCTTCTATCTTTTTCAATTTTTTTAAAAAAATTCATACTCATCCATATTTATTTTGATTTTTCCATAGCCATTATTCCTCCATCTACTCTGGATTCTAGTTGAATCGTAAAATTTTCGTTCTAACTAGTAAAGGATAAGTGAGGATTAGTTTAGTCTAATCTCGATTCTTTCTTTTATTTAGTAAGGCTGAATCTAATATATATGTATATATTATTTTTCGATTAAAGGTGACAATCCAGATTGTTCTGATTTGCTTTAACGCCAGAGAAATAATTGGTTCTCCGTTCAAAAAGGATGATTAAGTAAGTATATTCCTTCCATTCTAAAAAAAACAAGATCCATAAATCATCTTCCCAGTTTAGTATGGCAAAATCTAACATAGTGTTAATTTTGGAATTGATGTAATTCAAAGTTCATATCTAGAAGTTAAAGTGTTGAGATTAGAGTTAGTGTGAATGGAATTGCCATTCAAGGTGTGAGATCTAACCATATAAAGATTGTGGATGTTTCATCCATAATTATTATACGTGTTTATTTAATAATAATATTCATTTAAACTTTGGTTATACTTTTGATTAATCGATTGCATAACTGATATTGGTGAAATATAAATAATTTATTAGGTTTGGTTACAAGTAAGTACCTCTGATCTGAAAGAATTGTATTGCAAAATATGTAAGGAATGCTATTGTATGTTTTTGTTTCGTTTGTTTTGTGATGATTAAGCATGCTATTGTTTTGTTGTTGATATTGGTAGTATGATAAACCATGTTCATTAAGACTGATAAAACTGATTGCACGTTAAAGACATGTCATTATTTCTGTTAAAATCGATTATATGATAAAATCATGATTACTGATATTGAAATATTGAATGCATGGTAAGTCATGCCTACTGTTACTGCCATTGGTTGCACGTTTAAATCATGACTGTTGTATTGTTTCTGTTATGGATTAAGCATGTCATATTACATTGGGGTTGGGATGATTTTGTAAGGAGGAAGTACTGGCATTTTGTCTACAATATTGACAGCTTATCTGCAATATTGGTGGCTTGCCTACAATACTGACAGTTTATCTGCAATATTGACAGCTTTTTTACAATACTAGTGGTTTGTCCAAAATATTGGTAGCTTGTTTGCAATATTGGTGGCTTGCCCACAACACGAATAGTTTATCTGCAATATTGGCAGCGTGTCTGCAATACTTGTGTTTGTCCACAATTTGGTGTGTTATTGGATGGATGAGTTTTAGGAACTCTTATTATTGTGTGTAGTGGAGTTGGGTTTGAACCTCTCTAAAATTATTCCATTAACATGAATCATGCATACTGAAACTGTGAATTATGTACTGTTCTAATGCCTTGTATATTTACTGGCTTGGATGCTATTTTTATTCATCATTACTGTATATTTGACTTATGACGCACACTGAGCTTATTAACTAACTCTCTAGGTTTTTTTATTTAATTTCAGATAATTCTCGAGGTTAGGACTGGACATGACAATTGGAGGAGCTTCTTGAATGTTTTCACTTTTTAAGTACTTTAAACGTAATTTTAATAATTTTTTGAGGGCTGTAATAATTTTTATACGAACCGTGAGATGGGACTTATTTTGGGGATTATTATTTTGATTTGTATGATAGTATTCTTTAAACTGCTTAAATTGATATTTAAATGACTATGCATGAAAAATTGGTTTTTAACAAATATCTGATATATCACTAATTTTCGCTGTAATATTGAAAATAAGTTTTTAGTAAAATATAACTTGGTTTTTGAAATGATTAATCTTTACAAATGAAATTCCAAAGACACCTTATTTCTGAAATTAACATGTTTTCGCAAATTAAAGAAAAATATCCAATTTCACTAGTTTTAAATAGAAATGAAAATGGTTTTAAAATATATTTGAAATTATAGAAGTTTATTTGAACTATTTTGGTGGCTAATCTAGCCTTCAAAATTTGGCCAGATTGTCTAGGTCGGGTTAGGGAGGTTACACGTAGAATATGATTCTGCAGTTTGATTTAGCAAAGAGATAGTTCACTATTTTAACACGTCGTATAACATGTGGGTACAAGCTCTAACACTCACTAGATTAGAAACCTCCCTTTTGCATGTAAGATCTAGATCTCTCTTCTCTAAGTTTCCCCTTGAAAACTTAGGTTGAAATTCAAGTAATTCACTTGTTTCACACTCAATGCACTAACAGTTATAAGTTTCTCATTGAAAAAATAAGTGCTAAGTCACTTAATACATTACCTATACAAGTCTCCTCAATATGTAAGCAACCGAGACGTGCTAACATGCTAGATTAAATACATTTAATATGCCCACCAAAATAGTAGGATAATAAGCTCCAAGAATATCTTCAATAAGTCTAGGATAAGTCTTTTAATCTTTAGGATATGATACCAGGTTCGCCAATCCGATCCAATCTCCTTAAAATAAAAGTTGATTTCTTTGATCCAATCCAAACCAATCTTTTATATATGTTCCTATAACATGTTTGAATCTCTTGGATAGGATTACAAAAGTCCAAAATATTAATAAAGATCACAACCTAAGGGTTTTTTACCCAAATTTTCCAACACGCAATATGGTAAGTTATGAGGCTGACCAATGCCAAATATCAGTGGGCACTGCTCTTAGGCAATCCTCATAAAATACCTTAACAATCTCCTCTTTTGGCAAAGTTTTGAAAAAAACTATAATTGGGAAACATACACAATAATAGAAACAGATGCTCCCCCAAAGTAATTCTCCCTTAATCAATCCAACTTAACTATTAACATAATCAAGGAAATTAACCTTTAAAGCTTTCGGAATAGATAAACCCATTAATAATAATAAAAATACTTAGAATTATATTATAGTAAACTGAATGAAAAAATTTCATAAAAATAACAAGCAAAGTAATAAAATTCAAATAAAACATCCCTAAATAACAAATAAAGCTTGTAGTCTTGATATAAAAATAATAATAAAGAAAGCATAATCAAAAGTTCATCAACAACTACAAAAACTCCCAACTCCCTTTTTTTTTCAAAAAATCTCCCAAAGATCTATTTAAGTTGTTTGACTAATAAATCATTCATCGATGCTTTGACATGTCGAACATTGGCCTGAAGTTTAGTAATGATTGTAACAACCCACTGTCAGTGGTGTTGGAAATAGTTATCTCGAGATCACAATTTCGAATAGTGAGTTAATAATTTATTATTTAATTAATATTTATAGGGTTATTACGATTATGTCGTATTAAGTTTTGGTTAGAAAATTTTAATGTTTAGATAGTTAATTAAGTAAAAGGATTAAATTGTAAAAGCTAAAAAAGTTAATCGCTATTCTATTAAAGGTGCTAAATGACAATAGAAACATGGGTGAATGGCTTTAAATGGAAATTATCCATATTCTGAAATGTGTGGACGATTCATGCATGTATTGTAGTGAAATTTTAAATAAATGATAAGGGTAAAATGGTAATTAAGTAAATAAAATAATAAACAAAAGAAAAAAACTATCGTCTTCTTCAATTTAACATTCCTAACATAAAAACACAGTTGTTGTCCTAGGAAGTCTCAACCAAAGTTTATTCTAGGTGCATGGTATGTAATTTTTATACATTTTTAGTGATTTTTATGTTTTTGAGATCGTTTAAGCTTAATTTAGCTAACTTAGGGATTAATTCGTAAAACTATTAAATGTTTGGATTATGCCATTAATGAATCTGTGATGTTTTTGAAGTTTGATGATAGATTTGTAAGGTTGATAGTTAAATATGACTATTTTGTAAAGTGGCTTTGCTTGAATTTAAAGTGTAAGGAATAAATTGTTAAAATAGTAAAATTTTATGGAATTCTTGTGAAAATGTGATAAATATGGGTGTGTAAGGACTATGGAAAATTTTCCCAACTTGTTTTGGATTTAATTGTGTGTAATTTGAAAGTTCGAGTTTAGGGACTAAATTATATAAAGTGTGAAAATTTGGGGTAAATTTGTAAATGAAAATAAAAAGGCTTATTTGCATAAGTTTGATTATTTAAGTTTTTTTAATGGTTAATTAAATGAAAATTATTATTTAAATCAAGAAACAAATCAACCGGACACAAATCATGAAAAAAAATTAGTAGAGTAGTCATCGGTGTCACGTTCGTAACCGTTTTTAATTAGGTAAGTTCATATGTTATTTAAATTTATTAATTGTTGTTTTTGGTGATATGTTAACTATTATTCATGTTATGAAGGAATTAAATTGATAGATATATGGCAACTAGTGAATTGAGCTAAATTGCAATATTAGCTAAATTGATGATTATGTCTGAAAAATGGGAACTATATGGATGTGTGCTTGTAATGGTATAATGTGAATTAATTTAAATGATTTAGATGTGAAATTGTGGCCCGTATGAACCTCATGAATACTTAGGATACAAATGACATGTCATTAGCATTATTTACCGTTTCAGATGTTGGTCTTGGATGTCTTATCGATGGTAAGGTCCTGCATTTGTTGCAGATTCTTCACAGCTCGTATGAGCAGCATCGTATAGCCTAATATCCTGACCCACAACTCGTGTGAGTAGGCCCATTTCACGACTTGTGTGAGCATATACAATTACAACTTGTGCGAGCATCGTTCCTGCGTATTCGACGTTATTTCATTTGGTTCATCAAGTGATAAATGAATAAACGAAAATAAATATACGGAAGTATATATGAGAATAGTTATGTGAATGAAGAATTTTGATATGAATAATTGAAAATGAACATGTGATGAATGAATTTGATTCTTTATATGTTTTCTTATGAATGTTCCATGCAATGATAAGGTTATATGTTTATATATATGAACTCACTAACCTTGTGAGATTTTTGGTTTGTATAGGAAATAAATGAGTCAATGAGCTAGTTAATGAAATTATTCATGGATGGTTTAAGTATATTCCTATTCGGTAAGTTTAAGTTTAAGTTTTATAGGAGTGTACTAAGCATTGATTTTGCTTATATCTGTTGCTTCTTTCTTTGTAGATTATCAGTAGTCACTGTTGGTTGAAAGTTCAAGTCAAAGCTCACACTATTCGTTCATCGACTTGGTCATTAATTCAATAAATTTGGTTTGGTTTTAAATGATATGTACTAGGAGTTTCAAGTTCACTTGTTTATAATAGTGTTGTTTTTAACCTTGGTTACGTAAGGTTGGTGGTTGTATACTTTTGGTACTTTTGGTATAATCTAAACCATATGTACATATATGAATGTTGAACTATGTTTGGTAAGTTGGTCATGCATGAAGTGATGGTGTGACATGTTTTACAAGTTTATGAATTAGAAACTTGTGGTTGATGAAAGTGATTTGGTTTGATGATTGAATTGTAGTGCCATTG
The DNA here is from genome assembly GCF_025698545.1 of Gossypium raimondii. Classification (NCBI taxonomy): domain Eukaryota; kingdom Viridiplantae; phylum Streptophyta; class Magnoliopsida; order Malvales; family Malvaceae; genus Gossypium; species Gossypium raimondii. The sequence goes on along the minus strand of NC_068569.1, from coordinate 40,092,993 downwards.
AGGGCATATTGGTTAGACATTTAGGTTGAATGTTGTTTGGTGTACTTTGGTATACTTTGGTGTGTTTTGAATAGGAAAAAAATAGTTGGAAATGGTTCAAATAGTAGGTGATATAGCTTGGTTTTAAGTTATTTTAGGTGCACACGTCTATCACATGACCGTGTGCCATTCACGGTCACCCCACATGACCATGTGGCCTATTGGATTTTTGGTACAGGTTTATCCACATGATCTCAGAGAGTTACACAGCTTGGCGACACGACAGTGTGACCCTAAGTTACATAGACTCAGGTTGCTACACGGTTTGGCCACACGACCATGTCTTTGAGCCACACGGTCTAGGCTCTATCACACGGCCTTGTAACCCTTTGTTTTTAGTTTTTACCATATTTTCTGTTTTATTTCAGTTTAGTCCATAATTGTTTCTAAACTGATTTTAGGGTTTCATAGGCTCAATTTAAGTCTCGTTCTTGAATGTATGCTATGAACGATGATTGTTTATTAATATTTTATGTTTAAATTACTCTTTGAATTGTGTCACTATATTATTGATTTTGTTAATTGTCATAATATCCCATAACTTAAATCCAGTATCAGAGATGGGTTAAGGGTGTTACAATGATCCTCTCCTAAGAAGCTATTTCAACATCGAGATGGTGTAGCATTCATTGTTCAAATGTTGATAAATGCCCATGAGTGCCAATCTCATTGCTAATAGGAGTAAGCATTGGTTCATCAAGAGCATCTTCATTTGCAAGAATGATTCTTAGATTGGGATCCACGTGCTTTCCTTCCAACCCCTTGTATGAAAACTTTAATTCGACAAGCTTCTTTTCATAATTTTTAGTGGCATTAAGGATTTTAAAATTATACTAAAAGATAGATTAAAAAAATAAAGAAGGAAAGGGAAGATATAGCTTGGGGTACACTCTTTCTACATTCTTAATGAATTCTTGGAAAATGATCTTCTCTAGATCAAACTAACTGCATCTCAAAATTTTCTCAAAGTGTTGTCATCCCTTTTGTAATTGTATTCCTTTGGTTATTGCGTATCCAGTTGTGAGTTGTAATGGCAATGAGACTAACATAAGTAGGCTTTAGGGTGGACGCTTGAAGTTCTACTTGTTGTGGCCATAAGAGATGAACACCATTTGTGATCTTCTTGTCCATGGAGTCAAAGGACTCATCAAGTTCAACATTAATGGCACAAGGATGCATGAGAAACTCTCTAATCTATTCAGGCCCAAATCATGTCAACACCCCCTAACATATACCTTATGCTATAGTTTGCTACTCGAATCACTTACAAACTTAAAGAGATTTGCGTAAAACTCAAGGAGAACCTCTTTCACATAAGGTTGTACATAAATGACAGATTTTAGCAGATCATTGTTTTCAAGAATTACATCAATACCATGGTGTCCAAAGCTTCTTTGATCAATGTTCTACTCGTCTATGAAGCTTTTCTATGCAAACATTAACTAAATGTTGGTGCGGGTAATCGAGAGAAATGTTTGTTCTTTCTTCCTGACCAACTCTTCTTCTGCCTTTACTTAAGTGTTCACTTTTTTCTTAGACTTATTTTCCTTCATATTCTTTTCCTCTGAGGGAAGAGGAATGTTTTGCCTCTTACTTCTTGTCGTGGCTCCGAAATACAACGTCTTTAAAGGTACATCATCGTTACACTCTGTTTCAGATGAAAAATCTAAGACCAAGTTTGATATTTTTCTTTTTGGGGAAGAAGAGAATAGAGGAGCTTTCCATTTATCACTATAACACCCTAAACTCGGCCTAGACGTCCAGTCCAAGTTTAAAGAGTCACATTATCGATACTCAAATACCACACATATAACACAATAATTCAAAATCGTACGTCGCATAATATTCATCACAAAGATTAGTTAAGTATATAATCATCCAAAATTCATACTATCATAGTTTATCGAAACTCTTAAAGTAGTATTTAAAAGAAAGATAAGAGCTTGACTAAGCTTTCGCGGTGCTGACTCATTCAAAATCTGAGAACCATCTAAAATTCAATCAACAATAAAGTGAGTTGTGGGGTTAAAGGCAACCCACTAACAAAATCCATCGTTGCCACTCCCATTTCCACTGCGGAATCTTAACTGGCTGAAGTAATTTAGAGGGCAATTGATTTTTAGCCTTTACCTTTTGACACGTCAGACAATGGGATACTAAAGCGACTACCTCCTATTTCTGTCCATGCCACCAATAGAGTTCTAAGAGGTCCTGATACATTTTGGTCCCACCAGGATGCATAGCATAGGGACTACTATGTGCCTCCTGTAGGATTGAATGCATCAACTGTTTATCATTAGGTACACAAATCCGACCTTTGAAGCACAACACATTTTCACTGTTCAAGCTAAAATCGGAAGTCTTATTCGAACCAACATGTTGCAATCGTTAAACTAAGGACTCATCGCTCAACTGTTTAGCTCGAATCTGCTCCACCCAAATAGGTTTAACCTGTCATTCTGCTAACTGCCCCCATCCTCAACCAGACTCAGACGAGCTAACATTGCTCTCAGATCAATCATTGCTCTACGGCTAAGGGCATCAACTACCACATTAGCTTTACCCGGATGGTACTCTATCATGACATCATAATCTTTAAGTAATTCAAATCATTAGTGCTGCCGAAGATTTAATTCTTTTTGAGTTAAAAAATATTTGAAACTCTTGTGATCGGTGTAAATGATGTAGCTTTCACCATACAGATAGTGTCTCCAGACCTTCAGAGCAAACACAACCGTAGCCAACTGAAGATCGTGCATAGGGTAGTTACCCTCATGTGTCCTAAGCTGCTGCGACGCGTAAGCGACCACCTTACCATCTTGCATAAGCACACATCCTAACCCGACATGTGACGCATCACTGTACACCACAAATTCCTGACCCGATTCCAGTTGAACTAAAATAGAAGCCTTTATCAGAACAGACTTGAGCTTATCAAAACTAGCTTACTGTTCCTCAGACCATACAAATGGAGCACTCTTGCCTAGCAGCTTCGTTATGGGTGATGCAATCAAAGAAAATCCCTCAAAGAACCATCGGTAATAACCAGCTAAACCTAGAAAACTATGAAGCTTGGCTACATTTTTCGGTTGATTCCACTCAACTATAGCTTCTATTTTCTTGGGATTGACTTAGATCCCTTCTACAATTACCACATGACCCAGAAAAGCGACTTCCCTTAACTAAAACTCACACATATTGAACTTGGCATACAACTGTTTTTCTCGGAGTACTTGTAGTACAATACGAAGGTGATTATCATGATCAATTTTAGTTTTGGAGTAAATTAGGATGTCATCTATGAAAACCACTGAAAATTGATCCAAGTACGGTTGGAACACCCGATTCAATAAATCCATAAAAACTTCCGCAGCATTCATCAAACCAAAAGACATCACTAGGAACTTGTAATGTTCGTAACGAGTCTTGAAGGCAGTTTTGTACACATCAGTCTCCTTGACTTTGAGCTGATGATAACTGGAGTGCAGATTGATTTTGGAGAAGACAAATGATCCTCGAAACTGGTCGAAAAAATCGCCAATACTGAGTAACGGGTATTTATTCTTGTTTGTCAATTTGTTAATTGTCGATAATCTATGCATATCCTCATCGACCTATCTTTCTTCTTAACAAATAACATTGGTGCCTCCCATGGAGACACACTCAGTCGGGTGCATCCCCTATCAAGAAGTTCTTGAAGCTACGCTTTCAGCTCAGTTAGATCTTTCGGTGCCATGTGGTAGGGCGCAATGGACACTGGAGTAGTACTTGGTAACAAATCAATTCCAAACTCCACCTCTTAATCTAGAAGGACTTCGAGCAATTCCTCAAGAAAGACGTCTGGGAATTCACTCACGGTGCGGATATCTCCCACATAAAGTTTTGCGGGGACAAAATCGGATACGTAGGCAAGGTATGCCTCGCACCCTTTTCAGACTAAATTATCTGCTACAAGAGCGGAGATTACATTAGAGAGGTAATCTCGACACTCACCAATAGTGACCACCTCATTCTAATCCATTTTGAAAGAAACTTTTTTAGTTGCAGAATCTAAACTGACTCGATGTTCTACAAGCCAGTCCATTCCCAAAATCAAATCAAACTTATTAAAGGGTAATTCCATCAGGTCAGCTGGAAATATCATACCCTGGATCTCTAGAGGTACCCGCCTGTAAACTCTATCAACTCAAATTGACTGACCCAAAGGACTAATCATAGAAAACTCCCTAGTTGTACTTTCAGTAGTTAAACCTAAACTTGTAGAAACAACACTAGCTATGTACGAGTGAGTAGAGCCAATATCAATGAGAGCACAGTACGGAACATAATGAATAAGGAAGGTACATGCAATGACATCAGCTTCATCGCTCTCCTCGTGGCATCTTACCGCATAAACTAGTGCCAGCTGACAAACCTCAATTTGACTTGCACCTTTATCCGGTGCCTTCTATCCTCTCCTTGAACTATTACCGCCTCTACCAGTACTGTGACCTCTAGGATGTTACTGAACCACTCTCGGAGGCTAAATAAAACATAGAGTCGAATCCTGTGCCGCAACGGGCACCTAATTTGGTCGATGAGGGTAATCCCTAACTCGATGCTCTATTGACCCGTAATGGAGGCACACTCCTAACTTCCTCCAACACTCTCTCGGATGGCTTTCCCACAATCACTGCATAGCTAAATTTCAATCACTACACCTGGTGCCTCAGCCCTCAGGGGCCAGTCAAACCTCTCCCGCTTCTTAGGGCACTGAACAGAACCAGAGGGACCTAAATCTCTCTTAATCTTGTTCTGATCCCTCTCGCGGCGTTATCCGTTCGCTCTCAATGCGTTTCACTTCTTCCACTATCTTTGCTTTGTCAACCAGAATTGCAAAAACCCACTCCCTTTGAGGAGCTATCAAAACCCCCAGATCATATCTCACTCCTTCATCAAACCTCACGCACTTGTCATAGTCAGACGCTATCAAATTTTGGGCATTCCTACTTAGTCGCAGAAACTCAGTTTCATATTCTGCGACCAACTGATCACCCTGAATTAAGCTCATAAACTTGCGTCGGCGAGCCTCAACATAACTCGCCCCCACGTACTTACTCTGGAAGGCGTTCTTAAAGTAATCCCAGTTAACCTGTTCAGGCTGAGTTCCTTGCTCAACTGTTAGCCACCACTGATAGGCTTCCTCTCGGAGTAGAGATACAACATCCCACAATTTCTATGTGGGAGTACAATCAAGATCAGTCATAATACACTCGGTAGCCTTGAGCCAATATTCAGAAAGAGTAGGAGCGACTCCTATGACGCCCCTAAAAAATTTAACCCCATTCGACCGGAGTCGTTCAGTAACCGACCCTCGACCTCTCGATCCCAAATGGGTCCCTGCGACCCTTTCTAGTGCTCGAATCATGGCCTGAGACAGTGTGTCGTCCCCAGACGTCGGAGTTTGGGACTCCGTGTCAACAGTGGGAGTACCAAATGTCTCACTGGTCTATAATTAGGCGTACTACCCATAGAGGATGACTCTGCTGGATCTCCTCCTTGCCATCCTTGACGCCCCTGAACACCACGTCCATGACTACCGCGCAAACTCAGTATGGCAACCTAGCTACAATGTTAGAGTGCACAGATCAGTTCAGACATCCAACAAGATGATTTCACCAGTTCACATCAAAACATTTAACCAAACAACAGTTTAGGTATTACAATATTTATAACAGAACAGAAATACTTACAGGGTCAGCGTCGGAGGCTCGATCATTCTCCAAGTTTCAGTTTTTTCCATATTAACTCAGATACTTAGTTATCACCAAACTACTTTTCTCACACATTATGAGCCCAAACACAATCCGAGTGTTGACAAAACTGGCTCTGATACCACTAAATGTAACACCTTAAACCCGACCTAGACGTCCAGTCCAAGTTTAAAGAGTCACATATCGATACTCAAATACCACACATATAACGCAAGAATTCAAAACCGTACGTCGCATAATATTCAACACAAAGATTAGTTAAGCATATAATCATCCAAAAGTCATACTATCATAGTTTATCGAAATTCCTAAAGTAGTATTTAAAAGAAAGATAAGAGCTTGACAGAGCTTTCGAGGTGCCTACCCGTTCAAGACTGAGAACCACCTAAAATCCAGCCAACAATAAAGTGAGTTGTAAAATCAGTGCATAAAGAAGTTTGTTCACATAAACACATTTACCAAAAAGTTTTCGTATTCAAAGATTCGATCTGATAACAGAAACATTTCTAGTTCAGATCCAAGACAGATTAATTTCAGATGCAGAAAGAATTTCAGTTCCACATACAAATTAGATTAGAGTTACATGCAGATATTTCTAGCCCCCATCCGCTACACACCATCTTCGAACATCCCAACACAATGTTAAGGGTGTTTAATGCCCAACCAACCCTACACACCATAGAGTGTCTGACTAACACGTTTACAGAAACATAGCTTAGCTGCTAAATCGTAATTCGTCGAAGCGTTGGGATCAGAATTACACATATGGTGGCTTAGCCAGAAATTTAGAACAAATCACTTCATTCCTTATAATATCGCAACCCATGCATGTGCAGAGAACCAATATCCACAATCTGTGTTCAGTTATTCTAAATTGTTCGACAAGTAGATAGTACAGTTCAATATCAGACTAAGTATCACAGTGCACATACAAATATAGAACTCATGCATATGTCACAGGGTATCAGAGAATTCTCATTAAGCCAATTTAGACCATTCATAGCATGGGGACGTCAATATCAGTATTAAGTAACATTTATGGCATTAAAAATAGTTTTTGGGCCTTTTTATATATGCGAAACGGGTTGGACACACGCCCGTGTCCTTTCCCGTGTGGCTTACACGGCCTGGGCACACGCCTATGTCTTACCTGTGTGGTTTTAAAGCATAAATCAGAGAGTTACACAGCCTGGACACATGGCCGTGTCCTCACCCGTGTGACTCATACAGCCTGGGCACATGCCCATGTGCTCGCTTGTGTTGTTCGTAGTCACAAACAATGAGTTACACGGCCTAGACACACATCTATGTCCCTTGCACAAGTGAACTCTGCACTAATCTTATCACACACGGCTTGGACGCACATCCGTGTGTCTTGCCCGTGTGGCTCCAAATTGATGAACAGTGAGTTACAGGCCATCCACAAGGTCGCGTGGCTCACACGTCCTAGACACACGCCCATGTACCTGGCCATGTGGCATCAACAGCCACCATTTCTGGCATTAAAAACTTGTAAAAATTAAGGTTTTTGGTCAACACCTAAGGAGAGTTCGAAGTAACAAAAATGGAAAAGATCCTCGGATCCTAAAACAATCATTCACTTACACAATTCAAGCATTTAATCAACAGAATTTTTTGGTTACGCACATAATGCCTATGTCGAAAGTTTCGACACGAAACCTTCAACAGACCCAAACTTACTGGAACTTTTATGACAATTATGGAAACTATCATGTTTCTATTCTTGATTGCCAATATTCCCGCCTATTAGGGAAACAAACGATCGTTTATTAGAGATTTTTGCAACTCATAAAATACCCAATTTCAAGGAAGTGACGGAAACAAAAGAAAACTGTGGAAACACTCACATTGATAGTTACTTACTCGATAGCCTTCTGTCCAACGCCTAACAAAAAAATTTCAGTTAATCTCCTATCCTTCACTACTACGATTAGCAAAAATAAAAGAAACGAAGAAGAACGAAGAAGAACAAAGTGACAAAGAAGAAAAGGGAATAAAAACTAAAGAAGAAAAGAACTAACTTTAATTAAAGTTCTAACTTCCAAGCAGGTTTCTGGCATTTGACAGAAAAATATTCCTTAACGCATACGGTGGGATTCGAACTCGGGCCAGACAAGATACAGACAGATGTGTAACTAGTGAACTAACAAGCTCCTTCTTAACACAAATTTACACTGAATTGAACTTAACTATGTAATGCATGGTTAAGGGTTGCTATTAAATCAACAAAAATTTTAACGACGTAACTCGAACTCTAAAACTTAAACACAAAAGCAGAGCACAGGGCACTTTAAAAGAAATTTTGGCCTCGAAATTTACCTCACCCAAGCAAATATGTATACAATCATCGATTGATTCTTTAGGTTCCCACGTGGTCTCCTTAGTGCCATAGTTCTGCCACAAAACTTTTACAAGAGGAACAATTTTCTTCCTCAATACTTTAACATCACACTCCAAGATCTGGACTAGTTCCTCCTCAAATGTTAGATCCGGTCGCAACTCGATCTCGTCAACAGGGACAATGTGCAATGGATCAGATCGATACCGTCTCAACATCGAGACATGAAACACGTCATTAATTCGTTCTAATTCTGACGGTAATTCTAATTGATATGCAACAGGTTCGACACGCTTCAAAAAATGGTAAGGTCCAATGAACCTTGGGCTCTGCTTGTCCTTACGTCCAAATCGGAAAACTTTTAGAAACACTTGATCACCTACAGAAAACTCAATATCCTTTCTTTTTAAATCTGTATATGACTTTTTCCGGTCAGAGGCTGCTTTCAGGTGATCACGAATCACTTTCACAGTACTCTTAGTTTCAGAAACCAGCTCAGGACCCAATATCTAGCGTTCGCTTAATTCTGTCCAACATAATAGAGTATAGCACTTGCGACCGTACAAGGCCTCGTAGGGTGCCATATGAATACTAGATTGGAAGCTGTTATTGTATGGAAACTCAGCCAATGGTAGATACTCCTCCCAACTACCCCGAAAGTCTATTGCACAAGTTAGAAGCATATCCTTCAGAATCTGAATGACTCGTTAAAACTGTTTTTTGGTCTAAGGGTGGTACGCAGTACTAAAATTATGTCATGTGCCTAAGGTCTCGTGAAGTTTCTTTTAGAATCAAGATGTGAATCGTGGGTCTCTACCAAAGATAATTGAGACTGAACCTCGTGTAGTCTCATAATTTCAGGAATATACAATTTAGCTAACTTCTATGCGAGTATATTGTTCGGATAGGAATGAAGTGGGATGATTTTGTCAACCGATCAATGATAACTGTACAAAATCTTTCTTAGTAGGGGTTAAAGGCAACCCCTTAACAAAATCCATCGTTACCCGCTCCTATTTCCACGGCAAAATCTTAACTGGCTGAAGTAATCCAGAGAGCAACTGATGTTCAACCTTAACCTTTTGACAAGTCAGATAGTGGTATCCAAAAGTGGCTACCTCCCATTTTAGTCGAAGTCACTAATAGAGTTCTCGAAGGTCCCGATACATCTTGTTCCCACCAGGATGCATAGCATAGGGACTACTATACGCCTCCTATAGGATCAAATGCCTCAACTGTTTATCATTAGGTCCACAAATCTGACCTTTAAAGCACAACACATTATCACCATTCAAGCTAAAATTGAAAGTCTCGTTTGAACCAACATGTTGCAATCGTTAAACTAAGGACTCATTGCTCAACTGTTTAGCTCGAATCTGCTCCACCCAAATAGGTTTAACCTATCATTCTGCTAACAGCCCCCATCCTCAACCAGACTCAGACGAGCTAACATTGCTCTCAGATCAGTCATTGCTCTACGGCTAAGGGCATCAACTACCACATTAGCTTTACTCGAATGGTACTCTATCATGACATCATAATCTTTAAGTAATTCAAATCATTTGTGCTGCCGAAGATTTAATTCTTTTTAAGTTAACAAATATTTGAGACTCATATGATCGATGTAAATGATACACCTTTCACCATACAGATAGTGTCTCCAGATCTTCATAGCAAACATAACCTCAGCCAGCTCAAGATCGTGCGTAGGGTAGTTTTAGGAGTAGTTCCTAAAGCAATGGTCATTCTTATTATCACTACTTTTTCCTTAGTAACCTTAACTGACAAATTAGTGTCAACATTAGTATTTATAACAAGCCTAGTAATATTGATGAAAAGATCTCCAACAAGAGATGAATGACTAGTATCTAACTCTTGAACGATAGAAACGGCATCAATTTCAAGAATAAATGAAGAGTTAGGATTTCCTTGATATATGATAGCTTTAATGAGAGACTCCATGTGATCAATGGGCATTAATACTTGATCAGGTTCTGGTGGATTGGCTACAGGATCATCAATCTTAGAAACTACCTTTGCAACATCACCCGATGACTGCTTTCAATATTAGAGTTTTTAGAGATTTCCATGTTGTTGTCCTGGATAGCTTCATGGATGATTTCATCACTTGGATCAACTTCATTTCCATCAAAGGCAAAATCAATTGGTTTAACACCCTTAACAATTAGGTTCTATACAATAGTGCTTGCAACAGTGCCTGTAATGCCTCAAAATTTTCAAATAACCTGTACGAGATTATTTAGGTGACTTTATTTGTAAATTAGATAATAAATTCAATTTTATTAGTTCTAATTATTTTTGTACTATTGCAAAGCTATTTAAAAGCATTTTAAGCTAATTTTTAAGTTTTGGCCTTGATTGGATAAAAATGCGAGTTAAGATAAATTGTAGTATAAAACTAAAAGAAGAACACAAAGATTAAGAGAGAAAGAAAGAAAAAGAAATGACAGGATGATTCAACTTTCACTTGGGATATCAAAAATCTTATACATTCCCTCTATTTGTAGGGCCTCAATCACCATAAGTTACAAACATATAATTTGTAACACCTTTAACCCATCTCCGTCGCCGGGTTAGGCTTATAGAGGATGACCGATCAATCAAAAAGCATTTAACATCAAAATATTAAATATGTTAACATATTAAAACCAATAAAAGATAGCATTTTGTCCCTAAATCGAGCCTTCGAGACCCTAAAAATAGCTTAAAAGTAATTCGAGACTAATTTGAATCAAAACAAAAGATTTGAGAAAAAATATAAAATTTGCAAATAGGGATCAGATGGCCGTGTGACATAGCCCAAGCCATGTAACAATCAAATAAGGGACACACGACCATGTCCCACCCCGTGTCCTCACCCGTCTAACTCACTGAGTAGGGTCACACGTTCGTGTCGCAAGCTGTGTTCTAGACTGTGTAACTCTTTCCGAGTTGCCACACACAGCCGTGTGCTAGGCCATGTAACTCACTGACTTAAAATAGTAAGAATTTACAAATGACTAATAGCTGTGTAGCCAAGCCGTGTGTGTCACACAGCCATGTGACAGCCCGTGTCCCAGGCTGTGTGATAAGAAAATGAACCCTAAATCCAAGCCATTTCAAGACGAAACCATACCTAACCAACCATACCATTTGTGCACATATGCAAGGGATTTAAACATCATTTAAACACACCGAAACATACCATTTCAAACCTCCTATTTCATCTAACCAATATGCCATTCAAGGTATCACACTTGTGTCAAAACATCATGGATCAAACTAAAGCAGCATAGCTACTTTTCAAGCATAAAACCTAACTTAATTATATACCAAATCATATCACAAATGACCATTTTTCAAGCCATCACAAACATAAAAAAAGACCATGCATTTCAATTACCTAAAAGTGACCAAAATGACCTAACTTAACAAGGCATTACAAGTCCATCAAACCCACATAAACTTCAAAGGCATAAACATATTAAATCAACCATTTACACATTTATGAACTACCACTACAAAAGTTCTTATACATGCCATTTATAACCTTGGCAAAAATAGACAAAAAAAACTATCGAAATGGGTGCTGGATAGTCTGATAGGCCTCTGATGAACTTCTAAGCGGTCGAGCTTTCGATTATATATAAAACAAAGGAGAGTAACTACGTAAGTAAATATTGTTTAGTAAGCTCATACAAAGTTAAACATAACTTTCCATTTAATTAGCACAATTTATAGAATAAACACTATATCATAACCAAGACCATAAGCTTTGCATAAGCCTATACAAGCACCATCAACTCACAAGTTAGTATACTTCTCCATGATACAAATGAATTCAATCACATAATAAGTAAATGTCACATATACATCATTTTATTCATCAGCCTTTTCATATGATCATGAACTATTTCATTTGTATACTTACCATGCCATTTCCTTTTCTTACCCATTGAGCCATCTAAAATTGCATCAGATACTTGGGAATACTCACACACATAGTGTGCCTTGCCATATAACTGTAAGCTTTCCTTTTCAAGAATGCTCACACGAGCTATAGGTCAGAATGTTAGCTACATGATGCTGCTCACACGAGCAGTGGAGAATACTCAAAAAATAGAAGACCTCACCCATCGGTAGGACATTCAAGATCAGCACCCGAAACATGAAATCCCTAATGACATGTCATTCTTATCTTAAGAATTTTTAAGGTTCAAACGGGTTTGATTATCCGTTAATTACTCAATCATCGATATGTATGCAATTTCAAGTCCATTTATATTAATACAATATAACAAATAATGAATTTAACTAACATTAATATGATCATAATTCATACGAACTTACCTTGATAACTAGAGTCGTAATAATCGAGTTGAAGTCTAGTCCAAAGCTTTAGCTTTTCCTTGATTTACGTTCGGTTGTTGTTTCTCTTGACCTAAATAGATGATTTCATTCAATGAAGTACTTCAAGTATTCAATTAAATTCCTAAATCATGTTTATGTAAAATTACAAAATTACCCCTAATACTTTAAATTTTCACAATTTAGTCCTTAAACTCATAACTTGAATATTACTCATTTTAACCAAAATCCATGTTAACCAATGTTACAAGGGACCTTGAAACAATCCATTATTACTAACATTTCACAATAAAACCCATAGATTTACATTTTCAACAATTTAATCCCTATCGCAATTTCATAAAAATCATTTAACAAAACATGTTTATTTTACAACAAAGATTAATAATCATTCAAATAACTTCAAAACCTATTAAAAAACAAACTCAAAGACATAAAATAATTAAAAACTATGTTTGAATACATACCATGCAGGGCACCTATGCTAGCCGAACCTTAAAGCCCTAAAATGGTGTTTATTTCCTCTAAAATTTCAGTGGAGAAGACAACAATGAAGATGATACTATGTTTTAGTTTCTTTTGTTTTAATTTAATTATCAAATTACCATTTCTACCTTGGTTATTAACTTTACAAAAGAACAAATTCATGTCCATATTTGTCCGCTAACTCCTTAATTGGTATAATTACTATCTTAGTCCATTAGTTTAAGATTTCATAACCATTTGACCTTTTTAACTAATAGGATTCAACTTTTACACATTTTACGATTTAGTCCTTTTTACTTAATTAACCATTTAAATATCAAAATTTCTTAACGAACTTTTAAAAAGACCTTAAAATAATCCTGTAGACATTAAATAAATATTAAAATAAATAAAACTCCTCGAAATTATGGTTTCAAAACCACTATTTCTGACAACATTAAAAATGGGCTGTTACAACTCTCCCCTAAAGGAATTTTTGTCCTCGAAAATCTTACTAGTGAATAGGTTCGGGTATTGCACTTTCATAACTTCTTGCGGCTCCCATGTAGCTTCCTCGACTCCATGATGTTGCTAGAGAAATTTAACTAAAGCTATTCATTTATTCCTTAACATCTTTAACTTCTTGAGCTAAAATTTTGATCGGTTTTTCACTATATGACATATATGGTTGAATCTCAACATCAACAAGTGAAATCACTTGTGAATGGTCTGATTGATACTTCCATAATATGAACAAATGAAATTTGTTGTGCATTTTCTCTAATTCAGATGATAAATCCAAACGATAAGCCACTGGCCCAACCCTCTCGATGATCTAATACGGCCCGATGAATCGTGGACTAAGCTTTCCTTTATGGCCAAAATGGAGAACTTTTCTCTAAGGCAATACTTTGAATGACACTCTGTCACCAACTTGAAATTCAATGTCTTTTATTTCCAAATCCGCATATGATTTCTCACTATTAGAAGCAACTTTTAAACTATCACGTATTATTTTAACCTTTTCTTCAGTTTCTTGAACCAAATTAACACCGAATAGCTTTTTCTCACTCAATTCATTCCAGTATAATGTAGTTCTACATTTTTGACCATATAACGCCTCATACGACGCCATTTTAATGCTCACTTGATAACTATTATTGTATGCAAATTCAATCAATGGGAAATTTCTCCCAACTACCTTCGAACTCGAAAACACAACAACAGAGCATATCTTTGAGTACCTATATCACTCGCTCAGACTAACCATCGATTTAGGGATGAAATGTTGTACTGTACTGAAATGTAATCGAGTACCTAGAGCTTCATGCAGTGTAACAATCTAAAAAATGTATAGTTCTGCCAACTTCTCAAGTGAGTAATCCGTACATACTGGAATGAAATATGCAGATTTAGTCAAACGATCCACAATAACCCAGATAACATCTTTCTTTCATGAAGAAAAAGGTAATCTTGATGCAAAATCCATCGTAACTCATCCCCATTTCTACTCTGGAATCATCACAGGCTCTAATAATCCAAAAGGTACTTGATGCTCGGCTTTGACTTGCTGACAAATCAAACATTTCAATAAAAACTCTAAAATCTCTTGTTTCATACCTGGCCATCAGTACATCTGGCTCAACTCACCAAACATTTTATTACTACCAGGGTGTCTCAAAAAATTACTACTGTGAGCTTCCTATAAAATATTCTGAATAACATCAGAATTTCTTGGAACACATATTCTGTTTTAGAAATACAATTTACCATTAGAACTAATGTGAAATCCTGAATCAGGTGTTGATTCAATCTGTTCCCATTTAGTAATCAACTGGAGTCACTGTTCTGAGCTTCACAAATCTGTTGCAGAAATGTCAGTCTAGCTTTTAATTTTGCTACAATAGAACCATCACCAATTAATGTCATTCAAGTGTTCAAAGCTAGTAAAGAAAATAAGGACTTTCTACTTAAAGAATCAACAACAACATTAGCTTTTTCTGGATGATAATCGATAATCAAATCATAATCTTTTAGCAGATCTAACCATCTACGCTGTCTCAAATTTAATTCTTTCTATGACATCAAATACTTTAGGCTTTTGTGATCCGTGAAGTTATGACATTTTTCTCTGTACAAATAGTGTCGCCAGATCTTTAAAGCAAACACAATAGCTACAAGCTCTACATCATGAGTCAGGAAATTTTTCTCGTGTAGCTTCAACTGTCAAGAAGCATAAGTTGCCACCTTGCCTTATTGCATCAAAAGTATTCGGTGAGTCAACACAAGGGCCTCGATCAATAACACTTTCAATTGGTCAAAGCTTTGTTAACACTCTTTAGACCATTCAAACTTGACATCTTTATGGAGTAACTTCGTCAATGGTGTTGCAGTCATTGAAAATCCTTTTACAAATATCTAATAATATCCGGTTAGACATAAGAAACTTCTAATCTTTGAAACGTTTCCCGGAGGCTTCCAATCCACAATAGCTAATTTTTTTAATCAGATCAACTCTAATACCGTCAGCCGATATAACATGTCCCAAACATCCAACTTCTCGAAGCTAGAACTCACATTTGCTAAACTTAGCAAATAACTATTTCTCACGTAAAACCTGTAAAGTTACTCTCAAATGTTGTGCATGCTCAATTTCATCTCGAGAATAGATCAGAATATCAATAATGAATACAACTACAAATTTGTCTAGATATGGTCAGAATATTCTGTTCATCAAATCCATAAACACATCAGGTGCATTAGTTAAACCAAACAACATAACTAAAAATTCATAATGTCCATACCTGGTTCTGAAAGCAGTCTTCGGCACATCTGAATCCTTAATCTGTAATTGATAATATCCAGAACAAAGATCCATTTTTGAAAATACTGTCACACCTTTCAGTTCATCAAACAAATCATCAATACGCGACAAAGGACACTTGTTCTTGATTGTGACTTTGTTAAGCTACTTATAGTCGATACATAATCTTATTGACCATCTTTTTTCCTACCAAACAATACAGGAGAACTCGAGGGAGAAAAACTAGTCCAAACAAATCCTCTAACTGTCAATTCTTGTAACTGCGCTTTCAACTCTTTCAACTCTGTAGGTGCCATTATATACAGAGCTATTGATATTGGAGAAGTTCCCGGTACTAACTCAAAAGAAAATTCGACCTCTTTGACTGACGGTAACCCTAGTAATTTTTCTGGGAACACACCTGAGAATTCACATACAGTTGGGACTGACTCTAATTTCAATTCTTAAGCCCTGAGATAAAAAATATAAGCTAGATATGCCTCACAACCCTTTCTGACATATTTCTGAGCTGACATAGCTGAATTCATATTAACTGTACCATCAAATTTATTAGATTCAACCCTAACTATATCACCATTCTAACATTTCAACAAATTTTGCTTTCGTCTACAATTCACAACAACATCATGCTGTGTTAAACAATCCATACCAACAATCACATCGAATTCATCAAATGGTAATAGCATCAAATCAGCCAGAAAGTTGCAATCCTGAATTATCAGGGGACAATTTCTACAAACTTTATCAACTAACACATACTGGCCTAAAGGGTTTGTTACTTTGAACACAAATTCAGTTGACTCGTAAGGTATTTTCTTATCCGACACTAAAGTTGTGCATATATATAAATGCATTGAACCAAGGTCAATCAAAGCATTAACATTAGTATCAAAGATAGAAAATGTATCAGTAATCACATCAGGTGCCGAAGCTTCCTATCGAGCTCAAATTGCATATGCCCTAGTTAGTGGCCGAGCCTAAGATCTAACTGTAGAATCTTTCATTCCACTTCGACTATTACCCACATTACCATTATTTTTGGATGGACTCCCTTTCGCTATCGTGTTACTCATATGAGTGTTTTGAGCTTTCTCTTTGTTAGATCTCTCAAGGCAGTCTAAAAGGAAATAGTCATTGGAACCACATTTAAAACACAATCTATCTCTCAATCTACACTCCCAGAAATGTCCTCTATTGCATTATTGACATACAGGTTTTTCATTTTGAACACTTCCCACACTCACTACCGAAGTAGCCTAAGGTCTTGAACTACTTTGAAATTCCTTTGATTTCTTCGATGGAGACGAAAATGATTTTCCCATAGGTCATTTACTAGTGTCACGAGCCTTGGAATTTACCTTTCTTTTAGTTTTACTAAGTTCTTCCGCTTTATGTGCTCAATCTACCAAAACCATGAATTCTATCAATTCTAGAATCCCAACTAATAGTTTGATATCTTCGTTTAAACCGTCTTCAAACTTGGTACACATAACAACATCTGATGGTATACATTCCCGAGCATACTTGCTAAGTCACACAAACTCTCTTTCATACTCGGCTATTGTCATACGACCTTGTTTCAAATCAAGGAACTCTTTCCACTTCTTGCTGAGATACCGTTGACTAACATATTTCTTCCTAAATTTAGTCTAAAGAAATCCTAATTCACACGATCCTTTGGTACCACCGCGGTCAAAGTATTCCACCACTTATACGATAAGTCTTTCAACATAGAGACTACACATTTTAATCATTCAACAGGAGTACAAGACAATTCATCAATAACCTTCACAATATTTTTCACCAAAACTCAGCTATTTCAAGGTCGTCTTCAACTATATTGTGAAACTCTTCAGCCCCATACTTACGTATTTTATCAACCAGAGGCTTGGTTACACGTACTTGTTCCGAACCTTGAGGAATAAAGGGAACATGTTGGGGTATGAGAGGGGTGGAGGTCGTTGAGCCATCGGGTTTGTTCTAACGAACTTAGAGAACCACTCAGATATCATTTACAGAAGGCTTATTTCGCCTCAGTTCTTCAGCCCTCAGCTATGGACCCACTACTAGCTGCTCCATGAACGAAGGCTTGCACATTACTTTCAACGTCATTGGAATCAATTCGGTTGGATGACATCTTTTATCTATATGAAAGCATAATTCATTTTGAGTTAGGAGATATCACACTATTACAGGTTATATAATGGCATGTATTTCTAGACTCCATATATTCTACGTTCAGTCTAAGAACTGACTAAACCGTAGCTCTGATACCACTAAATGTAACACCCGTAAACTTGTACAAATGTAGTTTTAGGACTAGTTCCTAAAGCAATGGTCATTCTTATTATCACTACTTTTTCTTCAATAACCTCAACAGACAAATTAGTTTATTCACCAACAATAGGGTTTACATCAACATCAGTATTTATTACAAGCCTAGTAATATTGATGAAAAGATCTCCAGCAAGAGATGAAGGACTAGTATCTAAATTTTGAACAATAGAAACAATATCAATTTCAAGAATAAATGAAGAGTCAAGATTTCCTTAATCTATGACAACTTGAATGAGAGACTTGATGTGATCAATGGGCATTAGTACTTGATTAGGTTCTAGTGGATTGGCTAGAAGATCATCAATCTTAGCAACTACCTGTGCAACATCACCTGATGATCGCTTTACAATATTAGAGTTTTTAGAGATTTTCATGTTGTTGTCCTGGACAGCTTCATGGATGATTTCATTACTCGCATCAACTTGATTTCCGTTAGAGGCAAAATCAATTGGTTTAACACCCTCAACAATTGGGTTCTATACTATAGTGCTTGCAACAGTGCCTAGAATGCCTCAAAATTTTCCCGTAATCTATACGAGATTATTTAGGTGATTTTATCCGTAAATTAGATAAGAAATTCAATTTTATTAGTTATAATTATTTTTGTACTATTGGGAGGTCGTTCAAAAGGATTTTAAGGCAATTTTTAAGTTTTTGTCTCAATCAGATAAAAATGCCAGATAAGGTAAATTGTAGTATAAAACTAAGAGAAGAACACAAAGATTAAGAGAGAAAGAAAGACAAAGAAATGATAGGATGATTCAACTTTTACTTGGGATATTCAAAAGCTTATATATTCCCTCTATTTATAGGGCCTCAATCACTATAGGTTACTGATTTGATATTTAACATCACAACAACGATGTGCAAGTGTACATTGTCGATGCAAGTATAGTAGACATATATGAGTCTGTTGGATATTGATCCTACGAGGATGGCTGTCTTTTGTCTATCAATATTAGTGCAATAAATAGATAGAAACGAGATAGATTGTGAGAGTAGTTATCGAAGGAATAACTTGAAAAAAATAAGATAAAATATGATAATGATAAACTGGGATCCCCAATGTGAATATTCAATAGAATACTAGGTGCTCACACGGTATAAAAGGATAAGTGATTGTTAATGCATTAAATTGCAATGGATATCTTACCAGGCTTAACTTCTATATTTAATCTAAGACTTAAATATGCATATTCACCACACCTCTAATCCTCAAGCAACTTTCGCTGTCATGCTTGTTAGCTTGAATTGTCGCAGCACTTTCTAGTGTCAGTGACCGCAATAACACTTCCGTGCTAAAAACAATCAAACCCAAAGATTAAACAGTAGAAGCAAGATTGAATAAAATAAAATTGAACCTAGAAATCATGTATACTTTCGTACAAACATGAAATAGAAAGTAATCATTAGCGTTTAGAAAAGAAATATAAAAGAAACAAGTGGAGAGTGCTATTCCTAGAAAATCTTGACTTGATCTCTCAACTCCCTCTTATGTCGCACTCAGGGCTCATTGTCAAGAGCTAATTGCATCCCTTTCACTTTGGTTCACTCGTAGGAGAGTTAAGTCACTATAGCCGAAAGCTTCAAAAGATAGGTTGAAGAAGATGATACCCCCCAAAACCCTTATTTTTTTCCTTTTCATGTGAATATTTATATTCTTCCAAATAGCACATGTGTCCTTTCATCAAAATCATGCTACCTCTGTACGTACAAGTTGGTTGTACCAGACTGGACAGCTCACACATTTTTGTTTTTATCCGGACAGCTGTCAGATGTGACGGCAATTCTGGGCGTAATCTCGAAATACTCATGCAGCGACATTGGTACCAAAACATGAAAAAATTAATGATAAATAGGCTAAGATCCACTAAGTTAGAAAATGCAATTTACTGAACTAAAAATTCTAAAATATATGCTAAAGATAACTAAATGGGGACAAATTAACTAATAAGTAGGGAGAAAACATATGCTCTTTCTAGTACTATCAACTACAAACATATAATTTGTAACACCCCTAACCCATCTCCATCGTCGGGTTAGGGTTACTGAGCATTATCGATCAATCGAAAAACATTTAACATCATAATATTCAATAAGTTAACCATATTAAAACCAATCAAACATAAGCATTTGTCAATAAATCGAGCCTCTGAGACCCTAAAAATAGCTTAGAAGCAATTAAGGACTAATTTGAATCAAAATAGAAGATTTGAGAAAAATTTATAAAATTTTCAAACAGGGGTCACACGAACGTGTGACATAGCACATGCCATGTAACAATCGAATAAGGGACACATGGTCGTGTCCCAACCTGTGTCCTCACCCGTCTAACTCACTGAGTAGGGTCACACGAATATGTAGTAGGCCGTGTAACTCACTATCTTAAAACACTAAGAATTTACAAATAATACATGGCTGTGTGACAGCCCATGTCCAATCCCGAGTGATCAAAAAATTAACCCTAAATTCAAGCCATTTCAACACCAAACCAACCTAACCAACCATTTCATTTGTTCACATATGCAAGGGATTTAAACATCATTTAGACACACCTAAACATGCTATTTTAAACCTCCTATTTCATCTAACCAATATGCCATTAAGGGCACCATAATTCTGTCAAAACATCATGGATCAAACCAAAGCAACATAGCTACCTCTCAAACATAAAAACTAACTCAATTATCTACAAAATCATATCACAAATGACCATTTTCCAAGCCATCAAAAATATACCAAAATACCATGCATTTCAATTACCTAAAAGTGGCCAAAATGACCTAACTTAACAAGGCATTACAAGTCCATCAAACCCACATAAACTTAAAAGGCATAAGCATGCTAAATCAACCATTTACACATTCATGGACTACCACTACAAAAGGTCCTATAAATGCCATTTATAAATTTGGCAAAACTAAACAAAAAAAACTAATGAAATAGTTGTTGGATAGTGTGATAGGTCTCCCACAAAGTTCCAATCGACTGAGCTTCTAGTTATTTATAAAACAAAGGAAAGTAACTACGTAAGCAAATATTGCTTAGTAAGCTCGTATAAACTTAAACATAACTTACCATTTAATTAACACAATTTATAGAATAAGCACTATATCATAACCAAGACCATAAGCTTACCATAAGCCTATACAAGCACCATCAACTTATAAGTTAGTATACATATCCATGATACAAATGAATTCAATCACATAATAAGTAAGTTTCACATACACATCATTTAATTCATCAACCTTTTTATATGATCATGAACTATTTCATTTGTATACTTACCATGCCATTTTCTTTTCTTACCCGTTGAACCATTTAGAATTGCATCGGATACTCGGGAATGCTCAGACACATAGTGTGCCTTTCCATATAATTGTAACCTTTCCTTTTCAATAGTTCTTACACGAGCTGTGAAATGGGTTTGCTCACATGAGTTGTGGGTCAGAATGTTAGCTATGTAACAACCCATATTCAATGAATTTAAGAAATGTTATCGTTTGGATGCTTAATTTGGTAAAAAGGGCTAAATCGTAAAAGATGCAAAGTTTGAGTTCTATAAATTCAAGGTATTAAATGGCTATTGAATTAAATGGTTGAGGGATTTTGATTATATTAATTGCTAGTGGAATTTTATGGACACTAAATAGGTGATTTTAAAGGTTAATAAAAAGGTTAAATAAGTAATTTAATTATTATTGATAAATTAAATTAACTAAAATCAATGTATGATCTTCCTAAAGAG
Source organism: Gossypium raimondii (assembly GCF_025698545.1). Lineage (NCBI taxonomy): Eukaryota > Viridiplantae > Streptophyta > Magnoliopsida > Malvales > Malvaceae > Gossypium > Gossypium raimondii. Next base: position 40,071,097 of record NC_068569.1, on the reverse strand, counting down.
AAATCTCCTCCAAAATTTGAAGGAAAGAAAGCCATAACTAGGGCTTGAAGCATTCAGTAAATTCTCAAGCTTGCATGTAAGTGAAATTTGTCTCCTTTTTAATGATTTCTATGTTTTTGAAGTCGTAGCTTAATATAGCAAGCCTAGGGACTAATTTACAAAATTGTTAAAAGGTTAGGGTTTTGCCATGAATGTATTCATGTGGTTTTTGATGTTTGATGCAAGAAAATGAATTCTTATTGATAAATAAATGACTTTTGTAAAGTGATTTTTGTTGAAAATGTCAATTAGAGATTTATTTGTAAAATGTGTAAATACAAGTTGAAATGTGAAAATAATGAATTGTATGAGTTGCTACAAGTGTGTATTAAATTCAGCTAGCTTTTATATGGATGAAATTGCATGAATTTTAATTTACGACTTAAGGATTAAATTATAAAGAAATTAAAATGTTAGGGTTAAAAGTGTAAATTTTCTAAAATATGTATTTTGGTTTGAATTGAAAAGAATGATTATTGAATAGATTGAATTTGACTTTTTAGATCAAGTGAAGCCTCGTACGGATCTAAATCGAGGGAAATATAAAGTATCAGACTAATCGATCATATTTCGTTGTTTTTGTGATTTAGGTAAGTTCGTATGTGTAAATAGCATTTTAATGTATTTATGTAAATGTTATTACGTTATTTATAATATTATGCTTCGACAGAAAATCCCACGACGTTACGACGACTATCGAGCCCCGTCTGAACCTTGGGAATATATAGGATACAAATGACATGTCATTAGGGTTACCATGTTTCGGGTGCTCGTCCTGAACGTTCTACCGATGACTGATTTTTGACATTTGTTGTGGATACTCATCAGCTTGTGTGAGCGGCATCGAGTAGCTACGTTTTGAATGTCAGTATGTGTGATCAGGCCCATTGATGGCTTGTATGAGCATTTATGTAAAGAAAAATGAAAGAAATGGTTTTGACCATGTATTAGCACACTTTGTGTGAGCTTCCCGTGTATCCGATATTATTCTAAGTGCTTCCACAAGCATGTAAAGGGATGAACCAGTAAGGGTTCCGATTGATTACACTATGAAATTATGGAAAGGTATGAAGTATTGATTATTAAAGTATGTATAGCCATGTTATCAAAACTATGAATTCATATGTATTATGATTATGAAATTTACCTTACCATGTGATGAATTTTGCTAAGTTATGTGATTAAGCACTAACTTGTGTTGTTGATGATGCTTAGGCTTGTTCCAAGCTTGTGTTGGATTGATTCATGTCTATTTTTATGATTATGCCTTGAAATGGTAAGCTTTGTTCATGAATTATGAACTTACTAAGCATTATATGCTTACATTGTGTTTCTTTTGTTATATAGAATATCGGAAGCTCGATCAGTTTGGCAACTCGTCAGAGACCTATCACATTGTCCATCGACTATTTCTGTAGACTTTGTTGTTTTGAGTCATGGTTATAATGACATGTATAGGTAATTGTGCTTGATGAGACTATCATTATGTTTGGCTTGTAAATGTGGTATTATGGTTGATGAACTTTTAGCATTTTAATGCTTTGATGGTTGGTGTTGAAATGGTCAAGTGAAGTTATGTTTTGAATGACCAATTTCGTATGTTTGAATGTGATATTGACATGTGGTCATTGTGGTAGTTTGGTATGGAATTAGGTTATAAATGTATGGTTAATGAATGGCTAAATTATGCATATGTTTAAGTATATTTGATTGTTGTGATTGAGGTGCCTTTTGGGCATATTGGTTGTATGGTTAGATGCCATATTGAATTTGCCTTATTATACATGTTTTAGGTATGTTTTGAAGCTTGATTGTAAGTACAAATGGCTTGTAGGTGTAAACTTGAGTTGGGTGAAAGAAATGGCTTGAAATTGGCCTATTTCTTGTCCAGACGGCCTAAGACACGGGCGCATGTCTCAACCGTGTGCGACACATGGCCATGTGACACGACCTTGTGTCCCCTGTAGGTTTTAATGGTTGCTTTTCGAAAGATACAAGGCCTAGCACACGGCCTGACACACTGGCATTTGAGGCAATTTCGAGAGTTACATGGCCTAGCACACGGGCGTGTGGCTTGGCCGTGTGACCCAAGTCAGAGAGTTACACGGGCACGAATACAGGCTGGGACATGGCCGTGTGTCCCTACTTTGAATGTCCAGACGCCTAAGACAGAAGCGTGTGTCTCAGCCGTGTGAGTCACACGGCCTTGTGACCCCTACAGTGTGAAATTTTCTATATTTTTCCAAAAAGTTCTAAATGTTCCCGATTTACCCCAAATCGTTTCTAAAGTGTTTCTAAGGCCTCAAGTTTTCAATTAAGGGACACGAAGCATGTGTTTGAATGAATTATGCTATAATTTGAAATGTTTGGAAATTGATGATTTTAATTTATGTTTTTTAGGTAATACTCCGTAACCCTATTCCGGCGATGGATTTGGGTTAAGGCTGTTACAAGCTACACGATGCTTCTTACACGAGTTGTGGAGAATTTACAACAAATGCAAAACCTTAGCCATCAATAGGGCTTTCAAGACCAACACTCGAAACATGAAATCCCTAATGACATGTTATTCGTATCCTAAGAATTCTTAAGGTTCAAACGAGATTCATTATCCGTCAGTTACTCAACCATCAATATATATGCAATTTCAAGTCCATTTATATTAATACAACATAGCAAACAATCAATTTAACTAACATTAATACAATCATAGGAACTTAACTAGATAACTAGAGTCGTAATAGTCGAGTTGAAGTCTAGTCCAAAGCTTTAGCTTTTCCTCGATTTAAGTCTGGTTGTTGTTTCTCTTGATTTAAATAGATGATTTCATTAAATTAAGTACTTCAGGTATTCAATTCAATTAATAACTCATATTTATGTAAGATTACAAAATTACCTCTAATGCTTTAACTTTTCACAATTTAGTCTTTAAACTCAGAACTTGAATATTACTTATTTTAACAAAAATCCATGTTAACCAATGTTACAAGGGACCTTGAAACAATCCATTATTACCAGCATTTCACAATAAAACCCATAGATTTATGTTTTCAACAATTTTTATAATTTCATTAAAATCACTTAACAAAACATGTTTATTTTACAACCAAAATTAATAATCATTCAAATAACTTCAAAACCTATTAAAAAACAACAATGGAAAGTCCCTCAACCTTTAACAGTTTTACAAATTAACCCTTGAGCTAGCTAGATTAAGCTAAAACGAAGTCAAAAACATAAAAATCATTAAAAACGGGGTTTGAATATATACCATGCAAGGCATCTATGCTAGCTAAACCTTAAAGACCTAAAATAGTGTTTATTTCCTTCAAATTTTAAGTGGAGAAGACAACAATGAAGATGATATTATGTTTTAGTTTCTTTTATTTTAATTTAATTATCAAATTACCATTTTAACTTTTCTTATTAACTTTCCAAAATAAAAAAATCATGTCCATATTTGTCCACTAACTCCTTAATTGGTATAATTACTATCTGAGTCCATTGGTTTAAGATTTTAACTAATAGAATTCAACTTTTACACCTTTTACTATTTAGTCCTTTTTACTAAATTAACCATGATTCATTTCCATGTGAACATATATCATTTGTGTCATTTAACCTTTCTATGAACATATGCATTTTACCACATGAGAACTTATCGTTTCAATCATTTTCATTGCTCATTGAACCATTTAGAATGTCATTGGATACTTGGGAAAGCTCACACAAGGTGTGCTTAAACATATAACTGTAACATTTCCTTTACATCATTACTCAAAAGAACTGTGAAATGGGTCTACTCACACGAGCTATGGGTCGGAATGTAAGCTACACGATGCTTCTCACACGAGCTGTGGAGTATCAGAAACAAATGTAGGACCTTAACCATTGGTAGGACATTCAAGACCAGCACCCGAGACATGAAATCCCTAACGACATGTCATTTGTACCCTACAAATTCCTAAGGTTCAACCAAGACTCATTAACCGCCATAGCATGATTTTGGATATACATTGTGCAATAGCATTTTAAATACATATTAACATATAATTAAACAACATACACATAATAATCTGTACATACGAACTTACCTCGACTTCTAGGGCGTAAAAACGAGATCAACTAATCTGAGGCTTTAGCTTTTCCCAAATCTAAATTCGTACGTGGTCTATCTTGATCTAAATAGACAAATTCAATCCACTGAATACTTCTATTATTCAATTTAGTCTTTATTTCATATTTTGCAAAATTACTATTTTGCCCATAATATTTTAAGTTTTCATAATTTAGTTATTAAGCTCATAAATTGAAATTTAAACATTTTAATCCTTTTCTCATGTTAGCCAAATTCTCTAGGGACCTAAACCAATCCATACATACCATCATTTCACAAATTTACCATAAAATCTTCCTACTTTTACAAACAAGTCCCTAAATACAATTTTCATCAAAAATCACTTTTCAAAACTTGTTTATTTAACAACAAGGACTCATAATCTTTCATTAAACATCAAGAATCAAATAATAGCATTCATGGCTTAACCCTAAATCTTTAACATTTTTACAAATTGATCCCCTAGTTAGCTAGGTTAAGGTACAACGATCCCGAAAACATAAAAATAATTAAAAACGAGCTCAAAATCACTTCCATGCATGCAATTGTTGTAGCCAAATGAATGAACCCTAAAAATGGTTATTTTTGCTCTTGATTTTCGGTGAAAGAAACTTTGAAGAAGGTTATACAATTGTTTTACTCATTTTACTTTAACTTAATTATTAATTTACCTTAATAACCTTGATAATTAACTAAATAAAACATCAATTTCATGCTCAACTTTGTCCACAACATTATGAATGGTACAATTACCATTTAAGTCCTCTCACTTTAAAGTTTCATAGCCATTTGACCCTTTTTACAAATAGAACTCCATTTTTTATCTTTTACAATTTAGTCCTTTTAACTTAATTAATCATGGAAACATCAAAATTTCTTAACAAAATTTTAATTTGACCTTACTAACATCCCATAGACATTAGAATAATAATAAAATAAAGATTTACTCGATAGATTTGTTGTCCCTAAACCACTATTCTGGTTTCAATGAAAACGGGCTATTACAACTCTTCCCCAAAAGGAATTTTTGTCCCTGAAAATCTTACTAGAAAATAAGTTCGGGTATTGCACTTTCATAGCTTCTTCCGGTTCCCAAGTAGCCTCTTCTATTCCATGTTTTTGCCAGAGAACTTTAACTAAAGCTATGCTTTTATTTCTCAATTCTTTAACTTCTTGAGCTATAATTCTGATCAGTTCTTCACTGTACATCATATTTCGCTGAATCTCAGCACTAACAGGTGAAATCACGTGTGGAGGATCTAATCGATCCGTTGTAACATCGATACATGGAAGACATTATGGATCTTTTCTAACTCTGATGGTAAAGCTAATATGTAAGCTATTGGCCCAATCCTCTCAATGATTTTGTACAGCCCAATAAATCGCGGACTAAGCTTTCTTTTCAGGCCAAATAGAAGAACTTTCTTCCACAATAATACTTTCAAAAATATTGTCTCTGACTTGAAATTCAATGTCTGTTCTTTTCAAATCTGCGTAAGATTTATATCGATCCAACGCTGCTTTCAAGCTGTCACGTATCACTTTAACCTTTTCTCCGGTTTCTCGAATCAAATCAACACCGAATAAATTTTTCTCACTGAGCTCAGTCCAATATAACGGAGTTCGACACCTTTGGCCATGCAATTCTTCGTACGGTGTCATTTTAATGCTCGCTTGATAACTATTATTGTATGCAAATTCAACCAACCACAAAAATCTCTCCCAGGTACCTTCGAACTCTAGAACACAACATCGAAGAATATATTTGAGTATCTGAATTACTTACTCAGTCTGACCATCAGTCTGTGGATGAAATGATGTGCTAAAATGAAATCGAGTACTTAAAGCTTCATGTAACTTGCTCTAGAATCAAGATGTAAATCGTGGATCTTTTTTAAATATAATAGAAACCGACACATCGTGCAGTCAAACAATCTTGACAGCATACACTCTGCCAATTTCTCAAGTGAAAAATCTGTGCACTGGAATGAAATGCACAAATTTCGTCAAACGATCTACAATGACCCATACAACATCTTTCTTTCTCAGAGATAGAGGGAATCTCGATATGAAATCCATCATAACTCGTTCCCATTTCCACTCTGGAAGCATCACAGGTTGTAACAAACCAAATTGTACCTGATGTTCGACTTTAACTTGCTGACAAACCAAACATTTCGATACGAACTCTAAAATCTCACGTTTCATACCTGGCCACCAGTACATATGTTTCAAATCGCCGTACATTTATTGCTACCAGGATGAATCGGAAAGCTACTACTATGAGCTTTTTGTAAAATCTTTTGAATAAGATCAGAATTTTTCGAAATACAAATTTTGTCTTTGAAGTACAAACTATCATCAGAACCAATGTGAAAATCTAAATCAGGTGTCGTCTTAATTGTTTCTATTTAGCTATCAAAACATCATCACATTTCTGAGCTTCACCATCTATTGCAAAAAAGTTGACATGGCTTTTAATTCAGCTAAAATTGAACCATCATCAATCAACATCAACCGCGTGTCCAATGCTCGTAAAGCAAATAGAGATTTTCTACTCAAAGCATCAACAACAACATTAGCCTTTCCCGGATGATAATCAATGATCAAGTCATAATATTTTAATAACTCGAGCCATCTGTGCTATCTCAAATTCAAATCTTTCTGTGACATCAAATACTTCAGGCTTTTATGATCTATGAAGATGTGACATTTTTCCCTGTAAAAATGATGTCGCCAAATCTTTAAAGCAAATACAATAGCTACAAGCTCTAAATCATGAGTCGAATAATTCTTTTCGTGCAGTTTCAACTATCGAGAAGCATACGCTATTACTTTGCCCTCTTGCATCAAGACACAGCCCAAACCATTCAATGAAGAATCGCTGTAAATCACAAATTCTTTACCAAACTCTGGTTGAACTAACACAGGTGCCTCTGTTAACAAAACTTTCAGCTAACTAAAACTTTGCTAACATTTCTCTGACCACTCAAACTTAACATCTTTTTGCAATAGTCTCGTGAATAGCGTAGCAATCATCGAGAATCCCTTGACAAATCTTCTGTAATATCCAACTAAACTCAGAAAGCTTCTGACTTCAGATACATTTCTTAGAGGCTTCCAATCTACTACAGCTGAGATTTTACTCAACTCAACTCAACTCTAATACCATTTGTCGATATCACGTTTCCAAAAATTTGACGTCTCGGAGCCAGAACTCACATTTGCTAAACTTAGCAAATAGTTATTTTTCTCGTAAAGTTTGTAAAACAATTCTCAAATGCTGAGCATGCTCTATCTTATCTCGAGAATAGATCAGAATGTCATCAATGAATACAACAATGAATATGACTAAGTACTATCTAAAAATTTTGTTCATCAAGTCTATAAACACAACAGTTGTATTAGTCAAACCAAATTACATCACAAGGAACACATAATGTCTGTACCTAGTTCTGAACATAGTTTTCAGCGCATCAAAATCTTTAACCCGTAGCTGATAATAACCAAAATGAAGATCGATCTTTGAGAATACCGTTGTACCTTTCAATTGATCAAATAGATCACCAATATGTGGTAATGGATACTTATTCTTGATCATGACTTCATTGAGTTGTCGATAATCGATACATAGTCACACAGATCCGTCTTTTTTCTTAACAAATAACACAAGAGCACCCCAAGGAGAAAACCTGGGCCAAGCAAAGCCCCTATCTGTCAACTCTTGCAACTGTGCTTTCAACTCTTTCAATTTTGTAAGTCTCATTCTATACGGAGCTATCAATATTGGAGATGTTCCCGGCATTAACTCTATAGCAAACTCCACTTCTTTGATCAGCGGTAACCCTAGTAGCTCTTCTAGAAACACATCTGTATACTCACATACAACTGGAACCGATTCTAGCAATTACTCATGATCCGCCTTTTAATTTAGACTCACCAAAATGTCATCTATTACACTATTAAAACTCAGTCTTGTTGTTTCTATTATACTACTGTAGGCACACACTCCCAGGCATACTTACTGAGTGTAAAATTCCCTCTTGTATTCAGCTACTGACATACGACCTTGCTTGAATTCAACAAACTCTTTACATTTCTTATCTAGGAACCTCTGACTTACCTATTTCTTTTTAAATTCTATTTGACAAAATTTCCAGTTAACTAGATCTCTCGGTACTACCACAATTAAGGTGTTCCACCACTGATAAGCCGAGTCTTTCAACAAAGAAACAACACAATTCAAGCATTCGACTAGAGTACACAATAATTCCTTAAAAACTCTCACCGTGATTTCTAACCAGAACTCGACTCTCTCTAGATCATCTTCAACTATACCTCAGAACTCTTCAGCCCCATACTTTCAAATTTTATCAACTAGAGCCTTGCTTAATCGTATTGGTTCCAAACCCTAAGGAACTATAGGGACCGATTGGGTTATAGGTGCGGGTGGAGGTCGTTGAGCCATTAGATTTGTTCATACGAACTCTAAAAACCACTCAGACATAATCTAGAAGAAGGATTCTTTAGCCTCTCCTCCCCAACTCTCAGATACGAGCCTACTACCACTAGACACTGCCCCATGAACAGAGGCTTACGCGTTACTTTCTACTTCATCAGAATCAGCACGGTTGAATGACATTTTATCTATATGAAAACATAGTTCAAATTTAGTCAAGAGTTATCATACTATCGCAGGTTATTAAATGGCATGTATTTCTAAACACATACATGCTACATTCAGTTCGAGAACCAAAAAAATTGTAGCTCTGATACCACTAAATATAACTCTACTAATCCATATCCGTCGCTGGATTAGGGTTACGGAGTATTATCGTACAAATAGAACATTAAAACATACATTTCATACATCATCAAAAATATATTATAAAACATTCATTCACATGCATATCGTCCCTAAATCGAGCCCCCGAGGCCCTAGAAACACCTTAGAAACAATTCGGGACCAAACTAGAAACATTTGGAAAGTTTAAGAAAAAGTTAGAAAATTTTATCTATAGGGGTCAAATGGCCATATGCCTCACATGGCTGAGACACACGTCCATGTCTTAGGCTGTGTAACAATTGAATTAGGGACACACGACCGTGTTCCAACCCGTGTCCTCACCTCTGTAACTCACTGAGTAGGGCACAGATCGTGTCACACGCCCATGTGTCAGGCCGTGTCACTCTCGAAATAGCCCCACATGCCCCTGTTCCAGGCCGTGTGCTAGTTCGTGTAACTGCCTGGCATGCAATAAAACTTATAGGGGACACACGGCTAAGTCACACGCCCGTGTCTCAGGCCGTGTGGACATGAATTTGCCCAAAATCAATCCAATTCCATCACCAAATCATGCATATACCTAAAAGCCTTTTGTACACATAATCAAAGCATCAAAACATGACCAAAGCTTACATGTAATGACCAACTCAATAGTCCAAAATCAATCAACCAATATTCCATACAAGGCACATGAAATGCATTTATCTACAACTTACTTAAACATGCATATATTTGATAACATTTCCATCATTAAACATAATTCAAATTCTAACAAATCATGCCACAAATATGACCATAAACACTTTATCACAAAGTTACCATTTGAGCAATACCATTCGTGCATCATAAGGACCCAAAATGACATAATTTGGAAAAACATCAAAAGGTACCACATCCAAACAACTTATACATGCCAAAACCATCAACTAACATTCAACTAAATACCAAAACAAGTCCACCTATACATGCCATCCTAACCTTGGCCAAAACATCAAAAACTACCAAAATTTATGCTAAATAGTGTGATAGATCTCCGACGAGCTCCCAATTATCTATAAAATATAGGAAAGAAACTACGTAAGCACATAATGCTTAGTAAGTTCATAAAACATGAAACATAACTTACCATTTCATTTAAATAACAATAGTATAAGCATAATATAATCCAACCTCAAGCATGGCTCAAGCCTAAGCATCATCACCTACACAAGTTAGTGTATTTATACATAATTCCCTTGAATTAAGCATATGATGATTCATTCCATGTAACAAATATCATGTGTCATTTAACCTTTCTATGAACATATGCATTTTACCACATGAGAACTTACCATTTCAACCCCTTTTATTGCCCATTGAACCGTTTAGAATGTCATCAGATGCTAGGGAAAGCTCACACGAGGTGTGCTTAAACATATAACTGTAACCTTTCCTTTACATCATTACTCACACGAGTTGTGAGTCAGAATGTAAGCTACACAATGTTGCTCACACAAGCTGTGGAGTATCTGCAACAACTGTAAGACCTCATCCATCGGTAGGACATTCAAGACCAACACCAAAAACATGAAATCCCTAATGACATGTCATTTGTATCCTACAAATTCCTAAGGTTCAACCGGGACTCATTAACCGTCATAGCATGATTTTGGATATACATTGTGCGATAAAATTTTAAATACATATTAACATATAATTAAACAACATAAACATAATAATTTGTATATACGAACTTACCTTGATGACTAGGGCATAGAAATGAGATCGACTAATCTGAGATTTTATCTTTTCCCTGTTCTAAATTCGTATGTGGTCTATCTTAATCTAAATAGACAAATTTAGTCCATTTAATACTTCTATTATTCAATGTAGTCAATATTTCATATTTTGAAAAATTACTATTTTACCCCTAACATTTTAACTTTTCACAATTTAGTCTTAAGCTCATAAATTAAAATTTTGTAACATCCCGATTTTGGGCCTAGTCGGAACAATGGTTTTGGGAATTTGATGAGAAAAAAAATTAGTTTTACTATATTTCTATGGTCTACAATTTCGTGGAATGATTTCGTGAAAATTTCATTCAAAAATTTCGACGTTTGGGCACTCAATTTAGTCAAAAGGACTAAATTGTAAAAATTGCAAAAGTTGAGTTCTACATGTTAGTGGTGTCCAATTGTTATGAAATTTTAAATTGGAGGTCTTTATATGATAACTAGACCATTGGTTAAGTTAAGGACAAAAATGGACATGAGATAAGTGAAATAGGAAAATTTTAAGTTAGAGGCATTTTGGTAATTCGGTAATTAAAATGAAGTAAAAGGGAAAAAGATGGCAAATTGTGCTCATCTTCTTCAGTTTTACGAAATAAACAAGGGGGAAGCCATAGTTAGGGTTTTCAAACTTCCAAGCTCCATAATAAGTGATCGCAAGCCTCGTTCTTAATGTTCTTTACGTTTTTAGAGTCTTAGTAACTTGATTTAGCTTATTCTAGCAATAATTTAACCTAGGGTTTATATTTGGAAAATACCCATAGCTGAAATATGTTTATTTTGATGTTTTGTGATAGAATATGAAGCTAGAAATTATGTTAAACAACTTTTTCTAGTCGATTTTAAGTGAAAACGAGTAAATTGACACAATCGGTAAAATACCTAATGTTCATAAGTAATTGTTAGAGTAAGAATCTGATGTTGCCATAGAAGGGAAAAATGTTCAGTATGTTATAAAACATAAGAATAAGAGATTAAGTTTAATTTATGAGCTTTGGGGCAAAAGTGTAATTATGTAAAAGTTTAAGGGCAAAATCGTAATTTTTCCAAAGTTAAAGTCGAGGGTTGTTTTGGTAAATGTGAGTACTAAATAAACTAAATTTTCTATTATAGATTAAGAAGAATAGAATATGAGGTTAGCCAGAGGAAAGAATAAGGTTGAAGACTAAGTGGGTGGATTTGGCTATATTTTGTACCGAGGTAAGTTTACGGTAAATAAATGCAATATTTCAATAATTATTATTAATGCTGTTATTTTCCAGCAATTATATATTTATTTCATGAATTTATTTTATGTTGACTCAAGTATGAGACGATAGAGAATTAGTATTAAAAAGTCCCGTTGAAACTTTTGGAATGTATCGGATACAAATGTCATCACATTTGGGTAAAGAGATGCCATGTAAGACCATGTTTGGAACATGGCCCTATGTAAGACCATGTCTGGAACATGGCATTGGCACCAAGATGAGAGGTCCCCCGTAAGACCATGTCTGGGAGATGGCATGGGCACCGATATGAGAACTCCCATGTAAGACCATATCTAGGATATGGCATTGGCAGTACAAGAAACATCCCATGTAAGACCATATCTGGGACATGGCTTTGGCATGTTATTATCAGAAAAGAGACCCAAGTATCCTTATTATTCCAATGTGGCTCAATGGGCTAGTAAATAAATTATGTTCCATGAAAGTTCAGGTAAAAGCATAAATAACAAATTCAGATGAGTTATAAGAGTTAAGAACATATTATGTTATCAATTGAGAATCAACATTTCAACAAGAGAAGACTAAGTTATAATCATGAGTTAGCTAAGTAAACAAGCAAGAAAACGAGTAAGAGATTAAGTAAAGAGGAAATTAGGGATCATGTTACTTGAGTATAATTATTTGTATTAAGTGTTGTTATTTATTTACTTGTAAACTTACTAAGCTTTATGCTTACTTCTTTTATTTTTCTTTCTTTTATAGTATTGCAAAGCTACTTCAGGGATCTTAACGAAGTCCAGTATTTTATGATGATCAATGTTTGAGCTATTTATGATGATCAATGTTTGAGCTATGGCATGTATAGGGACTTAGTCATTTTGAATGTATGTCCTTATGATAATGCTAAAGGATGATGTGTAAATAACTGATAATGTTTAGCTATTAAAATGGCTAAGTAAGAATATGTTTGGTATTATGAATGCCTAGGTGATAGTTTATACCAAGAAATTGTGAAAAAGTAAAAATTTGCAATGAAACAGATTTTAGACAGCAGCAGTGACGTGAATTTGAAAAATCACCAAGGATAGTATAAAATGATTTAGAGGGTGAATGATATATATAATTAAATCTTATTGAGTCTATTTTCATTGAAAAATAACGGTATAGAAAAAGGAATCTTATATTATGAGATGTGTGGATTTTAATTAGATATGGTCAGAACTATTTTTGGAGTCCCCTGTTTTGACTTTAGAAAATCATTAAAACTTTTTAAAAAATATTTACGAGTTGTAATTTATATGTATAGATTCTTTAATGAGTCTATTTTCTTTAAAAACAATTGAGAACACCAAATTAAAATCATATAATGAGAAAATTTAATTTTTGTGACGAGAGGTCAGGACAGTCTAATAGTGAAACAGGGAAGACTTTAACTAATAAACTGTACTAATTGGCTAAACCCAAAATTCTGAAAAATTTATGGTAAGAAAATATATGAGTCTAGTTTCAGGTAAAATTTATAGATCTTAATTTTGAGTTTCGTATCTCAAATTATAATTAATTTAGTAACTGCTACGCGATTGGAAAACTTTGTTGTAAATAGTGAAATTAATTTTAAAAGTAATTTTTTATGCCTCAAACTAGTAAGTTAAGTCAAGTAACGCCTCGTGCTCGACTCCAGCAACAATCTCGGGTAAGGGGTGTTACAAATTTAAACATTTTAATCCTCTTCTCGTGCTAGCTAAATTCTCTAAGGACCTAAATCAATCCATATAAACCATTATATAAAAAAATTACCATAAAATTTTACTACTTTTACAAACAAGTCCCTAAATATAATTTTCATCAAAAATCACTTTACAAAACTTGTTTATTTAACAACAAGGACTCCAAATATTTCATTAAACATCTAGAATCAAATAATAGCATTCATGGCATAACCATAAATCTTTAACATTTTTACAAATTGGTGCCTTGGTTAGCTAGGTTAAGCTACAACGATCTCGAAAACATAAAAATCATTAAAAACGAGCTCAAAATCACTTCCATGCAAGAAATTGTTGTAGCCGAATGAATGAACCCTAAAAATGGTTATTTTTGCTCTTGATTTTCAGTGGAAGGAACTTTGAAGAAGATGATACAATTGTTTTACTTATTTACTTTAACTTAATTATTAATTTACCTTAATAACCTTGATAATTAACTAAATAAAACATGAATTTCATGCCCATATTTGTCTACTAACATTATGAATGGTATAATTACCATTTAAGTCCTCTCAATTTAAAGTTTCATAGCCATTTGCCCCTTTTTACAAATAGAACTACAGTTTTGCATCTTTTACGATTTAGTCCTTTTCACTTAATTAATCATGCAAACATAAAAAATTCTTAACAAAATTTTAATACGACCTTACTAACATCCCATATAAATCAAAATAATAATAAAATAAACATTTGTTGGTCATATTTGTTATCCCGAAACCACTATTCTGATTTCACTAGAAACAGGCTGTTACATAATGGCTCCTAACTTAGTACGGGAAACGAAAGAGAAAGCTTCAATCATTTAAACCCATTTAAAGGCTGCTCAAGATCGACAAAAGGCTTACACTAATAAAAAGAAGAAGGATATTTCATTTTAAGAAGGCAAGGTATTTTTGAAAGTTTCTCCTTAGAAAAAGGATATAAGAGTTGGACTAAAGGAGAAGTTGAGCCCGCGATTCATAGGACTATATGGAGTTTTGGAGCAAGTTGGTCTAGTGGCGTATAGATTGGCACTACCTTCAGAACTTTCAAAAATTCATACATGTTTCATGTATTCATGCTAAGGATATATCGATCGAATCCAGACCATGTGGTGCAAGTAGAAACACTAGAAGGGGAACCCTACATATCTTATGAAGAAGAATTTGTTCGTGTTTTGGCAAGAGAAGTGAAAGAATTAAGATATAAGATAATTCCACTGGAAAAAGTATTGTGGAAGAACCATAATAGAGAAGAAGCCACTTGGGAGAGAGAGTTTGATGAAAGAGCAATATTCTCAGCTATTTGTAGGTAAGAATTTTGAGGACAAAAGTTTCTAAGTAGGAGAGGTTGTAATGGCCCTCCCGACATAGACCTTATCGATATACTGTTTGGCGTATAGTCAATTAAGCCAAGGGTAGAAAAAGGGATAGACTGGTGATTTGTCTGTTAAATGTTTGAGTGGCATATTGCGTAGACTCGATTGTACGCACAAATGAGGAACACCTCGTTGGAATATGCCATTTGGCAAGCTTTAGGGTTTCGCAGACTATAACTCCCTAAACCTAGCCTAAACGTTATGGCCGAATCTGGTGATGTCACATGGTAGTGTTTTTTGAAAAAGTGAGTTCTCGTCATAAACCTCTTACCTATATAACCTCTTGACAGTATCTTATGTTAATTCCAGGACATGTCGTTCATTTTCAAAATGTAATTCATAAAGTTACTCTCTTTCAAAACGTTATTAATTTTCAAAACATCACTTATTGAGGAAGCTTTTTAAAACTGTTGCATATTTGAGTTAATTTTGTTAAAACGTTTGGTTCTTTTTGAAAACTCGATTATCCCTACAACTAGCAGTTATAAATCAAAACAATAAAAATCCCAAATTAAAAAATAAATCCAAAGAGGCCATGATACAGTAAAATCCACAACCTAAAATCAAAATCAAAATTAAGCACTTAAATGAAATGAAGTAGGTCGTGTGGCCACTGCTGAGTCTTCCACCGCACCGGTCCTCCTGTGACTGGGGATTACCTGTACAGATAAATCAGAAGGGTGAGTTTATGAAAACTCAGTGTGTAATCTCATATATACAAGCAGACAAAAAGGAATCACAATTTGGGCCTAAGCCCTTTTTCAGTATTAGATCCGATTTCAGTTAGGGCCTTAGCCCATTTCAGTACAGGTGCGGTCATGCATTAAGGCCTTGGCCCATTATAGTATCAGTAATCAGTACAGTATCAGTTATGTGATCACAAAATCCTACCCAGCTAGCCTCTACACTCCATCTCCGTCCAACCCTACACTCCATGTGGGGATATAATCAACCCACCCATCCTACACTCCAAGTAGCACTGAATGCGGCACTATACAGTAATATACAATAGAGCTACCAATAAGTTAGGCTCGAAGCCTTTCAGTACACTTCCTTCGATCAATATAAACCCCTCCCCATCCAATGCATCATACAATCATGTCATGTCAAATCATGGTGTCATACATGCATTCAATACAATTTTAATAGCATGCTCAAAATAGAGTCATAAATATAAATATCGTACATGGATATAACAGTCATTCAGTCAATTAGGGTTCTAGGTAAGCTTACCTACAGTAGATTCACAGTCATCTCGGGCAACCCGTGAAATCTTAACATCAAAACAGTGAAAAATGGGCCCACATGCCCATGTTGTTAGCCCGAATTGGCCCAAACGCCTGTGTGGACCACATGGCCTGGCCCAATAATCCCACACGCCTGTTTGGGCCCTCAAGCTTGTGTGGCCTACAAGGTCCAATTCGGTCTGACTTGTGTATCGCACACGGCCAGCCTCATCGATCACACGACCATGTTTGATCACACGGCGGCAGCGACACACCCGTGTGGTGTCGACAGTCTCAATTTTTGGCTTTTTTCTGATTTCAGTCTCTAGTGTTGCGGTTACACACCTGGTCTGTTTCCACTAAAAACCCAACCACGAGCACTCCAAGAGCTCAGACAAAAATAGAATGGCGATTCCCTACTACTAAAGTGTCGATCAACAGCCCACTGCTCTTTGATCGAATCTGAATGCGCGAAAATGTAAACGACTATTGAAAGAGGCTAAAACAGAGTCCAAAGGAACAATAATTCGGCTGCAACCAAGCAAGAAACATAAGTAACCCTCCAATCAGTCACTTTTAAACGAAGCATTAAGAACAAACAATTTTCAAAAAATATAAACAACCTTACCTTCGACGAACCACAGAGGATTTGCAATTAAACGGCACCGTCCAGAATTCTTACAGTCGCCTAAAGGTCTCCTAAACAGAAATAGAACTCCCATTAGAAAAATAAAAATAATAGGATGGAAGCTATAATAGCAAAACTTATCGTCACTGCTCAAAGATATTGAAGAAGCAAATCGCGACCAGAAGAAGAAGAAGGTTATGAAACGGAAGAAATCAACAACAAACAGGAAGAGAGGGAATCGACAGAACCAAGAGAATAAAATAAAAGAGAAAGATGGAGAGGGAAAAACTAAAGGAAACTTTCGGCAGGAGAGAATGAATAAAGAAATTCGACTTCAGTAAAACTGGGGAAAGAAAAACTGAATTTCAAAAAAAAGAATCTAATCCTATCATAATCACTTAATTTCTCTTATTTTTACTCCTCAAATCTATCCACATGACTCCCTACTCAATCCAAACACCCCAAACTACCCACAACCTCCCACACATCTCAAACACTTAGTATTTTACCATATTTCAAACTCCTTCACGACACAAGAACAAAAGAAAATTTCCCTCGCATGTGCAAGGATTCGAACTCAATACCTCCACCTAATAACACACCATTTAACCACCAGACTAGCAGGCCCATTCTGACGTATTTTACCAACATATATTTATAAGCCTACTGATTGATAGGGGTTTATTCATTTAAAAACAAAAATTTTCCCAAGCTAATGCTTGAACTTGGGACCTCTCAAACACTTCCCAAAACACTTAACCACTGAAGCAGACATACAATTGTGTCACAAACATACGAAAAAATATATAATAGATTTTGGGGCGTTACACAGACTCTTTGTGAGACAATTTGCCAACCCAGATACGTTGGGCGAACTTGTTAGTTCACGGATCAATAGACTTGTTTTACGTGTTTTAGTGTGAAAATGATGGCTCAGTGAGTATTATTAGAGTTTAGTTGAGATCAAGTTAGAATTGAACTAGAGTACTATAGATGATAGCTTGATGTGTTTAGGTAGTTAAATCACTTGTTTACTTGGCTTGTTTTAGCGTACAAGCAGCGTCTCTCAACTTACCAGGTTGATTAGTGGCAGTAGTTCTGTTTGGTAGAAAAGATTATTTATAAAAGTCAAGAATAACTATGATAATGGGAAGGAAAAATGTAATGCCCCAAAAAATACCTGTTTATGTTTCTATAATTAATTGACACAAATATCTGTATGCTTCAGTGGTTAAGTGTTCTAGGAAGTGTCTGAAAGGTCCCAAGTTCAAGCCTTGTCTTGGGAAAATTTTTTGTACTTTTATGAACAAAGCCCTATCGTTAGTTAGTAGGTTTTTAAATAAATGTTAGTAAAATATGTCAGAATGGGCCTTCTAGTCTAGTGGTTAAGTGGTGTGTTAAAATGCTGGTGGTATTGAGTTCGAGTCCTGGTGTGCACCAGGGAGTGTTTTATTTTGCTGCTAGTGCTGTGAGGGTGTTTTAGTCTAACCGAACTACTGAAGTGTTGGAGTGGAATTTGAATTTGGTTGTTGAGGGAGGGGTCGACGATTTTATGGAGTGGATTAACGGATTTGGGTAGAAAAATAAGGATAGAAGAGTTTGAAGGTAACCAAAATAGGTGGTGGCAAATTTGGCTACTCAACTCATTCTCTCAGTTTCTTTTTTTTTTTTGCTCTTGGTTTTTCTCTGTCGATTTCTGCATTTTTCCCCCCGTGCTGCTGTTCCTCTCCTTTCACTCTCGTAAATTTGGTACTTTGGCATAGTTTCTTTCTTTCTTTTTCAATTTGTGCTATCGTACGCACCTTCTTTGCTCACTTAGCCGATTTTTAGCTTTATGCTCTCCCTTTCTAACACTTTTCTTTATCTCTACTGTTCTTTTGTCCCTTTTCCCTAGTGTAGTCGAATTGGCCCTTGAATCTTTCTCATCTTTGTACATCATTTTCCATCGATCAAAATAAGGTGTCTTCCTCATTCGCTGGTTATACGTCGGTAAGTAAGGGGTAGGTTATGATGATTTGGGGTAGTCATTGCTTGGTGAAAAACCATTTCTTTTTATTTCTTGTGTTTCCGTTAGTGATTACGCTTTGCTTTCTGCAACAAATCGTGTGGATCGAGACCCTTCCCATACTTCTTCATAAGCAAATAGAGTTGAGGCGTTAGGGGTATGTTTCGATCGCTCTTAAATTAAATAAGTGGTTGGGTTGGTTAATTTGGCTATTAAGCTTATTAATGAGGAGTGTGTTGATCAATTTCTTTTAGGTATTACCAAGCTCGAAAGTGTTTTGCTCTAAATCCGTAACAGGTGTGTAAACACAACTCTAAAAATAGAAATTAACGAAAAGCCAAAAAATGTGATTGTCGATGTGACACGGGTGTGCGACCGCCCATGTGGTAGGCAGTGTGATCGAACATGGGCATGTGATCGTCGAGGCTGGCCATGTGCGGTTCATGGATCAGGCCAAATTGGGCCGTGTGGGCAACACGGGCGCTTGAGCCCCACACAGGCGTGTAGGAATATTGGGCCAGGCCGTAAAATCCACACAGTTAAGCCTATTTTGGGCCGAGTGGACAACGTGGACAACATAGGCGTGTGGGCCCACACAGGTCGACAATATAAGCATGTGGGCCCATTTTTCATTGTTTTGATGTTAAGGTTGCACGGGTCACCTGAGACGACTGTGAACCTACTGTAGGGTCGGTAAGCTTACCTAAACCCCTAGTTGACTGAATGACTGTTATATTCATGTACGATATATATATATGACTGTATATTGAGCATGCTGTTAAAACTGTACTGAAAACATGTATGATGCCATGATTTGACATGACATGATTGTATAATGCATTGCATGGGGATGGGATTATATTTATCGAAGAAACTGTACTGAAAGGTTTCGAGCCTAACTTATTGGCAGCTCAACTGCAATTACTATATAGTATCGCATTCGGTGCTACTCGGAGTGTAGGGATGAGTGGGTTGATTATATCCCACATTGAGTGTAGGGTTGGGCGGAGATGGAGTGTATATGCTGGTTGGATAGGATATTGTGATCGCATAATCGACATCGACATCAGTAATTGGCGAAGGCCCAAATGCGTGATCGCATCAGATTGTAATGGGCTAAGGCCCTAATCAAATCAAGAATTCATCGAAATGGGCTTAGCCTGCATAATGATTGTTTTTTGTCTGCTTGTTTATATGGGGTGTACATACTGAGTTTTCGTAAACTCACCCTTCTAATTCATCTATTCAGGTAATCCCTAGACTTAGGCGGATTGGAGTGGCAGAGGACTCAGCTGTGGCCACATGACTACTTTTTATTATTTCGTTCTAATTAGGTTTATTTTTCTTTTAAAATTTTTATTTTGGGTATTTTTCTGTAATAATGGCCGCTATAAGTTTTTGCTTAAAATTTGGATTTTATACTACATTGTGTTTTATATCTGCTAGAGGTAGCACTACACCAAAATAGGCTTTTGGCGGCAAATTTAGCGGCGTTTGGACAAAAAATTCCGGTAAAAATCGAGCATTAGCGGCACTTTATGGAAATTACCACTAAAGATTGAGCATTAGCGGCGTTTTTCAAAATGAGCATTAGCGGCAATTTTTGAAAAAATGTTACAAAAAAAAGCCCAACGGCGTCGTTTTCTTACCTTTTCAGGCTTTCGCGGCGTTTTCAAAAAAGCGCCGCTAATGCTCAGGCTTTTAGCGGCGCTTTTTCAAAAGCGTCGCTAATGCTGGGGGCTTTAGCGACGTTTTTAAAGAGGCACCGCTAATGCTGGGGGCTTTAGCGGCCTTTTTGAAAAAGCGCCGCTAATGCTCGGGGTTTTAGCGGCTTTTTGAAGAAGTGCCGCTAATGCTAAGGGTTTTAGCGGCGTTTTAAAAACATTTTATCTTAATTGGTTTATTTATATTAATTAAACAAAGTTCAATTGATTTCTAATTGAATATTTAAAATCTTCAGAAAAAAATAATGACACAGAGAAATAATTTGGAATAAAACACATGAAAAAATTAAAATACTATTATTTAAAATATTTTTAAAGTTTTTTGGGTACATGATTACTAATTTTTTTAATTTATATATTAAAAATTTTCTTATATAATCATAAAAGAGATAGTATTAATTTTAAAATATCGAATTAATTATCACTATAGTTTAGGGTTTTTGTTTTAGGGTATATGATTTATTTAAGATTTAAGGCCGGTTTAGGAGTTACTATTTTAAGGTTTAGGGAGTATGGATTTGGGATTATGGTTTAAGGGTTGGGATTTAAGGTTTAAGGGTTAGGGGTTATGGGTTTAGGGGTTAGACATTAGGGATTAAGAGTTAAGGATTTAGGGTTTAGGGATTTAGGGGTTAGGTTAAGGTTTAGGGTTTAGATTAATTATTTTTTAATTTATATTTTAAATATGTTCTTATATAATTGTAAAAGAGAGAATAATAAATTTATTTAGGGATTTTAGTTTAGGGTATATGATTAATTTAATATATAAGGCCGGTTTAGGAGTTCATATTTTAAGGTTTCGGGAGTATGGATTTAGGGATTATAGATTATGGATTATGTTTAAGGGTTGGGATTTAAGGTTTAGGGGTTAGAGGTTTAGGGGTTAGACGTTAGGGGTTAAGAGTTAGGGATTCAGGGGTCGGGTTAAGGTTTTGGGTTTAGATTAATTATTTTTTTAATTTATATTTTAAATATGTTCTTATAATATAATTATAAAAGAGATAATAATAAATTAAATATAATAGATAGATTAGGGTTTAAGGTTAAGGTTTACTTTAGATTTTTAAATGATAAAATTTCATACAATCAATTAATTTTTTATATTTAAAAAAAATTAATCTAAACCATTTGATATATTTAAATATTAGTTTAAATAGAATTAATAAATAAGTTAAAAAAAGTAATAGATTGATATGGATATTTAGGTATAATTATTTATTTTGGAGAGGACCAAATTATAAGAAATAAAATTAAAATACAAAAATAAAATAATTTTTGATCCAAATGAAATAATTTTTTGCAGCGTTGCGGCGTTTTTCATAAAAACGCCGCAAAAGGTAAGCGATAGCAGCATTTTTATAAAAACGCCGCAAAAGGTAAGCGATAGCGGCATTTTTATAAAAAGCGCCGCAAAAATTATTTTACTTTAAAAAATCGTGCCATTTTACCCTAAATTTTCCCCCTGAAATCCCTAATCTTCCTATGGCCGGCAATATTTTCTCAGTTGCCACTCTCCAACAAACACTCTGCACTCCCATGGTTGATGAGACCTCAAAGGCCACTCTACAGCCTCTCACTCCCTTCTCCGCCGTGGTGCCTGCCCCTTTTATCACCGTAAAAAATAGTAAAAAATGGCGGAATGATGGAATAACTAAATCCAAATCCCAACTTTTCTATGTTCTTATAGAAAATATTTGATTCTCCCTCCATCTTCCAATCTTTTGAGTTCCCTTCCCATTACAAATCAGTTTTCCATTCCAAACCCTAACAAATGGCACCTTTGGACCCTCACTCCTTCACTGACTCTCACCACACTTTAACCACCGACATCTCCCTTTTCCTTTTCTTAGACTTCCCTTCTGCCACCATCTACGGCGTCGCTTTCTTCATCCTCAAATCCCCTCATGTCGGTCAACTTTCTTCATCTCTCTTTTTAATGTAAAGTTTGGGTTTTCTTGAAGGAGAGACGTGGAATTGAAAAGCTGGAGTGTTGGCGATTGAGGTTAGTCTCTATTACTGTTTGCATTTTATATTTCCTCAACAATGTCTAATTTGAGTTTGTAGAAGCAATAAGTTGAAGATTTGTTTGTGAGAAACGAAAGGTATGAGGAGAGTTATCGATCCAGGAAGGAAGAACTTGAGCAGCCAATACCAATTATCTTTCTATTCCCTCTCTGTATTTTCTTTTTAGTTTGAGTTTCTGTTGTGCAAATCTAGCATCAGGAGTTTCTGAAGCAAGCGGTTCAATCATTGAAGAATAGGGCGGTCCTCTTTTAAAATTAGAAAATATAACGGAATGCATGACTATTTTCACAACACTTATGAACCCAGGTACTCTTGAAAGAAAGCTGAGGCCCCGTTTAAGAGCCAACAAGGTAAGAATTTTGAGCGGCAAAATCATTTTCAAGAATAATGCAAAAATAAACTAATTTCATTCATGGTACATTTAGATTTTTTTTGAACTTTACTATGGCATATCTTTCAAATTTCCATCAACAAATAGAATTTAATTTCTAATTTAATGCGAATAAAATGGTTAGTGTTGATTAAAATTAAAAAGTTGCAGTAAACTGTCTTTTATCTTTGGTTTATTGAATTCGCAGATATTGTTGAAAACCAGTCAACATAAAGTAATTCGTTTTCACGGTTTGTAATCTTTACGCCTTTATATTTCTAATGTAGATCACCCGTCAAGAGGGACAACCAAAGAAAATGTATTTAATCATAAATTTACTGGCAGGGAGAGTAGAAAATTTAAAAGTGCCCACCCAAGAGAGGGTAAGTTCTGAATTTTTGAATTTTATCAAGCAAGTGATGACCTGAATCAATCATGTTCACCACTTTCTATCCACATATCATTTAAGGAATTTTATCCTATTTTTGACTGATTTTTCCCTCATCATTTTGTTTGCATTTTTTGTCAAATATTGTGTTTTAAAAAACATTAGGTTTCCACAGATGGAGTAAAAATCTTCTAGTAAAACTGTTCAACGACAAGCAAAGAGGCAGCACTACCTTATCCCATAAGAGAAATTTTGGAAAAGGAAAAGAAGGTCAGTCTCTAATATTTTAGCTTTATAGGTTCTATTATATGTTTTTGGCTATGAGTATATAAACTTATGATAGTTTTGCAAATGCTGCTAAAAGGTGGTGAATTTGTATCCTGATGCTACTTTATTGATGGTGGATCTGTAAATTGAAGTGTTTAAATGTTGTAAATTGATGTGTTTAAGTGCGGGAAAACTGGAAATAGGCATTGCAACACGCAAAAATAAAAAGAGGGAAAAATCAATATTTTATATGGAATTAAACTGTAAATAAGATAAATAATTTTCGTGTTATATTTTAAATAGAAAATGTTAAGTTTTTTCCAATTTGATCTTATTTAATTCTTTTTAAATATTATATCGCTCGAAAGGATTCATTTGATGTTTACTAATACCGAATGAATCCATGATTTTTATCTTTTTATAAAAATAAAATTTCGGTAAACAGAGGTGAATTAAGTAGTGAATGCTACATCTTATCTTTTTCCTTAGGCTCTGTATGCTTTGCTTTGATTTAATGCTACTTTTCTTAATGGGTTTGTCTAACCTGGCTATCGATTTTTGGCTCATGTGTTGTTCTACAGCCTTTTTATTAATATATTTGTGGTCTTTTCTATAAATCCAATATTTTTTTCTTTTCATTTTGAAATTTATGTATATATATATAAATGATTAGGTTAATTCCATAAATGTATGCGCTTTAAAGAATGATCTAAAGTTATCCTGCGCTATTGTACCTAAAAAATATATTTGCCTTATAGTAATTTTGACTATCCTAAAGCATGATACTATAAGGTTTAATCAAATAAATTTTTATTTTGGTTTTTTGGTCTTGCTTTATTTATTGGTTTCTTGTTCAAATATTGCTTTACGTGATGGAATATCAGGTGATACTGGTATTGCCCCAGATGGAATATCGAATGGATATGATTCGTCATTTTCAGCTATGCATAACTTTTTTCAAGTATTATTTTATTTAGTTTAGAACTTGAAAAATGAATTATGATTGTAATATTTCACTTCTTTTCATTTTGACTTGTATAATGATTTTAATTATTTTTCAAAGGGCCAATATTTGAATGGGGAGCATCATTTATCTGATCTTGTGGAGGTAAATAGCCTTTAGTATTATTATTATTATTTGTTATTGGTAACATTTTACTAAATATATTATTGAAATTACTTGTTTAAATGTACTTATAGGATGACCTGGAATGAAGGAAATGAGAACTTTGGCACTTAAAATTTTCCAAGCATGGGAAATGAGGAGAATTTTGATACTTATAACTTACTAGATTGTTGCTCATCTTCTTTATTTTGAAAAACCATAAAATGTTTCATACTTCTTTTTTTCTTTTGTGTGGGTTTAGAATTTAAAATAATGTTTTTAAATAGTAGTACTCAATGTATTCTATACACTATCAATAAGCAATTCAACCACACGACATTGGTATGTGGCTCATTACACTAGTTTAGTGATAATAACATTGGCGTGGATTTAAATTTATTAGCTTAATTTAGATTTCAAATTTAATCTTTATGTTTGTAACTCATTTTATGATGATTATAATGTAGTTGCTTGCACTCAAAACTTATTATTTTATGCATATATATAAATATTTAATTTTCTCTTATTTAATAACTAAATTTTATTACTCATGCATCAATATATATATAATTTTCCCAAAAATATTATTTAAATTTAAGATTTATATGAAACCGCTATCTAAAGTCCGACCTACGAGGGCCTTGCATGTTTTTTCTAAATTAACCTTGTGTTGGAACTTTCTCATATTACCCTTTATTTGAATTTTGCTTATTTAATTTGAAATTGTTGTTTTCCTCTATCTTGAAGTGATGAACGCCATTAAAATTATGTGTTTCATGAGTTCATTGACAAAACTATGGAGCTTTTCCGTCAATAGAAACACCCAAGTTTGTTCACTGTATCCTTTCCTTTCTTTGAATAAATAACTATCTATTGTCAAATTTTGTTAGTCTTGAAATGATCCTTGTATGGCAGTGTCTTAGATTCTTATGATTGTTGCTGACTTCTTGAACTCATATCCATCATGCAATATTTTTCTTATTTCATGTTGAAGGCAGGCTTTGTAATTTATGTTTTGAGGTAAACACTATCCAGCATGAAGTTAGTCATAGGTTCTGCTTTGTAATTATACAATGAAGTTAGGCTAAAACCAAACCAATTCCTTTATTGGAGTCGATATATAGATATTGCTTTTCTTGTCTCATTTTTAGCCAGGTAAGACACAATCCATTTGACTGAAGTGGGTACATGAAAAAGGAAAAAGAAGAAAGCAGAGGAAGAAATGAGTGGGTATCCATATGCCACTATCTCACTCTTTCACCTCTCTCACTTCCTTACTTCCTATTTGCAAATGGGTATATTTTATTTTTCATATTTTAACTCCTTTTTGTAAATATTGAAGTTCTGTGACTTGTATTGCGGTGGCGGAGATGCTGCAGAGTAATGGGATGGAGCTCAAATCAGTCATTATGTTGGAATTGGAATGGAATTTTCACGAACACCTTCACCTCATTACTTTATTTATTTATATTAAGTAAATTTCAAGTACATGCAACATTGTAGTAAACACAAGTACCCATTTAAGCGTAACATTTTTTATTATTAATTTAGGGTTCTTTTGGTTTGGTTGGTTGGTAGTTTTTCTATTTTATTTTTGCTTTTTCTATTGTAAAGTGGAAGTGCCGACTGTTCAATATATAGGTTCATAGTTCTCAACTTGTGGTTAAGTTTAGGTGTGCATTGATGGTTAATGATAATTGTTAAAATGGGTTTGAATTGCTTATTTTGATGATGAAATCATTAATATGATGAGTGACTTTCTTGTCCCTAGTAAGTCATTGGTAATCTTGCACTGGAAATTGAAACCAAGGGTTAAGGTCATGATAGTTTCGTTATCATTCTTGTGATTATATGTGACTGACAGTAAACGTTAAAAATGGATGTTAATTGCGGATGTGTCATCTGGGATAAATGAAGTGAGGGAAGCATGGGAGAGTCAGTGCAAAAGCTTCACTTATAAGTTCTTTGAGGTTGATCCTTGCACCATGAGCTTCTTTTACTACACCCCATTTGGTCAATATGTTGATGTCTTTCCATGTGTGTATGAACATGTAGATATGGAGCTATGCTTTCTTTTTCCTTAGAAATTAGATGAAATTTCTTTGATTTTCTTTAAAGTCTATTTAAGAATGTATTGTAAGAATATTTTAGTGTGCTTTAGTTATTGTAAGTTTATTTTTAACATTGTTAATTTTAACATTATTGTAAGAATATTTTGAATGATACTTCAGTTATCAATTTATATTATATATCTTTCATTGAATGAATTTGAAGTATCATTTAAATTTGCCCGTTTTGGTTGGATTTTATGTTATAGAAAGGGTTGTATATGGAAAATTGGATGTTACAAATTTGCTAAAATTAGTGGTGTTTTTCATAAACGCCGCTAAAGAACGGTACTTTTAGCGGCGGTTGTGATAAAAGCGGTGCTAAAGGTCATGTTCTTTAGCGGTGTTTGTGGGTAAAGTGCCACTAAAGGTCAGGATCTTTAGCGGCATTTGTGATAAAAGCACCGCTAAAGATCATGTTCTTTACTGGCGTTTATGGGTAAAGCGCCGCTAAAGGTCATGTTCTTTAGCGGCGTTTGTCGGTGAAGCGCCACTAAAGATCATGTTCTTTAGCAGCTTTTTTTACATAAATGCCGCAAAAAGTTTTAGTGACGTTTAAAACCGCCGCTATAGGCCTAAAAACGCCGCTTAAAGCCTATTTTGTTGTAATGTAGATAAAATAAGGGTTTGTAAAATATATGCATGTGTTTTAGCAAAATACCCACAATGACTCAAACTGTTTTAAAAGCTTCCGCAATGTATAATATTTTGCAAACGAACGATTGAATAAAAATCACTATTTTTTAGGATAAATAAAAGATAACGACGAGATTTAAACGGGAAATGTTTAAAGCAAAGTTACAGTTGTTTTTGAACACGAGCATTGGCTTTCAAACACACTATCATGTGACATCACCAGATTCGGCCATAACGTCCAGGCCGGGTTTGGGGTGTTACAAAAAATAAGGTTTTTTCATTCATCTCTAACACGTTTGTGAGTAAGATCTTAAGTTCTCTATTCTTCAAGGAAGGTATCTAGTAGCTAATCAAAACTCCATTGTTAAGTACCAGCTTACTGGTAATTTCTAGAAAACCCTTACATTGTTATAGAGAGGGATTTACATTTTTACATTAGTGCATGTATAGATTTTTAGAACTGGTTCGAAAAGAAGAAGACTTCCTGATTATGGGTTGCATGCAACAGATTTATACATGTATGATTAAATTTTAGTAGATGTATGATTTGATGGTTATAATTGTTTCTTATTTAGCTCAAGAAGCTAATGAAGGTCATAGTAATCGAGGCAAAGGATCAATAGAGTAGATTCTATTATGGAGTTTGCTAGTGAGTTCATTTTTAATTCCTTTGAGTTATGAAATTTCAATGATATGTGGGTTGTGTATTGTAAGTTTTCTCTATTGTAAATGGTTTGATGTGTCGTGTCTAGACGTGTGTGTAATAAACCAATGTTGTATGCATGAGTATGTCCATTTTCAGTGTAAAAAGACCCTCTTTGTTGCACGAGCCCATTACCAGATTATTTGTGATATGCGAAAATGTGGAAGGGAGATCTCTTTGTGATGCCTCTGGTAAGGTAGCTATATTAAAAACCGGACTAGTAGATCACGACCCGACCTTGCAAGAGAACATGTGTTCAACTCAACAAGGATCTTATGAGGAGTTATGGTGGAATATGAATATAAAATCAATATGGCTGATATGTGATTCTTATTTCTGAAACATGGGTCCGAGGCTAGCACAAGGATGGGTCATTGGTAAGCATGCATGAATGTGTGAGATATGTATAAGTTGGTGGAATGTGTCGCCTGGATACTGTACATGTTATGTTTAAATTCGCGAAGTGTTGACGCCAGAAAGCTATGGATGACAAATTGGTGTATTGTGTTTGTATGACAGAGTCTCACGAAAAAGTTTGTTTTTCTTTTCTTATGAGTATTGATGCCTATTATCTATCGGTATTCTTGTAAATATTTTGTGCCTATTATCACCGAACACGGCAATGCTGGTGGTTGTGACGGTGGCATTCTAGTGGCTGGCGGTGGTTGGTCATTGGTGGTTGAGCAATGGAAGACTCACACTACTACTGGGACTCTACCAGAGAATTTGATTTCAAATTAACTATTACAAAAATAATATTATTTTAACAACTTAATATTAAATTAAATTTAATACTTATATTAATATTATTTTATTAATTTAATATTAAAATGATTATCTTAATATTAAATTTAATTTAATGTTTATCTTGTAGATAAATATTCTATTATTTCAATAAGATTTAATATTAAATTTATTCTAATATTCATCTTGAGAAATATTATATTAATTTAATATTAAAGTGATTAAGTTCAATCATAGTTGAACTCTCTAAACTCTCTCTATATAAAGAGAGCATTGGGTCATTATTTACACACACTTCAATTCAAGAAAAAGTTGTAAAGAGAAAATTCTCTGAAGAGATTATTTTAGAAAATTTCTAGAGATATTTTTCTGATTTACAACTTTATCCAAAAGTTTAGAGAAATTGTAAAATTACCCCATTGGTAATTTTTGTGAACAATTTTCTGACTCGAAGCGAGCCTACACTCGGCAGACGTGAGCTTGAGGATAGCGGAGAAGACTACTCGGTTGAAGCTCTCATCCTAGATGAATTGAAAAGGTAAAATTTTGATTAAATGTTTATTACTTTAGATATCACAACCAAGATTTTTTTTTGGAAAAATTTTTAAAACTCTGATTTTTCCCTAAATTTATTTTTCGCTGCATTTTCCAAACCCGTTTTTCCAACAATTGGTATCATGAGCCAGGTTGTGTTCTATCTATAAGTATAAATAGATAATCAGAATGAATTTCTCTTCTTCTTGAATGATTAGATTACATATAAAGTGGCATTCTTTAGATCTTATGCATGTTTTGAGTTATATATGGGAATGGATGTGATATAATATATTTGTTATATAATTGGTTTTTGCCAAGGTTGTGGTTATTAGGAACTAGACCATGGACTATGATCTCAATGTAGAGCTATATTTTTTAAAAATTTATATAATTCTTGTGAGTCGGAAACGAACATAGGACTTAAATGTAATCTTTCCAAAAAGAGTCCATGATGAGAAAAATATGTGATGGCGGTTGAAGACCCAAGGAATGCCTTGTCATTAAAAATTATGTAATTTTATTTTTCCATTTATATTCTAGAAATAGAACCATGAAAACCTTGGCTGGCAATTTTATTTTTATCTCATTATATATATGTTTTATAATTTTTTATAATATTATGTAATGTTATATTTGTGATATATATATGAGATGAGCCACAATTGATTGATTAAAAATAAGAAGTGTGGTAATGAGAAAATACATGTGTTGTATTGTTCTATTCACTTTTTTAAGTTATTCGATAACTGTGAAAGTGTGGTAATGAGAAGGTGCATGTCTAGGATAGGCTCTAGCTAGGGAAGGCTTAGTTTTAAGCGGTCAAATTTGACTCTCCTCCCTTTCCTGGGACCTACCTAGTGCATGGTTCGCATTCACTTCTTCGGTTTTTCCCTAAAAAGAAACCGTGGAGAATCAAATTTTTTGTTTTATGATTGATTGATTCTTGCGAATGAATGTGAATATTATAAAATTGTCATAGCATGCCATGCATAGATTAGAAACATGTCATTTAGATTAGGTAAGAATGCCACTAGGACTATTATATGATAATTCTTGAAATTTAGGATACAAAACCTTGCATACTTTTAAAATATTGAGTAGGAGAAAGTCCTTGAACAAGACTTATGGCCTCCATTGATGGTCCCTAAGTGATAGAATGATAAAGTTTCGAGTGGGTTCCTACCCTGGCCGCACCTCAAGGTAAACTTTGTCATGTGGGTTCACTAGATGAGATTTCTTTTTAAGGAGAACTAGTTATGCATGACTTCTAGAGAGATTGTCCCAAGATGACTCACAAATGAAAGAATGTTCATGATGGGTGTTGAGTCAATGGTTACACACTCAAGATCATCTCTTATTAAATAGTTTCCCAATAAACGATATTTATGCTAGAGATAATGGTCAAATATTAAACGATCGTTAGTTTGTGTGGAGTCTTGAGAATTAAGATTCACGAACTGATTGGGTGTGATCCATGTTCTTGCTAGTTAATCATGGGACCCCAAAGCGACATGGTTGATGGGTGTGAGAATGATCGTAACAATGGAAAAATATCATTTCAAGGTTTTAATACAAGACCCATGCATCATACTGCATTCTTGATTTGTTGTTGAAATAAAAAAATATTTGCTTAATACAAAGATAGTAGTTAGTGAAATCTTTAGTTTTTCAGTTCAAATATGTCTCCTACTCCTACTCCTTTTATTAGCATTCTTACTAAGAATAAATTAAATAGGGATACTTTCGAGGATGGAAATGAAACTCACTTATACTTCTAAGCTATGAGAAACACAAATTCTTTCTTGACGAAATATGCCCTCCTAAAGCTCAGCCCAAAGTGAGAAATCACTAAAGAGATTCTGACTCGATTGCTCAATGTTATATGTTAGTAAGCATGAGTAGTGTGTTGCAAAAGCAACATGAGAATTTTTGTACTGCCAAAGAGATCATGACAAATTTGGAGGATTTTCTCAAAGGCCAAGTCGCATTGGCTTGACAATCCACTATTACAAATTTGATGAATTCTCAACAAAAAATCGGCACTCTGATTGAATAGTATATGCTTAAGCTTATGGGATTCTTTACGGAAGCGGTGGACAATGGGGTTGAACTAGACGTGGACACGCAAATTGAAATAGTGTTCAAATCCTGAACCAAGAAGTTTGCTTGTTTTAGGGCTGCTTACAACTTGGGGAACAAGACGCTTACCTTAACTCAGCTCATGAAGGAATTACAATCCTATGATTTGATGTTGAATGGTAGTAAGTCAGTTCAGAAGACCCCTGAGGCAAACTTAGATGTGGGCCCCTCATCCTCTTAGGGGAAACAGAAAGCTAAGGGAAAGAAGAAACCGACTAAGTCTTTGATTTCACCTCGTGTGGATAGGAACAAGACTAAGAAGTCAAAAGATCTTAAAAAGATCATATATTTCTCTTGCAATAGAAAATGACATTTCATATCATATTACAAGGATTATTTGGATTAGATAGCCAAAAAAGGGCAAAGGTATGAAACTCTTTGTGGTTGAAGCTTGCTTAATAGAAGAATCAATTGACATCTAGGTTATTGATTTTAGAGCCACTAACCATGTGTGTGTTTCTTTACAAGGGTTTAGCGAAACGAGAAGTTTGCGTGATAGGAGCGTCTCGTTAGGGACCGAAGATGGGAACTATGTTTCAGCTGAAGAATTGGGAGAAGTTATTTTACACTTTGAAAATTTTAGGAAGATTGTTTTAAAGAACGTGTTCTATGTACTTCATTTTAAGGGGAATTTAATTTCTATAGCATGTTTATTTTATGATGGTTATACCGTGACCTTCAATAAAGGGAATGCTATTAATAGAAACTGTTCTTTAATCTGTAATGGGTGGATGGAAAATAATCTCTACTTTATCAAACCAAATAACTACTCAATTCTTCAAACTGAAATAGTGAATAAAAAGCTTAAAACTTCTCACCCTAATGAGGGGTACCTGTGGCATTTAAGACTTGGTCATATTAACAAAGAAAGAATCACTAGACTCGTAAAAGATGCTCCCTTAAGTATGGTTAAAGAAGTTTGTCTTCCAAAATATGAATCTTGCTTGGAAAGTAAAAATGACTAAGAGGTCTTTTAATGTGAAAGGTGCAAGGGTCAACCAAGCTTTAGAACTTTTTCACACAAATGTTTGTGATCCCAAGAGCATCAGTGCCTGAGGAAGTTACGATTATTATGTGACTTTTATCGATGACTATTCTCAATATGGCTATGTGTATGTAATGCATCAAAAAAGTGAAAGCTTTCATAAATTTCGAAAGTTTTGTGCAGAAGTGGAAAAACAATTAGGTTTATCCATAAATAATCTTCAGTCGGGCCGAGGTGGGGAATACTTGTCTGACAAGTTCTTGGGATACCTCATAAGG
Source organism: Gossypium raimondii (assembly GCF_025698545.1). Taxonomy (NCBI): domain Eukaryota; kingdom Viridiplantae; phylum Streptophyta; class Magnoliopsida; order Malvales; family Malvaceae; genus Gossypium; species Gossypium raimondii. Next base: position 40,038,181 of record NC_068569.1, on the reverse strand, counting down.
AATGGGATTTGATCCTAATTGACTATGCCAGACACTCTACATTAGAATGGTATAGCTGAGAGAATGAATAGAACCTTACTTGACATGGTTCGTTCAATATTAATCTATTCACAACTTTCTACTTCCTTCTGGGGATATGCGATACAAATAGATTGTTATATTCTGAATGATGTGCCAACCAAGTCTTAGTGTAAGACACCTTATGAACTGTGGCATGGAAAGAAACCCACTCTAAATCACTTTAGAATATGGAGTTCTCTAGCACACGTTCTGGATAAGGATGCAAAGAAGTTGGATGCACGGACAGAATTTTGCATGTTTGTAGGATATCCAAAAAGAACAATGGAATGATTATTCTACAATCCGAAAGATAATACAATTAAATTTTCTACTCATGCTACTTTCCTTAAGGAAAGTGACATGGATAACTTTAAGCCTCAAAGTAAAGTGGTACTCGAGAAACTTTCGAGAGTGGTAGAACAATCACGAAGTTAAATTCTCGAGAAAGTTGTAGAAAAACCTACAAATGATCAACAACATAGGGGAATCCATCGTAGTGGGAAAGTTTCTAAGAAACCAGACTTCTTCATCTATGATGGCAGTATTTATAATATGGAAGTCAATCATACGTATGATGATCCACTCACTTAGAGGAGGCTATCCAAGCTCTGGAAATAGACCATGGATTCTATGAAATCCAATACGATGTGGTAACTTGTATACTTATCGATTGGGATTAAACCCATAGGGTCTAAGTGGATCTAAAAGAAAAAGAGAAATGCGGAAGGGAAAGTGGAAACACACAAAGTTAGACTTGTAGGGAAAGACTATACACAGAAAGAAGACATCGATTACGATGAGACCTTTTCTCTGGTAGCCATGCTCAAGTCTATCCGCATACTTTTATCCATCATCACTGCTCTCAATTGCGAGATCTGACAAATAGATGTCAAGACAACATTCTTGAATGACTATCATGATGAGACCATTTACATGGCTCAACCTACAGGCTATGTTGTCAAAGGAAATGAGCAAAAATTTTGCAAATGGCTAAGATCAATTTATGGACTTAAGCAGACGTTCTACTAATGGAATAATAGATTTGATCAAACGATCAAGACTTTTGGATTTAAGCAAAACATTGATGAACCTTGTGTTTATAAGTGTATAAAGGACAAAAAGGTGGTATTCCTCGTTTTGTATGTCGATTATTATATTCTACTTATCGGAAACGATGTAAGAGAATTGACATCGATTAAACTGTGGTTAGGTCAATAATTTAACATGAAGAGCTTGGGTAAAGCTAGTTATATTCTTGGAATTCAAATCCTTAAGGACCGAAAGAATAAAACGATAGCACTATCTCAAGTTTCATACATCAATAAGGTACTGGAACGTTTTGCAATGACTGATGTAAAGCCTGATGTTCAGTTGACTACATCAGGTTTTCATCTTTCTTTAGATGATTGTCCCAAGATAGCAGAAGAAAGAGAGCACATGAGTAAGGTTCCATATGCTTCGGCAGTTGGAAGCCGTATGTATGCGATGCTTTACACACGTCCAGATATCTATTTTGCAGTAGGAATGGTTAGTCGATATCAGGCGAATCCAGGTTTTAGGCATTGGCAAGCTGTAAAGTATATATTAAGGTATCTTAAAAGAACCAGGGATTATATGTTTGTGTATTCTGGGAAGGACCTTACTCCTATTGGATACACAAACTTAGACTTCCAAACCTGTAATGATTCGAGGAAATCGATGTTGAGAAATGTATTTATTCTAGGCAGTGCAGCCATAGTATGGAGAAGTATAAAACAAACTTGCACTATTGACTCTACTATGGAGGCCAAGTATGTGGCTGCTTCTGAGGCAATGAAAGAAGCAATATGGCTTCAAAATTTCTTAACCGAACTTGAAGTTATTCCAAGTATGGAAAAAGCTATAACATTGTATTGTGATAACAGTGCTACAATAGCAAATACCAAGGAAATAAGAAGTCAAAAAAGGACGAAACACATTGATCGGAAGTGTCACTTATACTAGAGGCAATAGCAGAAGGAATAGTATATGTGATGAAAGTAGCTTCTGAAGATAACCTTGCGGATCTGTTTACTAAGATTGTTGTAACTAGGAGTTTTAACAAACACATAGAGGATATTGGAATGCGAAACATGACACATTTACTTCATTAGGGAAAGTGGGAGATTGTTGGGAAATGTGCTCATATTGTAGTAAACATGTAACTGTTTTCTATTTATTTGAATGATGAATAAATAAAGTTAATTACACATTTCACTATTATGTCTTTTGTATTTATGTATTTTATATTTTACATGCATAGCGAATTTGTGAGAAAAAAAATTAGCTCATTGATTGTCTAAAGTTGAAATTGAACATAAGTGGCATTGTAAAGAACACTTACATTGCGAGAAAGACGACTTACTTCAGTAGATAATCTAAATAAGTCTGTAATTCTGTAAAAAAAATTTAAATTAAGCATTTGATTCAAATACTGAGAAGGATTATTATGTCATTTACAATTCAAATTGGGGAAATGGCTAGTCTTGGCTATCGAAGTAGTGGAGTCCATGAGTAGAGACATAGATGTATTCATTGGTAGAATGATACATTGGATTGGACCCAAGATGAATTAATTTTGAATCCATTTGTAAACTAGTTAGTCACTGACCATGCGTATGCAACTGATGTGCTTTGATATAAGTGTAGGATTATGCTCTAAAGATGATCGAGCCTATAGCCAGTATGTTTGGTACATGACTTCTGTATTGTATGGCTTTAATAGAAACAGTGTAATTCATAGCTTAATTAAAAGGTTAATGATATCCTCTCATTGGCATTATGTGGATTGATAAATATGAAACGTGGCCACGGGTTACTAGTTCTCGAATGAGCAATTTATCACAATTCTTTATTTACAGTGATCATATTAATCATTAAGAAGACACAATGGTGACAATGAGATAAAATAGGATTGTATTGAATCAACAGATTTAACTCAAAGGAATCAAGGATATCATATGAGGGTAACACACACATGACGAGGTCATTGGACAAAACAATTGGATGAGTTACTTTCATAAAAAGTATACAATAAGGATCTTTCAATCATGGTACTGCTTATGGACTAGCTCTATGATTAAGTATTTGTGAATTATCGAAACGATGTTTCTAAACATAATTGCAATCACTGGAGCTTAATTGTATATGTCTGATTGGTCCCTCTACTAGCTCAACAAAAGCTCAATCAGACTACATTTGAATAAAAAGAAAATTCTATGACTTTGGGAATAATTTAATTGAGCTGATTTGTTCGATGTGTAATTAAATTAAGTGGTCATAAGAATTATTCAACTAAAGAATTTGAATAAAGAATTTTCTTGAAAATTAATTTTGAAAATCTAATTAATTTTTGAAAAAAATTAATTTTAAACAATTAGAATTCAATTAATCAAATCAATTAAAATTAATATAATATTTTTGGAAGTAAATTTTCAAGTTAGACAATTGGCCCATGGGAAATTGAACTTGAAAATTGGACCTAAGATCGTAAATTGGGCGAGAGAGCCAAAAATAGAGACTAAGACCCAAAACCTAGTTGAATTGGGCCCGATATGTGAAACCGGGCCAACAGTCCAACTGGTGGCTGGACCGGACTGGCTTGGGGTGTCGTAAGGGTGTCGTACTTGTACCACCGGAGACGACGGTGTCGGTGGCTCCAACGACGGCATCCCAGTGGCCGGTGGCAGTTGGTCATCGGTGGTTGAGCAGTGAAAGATTTACACTCTTGCTGCGACTCTACCAGAGAATTTGATTTCAAATTAACTATTCAAAAGATAATATTATTTTAATTGTTTAATATTAAATTTAATTTAATACGTATCTTAGTAGTATTTTATTAATTTAATATTAAAGTGATTATCATCATATTAAATTTAATTTAATGTTTATCTTGTAGATAAAACTTCTATTTTTTAATAAGATTTAATATTAAATTTAATCCAATATTTATCTTGATAAATATTATATGAATTTAATATTAAAGTGATTAAGTTTAATAGTTGAACTCTCTAAACTCCCCTATATAAAGAGAGTCTTGGGTCATTATTTCTACACAGTTGAATTTAAGAAAAAGTTGTGGAGAGAAAATTTTCTTAAGAGATTATTTCAAAAAATTTCTAGAGATATTTTTCTGATTTACAAATTGACCAAAAATTTTAGAGAATTTGAAAAACTACCCTATTGGTAATTTTTGTGAAAAATTTTCTGATTCGAAACGAGCCTACACTCGACAAACGTAAGCTTAAGGGTAGTGGATAAGACTACTCAGTCGAAGCACTCATCCTAAATGAATAAAATATGTATAATTTTGATTAAATGTTTATTACTTTAGATATCAAAAGCAAAATCTTGTTTTGGAAATTTTTTTAAAACTCTAGTTTTTCCCTAAATTTATTTTCCACTGCATTTTCCAAACCCTTTTTTCCAACAAAGATTGTGGTAAACGCCATCCAGGAAACTATTGGAGGAGGTTGGGAGCTTGTCTAAGATGCGGGTCGATGGAGCACTGCATCAAGGATTGTCCACAGCGCTCTGATCAAGTGCAAACTCCAGCTCTAGGTTTTGTTCAGCCTCAGCGAGCAGTTTAGAAGCCACCTAGGTGTTGTGGTCCAACCAAGGGTGCTAATCAGACTTAGGCTAGGCAGTATGCGCTGGTATACAGCTAGGCACCATAAGGACAGAGATGTCGCAGTCATTATTGCCGGTACATTTTTCATTAATATCGCTCTATACTTTGCATTGAAAGACATAAGATCAACACATTTTTATATAGCTAGCTCTACTTCTTTGAACTTGGGTATTTCTGTTGAGAGTACTTTTGGTGAGGTTATTGTGATCAATCCACTAGGTTAGTCAGTTTGGGTTGATAGGATTTATAGGAGGGTACCGCTGGTGATACAAGGGGTTGTTTTTTCGGCTAATCTGATGGAATTTCAACTCGAGAAATTGATTTAATTTTGGGAATGGATTGGCTCGTGGAGTATCGAGTCAACTTGGATTATGCTAAAAAAAGAATGGTTCTAAGATCTGAGGATGGTGTGGAGGTGTTATGATCGACGAGCGTCAAGACTACTTATCTAATGTGATCTTCGCTCTTATGGCTGAAAAGTTAGTTCAGAAAGGGTGTGGAGCATTTCTGGCTCTCGTGCTTAATTTGGGTTCTGTGAATTCATTTGTTGAGGTCATCCGAACGGTTAAGGATTTTTCAAATGTCTTTCCTAAGCAGTTGATAGGGTTGCCTCCGGATAGGGAGGTCAAATTTGGTATCGAGATTTTACCGGGTGCAGCTTCGGCATCCATTTCTCCCTACCGCATGGCACCGAAGGAGCTGATAGAATTGAAGTCTTAGCTTTAGGAACTTCTCAATCGAGGGTTCATTCGACCTAGTGTGTCATCGTGGGGAGCACATGTTCTATTTGTAAAGAAAAAGTATGTTACGATGAGAATGTGTGTGGATTACCATCAGCTAAATAACTTGATGGTAAATAGTAAGTACCACTTCTGAGGATCAATGATTTGTTCGATCAGTTTTGTGAGGCCTCTATGTTCTCTAAGATAGATCTCCATTTTGGGTACCATCATCTTAAGGTTAAAGAGGCTAATGTTTATAAAACTACTTTTAAGACTAGTTATGGGCACTACAAGTTCCTAGTCATGCCTTTTGGTTTGATGAATGCTCCGGCTGCTTTCATGGACCTTATGAACTGAGTTTTTCGGTCGTATTTGGATCAGCGTATCGTGCCCTTTATCGATGACATTCTGGTATACTCTATTATTGAAGATGATCGTGATGAGCATCTTAGAGTAGTTCTTCAGATACTCCGTGAGAAACAACTCTACACTAAGTTGAGCAAATGCTAGTTTTGGTTAAGGGAGGTGACTTTTCTAGGTTATGTGGTGTATGCTGAGGGGATCCGAGTTTATCCCAAGAAGATTGAGGATATTATTAAGTGGAAACAACCTAGGATTGTGTTTAAAATCTGCGGCTTCCTCGATTTAGCGGGTTATTATCGGAGGTTTGTTGAGAGGTTCTCGCTTATTGTAGCTCCTCTAACTAAGTTGTTGCGTAAGAAAGCAGCAATTGTCTGGACTGATGTGCAGTAATCGAGCTTTGAGAAGCTCAAGTATGTTTTGACTCAAGCTCTTGTTTAAATACTATAACCCCCACAAACTAGGCCTAAACATTATGGCCCAATCTAAGCGATTACGCGGGCCATAGTTATGGCGAAAACTTGAGTTGAAGTACGACGGTTTAATCTTCGAAAAACACGTGCTAGTTTTCTCTTAAATACAATATTTTTAATAAAATTTGAAAGAAACCTTGTTTAATATTTGTAAAACAACTTGATGATCTTTAAATTTAAATTCAATAAATTGAGTTTGCAAAAAACGGTTTTATCAAAAAAATACCAAATTATTTAGTCCATAATAAAAGTTCATGCAAATTGCCTGATGTCCAAAGTTTAAAAATCTCATGCCGTAGTTCTATAGTCTAACATAAAATAAATTCCCAAATATTAATATAGTCCACAAAATTCTGAAACATAATAGAAATCCATGTTGATATAAAACTATTCCCGAAAGCCTCACCTATGACCACATCCGAGTCCTTACCACAAGGATTATCTAAAACACATAAGTAATGTGGGTGAGCTTTAAAGAGCTCAGTGTGAGATCAACACAAATATAATCGCATACATATCAAAATATCAATCTCAACATATCAATTATCATAATAATCACAAGTTCTATCACTAATATTTATCCGTGAGCATGTCGATGCATATTTTAAAACAATGCACATTTTATAAAATTTCCTATTCATCTCTTTTACTCACCAGTATCGAGTTCCCCAGAACCCGTCCATCCAATAACACACCATTTGTCGACAAGCCACCACATAATTACCATTAACGACCTCATAATCGTAGATAAATTGCCACATAACTTCCACCTTTCACAAAACCCACCCCATGCATGTGATATGGCCACTTGTCAAATTTAACACATATAATTCACTTTTCATATTTTTTCACGTAATAATGCTCATAATCTCATATAAAAAATATTTCTCAATTTTACACATATGCATGTAAACATGCCCACATTTTCATATATCACATAATATTCACTTTTATTCACTTAAGCATACTTTAATATACATTTCATATTAAATCATGGATCTCATCATATACACATATATCACACATTTAAATCATCAACATACCAGATAAGCCATGTATCACATAACATAGAGATGAGATTTGCACACATGTCATCATCACACACATCAACACATCACAAAACATTCCTTTCATGAAACTAATGGGTTAGGATCACTTACTTGGGTTTCTTCTTGATGAGTTTTTCAACTCCTCTTTGAATACTTAATCTACTCTCAATTAATTATTTAATATCATATTATTAAAATGAAAGTGAACATATTGTGTACAGATTAAATGTTTAAATCCCACACCTTATATTGTAGATCCGATGGCCACAATATTTTTTAACGATTTCACTGAATCTATCTTGCAAGACAATCTAACACATAAGTAACATTTATTAATTAGGATCCTTTGATAATATTTTTTTCACTTAAAAGATCAATTATTAAAAGTCTCATCAATGCTTACCCCATGATTTAATACTGTTGAAAGGAGGATTTCCAATTACGAAGTTAGGGGTCTCCCTATGAATATCGTTTGGCCCTTCAAAGTTGATATGAAATCATATTAGTATAATAATAAATAAAAAAATAAAATATTACGTTTTCCCTATGGCCACTATACCATCTAAACATGAAATGAAATCTCCAAGAGAAAGATTTTACGATCCAAATAACCCACACTTACAACTTAATTAAGCCGGAATGGACAATGAATCAAGAAAGGAACTAAAATGATGAGTTGAGCGATCTAAAAAAACTGATAGAGCAAAGAGAAGATGTAAGTTAAACAATATAAGAAATGAAAAATGGATGAGGAAGAGAAAAGAAGAATCCCGGTCACCGGGGACGGTGGCAATGGTGGTCTGCCAAAGAGTGAAGAACTGTAGCACCCTGAACTCGTATCCGTTGTTGGAATAGGGTTACGGAGCATTACTGTCTAAACATAACATAAAACCATACATTTACAAACATTGATATAAACATAGCATAATCCTTTCATATACATGCATATCATCCCTTAATTGAGCCCTCGATGTAACACCCTTAGCTCGTATCCGTCACTGGATTAGGGCTACAGAGTATTACCGAAGCATAACGTCATACAACGAACAATTTTAATTCATAAATAAATCATAAGGTAAACATTAGAATATCAATAAAACATACATACGGTCCCTTATATGAGCCCTCGAGGCCCAAAACAGACATTGGAAATGATTCTGGACTAAATCGAAAACTTATGAAATTTTTCGAAAAAAGTTCAAAATTTTCAAACTGAAGGGGTCACACAGCCGGGTGACTCACTAACTTGGGCCACACAGTGTACCCTTCAAAATAACCCCACATGCCCTGTGCTAGGCAATGTGACATCTTGACTTGCAACCCTTTGAATGCAATAGGAGACACACGGCCGTGTCGCCTGGCCTAACAGTTTAACCATTTTGCAAATTAGTCCTCGGGCTAGCTGGATTAAGCTACAACGATCCCAAAAACATAGAAATCATTAAAAACTGGACAAAAAATCACTCACCAATTGAGCTCTATAGTAGTTGAACCCTAGTTGAACAAAAATGGCTTCCTTCACTTTGATATTCGGTTGAAGAACAAAAGAAAGATGAAAGCTTTTTAATTTTGTTTTAACTTATTGTATCATTATTAACCAAATTACAAAATTAACCTTTATAAACATTATTTATTTCACTAAATGCCAAGCCATTATATTCCACTCTCAGTATTACAGTCTAATTACCATATAAGGACCTCCAATTTAACATTATATAGTTATTTAATACCATTAGCTATTTGAACTCAACTTTTGCATTTAACGCAATTTAGTCCTTTTTATCAAACTAAGCATGCAAATAATAAAATTTCTTAACGAAATTTTTATACAATATTTCTATCATGCTGTAGGTAATAAAATAACAAAATAAAAATTTTGACCTTGAATTTGTGGTCCCAAAACCATTGTTCTGATTTTACTGAAAATAGACTGTTACAACTCTCCGCCTAAAGGGATTTTTGCCCCCGAAAATCTTACTTTCGAGTATTACTTTCCCATAGTTTCCTCAAGTTCCTCAATTTTTGCCCCCGAATAACTGTAAGCTCCTCCGAGCTGAGTATCGGTAAGCTCATAAGAGCTAAAATCGGTAACCCTACCGACATGTCATTTGTATCCTACGAATTCCTAAGGTTCGGACGGGGCTCGGTAGTCATCGTATGTCTTCGAATATGTGATCGGTAATTATACATTGCATTTATACAACCCACATATATATTTTTTAATTAAAGTATATAAATACACAATTTAATTACCCGAACTTACCTCGGCGAGTGTTAGTAGATACAGAGGTGACTAATCTGAGATTTTCTCTTTGCCTCGATCTAACTCCGTACAAGGTCTAACTTGATATATACGAGTGAATTTAAATCTATTCAATATAATTCATATTCAATTTATTCCAACACACATTTTTGGAAAAACTACCATTTTCCCCTATACTTTTAATTCTTTGCAATTTAGTCATTATCTCATAAAGATGGAAATTTGCACAATTCCATTACAACCTATCATAGACAAATTATATACATGCTTACAATAGCCCACATATTTCACAAATTCATAATTTTACCACACAATTTATCACATTTTTCAATTTAATCCCTAATTGATAATTTCATCAAAAAATCCTTTACAAAAGTTGTTTCTGTAACAAGAACCATTCATTTTATACCATTAAACTTCAAAACCCTAACATGTTCATCAATGGAAAAACTCAAATACTTTAACAGTTTCACAAATTAGTCCCTGGGCTACCTAGATTAAGCTACAATGATTCCCTAAACATAGAAATTATAAAAAATGGGACAAAAATCACTCACCAATTGAGCTTCAAAGTAGCTAAACCCTAGCTTCAATAAATATGGCTTTCTTTTCTTCACAATCAGTTGAAGAAAGAAGAAAAGATGATACTCATCTTTTATTTTAATTAATTTTAACTTTAATTACAAATTTCCAAAATTAACCTTAATAAACTTTAATAATTACAAAATTACCAACCATTATCATCCACTAACATAATAATGGTCTAATTACCATCTAAGGACCTCCTTTTTTAAGTCCTATAGCTATTTAATACCTTTAGCTACTAGAACTCAACTTTTGTACTTTACGAGATTTAGTCCTTTTTATCAAATTGAACATGTAACCAGTAAAATTTCTTAACAAAATTTTCATACGGTATTTCTATCATGCAGTAGACCATAAAATAATAATAAAATAATTTTTTTACTTCAGAATTGTCGTCCCGAAACCACTATTCTGATTTCACTAAAAACGGGCTGTTACACACACTTAATGGCTAGAATTCATCAAACAAAACACCTATACATGCCATTATAACCATGACTCAAAATATGTTGATATAACCGATGGATAGTGTGATGAAATTTCTGACAACTTCCAACCCGAACGAGCTTTCGATTACCTAGAAACACAAAGGAAGCATATAATGCTTAGTAAGTTCGTAATTCATAAACAAAGCTTACCATTTCAATTTATAAGCATAAAACAATTTGAGACAATCCAACATGACTTGGCATTAGCCTAAGCAATAACAACCTCTTAAATTAGATAATCACATAGCTTAACAAATCATCTCAAAACATCATAGCATATGTACACACTACTTATAAACATTCATAGCTTCAAGCATATGGCTAAGCATATTTCAAACATCATCAACTCATACCTTTTCATACTTTCATAGCAACACTTATTGAAGCATTTGTCGATCCTTCACTTTTCATACCCGTTAAACCACTAGAATAATATCGGATACGCAAGAATCTCGCACACTATGTGCCAACATGTGGTCGAAACCACTACTATCTCATATCTCATATCAATGCTCTCTCTCGAAGCATAAATGGGTCTGCTTACACAAGCTGCCAGTCAGGACGTAGCTACAAGGTGCTGCTCACACAAGCTGTCATGTAACCACAACACATGCCAAAAACTCAACCACTGATAGGACGTACAAGACTAGCATTCGAAACACGGTAACCCCTAATAACCTGTCATTTCCATCTTATATATTCCTAAGGTTCAAACGAGATCCGAAAGTCACCAAAACTTTGTTGGATATTTCTGTAGAGTCGTAATTTTAGTATATATAACATAAATACATTTAAATCAAACATAATTCAATGTTAATTTAAGATACAAACTTACCTCAAACACGAACAAAGAAATACAATCGATTAATCCAATACTTTATCTTTTCCCCGATCTAATTTCGTATGTTGCTTTTCTTTATCAATATAGTCAAATTTATCTCATTCAAATTTAATTCTATTCAATTTAATCCAAAATCATATTTTGGTAAAATTACCATTTTGCCCCTATTCTTTAATTTCTTTACAATTTAGTCCCTAGTTCATAAAAATGGAAATTCATGCCATTTAATACTATCCCACTATAGCCAAATATCACTAATTCCCTTAGCAAGCCCTACATTTCCTTTATTTCACAATTTTACCATGAATATTTTTCTATTTTTCAATTTAACCCCTATTTGAGAATTTCATCAAAAATTCCTTTACTAAAGTTGTTCAACTATCATCAAGCATTCATTTTCATCCATCAAACATAAAAAAACAACTAACATACATTCATGGTGAAACCCTAGTTTTTTAACAATTTTGAAAATTAGTCCTTGGGCTAGCTACATTAAGTACGACTCCAAAAACATAAAAGTCATTAAAAACGGGATGAAAAATACTTACATGCACAAGAACAAAGGTTGGCCGAATGTTGAATATTCAACAATGGTGGTTTCTTCATCAAAATTTCAGCTAGGAGAAGATGGACAAGGTAATTTTCTTTTTGTTTTATTTATTTTGTTATTTAATTATTTATTTACTTATATAACCTTACTAAATCCCATTAATGATGTCCAAACTTGTCCACTACTAATTTTAATGGTGTATTTACCACTTAAGGCCTCTCATGTTTTAATTTCATAACAAATTGACAACTTTTTCTAATAGAACCTAAGTTTTGCACCTTATGTGATTTAGTCCTTTTTTATCAAATTAAGCATACAAACAATAAAATTTATTCACGAAATTTTTATACGATGCTACTATCGTTCTGCAGACCATAAAATAATAATAAAATAAATTTTACGACGTTATATTTGTGGTCCCAAAACCACTGTTTTGATTTCACTGAAAATAGGATGTTACAGTCGAGCCCTTAGAAACACTTTGGAAATAGTTCGGGACTAAATTTGAAACATTTGAAACATTTAAGAAAAAAGCTGGAAAGCTTGAATTGCAGGAGTCACATGGACGTGTGGCCAGGCCATGTAACTCACATGGCTAAGACACATGCCCATGTCTTAGGCCGTGTAACAATGGAAATAAGGACACACAGCCATGTCCCAACCCGTGCCTGTGCCTGTGCCCATGTAAGTCACTGAGTTGGGTCATACGACCAAGCCACACCCCCGTGTGCCAGGCCTTGTAAATCTCGAAATGGCCTCACACGCCCGTGTGTTAGGCCGTGTGCTAGGCCGTGTAACTGCCTAACTTGTAACCTTTGAAACTTACAGGGGACACATGGCCATGTCTTATGGCTATGTGGTACACACCGAGCTCAATTCCATAAAAAAAATACCATACTTGACCACATTGTAAATACTCCATCACAAACCAATTAGGCTATTGAAACATACATCAACTTAACCATATTAACACATAACAACAAGGCACTAGGAGTACCAAAAGTTCATCAACCAAAATAACATATACATGCCAAACTTATCAACTAACATCAAACACAAGTCCACCTATACATGCAGTTATAACCTTAGCCAAAACATCAAAACCTACCGAAATATTCACTAGATAGTGTTGATAGATCTCCGACGAGCTTCCAATTATCTATAAAACATGGGAAAGAAAGCTACGTAAGCATATAATGCTTAGTAAGTGTGTAAAACATGAACATAACTTACCATTTCAATGCATAACATTAAAATTAAGCATGATATAATCCAACCACAAGCTTGGGACAAGCCTAAGCACAATCAACAACATATGTTAGTACATCAACTCACAATTCACTTGCACTATCATAAGGGAAGTCTTTATACATGAACAATTTCATTAGAAATCATCAACTTCATGAACATAAGTACACTTACATTAAACATTTCCTTTTCAATTATTTTCATAGATTCATGACATAAGTCATTAGGATACTTACTGTTCCTTTCTCTTTTCATGCCCGTTCAACCATTTAGAATAACAACAGACACACGGGAAATCTCACACGAAGTGTGCAAAACATATAACATTTCCTTTCCTTTTCCTTTACATCATTGCTCACTCGAGCCGTAAAATGGGTCTGCTCACATAAGCTGACGGTCGGAATGTACGCTACACAATGCTGCTCACACAAGCTGTTGAGTATCAACAATAAATGTCGAACCTTAGCCATCGGTAGGACATTCAGGACCAGCACCAGAAATATGGTAACCCTAATGACATGTCATTTGTATCCTATATACTCCTAAGGTTCAAATAGGGCTTGATAATCGTCATAACATCATTGGATTTCCACCATTTCTTTACATGACAAATAGCAAAATAACATATATATCAAAATAACATTAAAACATTATTTAAACATACAAACTTACCTCGATTACAAAGACGTCAAAACAAAATTAACTAATCCGAGGCTTTAGCTTTTTCTCAATCTATATCTATACGAGGTTTATCTTGATCTAACTAAGCAAATTCAGTCCATTTAATACTCATATTATTCAGTTTAGTCCAAAATTATACTTTTGTAGAATTACACTTTTTCCCTTAATATTTTAACTTCTCTACAATTTAGTCCTTAAAGTCATAAAGTAAAATTTATGCAATTTAATCCACATTTCATGCTAGCTAAATTCACTAGGGACCTATACAACCTCATACAAATCAACATTTCACAAATTTATCATGACATTTTACTACTTTTACAAATAAATGCCTAATTGAAAATTTCATCAAAAATCCCTTTACCAAACTTGTTTATTTAACAACAAAGACTCATAATCTTTCATTAAATGTAACGCCCCAAAATTTCTAATTTCATTATTGTGAAAATATGACATAAATATCTGTCAGCTTTAGTGGTTATGTGTTCTGGGAGTATTTGGGAGGTCCCAAATTCAAGCCTTCGCTTGGGAAAATTTTGGTATTTTGAATGAATTAGGCCTTACTCTTGTTCAGTAGGCTTTTATTTGATTGTTGGGTAATTACATTAGAATGGGCCTACTGGTCTGGTGGTTAAATGGTGTGTTATTATGGTGGAGATCTTATGTTCGAATCCCTATGCAGGCAAGGGTATTATTTTTTTGCTCAGATTTCAGGATAGAGTTGTGTAATAGGGGGACTTTTAGTAGTGGATGTGTAGTGGGAATTTTCCAAAAAAAATTATGCCATCTATTCTTCTCCCTCTCCTCTTGCCAAAATTCTCTGAGTTTTTCTATCCTTCATTTTTGCACGCGATTAGTGCTCGTTTAGTTTCGATAAGTGTTTCTCTTCATTTCTGTCATGAATCTCTTAACAACTGAAGTGGTAATGTTTTTTCTCTGTGATTTGGGCGTAGGGGGAGGCTTGGACTGGTGAATTCAGTCTTCTCATCTTAACAATAGTTAAATGGAGGGTTATCTTTGGTGGTAAGTTGGGTTTCTGGTCGTTCTTGGTTATCAATTCTCTTGTAAATCCATTTCATTGGTGTTGACTATCTTGGTTATAAGCTTTGGAGTGCTCGGGGACTGTTTTAGCATCAAACAAAATCAGGTGTGTACCCGAAACGTAAAAAAAAAGGGATTCGGTGAAAAGCCAAAATTGTTTGCTGCTTGGATAGCAGCAGTAGGCTAACTTTGAAAAATCGCCATAAATTTTGGAAATCCAATTAGAGGATGAATAAAATATGAATTAAATCTTATTGAGTCTATTTTTCATAGAAGAAACGGTGTAAGTAATGTAATTGTAAATCATGAGGTATAACAAACTTTGTGAGACAAGGTCAGAATGAATTCGAGTTCCCCTATTCTGACTTTGGAAAATCATCAAAAATTGGAGAAAAATAATTAGTGATTAAAAGTTACGTGTTTAAATTATTAATGAGTTTATTTTCAATAGAAACAAATAGAAAAATCATCCAAATTTTGTACTAAAAGATAATTAATTTTTGCAAAGATGGGACGAAGCTATCAGGCAAGAAAATAGGGGTAAGTTTGAAGATTTTACTGTACTTATTGGCTGAACCCAAAATTCTAAAAATTTTATGGCAGAAAAGTATTTGAGTTTAGTTTCAAATACATCAAGCAAATCTTAATTCAAAATTCTGTAGCTCAAGATATAAATAATTTAGTGACAGTGACTCAAGTAGACAGCTTTGAAGGAACATATAAGTAAATAGTGAAAATATATATGAATAATTAACTAGCACGGGTTACATTGAAAATGGATCACGTGGCCAAGGCCAATTTGGGCCGAGTGGGCCACATGGGTGTGTGAGCCCATTTTTCTAAAAAGTTTTGTAAGGTTACACGGGTCGCCCAAGTCGACTGTGGACCTACTCTAGGGTTAGTAAGCTTTACTTAGACCCCTATATGTGTGATTTGTCTGTCTGATTTCTATATCGAGCATGGCTTATGATATCTAAATGTATGTACTATTAATTACATAATGGAATGAAATATTTTGTATGTTGCATTGCATTGGGGTGGGTTGATGATATTTGGAGGAAGTGTCTGAAAGGATATTAAGCTTTGTTATTTATGTACTCAATTTGCAACCTTCGATTATGTGCCGTATTTGACAAAGATGGTGTGTAGGGATGGGTGGGTTGATTTAATCCCCACGTGGTGTGTAGAGTTGGATGGAGATGGTGTGTAAAGGCTGGTGGGTAGGATTCTAATTTACTGTATCTGCATTCTATATCTGATATGGGCCAAGGCCCTAATGTATTTCTGAGACTGTATCTGAATGGAATAAGGCCCAAACTGATTCTATGATGGGCATAGGCCCCAGACTGTATCTAACTGAATTCTATTGATTATCTGTATGCATGTTTTCTGTGGGGATTACACACTGAGTTTGCGAAAACTCCCCCTTTCTCTGTTTAATCTATATAGGTAATCCACAGACTTGACGGGTCGGTGCAGCGGAGGACTCGACGGTGGCCACATGTAAATTTTAGACTATTTTCCTTTAATGCCTAGAATTTATTACTTATTTGGGGTTTTTGATGTATCTTCTGGACTATGGACTAGTTGGCTTTAAATTTGGGACTTTATACTGTTTTTTTACGGATTTTTTTAAAACTGCAACTCCACCAAACACGATTTTTTCCTAAAAACTAAGGTTTTTTGTAAATAGAAATGGCTTTCCCTAAATTAGTTGGTTACAAACGCTTTCGCTAAGAGACAAGTTTTAAAGCAAATCAACTAGTTTTTTTTCGAATTAAATAAAAGCTAACTTACTATAATGGTTTTTAAACTCGACAATCTTGTCTTCAAATCCCTTTCCATGTGACATCGTTAAATTCGACCATAATGTCTAGGCCGAGTTTGGGGTGTTACATTAAACTTCAAGAATCATGCAAATATGTTCATGGAAAAACTTTAAATCTTTAAAAATTTTGCAAATTAGTCCCTGGGCTAGCCAGATTAAGCTACAACAACTTCAAAAACATAGAAATCATTAAAATCGGGATGAAATTTAACTTACAACCAAGCTAAGAAAGTGAACGAAGCTTTAAAACCCTAGCTATGGCTTCTCCAATATCAAATTTTGGTGGAGCATAACAATTAGGAAGACGATACATTATTTTTACCTATTTTACTTTAACTTATTAATTTAATTACTTAATTAACCTTATCTTTTAACTTAAAAATAATCTAATTTATGTCCATAAAGTCCACTAATAATAATCTAATTACCATCTAAGTCCTGTTACATTAAAGTTTCATACCTATTTAATACCTTTAACTTATAGAACTCTAATTTTGCACCTTTTGCGATTTACTCATTTTCACTTAATTAAGCATGCAAACGTCAAAATTTCTTAACGAATTTTTTATACGACCTTACTAATATTCAATAGAAATTAAAATAATAATAAAATTAAATTTTACTCGTTAGATTTGTGGTCCTAAAACACAATTCTAATTTCACTAAAAATAGGCTATTACAAGAACAATACCAAAAGAGGTTTTGGCGCAAGAGGGAATAAGTAAGAAAAATAAATAAGAATGAAAGAGAAGAAACATAGGATTAGAGGAATCCACGGTGGCTTGTAGCGGTGGTGGAAAAAGAAAGAGAAGAGAAAGGGTGATGCTAAGGTGGCTAAAAGGTGTGACGATGGTGGTGCTATGGTCGGTTGTGGTGGAGGAAAGGAAAAGACAAAGAAATGAGTGGTTGGTATTTTGTGAAAGAAGTGAAAATGGATAAGAAAAGAAATGAGAAAGTAAAGGAATGGGAGCAATAGGGAGGTAGGAACAGTAAAAGGTGGTGAAAGCTTGGTCAGCTGTGACTAGGTTTAATAAATCACAACAAAAGGCAAGATATGAGGTTTTGACAAGGGAGGAGACATGGAGTGAAAAAGGGATCATGTTACCTCAACATATGGTAAGTTTGACTCATAAAATGGGAAATGAATCCTCCTAAACATGGTAACAATTGGGTGGATGACAAGTACATTATGCACATGGAAATTGTGTTAAAAATTAAATAAAAAGATGAGAACAAGGGGACTTAAACTTAGGACCTCTAGGATAGCTTAGGAGCACTTAACCACTTGACCACTTCACTTCCTTTTCTTAATTCCTACCACATTTATTTTTAAAGCATGGTGTAACCCTTCCTAAGGTTTGCGGCAAAATTGCACCACATAGAAAATAGTGTGAGGCAAGGGATTCGAACATAAGTCATCATGGATAACTCTACCACTACTCAACCATTATATTTCATATTTATTAAAATCAAAAGATAATCTAAAATAATAAATAAATAAATAAAATTTGGGTGACCACTCTCTCAGTTCATTAACCCAATTTCTACTAACCTGATTTTTGATATGCGACAGATATAGCTTGAATCTGTGAATCCGATAAAGAGTTTGTAGTTTTCAATGATGGATCACATGTTGGTTTGGGCTGTGTTCTGATGCAATATGGTAAGGTAGTGGTTTATGCATCTCGACAAATTAAGTCATGCGAAGGAAACTATCCCATGCACGATCTTAAGTTGGTAGCGGTTGTTTTCATTTTAAAAGTCTAGAGGTATTATCTGTATGGTGAGAGGTGTATTATTTACACTGATCATAAGAGCTTCAAATATCTTCTTACTCAGAAGAAGTTGAACCTTAGGCGACATAGATGGATTGAGTTGTTTAAGGACTACAACTACACTATTGAGTATCATCCCGGTAAGGCCAATGTTGTGGTTAATGCTCTTAGTTGTAGAGAAATGTCTGATTTGAGGGCGATGTTTGTTGGCCTAAGTTCGTTTGATGATGGGAGTCTGTTAGCTGAGTTGCAAGTTAAGCTGACTTGGATTGATCAAATTTGGGTTAAGCAATTGGGGGATGATTCTTTAATTCCACAATTCCGTGAGGTTGAGGAATGAGATACTTCTAATTTTGGGTTGAACAGTGATGGGGTTCTATGTTTCCAATGCCGGGTTTGTGTGCTTAATGATTCTGATTTGAGGCAATCTATTTTATAGAAGGAAGATAATAGTCCTTATGCTATGTATCTCGATGGAAATAAGATGTATCGAGATCCCTGTGAGTTATATTGGTGGCATGGTATGAAACGGGAGGTAACAGATTTTATGTCTCGTTGTTTGACGTGTTAGCAGGTTAACTCTGAGCATCAATTGCCTTCAGGTTTGCTTCAACCCATTAAGATTCCTCTTTAGAAATGGGAACAGATAACTATGAACATCATGGAGTTCCGATCTTAATTATTTCTAATAGAGATCCTCGCTTTACTTCTCAGTTTTGGAGGAAGCTTCATGAGGCTCTGGGTACTCGATTGGACTTTAGTACTGTATTCCATCCTTAGATAGATGGACAATCTGAAAGGGTGATTCAAATACTGTAAGATATGTTACAGAGTTATGTGATAGACTTTTGAGGTAGTTGGGAGGAGTTTCTACCATTGCTCGAGTTTGCATATAATAAAATTTTCTAGTCCAGTATTCAAATGGCACCTTATAAGGCTTTGTATGGTCATAAATGTCATACTCCGTTGTGTTTGACTGAGTTGGGTGAGCGACGGGTTTTGTGTCCTGAGTTGGTTTTTGAAACTAATGATAAGTTTAGACTAATTCAGGATCATCTTAAGGAAACTTTTGATAGACAGAAGTCATATTCAGATCTGAAGAGGCAAGATATCGAGTATTCTGTGGGTGATTATGTTTTTCTTAAAGTATCTCCATTGAAAAAGGTCATTTGTTTTGGATGTAAGGGCAAGTTAAGCCTTAGGTTCATTGGGTTGTATCGGATTTTGAAACATGTGTGGTTGGTCGCCTATCAGTTAAAGCTATCTCCAGAGTTGGATCGTATACATGATGTGTTCCATGTCTCTATATTAAGGCGGTATCGGTTGGACCCATCTCACATTGTGTTTGTTGTAGAGATAAAGGTAAGGCCATATTTGACCTTCGAAGATGAGCCAGTTTAAATTTTGGATCGAGATGTCAAGGTCTTGAGAAGAAAATTCATTCTGTTAGTTAAGGTTCTATGGAAAAATCATGGCACTGAGGAAGCCACTTGGGAACTTGAGGACACTATTCGACAATAGTATCCACATTTGTTTGAATTAGGTCAATTTCAAGGTTGAAATTTCTTTTAGGGGGAAGAGTTGTAACGCCCCAAAATATGAGTATTTGATTTGTGATATTTTTTCAAGTAATCTGATCTAATCCAGTGGTTAGTGCTTAGGTGTGTGTTAGGATCCGGTGTTTGAACCCACGCGAAAGCATTTAGGTATATTTATGTTCTTTTATTTTTCATGTTGTGAGAGGAGTTGGAAGGGGTTTGGGATTTTAATTTAACCTGTAGTTATGTAAGGATAAAGATGATTTTAATTTTGTCTTATCTTGAGAATTAAATCTCAGGAAAATCTCCCATTATCCCCTTTTCTATTTCGCGTTTGTTCCCCTCTGTGCGTCTAAATTTCTTTATTTCTTTTGTGGGTCATATTTTTCTTATTTTTTCTATACTGTGCTTTAGCCGTTTTTTAAGTGTTTTCCCAAATATTTTCTTTTCAATTTTGACTTTCCTTTAATCCATTTGCCAAGGAAAATTGCTATAACCTTTGTTCTTCAATTCCTCTTCTGCTATTACGCTTCTATGTAGTTTCGTGGTGTGGGGTAAGGTTTAAATTCTTTTGTTAGTTTTGTATTTCTTTTTTATGTTTGTTACGAAAGAGCTAGTTTGGAATTAAATTCTGTGGGTTTTATGAATAGGAGAGGATCGTGAGACAGTGAGTGCTCTGATGAACTGAATTTCCTTCAAGCTGCTGTTTCGATTGTAGGTGACTATTCTGCTATTTTAGGGGCTCGTTCGTTTCGGTTGTTGTGTTCGTTGTTGTGTGATTTTTTATATCAATTGTTTGGATTGGTAATTTTGCAATTATTAATTTGTAATATTCGTCAATCTAGGTACTGAAGAATTTGATTTCAAGCATGCATCGAATTTTTGTTCAAGGTGTGTAATGAGAAACCCAAAAAATGGTAAACGTCAAAAGCTGAAAAACTGTATTGTCGACACCACACGATTGTGTGAGAAACACAGTTTGGGAAAATTGGGTCGTGTGGGCCACACGGGCGTGTGTGAGACCGTGTGCCAGACTGTGTGGCCCAAAATTCTTTATTATTCCCTCGGGCCATAAACAACATTTGAATCGAACGTAGGCCTTCTTTAGGATCAGTATGTTATTAATTAAGCTATAAAACATGCATTTTGATCACCTGTTAGCGTAAAGTTACATGTATGTACGCCTGTTGGTAGTGATTTGTGAAAAGTAAAATCTATAATATGCCATGTATAATTTGAAAAATGATATGTATGCTTTATACCTGTCATGATAAGCATGTATATTGCAAATATGTTAGATATCTGTTAGTTCTGCATTTGCATCTGAGATGGGATTTATGTATTGGAGGAAGTCTGGGTAGTTTGGTTATCTGTCATAATTGGTGGCACTGCCACATTGATTTCTGCACACAACGATATTTTGCCTATTGATTTGGCAACTAAGCTGCAAATATTTTGAAAAGTGTTATACCAACACTAAGTGGTGTGTAGGGCTGGATGAATGTTTCATACCCCATATGGTGTGTTAGGATGGTTAGAGTTGGTGTGTAGTGGATGGGGGTAGGATTATATTTTGCATCTGTATTGTCTGATATGTGCAGCTTCTGATATATCTGTTTGATTAATCCCTATTGTTAAAATTATATGTTACACACTGAGTTTCACAAAATCACTATCTGTTTGTCTGTCACTTTAAGGTAGCCTTCAAACTTAGGCGGGTTGTAGCGATAGGAGCTTGATTATAATAATATTTCCATAATTTAATTTATTTAAATTCAGGTTTAAGAGTTTCGGTAAATTTGGACTGTCTTTGGTCATTTTGGGACTGTTTAAATTTCTGGACTTTACTTTCTGATTTTAACTGTTTAATTATTTGTGGAGGATTTATAATATGTTCCGCAGACTCGTGGTTTTAAAATAATAAACTGTATTTTCAAAATTGAACTCAAATAAAATTTTTCCGCTACAAACTTAGATGTTTTAAAAATATACTTATATATGTATAAACAACAGTTTTTTTATAACTGACTAGGAAAGATAGATTTCCAAACAAGCGATTTTTATGTAACGATGTTTTTCAAATTAATGAACTTTGAATTTTCAATCGATTTACGGTAACATTTTTCAGATCTAGCTATAATATCTAGATCGAGTTTGAGGTGTTACATACTAGTTTGTTCATCGATCTAATTTTAAAAATCTTAAATTTTGTTGATGATATATTATAAGTAGAATTAGTTAATTATTATTTTGATTTTGAAAAATGTGTGAAAGAAAAGAGAATAAAAAGTTATTATGTTTTTGTAATCCATTTTGGATTTTAAGATTTTGAAATTTTAAAATAAATTCTAAATTTAACTCTTATCGAATTATACTTAAATTTGTTAAAATTCAAATTAATTCTTTATTTATATAAAAATGTTTTTAAATCCAAACTTTTTTATCAAAATCATCATTTCCAACTTAACAAATGTGTCCAACTTTCAACTAAATCAAAGCCGACGAGTGGAGCTAAAAGAGTGACTTTTTAAATTTCGAGAAATCGTTGATATAGGAATTTTAGTGCGATTCCTGAAACGTTGTTTTGTTTGTTAATAAGAGTTCAGAAAAAGATGCAACATGATATTATTAAGGCATAATAATAAATTTAGTTTTTAATATTTATATTTTTATTAATTTAATTATTATTTTTAGGCTAAATTTAATTTTTATCTTTAAAAAGTCAAACCTAATTATTAACCTTTAAAAAAGAATTAAATTGTTGATGAATATAGTAACTAAAACATTATTTTTTAAATATGGCAGCCTACATGATAATCTATATGTACTTTATGTTAATTTTTTAATTTTTAAAATTAATTTTTAATTTCTTTTAATTTTTAAATTATTTATTAATATGATATATAAAATAAATAGTACTATGTTAACATGAAGTATAGATAGATGTTACACGGGTTGTCATACTAACATAGTTAAAAATTAATTATTTAATAGGTATTTTATTAAAAATGATTTGATGTTTTTAAAAGATTAATTATTAAATTTAATAAAAAAGAAAGCGAACTTTATTATTATGCCTTTTATTAATGTTGGATAGTTTAATATATATATATATATAAAGCAAAGAATATTTTAGGCCAAGTCCTGATGAAATCAAAGAGAATTAAATGATTGATTAATATGAAGTTTAAAACCCCATAAAATAATAATTAATAGTGATTTTTAATATAGTTTTAATTAATTAATTAATGGTAATGATTAGATTAGATACGTGAATGAGGCGATAGAGAAAGTCAATTCACTTTACATGACATTGAAGTTGACCTAAATATTCATGAGTTATTTAATAATTATTAGAGAACGTAACGTTAAAGTCTTCAATTAAAATTACCAAAAGAAAAGTCGTCAATAAAAGTTTTCCTTTTCTTAAGGAATTAAAGTCTATTTTTCATCAAGCTTCCATTAGAAAGAAAATTAGTAGATTAGTTTATCACATTAAGTCTAAATGCCTCTTATGATATACTTTATTATTATAAACTTTATTATTATAAAATTTTTAAAAAACAAGTAATTAGTTAAGAAAAGGAAAATAATTTAATTAATGGTAATAATTAATTTATAATTGATTGATAATTGATGGAAGAATAATGATGAAATTTTAGCAATGATATTTAAGTTGATTTTTTAAATAATTGGAGTGGGTGCTAAAGATTGAAGCTAAACATAATGTCATTAAACATAATAATTTTACCAATAAATTTAGAGGTTGTTGGCTAAATTCATCAACTTAAATAGATAGATTAAATGGAAAATGATTTAAGGTAAGCTTATTCATTTTATAAGAAAACCATTTGTTAACGTTTCCCACTTGTTAATAACTTATCTATAAATATAGAAGTACAATTTTAGAGAAATATTTGAACTAACAAGATATTGTGTGAATATAGTAAAAGAGAGCAAATTATTGTACTAGAAAATTACATTAGGTTTAATTCCCAAGAAAAATTAGAGGTCGCAAACGGTCCCATTTAAAACCCAACCTTTAAGATAGAATCTACTTGCAAAGAATATATCACTATAATTGTACCCTACAAAATATAGAAAGATAAATAAAAATAATAAAGAACACCGGAAATTTAATGAGGTTCGAAAAATTACGCCTACATCCTCGAACACTACCAAATATATATCACTACAAAAGATACAAGCGAAATATCGCAAATAAGAAGAGGGAAAATTACCTTATGAAGAAAATGACAGTTTTTGGGATGATTTAAAGGTGGACAATGTTGGATTTGGTGCCCTAAGTATAATATATTCATTTTGTATACTTGTGTTTTTTCGATTAAACTGATTTAATAAAATTATCCATGAACTACATTAATACCCTTTGTATATATCCTCAATGATTTTTTCACGCAAAGTAAAATTAAAGTAAATATTAGCTTATTGATTATCTAATGTTTAACTAATATTAACCGCTATTACGTGGTTGAATCGTAATATAGAAAGACTAATATGTCGTTTATCAAGTCCAATCGTGGAGATGTTTTGTCTTGAGCATTGAAGCGGATAACTCCCAGAAGATAGAGACATAAATGTGATTGACTGGAGTGATAGTACATTAGATAGGACCCAAGTTGAATAGATCATAAACCTGTTTATGGATTTTATTCACTTGTAACGTTCATTGTCTGACATACTTAATTCAGAGTGAATGATGAACTATGTATGCATGACTTGTATGTTGTAATGTAACTAAAAGTCTGAGCTTAAATAGATAAGGAACTGAAAGTTGGTATTGTCACACTCAAATTTATTAGGTCCTAGGTTTCAAAGGAGTTTAGTGTACTAAATTGAAAGGATATCTAATCTAGCAGGTCCTTTTTGCAATTAAGAGCAAGTGGAGGGCTAGTTGAGGAAAGGTTGGGTTACAACCATGGGCTGGTTGGTTATGAACTAGAATTATTTTAGTGGGAGACATAATGATTATGGTTATGTACACTTGATTGTTTATAATTGAGATTAGTGAGGGTGTAAAGGAGTATTATTTAAGGGAGAGATATTAGTCTTCGAGATGATTCTTTTCTTTTCTTTTTTATTCTTTATCGACCCTATGGATGGAATTGGAAAAAAGGAAGATTAATGAGAGAGATGCATGGAGGGAGGAAGCTAAAGCTAGTGTACGAATAACTGAGGATTTATCAAGTTGGTAAGCTTCTAAATCTCTCTGTACTAATAGAAGTAAGGAAAGGAAATAAGGTTAAAGATTTTTGGTTAGCTGTCGAATCTGTTTTGTTCTGGGTTGAGGTTGTAAATGGTTGTTGAATGGCTTTTGCATGCCTGCCAAGTATGATCCTTATGGGTATTTAGGATTTTGAATTAGTTGTTTTGTTTTCTTGTTAAGGAGGCTCATGTAGCAAGGGGGAGAGCTTAGTGGGAAGAATTAGTGTCTACTTCCAGGTGAGTTCTAAGACTTAAATCTTAATGAATGTACTCTGTGTCATAAATTTATTGAATATTAGGTAGTTTTGCTAATAGTAAATCAAATTATCGTGAAGTGTTGATGCCTTGTGTGTGCATGAGGTATTGAATGTAAATACTATTTAGACAAATTTGATCATAATTGATTAGATGAGTACTATGCCATTGATGTATGTTGTTTAATGAGGTGCAATTGTATGGTTGTAAGCTAAATATATTGAGTGAACGATTTGTTTGGCTTAAAGCATTATTGCATATTAATGTTTTATGGTTGGCTGATAGTAAGTGTGTTTATGATATGCCAATGGATTTGGTGTGTTATATGTAGTATGATTCATAGCATTTATTAGTGGAATGTGTGTATGATATGCATTCTATTTATGTATGTGGCTTTAGGGAGGTTCAGATGGTTATAGACGGGAATTGCATATGCATTATATTTTTGTTGCTTTGGGGGATGTTCAATTGGACTGAGCTAGGAAAGGAGATAAAGGATACAGAGACTCCCTTGTGTGAGATGTAATAGTGCCCTTAATAGGACATTTAAAAGCCCCTCGTGGGACATATGAGAGCCCTTAATGAGATGAATAGAAGACCATGGCCATGGCATTACCATGAATGTGGGAAGTTCGCAAAGGCTATCTAATGTGAGAAGCCCGTAAGAACTATCTTTTGTGGAAAGTTCGTCAGGTCTATCATTTGATGGAGGACTGTGAGGACCATCTAATATGGGGAAAGTCCTCTAAGACATTCCTTGGGAGGAAAGTTTGCCAGAACTATATTGTGAATAAGATTCCACCCAATGTCTGTATATATAAAGTTCTCAGAAAGCTGGTCTATTATTTTTGAGAAAGACATGGTGCCTGTGATAATAGATACCGTGAGGAGAACACAACAGTCCACTAGTTTATTCTTTCAGTTTTACATCTATAGTAGTGACAGAAATTCACTGTGATGCGAGATGCAGGTTTGTTTGAAGACCAAACCTAAGTTTATAATTTCCCCAAGAATGAGTTCGCGTGCTAGATGCACATCCTATGTTCTATTCCACTGTACAGGAAAATTGTATGGAAGTCATATTATATATAATAGTCATTCATGTCCCTTTAGGGATGATACAAAGGTATTCTCTTTTAATCCAAAAGGAAGAAAGTGTTAATTTAGGAAAGTGTTTCGTGTCCGAAATACTGTACGAGGTATCTTTCTATGCAAAACCGTATATGAAAGATATCGTAGTCCACCACGATTGCCTCAAAAGTATGATTTTGCAATTAGAGGATTCACTATTAAGAATCTGCCTACAAGTCATCTATTCAAATAGAACTACCTGGAGGATTATAAAATGAGTCTAAGATAGGTATGACAAACTACAATTAATAGTCCACAATAGGGACTATTCGCCAAGAATAAACTCATGGGAATCTCGGTAGTCATTGGGCAAGGCGTATCATGGGAAATGTGTTAGAGTATGCCCAAAGATCAATCATGAGATGGTTGTAATAACATACTTGATTTATCATGTTTATTTATATAAGGCGTTACCATTATTATTTTAGTTTCTTTTTTGTGTGTATAAATAAACTGTTTTATAATAATGTCCTGAGAATAATATGATTATTCTTAAAAGATCCTTAGTTAAGTATTATTGCTGGATAGGACAACGATAATGCATTAAGACTAACATGCAGTTGATTGATGATAAAGAGTTGTCATTGATATGGAATGTCAGAATCGATGCATGAATATGTGTGTTAGAGAACAACGTATTGGACTGACCCATTATGAGTATGTTTCTTGGATTATTATGTAATTGTCACGACATTACTCATAGTGATTAATATGTATATGATCCTCGACTTGAGATCATCATAATCCCAACATCGTGAGTAGTATATCTTGATACTGATCAAACGTATAATCGAATCGGTTGTTCTATAAAGGATGATGTTGGATATACCACAATCGATGTAGAGGGATATGGTTGGTCGATATAGAATAAGTCCCTCCTACATAATGGGAGTAATATCTTAGGCCACTTGAGTAAGTGAGAATAGAAATGCATGGCCATGCTCAAATAAGTTGATATGAGATGTCATACTTATTTGTATATCGTAGTCTGCTTAAGATATCAAAGAACATGGAATGGACTATGCAAGTGTTACTATTCCATGACTTGTGTCCAATCCAGAGATAAAGGACTTAAGGATTATTGCATAAAAGGTTAATCATAAAAAGGTTATGTCAAATCATGATCTCTTGTGACTTAGGTAGCAATGATGCATTGCTAGATTCCACTCATTGTTTGTAACATTGGAATCGTTCTAGTATTACTGCTAACGTTACAGGAACCTACAGGGTCACACCCTATAGTTGAAATGAACGGAATAAGCCATAGTTGGTATTGTTTTTGGGGGTCACTTGAATTAAATTAATTATAGAATTAATTTAATTCAGTAATCAAATTTCCAACACATTATGTACAAGGTTGTTGTACGCATAATGAGGACATGAATTTGGTTAGCATATGAATTCAAATAAATATATGGTTTACCGAAATTATATTATAATTAATGTAATTATAATTTTCAGTTTAAAATATTATTACATTTATTTAATTCCAAAAACCCTAAAAATAAAAGATTTATAAGGATCTCGTTTTTCCTTTGCTTGGGTCTAGCAACCGTAAAAGAAAAATCACTTTCAAAACTGTTTTGGGGATTTCTTCCGTTCGTTGTCAACTGGGTGGCTAACGCAGAGGCCGGGATCACGATAGATTGCGGCTTGGTTCGACAGCAGATCAGACTACTCGTTGTTGAGGCGTTGATGTCTACTCTGAATAAACATTAGGTAATTTCACAACCTTTTCACCCCGATTCGTTCCTCACACATGGATTCCTGGTTGGGATCGTCGAATTATTATTTTTCCGCCGCGCCATAGGGGTATCGGCGATCCAACAAAATGTTCATGGAGCATCCCTTACAGTAAGTAAGTAAGAATATGGAAGCTAGATAGATCAACTCGTAATCACCAAGAGAGGGTGAATTGGCCTTCAAGAAAATGGTGAAAGAAATGAATAAATGAGCAACAAAGAACACAAAGATTTATAGTGGTTTGGCCCTAATTGCCTAATCCACTACCTTAGCTTTCCCTAACTAAGGATTTTCCCAAATTCAATAATTTGATAACTTTTGAGGACAATGTTTAACCTTACACTCTCTCTTAACATTTCTACCAAAAATCTTAAGATTGCAACTACCAATTTATTCTTACAATTGTACATCTAACATAGTGACAGAAATTCACCGTGGTGCGAGATGCAGGTTTGTTTGGAGACCAAACCTAAGTTTATAATTTCGCCAAGAATGAGTTCCCGTGCTAGATGCACATCCTATGCTCAATTCCACTATACAGAAAAATTGTATGGAAGTCATATTATATATAATAGTCATTTAGGTCCCTTTAGGGATGATACAAAGGTATTCTCTTTTAATCCAAAAGGAAGAAAGTGTTAATCTAGGAAAGTGTTTCGTGTATGAAACACTGTACGAGGTATCTTTCTATGCAAAACTGTATATGAAAGATATGGTAGTCCACCACGATTGTCTCATAAGTATGATTCCGTAATTAGAGGATTCACTGTTAAGAATCTGCCCACAAGTCATCTATTCAAATAGAACTATCTGGAGGATTGTAAAATAAGTCTAAGATCAGTAAGATAAACTGCTATTAATAGTCCATAATAGGGACTATTCGCCAAGAATAAACTCATGGGAATCTCGGTAGTCATTGGGTAAGGCGTATCATGAGAAATGTTTATGGAGTATCTTTTACAGTAAGCAAGTAAGAATATGGAAGCTAGATAGATCAACTCGAAATCACCAAAAGAGGGGTGAATTGACCTTCAAGAAAATGGTGAAAGAAATGAATAAATGAGCAACAAAGAACGCAACGATTTATAGTGGTTTGGCCCTAATTGCCTAATCCACTACCTTAGCTTTCCATAACTAAGGATTTTCCAAAATTCAATTCTTTGATAACTTTTGAGGACAATGTTTAACCTAACACTCTCCCTTAACATTTTTACCAAAAATCGTAAGATTGCAACTACATTAAGGTTTCTACCCAAACCTTAAGACTCAACCCTCTCAAAGAGTAAATACAAATAGCAAACTAAGAAGTAATCCTTACAAGATTAGAATTTTTTTCAATTAAACAAAAATAAACAAGAATACACTTGATCTAAAGAATAAAAATGAAAGCTCACAAGTGTTTACAAGGAAAATATGAAAGAATTAAACACTAAATTGTATTGATTGATCTTTAGGCTTGATGATCTCTCTTGTTGTCGTAGGACCTTTAGAAGATGTTATTTATACCCTCTAATTCATTTCCAACCTTTTCGGTTGTTGGAAACATGAATAGTGTCATTGGGGATGAAAATACCATATTATTAAATTCACCTGCAACAAACTGTATCGATACTTTTTCTTTGAGTATCGATACTATTATCATTTAATGTCTAATTCAGAATGTATCGACACCTTTTGAAAATGTAAAAAGTATTGATACGATACTTTTTGTAATTGATTGAAAACAGAACATCAATTTGGTATCAATTTTAGAATGAGTATCGATATTTTGAAAACTATCGAAACTTTACCAAAAAGTATCGAAATTTGTTGGCCTGGAGTAATACTGAATTGTTTGAAAATAGTTTTAACATGATTGGAAAAGTCTAACTAAGTTGAAACCATTTTAGCTTGATTTTATCATTTTTCCAATGTTGTTCAAAATTAACTTTTATTCAAAAACACTTTAATTTGTTATATCAAAACATATTAACAGAATCCGCAAGGATGTCCTTCTTGAAGAGGTAATTGTATGAGAATCCATGGAGGCAACTAATTAAAAAGGAAATTAGAAGGAAAATCATTAAGGAATTGTCTACTATGACAAAGAGGATAACAAATTGTCCTAATACGGGCAAGACAATTGTGGAGTTCGAACCACGAATGTCTTTTATATTAGCGTTGTGTTAATAAGGTTTGAAGACTGATTAAGTTCTATAGAAATTACTTGTGTTGTTATCCATTGCAGGTAAATAGGGAATTTTGGAATTTTAAGAAGGGACAAGGCAAGAGATCACTATGCATTAACAAATTTTATCTGTTAGTTGTAATATGCATCTTTCGGGGCGATGTAGAGGTGGAGTCTCAAGGTCCGTGTTGTAAATGAAACCAAGGGGTCAAAATATTAGGCAATTGCTAACATATGTCAAAGAAATTGTTGTATATAAATTTAAAGCTTTATCGACATGGATTCTTAAAGATTTAATTTACTTAATAGCAAAACCAATTGTATTATTTGTCTTTATTCTTTAACTATTGGAGATAAGAATAATGTTGAATATCTTAGTTAAAATTTAAATTTGGAGCGTAGCATCCTATAGTCCCGACCTGACGGTTGGGTCAGGTATAGGGTGTTACAGGTACATTGGGTATATGACTTCAGTAGTGTGTAGCTTCATTCACAATAGTGGAATTCATAACCAAAGAAATGAGTAAACAATATCCTCTCATTGGCATTACATGATTGATGAAAAGTAAACGTGGTCATGGGTTGTTTCCTTTGTGATAAATTACTTAATTACTATTTGATAGTAATTGACTTTTCATGAAGAAAGATGCAATGGTTACCATGAGATAAAATAAGATCATATTGGGAGCATATATTTATCCCAAAAAGATTAATGATATCCTATGAGGCTTATGATATCCTGTCTCACCTTTTCAATCATCCCTTACTCATCTTTTCATCCCTCATTTTGACAACATTCTTCATTCCCTCTCTTGCTCTCTTCATCCAACGCGCCTATCATTCCATTTTTCGCTTAGTTTGTAGCCAACAAAAGCCTTGAAGAGATTATCTATTGGCCGTCCACCTTGAGGAGCCATTAGCAAAATGTGCAATAGGAGAAGCAGAGGAAAACACCCTCAATCAAAGTCCGCGAGACTGCCGACTTGAAATAAAGTTTATTCTTCCCTTACTTGTTGTTTTAAATTAATTATGTTTGCAATGTGTTTTGTGATCTTGACATCAAAAATGGTAGCTTAAATCTTGACATAAAAAATTGTAGCTTAAATAATGTTTAAAGTGTTTGTGCCTCAGTCGATCATGTTTTCAATTAAATTCAAGCATGTATTTCATTCATACGTGATTGGATGCATTAAAATTAGCTGAGCGATACTAACCAGACGATGACTAGTGGATGTAAAATTGAAAAGTGCATGCTTTTAGATCCTAACCCGATTAAATTGAAGGTTCATAATAACTTTAACGAGCTCTATTAGCTTGCATTGTTTTTAGGTTTATGTGATTAAACTAATTCAAACCTAACCCGTCCCTATTACTTCACATAAATACTAAGAAACCTTTAGTTTAATATTTCAGTAAAACATATGTTTCACTAAGTAAAAGATTCTGGAAGAACTTAATTTGGTTTCCAAATTCATGATAGATCGAGTTGCCATGGAATGTTTTTCGAACACTATTAAGCATGATGAAAATGAATCAAGTTGATTAATGTAATTATCCTAGCCTATTCATGTTATTGATTGTTGAAGTTGTGTTTCTGCTGCTAAATTCATTCATACATTTAGATAATTTGCATACATAGATTAAAATTGCATCAAGGATCAATTTTGCATCTAGTTAAATTAATCTAGTTTAATCATCATCACTCAAATTATTGTGTCTCTATCACAAAATTGTAAACTTATAATTTTACAATTAATCGATTAACATACACAGTCCCTGTGGAGACGATAACTCATTTACTTACTTATTACTTGAACGATTGTGTACACTTGCACAACCTGTAAATACAATTTAATAAGGGGGTCAAATTAGCCCAAGTACTCATCAGTTTATTTTAAGTAGTCCAGTTTGCAAATATAGTTTAGGCTCAAGGCATGAAATAGCAAAGAGGAGAAAATTTACCCCACATTGTAACACCCCAAAAATCCCTTATATATTTATTTTTTAATTTTTGTGACACAAACATATGTTTGCTTCAGCAGTTATGTGTTCTAGGAGTGTCTAAGGAGTCTTGGGTTCAAGCCTTGACTAGGGAAATTTTTTTTATTTTAATTGAATAAACCTCTATCTCTAACTAGTAGGCTTATAAATAAATATTAGTGGAATATGTCAGAATGGGCCTGCTGGTTTGGTGGTTAAGTCGAGTGCTAATGTTGCAAGAGGTCCAGAGTTCGAGTCCCTGCATGGGCAAAGAGGATAATTTTTGCTCTTTGTTTCATCAAGAGGTTGTTTTGACTGGGTTTCTAAGTAGTAGTGGCGTGGTGGGGGAGTGTAAGAGTGATTTTAGGAGGGAAATATGGGATTGGAGTGTTGGAGTGATTTTAGGAGGAAAATATGGGATTGTGGAGTTATCTTTCTCCCAAATTCGGTCATTTGGCATAGTTTTTTCTTTTCTTTTTGCTCCACCATTTTCTTTTCCTTTTCTTCCCCATTTTCTGTCATTTTTCCTCCCTCAACTCCCCATTGTTGCTGCCAAAATTTTAATTGGTATTTTTTCTTCCTCTTTCACTTGCATTTTTCTATCCAATTGTCCAGGATTGCATATCGTTATGTTGTGTGTGGTTGGTAAGCTTGGAGCTGTTGTTAGACTATCGATTCTTTTGCTTATTAATTGTTTAAGAGGGGTTTCGGCTGGTTTTAGGTGTTAATTGAGAGGTTGAAAAGTGGTCTTCAACTATTTAAGTGTTTAGGATCTCTGTTGATTAACCGAAGGTAAGGGTTTTTATTTATGATTATAGTTGGTATACCTCACCGAATTTTGATTAATTATCGATTAAAAGTAACTAATTGGAGGGTTACTTTCTATTTTGACAGTAAGGAATTGAGTGGACTGGGGCTGTTATAGCATTTATTTGTGGTTGGATCGTTGAAGTGTTGAGGGTAAGTGAGCTTTTGTATAATCGTTGATGTTGTCTATATGACTACCGCTTTTCGATTGTGATTAAATCCGTTCTAAACTCTAGTTGACGTTTTAGGGTGCTGGAGTGATCGTGGTGACATTAGCATAAAAAATGCTTCAGGTGTGTAATCACATCACTGTAAATGCTAGCAGGCAAAAAGTCGATAAATGAGACCGCTCGTGTGATCGACGAGGCTGGCCATGTGCAATTTATGGGCCAGCCTGGATTGGGCCGTGTGGGCCACCCGAACACGTGGGCCCCACACAAGTGAACCACACGGGCTTGTAGGAATATTGGGCCAGGCCGTGAGATCCACACAGCCAAGGCCATTTTGGGTCGTGTGGGCCACACGAGCGTGTGGGCCTACATGGGCCTGCAACATGGGCCGTGGGCCCATTTTAACTGTTGACAGCTAAGGTTGCACGGGTCGCCCAAGTCGACTGTGAACCTACTGTAGGGTCGGTAAGTTTACCTAGACCACTGATTGACTGAATGACAATTATATCCATATACGATATTTATATATATGTATGACTGTATAAAGAGCATGCTGTTAGAAACTGTACTAATTTCATGTATGATACCATGATTTGGCATGACATGATTGTCTGATGCATCGCATAGGGATGGGTTGATATTGATCGGAGGAAGTGTACCGAAAGGCTTCGAGCCTAACTTACTGGCAACTTAGCTGCATATTACTGTATGGTGCCGCATTCGGTACTACTTGGAGAGTAGGGATGGGTGGGTTGATTATATCCCCACATGGAATGTAGGGTTGGACGGAGATGGAGTGTAAAAGCTGGCTGGGTAGGACCTGTATATTGTATAATCTATTACTGTACTGATTATTGTTACTGTAATGGGCCAATGCCCAAACACATGATTGCTTCTGCGCTAAGGTAGGCTAAATCCCAGACTGATATTGTCACTGATACTAACAAAGTGTTTGTGCCTCAATTGATCATGTTTTCAATTAAATTCTAGTATGCATTTCATTCATATGTGATTAGATGCATTAGAATTAGCTAAGTGATCCTAACTAGACTAAATTAAAGTTTCACAATAACTTTAATGAGCTCTATTATCTTGCATAGTTTTTAGGTTTATGTGATTAAAATGTTTCAAACCTAACTCATCCCTGTTACTTCACTTTAATACTAAGAAACCCTTAGTTTAATATGATCAGTAAAATGCATGTTTCACTAAGTAAAAGATTCTGAAAGGACATAATTTGGTTTCCAAACTCATGAAAGATTGAATGGCAATGGAATGTTTTTCGAACACTATTAAGCATGTTGAAAATGTTTTTGCTGCTAAATCCATTCATACATTTAGATAATTTCCATACTTAGATTAAAATTCCATTAGGGATCAATTTTGCATCTAGTAAAATTAATCTAGTTTAATTGTCATCACTCAAATTATTGTATTTTTATCACCAAATATTAACTTATAATTGTACTATTAATCGATTAACATACATAGTATCATGACTAAGCTCTCTCTAACAACATACCATTACGAAATCAACTACTCAGTTCTCGTCCAATGACCTTGTCATAAGTGTGTTACCCTCATAAGATATCATTAATCTATTCGGGATAATATCTGATCTCGTAATATGATCTTATTTTATCTTATGGTAACCATTACATATTCCTTCATGAAAAGTCAATTACTATAAAATAGTAATCAAGTCATTCATCACAAAGACAAACAACCCGTGGCCAGTTTTACTTTTCATCAACCATGTAATGCCAATGAGAGGATATGATTTATGCATGTTTTGGGCTATGAATTCCACTGTTGTAATGACACTACATACTACAGAACTCATACACGAAACACACCGACTTTCGGTTCCTTATCTATTTAGACTTAGAATTTTACTTATATCAAAGCGTATGCGTCATCCACTGAGGATTTAGGTATGCCACACTATGAACGTCACAAGTGAATAAATCCAGAAAAAGATTCAAGATCTATTCTTTTTGTTTCTATTGGATGTATTTTCAGTCCAATCAGTCACATCTATGTCTCTATCTTCTAGGAGTCAACAACTTCGATGCCCAAGACAAATAAGCTCCCCAATTAGACTTGATAGACGACATATTAATCTTTTAATTGATTTGCTCATTTTTTATTAGACTAATGACATGTTTAGGTTCATCTACTAATACAAGTTGTCTTTCTGTATAACGATCTAACCATGTAATACCCTTAGTATTAGTTTAAACGTTAGACAACCAATGAGCAACATTTACTTTAATTTGGCTTTGAGTACAAAAAACATGTGAGGAAAAAACACAAAACATTAATGTAATTCTTGAATAATTTTATTAATCAATCTGTTCAAAAAATTACAAGTGTAGTTATACGAAAATACTACACATAGGGCACTAGATCCAACACTCTAAACCATCACAAGTGGAAAGGAAGAGAATCAGAAAACCTAAAGACTTATCTAAGTCTAAATTCTTTTTCTATAGTAAAAAAGAATACTTCAAGGCAAAATTTAAAGAATGGAAGCAATACCTATTCACCAAAGGCAAATGTACAAAACTCTTTATAATTGCAACTTCTTTAGTGGAGGATTCAATAAACCACTAGGTCTTTAATTCGAGAGCCACTAATCTTGTGTGTGTTTCTCAACAGGGATTTGAAGAAATGAAAGATTTTATAGATAAGAGTCTATTATTGCAGACCGAAAATAGGACAGTGTTAGTTGAATCAATGGTAGATGTACTTCTTATTTTGATGATTCCATCAATGGTAGATATACTTTTTATTTTTATGATTTTAGGAAGATTATTTTGAAAAATGTTTTCTATGTACCAAGTTTCAAAAGGAACTTAATTTTTGTTACATTTTTATATAAAGACGTCTTGACCATTACTTTTAATAATAGTATTACAATATTTAGAAATCATAAACTTATCTGTAGTGGATGGATGTCAAATAATCTCACTTTTATCAAACCAAAGATGTACACACTGCTTGAGACTAAAATATCAAATAAAAGACTTAAAACTTCTCACTGTAATGAGACGTACCTTAGGCATTTGAGACTTGATCATATTAACTAAGAAAGAATCACTAGACTTGTGAAAGATGACACTTTAAGTTCCCTTAAAAAGGTTGATCTTCCACAATGTGAATCTTTCTTAATAGGTAAAATGACTAAGTGATCTCTTAATGAAAAAGGAAAGAGGGCTGTGAAACCCGAAGAACTTGTGCACACTGACGTATGCGGCCTCACGAGCATTAGTACAAGAGTTGGTTATGAGTATTATTTAACCTTTATTGATGATTATTCTAGATATGGCTATGTGTACCTAATACACTACAAAAGTGAAACTTTTGATAAATTCAAAGAGTTTTGTGCGAAAGTGGAGAAACAACTAGGTTTACCCATAAAGACATTTTTATCTGATCGAGGTGGGGAATATTTGTCAAATGAGTTTTTAGGGTACCTCATAGAGAATGGGATTCTATCTCAATTAACTGTGTTAGACACTTAGAACAAAATGGCATGGAAAAGAGAAGGAATCGAATGTTTTTAGACATGGTTGATAAGATGTTAAGTTATTTGAAGCTGCCAATCTCTTTTTGGGGATATGCAGTACAAACAACTGGATATATTCTGTATGATGTCCCAACTAAGTTAGCATCGAAAACTCCATAAGAATTCTACCATGGCAGGAAGTTGAATCTAAACCATTTAAGGATTTGAGTATTCCTGACCTACGAATTGGATCAAGTTGCGAGGAAGTTGGACTCACAGATAAGATTGTACATGTTTGTAGAATATCCAAAGGGAAAAAAAGGTAGTTTGTTTTGTAACTCAAAAGAGAAAACTATGATAATGTCATCTCATGCTACTTTCCTGGAAGAAAGTTACATGCATGACTTCAAACCTTGGAGTAAAAAAGTATGAAAGGAACTTTCAGGATATATACAAAACCCTACAAAAACGGTTCCAAAACCAACTCCTATTAGTAGACCTGCAAACGATCAAAAGAATCAGGTGCTTCGTTGTAGTGGGAGGGTCTTTCTAGGCCTGAGTTCTTCCAATTATGCAGAAGTGGTTTTAACATTGAGCGTGCGAAATAGGAAGATGATGACCCACTCACGCATGATGAAACAATTCAGAGTGTTGATTCCAAGCTATGGGAAATAACTTTGAAAGCTAAAATGAAATGTATGGATTCCAAATTACTACGGGAACTTGTAGACTTACTAAAATGGATAAAACCCATAGGGTGTAAGTGGATCTACAAGAGAAAAAGAAATACGGATGGAAAAGTGGAAACTTATAAGGTCATACTTGTAGCAAAAGGTTATATTCAGAAACAAGGTATTGATTACAAAAAAAACCTATTAGCTATACTCAAGTGGATAAAACCCATAGGGTGTAAGTGGATATAAACAATTTGCAAAGTTTATGCTCACTTCCTTTAATTGTATATCTAATGAGTTGTATCATATAGATGCTCTATTCAAGATGGAAATTCAAACACGTTTTCTTGACATCCATTTTCCAAAT